>NW_026526788.1:55163507-56363507 GCF_024362965.1 Panthera pardus | reverse complement strand
AGCAGGACTTAGTGTGGTTCATGTTTGTCATTCTGGGGCGCCTAGTATTTACTCCCTTTTCCTAAAACTATTCTTCCTTCTTCGTGGGAAATTGCTTTTCTTCTTTTGTGGGCAGTTTTGGCAAAACAGTAATCAAGGAATAGTGCCCTCACTCTACAGAAGCCAAAAAGATCCCTGGAGCTTCTTCCATCAGATGCCAAGGGGTAGAGCCAAGAGGTGGGCACAAGCCCTAAGCATATCCAATTGGAATCTCCCCTGACACTGTCATTTTGGGGCAGAACAATGCAATGATGGAAGAAACGTTTGGAATTTAGTCATTTCCACTATTGCCCCTGAGCTAGGCTGTCGGAGGGTTCCAGCTCCTTCTGAAGCTGTCTGTTCTGAGCCTGGCCCTTCGGACTGCCCTTTGAACCAGCAACTCCCCATAGACTGCCAGTCAATTACCTTCTCACATAAGTTAGGCAGAGTCATTTCTATTATTTATCACCAAAGAACCCCACTGAGCATCACGCATCCAAATTAGTGCTGTCCTCTTCTCGGTGGCCTGCTGGAAGGTCACGCACCTGGTCCAGTGGTGCTGCCATTGCTCAAACAGTGCTGGGCCTCCACAGTCGAAATGGCCTTGGAGGGCTGTTTCCATGCCACAAAAGAACATGTGACTTCATAACTATGCCTCAATTTGGACCCAAAACAGCATTACCAGCTCAATCAGCTGATTATTCACCAGAGTTGGCTACAAATGCCAAAAAGCCCTTTGACTGTTTCCAAAAATAAAATCCAGCCTGACAGGATGACGATCTGCCACCATTGTGCTTATTCCAAATAATGTGGCATCAGTTTGAAGAAAATTCTCCAGGGAGTCCCCAAAGTATCGAAAACAATGGCAGAAGCCTTGGGATATATATCTGGCATATCTGGATGACCGCTCAGACGGGAGAGGATATTCATTTGGTTGGATATATTCTGGTATCTTTATTAAATAGCCTGTCTCATTATCTAAGAGTCACACTCCATGGTGGAGTCATGTTTCTAAGCCTAAAAATTAGACTTCGTTTTAAAGACCCTTTGGAAAATCTGAGATATCTTTCTGAGCCTGAGAACATTCCCCGAAAAATCCATCACACACCCCCACACACAGCCAGGTAAGGATTTTCCCCTTCACACTGGAAGCAGATGAGGTGTAACAGGCAGCAGCTACTGTCTGTTGTTCTTAAGCACAACGTGTGTCCTTTGCCTAAGGATGGGCTGCGAATCTGAAACAACAGAACACAGAATCCATCGGAAAATCCTGCTTTAGCCTCTTATGTAGGCATCATGCTTCCTTCCTTTTTAAGTTTCTCTTAGACTAGGGAAAGGCTTGCCCTTTAGTTTCCCAAAACAATAATGAGGGGAACACTGTGGGCCCCACATTGAAACATTAGGGTGGGGAGAACACCCCGCCCCCCACCCCCACCCCACCTTGATGCGGTTACCTGCCACATCACCTGTGGACTGTGAGCTGGGTCCACACTCAGTTAAATGAGGAATGGATAGATCCGCCATCATCCACCTCCATGCCATTGCCAGGGCCAGGGTCCTGGACCATCCCGACAACTGGAGAATCCCACTTTCAGGCAAGAGTCGAGAAATGTGGTCATTTTTGGTGTTTCTTTTGATAGGGAATAAAAGGAAGAGTGAAGCTTTCAGAATTGACTTCTGTCTCTTGGTATCTTACAATTTCCATCTCTTTGTGATCAAAAGATCACAGCACAACAAGGGGGGAGAGAGAAGAATCTCTACTTTTGGCAGGCTTCAAGACAGTCTTGGATTATTTATTTGTTCTGTAACTCATTTCTGTCAAACATTCTTTTTCTGTCTCTTGTCATAAAAAATTGAAATGCTAGTTTCTCAGTGGATGTCTTGGCTTTAACTATCTGTCTGACCTTGGACAAATTATTTAACCTCTCTGAACCTGTTTTCTTGAGTGTGAGCACAGTGCCTGATACAACATAGGTGCTCAATAAGTATTTGTGGGTGAGTGAGATGAATTCAGAGATCCTTTCAGCTCTAACACTGCATGACTCTCCTAGTAATTGGGCTCCCTCCACATGGTGGACATCACTATTGCCCCTTGGCATGCTTCACATTCATTTGGTATTTATTCTCCAAAGTATTGTTCTGCCATTCTCCGAGTATGCTCAGTACCACACTAAGCATATAAGGTTCATGTCAGGAGTCTAGAATTGAAGGTTCACATGGTTTTCCAGCAGAATTGTTCTTGGTCACCATTGCTCAATTGCTTTTGGCTTTTGCTTGTCAAAAGTTGTTTGCTCATTTACTCAGTGTACTTGAAAACCTTTTCACAGCAACAATTCTCCCACTTCCTGCAACCCTTAGTTGTCTATGGCATGCCATCCATAACAGATGGGCGAGACCATACACTTTGTTCAAATGTTGAGTCACTGTTTGGATTCCTATTTCTTGGTTGGCCAGCACCTGAATTTGCACGGTGAAGGTGCTTCTAGGGTTAATATTGCTCTTTTGTGAAGTTGATTTACAAAGTGTGTCCCCTGGAGGCTCACCCCTAATCTGAATTGTCAACTGGGGACTGCTAGAGATTGATGATGGGGGATTATGATTGTCTACATGTTGTACCTTCATCCAATTTTCTGATGTGTTTTGGTAATGATGTTGACAGTTGTGTGAAGATCTGTTCCTGAAATTAAAGCAGCGGCAGCAGCATTTTTGAGCTTGATGATTAGATTTGATTAGATCAGAGTGGGTTTTACTTCTCCCTCAGAGTCAGCAGAGATTTACTGTCCACTGACTGATTTAACTTCATGCTAGAAGATGGTTAGTGACATAACTTACCATCAGAAAAAGAAATGTCAAGGAGCATTGGAACGAAAACCCAACCTTGTTTGACTTTAGTGATGACCTTGAAGGGGCTGAAAATGTACACATTATCAAAGGTTTCTGCTGTAGAGCATCCTAGAGAAAATAAATGTTGACATGTTTGGGTGGACATTTGTAATGATGAGTATCTTCCAGCAATGGCTATCATTTGAGTAAGGCAGAGGCTTTCATGAAATCAGATAAGGTAAAAAAGAATAGGATTATGGTTTCTGAATTTTTCTTGCCATTGGCAAGAAGTGAAAGTAACCACTTAGGAGTCTGAGTCTACATGACTTAAAGCCACAGTGAGATGCTAGGAGAAAGCTCAAGGGTGGTCCTGGGCAAGAATTTCCTATAAGGTGATATGTGTAATTTCACTCTATATATGAATTCTTAAAATAATCACAACCATAATTCACAAAAACAGAAGATGCAAATGGCCAACAGATAGGAAAGTAACATACAACTACCTAGGATTTTCAAGATACAGCATAAAATCCAGCTGTAGTTTTCAGTAACAAAACTGGTGAAAACTTAAACAGATTATAATACTCAGTGTCAGCAAAGATGTGGTGAAGTGGATATTTTCATGACCTACTAGTAGGAGTTCAAAAATCTGGAAAGAAATTTGTCAAAAGGTACTAAGCGCCTTAAAAATATGCATACTCTTTGACTCTAATTCAGCTGTTATAACTCTGCCCTAGGGACATAGTCAGAAATATATCGTCAAAAATTTATGTGAAAGGCTATTTGTTGCACCTTTTTATAATAGCAAGAAACCAGAAGCAACTTTATTATCTATTACTAACAAAATGGTTAAGTAAATTATGGAATACCAACATGATAAAATACTATGTGATCATTAAAAATTCTCTTCAAAGAATATTTAAGGACATGAGGGAATTATTTCTAATATCATAACTAAGGGAAAGAAGCATAATATAAAACTTGATATGGTATGGTCCCAACTTTGTCAAACATTTAAATATGCACAGGCAAAGGCTAGGAGGAAATATACCAAAGTATTAGCGGCTATTCTAGTGGTTGATTTAGAGGTGATTTTAATTTTCTTCTTTATGCTTTTCTATATTTTTTCCAATTCTTGTAAAATTTGCACAAAGTAGATTTTTTATAACCAGTAAAAACTTTTAATGATCATAATCACAGCATTCATAGGGTCACCCAAGAATTTTTTCAGCATTTCAGATCCTCGGAATGAGAATGGGGAGAGCAATTATGTCTTTCTCTTCACCTAATTTGGAAAAATTTAGCAGAAATTCCATGGGCTCCAGATACCTTGTTTTTTTAGTCGCTTGATGATTTTCTGCACCTTGTCAAGAATCAGAGGGATTTTGCAGATTCTTTTGTCTGATATCACAGGATAGAGTTGAAAACATGTTCCTCAGTAATTGTTGTAACTGAGAAGGTCTCTGAAATGCTCTTTCCAGAGTTCAGTGACAGCTTCATTTTTGTTTAGCAACTGTCCATACAGGAATAGCAAGGGGGCTGGTGGCTACTGTGTGTGTGTGTGTGTGTGTGTGTGTGTGTGCGCGCGCGTGCACACACACACGTAGGGGTGCACTTAAATCCACATGTGTTATAAAATGTTTGAAGAATGCTGGATGCCTTCATGGGGTCATTTTTCCATCTCTTCTTTGTGCCAAATTACTTTGAGCCTCTGCCTTGGTTTATAGATGCCTCAATTTCTCTCCCTCTGAGTTGGTGTCAGTGTGCTGGAAATGAAAAGCCTTCTACCTCCTGGCTGTGGTGTGAGGAGGTTGGACTACGTGATCTAAGGTGTCTTCTGATTCCAACCTGATTTGTTTATATGATACTTGGAGTTGGTCACTTCCTCTATCCCCTCATTTTTTTAAGAACCCAATTGTGAAATTTTTTTAAAAAGCCCAATTGTGATGTTTTGTGGAAGCAAATCCCAGGACTTCCTCAACAGACACTAATGATAGCAGATTAAGTCAATAAGAGTGAGACTGTTGAGATGTAGAGTATAATATCAGAGGTTCAAGAAGCTTAGAAATAAATGGTAGCTGTGGTCTCTTATTTACAGGGGAGGCAGGACCCAAACATAAGTGCATTGCTAGATACAGCTGCCGAAACCCCCACCTTATATGAGGGGGGGTGGCAAGTTACATTCTTTGAGCACTTGCTGTGTTCCTGGCATTGTGCTGAGCACTTTACATGAGTCTACTCTGTACTCTTCAGCAATCCCCTGAGAATGATGCTCTTATTCCCCCCCCCATTTTAAAGATGAGGAAACAGGTTTAAGAAACTTCCCTGATGTCAACTTAAGTTGTGAAGCTAGAATTCAATCCCAGAGGTCACAGAGGCCATTTGACCAGTGTGTCCCAAGCTTGCCTAGGAGAATCATCCAGAGTGTTCGTTAAAGAGACAGCCCTCGGGCCCTTGGAGCTTCTCTGATAGGGTGGTCTGGGGAGAATCCTGGAAAGCAGTAGTCTTAACAAATGCCCCTGGTGATTCTTATCATTGGGAAAGCTTGGGAGAGATGGTGTTTCACAATAGTGCGGTGGACCTCAGGCCTGGCTGCAAGTTAGAATAGTCTGGGGAGCTTTTTTAAAAGTCCTGGTACCTGGCTCCACCCGGAGACATTCTGACTTCATCGGACCGGGGTGGGACCCACGCATCAGGATCTTAAAACACTCCAGGTGATTCTAAAGTGCAGCCAGGGCTGAGAACCACCGCTCTGCTGCCTCGGCTGATTAAAATTAAATCAGCCTGACTCACTAAAGAAACACTGGTGAAAGAAGAATCACTCGGCGCCAGCCGTCTTCCTCTTCGAGCCCAGCCATCAGAGGAAGTCATGTGAAGGCTGAAGGAAGAAAAGCAAAATACCCAGCAGGGTGTGACAGCGATCCTATTGTCCATTTGTTCCCCAGCTCCTGATTGAACACCAAAATCTGATGCCCTGAAGGTGCTTCATAGGCCAGAGCTGGGATGAAGAGGAAAATTCTCTTTTGCTTCATCACTGCAGTGGTGTTCAAGCTTTGTTGTGTATCAGAATCACGATAAGGAGAGCTTGTTAAAACAGATCATAGGACCCTTCAACCCTGATGCAGTTGGTCCAGGGTGGGGCTGATGCCACTGGCCACTAGGCCTCTGCTTTAGCATTTCGCCTGTCGCTGAACTCACGTGCCACGTGAGCACAAGGACGGCCCAGCCCTGCTCCCTGGCCAGTGAAAAACTGTGCTTTGGAGGAAGAATTTCTCTGAGAGAGCTTTTGGTTGGGTCTTAGACCCTTTGACCATGACACTTGGGGGACACACCACTGAGGCATCCAAACAGATGAGTCAAGAATCTGCCCCTTTCCCCTAGCCCCCCAGGTGCACCTTTAGTCACAGATTATTACACTCATTTCCGGACACAAATGTTCATGCATCAAATCATTCAACAAAATATAGGTAATGCCTTCTTAGTGCCAAGCAGTGTTCTAATCGCTGCAAGAATGGCAGATAAGCAGACCAGATTTTTACCTTCATGGAGCTCTTGTAGGGAACCAACACACTCACACACAGGCTCAAAACAAGATAATTTCAGAGAGCGGTAAGTGACATGAAGCAAGAAAATCAGGGTGACACAGCCGAGTGTGGTATTAGACCTGGGAAGAGCAGAAGGGCCTTTCTGAAGGGAGGACATCTGAGCTGACACTTGTAAGACTAAAGGAATCTTTCAAGGGTCAGAAAGAAGAGTCCCTGTATCAAAAATGTCAAAACTGCGTTCTTAAGATGAGGGCCCAGAGAAAGCGAGTGACTCCAAGGGAGTCAAGGGGCCAAGGGAGCAGCTTGTGCAAAAATTCCTGAAGCAGGAATTGCTTGGTGCATGTGAAGAGCAGGAAGCCAGCCAAGGTCATAGGTAGGCAACAGCCCCTCCCATTTACCCAGCCTGTACACTCCTGATGTCCATACTTGTGGGGGCCTCATAACAGCCCTGTGATGGAAAAGAGTACAGAGGCTCCTGGGTGGCTCAGTCAGCTAAGCATCAGACTTTGGCTCAGATCATGATCTTGTGGTTTGTGAGTTTGAGCCCCACATCAGGCTCTGTCCTGTCAGCATGGAGCCTGCTTTGAATCCTCGGTCTCCCTCTCTCTCTGCCCCTCCTCTCTCTCTCTCTCTCTCTTTCTCTCTCAGAAATAAATAAACATTAAGAAAAAAGTTTTAAGAGAAAAAGAGAGTACATATCCCCATTTTTTGTATGAAACAACTGAGGTGAAAAGAGGTAAAGGGTCACTCCCAAGGCAGCAGGGTTAGTAAGAGGCGAAACTTAAAGGCAGTGCTTCTCAGACTCGCGTGTGCACAGAAATCACTGGGACCTTGTTACAATGCAGATCCTCGCTCTCTAGGTCTGGGGTAGGGCCTGAGACTCTGCATTTCTGACAAGCTCCCAGGTTGTGTCGCTGCTGCTGGTCCCTGGACCACACTTTGAGTAGCAAGGCCTTCAGTGGCTATTTTGTGCTTTGGCTGTTTGATCAGGTGGACTGTGTCCTTGCAGATGACCTCCCCCTGCCTGCACAGGGGTCCAGTAGCAGAGGCTCAAGTCCACTCAGATGATGATGTAACACCCAGGAAGAGGCTGTGGGGACCATCCCGCCCCCTCAGGAGCACCAGAAGTGCCGGCTGGGGTCCTGGCTGGTGTGAAATCCTTCTTCTGTCTTGGGCGCAGCCTCGGGTCAGGACATACATACTGATGACCGCAGCATATTGGCTCCCTGCCACTCTGATTTACACTCATGAAGTGCTCATCAATTCCGATAGGCAACTTCTTGAGTTATTTTAGGTTTTCAGTTTTGATAGCAAAACCAACTCCATAAAGCCAACATTTCTCTTCTTGGTTATGCTCCCACAGCATTGCAGCCTCTAGTTTACTGGTTGCCTTGCTAACCAGATCTTAATTTTCTATCAGGGCCTTAGAGCTGGTGTTCCTCCCCAGAGCTCTCCAGTCTCAGATTTGGACTGGTACCCTGGAGAGTCACCATTAAGATGGCCCCAGAAAAAAAAATACCACAGACTGTAAACAGCTGGCTTTCTCTTTAGCAATAGGAATGTCATTGCACTAGCCACTGTTATCCGGAGAGGAAAAAACCTGACAAGACTTGATTTGGGGGACCTTTCACAGTGCTCTGCCTCCTTGGGTGAGCGGGGCCAGTCCTAAAAGAAACTGTGGAGATCCAATTACAGCTCCTGTGCCTCGCTCCTGTCTTGCTCATGTGCCAGACAGTGTTCCCCAACCACAATATTCCAGACATCACAGTTCAGCTGCTGTCATGATGAGCAGCTTGCCAAAGGACTTAGAACCTGTCACAGAAGATGCCTGAGTGGAGGCCCCTTTATCAATTACCTTGGGCCCTCTTAGCTGTCAGGGGCCCACCTGGCCCAGCTGTTCAGGACTTCCCCATAAATTCCAGACAAACCCAACACTAATTTGGCAGTAAATTGCAAGTGAATACCAACTGCATGGAAATGCTTGACAGATACTCTCCCTTTTCCTGAGATGTCCTAAAGGTCCAGCAAAGACTCTTGAGTTGCTCTGGGAATTCTCTGCTTCTCACCTTTTGCCAAGATGATCCATGGGCCTAAATTAACAAAAATGACTGAGCTGACCTGTATTCATCTACATTTTATTCAATACAACAAATACCTACTGAGCTATGTGAAGGAACCTTGCTAATGACCTGAGAACCAAAGATATGTAAATCTCGGTCCCTGCTGTCAAGAAGACGGGAATCTAGTACAGTTGAGCCCATAGACGCAGTCACAGATATCTGGTGTGCAAAACAGGATGTGATAAACTCAGGATTCATGGCAGGAACAGAGTGTGTTTGGGAATGGGGCAAGAAAGGAGGTTAATTCCTTTTTTTTTTTTTTTTTTTTTTTTGGAGAGAGAACACATGAAAGAAGGGGAGAGGGGCAGAGAGAGAGAGAGAGAGAGAGAGAGAGAGAATCTTAAGCAGGTTCCATGCTCAGTGAAGAGCCCAATGTGGGGCTCGATCCCACAACCCTGGGATCATGACCTGAGCTGAAATCAAGAGTCGGACGCTCAACCAACTGAGCCACCCAGGCGCCCCAGAGACAGGAGGTTAATTCTAACTGGAGAAGTCTAGAAAGGCTTCTTGGAAAAGGTGGCAGTGGATCTGGTTTGCCCATGGATAGACAGAATTTCAACCCCGGGATGAGTATTTTTAGTGAAATGAATAATATCTACCATTTATTAAGCTCTTACCGTGTGTCAGATGCTGTTCTCAGTGCTTTACATGTGTTGACTCATTTGGTCATCTCATTCACCTTGCGCGGTGGATACATATGTTACCCACGTGTTACTGGTGAGACAGGTGAAGCCCAGCCAGGTCAGGTAACCTTGTCCTGGGCCAAATACTAGTCTGGGGGTGGGCAGTGAGGTTGTGGAGCTGGGATTTGAACCCAAACAACCTGGAACTAACGGCCAGACTGGTAACTACCAAAGCCTATTGTTAACTAGTGAACTCCACGTACAAGACATTTGGTTTTCTTTTTTATTACCCTCTTTTTAAAATCACTAATCAACTCTGTTGAGCTTTGTTAGATGCAGAGTAAGCACTGAGGACCTACTGAAGATGTTTGTTTACTCCCTCACTACAGGCTTTTGAGGCATCTAATCAGCAAGGCCCTCGAGGAGAGCAGGCTGCTGTAGCCTGCCTTTCTGAGCTCTAGAAAGCCAAGGATGGGCTCTCCAGGCTGGCCGCTCCCCCCTCTCCCCGAGAGTCTTTCCAGTCCTCAGAGGCCAGCCAAACCCGTCTCCCTTCCTCTGGGGCTCTGAGCTTGGTGTCCATGGTCCCTTTGGAGTCCTAAGATGTAAGATGTGGTTGGGGGAGGAGAGATCATGCACCGGGGAGATGATTCCTCTTTCTTCCATGGCCTCATGGCTCCCGTTCGTGGCCCCAGGAGGCAGCAGAGAGCTGGTTCCTCACAGGACCGGCCCAGGAGCAGGCTCTGCCAGGTGCTCTCAGCTTCCTTCTCTGGTGGGAGAGGCTCCTGGTGCAGAGGAGAAAGTAGAATTTAGGCAGGGCCTCTGCGTGTGAGGTGGGGGCTCGTTGTTCCCCCAGCCCTGCACCTGCGCAAGGCTGTGCCGGCCTGAAGGAAGGAGCGCCTTTCTGTCATTTGCACAAAGGGTCCACGGGGACTCTGCAAAGGGGATGTGGCTGACAGGCTGAACAGAAATGGAACCACCTGACAACGACCCCATGTCCTTAAGGAAGAAGAGGTGGCTCAGTCCTAACCTGGGCCAAAGTAGCGACAGGGTTAATCCTCTTACTCCTCTTTGCCGCCAAGTGATGTTGAATCTTGCAGCTACTTCTCCAAAGAAAAGGAAGAGAGAAGGTCTGCAGGCTCCCCATCCCTACCCTTCCATCCCCCCTACAAGCCACCATCTCTGTGCCCTGGAGCTGGGAGGTCTGAAGTCTTTTGAACCTTCCAGCCAGGAGGTGGGTCAGGAACAGGTGCTCCCTGCCTCCCCAAGCCTGCAGTCTCTGAGAGGAGCGTAAGGACCAGCCGAGTCAGTCAGCCCGGCCCCGGGTTCTGCTCTGCCCTGGGATTGGTCCGGGAGCATTTTGTGTTAAATGCCGACATATAAATTTGTAGGTGTTCCTTGTGAGCAAATTGGATTCCTTCACTTGGCCCTTAAGTGCTGCCATTTAGGCAGATTTAACGGGAGGCTCTGGCCACCGCCTCTCCCACCGGCACCCCTCCTTGCGCTGACCCCTTCAGAGTCACCAGGGAATAGATCCTAGGCCAGCCCACCGGAGACAGCCAGCCAGCGGCTGGTGCACACTCCAGCCTTCTCAGCCGCTGCCGCTGCCCGCGCATCCTCCTGGCTACCTCCCCACCGCTGCCCGTGCTCCCCCCCTCCGCTCCCCACTCCCGCTCCCTTTCTCCCAGCGCCTCCCTCCGCCCGCCTTCCCCTCCTGTCTCCCCCTCCTCCTGTCTGCGCCGTGGCAGCTGCTTCCAATGCACAGAGATGCACCAATTCATTCAGCCTCGCAGACTCTTTAAGGTCGTTACTAAATATATCAAGCAGAAGAAAGGGTCTTTTTTCCTATCTCTGAGCAGGGAGTATAAATGCCGGCCTTAGGATCCAAGCTGGTCCTCCCTGGTCCCAAATGGGAGGCAGTCCGGAGCCAGAGCCAGCCCGGGGGACAAGGGGAGCCCACCCTCTCACCAGGCAGGGGCGTGACCCCAGGGTGGGAAGGAAGGGACAGAGGTGAGGCAGGGTGGGGTGCAGGGGATGCTGGGGAGACACCGGGAATAAGAGACAAAATCCATTTTATATCTTCAAGAGTTCAACAGCTCTGGAGACAATTTTCGACAGTGCTATTTCTCCCCCTCTAGATTAATTTTTTTTTCTTTATTTTGAAGGAAATTAGAAAGTGTTGAAAGAACCTGACTTGCCAGTGCTGGGGAAGGGCTTCTGTTCAAATGCCCTAAGCAGTGCTGTCTCTGATATTTTTCTAAGTTGTAAGCAGATGACCTTGCTGCTTGAGCAGTAACCAGTGGTGAACTGCCAGACCTTCATGTTGTGATTAGAGGAAATGTACAACAGAGTTAGTTTGTGTTAAGCGCTGGACAGATGCCGGACAGATGCCTGGCCTGCTCCTCAGCCCCTCCTCTTGGGTCATGGTTTCATGGCAGCTCCTCATCTATGCAATCCTCCTACGACACAGACAGCCCCTTCCTGGGAGTCTCTGAGACTTCTTCCCCTCCTCCTAATGCGTGTAGGCAGAGCAGGCCGAGTTGTGATTTAAGAGAAACGCCTCCTCCCCGTGCAGAAATATCTCCCACACAGCATGCAGTGCCCATCGTTTAGAAGTTCTTTGAGGGGAGATAAAAATATAAGTGGTATTTTATCTCCAAATAAAAAGTAGATGAGGTCACTGGAGAATGTGTAGGGCAATCGTTTGTAATTTTTTTGGTGTGTGTGTGTGTGTGTGTGATGGGATCTTTTATGCTGCGGCTGTCTCCCCAGGTAAAATGTGCGTACTGTCACAGCCACAGAGTTTTGCATAGAGGCGTTAGGAGGTGCGTGAATCCCTAGGGCCTTTCCTCAGACGTGCTAGACCTCCAAGTAAGAATCCCGGGGCCAAGACAGAGAGCATTTCAGTGACTATTGAGAGAAGATACAGTAACAATGGTCAAGAAGGAGAAGTTAAGTGGAGAACATTCTAGAAGAGTGAGATGTCATGGAAGCCACAGGCCAAAAGGGGTTCAGAACGGAGGAAGTGGTGCCCCGTAAATGCCTCAGAGAACAGAAGGACTGGGTATTCGTTAGAATTTGAACTTGTCAGGCTGTCACTGGTGACCCAGAAGAAAGGTTTCAGCTGGGGGAGAAGGGAAGGAGTCAGATTTTCAAGGCGTGGCCAGCAGACAACATGGTGAGGACTGTTCGGATGCCCTGTTGAAAATCTTAGGCCAGAACAGGAAGGAAGAAGCAGCAACCAGTGCTTTGGAAACACAGAGGAAGGAACTGTTGCTTTCTGGGTGGAGAATAAACAGAAAGACTTCACAGAGGAGAGGATTTTTGAGAGGTGAGTCATTGAAAAATAAAATAAGAATTCACCGGGTAGAAAAGTTGGGGGGGGGGGGAACATTTCAGGTGGGAAGAAGAGCACTTCCATGGAGATGGAGGTATGGGAGGGGCAGGAACCGAGTGCTGGTTCACAGAGCGTGTGAGGAGGAAAGAAGATGTCACTGAAAAGCAGGCAGAAACCAGAGGGCACAGGGGCTGAGGAGTTTGTGCTATACCCTGTCAGGCAATGAACACTCATTGAAGAGATATTTTTAACATGCTTTTTTTTTTTCCTTCTGATTCTAAAAGCAATATAAGCTCATTATAAAACTTCTTTACAATATGGAAAAATATAAAGAAACGTAATTACTGTTAACATTTTGGCATGTTGCTTTTAGTTTTCTTCTCATACACCGTGTTTCATTAAATCTAAGACACCATCATTTGGGAGTGCATCGTTACTTTATGTGCCACTAAGACTGTGCGATTACACTTGATACAGTGCTGCTTTTCAGAGAGAGTGAGACGTTGCAGATAGGTTAACATGTGGGGAAAAAATTCTATGCCGTGGAATCGATAAAATGAAGCTGTGTAGTTTTTGACGTAAGTAGTTCCCCTTGTATTCCAAATTTTGTATCAGGCTTCTTTACTCAGAAAGATACCATGAGTTTTCTCCAGGTTATAAAAGTATTTGCAAAAATATTTTTAACAGCTGTGTAATATTCCATCTTGTGGATATTCTATAATTTACACAACCATTTCTTTATCAACAGGTGTGATGTTGATTTCTATTTTTGAATACTGTATATAGTGCCTCAGCAAAAAATGGTGTGCATAGGCTTCTTGTGTTTTTGTTTTTATTATTTTTCTCAAAATAAATGTGCCCTACAAGATCAACATTGGCATAGATAATAAGACTTATCTTTGACAAATACATGTTATGCTTTCTCTCTCCAAGGGACATAAAGAAACTATTGGTGAACTTAGCTGTCAGCTCTGTGTTCAATCTCATAGCTTTTTTTTTTCTAATTGTGGTAAAATGCACATAACATAAATGTTACCATAATAACGATTTTTTTAAATTTTTTTAATGTTTATTTTTTTTATTTTTATTTTTTTTTTGAGAGAGAGAGAGCACACATGAGCAAGGGAGGGGCAGAGAGAGAGGGAGACACAGAATCTGAAGCAGGCTCCAGGCTCTGAGCTGTCAGCACAGAGCCTGACATGGGACCCAAACTCATGGACTGCAAGATCATGACCCGAGCTGAAGTCAGACGCTTAACCGACTGAGCCACCGAGGCGCCCCCCACCCCCCGATCATAACCATTTTTAAGCATACGGTTCAGTGACATTAGGGCATCCGTGTTATGTGTGGCTCTCACCACCATCCAGCTCCAGAACTTTTCTCATCTTGCAAACTAAAACTCTGTACCCATTTCCCCTCCCCCAGCCCCTGGCACCCAGCATTCTACTTCCTGTCTCTATGAAGTTGACTATTCTAGGTACCTCACCTAAGAGGAATGAGAGTATTGGTCCCTTTGTGATTGGTTGATTTCACTCAGTCTAATGTTCTCAAGGTTCATCTATAGCATGTGTGGCATGTGTCTATAGCACGTGTCAGAATCTCCTTCCTTTTTAAGGCTTATAATATTTCATTGTATGTATATACCACGTTCTGTGTTTCCATTCATCTATAGGTGTGCATAAGCTTTTATCTGAAGGTTGGGCTGTCTGGAAGAGATTCCCAGTCATCATTCAAAAGATACGAAAAAAAATTTAAACTCTTGATTCATATTATGGAATTGCTTTCCAAAAAAACTTTATACACAGTTATACTCCCTCTAGCAGTGTATAGACATGCATGTCCGCATTGACTATTATTATTTGGTTTATTTTTGCTACTCTGATACTAGGAAAACAGCATGTCATTGTTTTAATATGAATTATTTGAACGTTCCTAATGAAGGTGAACTTTTTCTTATATTTTCATTAGCCAGATGTGTTCACTCTTTATAAGCTGTCTTTGTGTCCTGTGATCATCTTTGTTTAACTATGTAGTATTTTATTTATTACTTTATATATGCTGCTCATAGATTAATGATTCCCTCAAACAATCACCAATATTATCGTAGCGCCTCCCATCTTGCATCAGGCACTGTCTAGGCACTGGAGATACTGCTGGAAACCATCAGACCAAAACCCCTGCCCTCCTGGAGTTTATGTCCTCGTGAGGGAGACATTGAAGAAGATAAATGAGCAAATGGTGTTATATGTTAGAGAGTGTAAGTGCTAAGGAGATGAACTGGGGAAAGGAGGTAAATGCTGGGGCTGGGCATCGGGATGCCCTAGCTGAGGAGTCTGAGGCCAGCCCTAGGGGAGGTGAGGGAGGGAGCCCCAGCTCATCAGGCAGAGGGGCCAGACTGCACTAAGGCCCTGAGGCAGGAATCCGGGGGGAGGCGGAGGAAGGGGGGTGGTGCTGGCACAGAGTGAGGAAGAGGAAAGGGTGAGAAGTCAGGTCTGAGTGTGGCCAGAGCAGCAGCCCCTGACAGCCCTGAGGGCTGCTGGCTCACTTTGGCCTCTTTCTCTGAGTGAGAGGAAGGCCATTAGGACACAGACTTGGAGCAGAGGGGTGACGCGATGTGACTGGCACTCTAAAGGAAAGCTCTGTTTCCGTGTTGAGGAGAGACTGTGGGAGGAAAGGGGAAGCCAAGAGAGCTGCTGGGAAGTTCCTGCAGTAGTCCAGATGACAGACAAAGGGCTTAGACCAGAGGTTAGCAGACGTCTGAGAAATAACCAGATTCCGATTCACCGATGAATTGGATGTGGGGGTGTGAGGGGAGGAGGACTCGGAATGTAGGGCCAAGCACCTGGAAGTCAGGAGTTGAGAAAGGAGAGGCAGCAGGGATGGATGAAGAGGGCACCGGAGCTCAGTTTTTGACAAGTTACATTTGAAACGTCTATTAAACATTCAAGAGCAATATCGAGTAGGTAGTTGGATATACGAGTCTGCAGTTCGGGGAAGAGGTCCGGGGTGGAGACATAAATCGGGGAATTGTCAGCATTCAGATGGTATTTAAAGCCCTAATACTGTGCGAGGTCACTAAAGAATGGGGAGTGATGGGCAGAGGGAGGAGGACCCCGAGCACTGAGCAGGCTGCGTCCAGTGTCAGAAGCAACCTGTTCCCTTGGCATGGTTAGCGGGCATGGTCAGCACGCACCCCGAGGGCTACTGGGCTGGGGGTAAGCAGGTGGCCGCGGGAGGAGCCAAAGACGTGATCACACCTGCGTTTCAGATCTGTGGGCCTGTGGGGTCGCCTGTGGTTTATGCCCTCTCTCCTGAGCATGGAGGGAATCTGAGAGCTTCCTATCAGAGGTCCCAGCAGGCAATGGCTAATATCTCCGATTTCCATGGTTACTTTTGACCAAAGATCAGCTAACTCTTTCATCTAGGGAGCCATCATCAACAGGGCAAAGCACATTGGCAGCCTTTTGATATTGACAGGGGAAACGGCAGGTTTGGGAGAAAGAAAGGAGAAGAAAGGGAAGGGAAAGGCAGGGCCCAAAGGGAGGCTTAGGGCTGAGTGGCAGGCAGCTCCTTTAAGCAGTCATTCTTAAGGGGCTGGGGAAGGGGAGGCACATCCAAACACCTGGCAAGTTTGTCAATCTATTTATCCCTGGCCTCCAAGCCTTTGACCCCAGGAGATTTTAGGACCCTCTCCTGCCCCAACACGAACCTCTCCCCATCCCTGACAGAGAACCCTCACTTTCTATTAGATTGAAGCTGGGATGGAATAGCAGTGCTTGGCCAGAAAGGATGCCTTGCCGATCCATGATTCCTTCCCTCTGTGGCTCAGAGACATATCAGTATGAAGAAGGGTGACTCTATAGTTTGCCACTCAAAACAGGGCACTTTTGACATGGGAGAAAGGGGGACCTACTAATAATTACCCAGAACAACATACCTAAATTGGGACTGTCCTGGGCAAACTCTGGTGTTCAGATCACCAGCATCACTTTAAATGCCCATTGAGAAATTCCAGTTATCAGCATCCCCTAAGGGAGATTATTGTAAAAAATAAATCTCTACACTAGACTGAAGATGTGCTGGTTCAAAATCTTTGGACAAGGCCCTACCGGGAAGGAAGAACTGCTAACCAAAGAGGGATTCTGCTTCCTGGGAAACTCAGCCTTCCATGTGTTCAAGGTGGTCAGTTCCTAGTCTCCTCTCTTGGCCTCTGGGCTTCCCCCTTTTCCCTGACTAGGTGCTGAGCATTGGTAGTAAAACATTAAGAATTATCTCTCTGGGGGCATCTGGGTGGCCTAGTCAATTAAGCATCCAACTCTTGATCCCAGCTTAGGTCATCATCTCATGGTTTGTGGGTTCGAACCCCACATCAGGCCCTGTGCTGACAGCATGGAGTCTGTTTGGAATTCTCTCTCTCTCTCTCTCTCTCTCTCTCTCTCTCTCTCTCTCTCTCCCCTTCCCTTGCTTGCTCTCTCTCTCTCTTTCTCTCTCGTATACCCAGGACTCCAAAAGGACAGCAAGATTAACTCCTTATTAGATGTCAGTCCTCTGGCACGTGTCCCTCCCATAAACCAGCATCATCCCCTTTCATAATCCATTCTGGCTCTGTCATCTGTGAATTTAAAACCGTTTTGAGTTTCATTTATATTTTAAGTCTGTTTTCTCTTCTTTGGATTACAAATGCCATAAATTTCCCACCAGTTGAATAGTGCTTCGTTTATTTGTTCTAAATGCCAGCTCTCTCCCTGCACGGATCCTAGACTTCTGAAAGGTAGATGACAGTGGATCTTTCCGGGAAGCCGTATATGCTCTTTCCACAAGTGGTACTTCTGTTTCAACAGTCATAGGGCGGGGAGGGACCTTGAACATAGTCAAAGTGAATTTACTTTCCAATTCTGCCCACCAGATCTCTTTACTTGTAGCTTCCCAGCCTGCTTGAATACACTCAATGACGGAGCACTTACTACCTACAGAAGCAACCAGCCCCACATCTGCAGAATGTCTTTCTTTTAATGTTGGAGTTTTTTTTCCCAACCTTATATAGATATATACATGTCATATTGTGTAAGTTTAAAGTGTATAACACGATGATTCAATACACATATTTATTGTGAAATGATTACCACAACAAGGTTAGTGAACACGTCCATCACCTCAATGTTGTTGCTTAAAAATCAGCCTCCCCTAGGATAGGATGATTTATGTGGTAATAGAGTTGGAGACATCAGTGTGAACTCCTGTTTAGCTCAATATAGATACATGTGGTTACTATAGAAATATTTATAAATATGTATACATACATGGGTTAGATACACACATACTTTCTTGCTCTGTCATCTGAGAGGGCCTAGAAGCAAGGGACACCCCAGTAGCAATGAGCACATCTAGCCCCCAGGTCTTGGTTTCTAAAACCATTCTCCAATAAAAGGAACTAGGGCTTCCTGGAGAAATGGCTGATTCTAGGACTAGGGCAGGAAATATATAAGACGAAACTGCAGCACCTGTTAGTGGTAGAATGTAAGGAATTGGTCAAAAATCCACAGTGATGGGTATGTCCAAGAGGCTAGGAGCCAACTGAAAGAGCTCCCAGCAGCCAAAGCTGGAATAATTTAAACAATAACAAGGAAGTGTAAGATTATAACCCAAAGCGTAGAATAATATCAACAAATCTCTACGGATATAAATAAATGATTGAACAAATACCTAAATGAGCAAGAATGGATAAACTCCCATATAGAAGAATTCCAAATAATGTGTGTAGATACTTCACCTTCAAGGTGAGTGAAGCGTGACTACACTCCTTACGTGTGGGCTTCACATAGTGATTTCCTTCCAAAGAGTGCAGTCCGGAAAGCAGGGGGAAGAGTAACTTTATAGTGAAGAAATCTGGCAAACGGTACCTCAGCCACGTGATCAAGGTTAATATCAACAGGGATAAATCAGATTGATAGTATGTGTCCTTGATATGATGTGGTGAACATGGCATTTTATCCCGGTTGTCTTCCCCAAACCTGTAGCCGTTGTCTAACCGTGAGAAAAATATCAGATCCCAAATGAAGGACATCCACAAAATACCTGATCAGTACCCCTGATACTGTGCAGGACATCGAAACCAAAGAAAGTGAGAAACCGTCACAACCAAGGGGAGCCTCTGGAGACCTGACCACTAAATGTGAGGTGGTATCCTGGGTTGGGTCTGGAAGAAAAAAGGGACATCAGGTGAAAACAAAGGAAATCTGAATAGAATATGGACTTTAGTTAATGATGTCTCAGTATCAGTTTATTAAGTGTAACAAAAGTCACATATTAATGTAGGAGGTCAGCGATCGAGGAAACTGGGTGTGTGGAATATAGGGGAACCCTCTGTACTATATTTGCAATTTTTCTGTAAATTTAAAACCATCCCAAACCAAAAATTTTTGAAAAAATGAAAATCAGGCTTTCCTGCCTGCCTCCTCCCATTGGCTCTGCCCTTAGCCTGAATGCATTCTCCTGCACAGCCATCACACTGCTCCCCCTGCCCCATCTGTTTTCTCATTTCCAGTCGGATGCCTCCGTCTCCTTCATCAGATCCTAAGTCCTGGTTTCACCTTCTCCCGCTGACCGGATCACCCTTCTCCAGACAACTCAGTTTGACTGTAGCCTCCCGAGTTCCCTGACTTGTCCAGGACTGAGCACTGCACTCCCAGTGTGGCTGTTCAGCCCAGGGAAGAACTGGGCCCTGTCACCTCCTTCTGCTGATACACTGTATCTCTATTAGTATAGCCCTCAGCGACTTCAACGACTTATACTTTGGGGGACAGCCACCTCACATCCCAATGTCTCCAGCTCAACTACCCAGTTTTTTTTTTCACACAGCTTCACTGCAACCAATAGAAGGAATAACTTCCTGAAGAGTTGAAGTGGTAGTGAGTGTTCCATCAATGGGGGTATTTAAGTACACTGGGCAGCTACAAAGAAAAGGACGATTTGGTGGGTGCGTTTCCAGTCTCCTGAGCAAGTTGCTCAACTGCTCTCACCTCAGTTTCCTCATCTTAACAATGAGGGTAACAATAGAACCTGCCGCGTAGGGTGTTGAGGACTGTACAAGTTTGCGTGTATAAAGGCCTTAGAGCAGTTTCTGGCACCCTGTTCTACACCAGTGTTTGCTGTTATTTTCAGCTACTATCTAATGTTTGTTTCAGGGTAGAGATAGTCCAAGTATAAGACCTGCCAGCAGCCCCTGACTCACAGGTCCCTTTTGGGATCCTGGCTCTGACACCAGTTCTGACCTAGTTTCCTCCCCAGCTCTGTGTCATCTGCCCATTTGACCAGCAGGCCCACCAGGGTCCCTTCCAATTCATTTGTGTGCAGGTTGAACAGAAGGAGACTGAGGGCAGAGCCCCGTGGAGAGTGTGATGGGGTGATAAGGCTGGGTCGCCTCCCGGCCAGGCTGGTATCACACGAGTAAAACGAAACACCCTGTCTCTGGGCGCCAGATTGGTTTTACCACAAATCATGACAAGCGCCTAACACATGCTAATGACTCACTTCCTTTGGTTTTAAAGACCAGCCATTTCAGGAACATCAGGGTAAATGATGGGCTCAGTAGCTCTCGAGAAAGAAGTTAGAGGTGCTGGCATCTGAACTTAATTAGACTCCTGTGCTCTTTATAAGGCCTGATAAGGTCAGGCCAATACATTCGGCGTTAATAACGTTATCAGCACGGCGTGGTCGGCAAGCGTTGCCAAAGTCGATATGTCAAGTTTTTGTGGTTCGAAACATGTGCCTTCAAGTCACACTCAGGCTTGTTTCTTGCGCGCCAACAGCTGGTGCCACATCTGGAAAGCCTGCCTCTGCTGTGGCTTCTTTTCTCCTCTGAGGGGTTTATGGGACACCCCACCCCACCTCAATCCTTTTAAAAGACAAGGGCTCATCCATTCATTCTCTGATGGCCTGTCAAGTGGCAGCCCTATACATTTGCTCCAGGGGACCCATGTGGACAAGCCAAGCTCACACTCCAGGGCAGTGGAGCTCCAACATCAGCATGCAGAATAACCATGGGGAGGGCGCGGTGCCTAGGCGAGAGGCATTTCTGGACCCCACGCCAAGCCCACTGTGTTAGAACTGGGGGCAGGAGTGGTGCATGGCCTGGGGCTCTGCATTTCTCTGCATTTCTGGCTCTGCTCCGCAGGTGATCCAAGGCCTACAGTTCAAGAAATACTCATCAAAGGGTTTTTAGGCCCCCATAAGCCATCCACCATAAAATACCGGATCATTAGTATAATTAGCAAGTTGTTCATTCTGTCTTGAAGGAGCATCAGATAAGACTTCACAGAGACTTACAGCCCAAGCGCAAGCAAGAGAGAACGTGTAGGTGGGAAGGGCATAGAGCAGTCACTGAAGTCTCATGTGGGAAGGAAATACATTTAAGACATGAGCCTTGGAGACAAACAAACCTGTGTTGAACTCCAGCCCACCCCTTGGTGCCTGTATGTCCTTAGGCAAGTTACCCAAACTTTCTGAGCCTCAGTTTCCTCATCTGTGAAGGGCACCTCCCTCCCTCTACCTCACAGGGTTGACCGGTTAAAAAAGAATAAATATCATAATCCAGGGTATTCACCAAATTGCATGGCATAATGTAGGGATTCCACAACTGATAATTGCTAATAAAAATAGTACTAAGAAGAAATAACAATCAGATAAATATTATTCTAGCTTATTGAGGGGTTTCTGGGTTATCCTGCAGAGGCCATGAGTGGCCAGCCATCAGAGTTTTAAAAGCAAAGGTCATATTTCATTCAGTCAGCTAATGAACATTTATTATACACCTACCACATGCTGGGCTGTGCCAGGCACCGAGGCTGATTAGGTTTGTGTGTTAGAAGATGGCTCTGGTGGCAGTGTGGGGGCTGGGCTGGAGACAGGGGACCATTACAGATTGCTGCAATAGTCCAAGCCAGTGGTTTCAAACTTGAGCGTGCATCAGAACCACCTGGAGGCCTTTTTAAAAACACAGATGGGGGGCGCCTGGGTGGCTCAGTCGGTTAAGTGTCTGACTTCAGCTCAGGTCATGATCTTACGGTGCATGAGTTTGAGCCCCGCATTGGGCTCTGTGCTGAAAGCCTGGATTCTGGGTCTCCCTGTTTCTCTGCTCCTTCCCCTTTGTGCTCTGTCTCTCTCAGTCTCTCAAAAATAAATAAATGTTAAAGAAAACACACACACACACACACACACACACACACACACACACACACACACACACACACACAGATTACCTGACCTCATCTTTAGAGTTTCGATGTAACTAGTCTAGAGTAGGGTCTGAGAAATTTGCATTTTAAACGAGTTCCCAGGCGATGCTGATGCTGCTGGTCAGGGGACCACATTTAGAGAACCGTTGGTCCAGACCAAAGAAGAGAGCATGAAAACAGAAACAAGAGGCAGGTACTAACTAGGGATGGTGGGGGGCTGGTTCTAGGCAAGGTTTCAGGGGTGGAATGGACAGGAAATGGTGACGACAGGGCCCCATGGACACTGGGGTTGGGCTGCCTCTCAGTATAGCCTCAGGTTTGCTTGTCCCTGGAATTTCTGCCCAGCACGGGGGGTCCTGCCAACCCACCAGCCTCAGGGGGGAGGAAATGCAGCAATGTGGGCGGGCTATTCCTTTGGCACCTTCAGTCCCCTGGTCCCAGTGGGGGTTTCCCACTGTGGTTTTTATCTCTGTGTATGTTCAGAGGAGAGCTTTTTTTTTTTTTTTTTGCTTCTCTATTCCTCCTGGGATGTTGATACCGCCAAGATGCGCGGGTACCGTTCCGCAAGAGTGCCCGAGGTGTGTATTGAATTTCGGTCCCGGATCATTTAATGCGTGGTGACAGAGGGAGCGGATGTTGTTTGGATTCATGTGGAACTCTCCGCCTTTTCTATTTTCTGTACCAAAAACCGCAGAGCCTTGCTCGGCAGCTGGCCCCTGAGTTCCCCGCCTGTAAAAACCTCGCGGCACCAGGAGCCCCTTGTCCCCACGGCATTGCCGAAGCCGCTTGTGAAACCCAGTGGAAAATTGTAGCGTTTGTGCGGGTCTTTGGAGCATCCGTTTCATTTAAAGCTCTCTACCACTCAAGCTGTTACTGAATTAAACATCGACACCAACAACAATCAATAGCCTAATAACATTATGTTCTGAAATGTGTTCTTTAATAATGACTGTGAAGCTCTTTGAGGGTGGAATGACTCTGTGTCGGTGCGCACTAAACGGTGATCTGCATTCATTCCTTTACAGCTGCTAGTTTTGAAAAATGGCTCTGAGTGTTTCTTACCGAGGCAGAGTGTCCTGTTTTCTGTGGATCAGAAACTTCTCTTAGGTACTGGCTGTGATCCGCCCCTCCTGGGCTTGTTCTAGAAGGCTGTTGCTGGCCTCTCAGCCTCTCCTCTTTTTTCTTGCCTGGAGTGTTGACTGAAAAACTGGACAGAGAGACCCAGTCGTTGTGACCCCAGGCCCAACTTCAGATGGGCGTGGGGTGGAGGTGTGGAGGCTGCGTGCCCAGGAGTAGGGGTTTGTTGCTTCCCGGGCGCGGTGATGTTCCGAATCTTCCTAAAGAAAGTTCAAGACATGGGAACTGTCTTCTGGGATCTTGTGTTCTAAAAGACACTGGCAAAGAAGGCAGAAGCACAAGTGCATGTGGAGGTTAACCAGTTACTGTTAAAATTAGATGCCAGCCTGGGGGGGTGGGGGTAGGTGTGTATTGTAGGGTAAGGCATGAGATCAGTGCATGTGAACATTGGCACGTTTATGCTCATATGGAGTCAAAATTCTCTTCCTTAGCCGTCACCACTCAAAGGGAAGGAGGAACTAAGAGAGAGTGCATTTTGGCTCTTAGATTTGGGATTGTAAGGCCTCGGAAAGGTTGATGATTTCTTCAAGATCCTATGTCTGGTTGGGCTGCTCCCTGGACACATGCTCAGTCCCTCCCCTCCTTTCCCTGTGACCCAAGATCCAGTCTGCTAATTAATGTTTTCTAATATCACTGAAATTATTTTCATTGGCTTTTGGGAAAAAAAATTATATTGGAGAATTTTAAGCATATGCAAAAGTAGGCAGAATAGTATAATGAGCTTCCTATAATTTTGGTGAGTTTTTTAATGACTGTTATTCCTAATCATTGATGTCCCGGAGTACATTGATGTCTTGTTTGGGATAACAAAGGATGAGGCAAAGATTAGGAGAGGCAGGTAGAATATAATGTTGCAAGAATGTAATGTTGTAGAAGGAAGTATAACTTACAACTTCTGTTGACTTCCATCTTCTCCAGGAGGGGCCTTCAGACTCGAATGGGTAGAACCAATCATCTACTAAGGGACCTGCAGCCTAAGGCAGGTGAGGTGCACATCTGGTCATCTGAAATGAAATCACCGGACAAAGTGCATCTCAAGGGCTGGGGAGCTCACAGTCATGCTCTTAATGACATGTGGTGATCCTGGAAAATGGTGCAGAGAAGAGAACAGGCAAATTATTTCAGATGGGAGGAGAAAGGAGTGTATCTCTCAATTAAAGAAGAGTGAGTTCAAACAAATGGCTTGAAAGTTTTTAGGACACTGTGTTTGATCACCATGAGCTGGCACTGGCTGCCTAAGAATAATCCACATACCAACTAACCGTGTTTCCCTTGCAAGAAGGCATTTGGCTGGTAGATTGGCAGAATGCTGTAGACATAGTTTATTTTTATTTTAGTGAAGCAGTTAACAGCCTCCCCACATATTATAGTAACTAATATGTTGACCCATAAGCCACATGATCATTCTCTTAGCGGGATCATGCCCTGAGGTTGAATCAAAGGCCTGAGGGAGGCTTTAAATAGAGTGCCTGGGGCCCTGTCCTGGGTCCTTCCTTGATGAACCCACTTTTATCAGTCACTCAACAGAGGATACAGAAAGCATGCTCTTCAGAATTATAAATGACAGACTAAGACCAGAGGTGAAAGAAGAATGATTCCACATTTGAAGAGGGAAGGGTTTCTTATGTAAGCAGTTACTTTTCCCTCAGATACTGGTGTGTGTACAGATATGTGTGTGCACTTGTACGCACACTATTCTTTATTTTCCAAGCGGGTACTTGGTTTGACTTAGAGGACACTAGTGTTGGTACGATGAGCTCTTCTTCCTACGGAGAAAGGCACAGAAATTGACACTGCTGGCAATGATAGCTACACTTTATTGGAACATCTACTATGTCCCAAACGATGAAGCAGGCTGTTCAGAAAAGAGTTAACGTAGCAGGCCTAAAACTGTTCTCCGTCGAGAGCTTTGCTTCCAAGGTTGACCCTTGGCCGGCATCTGGTAACTTGGATTTGGGGAGAATTCCCACTATCCCCAGCACTGATGAGACGCCCCACTGAGCCTAAGTTGTTGATACACACTATGGTGTATGCTGAACACCTGCTTTCCTTCTGAGAGTCTGGAATTTGGGCACACAGTGGGCAGAGGATGCCTACATGACCAGCCCCTAAAATAACCTTGGGCACTGAGCCTCAGATAAACTTTCCAAGTGGACGGCATTTCACACATGTTGTCACAGACTCTTGCTTGGCAATTAAGTGTGTTCTCTGTGACTCTACTGTGGGAGGACTCTTGGAAGCTTATTCCTCCAGACTTCGTGCAGTACACCTTTTCCCTTTGTTTATTCCACTTTGTACCCCTTCTCTGTGGCTGTGAGTACCATATGCTGAGTTCTGAGAATCCTCCCGAAGAGTCGTTGAGCCTGGGGTGGTTGTGGGACCCCTGATCCACAAGCTTGCTACTCATCCCCTCTTATAGCAGTCCTGCACGTATTGTTGGTAACTGCCAGAGCCGGGGCTTGAACCAGGTCTGACTCCACGGGCTCATTTGTTCTGTGTCACAGAGCAGCCTGAAGCTCCTTTACACTCGCTGCTAATATAGGCCCTAAGGCTTGAATGGAGAGTCCTGCTGTTCTTGGACATCCAGACGAGTCTCCTAGTCTCATCTTGGTGTTATCTGAGGTGACAATAAACCACGAGACAGCCCTCCCTAAAGCAGCTGGGGCTGGTGGGGGAGGGGAGGAGTCCCATGGAATTTACTCCTGTTGGTCTCATGCCGGTGGATTCTCTGTGCCTCTCTTTCTTGTTACCTGTCCCTGAAGGACCAGTTGGTCATATTCTCAGGCAAAGAAGGTGTGGCTGTGAGGGCTAATCGAAGGTTAGGGACTAACCTTGGCTGTAGCCTCACCCCAGTGAGTGGCCGGGAGCCTCTTCCTTTTCCTATCAGATTAACAAAGGACAGTCTCCAAGCCCATAAAATGTACACGGAATGAACCCTGATGTAAACTGTGGACTTGGGGTGATAATGTGCCCATGAAGGTTCATCGATGGTAATAAATGTACTTATTGTGGTGAAGGATGTCAGTAGTAGAGTAGGGGAGGCTGTGCGTGTATGGGGACAGGGGGTGTATGGGAACTCTCTGTACTTTCTGCTTAATTTTACTGTGAATCTAAAACTGCTCTAAAAAATTAAGTTTATTAATTTTTTTTTTTAAAGCACATGCTGTAGCTCTCCAAATAGAGTTTAGAGAATGGATTAGGGCAGCAAGAGATCGCTGATTTCTTAAAAGGGTGACTAATTTCTAACGTCCCCCACTGCTATCTCCATTAAATGCACTGGAATGTCTTTGAAAGGGAAGAAATTGTCCCCTTTCTTTTGCCAACTGGCATGTGACGTGCCCATCCTCTCCTCCAGCCTGAGAAGGCAGAGAATGCCCAATTCTGTCTTTAAACTGCATCCTTCACCTAAGGTGCCCTGGGGCTGAGAGAGCCAGAGGTGTATCATGAAATTACCCTTTTAATGAGTATCCTGTTTCCAGAAGCCCCCCCTCCCCCCGCTTTAATGCTGGGGCTGCAACAGGACCTATGTAGGGGTAAGAGGAGGCAAATAAGGAAGCGATGTCCCCCTGTGCAGCCCTGGTGGGTGGTACAGAGATGGGAGGGAGGAGGGCCCCAAAGGACGGGTCCCAGTACCCCCAGATTCAAAAACATTTCTCCCGAGTGTTGCAGGAAGTGGTGAGAGGTTATGTATGTGTTGAAGAACTTGCCAGGTCCTGTTTCTAAACCCCTCCCCCACCATCTCCGCTCCCACCCCCACCCCCACCCCCACCAAATGTGTCTTTGACTTCTCACCCACTTTGGACCCAACTTCCTGAGTGGAGAGTCCATCACACTCTCTTGTTTCTTTAGTGTTTATTTATTTATTTTGAGAGAGAGCACATGTGCTAGCACAGGGGGGAGGGGCAGAGAGGAAGAGGGAGAGAGGGAATCCTAAGCAGGCTTCTCACTGTCAGCCCAGAGCCCGATGCGGGGCCCTGGGTCAGGAATCATCATGGGATCATGACCTGAGCCAAAATCAAGAGTCAGACACTTAGCCGACTGAGCCACGTAGGCTCCTTGAGTCTATCATACTCTAATGCAGTAGATACAGTCAAAGCAAGGGACAGTCCCCACCACAACAACATGTGCCACCTTCAGAAGACTGAGTATGGGGATCAGCCAGAGGGAAAACAAGAAGAAAGCCACGTCAGAACAAGCTCCAGGCCCATAGGTCTGGGTTTAAATTAGCTGAGGCTGCTTTCCCGCTGTGCACCCTCAGGCAAGTTGCTTAACTTTGCTGAGCCTTCATTTCCTCATCAGTAAACTAGGGGTAATAATAGTTTCTATCATACAGAGCTGTTGTGAAGATTGAAGGGGGTCATTTGGCTACAGCGCACATGGTTTATAATGAGTGTTCAGTGAGTATCAGCTGCTGCTTCTGTTGACGGTGCTGACGCCCTTAGGAGCAGGCCCTCCCCAGGGCCGCAGGAGAGACACGCTGCTGCTTCTGCCATCCCTCCCTCCCTTTCTCTGTCTGCACTTTACTTCGGTTCCTCTCTCTCTTTCTAAGAAATCTGTCACTGGCCCCTGCAGAGAGCCCCCCAGTGCCAGGCACACCTTGGTCCCAAAATCTTTTTAGAGCATTTCCTTCCCTTCACCAGAGTGATGCCTCTTCTCTTAAAATGAGTGCCCTGCTTCTCCAAGTGCACTTTCCAGAAAGTTCTCTCTGCCCCTGACATCTCCATCTGAGAGTGTATCTGTCACCCTGGCACACCACTGTGCCTTGAAGAAATGGGTCTGTCTGTGTTAGTGTTTGTACCTTTTAAGCTGTGGTTGCACGTTTCTGTGATTTAAAAGAGAATCTGGCCCAAAGCAAATTTTTGTTTGTTTGGGTTTTTGTTGATGATGGTGGTGTTTTTGTTTGTTTTGTTTTCCTTAACCACCACTCTTTCTTTTCTTTTTTTTTAATTTATTTTAATTTATTTTTATTTTTATTTTTTAAATTTACATCCAAGTTAGTTAGCATATAGTGCAACAATGATTTCAGGGGTAGATTCCTTAATGCCCCTTGCCCCTTTGGCCCACCCCCCCTCCCACAACCCCTCCAGTAAGCTTCTGTTTATTCTCCATATTTAAGAGTCTCTTATGTTTCATTCCCCTCCCTGCTTTTATATTCTTTTTGCTTCCCTTCCCTTGTGCTCATCTGTTCTGTCTTAAATTCCTCATATGAGCGAAATCATATGATATTTGTCTTTCTCTGACTAATTTCACTTAGCATAATACCCTCTAGTTCCAGCCACGTAGTTGCAAATGGCAAGATTTCATTCTGATTGCTGAGTAATACTCCATTATATATATATATATATATATATATATATATATATATATATATACATATATACATACATACATACACACCACATCTTCTTTATCCATTCATCCATCGATGGACATTTGGGCTCTTTCCATACTTTGGGTATTGTTGATAGTGCTGCTATAAACATGGGGGTGCATGTGTCCCTTCGAAACAGCACACCCGTATCCCTTGGATCAATACCTAGTAGTGCAGTTGGTGGGTCGTAGGGTAGTTCTATTTTTAGTTATTTGAGGAGCGTCCACACTGTTTTCCAGAGTGGCTGCACCAGCTTGCATTCCCACCAACAATGCAAAAGAGATCCTCTTTCTCCGCATCCTCGCCGACATCTGTTGTTGCCTGAGTTGTTAATGTTAGCCATTCTGACACCACCACCGTTTCTGACTATAACGTTTATTTTCAACGATCGGGATAAGATCCTGCCCGAAGTGATGATGCACAAGAGCGGGCAGTACGAGATCTTTCTCAAGAACGCTGGTCCTAGAGCAGGGTCATGGCTGGATAGAGAGCACACACTGCCTCCAGAGACTCACGCACACCCTAGTCTCATGGTACACCACCACTTCACAACTACGTGACCTTCGGGGAGTCACTTGACCTCCTGCACCTCATCTGTGAAAAGGGATAATTGGTTCATTTAGGGGGAACATGAGAACATGCAGATAAAGTCCTCAGCCCAGTGCCTGGCTGGCGGCAAGAAGTCAATAAATGCTGAGCTCTCATTATGACACATTCTAAAATTCAATCAGAACCTGTGCTTAAAGCAGCTGTTTTGGAATATATTGAAGAAGTTGGTGTCAGTCAGCTTGCCTCCTGGAACCCACGTGTTCATTCATCTGATGGCAAATGTAATCGTAAGCCCTTAACAGAGGCAGGCAAGCTTCCCTGTGCCACTTATGTAGCACCTTATGGGGAGTTGCCCTCGGCCACGGAGGCCAAGATCATCTAGAACCCCACAGATGTTGCTAAATAAACCTTTGCGATGATCGCAGATGTCAAGAAGGTCACACTCCTCCCTCCAGGGCTCACCTTTACAAGTTTTGTCATCACAGCCTCTTTGTGGACTCCAGAGGCAATGGCTGCAGAATCTTGTATTCACCGGCCTGAATGTGACTCAGACCCTTTGGGCATAGGGTGGGTGACAGCGTCCTCAAACACGAGCCAGGAAGAGTGACGTTGCTCATCATTGCCCTGAGATAACACCACCCCTCTCCTCTAGAAACTCTAATGAGGGAAAAACAGCTGGACCCACCTGTATGGAGAAACATTTTTATTTTCAAGGGGTTCCAGATTGAATATCAGGGGAACTGATCAGTTATGCACAAGCCAATGAAGAGAACAATAAAAAGAATAGCTGTTCTTTTTAAAAACATTTTTTTAATGTTTATTTATTTTTGAGAGAGACAGAGACAGAATGTGAGTGGGGGAGGAGCAGAGAGAAAGGGAGACACAGAATCCAAAGCAGGCTCCAGGCTCTGAGCTGTCGGCACAGAGCCCGACGCGGGGCTCGAATCCACAGACCAGGAGATCGTGACCTGAACTGAAGTCAGATGCTTAACCGACTGAGCCACCCAGGCACCCCAAGAATAGCTATTCTCTATTGAGCCCTTTGTCAGCACTATAAGTGCATGATCTCATTCAGTTCTCACAACAGCCCTTTGAGGTAGATACTATTATTGTTTCCATGGCACAGATGCAAAATACGATGCTCAGAGAGGTTGGGTAACTTGCCTGAGGACACAGAACAAGGACAGGATAGCGAGCATATTTGAACCCAGGTGAGTGTGCCTCCAGAGGTGGGGCTCCTAAACCCAGGCCCCTGCCCAAACGGCACAAGGCAGTGGGCCGCAGTGCTGTGATTTGCAAACTACTTTCTCAGTGTAACCCTTTGGAACAAAAAAAAACTCTTCTGCAGCCTCTAATGTCTAAATCAGGTCTGGGTGGAACTGTGGTGAAGAGGGTTAGAGGCTCAGGGTCTTACTCATCCTCTCCTCTTCCCCGTGGGGTCCTTGAAGACCTTTGAGCCCCACAGGACACAAACCAAAAAGCTCTGGTGCAGCTGAAGGAATATGGACTTCAGAGCTTCTGTTCTTTCTTTGTGATGGGGAATGCAAATATTGGCCTTACAGAGCTGTCGGCAAGATCAGTTGAGCTAATGCCTTTGAAGCACCTAGTATGCTCCCCAGCTACTATTATTAGTATCCTAACTGGTATGTTTCATGGGAAAATAAGAGTTAATTCAGAGGGGGCTGTAGTGGGTTGGATGGTGGCGCCCCAAAAGGGAGGTCCATTCCCCACTTCCTGGATCCAGTGATATGTTAATGGCAAAAGATGCGATTCAGTTAAAGACCTTGAGAAGAGCTTATCCTGGACTACCTGGGTGGGCCCTAAATGCAATCACATCCTTCCTTAAAAGAGACCAACAGAGGGGGTTTTGAGAGAAGAGGAGGCATTGGGACTGTGGAGGCAGAGATTGGAGCGAGGCGGCCACAAGCCAAATGACACCTGTAGCCACAGAAGCTGGAAGAGACCAGGAAGAGATTCTCACCTAGATCCTCTAGGTCCAGGAACACAGCCCTGCCCATTCCTTGATTTTGCACTTCAGGCCTCAAGGTCTATGAGAGAATACATTTCCCTTTTTAGCCATCCAGTTTGTGGTAACTTGTTACGGCAGCCTTAGGAAGCTAATACAGGAGTGCGCGGCCCCAGCACGGTCCTGGCACACACTTTCTATACGGGAATCGTTTCACACAAAGATGGAGGAGAAGGGCACATCAAAGGGACACGCCTCATTCTTGGATGTGGGCAAGCAGGCTTTGTCAGGAGCCCTCTCCGCTCTTTGAAGACCCTTCCAGGGGCAGAATCTCCTGATCACTGTAGATTCCTACCCAGATTTCCTTCTCCCTCCTGAACCTCAGCTCCAGCGATCACAACGTTGAGCTAGTTATTTGTAGTACCCAGATTGTCATTTCTGACAACAGGTCTGCATTTATCCGTTGAGTCCGATGACTGTGCGGACAGGAGCATTATTTCTGCTGTCACCATCGAGCTTCATCACCATCCACATCCAGGCCTGGAGGGGGCTCTCGACACGAGCAAGAATGCCTCCTGGATGCTGCTCTCACTACAGCAACTTCTCCTCACTTCACTTCAGTGCTGTCCTTGAACACTGAAAGTGGCACTGAGCCAAGTTAGGTCCGGTCCGCCGCGTGGGGCTTGTGTGGTCCGGGGTCCAGCGTGGGCCTCCATGTTCTCCAGCTGCAAAGACATTCCTCCCAGGGTGATCCCACAGCAGCCAGGCCATTGAGGCTTCTCCGCAAGAGCCATCTGGCATTGGTTTTTCACCTATACCTCCGAGAGTTTGCCAGAGCTGCAAAGTAAAGAAGCAACAACGCATTTTTGGCCACCGCACCTGCTGAGGGAGTGTCACGTGCTGGTTCTGCACTCAGTGGTATAATTTGGAGAGAGCTGTGCCAACAGGAATCCCTGGTCTAGTTAAAATAATATGTTAGCTCATGACTAGAATAAGGCATTATTGTTGGGTGAAAAGAAACTAGAATTTGAAGTCAGAGGAAGCAAATTCAAGGCCCAGCCCTCCCCTTCCCAGCTCTCCAGGCACATGACTAACCTCTGGCCTTTTAGTTTTGCACTGAAAGGGGGAGGGGAGACGAATAATGACCCCTACTGGATCGCTGAGAAGATTAAGTCATACATGTGGGTAAACCAGAAAGCATTCTGCAACTGCATGGTGTGTTTTGAGTCCTAAGATCAGGGCCACGTTAGACCAACTTACACATTTTTCCACTGAAGGACCACTGTTGAGGGCTGGCCCGCTTACCATTTATTGAAGCTTCTGAGTCTACAGAGACCTCCAGCCAGGCTCCTATCACACGTTGCCCCATCTCCCTTGTCGTACATTGAATTTCAAAAGATGCTGGCTGGTTTTCTCTTATCTCTAAGAAAGAGTATTATGGTTTGCATCTCTCTCTTTCCAAAGGAACCAATACAGACATCAAAAGGAAAAGAAGAAACCTCGTGCCATCCCCAAGGACTGAGTGCTCGCAGATGCCTAGGCTTGATCTGCCCCTTTCCTGACCTGTGGTTTGGGAACAACTTGGGCACAGCTGCACAGGGCCCGGACCTGCTGGCTCTTGCGAGGGGTGATGGGCACGAGGAGAGGAGAGAGTTTAGAGGAAAAGGCTACTGAAGTGAATCACTGGTTTCCTGTCTTCCCTGAGGAGGACACTCAGGTGGCTGAGCAGTGGGCTGGGCCTGGCCCAACAGCCCAAAAAAATGAATGGCCCCTTGGAGTAGAAGTCAGCTCGGCAACAGGAAAAGAGCTAGAAGGATAAGGACAACGTGTCTGTTATTCTCTACCCTCAGGGAGAATGCATTTCCACAAGTATGGAAGGAAGACTCAGATGCGTTATGAATATATAGACTCAATATATAATCCTTCTAGGTATTTATACCTTAGTCTGTTCTCTACATGTTCAGCTCTAGCAATGTTGTTATAAACTCCTAAATGGCAGAGATGATGACCATCCAAATTCTTTCGTACTGGACTCAGGATGCCATTTGTCACCTGGCCCTCAAGTGGACCTCAGTAAGACCTGGAAGGACTGAATGGGTCTCACAGTTTGCTGAGCATGAAAACCACCTGGGAGATTATTTGAAATGCTGGATTCCTGGAGTCAATGTCTGGACATCCTGATTCAGTAGGTCTGGATGGGGCTCAGGAATTACCAAGCTCTCTAGGTGTTTCAGATCTAAATGGTCGCCAGGCTTCTCTTTGAGAAACACTGATCCATGGGGCACCTGGGTGGCTCATTCGGTTAAGGGTCAGACTCTTAGTTTCAGCTCAGGTCATGATCTCACAGTTCGTGAGATCCAGCCCTGCATCAGGCTCTGTGCTAACAGCATGGAGCCTGCTTGGGATTCTCTCTTTCTCTCTCTCTGCCCCTCCCCCTCTCATTCTCTCTCTCTCTCTCTCTCTCTCTCTCTCTCTCTCTCTCTCTCCCCCCACCCAAAATAAATAAATAAATAAACTTAAAAAAAAGAGAGAGACAGAGAGAGAAACACCGATCAGATCAACCCTTCTCAAACTTCACTGTGTATGTGAGTCACCCAAGCATCTTGTTTAAATGGAGGTTCTGAGTCAGAGATCTGGGGCCCAGGATTTTGCATTTTTTACATGACCCCAAATGTTGCAGGTGCCAGCTGTTCCCACCCACACTTTGAGTAGCAAGGATCTTCCTGCCAGTCTTCTGTAATCACAGCGTACCAGTTCGAGTTGGGGCTTTACTCTAGCTGGATAGTTCAAACGTAAAATGTCTGAATTACCTAATATCTTAGGTTATAGTTGTGTACCTTTCATTATTAATTAAAATAGCTGTTTATTTTTAATTGCCATTCAGGTAGGTAATTTTATACTGCAAGCACTTTAAAGAATAACTATCTAGGTACATCTGGTACTTTGTCGCTAATACTTAACACACAACATTTTCTATCGCTAAACTTTTAATGCACATTTCCTCCAACAGCCAGATTCTGATTAGTGTTAATGCATGGCTAAGGGAATTCAAGCCAGCTTGGCAACAAAGACCCCTCTGAATGAATGCCTTTCATTGTTGGCAGCTTTATATTTTTTTAAAGCAAGAGTCTCTTCTAGGACTATTTCCTTCAAATCAAAATGAAGAGTTTAATTCATCAGTTAACACTCCATAGCAACTAGAAGGCTTTTGCTGCCTCCTCCAACTATTATTTCTTAAGACAGCCAGGCATGCCCCCATTAGCTGCAGGATGAGAAAAAACTGGAAGGAACTTGATTTTCCCATTGGGATGGGATCGCAGGGTGTATAGGGAGTGGAATCCAGCAAGCAGTACTGTATATCCACAGGATCTGGAGAGAGCATGTGAAGATCCAGGCAGGCGAAGGGGGATGGGGCCAACACAGCATGGCCCATGTATCCTGATAGGCACAGGGCAGGGGTGGGGGTGGGGAGACGCCAACAGTGACTTAAATTAGAAATTCCAAGGGGCACCTGGGTGGCTCAGTTGGTTAAGGGTCTGACTTTTGGTTTCGGCTCAGGTCATGATCTCATGGTTCATGGGTCTGAGCCCCACGTCAGGCTCCGCAGCTAGCAGTGTGGAGCCTGCTTGGGATTCTCTCTCCCCCCCTCTCTCTCTCCATCTCTCTCTCTCTGTCTCTGCCCCTCCCCCACTCGTGCTGTCTTCTGTCTCTCTCAAAATAAATAAACTTTAAAAAAAAAAAAGGAGAAATTCCAAGCAGACAGTCATCATGGGGGAAGCATATCAGCATAAAGAGACTAGCCACCCAGCTAGAGTCTGGGCCAGGACTCTGGTTGGACAGACCCCTGGGCTAGAAGGACGGGGCTTTTCTAAGCTGAAGATGGCCATCTCCGTTCCCTCGTGAGCTGTGACCGACAGGAACCCACCTGGTCCTTGTCTTCACGTGAAGCCCTGCCCTTCGCCATCCAAGAGCTGTTCTGTTCTCTCCCCCTCCCCAGAGCCGTGGCTAGTCACCTGTGTCTCCTGTGTCTCCTTGCTTGTCCAATGCAGGCATCAGGGCAGGCTGACTTAAAGCAGCTCCTGCATACCTCATGTCCAGTCTAGTGCCCAGCTCCGGACTCCGTCCCTGCTGGAGAGAACCACGGACACCTTCTGACCAGGCCCTCAACAAATTCCTATCGTCGCCCTTTCACAGGGCTTCCTGCAGCTCGATGGGCCTATCATTCAGCTCCTGTCGGGTAGGGCAGAAGAGCTAGAGCTCTCCGGGGGCCCACGCGGCTGCCTGTGCTGCAGACAACAGCCATATATTGTGTGCGTGCACGCACGTACACGCACACACACGGGTGGGTGCGTGCACATGCAAAACCTACGGCTGTGTCACAGTTTACAGACGTTAACTCATTTGACCTTCAGGTAGAGCAAATATTATTAGCTCTCCTTTATAGATGAGGAAACTGAATCCTAGAGAATGTAAGCAGGTTCCTTTAGCAAACACTGTGTTAGGGGCTAGAAGAATAAAATATAATCCAAAACTCTGCAGAGCTCAGTCTTCTCTGCTCAAGGCTACCCAGGTAATAATCCTAATAATTCATTCTTTCAAAAATATTTATCGAGTTCCCATTACGTGTGAGGCACCAAGTGTATGTGGGAGAAGACAGACATACTAATTAGTGTTTAGTGAGCATTTGCTCTTTGCCCAACACTGTACTAACAACTTTACATGTATTACCTTCATTCTCAGCACGACCCTAGGGCAGGGGGGCTGATTTCAGGAAATAGGCATGGACAGGCTGGGGTGACTTGCCCGAGGACACCCACACTGTAGACAGTTGCAGAGCGGGTGATATGCCCTCGGGTGGTCTGACTTCTGGGCCACGCTCCTCACCACAGAGCTACACTGCCTCTCAGCCTCTCTGTTCGAACTCCAAGTCCGGTGCGCTTTCTGCTGCCCCCATGTTGCAGCCACAGAGCCCACTCGCTCCCTAGAAAGGATGTTCCCACCACCTTTACCCAGCCACTCCCAGGGACTGAGGGCAGGCAGCCCCCATTCCAGATCTAAGACCGTGAATGCCTGCTCCCATCCTGAGTGGGGCTCCCTGAGACAGCCATGCCTGCACTCCACCTCTGCCTGTGCCTTGCCTCTGGTGGACCCCCTGGCCCCTGTCCTGGCCCCCCTGCTCTAATTGCTTCACTCCTGGTGCAAAGCGTGTCCTCCCTGCCCCCTCAGCTAACCCTGTCCCGCCCCTGCCTTCTGCCTCTTACCACCCCTCAAGTTGTCCCTACTTCACCCTCTGAGGTGGCTCACCCTGCATGCCCCATTTACCATGGAAAACTGCCATGTATTAGCTCCTCAGTTGTTACTTTGACTTCTTCCTCCTTCCTTAAGCCGTGACTTCCACAGTGTCCTCTGTGGACACTAAGAACCTCACTTCTTTTTTTTTTTTTTTTTAACTTTTTTAATGTTTATTTATTTTTGAGAGAAAGAGAGACAAGGCGTGAGTGGGGGAGGGGCAGAAAGAGAGAGACACACAAAATCTGAAGCAGGCTCCAGGCTCTGAGCTGTCATCACAGAGCCCGACACGCGGCTTGAACCCACGATCAGTGAGATCATGACCTGAACTGAAATCCAGCGCTTAACTGACTGAGCCACCCAGGCACCCCAGAACCTTACTTCTTCTTTACCTAGGAGCAGACCAAGGTCTCTGGGCACCAACTTCCCAGTTGCTCTCTTCCACCTCGTCCTGACTTCTTACCCATCCTGCCTTCCTCTCTTCTTCTCTTAATTCCGGGCGATCAGAGCTTAGATGGCTGGTGCTTTAGACTCTGTCTGCTCCACCTCCTACACGTCCTGCTGGGTCCCTCTAAATCCACTGCCTTCTGGGGTCTTTTCCTCTTACCCAATATGCACAGGCATGGTGCATGATGGCAAAACTGTCACTTAACTGTGTCCCCTAGCCAGGATCCAAGGCCTTGTCCTCAGTGAGTCAGCCACACTGCTGCCCGTCCACTCTCCTCTGCCCTCAACCCAGCTCCTCTCTCTTCTCTAAGGAAACAGCTTCCTTGAAGGTCATCCGTGCCTTCCAAGTTGCAAGATCCATTTGCTTGTTCAATCCTTGGCCTTTTTGACTTCTTGAAAGCATTTAGCACTGTTGGCCATGCCTCTCTTTTTAACCCTTGCTTTCTTGATTTCTGTGTCTTCATGACTCTGCTTTGTCTTAGGAGTCATTTGCTTGCAAGGAACAAAAATCTGCTCAAGGCATTTGGGGAGTTTTTGGGATAATTCAGAAGAATTTCCAATCTTCTGCACTATCATTTCAGTTCTGTCCCCTGGCCAGTCCCTCATGCACACAGCCACCAGACAGTCCTCTTCAAAGTAGTCCTGTTTTGTTTTTTTTTAATTTTATTTTTTCAACGTTTTTTATTTTTATTTTTGGGACAGAGAGAGACAGAGCATGAACAGGGGAGGGGCAGAGAGAGAGGGAGACACAGAATCGGAAACAGGCTCCAGGCTCCGAGCCATCAGCCCAGAGCCTGACGCGGGGCTCAAACTCACGGACCGCGAGATCGTGACCTGGCTGAAGTCGGACGCTTAACCGACTGCGCCACCCAGGCGCCCCAAAAGTAGTCCTGTTTTAATGGTACATCCTGCCCAGAATCCTCCAGCAGCTCCCCATTTCCCACCAGATAAAATCTGAAGTCTTATATGCCACAACATCCAGAGTCCTAGCTGCCATGTACTTTCCAGTTTGCCTTCCTCTCTTTTCCACGACTGTCCAACACACATCTCTGTGTCATCTAGTTACTGTACCTTCTATTCCCTAAGCAGATTTTTCTTCTTCATAGCTCACACGATTTCTTTTATAAATGCCTAACTCATATCTTCTATGAAAATCTTCTACTTCCTTCACGTTCTAGATCAAATGTATCTTCTTTATAAAGGCTTTGCCCCAGCAGAAGTGACCTCTCACTCCTCTGAAAGCTTGGGATTGGGGCCCCTCCTTATTTGCCATATTAGGCTGGAGGCTCTCTGAGCAGAGAATTACATCATGTGTCATGCAGTGTGCCCAACCTGGAAACAGGATCCCAGAAGGGTGGAATGAAGTCATTGGAGAAAAACTGGCTCCTCTTTTTTACTCTTAAAGAAGAGGGAGGCATCCATAGCCTTCTTGCCTCACTGTTCTGCCTCTAAATTGACCCACCTCCTTAACCAGAAGAGAAACAGAGACAAAGACTGGTATCTTTTTATCTAAAAGCTTCCAGGTACTTACGGCATGAGAGAAGAAAGTTTGACTAGACATTTGAAGTATTTTGTGATGAAGCAGTTAAGTGATTTGCCTGAACCCACGGAAGGCTGATCACAGAGTTGGGCCAGGGCTCACCACGTGTCCTCCCACACCCCACACCGGGCTCGTTACTGCCAGCTCTCTGTGCCCTCTTGCCCCCTGCAGCCAGCAATGGAGGGGCAGGCAGGAAGCCAAGAGCCAGACCCATTTCCAGAACATAGTGAGTCAGACAGTCGCTCCACTTTCTGTGTTTACCTCTTTCTGGAGCTTCTGGAGGGGAGTGGGGAGACCTTGAGATGTACCTAGAGGACACAGGGACTCGGTGTTGCCAGAGAATCATTGCCTTCCATCAGTGGGCCCTGGCAAGTCTGTCTCCGGAATGTACAGACCCAGATGAGTGACTGTCTATCTAGAGACACATCCTTCATCCTTCCTGGCACTTCTCTTCCTGAAAATATGTAGCTCCTGTGATGCAGCTCTCACTAGCTTTGGTACTGGTTGAAGGCTGTCCACCACAGGCTCCCTGCTTCTGATGTGAGCATGTGACTCCACCTGGGCTAATCAGAGCCCTTCCCCGAGGCCTCTCACACTGGAACTGAGGAAGGAAAGCATCCGCCATCTGTGCTGAAGCTGAGAGGCAAGGCTGAGAGTGTTGCCACAGGCCAAGCCTTGTGAAGGAAGATGATGTGAGAGAAGGAGGCCGACAGACAGAGGGAATGGAGAAATGAAGTCTTGATAAGCTTCTGGTCAGAACTCTGGTTCCAGTCACCCCGAGGCCTGGGTGTACCCTTTCTATTCTGGCACCTGAGCCAATAAATTCCTCCATTAGTTTAGGTGGAGTGTTCGCCACTTGCAGCCAAAGAATCCTGATTAACACAGCCTCCATCTGTCACCTGAATCCCTCCTTTAATAGTTTAAGGGAGGCCTGCCTCCTCTCTTCGCCATTTCTTGAGATAAATATGCAGTGAGGACTAGAGTCCTGGTCTTCACTATCATCATCATCATCAACCTCATCATCATCATCAACAAAAATGACCAAGCGCTGTCTGTTCCTGGCATTGTCCTAAGTATAGTGGGGGAAAGAGCTGCAAATGGTAGTCTCTCCCTTCTGGGTGCTTCCATGCTCATCAAAATACAAGAAATTCCAAGGGCATAAAATACATGCTGAGCACAGATCTTCTTTAGAACAAGACATAAATCAATCAGTCTGCATGAAGTTTTTAAAGAACATAGATACTCATCACTACAGATTATTTTCTGACCTTTTGGTGCTAAACATCCCTTTCTTGAAAAGCCATCCACCCCCTAGAATAAAAGGTTTTTACCTCCATCTTAGAGTTACCTTCTTCTTTGTACTTTTTTGTGGGGTCTTCTCCAACCAGGTTAGCTCCTCATTCAGGATCAAATTTGTTTATTTGTTTGTTTGTTTTCTGGGATGCCCTTTCTAGACCTATCCAATTTACTCCACTATAAAGTCCCCAGCCCCAGATTTCTCATGATGCCTAGAACCCTCCCACTGCCAAAGTCTCCATTCCTTTAAGCTAATATCTGGCCTCTGGATATATCCTCGTACAGAATACAATCTGTAAATCTCCTGTTTAAATGTCTTCCCATATGTTTTCTGGTCCTATTTAACCTCAGCAACTTTCAAACAATTAAATATGTAAAAAAGGAAAAAAAAAAGAGCGTTACACATATTTCCAAACAAATTATCTATGTTCAACATTGTACACTCAACAGATTTGTCTAGAAAGGAAAGAACAAGATAAACATGCAATTTATAAAGAATGAGAAAGAGGAATAGAAAAAAACAGGGTTGTCTGGAATCCCTGTATTTCTTTTTTTTTAAGTTTATTTATTTATTTTGAGAGAGAGAGAGAGAGAGAGAATGCACAAGTGGGGGAGGGGCAGAAAGAGAGAGAGAGAGAGAGAGAGAGAGAGAGAGAGAGAGGATCTCAAGCAGGCTCCACGCTGTCAGCATAGAGCCCGATGCAGGGCTCGAACTCACAAACCATGAGATCATGACCTGAGCCAAAACCAAGAGTTGGGCACTTAACCAACTGAGCCACCCAGGTACCTCAAATCCCTGTATTTCTCATTACCCTTCCACTCTCAGCCTCTGCACAGACCATTAGAAATTCTGAGATCCAAGTATCACCCTGATGCATCCAGGCCTTCCTTGGGGAGACATGCCTACTGTGAACTGAAATGGCTGTCCTAGAGAATTCCACTGATTTACAAATACTCTTTCCTACTTTCCAGGAGAGAAAGCTCCTCTTCCCCTTAGATCTGAAATGATAGGTCATTATCTGAATCTTATTCCAAAAATTTAGTAGCTTAAAAATAATTTCTGATTTCTCACAATTCTGTGGGTCAGAAATTTGGGTAGGGCTCAGCTGGGTCATTCTTCTGCTCCACAGGCCATTAGTTGGTGTCACTGACTAGGCTGTTTTCAAGTGTAGGCTTGGCTGGACTGGACAGCCCGTGAGGTCCTCACTCAGGTATCTAGTGTGTAGGTGATCTTCCAGATGGTCTCTCCAGCGGGCTACACTGGGCTTTCTCAGAGCATGGTTGTCTCAAGGTAGTTAAATTTCTTACATGGTGACTGGCTTCCCCCAGAGACCAAGGGGAAGCTGGTAGGTCTCCTACAGGCTAGGCCCTGAACTGGCTCAACATCACTTCCATTCCACCATATTCTGCAATCGAGGCAAGTCACAGAGCCTGCCCAGATTCAAGGGGAGGCAAAACAGATTCTACTTCTTGATGAGTGGAGTAACGTGTGAATACAGAGAAGAAAGAAAATGATGGCAACCATCTTTGGAGGTCATCTATCACACCACGTTTAACTCCTTCACTCACTTAAAGGGAACATGCTTTTGTTCATTTCTTATCCTTAAATAAACCACCATATAGGGGACCCTGTTCACCTTAGGCAACTCTTCTCAACCCCTTTTATCCCCACACATTATTTCACCTCACAATCTCCAACCTCAAACCTAAAATGTTCCTTACATTTCACCTATACTCACCCTGAAATACTTGTGTCAGAAAACTGTGTATTCCCAAGTGCTGACTCCAAATTAATTTTTACTAGAGCTTATTCTAATTTTGCATTCTGTTATGATAATGATCACTTAGAACTTGTAATATAACTATAAAATAAGGCTGACAGTCCTTTAAGCCAGGGGTTGGAAATCTTTTTCTGCAAAGAGCCAAATGGTAAATATTGTCAACTTCGGAGGTTTACAGTCTGTCGCAACTCCTCAACTCCTCAACTCTGTCGTATAGGAAAAGTGAAAAACAGCCATAGAAAATACATCAATGAGTGAACATGTCTGTGTCTCAATAAAACTTTTTTTTAATTTTTTTTTTAATGTTTATTTATTTTTGAGACAGAGAGAGACAGAGCATGAATGGGGGAGGGTCAGAGAGAGAGAGACACAGAATCTGAAATAGGCTCCAGGCTCTGAGCTGTCAGCACAGAACCTGACGCGGGGCTTGAACTCACGGACCGCGAGATCATGACCTGAGCCGAAGTCGGTTGCTTAACCGACTGAGCCACCCAGGCGCCCCGCAATAAAACTTTTTTTACAAAAATAGGTAGCAGGCCATATGTGGCCCAAAGGCCATAGTTTTGCTGTTCCCTGCTTTAAACTAAGGAATGAGTATGTCTTTCACTTTATTTTGTCTAATAATTAGCTTTTGACTTTCAGAAAGTCACTCTTCTCTGAAAATCATTTTTTTCATCTATAAATGAGGATATTGAGGGTCACCTGGGTGGCCCAGTCGGTTAAGCATCCAACTCTTCATTTCGGCTCAGGTCATGATCTCATGGTTCATGAGTTCAAACCCCACGTGGGGCTCGGTGCTGACAGTGCAAAGCCTGCTTGGGATTCTCTCGCTCTCTCCCTGTCTCTCTCCCTGTCTCTCTCTCTGTCTCTCTCTCTCTCTCTTTCTCTCTCTCTTTCTCTCTCAAAATAAATAAATAAATCTTTAAAAATTAAATAAATAAGGATATTGAAGTGAACAAAAATAAAATACCCCCTTATGCCCATAGTTGTGAAAATGCCACACACCTTTAAAACTCTGTAGAGGACATGCCCAAGATGGCCACAAGATGGGTTGTCTCTCCGTGATAATGTCTCAGAGTCCTGTTGGTATTTCCATGACTTTATGTCCTTCCAAGAGTCTCTCTATTTGTTTCTGTAGGTCTTCATATCCCTTTATCCATGTGTTTCTGCTTCTATATGGGCCATTCTCTTTATCTGTGTTTATGTATGTGATTTTCTGTCTGTGCTCAGGGTTTCACTGACCCTCAGTTTTCATCTGTGTGCATTCTTGTGTGTCTCTATCTTGTTTCTTTGTGTATACATAACATCTTTCTCTTCTTTCTGCCCTGCCTCTCTCCCCTGACTATAATGTTGAATAGCTGCATATTTTTCATTATTTCCTTTTAGAATGAAAAAATTTTCCTGTTCTTAATTTTCAAAATAGATATAGCATAATTTTATATATTTTTCATATTTTATATGCTGTATATTTTTTAAATTTCCATTTATGTACAATGAGATATCACATGTAAATTCCTTAGCACAATATCTAATATTCAGTAGGTACCCAGTAATTATTATGTCCTTTTATCTGGCTTCCCTTTATGTAACTGCCTAAGTGACTTTTTTTTTCACATGGGTCAATGATTCTCAACAGAAAAGAAGGTAGATCCTCTGTATCTTTCTAGAACACTTTGTTGTTCTGTACCATCCTTACCCAGGGCACCAGCCCCCAGCCTCCTCATTGTCATTACTATGTCTGTACACATCTTGTGGGAACTAGTAAAAATAGGAAATCAAAGTTGATTTTTGCTCACCCACCCAGTGATGATCCCATACCTTCCACAGCTTCTTCTCTTTTGTTCACTCGGCAAGTATTTATTGAACGTTCACTATGTACTCAGTGATGGGGATGAACAAAGCAGACACCGTCCCTGCCCTCACAGAGCTTATGGTTTACTGGGAGAAATCGGCAATAACTATGCACCTGAACGAGAGCGGAGCAGTGGGTGCACGATTGGATTGGAATACTGGGGAGGGAATGATCTCTCTGAGCTGCCTTTCAAGGTGGGACCCAGAGGGTGAGCAGGAGCCAGCTTAGGACAAAGCAGGAGGGAAATGGAGGACACTTCCTAGGACAAAGCAAGAGGTCATGGGGCTGAGGTGGCACCAGGAACTGAAAGGAGACCAGCATGGTTGGAGGAGGTCAGCAAGGCGGCAACAGACCGAGCCAGGCTCCCAGGCCAGGCATAGTGAGGGGTCATTCCAACATTAAAGGGGGCCACCAAAGGGTTTTAAGCAGGAGAGTGGCTGATCTGGTTTATGTGTTTCAAAAATGTTTCTGGCTAAAGTGTGGGGGAATGGTTAGATTTTAGGGGCCGGAGGGGAAGCAGTAGAAGGAGACTCTCCAGAGATGGTGACAGTGAGTGAGGAAAGAAGAGAAAGCATTAGAAATATTTTAGGAGGTAGAAATGACAAGATTGGCCGATGAATTAGATGTGAAGACAAGGGGGCGGAAGAGCAAGGCTGGCACCAGGGTGCCCGTTGCAGGGAAGGGGGGTGCCGAGCAATCATACTTCCGTTTTGGGCACGTTCCATCGGAGGCTAGTGCGGAGCATGCAAGGGGAAATGTCAGGCAGGCCGTCGGATGTAGGAGTCTGTGCTCGGACTAGGGATTCGGGTCGGGGATGGAAATGTGGGGGTTGTCAGTCGTGGGAATGGATGTCATCCACCAGTGGAAGGGGACAGAGAGAGGAGAAAGGGGCCCAGGAGCAGGGAGAGAAGGAAGAACCTGTAAAGAGGAAAAGGAAGGGGAACCAGAGAGGGAAAGGAGCCAGGACAGCATGCGTCCTCAAAGCCAAGAGTGCAGGGTGTTTCAAGAGGGAGTGGAGAGAGAGCAGGCCCTCACACCGGGTGCAGCTGGGATGCCAAGGGAGATGAGGACCAAAAGCCTGTCCCTAGATGTGGCCCCATGAAAGCCACCTGTGACAGTAATAAGAGTGGCTTTGCTGGAGTTGGGGGGAACGGGGGTGGGGGTGGGGTGAATGGGTGATGAGAGAACGAGGACCACCTGTGAAGACAAGTATCCAAGAAGTTTGGTCGTGAAGGGGAAGAAAGAAACACGCTGCAGAGGATGAGAGATCAAGGGTGAGGTGTTTGGGATAAGAGATACAAGGAGCGGAGGGGGGCCAGGGCTCAGCCCGCTAAGCATCTGATTATTGATCTTGGCCCAGGGCATGATCTCATGGTTCGTGGGTGCAGAGCCTGCTTGGGATTCTCTCTCCCCCTCTCTCTCTGCCCCTCCCCCTCTCATACTGTCTCTGTCTCTCTCTTTCTCTCTCAAAATAAATAAACTTAAAAAAAAAAGAAACACTAGGGTGTGTTTGGAAACTCAAAATGATCAGTGAAGAGCGAGATTGTGCCTCAGCTTTTGTGTTACTTTTCATAACGATGAGAACTTAGAATTGTGTAACTCTTCACAGCTTACCGAGTGTTATCACACACACTGTCTCAGCCTTACAGCCATGCCATGAGGTACGTAGCAGCCCTGAGTTAGGGATGAGGCAGTAAGGGACATGTTCAAGGTCACAGACAGGAAGGGGCAGGGCCAGGCCCCCGTGCCCACACTGCTCTCCTCCCCTAACCCAAAGGCCCTCCCTGTCCACAGCAGTCCTGTCCCAGAGGACGGGCACCAGAATTAGCTGGCACTCACACGGTATGGGTTGTGCCCTACCAGTGTCTCTCAGGCAGGTTTTCCAGTTGCCACCAAGCCAGTCACTTCTGCCTGCTGGCCCAGCTTTGATGTTATGAAGTCACGGCTGCTTTTCAAGAACACAAGACCCTGTTCCACTTCCCAAGCCCCTTTAACTGAGCCTCGGCTCTTCCTGAATTTCTGGAAGAAACCAACGATTTCTGGCAGGTGTCAGAGAGAGGATATGTGACATTTCACATCCCTCACCTCCAGCCCCTGAGGCTTGTCAACATGGGGACCGCCACCCAGAGAGACCGTGGGTGGGTTAGTGACTGTGGCCAACCTCGGTGCCTCGGTGTCCACATCTGTAAAATCCTGTAAAATCCATGAGGGTGAAGTGCGATGGTGGGTATACGGCGCTCAGAAGGGTGCTTGGCACGTGATGACTGCTCTATTGATGCTGCTCGTGATTATTTTCATCCTCTCACTCACTCATACGTTGGACAGACATTTGTGGAGCACCTTCTCAATGCCAAGGATCGCTGTAGGCACAGCAAATGCAGAGATGTAGCCACATGCTTCCTGGGCTCGAGAAGCATATGTTGTAACGAAGGGAAGGGATGTTGGAACACAAACAGCTCTGCCCTCGCAGGAATAAGCGAGGTGCAAAACACCGGGTACCCGGAGAAGAGAGCGCATCCAGGCGAGAGGCAGTCGGTAGGGGCAGGCTGCGGGGGAGGGCGGGAGGGGGAGACCATTCCCCACGGAAGGGGGCAGCTGCAGCTGAGCAAAGTCACAGGAGCTGGAGAAGGCAGAGACTGTTTGGGGGTGGGGGGCGGGTGGTGAGGAACCCGACAGGAGCATCTGCTCCGGGGAGAAGAGGGGAGGGGATGAGACTGGTTATCCTGGGGGAGGATTGTGGGAGGCCCAGATGTCAGTCCGGCAGACCCAGCAAGGGGCAGCCTGGGTGGAGGCAGGACGGTCAACTCTGCATTTACTTCTGGCTTCGCATCAGGGCTTTTTGGGAAGCCTAGCAGGATCTGTTGGTTAGGCTTCGTGTCTGTCGTCCTTAGTGGGGGTGGTGGGAGGGAAGGGGCCACAGTGTCAAGATTCGCCCCAGGCCGCCAGTTAGGTTTAGGCAGGACTCCACGGCACCTACCCCTTCCGTAACAGATGGAGGAACTTGAACCTGCCTGGTAACCCCACCCCGCTAACCCCTAGGGAATGCCCTGGAACTAGCACCCCCAAGCTCTCCAAAGAAGAGATGATTCAGGGCCATCTGCTCCCCCAGGGCCACCACCATGGGGGAACAGGGACCCCCTGCTCGGTGGGCACACCTGCCACCGAGGCTTCAGGGCCAAAGGACTGGCCTCCAATTTGCACAGAGCCAGGCCCCTACCTCCCTGTGGCCACATTTGTCGACACGTGTTGTGACCCCTGAGTTAGTCCAGTTTGCAGAACAGAAACCCAGAACCTAGCAAGGGAAACTGACCAGCCCGAGGTTACAAAACCAATCTGGGGGAAAGTCAGGACCTGGGAAAAGTAAATGAGATCGAGGATGAGAACGTGCAAGTGCCGTGGGAATGGCAGGCTATTATCTCCTCCTTCATGGGCATTTCTCATGGTCGCTACTTTGGGGGAAGTCACCAGAAAGATAAATCAGAGAACCGGGAGCGTTGACACCATGGGCAGTGTGGAAAGAACACGGGATTTAGACCCTGGAGACAGTTAGAGGCCTGGCACGGCCACGTACCAGCTGTGTAACCTTGGACAGCTCACTGCCTCCCTGACCCTCAGTTTCCTTTTCTAGGAAAATGCCTTATCAACCCTCGTTCTTTGGGGCTGAGGTGAAACAATGCATCTGATAGTGCTTTTAATGAGCCCTGGGCTCTAGGACTGTGGTGTCTTGTGAGGAGCAGTAAGATGGTAGCAACCAGCAGACCTGGGGGCTTGGAGGACTAGTGTGCAGCATCCTGGCACTTTCTGTCCCTGGGGGTGGGAGCCAGCTGCTGCCGGTGCTGGAACCCAAGCGTTCTGTCTCTCCTGCCCAGACGCGCCCCATGGGTCATGCCGTGCCCTCGACTTGCAGACCTCAGACACTGTTCATCAAGGCGTGCAAGGCACGACCTTCCATCACTGGGTGCTGACGCAGCTCCCAGTGAGCTCTGCACCCCCACCCCACCTTAACACACTGTGGGTGCCAAAATGCGCCCGGCCAGTTGCTCAGCATTCCCCAAACTTCACAAGCTCTGCATCTCAGTGACGGAGGAGAGGCCCAAGTTGGATCAGTTTCAGGAAAACAAGAAGTGATTTCTCTCAAAGACCTTGGCGAGGTCTTTCCGCTCACCCCATCCCCACCCCCTGAGTGTTCTGGGCCAGGACAGCCGGAGGCCTGCAGCTAAACGTCACTCAGGATGTACACGCTTAGGTTAAAACAAAAGCAGGAGGCCGGGACTAATGGATGGACGTTGGCTGGGTTCCTTAGGAGAGCCTGGCGAGCTGGTGTTCCCTAGAGGCGGGAGAAGGTCTTCAGACATTCACGGCTATGCCTCCCGAGGGTGACCTTGGGCATGGTGCTTTCCACAGATGGAAAGGCAATGGGAAGAAATCGACTGTGGGACACCTAAACCCTTATGACTCAGACGTGGATTCTGAGGTTTCATTCGTTCAATCATTCAACAAGTATTTATTGAGCACCTATTGTGTGTCAGGGACTGTTCTAAGCCCTGGCAAACGAAACAGACAAAAACTTCTGCCCTTGGAGCTGATATTCTAGTGGGATCAGACAGAGAAGGAAGAGATAAACAAGAAGATAGGGAACGGTCTGCCGCTAGTAAAAGCTTCAGGGGAAGAGGGCAGGGATGAGGGATAAGAGTAGTGGGGTGGGGAGTGTTTGCAGGTTTCAGGAATGTGGCAGGAAGGCCTCACTGAGAAGCAACAACAGAGCCAGGGAGACAGCCCCGTGGATATCTGGAGGAAATGGCTCCTGGGCAGAGGGAACAGCAGGTGCAAAGTCCCTGAGGCAAGAACATGCCTGGGGCTTCAGTGCAGCAAGAGGCTGAGTGGCTGCAGGAGAATGAGACCGGAGAGATGACAATAGATGAGCATTTTAATCTTTCATATGGAGTCCCTTAGAAAAAGAGATCCAACGGATCCACCCACTGACTTTCAATGTGTTTGTAATCTCCGTTCAGAGGTGCCCATTTCATGCTACTGTGTTTAAATGCCTGGGCTCTGTCAGGAAAGAGTCATTCCAAACCTCAGCAACAAAGCCTCTGCTCTTCCAGGGCTCGTTTGTGCAGCAAGTGCCTGCGTCCAGGACCTAGCACCTGACACTTACTAGCTGCATTACCTTGGGGAACGGCACCCTGACCCTCATTTTCTCCAGTGCAGCTCATCGGTTGCCTCGTCTGTGAAAAGCATTAGTAATACAACCTCCCATGCCCACCCCACTTGCTTATTAGATTTAAATTAGTGAGATCATCAATATGAAAGTGTCTTTTACATTGAAATGGGCAAGGTAGATCTAGGGGGGCGGTCATTTTCTTCAGTGAAGCCCGTGGTAAGGGGATTGTCACGGGCTGCCCATCCTTCTGTGCCACTCTGCTTCTCATACTGTGTCCCATGTGGGCCCAGCTGACTCTTACTTTAAGTGAGTCTGTATCTGATTCAGGGACACTCACCAAACACCCAGGGACTCCTAAATGAGCCAGGACTGAATTGCGCCCCACCCCCCCTACTGACCTGTCTGGGAGGATTTTCCAAGCCCCATTGCTGGGGGGGGGGGTAGGGACCCCAGGTGAGCCCAGCTGCTCCTCCTCAACACCCCCTCCCCCTACCTCCTCCAGGTACAACGGCCCCAACCTGGTTCTGAAGTATGACCGGGCCCAAAAGCGACTGGTGAACATCGCAGTGGATGAGCGCAGCTCCCCTTACTATGCACTGCGGGACCGGCAAGGGAATGCTATCGGGGTCACAGCCTGCGACATTGACGGGGATGGCCGTGAGGAGATCTACTTCCTCAACACCAATAATGCCTTCTCAGGTAAGGGTGTGGGGCCCTGGGCCTCTTCCTGCTTCCCACCCTCTTCCTCCCAACACCAGCTGGAGGTAGGGCCTTCCGGGCCCTGGCCTTCCTCAGGCTACTGTCACGGGCTCCCCCAGGCGTAGACCCCTGCTGCCTCCAGCACCTCTCTCTGTCCCAGCAGAGACCCCCAGGAGGACCCCTTCTTCCCTTGTAAATGAAGCTTGTTCTCAGCTCCCAGGCCCTGGGCCTAGAAACTTTGGAGCATGAATGGAGGAGACCCGTTCTCTCCCTCAGACTTTCTGTCCTCCTTGCCCCCCAGTCCTCCTAACCCCTCCCCTCCTTTCCCTCCACTGCTCACTGGACAGATGGCCCCCTGGAATCGCCCTCTATGCTGCTTCTAGGGGACCTTTCAAAATGCTTTGAAATCCTTCAAGGGCCCCCCACAGCTTTTAGCTGAGCTCATTTATTCACGCCACAAATTCCTGCTGAGCACCAACTCCATTCCAGACTAGAGGTACTAGAGGCTGGGGATACAACTTGGAAGAAGACGGACTTGAGTTCGTGGAGCCTTTTCCAGCCCAAAGTGTCTCATCTGACTTACCTGGGGGTCTTGTATAAATGCACATTCTGACTCAGCAAGTCTGCATGGGGCCCAACATCCTGCATTGCTAACATAACTCCCAGGCTATGATGATGCTGCTGGTCCAGGGACCACACTTTGAGTAGCAAGGCCCTACAAACCAAGGAATGGCTGAGGAAAATTGATGCCCAGAAGGCTAAGTAATAGTAACAATAATGGTAACAGCTAATACTTAAGTAGCACCTACTGTGTGCCAGGCCTAGATCCAAGCACTTTATATTAATCATCTCATCTAAGCCTTGCAACAACTCATTTAGGTAGGTTCTGGGCATCCTACTTTATAGCTGAGGAGACCAAGGCACAGAGGTCACATGACTGGCACAAGGCCACAAAACTTGTAAGTCCCAAGATTCAAACCCCGGGGTCTGACTCCAGATCCGCCCTTTAATTAAGATACACCCAAGCCCTGGGGTACCTGGGTGGCTCAGTTGGTTAAGTGTCCAACTCTTCATTTCAGCTCAGGTCATGATCTCATGGTTCATGGGTTTGAGCCCTGCATCGGGCTCTGTGCTGACAGTGCAGAGCCTGCTTGGGATTCTCTGTCTCCTCTCTCTCTCTGCCCCTCCCCCACTCATGCTCGCTTTCTCTCTCTCTCTAAATAAGTAAAAAAAAAAAAAAAAAAAGGAAAGAAAGAAAGAAAAGAAAAGAAAAAAAAGATACTCCATGGCCTTGCTCAATCCTATGTCCTCAGGACCCAGTGGAGAGCCTGACTCATAGTGGGTGCCCAGTGTTGCACAAGTTGGGGGACTATGTACTTGGGGCTAAATATCAAAATGGTTCCCAGCCCTTGACTCTCCCATTCTCTCAAGCCTGAGTTCAGCCCACTAGAATGAAGTCCATGCCCATGGGGCCACATCTGCTGGGAAGTCCCAGGCCATAATGTCCTCCTGGGGCACTCAGAGCCTCATGTCCCTAAGGGGCCAGGTGGGACATGCGTTGGACTCTTCCAGATGGCAGCAGCCTCTTCGGTTGGTCTAGACAACACCCTATAGTTCAGACTTTATGTATTCACCATCCTGGGCCCTCCCAATCTCCTAGAGGCAGGTGATTGCCTGGCTCTGGGGTTCACCTTCCCCACCTCTTCCCCAGCCCGAGCACACACATTAGCTTTCCTTGGGCCCATAATGTTGCCCCCACTGGTTTTTGAGGCCAGGCCAGAATCCAGCCCCTAGACTGCCCTGATGTTGAGCCCTGCCAGTGGCATGAATGGGAGAGGAAGAGGTTGGGGCCCGTGCCAGGGGCAGGGGCCGACACAGGCGGGGCTGACTGGCTGGCGGCCAGCCTTGTGCAGCCAAGAAACAATGAGCCACAGCCCCGAGTGGTGTTTTATGGGTTTTCATCTCATCTTGCCACCAAGTGAGGCCTGAGAGATAGTAATTATCCCTACACAAATATCAGGGCATGATTACCCAGCTGGATTTACTGCCCTCTCTCCAACCAAGCCAAGATTGGATTAGGACACAATTAATTGATGGGCTGATCAACCCTTTAAGTTGATCAAGGTCAGGAGGGGAGCAGCAGCAAGGGACAGCGGTGAAAGGGGTGAGTCCCCAGGAAGATGTGGGAGGGCAGGGAAGCAGAAATAGGGAGAACTATGGAAGGCGGAGGGGGGGGGGCGGTGTTCAACATAGGCTTGGCAGGCAGGATGCCAGAGGAAGGGGACAGACTCTCCTCCCTACTCACCGAACAAAGAGCACCTGGGAGGAGACATCAGGTGGCTCTGAAGCAGTAGCCCCTCCCATGCTCTTGGAGTGTTCCATTGTGAATCCTAGGACAGAGGTGCTCAGCCCCAGCTGTACATTAAAATTTCCTGGGGAGCTTTTATCACTCCCAGTTCCCACAGTGCACCCCAGTGCAGTCCAATCCGAATCTCTGGGGGTGGGACCCAGTTAGCAGACTGTAAAGCTTTCCAGGTGATTCCCATGTGCAGTCAAAGTTGAAAGACTAACCAACCCCCCACCCCCGCACCAGTCATGTTAGTTCCGTGCCCAGCCTAGCCTAACCATGGCCCCATTCATTCATGAATGTATTCATTCATTGGACAACTATTTAATGAGCACCTACTGTGTGCCAGGCTCTATTCTAGGCATTGAGGATGCCCTATGAATGAAACAAAAATCCTACCCTCCTGAAGTTTACACTGTATGCCCAGTACAGCTATATATTTCTCTAGGTACCTGACTCTCATGGACTCTAAAGTCCTCATACCGGCACCCCCAGCCCAGCTAGATTTTGAACGTTCTAAGAGCACAGTCAAAACCTGATAAATAAATCCCGAAAGAACAGACAAGGCATGAGTCATTGGACCTGAGAGAAGGTGTGCCAACCAAGGTAAGGCAAGGGGAGGCAGCAACATGGAAGACCCCCAGGAGGTCCTGGGCTTCCTGGGTTGGAGGGCACAAGTGTTCATCTGGGAGAGGCTGGAGCTGGGCCCCCAGCGCTGGGGTAAGGGCGACAGTGCCCAGCAGCCTCAGCTCCAGACGTGCAGCTCCCGGTGACCTTCTGTGGGTTCGAGTTCATTTTTCAGTTGGGTGATTCAGTCGATTCATCGACAGTGGGCAGGTGTGGAGCTGGGATATTTGTGCCACGTCAGCGCCTCCTTGGGTCCAGCTGGCACGATACTCAGCCACTGCCACCCTGCCCACTGTGGGGAACCTGACATCCCCTCTAGGAGCCCTGCCAGCCCACGCCTGCCCTGGCATGTGCCTGGGAGGGACCTGTGGAAGGACAGCCCTGTCCCCTCCCTTAGCCAGTCTTTGGGATGTCAGCACTGGTGTCCTGGAGAAGGGTTGAGACCCTGCATCCTGGCAGTGGGGTCAGTCTGTACAACACTGGGGTCTGCACCTTACTCACTGGGTGACTTCTTTCAGCCTCAACCCCTTCATCTGTAGAACACGAAAAATTCTATCAACTTCATAAGCTCAGCTCCCTCCATGAGCTCCGTAGACTATATCCAGAGTCTCTGTCGTGGCCTACAACACCCCTCCTTGGTGTGAGCCAGATTGCCTTTCTGACCTCGTTGCCTCCACTCACTCACTTCCTCTTGCTCACCATGTTCCCACCTGAGGCCTTCATACCTGCTGTTCCCTCTGCCTGAAATGTTTTTCCCGCCACTATGGTCAGAAATCACTCCTTCCCTTCATTCAGGCTCACCCAGATGCCCTACCTACCATCCCCAGATGCCCTACACCTTAAATCCCTATCTGTCTCTGCTACCTTAATTCACTTTATTTCTCTTCCTAGCACTTAGCACTACTGAAAGTATGTTATACATTTGTTGTTCATCTCTCCTACTCAGCTCCACAGGTGTAAAAACTTTGTCTTGCTTGCTGCTGTGTGTCCAGGCCCAAAGAAGTGCTGATGTCACTTAATAAACATTCAATACATACATTTGAATGAGTAACTGAGATACTCAATGAAAAGCACTTATAATGGTGTCTAGGACTTAATAAGTGCTCTCCAAGCAATAGCCATTATAATCCTGCAGCGTGAAGCAAGTCAGAGGCTTTAGAAGTGTCCTGGGCAGAGGGGTCAGGCCTCCCTCCTGGCCCATGGGAGAGAGAGACTCTAGGAGCAGAAACAGAAAAGGACCATCATGTAAACAAGTACCACCCAGATAACGGTACCAGGGGGGCATGGGTTAAGGATTAAGAATTGGAAGATAGGTAGGAGGGAGGGAACAGAAAGACTGACCACAATCCCAGGAAGGCCTGGGCCACAAAACCAGCTTATGGCTTAACTTAACTGGAAAAATACAAGCCAGTGTGGTTCAGATAATACATTACTTGGTGAAAACCAGGTAGGAGGGGATGTAGGACAAAGGGGGACCAGAGGCTGGTGCCAGCACCTCCCTCGCCATCCAAGAACCCAGGACCTCCTACAGCTCCCGGTCAGAGCCCATCGCCCTAGGGATCTGGCGCTAGCCAGCCTAGCTGCTGTCCTGTGTGGCCCCGAGTTCTCCTGCCCATGTAACCTTGACTAACGGTGGTGTGGGTAGGGGATGGGCCAGCGGCAACTGTGAGCCCCACCACTTATGTTATTTTTACTCGCTGAGTTCAACAGAATAGTCACTAATAATCTGCTGCCTTCAATCTGCATATACCTCCCTCCTCTTCTACCGAAACAGTAGTGTGTACTCTACTCACATGGCTGCTCTTGGTTTGTTTCATTTAGCAATCAATTTGGGGTATTATTTCACAGCAGCACACAGATAGCTTGCTCATTCTTTTGATGGCTGTGTAGTACTCTACTGTGTTGATTTGCCATTCACCAAATCGGTCCTCTGTTGATGAACATTTAGGTTGCTTTCAATCTCCTGCTCCAACAAGCCGTGCCACCAAATGAATAAGTTTATGCAACATACCATTGTCCACAATGGCAGGTGCGCCTGTAAGGTGAGTTCCTACAAGGGAATCACTGCATCAGAGGAGCATACGTGTGTGGATTTGATAGGCATTGCCAAACCACCCTTCAAATGGACAGTCTAATGACATTCCATTTGGCCCTGACGCGAGTGAGCATTTCCCAACATTCTCATCGACACAATGTGTCATCGTTTTTAATATTTGCCAACATTATAGGAAAAAATTGGTACCTAAATGTAGTCTTAATTTTCATTTTTCTCTAAACGAGTGAGGCTGAGCATATTTTTATGTATTTGAGTCTCTGCTCATCGTCTTTGCCCATTTTTTCTATTGATTATTGGCCTTTTTCTTATTGATTTATAACACCTCTTTATAAATTAGGGAAATTAGTCCTCTGTCTGTAATGCATGTTGCAAATAGTTTCCCCTTGTTTGTCATTTTTGTTTTGTCTTTGTTCATCGCGGGTTTTGCAATGCAGAACAATTTTAGGTTTATGAACTTGGATTTATCGCGGTTTTTTCTGACGGCTTGTGGGCTCTGTGTCGTCCTTAGGCCACCGGGAGGAGCTTCTGTGCCCTCTCAGAGGGAAGGGGTCAGTCACTGTGCCAGAAAGGAAAGGGGACGGAGGGCGGGTTGCACTTCCAGCTTCTGCCCACACCACAGATGAGCCACCTGCTCTTGAAAGCACCCCTGGTCCGGCAGCTCCCTCAGCCAGGCCACTTGCAGCTACACCCAGATACGCTGTCTCTTGCAACTCAGAGTGTGTTCTGTGGCCCAGCAGCACCGGCAACAGCCAGACGCTCAGGCCCTATTCCAGACCTACCAGACCAGAATCTGCATTTTAACAGGATGTCCTTGACTTCCTGTGCCTCGTAAAGCCTGAGTACCTGCTCAGTCTCCACCTTCTATCCTAGTCGGCTCCCAAGGTCTCCTCATCCCCAGCCTTGTTTCCTTTGGATGCACAGTGCTGATTTTCAGCTCACCCAGCCTGGCCCCCTTTGGGAAGAAGCTCATGAGTGCTCAGGCTCCCTCCCCTACCCCTATGGGGCTCATTTACATGTGGCCCCATAAGAAGGCAGGATGGATGAGGCTGTCAAAGCAGTTCCATAAAGAGTATGGGGCCCCAAAGGCCATTTTCTCAGAATGAGGTTCCTTAGGAGTCAGGGACTGGAGTGCCCTCCACCAGCACCCCTCCAGCTCTTTAATACAAGGTGGGATGGGGACACTTTGAAGTCAGGCCACTGTTTGAAGCTCAGCTTTGCCACTTAACACCGGATGTGCATCTCTAAGCAAATGACTTAACCCTCAGAGTCCCAATTTCTCTCTGTAAAATGAAGAACCTACCTTCCCGACACGACATGGAGAGGGCTAAATGAGCTGATATGAGTGAAGCATCTGGCAGGGGTTGGTCAAGATTTCCCTCTTCACCCAGGGATGGAAGGAGGAAGACTGGGGTCAGAAATTATATCATGGTCAAGGGAAGTCTAGGTTCCTTCTTTATTAAAATGTCCTTTGCCTAAACTAGTCCTTTCTTCCCCTGAGGCCATCACAGCTTTGCTGGCATTCCGTTGACTAAGTCTTATAAAGCATTTTATATTTAATATCAGCTTATACAGTTGTCTCCTGGGATGTGGCTCATTGAGGACCTGGAGTGGTCATGCCCTGTAATTCCCTGGATGATGATGGTGGCATGGTGGTGATGATGAGGGTGGTGATGATAATGATGGTCATGATGGGGAGGATGGTGAGGAGTGTCATGATGACGGTGACAGGGGTGGTGGTGATGATGATGATGATATTTTTTTTTATTTTTCCAAGTTTATTTATTTTGAGAGAGACATAGAGCAAGTGGGGGAGGGATAGAGGGGGAGGGGAGAGAGAAAATTCCAAGCAGGCTCCATGCTGTCAGCGCAGAGCCTGACGTGGGGCTCGAAGTCACAAAACCATGAGATCATGACCTGAGCCAAAACCAAGAGTAGGAGGACACTTAAGAAGTGAGCCATCCAGGTGCCCCTATTATTTTTATTATTTATGGAATTGATCATGTGCCAGATACTGTCCTAAGTACTTCACATACAGTATAGAATTTAACTCTCACAACAGCCTGATGAATAGGTGGCCGTTCTCCTTATCCGATTTTACAAATAAGAAAAAGACAAGCTGATGACTTGCCTAAGGTCACCCTAGGCCACGGACGTTGCTGGCTCCCTCCTTAACCCCGCTGTTTGGCAGTAATCTCTTTGCCTTATGAAGGAAGTTGGAAGCGGAGCCCTCTTCCCTGCCACACACATAGCTCACTCTTCTCTTTGCCACCAATACCAGACCACAAGCCAGGTCATCTCCCTGAGGTGGGGGCAGCCCATGGGGGAGGAGGCACTCAGGCCAATGATCCTTAGGAAGAGCCCTTTATGATCCAAACGCACCCTCCTAGTGGCTCCAAGTTATCCTCTGGGGACAGAGCTTGGTGTGGAGGGGATGACAGAATGGTGACTTGGGGGCCACTTGCTTAACACTGCTGCCCTCAATGCAGACCCTTCCCCTTTTACTTGTCTGATGATTCCCCCATCTCTGCCCCTTCTTCCTCCTACACCCGAATGAGTCTGCTCCTGGGACACGTTCTTTCTCCTCTGCCCCAGCTCCAACCTCACTGCTGTGCAAGCTGTTCTCCTTTGTGGCCAGTGACCTCCTGGACATGTCTTCTCTCCACTTTGGGACCCTGTCAGATGCAAGTGGCCACTCCCAGCTGGCCCAGCCTCCCTGTTTCAGTAGCTGTCCCTACATTGTGGACCTCTCTCACCCAACCCCCCCTGCCCTTCATGCTCCAGCTTCCTGTAGCCCGTGCTTCCTCTCACTCCCCCTATCATCACAGAGGTGTCTGCCTTTTCCCCCTTGCTAGCTCACTCCTCACTCCACTGCCAGGTTAATCTTCTGGAAACACTGTCTTCCCCAGATCAGAACCACCAAGGCCCCTTCACCGTCAGTCTTGGAATTAGTGGGTCTCTCCTGCCCTGCCATAGTGGGTCTCTCCTGCCCTGCCATGTTTTTCCTCCTCAACCTCCACAAACTGTCCTCTCTGGCGTCTCCTCTGCATCTCTGTCTATGCACCCGGCCTGCCTAGAGCACCACCCCTCCACCTAAGCCATAGAGCGCAGCACACAGAAGCACAGGCTTTGAATCTGTCTCCACCACTTACTAGTTCTGTGACCTTGGGCAATTGACTAATCTCTCTGCCCCCTCGATTTCTCCACCTGTAAAATGGGTCTATACCAGCTCTCAAGGTGGCTGCGGGGTTTCGGCAAGAGGATGGCTGTAAAAGAGAATGCTTCACACAAAGCCTGGCCATGCCAAGTGCTCGATAAACAAGAGTCATTGTTGTTGTTACTCTGACCCTTCAAGTACGGGTACACATGCCTCCTCCATCACGAGGCCCTCCCTGCTCGCTACAGCCCCTTCCACCCTGACTCCGTGGCATCTCCAGGATGTATCATCCTGTCCTGTTTCTCAGAGCTCTAATAACTGTGGGTTCTTAGGTAGGTCCCTTGCCTGTTGTGCATCAGGTCAGGGGAATAGTGCCCACCTCGGGGGTTGTGGTGAGGGTTAGTGAATGAATATATGTGCCTGGCACATGACTGAATATACATGAAGTGCTATAGAAATGTTAAGTAATATTAGTTTCACTGTGGTCCCGCAGCATCTCCTCTACTTACCCTTCCTGTTGTAGAATGGACTGTAAGCACCCTGAATCAGCGACCAGGACTCCTGCTTCTCTGTGGCCTCCTACTGCACTTGGTACCCAGCAGGGCATGATAGACCCCCCGAGCCTCACCTACAGGGCCTTCCCAGCTGGCCACCTGGCAGTAACTGGCAGTTCCAAGCCTCCTTTAATGCCAAGGTGCCAAAGTCAGGATGGGAATTGGGAGCCCCCAGACCTGCCTCTCATAGGGGCTGTGACCCCTAGCACCCCATGTCTTGCCCATGAACACCCTTCTCTTTCTCCCAGGCCTCTGCCCTCTCAGAGTCTCCCACAGGGGCTCAGGAGAGCCCCCCTCTTCTCCCTTCTTCCCGAGCAGCTGCCCCCCGACTTGGCGAGGGACCCCAGGGCAGAGTGCAGCTACAAGGAGCCAGAAGGTGGGATTAGACGCTGACATGGGCCGGAGGCCAGTGCCGGGTGGTTATTGCCAGTGCCATCGACCCACACAGCTCACTGTTTATCTGTCTTCCTGACACACCTAATTACCCAGGTTGCAGCTGCCAGAGCATTTGCTCTTCCTAAATCACGGGCTCCCATCTCTCCTCACCCAGGCCTCCGGGCCTCTGCCTGTAGAGGGGCTGCCATTGATTTTGCCGTTCCCATTTATGATCTACAAGGCTCTGCATCGCTGTTGCACATTTTACCTTAATTAGTTTATTCTTCTGGGCGTCCCTGGTCAGCTCAGAAGCCAGGAGGTGGAACAGGGGAAGAAGCTAACAGCACATGGTGCCCTGACCCTTCTCCAGAGCCTGGGTGGACATCAACGCCCTAAGACAGCAGTTTGCTAAGAACAGTGCTAGGTCCACGGGATGTTAATAGATGAGCTGTGAAGAGGGGTTCCATGGCCAACTGTATTTGGGAAAGACTGTATTAAATGATTAAGCAGGGGCGCCTGGGTGGCTCAGTCTGTTAAGCATCCGACTTCAGCTCAGATCATGATCTCACAGTCCATGAGTTCAAGCCCCACGTCGGGCTCTGTGCTGACAGCTCGGAGCCTGGAGCCTGCTTCAGGTTCTGTGTCTTCCTCTCTCTCTCTGCCTCTCCCCCGCTCACATTCTGTATCTCTCTCTCTCTCTCTCTCTCTCTCTCTCTCTCAGAAATAAACATTTAAAAAAAATTTTAGATAAGATTAAGCAGGTAATTTATTGCAAGACTTTTTAAAAGTTTTAATAGACTGATGTCCATGGAGACGCTCGAGAGGGGGATGGAAGATGTGGTCTTTCCCAAACTCAGATGATCACAAAATCTTTTCTCCAGGCATCTCACAGAGACCAGGGTTCCATAAAGCACACTCTGGGAAATGTTTGTCTTGGGTGAGCGGGAGGAATGGGAGGTCATGAAGCCAACAGAGAGGGACAGAGTCATCCTGGTCCCATTTGTTCCTCTTGTCTCACTGAGGTAGGAACTCAACGGCGTGAGAAATTTCTGCCACTGAATGCACAGGTACCCATGGTGCTCTGTGAGCCCCGGCTGCCGGCAGCTGCCTTCTCACCCCGGCCCGCGCTTCACCAGAAGTTAACCAGGGTACTTCAGTGGGGACTAGACGAGCGGGAGGTTACCGCCTAAAGGGGCCCTGGTGTGACAGAGGAGGGCAGGGCCGCTCACTGTTGGGGGAGGCTGAAGCCTGCGGGGCCCTCCGCAGAGGTGCCCTTAGCGTCAGGAAGCAATGACCAGGCTGCCGCCTCCTCGGGAGCAGCCGTGAGCACGGCAGGCCAGGCCCACAGTCCTCTACCGAAGTCCTGAAATCCAAACCATTCTGAAAGCCTCAGGTGTTTTGTTTTTTTTTAAGTTTGTGGGAAAGTGAATTGATAGCAAAACCTGTCCTGGGCTGATGTGAGCTATTTATAGACTTTATTTATCCCACTTAGTGTGAATAGTCATATATTTTACGGCAGAAATATTAATGTGTTTAATTATAGGGTGCTGCCCCATCCCTCTTGGGGGTGTTATGTAATAAATGGTGTGTGCGCTATGTTACCTTTCTAAAATGTGAAAGAAAAAAATCTAAATTTCTAAATACATCTGGCCCCCAGGGATTGTGATGAGGTGCTGTGGGGCTGCTGTGAGCAATGCTGACCATGGCCCTGGGGCTTCAGTGCCTTTTTTTTTTTGATGTGGATTTATGTTAGAGAGAGAGACAAAGAGAGTGAGAGCGGGGGAGGGGCAGAGAGAGAGGGGGACAGAGGATCTGAAGCAGGCTCCAAGCTCTGTGCTGACAGCAGAGAGCCCGACCTGGGGCTCAGACCCACGAACCATGAGATCATGACCTCATGACCATGAGCCGAAGTTGGACACTTACCTGACTGAGCCACCCAGGCGCCCTTTCAGTGCCTTTCATCCTGTAACTCCCACCGCCACAATGTGGGGGAGGAGGCACAGGAAGGAGTCAACTCCCTTGACCCCCAGGTGAGGAAACCAAGGCTGGAGAGGATAAGGAACCAGCAAGGCCTGAGCGGAAATTGGCGTGGGCACAGGCTCAGGCCATCGGAGTCAGCACCTGTGCTCCCATCCAGAACCAACTCCTCAGATGCCCCCGTGGGCTTCCCTCCCAGGCCGCCATGGCTCTGTGCAGACCCCAGATGTGGCTCCTCAGCCAAGCCTCCACAGAACAGACACCTGCAGGCCTCCTGGATCTGCTTTCTGCTCCCCTCAGAAAGGGCCTTTCCCTCCCCCAGATGGGCCTCTGCCCCTCTAGGAGAGTCAGGCTCCAGTGCCAGCTCCCTGGTGTCTGGCGAGCATTTGAGGCCAACTCCAGACCCCACAGGCCACGCACCAGCCCCCGTGGGTCCCTGTGGTCTGAGGAGGTTCCCATGGGAGGCCACTCAGAGAGTAAAGCCTTTTGTTGTCTCCTGGGCAGAGCACCTGAGAGATCCTTTATATCCACCCGCACCTCACATGCTCACACTCCCACAGTCCTCTTCAGTCACTCGTTTCATGCACTGACTCTCGCCAGAGCCCTGCAGTGCAGAGCTAATGTCCCTGAAGAACCTTCAAGAGTGGCCCATCTGTAACATGGCAATGACCACTTGGGTCTAGACCACTTGGTCTCATAGCTACCGCCTTGAGGGGGCACTGTGCTATAAGCCTTTGGGGTACATCATCTCACGTATTCCACACGGTAAACTTGACACAGTTATTACTGCTGTCCCAATTCCAGGGAAACTGGAGCTCAGAGATGCTAAGCAACTTGCCTAAAGTCAACAGCCAGCCCCCAGTAGTAGAATCTGGGTAGAACAGAGACCAGGACTGGGGCTTGTGTACTCTAAACCCAGACATCTTAACCGCTGCAGCATGCTGCTTCCTTCCGCCTAAGCCCATGGCCTCTCCCTTGGGCCAGCCAGAAAGTCAAGTGCAGGGGCCTGTCCCCAGGTCCACTCTTCCCCAGGATCACCTTCCTGACTTCTGCAGCTGCTCCTTGCGTGTGTTCCTATGCCAGTCCTTGCGAGCAGAACATGATCCCTCCTAAAATATGACTGCTCTGGGTCTCACAGGAGCAAGAAATAAACTAGGGGTGACAGCAGAGCAGGGAGCTTTGATCAAGTGGTCTTAGAAAAGCTTGAGCCTCCGGCCATCAGAAGTTCTGCTTCACCAAAACCAGGCTGCTTAGCCATGAATGTGCCTCAGGAGGCCACAGACCCCCTGCAGTTACATGTGGTATATCGTGTGGTGCATGTGTGTGCAACTCCCTAAGCTGAGGGTCCTCAGCCTCCATCCACTTCTCAAAGGGATAGAGACCACTGCTCCCTAGGGCCTCCCAGGGCTGCCCAAACCCTGCACACCACCTGGGTGCTGACGCTGCTGCCGTCCGGTTCCCCTGGGGGTGGGAAACAGATCTGTCAGAACCCCACTTCCAGCCCCTTCCTAGATCCGGACTTAGAGCTCCACCCACCAACCAGGATCATTTCTTCTCAGACCCAGATCAGGTCCTGCGATCCAGCAAAGAATGTAGGAGGCAGCTCCTGGGGAAAGAGAGATTCTGGGTTGAGTTTGGATGCTGAGATATCAGCAATCCCAGATCTCCTGGATGTTGCAGGAACATGGTGCAGAATGTGAAACCCAGCTGTTGAGAGTCATCTCGGACACACGGCAGTGGTAACATTTCTTCTGTAGTTCCTGAGGCCTGGGCTGGCTCTTTTCATAAGCCTCAGAGTCTCTTCTTTCAACTGAAAATACCTGAGTGCCCCCCAGACGGAGCCTCGCCTGCTTGAGTGAGTGCTGCGGGGTGCACTCACCTTGCCGCAGGTGACCCATCCACCCGTGGCCCCGACCACCTGTGGCAGGTGCCCCGAAACATACCTGCACGCTGGCCCGCCATCCACCAGCGCTCCCTTCCTCTTCTCTCCAGGGGTGGCCACGTACACGGACAAGTTGTTCAAGTTCCGCAACAACCGGTGGGAAGACATCCTCAGTGACGAGGTCAACGTGGCCCGCGGTGTGGCCAGCCTCTTTGCCGGGCGCTCCGTGGCCTGCGTGGACAGGACGGTGAGTTCAGGGGTGCGTGAGGGGCCTGGGGAGAAAGAGGGGGGCACGCAGTGATGGGAGAGCCTGGAGGGGAGCCAACAGGCAGACGTCCCCCGACAGAGTGAGGCTGTCCGGGGCAGAGCCCAAAGCTTCACCAGCAGCTCCCACCGTGCCTTGCACATAGTAGATACTACACATCAACAAGACTTGCAGGGTGAGTTGCAGTCTACTTTCATATCCTTTCTCCCTGGAGGCCCTCCCGGCAGCCAATGAGGAAACGGGTCAGGAGCTGTCATCATCATGTCCGTCGGGCAGAGGAGGGAGCCAAGGCCCAGCTAGGGGCAGTGGCTTGCCTGAGGACCCAAAATAGATTGGCAATGTGACTAGGATGTGAATCAGACTTCTCTAGCTCTAAACCTCGTGCTCATTCATTTTTTCAACCAGTATTTATTAAGTGCTTACTTTGTGCCAGGCATTGAGCCACAGAGCTCTCCCCGAAAATATTTGTGGAACAAATGAAGGCATGACAAAGAGGTTCATGGGTGGGTGAGTGGAGGGTGGCCCGAACGTCCAAGTACTCTAGTTAATCAAGAGCTCTGTCGCTGCGTTCGTGCCTGCTAGTCCACCGTACCGCAGGGGCCATCCCAAAGCAGGTGGGGAGGAAAGGCTGAGGGGGAGGGCAGGGGCAGATGCAGCCACCTGTCCTATGGGGTGGCCCAGCAGCCCCAGCCAGAGCAGGAGGCTTGCCGTGGAGGTGATTTATCCCTCCTGTCACCTGCTCCCCTCCTGCCCCCTCCTTGGCTTCCTAGACAGTCATCAGTAAATCAGGGACCCAGCTGCTGCCTAGCTCCATTCTGGGGGCAGGGGCGAGGGGCCTCGCTCATTTCAGGATTGAGATGGCACAAGGGGATTGGGGATTCAGTGTGAATCTTCACAGCAGGGGCCTCCAGGCCTTGGGAGAAGGCAGGTGCCAGGTATAAATATTTATTTCTTAACAAGCTGGCACTGGGAACAGAAGCCAAGCTGGGCTGTGAAGCCACATTTAGCCCTGACCTGAATCTTTGCCACCTGGACTCCTGCCTGGTGGGAGGGAATGAGGAGGCGGCAGCTCTGGGAGCGGCCCCCACCAAGAGTGAGAAGGGTCTGGGGGGTACCAGGCCCAGCCGCTGCTGGGAGCCTCTTCCCAGGCTCCTGCTTCCTGTCTTGCTCCTTCTGAACCAAGGCTTCCCACACGTGGCCAAGGTGGAAACCATCTCCGATCTGGTGACAGGGCCTGAAGGTTAATCACAAAGAGATGCACTCTTGTCCTAACAAGGTCATCTGCACGCCCACGCCTTTAACCACAGGACAGAGGCACCACGTGAAATGAAAAAAGAAAAAGAAAAAAAAAAAAAAACATGCTTTGGCACACAGCACTGTAGGCAGGCACTTAGCGGCTTGCTCAACCCCAGCCTCAGGGAACTAGAAAGAACCCCTACAGTCAGTCTGCCACCAGGAAGGGGGCTGCTTTCTGTGTCCAGCCACCACTGCTGCCTCAGCAATCCCTGGGGCCTGAGAACTGTGGAGGGGAGCAGTAAGGTGAGGTCATGGCCACTCTGGAAATTGAGAAGTAGGTACGAAACCTGGTTTTTGGAAACCCAAAAGCAATCGTAATAATGACAGCTAACCTTAATAAAGTACCAACATGCCAAGCCCTGTGCTCAGTGGTTTATATGCATCTTCCTCAATCTTCACAATAAGCTTATGAGGTACATGCTATCATTATCCCCATTTTACAGATATGGAAACTAAGGCTTCAGGCAATTAAGCAACTTGACCTTGGTCACATAGTAAATGGCAAGCAAAGCCGGGAATGGAGCCCTGCCTGCCTGAGAATGAATCAGACGCCATGGCTCCCCTGCTTCTGGGTGAACCCACAGCAGACACACATTTCTAACCACAGGTTCTGTTACAGTGTTCATCCTACTGCTTCCTCAGCCCCGCAGCCCCCACTGGGAGCCTTTTAATCTACCTGTTCCCAAAGTGTGGTCTCCAGACCAGCAGCACCAGCATTGTTAGAAATGCAGATTCTTAGGCCTGACCCCCACTCCACCCTCCAGACCGGCTGAGTCTGAACCCACGGTGGGTGGAGGGGAGCAGAAATCTGGGTTTGAACTAACCCTGCGGGTGACTCTGGTGCAGGCTGCAGTTTGAGAGCCATCTCGCAGGTAAATGTCTCAACCCTACCCCGTGCCCTTCCTGCCCTCTCCCCAGCAGCCCTCACTCCCTCTCGCCCCCAATCCTGGCACACTTGCCTGCCCTTTGTCTGCAGCTGCCTCATCATTCACCCACCTTTCTGGATCCAGCTGAAAGCCGGTCTCTTACAAGAAGCGTTCCCTGATCGATAATGATTATGCCTCATGTTTATATAGCATTTTTATCTCTCGGAGACCTTTCACATGTGTTGTCTCATTTCATCTTCTCAACAACCCTGCCAGGAAGCAGGGAGAATATGATTCCCCTTTAACACATGAGGAGACGTAGCCACAGGGGGCGAGGAACCTGCCCGAGGGCAAAAAGCAACTAGGGGCAGAGCCTGGATGAGGACCAAGCTAACACCCCTAGACCATGGCTCTCCGGGAGTGGTTCCTGGGCCAACAGCATCACCTTCACCTGGGAACTTGTTAGAAATGCAAACTCAGGGCCCACTCCGGAGCTCCCGAATCAGAAACTCAAGGGATGAAAGCCAGCATCTGTGTTTTAACAAACCCTGCAGGCAATTCTGATGTAGGCTGAGGGTGAGCCCACTGCCCTGCTGGGAGTCTCTTTCCAGGCTCATCTCTGAGAATCACCTCACTGTCCCAGAGCGATTGTAGTCAAGGTCACATGTGAGTCTCTGCAGCCTTCTATAGCCATAACACATCTGTGTTTGTCAAGTTTTATCAGCCCAATACATTGAAGAGAGGAACTGGCTATAACGGAAGTTTATCAACATCCTAATTTCTAGCCGAGTGCCTTTCAGTTCATTTGGGCTTAAATTGCCCATTTGTTGACAGGACTGCTAACAGCCGGGAGGGTCAGGCATGGGCACGGGGAGGGCGCACTCTCCCCTTCGGGCCCGTTCGTTCAGCCTTCATCCTGTCATTTCACACACATGTACCCCGCTTCTGGGATGGGCAAGAGCCTTTCAGGGTCCTCCCCCAGTCACGAAGCTGTGTTGCAAAGCGGTGCATCTCAGACTTCAGTTTTGCTCAGGGATCACGTGGGGGCTTGTGAAAATGCAGCTTCTGATTCAGCAGGCCTGGCGGAGGGGAGGGGTCACCGAGAGTCTTTATTTCCAACCTGCTCCCAGATGACACCGATGCTGCCAGGCCAGGGACCACGGAGGAGCGAGATTCGTGAAGCACAGAGTCCCAGGTGGCAGGATGGGGGCTCAGAGAACCAAAAAAGAAGGGGCATAAATATCTTTAGAGAACATCTTTTCCACCTTCTCCAGCTTCGGCCCCTGACACACCCTACCTTGCCTTTCATATTCCAGCAACACTGAACCAACTACTTGTGGTTCGCCTACATACATCATTCTCTATCACCTCTGCCTGGAAGGCTCTTTCCTCTACACTTCACCTGGCTGAGACTCCTCTTAGAAAACCTTTTCTGAACTCTGCATGGTTCAGTGCCCTTCCTCTGGGGGCCCTCTTCTGTACACCAGGAAATGCTGTACATATTCTCTTTCTTCTCTAAAATATTTTTAATTCCAGTAGAGTTAACATATTTATTTTTTTAATTTTTTCATTTGAATTCCAGTGTAGTTAACATACATATTCTCTTGATCATATGCGTAATTGTGTTATCACTGACATGTCTGCATCCCCTCAGGAGACTGTGAGCTCCTTGGTTGTCCTCACCCACCAGTCAGACAGACCCAAGTAGCTCTTAATCAGCTTCCCCAAAGAAAACATGCCATCAGTGATTGGTTCGGTGGGATGGGGGGTGGCTTCTGGAGTCATTGGGTAAGAAATAGAATCAAGCCAGGAGGGCTGAAGGCCGAGAAGGGGGTGACAGAGCACAGTTGGCCTGGAACTCAGCTGTTTCTCCTGGGTTGTTTTGTGTTTATGGCTTGCCTTTAAAGTTTATATTTATTTCTTGGGGCACCTGGGTGGCTCAGTCGGTTGAGCATCCCATTTTGGCTCAGATCATGATCTCACGGTTCATGAGTTCAAGCCCCGCTTCAGGCTCTGTGCTGACAGCTTGGAGCCTGCTTCAGATTCTGTGTCTCCCTCTCTCTCTGCCCCTCCCCCTCTCGTGCACGCTCTCTCTCTCTCTCTCTCTCTCAAAAATAAATAAACATTAAAAAAAATTTTAAGTTTACTTATTTATTAATCAAGCCCTGCAGAGCCTGGTGCAGGGCTCAATCTCACGAACCGTGGGATATGACCTGAGCTGAAACCGAGAGTTGGATGCTTAACCGACTGAGCCACCCAGGTGCCCCATGTTTATGGCTTGCCTTTAAATGAGACTATAGGCAACCGAAGAATGAAGACTTTGTCTTAGGTACATTTATAGCAAGAGCGTGTTGCATGTAGTTGGAGTTCAAGATATATCTACTATCTGATTAATTGGAGGGAAATGATGAGAGGAAAGCTAGAAAACGGTTAGAATTTAGAAATCGTGCAGATCTCTTGGGGGAAAGGAGGCATCCATTGAAGAAATGACACCGTTATACTAACAGACGGAAAAGAGTCTTTCATCCACAGGGTTTCGGACTAGAGTGGAGAACGACTACAGCTGCAAGGAGCTGGTACCCAGGCTTCTCCTGGATGCAAAGGAAAAAAATATTTGAGACAGTGTTAGAAAGACAGAAGCAATATACTATTTCTTTCTGGTAATATGGGAAAACCAGGGGGATGGAAGAGGGAAGGAGGACCCCTGCATATCTGAGCCGCCTATGCTACCAAAATAGAGGAACAAGGAGATACAGGGTGGGCAGTGGGGAGGGAGCAAACTCCGGAATTTGCTTGTCATCTTGGCTGGAGTGAGCTTGAATGGGGGAGAGAGAGAGACTGAGAATAATGGGAATTGGTAGATCAATCAATCAGCAAATATTTATTGAGCAGCTACCCTGGCTGGCAGCTGGAGAGAGCTCAGCTGGAGAGAGGCACATTAGAAAATTGTCTATAAAAAGGTGGTTGTGGGGGAGAGGGAGGGATGTGTTCTTCTGGAACAGGATAGAAGGAGAAGCAGGGCTGCTTTGTATTAGGACGCGGCAGGGGCGGGGGGCAGGCAGGTGTCGTGCACTCTGTAGCCTCTGGGAAAAGCACCTCTGGATTTGGGCCCGTATACAGCTTGCAAGGCCATGCACTCTGGACCAGGGAGGATCACCTGACCCGTGAAAGAGCTATGGTCCTACAAAAGGAGGGGGAGAACCGCTTTCTGGGAAAGAGACCAAGATGAGCCCAGACCGGTCTGCTCACCCACCCTCCTTCCCTTCCTCCTCAGGGCTCCGGACGCTACTCTATCTATATCGCCAATTACGCCTACGGTAACGTGGGCCCTGACGCCCTCATTGAAATGGACCCTGAGGCCAGTGACCTCTCCCAGGGCATTCTGGCGCTCAGAGATGTGGCTGCTGAGGCTGGGGTCAGCAAATACACAGGTAGGCGGGGTGACGTGCGGCGTGCTGTGAGTTGGAGGGGTGGGGGGGCCGGGGCTGGGGGCTGGGCACTGCAAGGCTGAGTCTAGTTTATCAGAGCCCACAGGAGAGGGTGTGCTTGCGTCCCTGGGGAGGGCAGGATGAAGGCTTGATTCCATTCCCCCACCCACACGAAGCTTCTCCAACACTGCCTTTCCAAGGGTTGGTGAGATACCTGTCAAGGGTGGGCTTTGGGGGTGTGGGGGACACAGGACGTAAGGTGAGCACAACATCATCCTCTCCCTGGAACCTCTTGCCCCGTTCTCTGCTGTAACCCAAATGATGGGTGAACAGGTTCTGTAGGAGAAAACTGACAAATCACAAAGGCCGAGATTTAAAGAATTCTTTATTGCCAAACAGCAGATGAAATTATTTACTTATACATAAGCGGCCAGGAATTGAGTGCTAAATCCCTAAGCTTCAGCTGGGTCCTGTCTCGGATAACTGAGCTCAAAGAATTGTTTTCTTGTTCCAAAACCTCTCCAGGCCCTTTTTTTTGAAGCCATGCTCCCCCCAAATCTCTCTGGATGGGGGACCTATTGTCAGTCTCTGACAGGGAGATCTTTCTAGGGAAGGCTGTTTTTCTAATTCTAGCACGGCTGCTGACTAAACTCTGATAATCTGCCAATAGACTGCTGATGGCAGAGCAATCCAGTTCCTGTTTTGGGTGCCAAAAATCAGGAAGCCGGAGCTGTGCACAACAACTTCGCACGTGAACTTGGGCCTCACTCACCCCGAACCTGTAATTTGGACATAGAAATCCTTCACTGGTTGACCTTCCCGATGTATCCATCCCAACTTGCACTGCAGACTTCCAAAGTATAGGCCTGCCTGAATCCAAATCCTGGGGCTGGAAGAATACTTGAAGGGTCATTTGGGCCATCCCCCTGCCTCTGGACAGCCGGGTGGTAGCATACTCTCAAAGCCCTACTTGGAAAGGGTTGTCACAGCCCCTCCTGAGTTTATGATGCCTTTCTCTAGCCAACTTTCCACCTCGGTGAAACAGGGAGATTGATGTTGACCTGTCTGACAAAGTTTGTGGGAACAAATGGCTAGACAGTAAAATAGTGTGCACAGCTCAAGCCCCATCAAAGTGCTCGAGAGCCCCACACGTGAACGTGCAGTCTTTCTGGCCGAGTGTCAGTAATAAACCATGCTTTCCTGGGAAAAGGAATAAACATGCAGGAGCTTCAGCCTAGATTTGTACAGTCAATTTTTCTGAATAGTTCCCAGCTCTGTGCACTGGGCTGGCTTGGCAATTAAGTGCCTTGATCTGCAGGAGAAGGAGAGTGGGCTGGGGAGATGAAGCACTTGAAAATGATGAGATGGAAGGGAGGCAAGTTCTGGGAGAGAGGGTTATACACAGAATAAAAGAATTCGGGAGGTTGCGGCTGGGTTTGAGCACGAAGGGGACATTGTTCACGCTGGCTGGGCTGGCACAGGGGCCGGCAGGAACCAAGGAGGGGGCAGGAGGGGACCGAGAGGAGACAGCTGAGGAGTATGCATGGGGATGGGAGCAGTAGCCAACTGCGCCGGGCTGTGCTGGAAGGGCCAGGCAGCTCAAGGAAGGGACAGCAGCTTCTGTGGAGAAGGCAGGCAGGCCGGGGCAGCTGGCGTGCCCAGAGGACACGTTAGAGCAGCATTGCAGACTTCCAAAAGCCATTTGGCTGACAAGAACCTATTTGGCCCACCAAGTTACTATTGTGTCTGCCCGCCTTCCCCAGCCCACCCTTTCCTTGCCCGCCAAGCCCCTCAGTTCTACCCTGCAGCCCCCTTTGTCACTCCGATAATGACGCACGGACATCTGGCTGGAAAGCTAGCCCAGAGCACCGCCCTGAGCCCCAGGGACAGACCCCAAATGTGAGGGCCACCACTGGAGGCCGGCCTGATTGCTGAGGCTCTGGCACATGGCCAGTGCTCAGCTCCAGGCTGGTGCCCTGGGGCCTGGGAAGGGGGAGGGAGGCAGGCAGTGTGATGAGCAGGCCAGGAGGGAAGTAAGCCATGGCCAGATGTGCAGTCGGGGAGCCACACGTCCCCAGAGCCAAGCCACACAATACCCATCTGCCGGACAGACCTTGGAGAAACTCTTGTTTTACAAAAGAACAAATCGAGGTCCAAAGAGGAGAAGGGACTTGCCCAAGGTCACACAGAAGGTTTGTAGAGAAACTAGCATTTAGAGCCCCGACCCCACAGCTTAAACTGCCACAACCAGCTGACCTTTCTGGTGACCTCCAGCTTGAGCATCCGGCTCCAGCCTGCAAAACGGGAGGGGCTGGTGAAGGAGGAAGGCCTGGCATCCCCCAGGACACAACCCCAGGGAATGGCCCTCATGGGTTTGATTATGACCCCCAGGTTTTGTGGCTGAAGCAGCTGCTTGGCCAAGGCTATGCGGGCAGCAGGGGGAGGCCGGCCAATGGCGCTGCCCGCACCACGCTGTCCAGCTCTCTCGGGTGGGGGGATGGGAAGCCTACTCTCCAGACCTGAGCAATTCCACTGGTGGCTGCCACTCTGCTAGGTCACAGTGCCATCTAGCGGCCACCGTGCCCACTCTCGGGGGACTCGCGGGCTGCGGGCCGACATTGGGGTTGGTGCCGAGTTGAATGGAGGGAAGCCCACTCGCCCATAGTCCCTAGTTCAAGGAGAATGCCAAGCCCCAACTTTCCCAGATGCCGGCGGCCCCTTGGAGCCTGGAAGGTACAGGGAATCCTGAGAATTAGTTGTCCATGTGGCAGAGGGCCTGGCATGGAACCCGAGGAGGGGGAAGGTGAGGACCAAGAGGTCTACACTGGCCTCTGCAGCCCTGAGTGACCTTGGGCACATCCCCAGCCTCTCTGAGCACCTTGAACTAGCAGCGTGAACCACTGTCTCACAGCGCTGCTAAGAGGACAGGCTCTGGCGTCACAGTGCTAGGTACCAGTCCTATCCAGGCAGCGATCGACAGCTTACTAATGTCTGTGGACCTCAGCTTTCTCACCTACGGTGGGGGTGTGAGAATGAAGGTTGGCAAACATAGGACATGGCCAGCACAGGGCCTGGCCCACAGGTAGGCCCCTCGGAGCGTAGACCCTATCCTCTGAGGTGCCCACAGGGATGCCAGGGCCCTCTGCTGGGCACCTCCTGGATGCAGGGAGCGTCCTGCAAGGCACAGGGGGCAGCACAGAGCAAGCCCGCCCAGCCCCTGCCCTGGAAGCATTGTCCATTTGTCCCCCGACCCCCAGTCTGCCCTTCAGCGCCGGGTACAGCCATGGGCCTCTTCATGCCCATCTCTATTGGAATCCACTTGTCTTCCCTCTTAACTCTGCCCACCCCCCCCCCCCCCCGCCAGTCTCTATTCCCTCCCCAGGAGCTCTGCATTTCGGCCTCACCCTCTGAGGGAGCATCTGCCTGGGCTGCAAGGCGGTGATTAAAGAATCCTTACAAGAAATTTGGAAAGAAAATGAAGGTGGATTTATGATGTGGGGTGGGGATTTTTGCTGTTGGCTGGGAGTGATGTAGAACAAAGAGGAGGGCAGATCTGATTTATAGGAAGTCATTATTGGAGAAGGAGATGCCTAAAGCCCAGCTGAGGCCTTCTGGCGGCTCCCCAGCAGCCGACTCCAGAGAGGTGACCGTGGGCAGCAGAGTGGGGGCCACGGAGCACCCCAGTTTGCCAGGGGTGCACTGCCTTGCAGTGGGAGCACAGCCAGATCTGACGGGCAGCACTGGAGTGACGGGCTCCTCCAGCAGGGCCCAGGACCCTCCAGGAGGGCAGCCCCAGACCTGCCCCAGAGCACATGGGGTGTCACTGTACTGGGTGAGTGACAAGAGGGGGCATCATTTTCTTTCAGAACAAACACAAATATGTCATATGATACAAATACAATCTTTTCTTCTGCTAAAATAAGGTTTTAAAGGTCAAGCCTGTGGCTGACCACTCTGGGCCTTACCGGGAGCAGGGATCCCTCTTCTGCCTGGAGGGGACTTCTGTAGAAACATCTTAGAGCACGCTGTGGGGGAGTACAGGCTCCAGGGTCATGCAGGTGTGGATATGAACTGTGATCCACTGCCCGCTGGCTGCGATTACACCTCCTGGAGCCCAGGTTTCCTCACCCGGCAAGTGGTCAGGTGAGACGAAGCTACAGAATGTCTCGTACACATGACGGGAGAGCAGGGAGGCAGAGGGGCTGCTATTAGATACAAGTCCATATCTAATACCCTGCCCTCCACACACTCAGAGCCCCACCCAGCATCTGTACGTCTCACAGAGGGTTTATGGGTAGCACCAACACAGTATTATTCTGTGTTTGAATTTTCAGGAAATTTAGGATGAAAGACCCTGTTACCATCCTGCACTGTCCTCACACCCCCTTCTCAAACACACACACATACACACACACACATCATTCCTCACCCTTATGTTTTCCAGCATCTTTGCTACTCTTATATAATTGCTTGGATGTTCTCGGAAGCCTGCAGGCCTTGGCATCCACAAGAATCGTAAGAATTTTATTTCTGTTGAGGTCTCAGTAGATTAATCCCATGGGTCCAAATTCCTTGACCAAGGGGCCTCACAAAGCCGCAGTGGTGTGGACTCCAGATGGGCCCAGGAATCCACTCCCAGCCATGCTCGTCCTGAGTTTCAGTCTAGAGGATGCACTGGGAGAATGGGAAGGAGCCTTGGATATCTCATTCCCCCACCCAGTTTACAGGGAGGGAGACCAGGGCCTGAAGAGCACACAGCTCAAGTTCCTGTAGCCAAAGCAGGTGCAAAGGCCGGGCAAGGACCTAGAGGCTTTTCCTTAGCAAGGCAATGCCCATCTCCTCATGCCTGGGTCCTCTGGCCCACAGTTTGGGGTGGTTCAGCAGCACCCACGCTTTTGTTCTCCACAGCCTCTCTTTTCCGTCCTTACCCCACCACCCCTGGCTCCCAGATACAATACAGCCTTTCAGCGGGCCACCCCAGTATGGCTTCGATGCAGTCTGAGAAACGGATTGCCTGTACCCAAATTGGACTTGAGTCTGCCTTGCCAAAGCTCAGGGGTTCAGAACTTTAGGGGTGCAGTTCTTGAGGATAAATGAGGCTGCCCCGTGGGGAGCAGGACCAATAGGCAGATAATCAGAGGGGGCACGCAAGGATGTGGCAAGAGGAAGAAGGGCAGTGGGGAGGCATTTCCCCTGTAATTCCACCTCCCCCACCCAGCTTGATGGGCAGAGTGAGAGGCCACAGGAAGGGTTGGGCAGGGAGCAGTGTCTACACCCAACAACGGAACAAGGAAGCCTTAGACGCTTGAAAGTCCTGGGGAAATAAGGAGATTTTATTAACCTAGCAGGTGGGAAATTGTCCCAGCTAATGACTCTGTGGCACCTGACATTTTCCAAGGTACCTTCCGAAAACCAGCTCACTTAATATTTATGACAGCCCTGAGACGGAACTGTTGTTATTGTCAGTCTCACGTTATAGGTGAGAAAATAGACGCCCAGAAAGGCTGGGGGAGGCGCCCAAGGTCACACTCAAACCTCCTGATCCCTAATCTTCTTTCCCACCACCAGGGCTGCCTCTCCAGCCCCAAGTGGGGAAACTGCTTGTCCCCAAGAGGATGTGCCTGCCTCAAATATAAAAGCATACATTGATGTAAAGTAGAATTTAACTCACAATTGGGACATCATCCTCCAAGGCTAAAATAAAGATGTTCCTGAGTGCCCCTCATGCAGCCACAAAAGGTGTGTGCTAAACCTTAGGAGGGGAAGAGCTGGGGGGAGGGAGAACGGGTAGAAGATATTGAATCAGGAACCTCTGTCACTGGCCACACAGGGAGTGGAAGTATCCGGCTACCCTTAGGATGGATGGATTTTGTTGGTTTGAAGAGGAATTACGTGGTCCACCTGGGAGGAGGGTTTCCCCTGCACAGCAAGAGGTGCCAGTACTTGATCGCCCCCATCTCAGACCCCAGTTGGACTCTCCATCCTGAGGCCATGGGGGCCTGTTCCCAAGAGGCTGTCTCCCCGACTGTCGACTCACCTGCTCCCCAACTGTGCGGTGAACTTGCCAAGAAGGAGTTGTGGGTAACATCTCTGTTATGGTCCAGTTGCCATGGCAATAAATTGTCACTAATTAGTAGTGTGGTTACCATGGCAATTTTCTAATAATTACAGGTTACAAATGGTACAAGCTTTCAACCCAACCCAATTAGTTAATTAGAAAGATTTAGAAATTTGTCCAAGAGGGAAATAACCTGCTTTGTAGAAAATGAAGAGAATGTGTCACAGCTTGAGAGCCAGAGGCAGAGAGGAAATTGGAGAACACCAGAGTGGGGAGGAAGGATGGAGTTGCATGGTGGCAAGTCCCAGAGCCCCACCTGGAATTTCCGGGGGCCCAGGCAAGGCCGAGGGTTTCTCACTGAAGCCTGTTCCTGGGCTGGAATCTGGCAGGACCAGGGCAGGGACGGCTGCCAGCAGCCACTTCGCGGCTCCTCTGAATGGGCAGAAGTGGTGCTCAGGTTGCAGGCCAGCACCGCTCTCTGCTGGCTTTAGGAAAGGCGTCTGAAAGCCTCCCCACCCCACACTGTGGCTGTCCTAATGAAGAACGCATTTCACATCTTGGATGATGCTCCCCGAGAGCACTGTGGATTCAGTGACTCCATTTTCATGAGGCTTGGGCTCTCCTTGAGAGCTAATTAGATTACCTGGGAGGAATATGGGAGGCCCAGGGCCCAGAATGTGTTAATTTGGAGCTTAACCATGAGAGCAAGAAGAATGGCACTGCGATTTGCCCCATCTTCTCCTCCTGGCCCCCAACACTTGTACTGGTGGGCAGACTGTATTGCACGGGTGAGAAAGGCCCCATGATTTCCTCCAGGAGCATCTCTCAGAGGACAGAAGGAGTCTGGGGACCGAGAGAACCTCCATCCCAAATTAGCAGTCACTTTATGGAAACCTCTTCCCCATCCAGGCAGGCAGGCAGGCAGGCAGGGCTTAGGCATCGCTCAGGTCGGCCTGAGCTCTCATTTATTTAACAAATAACAATAATAAGTCCTTCTGAGTGCTCTGAAAACTATTCTTATTGTACTGAATAGCCCATTAGAGCAGTGCATTTCAAATTTTACTGTGCACATGACCACCCAGGGATCCTTCCAGAAGGCGAGTTCTGGCTGGGGAAGGACCTGAGACTCTGCATTTCTAACAAGGTGGCTCCCTTGCAGCAGATTCATGGACCTGACTCTGAGTAGCAAGGGAGTAGGATTCACAAAGAGACTCTGTGAGGATCTCACCTCACGTATCCTCTTAAAAATCCTAAAATAGAAAAAGCAGGTCACACAACCCCCATTGCACAGATGAGAAAACTGAGGCTTAAAGGGTAATATAAATTGCCCAAGCTCACACTCCTTGTGAAAGGCCTTGCTGGGATTAGAATCCATGTCCCAGTCCTGGTCAGGCTGTTTTTCTGCCCAATATTTGGGGGTTTGGCTTCCAACTCTTGATTCGAAGCCCAGTAGTTGGGGCTGTTTGTTCAAGATGTCTTAAGATTGGACTTGTTGACACAGATAGCTCAAATTTGATCTTGGAGACATCAAACCCTAATGTAAAGCTGGCTTGATTTCTTTCTTTAAAAAAAAAAAAAGTATGTAGTTATTGGATTTTTTTTCCTTTCAAACTACAGAAGCAATTCTGTTGCAACAAGCCAGATAACACAAAGACATTCCCAAAAAAGGCCAACTACCGTCCCTCCTTCCCTCCCCAAATCCCACCCCATCTAGCAGTCTGGGTTAACAACTCAGGGTGTGGCCTTTCCCACTTCTCCCCCAACTCAAGAACGAGCTTGTGTAAACATGTTCAGAAATATCATGTATTTTCTTTTTTTTTTTTTAAATTAAACTAAGATTACACAATACCATTACTTGGTGAATTCCTTTTTCATTTAACAGTATGTCACGGGCACTCCTCCAAGTCAATACATATGGATCTACACAGTCTTTTTAGTGGCTGCAGAATGGTCTGTCGTATGGATGCACCATAATCCATTCAACCCGTCGCTGTTGATGGACATTCAGCCTGTTCCCAGTTGTTTGCTCCATCACACAAAGTTAAGAAAACATCCTGTAGCTTTAGCTAGAACCTCTTCCTAGATGTTCTTAGAAGAGGAGCACACCCTGTGTCTTGACTGGCTTATGTATGACTGGGGGTGGGGGTGGGGGTTGTCCAGAAAATCTGTGACTTGACCAAAATGTGGTGGGTAGACCTGGGCTAAGGGAGTATTGGAATTCGGCCTCTGAAAGGAAGGGAAGGATATGGTGGCTTCTACGTTCCATAGGTCGCAGAATCGTTGCTTTGCGCGGAGTGACTCTGTCTTGCCCCTCACTTGCCTCATCATCAGTGTGGTCATGCTCCACACAAGTTTACAGGACTGCGAGCCCAGATCTGGGCTCAGAGAAGCATCCAGAAGGTTGGAATTTCCCCCCACCCCCAAAGCTCTTCTGAGGCATCTCGCCATAGCAGCTTCTCGAAGGCCTCCTCGCGGGCCTGAGGCCTTGCCTCTGCCACTCACTGTGGATCGATGTCCTCTCCTAGGGGGCCGGGGTGTCAGCGTGGGGCCCATCCTCAGCAGCAGCGCCTCAGACATCTTCTGTGACAACGAAAATGGGCCCAACTTCCTCTTCCACAACCAGGGCGACGGCACCTTCGTGGATGCTGCTGCCAGTGCTGGTGAGTGCGACCGCTGCCCTGCGTCCCTCGACGCCCCAGGCCCGCCTCCGGGCTGCCCTGCCCCCTCCAGCGTGGCCCACAGGCCTCAGGGAGAGTGGGACAAGTAGTCATCTGCACCATACAGGGAAACCTTGCTTGTTATCTTCAGTTCCACATCCCCCAGGCTCAGGCCACGGGGAATGTTCGCCGCTGGGGAAAGGGGGAGCCTGTAACTCATGAGCAGTATCCATTTTCCAGCGACTAGAATTGGCCCGTGTTCCTCTGAGTCCTGCTTGAGTTCTCAGCCTTAATTTCTCCTCCAAGCTGCCTCTTTCCTGGTCCCCTCCCCACATTCACCTTAACCATTGAATTCAATCAAGTAGCCATTTATTGAGCCTCTGCTAAGTGCCAGGCTGGGGGTAAGAGTTGGGGGTGCTGATCTGAACACCACATCCTCCCACCACACACACATACACTCACAGGCATAGGCATTCTAGAGAGGGGAAAAGATGGATAAACAAATAGCTCTAATAAGAGGGAGGCTAAAATCCACATAAAATAGTACTTCGGGTTCCCAGCTCTCCTCCCCTTCCTCCCTCTTTGTTCATCCCTCATCTGCCTCAGGGCCTTTGCACCTGCCATCCTCTCTGTCTGAAGTGCCTTCTCCCTTTCTCTGTCTGCAGAACTTCTATTTATCCTTCAACACTCAGCTCAGATGTTATCTATGAAGCCTTTCCTGCCTCTGTCTGTACTACCTGGCAAGATTCACACTCCCTCCTCTGCATTCACACCGTCCTGCATACACTTCTTGGTCAGGCTTCTGTTTTGCTAAAATAATCTATGTCTACGAGGACTAGGCACTGTGCTGTTCATTCTTGACACCGCACTTGGCACACAGTGGTCACCCAGTAAATTTTGCTGAATGGCAGAATGGACACTTCATAAAAGTTTGTGGATATAATCAGCCTGCCCTTCAACCACTTCCCCCCACCCGCTTCCTCCGCACGTTGCCAATGAAAGGATTGATTTCACCTCTTTCTGGGCAGCATGGGGATGAGCTGTAGCCTCCAGAAGAAGGGGTGAGCGGGAATCTAGACACATAGATCAAAGGTCCTACAAGCTCCAGCTAGTGCTGACAGCTAGCATCAAATCCCTGAGCGAGCACCAATCCGTTCTCTGTGACTTACAAGTACCTAATCCCCCAGCTCTCTGCTCGGGAGTTCCCATGTTGAACACCACCCCTCCGCTTGTAGCCAGTCAACTCCCCTCCTGCCTTTCCCTCTTCTCCTTCCCGGCAAAGCCAGAGCTGGAGGCAGCGGCCCTGGCCTGTCCTCCCACCCGGCAAGCACACACACCCCGGTGCTGTATACTCTGGCAGCAAATTTTCTCATTGCTGAAAAATCATAAAATGAAGGGAGGTGGTAGTGGAGAAAGCCTAGAGGATTTGATAAGGTGTTAAAGAGATGGGAGCAGAGGTGAGCGAACAAGTTGGAGCGGGAGAAGGTATCTGGCGGGAGGAGAGAGGAAAGGTGCTAGGCCCGTAATTGAAAGTCAGAATGATTGCAGGGGTTTAACAAGACATGTCAAGAGGGCATTCATCACCCAAACAGATGCTGCTGTGAAATGCAGCCTGGCACCGATTATTCCCGTGAAAGGGAACCAGCTCCTTGTCAAGGTGCCTCGTAGATAGGAGAGAAATGGGCCAACACAGAAGGCCACCGACATTAGGACTGGGGAGTTTTGTAGAGAATTAATGGGGTATTAATCCTAGAGGTGGGAGGCTGCCCCTGCTCCTTTGCAAAGCCTCCTCCTCAAGCCTGGGCCTCACTGCCTCTTCTCCACGCCCCACCCCCCCTCCTCCCACCCATCGTCCAGATCCTTCCCTCCCCCAAGGGGATGCTCAGCCTCCAAGGTTCTCAAGGGGCCCCAGCCCTACCTTCTCCTGGCTCCCATCCCCAGGAGCTCTGTGGTTGCAGCTGGCGAGAGCTCCCTGTGCCCTGGATCCCGTGATCCCCCCTCCATTACATTGTCCTGTCACCCACCATCTGTGAGGGCCTGATGGCCACCGGCACTTTGTCCTCTGAAAGAGTTGGCATGGGCGTCAGCATTTAGAACCAGCATCTACAGCCTCTCAGCTCCACGCGTGGCCTGAGGGCACGTATCTGCTTTGCGCAGCCAGGAGGTCAGGCCATCCCTCTGGGCAAAGCCACCCCATGTCCTCCCCCGGGATCAGCTCAGTGGGCACTGGCTGATGCGGGGACAGCATAAGCAGGTCACGCTGAACACACAAGCTTCTCTTCCCAGAGCTCATGAGGCACACTGTGGGTTTCTCTGTTATGGTGTGGTATTTCCTCTGCTGTCACCAATGTCCCCAGTTGCCTTCTGTCAAATTATTTATGTCTCTTCGTTCATTCAGTAAGTATTTACTGAAAACTACCGGATCACCACAGGCCCTGAGATGGATGCCATGTGAACACAGGTGAATAAGAAGACAGTCCCTGACCTCATGGAGTGTAAGGTCTAGTGGGGAAACCTGACACTAAGCAAATAAACCGCAAAGGGACATAATTGCACCTGTGATGTGCACGGTTGAGGGGAAAAATGAGAGGCTGTCAGGGAAGATAACCAAGTAGTTGGGAGGAGCTGTTTTCATGGGAGTGGTCAGGGGAGGCTTCCTGAGGAGGTGACATTGTAGCTGAGAGCAGAAGAAAAACAAGGAGCCAGGTAACCAAGAGCCAGGGGGAGACATTCCTGGAGCAGAGACAAGCTTGAGCAAAGGCTGTAAGCCGGAAAGAGCAGGGCTCATTTGAGGAACGACAGGAACCCAGGAAGGCAGAACTTATGAGTAAGGGGGACAGGGGTATCAGATAAAGGCCAGATAAGGTAGGCAGGGGCCTTGTGCTCCCCAGGCAGGAATCTGAACTTGGCCCAGCAGTACTGGGGAGCCACTGAGAGATTTGAACAAAAGAGTGATGACCAACTTACTATATACCCCAGTGGCAGTGCCGGGCGCCTGGTTCTGGAGAACTTTAGTCCTCCGGAATTTCCATGTCTCCTTCCCGTCCCCATGCTACCCCAAAACTGAGTGAAAATTGTGTGCTTGCTGGGCAGGTGCAGCTGAAGACAAGTCTGGTTCTCTTTGCAACCACATGGCTGGCCCGCCACCTGCCCCTGTGGAGAAATTCTGGGCTGGCCAGCGTGGCTCCCCATCTGCTCAAAGGGCAGGATCAGCGCAAGGGTCGCCCTCCCTGTCTCTTTCCAAGAAGCTCCAGCAAGGTGTTTGTGGAGCCTGCAGGGGGCGCTGCCTTGAGGGTTCCTGTCTTTCCTCCCCAGGTGTGGACGACCCGCACCAGCACGGGCGAGGTGTTGCCCTGGCCGACTTCAACCGTGATGGAAAAGTGGACATCGTTTACGGTAACTGGAATGGCCCCCACCGGCTCTACCTGCAGATGAGCGCCCACGGGAAGGTCCGGTTTCGGGTAAGAGGGGACCTCTCCCTTCCTCCCTGCCGTCCACCGGCCAGCACTGTGAGTGGCCCTGGCATATCCTGGGGATACAGCCCTGCCTCCGCCTCCCCCCAGGCTGAGAAGAGGCTTGTGGCTCTGCAGAACCTCGAGGCAGGAGAGCCACAATGAACGTAGCATCTGGGGGAAGATGATGGACTCCTGTCTGGTCTTCTAGTGCCTGGAGCAGAGGGGGCCACAGGCAGAGGAGGGGCAGCAGCTTCCCAAGGTGGGCAAGAACAGGTCAATGAAGGCTCTGGAAGGTGGACTTCATTCCTGGATCAGCAGCGTTTTTCCAGGTGGCTCCTGGAAAACCTGATCTTTTCAAGTTTAAGTTCAGGTTAAGCATGCAGTGGGGAATAGAGGGACAGGGGAGGCTGAGGCTACAGACCTCCCAACAGCTGCCCCCCCCCCCACCAAGGACAGTTGGCAGAGGGTGGGCAAGATGACCTCAAATCCCTCTCTGTGCCCCCTCCCTGAGCTGTCAATAGATTGTGGTGCCAAGAATTCTCCAAAGGGGCTGTTTGGTGACAGTGCCACCCACCTGATGAGCTTGAGTTTGGAGCTTTCTCAGGGAGCTTCCATAGGATGGTTGAAATGGGTCTGAGGGAGTCCAGATTGTTCTGGAGGTATCTAGGTCTTGCCAAAATCCTCTGCAAGAGTGAGACAGTTCTAGCATTTGCCTGATGCTTGATTGTCCCAGGGGAGTGTCCAGGAACCTTATGTCTAGCTGGCCACCACAAGCTCCCTCCCCCATAGGCAGCCACCTTGCAATGCTCAGACCCAGCTGCTCTCTCCCTTGAGACCCAGGCTCTCTGGGAAGGAAGGAGGCATACCCTGAACTTGGGCAGTTGATCCTGGATGATTTTCATCAGTATTCAGTTTTTTCTTCTAACCCAGCTTCTCTGCCAGGGGTGGTTTTCTCCCCAGGCCATTTGACAGTGTCTGGGGACATTTCTGTTTGTCACAAATGAGACGGGTGCTACTGGGATCTAATGGGTAGAGGACAGGGAGGCTGCTAAATGTCCTATAATGCACAGGACAGCCCCCCCAGCACAGAATGATCCAGGCCCAAACATCAGTGTGCTGGGTTTGAGGAACGCTGCTAAGCCTTCTGGTGGCCCTGCTCCAGAGCTCATGGGAGCAATAATAATGATAATAGATACCCCATTTATCAGGTGCCTTCCATGTGCCAGGAACTGTGCTAAGCGCTTTACATACATTATCTCAGAAGCCCAGGCGTCCAATGGGGCGACCCCAAGGGGGCTATGTAGGTTTCCATTTTTATAGGATCAATAGACTAATAAGGAATTAGAGATCCTGAGGTCTCTTTTTTCTCCAGCTCTTAAGGCCCTGTTCAGCCTATCCTGGCCAACTGGCCAGGCTCTTAATCAGCCTCATTACTGCGCTGATGGGGACAGCCTCCCTCCTGGCCTCCCCAGGACAGGCAGCTCGCCAGCTGTCCCAGGCTGGCTTGTTCCCGCAGCAGATGGAAGGGGGGGCCTGCATAAGAGGCCAAGGAGCAGGGCCAGGCCAAGGGGCAGAGGGGCACCCCCAGAAACACCGAATGTCCCTTCCCAGCCCTTTCCATGCGGTACCTGAGATTTCGACAGGCTGCTCGAATCTTTAAGGGACAAAACCATCTACAATAGATATTCTTCTCACAAACAAAAGAAACGCATCTTCTTCTATTTCAAAGGAAGTCCCGTACCCAGGACCCTTTTGCTAGGTCCACCAGGCCCTGTCAGCACTTCGAGGCCCAAGCTGGGCTCTCCTGGGCTTAGGGTCTCCCCATGAGCCCTGGACAGGTATATCTGATACTGCAAACCCCAAAGCAAATGTCTCAAAAATATTGAAAGACTTCCAAGAAAAAACATAAGATAACAGCAAAACCACAGCTAAAAGCCACCTCTGCCGCATTCCGTGAGACTGATAGCATGAGCGAGGCCAGTACAGATCACCAGGGATCTATTTCATGCCCACTGTGCCAAGCATTTTATATGCAGTCCTCACAGCCTGAGCTGCTATTCCTAGCCCCATGTTCCTAATGAAGAAAGTGAGACCTGAGAGGTTAATAACTTTCCTGAGATCACACAGCTACTCAGCAGAGAAGCCTGGATTCAAATGCACAGCACCTTCCAAGGTCCCCCCAACCCCCTAGCTTCTGACTCTCCTGCAGAGGAGGAAGGGCATAGCATCTGGAGTCAGAAGCCCTGGCTCCCACCCCATCATTAGCTATGACCATGGGTGATTTCCCTCCTGCCCCAGGACTCCATCATCTCACCTGTAAAATGGGAATACTAATGTCTGCCCTTCCTCAAGTGCCTGATGGGAGGGCTACGTGTGACCCTGCCTGGGGAACAGCCAAGTGCTTCACTGGTGTGAATCAGGACTGTTCCTCTTACCTCCTTGTCCTGCTATAAGCAGCCCGAGTTCTGTGTGGCCCTGAGTGCAGCCACCACAGGTCCCTTCTGGGGGAGGTGAGACAGGAGGTGTTAGGTCAGCTGTCTTTTCTCCTGGATTGCATCCACACGCATATGCAGTGTGGGGAGTCGGCCTGCTGCTCACCTGCCCTGTCCCACTCATCTGTCCACTGACCTCTGTGGCCTTCTCTCCTCCCAGGATATCGCCTCACCCAAGTTCTCCATGCCATCCCCTGTCCGCACAGTCATCGCCGCCGACTTTGACAATGACCAGGAGCTGGAGATCTTCTTCAACAACTTCGCCCACCGCAGCTCCTCAGCCAACCGCCTCTTCCGGTAGACACTTCAGCCTAGCCGGGGGCCTCGCGCTCTTGCCGGCTGGGAGTTGGGGAGGAAAGTGTAGGACTCAGTGGGTGGTTCCCAGGGCTGAGGCGGGGGAAGGTCCCCTGATGAAGAAACAGAGGAGGGAAGGAAGGATTGAGAGAGAAGCTGTGCGATGGAGGGCAGATCCTGGGCAGGAAGCTGGTGTCCTGCTGTTGTGGGGGAAATGGTCAGGGACATGGCCCAAAGCGTGTCCAGAAGCCAAGCTCTATGGGAGAGAAATCCACACACCCACAAAAAGGAGTTACAGAGTCAGATTTGTTTGGGCACACCTGTGGGTAAGCAAAGACAAGCAGGTTTACTGGCTGCAGGACTTCTCAGAGCCTTTAACATGACCAGGAGTGTTTTTATTTTCTGAAAGGTAGATGGAGCATTCCAAATAGATTTGACCACAGGACACTTCTTTCAAAGATTTTCCTCTTGGGACTAGTGCTCTGCAAAACGTGCCTTGGGAAATGCTAGATGAGACAATTCATGGTAGACAAGTTAAAGGGAGTGACAGAATGGAAGAAATCTGTTAAGGATCTGCATCTGGGGAGGAAAGGTTGGATGTTCAGAGGCAATACTTCTCTAAGAGGGGTCCGGGGACCACTGTCATCAGAATCACCTGAGTGCTTATTTAAAGTACAGAATCCCAGGGCCCACCCAGGTTTCCTGAATCAGAATCTCCAGAGGTAAGGCCCAGGAATCTCTATTTTTAACACTGGGCATCCATCAGGTGATTCCTATCACACTAAAGTTTGAGAACTGCTGTTGGGGAACCTCAGGACCCATGTGACCTGAGGCAGCCCTGTTCCTGGCCTAAAACATGCTAATGGGGCTCAGGACCAGGTGGGGAGAGGAGGCAGGTGGGGCAGGGGGCTTTGGATTCAGGAAATGGGCCCGATCACCTGCTTGGCTCCCCAAGGCCCCCATCGCCCCCATCCCCTACCCCAGGGGGGCCCTAACTATTAATAAAAGGCAAGAGCTGTGACTAAGCATGTTTTTAAATATAATTATTAACAAAGCATCAATCCTGACTGGATGTAATCACCCCCCGAAGGCACTAGATTTACTAATTAGGTGCCTTGCAAAAAGCTTATTCACAACTTCCAGATTAATTGCGGAAGATCAATTGCTCGTTAACAGAGACACCACTTTCCTTCTCTGGCTAATAAAGTGTCACTCGCCAGGCCCCTAAGCAGCAGGGGGTCTAGTGCTCTCATCCCTGTGGCTCCAGAACCCAGGCGCCTCCCCTGTCTGCCTGCCTGTCACACCACCCAGCCTCCTTCTGACCACCCCGAGGGCGGGCTGGCCCAGAGCTGCCATGGATGAAGACAGTGTCATCACATAGTGGCCCCACGGGTTAGCGTGTTTGCCTCCACGCAGCAGCCGTGGAAGCCACTTCCGAGGTCCGTGGCTGTGCTCCAAGTCCCGGCGGCAGATGGCTGGGTCCTGAGCACACAGCCAACAGTGTGAGGGGCTATAGCTCGGGCCACCACTCAGCCGGCCACTCGGGAAGTTTAGCCCCAACCTGTCCCTGTTGCTAAACAGAACGTGGCAGGCTCCTTGTAGGAGACACTGGGGACCCAAAACCTCAGTGGGTTTGAGCTTGCAATCTTTCAGTGAAGAGGAGGGTAACCAGGGAATTCATCACCCACACCAGATGCTTGCTGAGTGCAAGGGGGTCCTGTAATGGTGGGACAGCAGGCAAGCAGGGACTCTCCCAGGCCAGCCGGTTATGTGTGGTCACATCAGACGTGCCTCTGATCTGTTCTCATCACCCCTGGACCGCACCTCATCTCTCTCAAGGGGATTCCTGCATCCGCCTTCAGCAGGTGTCTGTGTCTAGTCCTCCAGAGCAAGCTGTTGAAAATGCAGATCTAGCCACAACCTTCTTCTGCTTAAAACCTCTTAGAGGCTCCCCATTGCCTTCTCTTTGGCTCATCCCACACTTCCCGGCTTTGTCCCCACTCTCCGCTTCCCCGTTCACAACGGAGCTCCAGATCCTGCCAGCTTTGTTCACTTCTGGGCCGTGCCAGGCCTGGCCCCTCGTGCTGCCCACCCACTCTGCGCCTTGCTCCTCCCTCTTCGTCTCAATGACACATACTTACTCATCCTTCTGGTCTCAGCTTAGTTGGCCCTTCCCCCAGGAAGCCTATCCTGGTTACCTAAAATTGGGTGAGCTTGTCGAGCGCTGCCCTCCCCGCAGCCCCCCTGCCTGTGGGCCTTCAGCACGCTGCATGAGACGCCCCCCGTCGTCGTGGCCCCTGAGCTCCATCCTTCCTGATGTACACCACAGCCACAGGGCCCAGCGCAGCGGACGGCACGCGGAAGTCACTGCAAAAGAATTTGTTTAATGAATACGCAAATACAGCAGAACTTATCCTCAGGAACCCTTGAGTGCATTGTCACCTGAACCAAGGGATGTCTCTGCCCAGCCGCGAAGAGTCTGCGGGACACAGGTGGTCAAAGGGACCGTGGTTGCTGGCAGGCTGAGGCATACACACCTCCAGCAGGTGCACAGACGCCCAAGTGCAACCAGGCACGCCGCCCTCGGCCCACACCACACACGTGGATGTGCTCAGCACAGATGCCCTGTGTGGTGAACAGAGGGTTCTTCCGGGGCAGCTACTCAATGCTGCAGACCCCTTGCAGTTCTGCACCCCCGCCCCCACCACAGGCTCCAGCTCAGGGGACCCCTGCCCCCTTCTGAAAGTACTAACCACCTCTCAGCCCTCTGACGACTCTCTGTGAGGGGCAGACAAGAGCCACCTGCAGTGTTTCGGGGAGAGCGATCACGTCCCTCCCAGCCCTGTCTCCCCCCAGCACTGCTCCACACATCCAGAGCACCCAAGGCTGTGAGACTCTAATGAGAGAAAAATCGGAGGAGAGCTCACCACCATCATCAGCATTCAGCTCAGTGTGGAGAAGGAGCAGGACGTTCACAGTGGGCTTTTCTGAAGCAAATATTACCGTGATTCAGAGCTTAAAATAGACAGAGCCCCTGCAGCCCAAGGGGAGCCCTTTCCTCCCTTTTTGCCACTGGGCTTCATCCCTGTGTCCCACAGACATGCGCCCGGAGCTTCCTGCAAGCCACGCGCTGTGTTAGGTGCTGTGGGAGATGCAAGAATGAGTCACACGTGGTCCCAGCCTGCAAAGACTTGCAGTCTAACTAGGAGATAAGACGCATCCATTCAGAGCTTTAGCACGAGGCAGAAAGTGATAAAGGCCAAGCAGGAAGGCATTGCTTCCAGCAGGACTATCAGGGAGGGCTTGGAGGAGGCGGCGTTTGAGTGGTTTCAATCCTGGGCACACCCAGAACTTGGAAACCTGGGGCCACTGGAAGGAAAGTGAAGGTCGGTTGAAGGTAGCTGCTTCCCTGCCCCTTCTCCATCCATCAGCTGCCCTTCCCCAGGCTGTCTATAATTCATCCATTAGAGGGGGAAAAATCAATATTTACCAATGTAAATTAAAACCCAAGAAGGGGACAGACAGGGTGTAGGCAGGCTCTGTGAACAGAGAGCGGCTCCGTAGACATCCAGGCCGTGGCTGATGCACAGGGTGCCTGGGGATGTTCAGGGGACAGAGGATGGAGTGAGGGGGCCTCTGGATTCAGGGGGCCCACGGCATGCTGCTAATCTGGGAACGACTTGTCTCCTCTCCTGCAGTGTCATCCGCAGGGAACACGGCGACCCTCTCATCGAGGAGCTCAATCCTGGCGATGCCTTGGAGCCTGAGGGTCGGGGCACAGGTGAGGGCACCTGAGGGCTCAGGCCCGCACTCCTCTGTCTCAGCACCGCCTGTACGCCAGGGTGAGGGCAGGAGGGATGGGGCAGCCAACTCCACAGCACTGGACTCCTCCTTCCCTGCCGTTCTGGAGGTCTCCACCCTGAGGGAGGGTTGAGCCCCTGGGAGCGCCAGGCCAGAAGCAGAGGTGGCGATGACCTATGCTTCCAGTCTCAGGGCTGCTGGGGGCGGGAGTCTGGGAATCGGGGGCGGGGCGGGGGGCGGGTAGGCAGTAGCTTCTCTGGCAATGCCTTGCCCACGACGCAGGGGGTGGGGGGGGGGATGGAAAGGAGAGGCTGCGGGTCCTGCGGTCTGACCCCTCCCCTCTTGGCATTCAGCCTGGTGTCCGAGAAAGAGCACTGGATCAGGAGTCCCAAGACCTGGTCCTGCCATTGCCTCATTTGTGGTCTTGGAAGTTGTTTCATCTTCTGGGTCCTGATCTGCACCACCCATAGACGGGATAACTACGCCTGCCCTCCTCACCTCTCTGGGTTGTAGCGAGGACCAAAAGGAGACCATGAATATGCAAACACGATACATTGACAAAAACTGAAAATGCAAAGGCCGCGTGTAGTAGATCAGGAAGAAGTTCTCGTGGTCTGAGCGATTTGCATGCACGCCATGCACAAGTTCAGGGAAGGGAAAGGGAGCCCTCTTCATGATTTCCTGCCATGAGCCGACTGTTGGGAAGCAGAGATGGGCTTCCACCCTGTCTACCTGCCCCAGCACTGTGCTCTCTGCCTCCCACCCTCTGGCACATGCACCACGACGTGGTACTGACTGGGAGCCCCTCTCCCGCTTGGGTCTCCTGGCCGATGGCCAGAGCGAAATCTGCCTTATTGCAGGGGGTGTGGTGACAGACTTCGATGGAGATGGGATGCTGGACCTCATCTTGTCCCACGGGGAGTCCATGGCTCAGCCGCTGTCCGTCTTCCGGGGGAACCAGGTGTGCATGGACCCCGGGACCTGTAGAGCCCAGCCTAGTGTCTCCCCTGGGTCTAGGGTGATAGAGGGCAGAGGCGCCCGGGATGCTTCCTTGCCCAGCGTGGTGGAAAATGGACACCCAGAAAATAAATTCCCAGCCACATAGCAAACCTCCAAGGGCTGCCTTCTCCTGGGAGAAGCCCTTTGTCCCTCTGCCTTCCACTGGCACTTTTGCTCCAGAAACTGCTTTCCCCAAGTCTGTTAGCTTTTCCCTCATTTTTTCAGTACCTCTCTTTCCAAACTTCAGCCAGTCTGTCTGCCTTGTTCACCTTCTCTGCCGGCTTCCTCCTCTCTTCCCTCTGCACGTTTTCTTCTCTTCCTCCCTCCCTGCGCCCCCCCCCCCCACCCCTGATACTGGCCTGCCTCCTCCCACCCTGCAGGGCTTCAGCAACAACTGGCTGCGTGTGGTGCCTCGGACCCAGTTCGGGGCCTTCGCCAGGGGAGCTAAGGTTGTGCTCTATACCAAGAAGAGCGGGGCCCACCTGAGGATTATCGACGGGGGTTCAGGCTACCTGTGTGAGATGGAGCCCGTGGCACACTTTGGCTTAGGTGAGTCAGGGCTGGGGGAGGGGCAGGCAGCGAGCTGCTGTGCTTGGTCAGTGGGGTCCCAGGACTGCGCCCCAAAGCATGCTCAGTAACGAGGACTCACGGCCCGAGCACCTGCCGCGTGCAGAGTAGTCCAGGTACCGTGACCGCCGTGGTGGACACCAGCCGTGCAGGCGGCCCTGCTCGGAGATGAACCTGAGCCCAAAAGGAAGGTTTTCGTGCCCCTCCTCGTGCCCCTCCCCTTGCAGGGGTCCCCACTGCAGTCCTCTGTTGAATGAGTTCGCCTTGGGGTCAGAGTATTTAATCCTCCCTTTGTCCAAGGCTGGGGCCTCGTTCAGACATTGTACCAAACTTGTCCAAACCAGCTGTTTCCCTGGCTTCCTGGGAAGCAGCTTGGTGATTAAAGCCTCATCAAACCCCTGGTGACTTCCCTTAGCTAGGAGCTTGGAGAAGCCATGCATTCTCGGGGTGGGGGGGGGGGGTGACATCGCCCTCAAGGGGGTAAAAATTGGTTCTTGTCTGGGGGAAGGGGAGCAAAAAAATCCTACTCTTTTTTATATGTATAAAGGCACAGATATACATACAGTACATAAACAGCTCTACAGTATGTCTGTGTTATTAATGAGATATCACTACACTCCTATCAGAACAGCTAAAAAAACAAAACAAAACAAAACAAAACAAAAAAACCAATAGTGACAATACCAAAAGCCGGCAAGGATGCAGAGAAACTCAATCCCTCATACATTGTTGGTGGGAATGTAAAAAGGTACAGCAACTCTGCAGAATAGTTTGGTGGTTTCTTTAAAAATAAAAAACTAGAGGCGCCTGGGTGGCTCAGTTGGTTAAGTGTCCAGCTTCGGCTCAGGTCATGATCTCAGGGTTTATGGGTTCGAGCCCCGCATCTGGCTCTGTGCTGACAGCTCAGAGCCTGGAGTCTGCTTCGGATTCTGTGTCTTCCTGTCTCTTTGCCCCTCCCCCACTTGCACTCTTGTCTCTCTCTCTCTTTCTCTCTCTTTCTCTCTCTCCCACAAAAAAATAAACGTTCAAAAAATTTTAAAAAAACTAAACATACAACTACTATAAAACCCAGCAATTGCACTCCTAGGTATTTACCCCAGACAAATGAAAACTTATGTCCACATAAAAACCTATACAAGATTGTTCATAGTAGCTTTAGCGGTAATAGCCCATACTGGAAACACCCTAGGTGTCCTGTGATAGATTACTGGTTCATCAAGCTGTTGTCCATCCACACCAGGGAATAGTACTCAGCAATAAAAAGGATTAAACTATTGATACACGTAGCAACTTGGATAGCTCTCCAGGGCATTATGGTCGGGGCGGGGGAGGCCAATCTCATAAAGTCACATACTGTTGATTCCATTTATATAATATTCTCGAAATGACAAAATTACAGAGACAGGAAATAGAGTGGCGGTTGCCAGGGGTGGGTGTGACCATAAAGGGACAGCCTGAGGGAGGTCTTTGGGGTGATAGAGCAGTTCTGTATCTTGATTGTGGGGGTGGCTGCACAAACCTACACATGTGATAAAATGACATAAAGCCGTACACACACACGCACACACATGCACGCACGCACACATGCACATGATCAATGTCCACTTCCCGGTTTGGGTATGATGCTGTAGTTGCATAAACTCTAACCATCGAGGGAAACTGGGTGATGGGTACCCAGGGCCTTTCTGTACTATCTTTGCAAATTCCTGTGGATCTATAATCATTTCAACATAAAACGTTTTTAAAGAAATGCATTGGGGAGGGAATTGGTGCAGGGGGCAGTCTAAAAAGAGAGAAAGGGGGAGGGGCAATCATAGAAAAAATGTTGAGGAGTCACGAGTGTCCTTACTAAGACACCATGGCGAAGAAAGCATTTGAGTCAAATATACCTGGGCTCAAGATCAGACACCCTCCCCTGCGTGTTAACACTTCATGGGGTGATATAATACTAACATAAAAAAAGCAGGCAATATGGTCTGAAATTAACGTATATGTTAATATTATACACACATCATATGGGCATAGAAGAAAACTGAAAGAACATGCAAAAAGTGTGAGCAGTGACTCTGAGTGGATTAACACGGTAACTCTTACTCATCCAGGTGGCACTTTATTACTGAATTTCATCCTCACGACCACCCTGTGACGCGGGCACTATTTATCCCCACTTTACAAATAGGAAAACTGAAGAGCATGGCAATTAAGAAACCTGCCCAAGGTCACATGACAGATCAGTGGCAGAGCTGAGACTCAAATCCAGATCTGTCCAACCGTGTGATTTTTATTTTCTTCCATATGTTTTGTGTGCGTGTGTTCCAATTTTTATAGGAGCACATAATATTTTTGCAGTCTGAAAAAGGAGCATAAATGTTGAGGGGGCCCGGGGCCTGGTTATGTGAGCATGTTCTTGGCCTGTTTCACCCTGGATGGGTCGGCTGGCTGTTGAAGCATTTGTCACTTTTAAGGTAGCCATTTGCGATGCTGGCCAAGTACGAGATGACTTTTAAATATGTTGTCCTCCGACGAAACAGCAGTAGCCGACAGTCATTGAGCGCTTAGTGTATACCAGGCACTGGACTTAAGTGCCTTGCATAAGATACCTCACTCAGTTTTTAACCACAACCCGATAAATCGTAACCCCATTCCACAGGTCAGAAAACTGAGGCTCAGGCTGAGAGTGGTGCCCCAAATCACATCTCCAGAAAGTAGAGAGGGCTGGATTTGGACCCCGACTCCTTGAACACCACTATCTGAATTCTTGACCTCTGTGACTTAACTGCTTGGCCTCCCATAGCTGCTGTGTGTGGAGCCAGCCAAGGTCCTCCGCTCTGCCTCTTTCTTCCTGGACATCCACGTCCCCTCATTACCAGGTGACCCGTGTAAGGCCATCCAGTCACCAAGATAATGCCGTGGTATCACATGTGGGATGTTTACCCAGGCATCTGGCTGGACGTCAACACCCCAGCCCACTGTGTATAGATCAGGAAATTGAGGTTCCACAGAGCAAATCCATGGTAAGGATGGGACTGGGGCTGAGGTTCTCCTTCCTCACATCCTGTGGGCTGCCTGTGCTGTTTTAAGACGTTTTTGTGGGCCTCGCTGGGTCTCCTCTCCAGCCAGAATCTGCCCTTGACAAGATTTTTCAACCGGGCAGCCTCGGTTCTTCAACCAGGCAGCCTCGGCTGAGTCATGTGCGGGGACCACGGGCACCCAGGAGCCTCCATGCCTCTTCACAATGTCTGCCTCCCACACTCGGGGTAACACGCCGCTGCATCTGGTTCAGAGCCTCTCCTTGATATTTTGCAAGGCCGGGGGGTTTATTCTGGCTCTGAACTCTGGCCCAAACCGCTCCACGGGTCCCCTTGTAGGCTCCTCTCTTGCCAGGATCCACTCCCAGAGAGCCACTGAAGGAAGGCTGCTCTTGGGACCTGTCCCTGTAGCTCACTCTTGAGCTTGGCAGTGAGACTGAGGCGACCGAGCAGGAAGCAGCGCCAGGAGCAGGTGGACTCTATCCCCACAGCTCCAGGGCCCCCAGTCCAGGAGGGTCTCCTTCATGGATCCAGCGTAGCACAGGCCTTCCTGGCTGATGGAGGGGCAGCGATGGGGTGGGAAGAGAGGGAGCCAAGAGGAAAGGCCAGATGGAAGGAAGGATCGAGGAAAGCGAGGACCGGGACCACAGACAGGCAGTGGGCTGGGGAAACCGAGAGACACAGAGAGACCTGGGAAAGAGACAGATGAGACAAAGAAGAAATACCCCTGCCCTCCAGGCTCACAGTCCAGGGAAAAAGGCAGATGGACACAGGGATTCTGGTGCAAGGTAGATCTAGATGGGCTGTGCGAGGACCAGCATGGGAGAACTTCATTCTGCTTCCCAAGGACATGGGCCTAGCACGAGGTCTAGCAGGATGGCGGGAGTTTAGAAGGCACGGTGGGCGGCTGATGAGAGCACTCCAGGGGCTAGCCTAGCTTGAACACAGACCCAGAGATGGGAGTGTTCAGTGTGCCCACGATGGGAATGGTCTGGTAGGAGTGGGGCCTAGAGAGCGAGGCCAAAGCCCAACTGGGGGGGGGGGGGCGGGGGGGAACCAAGAACCAGGCTGGAGGGGGACAGGCGGATCAAAGCTCCCCCGAGCAAGCCAAAGCCAGGCCGTGCCGTGCGAAGACAGAGCGGCCAGGAGCTCGGGAGCCCCAGCAGGGGTGGTGTCCTGCACCAGGAGCCCTGCAGGGAGGGCAATGCTTGAGTTGTTCTTAGAAGGATTTAATATTTTTTCCTGATTGTAAGAATGATGCATATTGATTATCGGAAAATTAGAAATTATAACATGATTAAAAAGAAAGGAAAAAGAACCCAAAAGCTCAACATTATGTTTCGAATATTAAGCAAAAGGTTAACGTTCCTCCCTTCACCCTCTCCCAGTACCATTTGATCCATTTAGTCAATACTTATTTACTGAGCCATCTACTATGTGCCAAACACTAACGAGACAAAGATCCTTGCCATGGGTGATCTTAATTCTAGTGGAAGTAGAAGAAACATATAAACATAATAACTAGGTAAACATATAAACTGTTAGAAGATGTTAAGTGCTGTGAAAAAAGCACATGCAGAACAGGGTAAGGGGATCAGGAATGTGGAGGGGGAGGGGTGGGGTCACCTGCTCCCGGCTCCACGCTTTTCTATGTGCTTTTACCACATGCGCTGTGCCTAGGAGCATATTTATAGATAAATACTCCTTGGGAGTTTTTGTTAACAAAAATGATGATACTCTTCCATTATTTCCAAACTTGCTTTTTTTCCCCCCTCTTAACAACATAACCTGGACACCATTTTCGGGCTGCACATCTCTCCTTTGTTTTCCAAACTCTGTGCCGCACGGTATGTCGCCGTGTGGCGGCATTCATGATTTGTGGAGCAAGTCTCCTATTGACGGGCAGTATGATGGTCTCCAGTCCTGAGCAGTTTGTTTTGTGGCGCCTGGGGTGAGAAGGGGCATGTCCAGAACACGAACGCAAGAAAGGCCTGCCCTGTCCGTCCAGTCACTGAGGCCCAGATGTGGGGCCCCTGGCTGTCCCCGGGAGGGGGAGGTCTCTAAAGGGAAGAGGGCCCAAGGAAACCCCCCTTCCAGCACTCACGGCGCTCCCGCTCACCCCAACCGACCCTGCTCCCACCCTCCCTTTGTGAATCATCCTCTACCTCCCCCTGACTTTGCAGCAAGGTTTGGGGGAGAGTGCGTGGACAAGTACGTGGGCATGCACGTGTGCCCCTCGGCACGCCTATGTCTTGCTCATCCCTGCACTGAGCCTTGGTCAGGGGACTAGCTTCTCAGACCCTCATGTACCCTCCCCACTCCCGAGGGTCTGGGCTGCATCGCATCACCACGCAGTAAAAACTCACAAACCTCCCTGGATGGCTGTTTCATTCTCTGGGGTTCCCAGGGGGCCCGTTCTGGTGTGCTGTCGGCTCCCATCCTACCCACCCCTGCTCAGTGGAGCCCCTGGCCTTGTTTCACCTCTCCTCTGCACCCTGCCCTGGCCTTGCCCTGCTCCTTCTGGCCAGCTGGCCAGCCAGGCTCATAAAGAAGAATTTATGCTCATGGCCTTTGTGGGGTGGCCCACTGTGCACTGTTTGCTCTGCACCTGCATCGTAGCCACCCCCCTCCGCCCCCTGCCCTGTGCACCCACCCTACATTTCCCCTACCCTGGCTGTCCGATTCCTGGTTTGCAGAGGACTGACACCACTCACCCAAACCCAGAAAATGAAAACAAGCACCTACAGTCTACTTGTCCCAGCCAGCCCCCATCGGAGGCTCACCCGCTGCCCAGCCCACCCCAGGCATTGACAGTACCCCTGCCCCCCCCACACACACACACACCACCTTTCTTTAAGCGAATTGTTTGCGAGTGACTCAGAGCTGCCTCCGAGCCTGCTGGTGCTCATTTAGGGAAGGAAAATTCAGTGGCCCACATAAAAATTGCTTTATTAAAGTGCAAAAATATTCCACCAACTGTATTCCCACCATCTGTTTTGCTGGTAATTCTGAAAAGCGCAATTCTCTGAGCCTCCTTGGCCTCTGTCCTTTAGAAGCTGCCAGAGGTGACTCCCTTCTGCTCTTGACCTCCCAGCTGTGCTGGTTATGGGGCCTCCTCTGCCCGCAGCCCCACTCCCTGACACACAGGCCTGGCACGCAGACTGCTTAAAAGCTGCCCTTGTGCAGTGCCTGGAATGACCTGGGATGTCTGGCAACTTGAGAGGGAACAGTCTGGGGACAGGAGTCTGGGTTCCAATCGTAGCTCAGGCACCTGTGAGTCACTTCACCTTGCCAATGTCTACACATGGAGAGCGGGGATAGAACGCCCACCTTGCAGAGTCGTCTGGAGGGTTCAGATCAGCCTCACACATGAAAGTTCCAAAGTCTCTCCCCATCTCCCCCAGCCCCAACCTGCCAATACGTTTTCCACACTCTGCTTCCCCCACCTGGAACTTCTCCCTACTCTTCAAATACACATGACCTTACCATACCTCTGTACCATGCCGCACCATCTGTCAGGACTGCCCCTTCCTTCCCTCCTCTGCCTCACAAACTCCTACTCCTCCTGCAACACCCAAATGGAATGACTTTTAACACCCGCCTCTCTCACCAAGTGGCACCAATGCTATGGCTGCACGTTCCCAGTTCATTATAACATCATCACTATGTTCATTGCCTCCACGGGATGCAGCTCCCACAGGATGGGACCTGGGTCCGTCTCCTTCCTGTTAAATCCCAGATCCCTGCAGGACACTTGGCCCGTGGTGGGGCTGGGCGTCGGGGCCAAGTGAGCAGTAGAGCAAGGGCAAAGCAGATATGGGCTTTTGGGGTCAGACATCCCTAGCTGGGGAACTGTGAGCAACTTACATCCCCTCCCCGGGTCTGAGCCCCTTTCTCTCTAAAGTGGAAATTAGAAGTCTAGTACGTTCCCCACGGTGCTGCCGAGAGGGTCCAGTGCCAACAGTGAGATCACCTGGTACAGTTTGGGGTACATATTCTCCAGTATTATTGCCAAGAAATGAAGGTGCTTTGGGAACTACAGGTGCCCCCATGTCTAAGAGATGGTAGAGATGGGGATGCTTAGGGGACAGTCGGCTGGGGCAGGGCTCACATTCCAAGGAAGAAGGACTGTCCTTCCCAGGAGTGCTAGAGCTCTGGGCCACACCCCCATCTTACAGATGAGGAAACTAAGGCCCCGGAGAAGGTGCCCAAGTCAGTAAAATCAGCAGCAGCAGAGGAGGGAGTGCTACTGAGATGTGTTCTCCTTGGCTGGCTTCTCTCATAGCCCCTGCCCGTCCTGGTTTGGGAGAAAGGGAGGAAGCGGGACTCAGAACTACATGCTATGAATATTCGGTGACTCTTCTGAGTTATTTGTGGCACTCCAGTCAGGCTGGAAAATGTATTCATGTAGCATTCTGTTGGCTTAGGTGAGAAACATTTGCTATTCTTTGTCTCCTTTTTTTAATGGAAAAATATTTACTTTTTATATATGCCACTTAATTTGGGCACTGTACAACCTAAAAATGCCAAATCTCTTTAACTTCAAGAGACTATTACAAAACAGAAAAAAAAAAAAGCCCACAGATGATACCCCCCAGTCCCGTGGTCCACCCTTCTTCTCCAAACGGAATTATTATAGAAGGAGGGAGTGGGGGATTAGAGGTTTATGAGAAACAGTTTCTGGCTTAAGAAAGCAAACCCCAGAATCAGTGAGGCTGGAAGGGGAGAGTCTGTAGGGGAACAGAAGCAGCCCCGAGTGTGGGACTCTGTGCTCTGGGAGTCTCTCCCTGGTCCCGCTGCCCCACCTGGCCCACAGAGACGGGCTTTTCACCCTTGACGTGTGTGCGTGTGCCCACAGCACCCTGCCCTCATTAATCATGGGGCGGTAGCAGCAAGGCCAAGGGGAAGCAAATGCGGGGAGGGTCCGGAAGCTGTGGCTCGCAGCAGGGAGCTTCCTCTGGAAGCTCCATAGAAGGGTGCTGGGACTCCCAGGAAGAAGGCACAGCTGGGGCCCTCCACCCCATGACCCCTGCTGTCCCAAGCTCCCCACCAGGGTGAACCCCTGCACACAGGAGTCTACACACACACTCCCCTCAAAGTCTGCTTGTGGCTGCCAACCCTTTTCTAAAATACAGGAATCCCTTTTATACATGAAAATGTGCCACAGACTACCCTCCGCCCCCACAGTAGCTATCCTTGTAAAATCCTTTGGCGGACAGTAAGGGCCCAAAGCTGCTGTAAATTCAGCAGCACTTTTCGGTTTCCCTGTTTCTTCTAGGAGTGTCTGCATACATTAAGGGAAAGTAGCACGTATAAGTGGGTAACATTGTTTATTCAGCCCACGAATGGTGCTTGAGGGTATGACGGGATTTGTGGACCCCTGAGCACCAGGCCTGCATCTGGTCATCCCTGGTGGGTGACGAGGGGGCTGCATCCGCCCTCCTACCTTCACTGAGCACGGCCCTCTTTCCCAGGTGACTGACTGGGGAAACAACCTCTCCTTGCAGGTGAGGCCCAACCCCCCTCCGCCCCGCCTGCCTCCTGCCCACCCCCATTCATCACCATTAGCCTGACCTTGCCGCAGTGACAGGCCTGATGCCTCAAGCAGGGGGCTGGGGCCGCCTCTGACACCACCTGAACACCTGACCTATCTCTCCAACCTGCTTTCTACCACCGATGTAACACGTTGCTTTAAGGGGGTGTGTGGATGGATTCTCCGTGAATATTCTCTGAGCTTCACCATTAGCTTCTGTAAACATCTCAGCTCTATAGGACGGTCCTTCTCCTGTGCCTTCCACCGTCCTGTTCTTTATCACCTCAGCTTTTATTTAGAGCTCAGCTCAAGTGCCTTCCCTCCAAGAGCCTGTCCCTGATCACCCTGGCTAGAAAAGTTCCCCAGCCAAGCCCCAGTTCGTCTTTACCATGTTGCCCTATCTTTGTTTTCTTCACAGAGCTTGTTAATATCTGACATCATTGATCTGTTCATCTTTTTGCCTGTCTGTCCCCACCAGAGCGGACGCTCCCTGAAAACAGGCACATTCCCAATGGTAAAAGAAAGCATGGCCCCTAGCAGGCTATAATTATAAATGATATAAATTTAAATACAGTGACATGGCCAAAATTACACAGCAAGGCAAGCGGTACCGCTAAGATTTGAACCCAGAGTCAACCTGCTTACCACCAGGCTTTCCCTTCTCCCCTAAAACAGCTTCATGCTGATTGGCCTGTCCGCTAGAATGTAAGTTCTAGTGCTGTGCTGTCCAATATGGTAGCCACGAGCCATGCGTAGCTATGGAAATGCAAATTCATTAAAATTAAATAGAATTTAAAATTCAGTTCTCCTTCTGTCCCGTAGGGAAGGATGAAGCCAGCAGTGTGGAGGTGACGTGGCCAGATGGCAAGATGGCAAGCCGGAGCGTGGCCAGTGAGGAGATGAACTCTGTGCTGGAGATCTCCTACCCCCGGGATGAGGACAGACTTCAGAGCCCAGCGCCACTGGAGGTGAGTAAGGGTGTCCGGGCCTCATAGCCAGAAGAGCGGACCCCCTCCACAGCCCCATGGTCTGAAAGTGGACTCCCAGGAATTTGCAGATTTTGCCTCCAGAATGATGGAAATCTTCTCAGCAAAGAGCAGGCTTCATAATGATCCCTCCATGTGTAGTTTAGGGAGGGATTTGTAGTTTAAGAGGGATAGGTTCTGTTAGGTACCCCAGCTCAGGCACCTGGATCCCACCTGAGGGGAATAAGCAGGAGTTTGAACTGAATACATTCTCGTCCTTCCCCCAGTCTCCTCTTCTCAGTGCAAGGGGAGGGGTCCCAGCAGGGAAGGGCAGCCCCAGGCCCAGAGCTAAGAGCACCCCTCATTCTGGACTCAGGGTGACAGCTGCTCTGTGGCTGTGATTAGGGGGGAACCGGAGGTGGGATCTTCTCAACTCACCAGTGTCTCTGCTTCTGCCCACCTTGCAGTGCGGCCAAGGATTCTCCCAGCAGGAAAATGGCCATTGCATGGGTGAGTTGCCTGCAGGCACTAGAGGATGGGGCAGAGGCCAGGATCTCCCTGGGGAATGTCAGTCTGAGCCCTGGCAAAGCTTAGGCTGCAGACAAGAGGGGAAAGGTGGGGAGGGAAATGTGTTGTTTGTCCCTGGGGCTCCAGATGCCAAGACAACCGCCACGTGACTCACCAAGGTGGGAGTGACGCCAGCAGCCAATAGGCCGAATCATGGCAGTTCTGGGGATGGGGTGCTTCCTGCCGCGAATTCGGAGAGAATGGGCTTGGGGAGGAGACGCATAACTGCCTGTACAGTGCTCACGGGGTGGCCCGGCCGTGCGAGGGGCTGTGCGGCCACCTCACGGTGGCGAAGGTGCGCGTGCGTCTTCCGTGGTGGCTTTGGCATGGCCAGCTGGCGGAGCGGCAAGCACGGGAGCCGGCAGACAAGGATGGGCATGGCCAGGGGCATTGGAGCAACCCGGGCGTGGAGTGTAGTCACAGAACAGAAGGGAGACGGTAGCCTCGTGCAGTACTGGGAGGCAGGTGGCTAGCACACTGCTAGGACCGCAGCTCTGTGAGCGTTCGCTGACTTTCTGAAAGTCCTCCGAGGGCCTGGGGTGGCAGAGGGGCAGCCAAGGGGCTCAGCGTCTGAAAGACCCTCAACCCAGTATCTTCTGTGTCAGGAACCGACAGTGAGGGGTCAGGTCAAGGACTCCTCCTGCCTTTAGACTCTCAGGCAGCATTCTTCCTAAGTCTGTTCCATAGATGCTCATCAGCCCCAGGCTGAGTGGGTTTGCTACTGAGACTCAAGAGTAAACGAGACAGGGCCGCCTGGGTGGTTCAGTCAGTTAAGCGTCCGACTCATGGTTCATGGGTTTGAGCCCTGCTTCGGGCTCTGTGCTGACAGCTCAGAGTCTGGAGCCTGCTTCCAATTCTGTGTCTCCCTCTCTCTCTGCCCCTCCCCTGCTCGTGCTTTGTCTCTCTCTCTCTCTCTCTCTCTCTCTCTCAAAAATAAACATTTAAAAAAATGAATTAAAAAAAAAAAAAAGAGTAAATGAGACAGACACAGCCCCTGCCCTCGTGGGGCTTAGAGCCAGTGGGAGAGGCACATGAATAAACAGTGATGACCAGAAATGTGAGCAGGGCTGGGTGGGGGAGGGGTGGGATATGGGAGCACAAAGGTGGGGCCTCAACCAGCCAGGGAGGGTCCCAGAAGGTGCCCCAGGGAGACAAGGCCTAAGCTGAGACCTGGGGGGCGATGGGGAGCTCGCCAGGCAGAGAGAGGGGAGAAGGTGGTCTGGTGGAGGGCCCTACACCGGCAAAGGACCACAGGTGAGAAAGTGAAGGAGTGCGGCTCTAAGGGTGGCTTGGGAGGAAATTAGTCCCCTCCACTCTCCACGTCCCAACCCTGGCCACTCTAAAGAGAGGATGCATGTACACAGAACTTCCAGTGTCTAGCCTGTGCACTGGAAGGACCCTGTGGGATCACCCTTCCAGCCACTTCTTTTTCATCATCTAGCAGACAGTTACGTGCCCATGCGAGGTGCTGGGGATGTGGGCCAAGCACCTGCCCTGGAACAGCATCTGTTCTGGGGAGGGGGACCACAAACACGTAACCTGGCAGCCGGATGAGATGGACCAAAAGCGCTTTAAGCAAGGTGTCCCTGGAGACTGTTCTAGACAGAGTGGTCAGGGAGAAGCCCTTTGAATTGAGACCTGAAGGACGAGAAGGTCCAGCCACACGGAGAGCTGAGGGAAGAGCAGGAGCGAGGACCACGAGGCAGGAAAAAGGCTCTGTGTGTGAAAGGAATGGGAAGGAGGCTGGCGTGCCCGAAGGTGGTGAGGGAGCCAGGCGCTAAGTCAGGGAGGGTCTCATGGTGTCTGGATTTTGTTCCTGGGGCCCTTTGCAATTAAGCAGGAGAGTATGATTCACATTTTCAAAAGATCGCCCTGCCTGCTGAATTGCAGATTAGATTGGAGGGAAGAGTGGAAGCCAGAGTGCCAGTCTGAAGGTGGCTGCAGAAATCCAGGCAAGAGGTGGTGCAGGCTGGGAACGGGCTGTGGCTGGAGAAGGAGGTGGGCACACAGAGGGGTTCTATGGGGGCAGAGCGGCAGGATCTGTTAACTTGCCTACAGAGGTAAGGGAAAAGGAGGATCTAGGGATTGCTCCTATCTGTGCTTGAGCAGCTGAGTGGGTGACATTGATTGACTCAGGCGAGATGGGGTCAGGGGGTGGAAGAAGTTTGAGGGCTGGAGCATCTAGATTTCCATTCTGGACCTACTGAGCATGAGATGCATGTTGGGTTCATAAGTCTGGAGCCCCAGGGACAGGTTGTGGCTGCAGATAGGAATCTGGACTCATCCATCTATGAAGGGAGCACCTACAGGAAGTGTGGTACATAGAAGACCCCGGGCCAAGTGTGACACCCCCAACACGTAGAGGTCAAATATAGAACTGAAAGGGCAGGCCTACGCTGGCTGACTCCATCTTGTTCTGTGTCCTTCACCTTGACCACACCTCCTCCCCTTGAGCAACCTCCCGCTCACCTGCCTAACAGGACTCGGACCCTTCCCCAGCCAACTGGCTGAGGCCACAGCCATTACCTCACCAACTGCCCCTAGATCCCTATAAAACCTTTGTGCTTTTGAAACTCGCTCGCTCTCCCCAGTATCTCATCGCTGCGTCGGTGCAGGTAGGGGATTGAGCTCGAGCTAGCTCGAATAAAGGCTCTTTTGCTTTTGCATCGGACTCGGCTCCCTAGTGGTCTTTGGGGATCACGAATTCTGGGTATAACAGAACGAGCCAGCCAGAGGGACAGAAGTGAGGGAGTTGAGGCATAGAGAGAAGAAGGGATATGCCCAAGGTCACAGAGTGGGTGGGGCAGCAGAGCCTGAGCGAGGAGCCACTGCCCCACACCTCCCTGGTGAGTGACTCCCCTCACCTTTCAGACACCAACGAATGCATCCAGTTCCCATTCGTGTGCCCTCGAGACAAGCCTGTGTGCGTCAACACGTATGGAAGTTACAGGTGCCGGACCAACAAGAGGTGCAGTCGGGGGTACGAACCCAACGAGGACGGCACGGCCTGTGTGGGTGAGTGAGGCCCAGCCATGGTCCAGTAGGACACAAGGAGTTGTCTTCCACTGGGGAGCTTTGGGGAGGCCCCAGATCAAGGTCCCCAGCCCCTGACTTCTCCTGGCCAGATGGAGTCTCCTTAGACCCCTGTTGGGTCTCCGGGGAAGACCGTGACAGAGGTTTGGAGAAGCCCCCACCACTACTGCCACCATCTGAAGGGTCCCTGGGGTGCTATGCCCTGGCCAGAGGCCACTGTTCTTCTCACGTCTCCCCTTCTCACATATTCCTACCTTAAGGTCAGCCCGTCTTTTCCTACCAGGGATATAAACTAGCTCCTACTACTCATCTTTGTCTGAATTTCTGAACCGGTATTTGTCTTCTTCCTCCCAAATGCTTCCCCCCACCCCCATCCCACCCCCATCCCCTTTCTCTTTTTCCCACTCTCTCTGTCTCTCTCTCTCTCTCCCATCCTTTTTACAGCTCAAGTGGCCTTTTTAGGTGGGTATCCTTCTGCTGCCTTTAGAATCTCTGAGCCTCTCTCTCGGGCCTCATATCTTTCTCTAGGCCTTGGACTTTGCCTTCAGTTATATGCACTTTAAATCCCATCAATAAAGGAAAAAAAAACTAAACTAAACTAACAACCTTTGTGGAAAACTAAATCTCTCCCGCTGCCTGTCTCTCTCTCCACGCCCAGTAGACTCTGCTGCGTGCTCCCTTTGAATGGACCGCAGGGGTGGCCATCTTTGAAAAGGGAAGTTTGGGAGATACTGATGTTTGTGTAATCTTGTTTGTGAAGCCTTTCTTTGCATGTTTTCTGAGAAAACAGAAAAGGAAAGTCTCCCCTCTTACCCCATCTACCCTCCCTCACTTCTTCAGAAGAATCAAGATAGTCCTGTCTTTTCTGTATCCTCCAGTGTCATGAGCACCCTGTTTTGCCCTTAACAAAGATGGCTCCCAGGCAGTTGCTTGCTCAGTTGATTCATTCATGTATCATGTGCCTGCTGGTTTGGCCTGTGCTGTTTCTGCTCTGTGTGCCCTGACTTCCCGTGGTAGAGAAAGCCTTCTGGGAGTTGGTGGTTATTATGGGAGGGGAAAAGGTGGCCCTTTGGGACTCTTGACAAAAATGTTAAAGTTTGAACTTGCCAAGTCTTCCAGCCTCTTTCTGGAGAAATTATGCCAATAAACTCTCTGCTGCGTATTAGTGCCTAGCTGATAAAAACAAAAATGTGTCTGGGGCAAGTAGATGCTGGTTGGAATCCTGAAGTAGCAGCAGCTTTTCTGTCATGTAGCCCTTGGAAAGCAAATCACGAGACAGGGAAAGTGTCCTGGGCATGAGAAATGGTTTGGGTATGTGCACCAATGTTCACGTTTGGGGGGCTGGGGTTTGGGCCAGGCAAGGGATGTAGGATGAGCAAGGAGCAGACCTGGAGGGAATATTCTGGGCCTTTTACCTGGGGGACGTTGCTTCTCTACACTGGGCCTCAGTTTGCATAATCTAAATAACAAGAGATTTGGTCTGGTGTATTCCCAAAGCCCTTTCCTTTCTAAGACCCTTCAGTGTGTGGCTGGACAGAGATACGGCTAGTCTCAAGTTACCCTGATTTCTAGAAAAGAATCTTGCAACTTGGTCTCCTCTGCAGTCTGCTTAGAAACCTGGAAGCCTCTGTAGCCAGAGCACCCTTTGGGAATGATGTAACACCATAGAATACTTTCACAACCAGCCTCGGTAGTGAAGGCTTGTTATAAATCACAGATCTGTTCTTCGTGGGGGAAAAAAGTTGCCCCAAGATATAATAAAATCACACTTAAGCATGCAGCAAGCATTTTAAAAACATATTTAACAAAAAAACTACCATTTTCTGATATAATAATAATACTCCCAATAAATCACAAAATATGAATTCCTCATAGCTAGTACTGTTTTTACACTCAGAAGACGAGCTTAAATGAAAAGTTTTAAAATAAAAACAACCACATTGTCACAGGAAAGCGTGTAACAACTTAAAAATTGCTCCACTTCTGGGAAGCCCGCTCCTGTGTGTTCAGGTAGAAATTAAAGGTCTGGATGGGCCCAGACATGAGGCTCGGAGAGATGAAGTGATCCACCCAAGGTCACAGAGCCAGCTGGTCCCCAGCCAAGGCTGGAGCCCTTTCCTACCACACCATCTTGTCAGGGGGTAACAGACAGCACTGTCACTGTTCGGACTATTCCCTAGTCATTCTGGAAGCTGCTGCCTTTTTAGAAATGAACGAGTAGATCTAAGATAGCGAGAGAAGTAAAACCCAAAACCCATAGAGGCAATGGTTCCAAATGTAGTGGTGAATGGCAAGACGACGGTGTCCACTGACAGACCGCACACAACAGCACGAGAAGTAAGGGACAGGACGGCTAGTGAGACAGCCTGCCAAGGACATCGGAAAATTCAGGATGACAGCAAACTTCAGAGGATACCTCGTCAAGTAATAACCATGAATCCTCCTACACGGAGTTTCTTACAACAGGGTGTGTTTGTGTCGATTTACCCTACTTGGTGGGTGGGGCCAGATGAGTTACAAAGAGGAGTCCCAAATCCCCCCAGCTAGCAAGAGCACCACTACACTATCCCAGCTGCTGGGTAAGAAGGCTTACTCCTGATGTGATTCATTCAGCCAACAAATATTAGTTGAGCACCTATTGTGTGCCAGGTACTAAGCTAAGCTCTGGGCATACAATGGTAAGTAGAGATGACCTGGTTTATTGTTCCCACATGGCCTCCCTGCAGCCAGATGGAGGAACCCGGTGCATGGGATAAGAGTGGGACTCACAGGGGCTTTCTGAAAAATCTAGCTAAATGCTTGGGTGGCCACACCAGAAAGCAAGCTCTCTCATTCCAGTATCCATTGGGCAAGCATTCACTGAGAACCACTGAGAATACGCCTCTGCCCAGGAATGTACCCTTAACATAACAATAATAGCCACACTTAGTGAGCTTGGCATGTCTGGGCCAGATCTAAGCTCTTTAGAAGAATCAGCTTGTGTAATCCCCACCACAATCCCGAGCGGAAAGTGCTATCAGGATCCCAGTTTTACAGAGAAGCTATGTGGCTTGCCCAGGTCACACGGCTGGGACACACAGAGGAAGGACTCCGTCAGAGTAGTCTGGCCCCCAACCTGAGCTCTTAACAAGGACCCTTCCTTCCCATTTGGGGTGACTAACCCGTTACACAAAAGCCACAGTCTCTCTGCGTTGCCCAGGGGCCGGGGATGGGTTGGGAAGGAGGAAATGGAGTCTCTGACGGAGCCTGGGATCTGTGACAAGCGCCACACGGTCACCCTGCAGCTGCAAGATAGAGGTGGCAGTGCCCATGCTGAATCTTCTCACCAGCCACCTTGGCTGTCCTTAGCAAAGGGAAACCGTGGATCACCTGCACAGCCTCTTCTACTCCGTCGCCAGCCCTGCTCTGGGGAGGTGCCATTCTGAGGGCCAAGAGTTTGATTATGCGTCACTCTGGCTGCTATGGCCCCCTCCCAGGGTGTGGGCCTCACACCCTGACCAGCACCTCTGGACTGTGACCCGAGCAGGAACTGCACGCCAGCCTCCAAACAGGGCTGTTGATCGTCTCTCTGGGGCCGCACAGACACAGGACGAATGCTTCACTTTCTCAGGGAGCCAGCTGAGTTTGTCCAGCAGATTCCAGAGTGATACCCCACCCAGACTGTCAGTCCAGGAGGCAAGCCGAGCCCCTCCCCTCCTCTCCCTCCCCAGGGTCAGCCCCAGCTCTCTCCTTCAGCGTGGGCCAGAACCCCAGCCACATCCTGTCAGGTCTGCCGTTGTGTCTCCTTAGCAACAGACACGTCCCAGAAGGGGAAGGAGGCGAGAGAGCGAGGGCTGCTTAGCTCCACAGATAATGCCAACCTCTCCTTCCGCAACCATCCCCTTAAGGAACTGTGGTTGAACAGCAAAGTGGTCGAAAAGAAGACCACTGGAGAAAAACGAGAAGCGGGAAGAGAAAAGGCCCTCCCCAGGGAACAGAGCTAACATTTACGGAACGCCTATCGTATGCCAAGAACTTTATGTGTGTGTCCCCATGAACCCCCCCGCCCGTGCTGTGGGCTGAATGTTACTCATCTGGTTTATCACCAAAGAAGCAGAGGCTCAGGGAGAATAAGTTCCACAAGGTCACGTGGCCGGTTAAGCGGCAAAAGCTCTGATTCAAAGCGGCAATTGTCTGGCTCCGCAGCCTGTGTTTTTAAGCCTCTTGGGGAACGATCTCCGGGAAACTGACACCTGGGCAAATTATGTAACCAGCTGTCACTTGGCATAGACTGGACACATGCTGTGTGCTGGGCCGGGTTCTTGTGGCCGGGCCCGTACACCTGTGTACAACCCTGGCTGACCCCTGAGTGCCCCATGACGTACAACATGATCAGGATGCAGTCAGAAGATAAGTGCTATTGGAGCTGGGCAGCAGCCTGAAGACACACGGAGGTGCAGGGCTGGAGGCAGAAGGGCCCTTGAAATAGGGAGGGGCAGGGAGGGCCTCTCTGGGAAAGAGGCATTTGAGCAGAAATGTAAAGTAAGCGTGCTGGCCTCCAGCCTCGGCTTTCTCATCTGGAAAATGGGGATAGTACCTACCTCACAGAGTCATTGTATTAAACAAGATGATCTGAACCACTTGACACGGTGCCTGGCGGGTAGTCAGCCCCAAAGAAATTTGAAATATTCATAATATTACTAAGCAGCAAAGTTCAGGATGAAGCCTGGGTCTGTGCAGTGCCGAAGGCTCGCGTGGCTCCCGGCACTCCCTGCTGTGGCCCAGGCCACCCGGGAGTCGGCAGTGCGGGAGATGTGGGGGGACACTGGCCACCCTCGGGGAACTGACAGCTTTGCAGAGAAGAGATCTCAGGACTGAAAATGGCCATAAGGGAGCAGAGAAAACCCTCCCGGGGCCTGAGCTGTGGGGATGTTCCGCCAAGTTGTCACGCGGGGCCGTTCCCAGAGACAATAATCACCAAGTAAACCGAGCAGGGGGAGCGTGGCATTGACTGGGCTGCACAGGGCACACGTCCACCGGCAACTGGTGAACTGGCCTGGGATTCGGCGCTTGACTGTCACAGAAGCCCTAGAACGTTAAATCCAGAGGCACCTGAGACGTCATTTAGTCCTGCCCCATCCTTTTCAGCTGTGGACACCGGGGCTCAAAAGGAACAGTGACTTCCCGAGGACCATAGCCGCGCCGGGAATTTGACTCCTGCCTGGGGCTCCTCCTTGCCCACCCTGCCTCGTTTTCCAGAAAACTTAAAGTATTTCAGATGCACAACTGTGCACAAGAAAACTTAAAGTATTTCAGATACAGAACTTGTTCTTTCTGTGGTGCTGACCCAGAGTCAGAGTCAGGGCAAGGGCCCACCAAGCGAACCAAAGAACCATCCTTGGCCCATGGAACACAGCTGGGCGAGAGCTGAGTGAAAGGGCCAGGTGCACAGAGGGTCCTGCTCTGCTAAGAAGGGAGGCTGCAGAAGGGGATGTCTGGTGGGGACAGAAGGAGGACCTGTATCGCTCTTCCCAGAAAGTCCCTGCCCAGCCCCTCATGAACCCAGCCTGCCTGCCAGAAGGAAAGTCTGGGGCCCAGAATAATTCCTATAAAGGGAACTCATTGTCCTTCTTCATGGCCAGCCCCGGAGCAACCATGAAGGACTTACCACCCAGAACCATTTCATGTACCCGCCCCACCCACCCCCACCAAAAGATCTAAGGACTAACACTCCTCCCTGCACCCCAGACCTGGGTGCAGAGCTCCTGGGAAAGGAGAGAAGCCCAATCACATCGTGCCCAACTGCCCCTGGGGACCGTGGCAGAGGAATAAGCTTGAGCCACAGGGAGGAAGGTAAACCCCATACTTACCATCATGGGACTTCCTGGTCCCCTGGCTCAAGATTTATAGGCCTTGAAGGCAGATGCAGACAGGAAAGAGGGAGGAGAGGGTCTCAGAGCCTCACCCCAGTGCAGAATGTATCTTGTGTGCCAGAATATTAGAGAACTGGTCCCAAAATCCTATGGTCCTCCCACCCTCCCTCCTCCCTTCCTTCCATCCTTAAAATGTTCTCTTTGCCCTAAGACCCTGTGATCAGATGGCCTGAGGCTTGACTTCCAGACACCCCACCTACATGCCCTGTAAGTGGCCTCAAACAAGCCGCTTCCTCTCTCTGAGCCTCACTTTCTTCCTCCACAGAATGGAAGCATAACCACCTCACAGAGCTGTTGAGATAAAGCATGCAAGGTGCTCAATGCAGTGACTGACCAGATATTATTATAAAATCTGCCCCAGGCCCTTTAATCTACTGCTTTCACATTTAGCACTGCCTGATTTTACAACAATCCATAAGTCATTAACTGGGGCAATGTGAAACCTGTAAGAATCCTTCCCAACGAGACATACCCATCACTCATATGCAGAGCTCATTCAGGGACCAGGTTACACTGTATCTTCCCTTTGAAGAACTCTGGCGCTGTATTTAGATCTGCACTGGGAAGCACAGGGCCGATCGGTACCCATCCATTCACCTGCCTCTCCAGGGTCTGCGAGCATCCATCCCAAGCCAGGCAGCCCTCTCGCCCACCTCTGAACCATCAGTCATCTCCCGGTACCCATCTTCTCTGTATCCGTCCACTTATCTGTTTGTCCACCCATGGTACTTCACTCTCTAGGGCCCCAGGTCCAAATTTCCAGGCAACGTACTCAGCCCCATGAGGATTTACCCACCTTACAATAGTGGTGTTCAGGGAGCACTGAGCAGGGCTGAGTGGGGTCAGGATGCACACTTCCTCCCCTCTCCTCCCCTCCCAGGACAGGTGGAGATCATGAGCAGAGCCATGAGATCACAGCCAGGGCAACTCAAAGCAGCTGCCCAGCACAGGGGATGGCCCGGCGTCACAGCCTCTACCCTTTTTTTTTTTTTTTTTTTTTAAGTTTATTTATTATTCTTGAGAGAGACAGAGCATGAGCAGGGGAGGGGCAGAGAGAGAGGAGGAGACACAGAATCCGAAGCAGGCTCCAGGCTCTGAGCTGTCAGCACAGAGACCGACGCGGGGCTCAAACTCACAAACCGCGAGATCATGATCTGAGCCGAAGCCGGAAGCTTAACCGACTGAGCCACCCAGGCGCCCCCTGCCTCTACCCTTTAAGTGAGTTAGTCAGTGACCACCTACAGTTGAATTGTTATTCAGTGGCCACTCACCCGTCTGCATCTGCCTAAGCAGCCCCTCAGGTCGCATTACTCCAGGGGCCAGAGGATTTCACATCTGTATATCCCTGCCTCTTCCTGCCTCATCCCTTCCTGCCAGCCTTCCTGGTGGGCTGCATTTTGCATTCACCTGCCAAGGGCAAAGCACTGTGACAGGCACTTGAGGGCAGGGGGTGGGAGGCACTGGAGGTGAGTGAGATAAGATCCCCACCCTCCAAGAGTTTACCAAGGAACTGGGGACAGAGGGGAAAAGGCCATTCATTGCCATGCACAAGGTCCAGTAAGCTAGGTATAACATTTCCCCCTTCCAGGGCCTGGCTCAGGCTGCTCTCAGGTGGTAGCTGGTCCCCAATCACTTTTCCATTACAGAAATCGATAACTTAAATTACTCCAGAATAACTAGCCCCATCATGCCTCTGCAAAGCTAATTCTTCTGTGTCCGCATTTGCCCACATGCTTCTCCCTGGGTCTGGAATCTGCCTTTATGAGGCAATCCAGGTAGAAAGGAGTCTTTCACCCGACTGTGACACAGTGGCAGAATGAGAGCAGGATTTGGGGTCTGACGCTTAGGTTCAGGTCTTTACTCTGACACTTACTGGCTGTGGGTGCTTGTCAAGCTACCTAACCACCTGGAACATCAGTTTCCTCATCTATAAAATAAGAATTCAAATATAACCACCCACCAGAGTGTTAGCGAACTAAATGGAATAATAACGTACATGAATGTTCCTGGCGTATATTAGGGAACCAGTGAACCCTTGGACAAATGTCTGTTTATTCTATGCAAGAATCTGAAACCTGGCTATAAATCTGTATCACGAGGCCACTGTATAATGAGGTCCTAGAGTAACTTCGGCAATAACAATAATATTTTACTTGGGAGAAATAGATTCTCATTCACCGAGATGCATTTTCATCGTGCTCTCATTTTACAGATGACAGAGCTGGGACTCAGGATAACTGAGCGCAGCGCTAGGGGACGGCAGACTGGTGCAGCCTTCTGACTCCCCCTTCCCACTCTTCCACCGCCTCCATGGTCCCTGATTCAAAACCGCAAGGCCCGGTGCAGCTCCAGGCTGCCGCACGCTGAGTTCTGCCATCCGGCAGGTGCTGAAATGACAAGCCCGTTAAATAGCCCCTTAGAGGAAGAGCCGTGAGCTCGGCACTCTGCCCTGGGCTCTGCCAAGAGAATAAATCCTCCCAAAGTTGCCTGAGAAGGGTCGTGTGGAAACGTCAGAAGGCTGGACTCTGAAAGGAAGGAAAGAAACTGATGTTACCGAACACCTCTGTCATGCCAGGCACATTCTAGGCCAGTTTCTCAGATTCCTCAAAACCAATTGTTCTTAACCATTTTTTATTGGTTGGCACATACTCCTTTGAGAATCTGCTGAAACCTGCGATCCTCTTCCCCAGATAAATGCATGTTATTTTGCAAATATGTGAAGGAGGTGGGTCAAGGTCAAGAGCTCCTGGTGTAAACCTGGGCCCTTTTAGGATTTTCTTAGGTACCAGGGACCTTTCTTCTCTTTTGGAGGCCCCACCCCTCATCATATCAAACATTGTCATATATATCCACAACTCACACTAAATTACACACACACACACACACACACACACACACACAACCAGAGTTAAGTTGAATTACAGTGGACTGTTTGACAGTATTACATTTTGTAGATATGTAACAAAGTATTAATTTCAGCTTTGTGTTTACTTCTCCTATTTTGGACCCAGTAAACTTTTTTGGTAAATTTTATTGAAATGTACCATACCTATAGAAAAATACACAAATCTTAAGTGTGGAGCTCAATGAATTCTCACAAGGTGAGCCCGTCTGTGTAACCAGCACTCTGCTGGAGAAACAGAGCATGAGCACCCAAGAAGCCTCCCCAGGCCCCCTTCCATTCACTATACCCCATCCCAGGACAGCTGCTCTCTTAACGTCTAACACCAAAGATTAGCTCTGCCTGTATTAGAATGCCTTACGAGTAGAATCATAACTTGTACTCATTTCCTGTCTTGTTGCTTTTGTGGAACCGATAAACTTTTATTTGGGCCTCGGACATCTTCCGAGGCCTGTAAAAAGGCTCATAGGCTCTGGGCGCTGTCAAAATCGGGGGTTCTCGACCTTATTTTCACTCTAGAACCTCCAGGAAAACTTTTAAAAAGTCCTAATGTCCAGGCTGCACCCCAGAACAATGAAATCAGAATCTCTGGGGATAGGACGGGACATCAGTGGTTTCTCTTGCTCCCTGGGTGACTTTGACTGCAGCCAAGGATGAGAGGCACTGGCCCACGCGATTTTGTAAAGTTTTAGTACCCCTATCTTACAGCTGGAGAGGACAGTGGGGCTCGAGGGGTCTCCACCACATGCTACCCTCATAAAGCCTGAATTCCAATTCAGGTCTCACTAGGAGTGGTATTTGCATTGCCTTCACGCTTGGTAAATAGTCAAGTCCAAACGAAGCGTAGGTGCCTCCTGCCAGAAACTTTCCTTACTCTGAGTCCTTCCGGAGCTGTGATCAAGGGAGCTAGGGTTTCCCAAGAATAAGGCGGTGCCCCAGGAGCTGGCCGTAGGGAGAGTCACCGCCAGCTGGACTCCATCTTTGCCCCACAGGGTTTGGGAGCCCTGGGGATGGTTCCCAGGCTGCTGGGTTCCGGGGTGCAGTGCACGATTCTGCCGCTCGGTGGCACCACGAGCTTCTGTAAACCCTGTGGTTTTCACACACCCCAAAGGAAGCTAGAAAGCAGTCTGGCAGCAGTGACCACGGGGGAATGGCAGCCCAGAGCTTCCTGGGGGTTCCTCTGCTCGCTGGGGCCTGACAGGGCCTGTTCCTGGCTGGCCAGGGGGATGCAGAGACGTGGCTGTGACACAACCCAAGGAGGAGGCCACTTCCCCCATAACTGAGCCATTAGAGAAGAACCAGGGAGAGAGAAGCCACGCCTCACCTGCTTCTCCCCGCTCTGCCCTTCACTGAGCTGCCCCCGTGGGCTCCGCAGTTGAAGAGCACAGCCCACCCACGCTCCCGTGTTGCCTAGAAGCTCCAGCCCTGGGCTTGGAAGTACCAGGCACAGCTCCAAGTCCTTACCTGGGAATCTGCCAAATCCTAACCTAGGATGACCGAGGACCTCAAGCTCTGACAGGGTCCCTAAACCTGGGTGAACTTTGCCTAGATTCAAAACCAAGCTCTTCCACTTCCTAGTTGTGTAACTTTGGGCAAGTTATTTAACTTCCGTGAGTCTCAGCCTCCTCATCTGTAAAATGGGAATAATAGTCCACATCTTACGATTGTCGTGAGGACTGAATAGTTATGTGGCATCTTAGCCTAGCGCATGGCACATAGTGATAAAATAAATGTTAGCTACTATTGTGTATTATTACTATAAATAATAACCAACAGGACAGAATGTCTTGCCAACAGGACAGAATGAACTTTCCCACATGTTAAAGAACAGCCTCCATTGTGACAACCCCACACACCCCAGGTTTGAGCAGAGGCAGTGAGTCCAGCCTGCCCCAGGGCTCAGGGAAAGGCCCAGCTGCCCCTTAGGAGCAGCAGGCACAAGTGTGAAAGCCGCCCAGAGTCCCAGTCAGCACCAGCCAGAGGGGATGTCCCCAAAGCCCCCACCCTGGGGGCTGGAGCCATTATCCCCACAATCTGGTGAGATCCTCTCTTGGCCCACAGACCTGAGTGCGTGACCCTGGCCGCCCTGAGGCCTAAAGCAACTTCCATCCAGATGCCATCGGCATGGTGTCAGGTTGAGCACTGGGTCAGGAGATCTTGGTTCTAAATTTGCTACCACTGTCGGTCAGCTGTGTGAACTGGGGCAAGTCACGTGACCTCTCTGGGCTCCATTCTGTCTCATTTAGATGATCTTAAATCCCCTCCCAGCTCTAGCATGTGGTTTTATCAAAGTATCTGGTACACAATAGGTGCTCAATAAATGTTATTTAGTTTTATAAAATCCAACATACGACTCTGCTAGGTTCTAACACCCTAGTCTTTAAAACTGAACGACTTCTCTGATGCAACTCCTAACAGGGCCCAACCCAGGGTGAGAGCTCAAGAAATGGGTATTTATCTCATTACTGACTTTTGACCTGGCTCTCTGTCAAGCTGCTCCCTCCACCCAAGGCTGCAAGTGCCCCATAAAGGCTCCATGTTAGAGGATCCAGAGCGTAGCTTCCCCACTAGACTACAAGCTCTAAGAAGGTAGGGTTGGTCCTGCCCACGTCAGCCTCACTGCTTCTTCAAGAACACCCAGCCCCACCTCCTTGGCATGAGGTGGGTGGGCAGCTGAGCATCCACTCCCTGTGGTCCTGGGGCATAGAACTGATGGCACCCCATCACCATCGGGGAAAGAAGTGGCACAGAGCCTCAAGCTGGGCAAGTCCTTTTATTGGAAAAAGAAATAATAAAACCAAAGGCCACTGCATCACCTGTGCCCAGCCATCCCACAGGAGAGGCACAGGTCAGACATAAGGCCTGGCCACACAGTGGGCCAGAATGGGCATGGGCCAGGCCGCAGCCCTCTGTGGGGGATCGTGGGACCAGGACCCGCCCACTGGGGCTCAGGGCCTGCCTTTGGCTCCCTGGGTAGGCACCTCCCTCCCACACACTGCTGTCTTGTCCAAAAACAATCAGGCCCCTCTTTGGTTCCAGAAAGCTACCTTCAGTGGCTGGTCTTTCACATGCACTTGTAGCACCTCCTGCCGGCTGAGGCAGGCAGCCTCTCTGTCCATCTTCAGGGCACCAGGGCAGGGCTGCTTCCTTCCCACTGGCCGCCCTGGGCCTTGGCAGGCGGGGGCCTCGGTGGCTGGATGCTTCTCTTCCCTTTCGAGAAAGGAGTTTGCCTTTTCCCCTGCAGGTCGCCAGTTCCTTTGAACATCCACAGAAGCCTTGTTTACACGGCCTTAGAGAGCTCCAGAGCCTGGGTGGGCTGAATGGGCAGCATGTGTGGCCCTGTTGCCTTGTCACTGGGAGCTTGGGAGAGGGACACAGAAGGTCCCAGAAGGTTGGCTCTGCTCTCCTAGACCCCCAGCTTCTCTTCTGCCAGAATGTACACAGTAGAATCAGAAGGTAGGGAGAGCTTTGCAGGCGGGGGAGAGACCAGGAAGAAGAGCTGAGCTGGCAGCCCCAGGCAAGGGGCAAGGAGCTTTAGGACATTTATTTACAAGGGGACAGGCTGGACCCATGCAGGGAAGCAGCCACAGACTATCACATACAAAGATAAGACAGGATGCAGAGAGGGGCAATCATTGGCCTGGCAACCAAGGGGAACAGACAAGTGCACGGTCACATACACATACATACACATGCACCCACAGGTGCAACCACACATGTACACACACACAACTGCACTCACACACATCCATCCACATGTGTGCTCATACACACACCTACACATACACATGTGCATTTTTGCACATAGCGCACTCACATATATGCACTCACACGCGTGCCTGCATGCACACACACTCATTCTCACATACACACAGGTTCTAATCTCAGGAAGTTGGCTCCAGTTCTGAAGGTTCAAACCTCCCAAGGCTACATGTCTCCATGAAGCATTTCTCCAGACCCCCAAATAACCTCCTAGAGCCCCAGGCTGTGTGCCCCACAACCAGCGCCTGATGTCCTGCAAAATCTCAGGAGTTGGATATTTCTTGGCAAGGCCAAGGTGGCCTCCAGGCTTTGAGCAGAGGAACGGGAAGCCAGGAGTCTAGAAGAGGTCAGGAGGGGACTGAGCAGCTCCCATCTCCCCAGACCTCGAATCGGTGGAGGCAGGATCACAGACAGGCAGAGCCCCTGCAGTGGCCCCAGAAAGAGCAGATACTGGGAGACAGCCACGGGGAGCAGGACCCTGGGGGGAGAGAGTCCTGGCGGATGTGGGATTTGGGGTGAGGAATCATGCGGGAGAAGGGCATTCTCTCTGGGACCTGAGCCCCCCTCCGGGCGTTGGGTACAGAGCTGCAGAAGCAAAGGACTGTCCAAATTGTGTTAGCCCCACCCCCAAACCCCCACCCCAGCCTTCCCCTGGAAGATCTGGCTGCGTGTGACCAGACCTCCCCCATGGAGAAAATGCCAGGTCAGGAAGTAGGCCGTCCTGCCAGGGGTGACAGGCAGGAGGGAGTAAAGGGGGGCGCGGGTAGATGGCCCGCGGGAATCACCGGGCCAGTCACCCTTCCTCCCGCCCCACCCCTCCCTGGGGAGCAGCAGGGGCCCAGAGAATGACTCAGAAGCGGGTGCTCTGGTAGCGCAGCCGCCGCAGGTCTGAGAGGCCCTCAGTCCGGCCGTACACCTCCCTGCAGGGACTCTCGGCCAGTCACCGGGCCCCCGCCCCGCCGCCCCCGCCGCTGCTGCCGCTGCCGGAGCTGCTGCCGCTGCTGGAGCTGCCGCTGCTGCACCGGTCCTCGTAGATGGAGATCTCGATCTGCGGCCGGCGTTAAGGAGGGAGCCCCTGCCAGCTGCCGAGAAGGGGCGGACGGAGGCCAGCAGGGGAGCGGGCGGCCGAGCCGGTGCCGCGTCCCAGACAGCGAGGCCGGGAGGCCCGGGCCGCTAGACCCCAGCCCCTCCGCGCTGTCGCGGGCGCTCGGTGTGCACACGCACACAGCGACCTGCCGGGCCGAGCACTGCGCAGGCGCACAATCGGAAGCTTCCGCTTTAGTGGGTCTGATTACCAAACACCGGGACAGGTGGTGGTACGGCGTGGGAAGTGGGAAGACCTCGGTGTCCCGAGTTCTAATCCTGAGTCGCTTTCTCTCGAGAGATGGGACTTTAGACCGGTCATTTAACTTGTTACCCATGAATGGCCGCGTGTGTAAAATGGTGGTAATAATGGAATCTTGGGGTAGCTGGGGGACTGATTGAAATAACGCTTGTAAAGCTCTAAGCCCAATGCCTGGCACTTAGTAAAAACTCAATTAAAAAAAGGCCCCTCTCACAGGGCTTTGTAAACAGAAGATTCCGGTCTTTGTGTTTTCTTTCCTCGTTTTCCTCTCAATTTTCCAGTAAAAACATTTTTTTAACACTTCTACTCTGCGAGTGGGCTGTGTGTACACCTTGACCACACTTTTCCAGGTGGAGCGAGCAGGCCTATAACCCAATTCCTGGGTCGGCCACCCACCAAGACTTCATTTTTCTGATCTGTAAAGAGGGGCTCAGGACGTACACCCAGGAGTACACGAGACCGTAGACATGTAAACGTGTGCAGAGATCCGCGTGTTCCCTGAGGGGCAGTGCAGCTTCACGGTTAAGTGTGGGACTGGGCTCAAATCCTGGCTCTGACGTTCACCGGCCGGGTGACCCTGGGCCAGTGATTTAACTTCAGTGGGCTCGTGGGCAGAGGGAAGAATAAGAGTTACCCACCTTGTAGGGGTAGTATGAGAATTACATCGTTTCAAAGCAGTTAATATGATACCTGGCATGTATCAAGCGCTGAAGAAATGCAGCCCAGTAAAAGCAAACCCTGAAATTCACAAAAGGCATTGATAACTTATAGTGGGGGAGGAGAGCTGACGACCAGTGATGTGGGGAATCCTGGGAAAATCCCTGAGCAGAGGCCCCTAGGGTGGTCCCTATTTCTGGGTGTCTTCACCAAGGAACCCACCAGTTGGCAGCTCTGGGCCCTTGCACAGAACAGCCAGGAAGGATACGACCCGCATCCCGCGCTCCACGGGGTCAGTGAGCAGGAGGCCTCGAGGGGCAAAGATCTTCTCGTTCTGCTCCTGGATGTAGCGGGAGATCTTCTTGAGAACCTGCAAGGAGAGGGGCCGGCTGAGGATGAGCGGGCAGCGGGGGAACCCTGCAGGAGGGGATGTAAGGCAGTCAGGAGGGGAGCCACCTTCTCGTAGTGGGTCTCCATGCAGAGGAAGATGAAGTAGGCCGTGGCACAGGCCAGGCAGCCCTCAAGGTAGGAGCTGCCCCCGATCTTCTCCGCCTCCGCGTAGAAGCTGTTGAGGGTCTTCACGGTCTCCTCAAAGAGCTGCCGCTCAATCTGGAGGAGAAAGGGACAGGGAACCAGGTTGAGGCCAGCCTCCCTGGACCGGACAGTCACAGGTAGGAGGGCGGGTGGCAGTGGTGGGGCCACACGGATGAGGGGAGTGGCACACAGGTAAGATCGGAGAAGCTGCCCGTGGAACACTGGACTGGGAGCCGGGAGACCTGGGGTCCAGTCCAGACCTGACCATCAACTAGCTATGTGGCCTTCAGCTGATGACTTAACTACTCCAGCCTCAGTTTCCACAGCTATAAAATGGGAATAAGAATGACTACTTGGCCTCCCTTGGGAGCAGGAAACTCCCACAATATCAGAGACGTGAAGGCTTCCTGAAAGCAGACGGTCAGGCAGGAATTCTGGTGACTTCGTCGCCCCCCATTTTCATAGCTGCAAAAGCGCCCAGGACCTAATTGGTAGGGGCTCCCCATGTTTGGATGGGACTCCAACTGCATAAGACTGATTATATGAGATCTCAGGAGTATCTTCTCTCAAAGAGGTCACCAAGAACACGACAGCCTCGTGGGCGTGCACAACTGGGAAGCTGTCCTGCCTGCATCCATAATCATAATAGCTAATATTCATTAAGCACTTTCTATGCTTTCTATTTTTAAAAGCACTTTCAGGTACCAATGTAATGTTGCGTATCAACTATACTTCAATTTAAAAACAAATAATAAGATTTTTATCAATTTATCTGGCAACTGTAGATTAAATTATGCAATTGCGGGGCACCTGGGTGGCTCAGTCGGTTAAGCGTCTGACTTCGGCTCAGGTCATGATCTCACAGTTTGTAGGTTCCGTGTCAGACTCTGTGCTGACAGCTCAGAGCCTGGAACCTGCTTCAGATTCTGTGTCTCCCTCTCTCTCTGCCCCTCTCCCACTCATGCTCTCTCTCTCTCTTTTTCTCTCTCTCAAAAATAAATAAACATTAAAAACATTTAATTGTGCAATTGCTTCATCTGAAAAAAAAAAGCTTTGCAGAGTCGGATATTTTTTAAAAAGTTAATCAAAATAAATGAATAAATAACACACTTCCCCACATTTTCACTTCAGTAGCTCAAAGCTCAGCTCTGTGGTCCCGGCCACCGTCATCTCCGGCCTCTTAACTGGTCTCTGTGCCCCCAGCCCTGCCAAGGGAGGCTGCTGAAGTCGGATCATGTCACAGCTCTGATGAAGAGCTTCCAAAGCCTTCTCATCTCTCTCCAAGTAAAATCCAAGAAGTCCTTATATGCCTGCTAGGCCCTACAGGGCCTGGCCCTGCGTCCCCTGAGCCCGCCTCCTGCTTTCCTGCCCACTCAGTCCCCAACCAGCCACACTGACTGCCCTGCTGCTTCCTGAAAATGCACAAGTCCTTTGTGCCTGTGTCCTCGGATACAACACGCCTCCCCCAGACACCCCCACCCCAGGCTCATACCTACAGGCCTAAGGGCTTACCTTATCTCACAGACCTCCCCCCCCCATTCACCTCTCCCCTGCTCTCCCAGCCCTGTGACCCTCACACACTTATTTTTCTAGTAGTGGTCCCCACTGCAGCTGCTACATATTTACTTGCTGTTTTATTCTTCATACCTTCCAATCGAAAATGAACTCATGACTTCACTTCTGCATCCCCAGTGCCTAATACATAGTAGTTGCTCAGTAAATACTTGCTGAATGCTAAGTGAACTTGTCCAAGGTTACACAGCTCTGACCTGAATCTGTGCTCTTTAATAACCCTACACTACATTGGGAGGTCATGCTCCAAGCAGGTGTCAAAGTGGCTGTAGGCCCATTTTTTACATTCCTCAGAACACCCCCTTCCCCACTCACCACTACAGGATCAGAACTGTCCATCACACAAGCTAGCATGGGACCTTCCATGTCCATCTAGGACAAAAGGTCTCCCTAAGAACAGTCAGAAGCTTTGGGGTTCCCAGCCACTGTCCCTACACAGATCTGGAGTGAACGCATAAGAAAACATTATGCTCTACCCCAAGAGTCGCCCTGCCCCAAAGGACAGGTGTGTCCTTTGATGAGATGAGGAGACCTCACAGCACCCTAAAAGCTGGCTACCGATCAGATTAACAAAAGGCAGCCCTGCCCCACCTTCCCAAACCCACTTGGATAGGCCTGGGCTGCTGAATGAAAGAGCTGGGGTCTGCCTACCGCCCTCCAGAGGGCAGGCTCTCTAATTCCAGGACAGTGTTACAACAGCCTGGGAATGAGGACCATACGCACCCCCGAACCGGGAGCAAAACTGGGCAGAAGGAGCTGACTTGCAAGGGGTTGGTGGTCCACGAGACACCCAGGTAGCTGGCTGAGTCTGGAGGGAGGGGCTGTGGGCAGAGCCCTTGGTCGATGACCTGGGCATCGGGATTTCTTAAAGGTCCCCAGGAAATTCTAACGTGCAGCTGGGGCTGAGACTGCTGCCAAGAAGTAGAGATTCCTGAAGCTGATGCCATCAATCGGACTAAGGAATCTGTTTTTGTTTCATAAGCTCTCCAGGCGACTCTTGTGCTACTGATGTTCCAGGGCCACTGAACTAGGAAATCTCTGAGGCTTTTTCAGCTCTAACTTGCAGTGAGGTGACAGCAAGACAATGTTAGGGACATTTTTTAATTCTGTCACGTGAAGTGCCTGAACAAGTTATATGTCACATATTACTTTCATCCTGGAAAAAAAAAATACATTGGAATAAGTCCCTGAGTTCCATCACGGCCTATGTTCCAAGTTTAGAAAAAAGACATCCTTACCCGGCTGTCCAGCTCCGGGGGGAATTTGGTCTGGAACTGACAGATGGTCCCATCACTGTAGTCTCTTTGGATAAAGACCTTGGTGGCCAATGAGGCACTTCGCCGCAGCTCCTGCAGATTATGGACCTGAGGAGGCATACAGCAGACTCACATTCAGGGTGACCATCCATCTAGGTTTGTCCAAGACTGACGGAGGTTTTCAGGATGTGATTCTTACAGCACTAAACCAACAAAGTCCCCGGCAAACCTGAACATTAGCCACCCTACAAGTGCTCCATGGGGCACTTGGGGAAGTCATGGGGAAGCAGAACTGTGGAGTTGACTAGAGAAGACACGTCAAGCTATCCCAGAAAGATCTAGAAAAAGCCTGAATTAGGGCAAAAGCTGAGCCAAAAGGGGATGATGGTTCTGGAATCATCAACAGAGCCAGAAACAAATTTTAACAAGAGGAAAAGACTTCCTGGTAGCTGGCCCAGATCCTTCTCTCTCTTTCCCCTTCTCCCTCCCTCCCCCTCCCTTCTCCCTCTCCCTCTCTTTCCCTTCCCCCTCCTCCTCTCTCCCTCTCTCCCTCCCTTTTCCTCTCCTCCCTTCTCCCCACCCCCCGTTTACCTCCTTCTCCCTCCTTCTCACTCTCCCTCCCCCTCCCACACACACAGAGAGCCTTTCACACTTTTGTTCACTCACCAAGTATCAAATATTCACAAATCATCAGGCCTCGTGCTTGGGGAACCCAGCCCTGAACAAGACTGAGGTCTCAGGCCCCAGAAGTGGGGCTTACAGCAAGGTTGGGGAGGGGAGTAGGACAGAGGAGGACCTGATAGCCCACCAACTGGGAGGGAGATTCGGATAACCCAGAAATTAAAGAAACACCTTGCCCTGGTAGGAAGAAGTGGGGCAACTCTGTCCCTTGCCCACACCTGCAGTTTTGACATTGACACAAACTCTAGCACTTGAGGGGACTGGGCTCAATTAATAGAAGAATAGGGCCTCTTTCTTCCACTTCCAGCCTTAGTCACCCACATTTGAAAGAAGCATCCCACTGGGTAAAATATGCCAAACATTGGAACCATGTGGAGGCCAAGCCCCAAGGGCAGAGTGAACACACAGCCAGTTCATCCTGTGTAATTAAGGTGAATCTCTTCCGTCATTCAGCTTTCATTTATTGAGTCCCTACTATTGCCGAGCTCTGGGGATGCTGAGCAAAGACAGTCTGTGAGCTCCAGGGAAGAAGACAAGTAAATATATAATAAATTAGCCTGTGATAAATGCTTTAGAGAAGTAACATCTTACCCAGAAATGCTTACTCAGAAAAGACTTCCTGAGGTCTGTGTTGAGTCATCAAGAAGGCCAGGAGTTGCCAGTGGTAGGGAGCAGGCAGTGGGTGGGGAGAGGGATGTAAAGTCAACCCAGACAGAGGGAGAAGCTTGTGCAAAGGAAAAAGATGGCAGAGAACACAATATGCTCCAGTTGACTGCAGGCAGATTTCAGCAAGATGGGAGTTGGTTTGTGGATTAGGCCAGAGCAGGGGGGAATGACAGTATAGAGGACAGTACTATCACAAAGAGCTGGAGGGGGGCTCTACTAGAGGGGAGGGTATAGGACAGAAGACAAACTTGCTTAAAAGCTGGGGGAAAGTGGGGCGCCTGGGTGGCTCAGTTGGTTAAGCATCCGACTTTAGCCCAGGTCACGATCTCATGGTCTGTGAGTCCGTGAGTTCGAGCCCCGCATCGGGCTCTGGGCTGATGGCTCAGAGCCTGGAGCCTGCTTCTGATTCTGTGTCTCCTCTCTCTCTGCCCCTCCCCCGTTCATGCTCTGTCTCTCTCTGTCTCAAAAATAAATAAACGTTAAAAAATTTTTTAAAAAAAGCTGGGGGAAAGAGTAAGCAATGAGAGAAAAGTAGGAGAGATAACTGGTAGATCAAGGTTCGGAAAAGGGGAAAATCAGAGAACACTGCAGGAGACTTTCCTACATCCGGCAAAGCTTGCTCTACGTAAGAGATGTGATACCAGAGTACTGGGGCTGAACTGAAGAATATATAGATGCTCCTCTTGTCTGAACTGTCCTTGATTCCTCTAATCAAGGTTTTAATTGAGAAAATCCCCTTGACATTCACTAGGATCGTATGATAACTTTGAAAAATAAAGAAGGCTTTAGTGGTATAAGTGTGTTATTTGTTACTCTGCTCTATCTGGTTAGGATCTCATACTTTTATATTTTCCAAAGAAAAGGAAGGGGCTGTGGCCTTCCTCTGCCCTTCTAAAACCAACTGACGTGAGCCAGTGGATCATGAGGATGGATTCCCCTAGCCCCAGAAGGATCATTCAGGAAGCTCTGTGAGGGATGCATGGGAATTAAGCATGACTGGGTAAGAGGCCAGTGACTGGGGTAAGAGGCCATTTGAAGGGATGCACTATGTTTGTAGTGTCCGGGGAAACACAAAAGCAGGTCTAACCCAAGAAAAGTGATGGTGAGAATGGAAAGAAAGGGAAAAAACAGTGATTCAACTCTTCTATTATGGATAGAGCTTCTTCCCCTCTGACGGCCTCCTTTGTCTATGTCCGAGTGCACACATGCACTGTGTGCTACCATGAAGGTATGTGTCTGTGACTGTCTCTAGTGACCACTTCTTCCTCCTAGGCGTACAATTAGATTAATCCCCACCCTGCCTTGCAATTAGGTGTGGCCATATGACTGAATGGAATATGAGTGGAAGTGATGAATTCATGTATAGGTTTAGCTCACAACAACCAGCCACTCTTCTGTTACCTTTCCTCTTCCACAGAAAACAAGGAAGCTGTATGTTGAAGATGATGGGACCACAAATTGGAAAGAGCCTGGGTCCCTGAGTCAGCCTGGAGGAGACCTACTTGCTGATCAGGATCACTTCTCTGGGACTTTACTGAACAATAAACTTCTAGTTTATTATTCCATTAAAATTTTAGGATGCTATCTTGCATAGTATGGTCTCATCTCCTCTTGGCTTTGATCTGTGAGTTCTCAAGTACCCAGAGTAGGAGAGCTCAACACCCTTTCCAACCCCAAAAATCCTGAGCCTTAGAACAAAGCCTCTGGGTGACCAGGGATCTACTTCCCTCCCTGTAGAGTATTTGTGGAGTCTTGAGGAGTTGCTAGAAGATGGTATCAGACTCATTGTATATTCCAGAGCTTTCATCTCCCAGATCTATGTCAAGCACAATATAACACACTCATCTGTAGTTGGCAAAGAGTAGGACTTAAGGCAAGGCAGCATCTCCTGGCTCTCCCCATCCACGGTGGCTCAGTTGTGAAGTACCAAAAGGCCCTGATGGAAAGAGGGCCCACTGACCTGGGAGCAGGATACCTGGGTGCTAGTCCGGGCCACATGACCCTGGGCCTCCATTTCTTCAACTAGAAACTGAGAAGCTGGAACAACATAATCACTTAAAGCCCCTTCTAGCCCTGACATTCAAGAGGCTTTCTCAGGGATTATGAATGCAAATGTTTATAGGAACTAAGCATGTAAGTGGGTTGGGTGAGGGCTGTGGCTAATCAGAGAACCCACGCCCTGTCTCAAGAAAGCGGCTGACCACTGCCATGTGAGAATGTGAGCCCAGGATGCCACACTTCGACATCTTAAGAGAATGCATAAATCCAGATTTCCTTAATATCAAATGTCTTGATTTTTTTTTTTTACGTTTCCAATAAATATTTACATTTGTAAGCGCTAAGCAGACAAAATAAGGCACAACTGTGAACAAGATTCACTCCTAGAATTGCCAGGTTAGGACCTCTGAATAAGAAATCCCATCATAGGGGCCCTTGGGCCAGAGCTAGAGCCAAGCTCCAGGCACTTGCCAGCTATGTAGCTTTCAGGAAGCAAGCACAGGTTTTCAGGAGAGATCCATGATGCTCTGATCCCATAAGAGGATCCCAGAATATGCCTGCACCTCTAAGAGACCACAGCTTCTGTGTCTCCCCTGAACAGCGACTCTGGGGTTTCTTAACTGACCCTGGCACCTGGGCTTCTCATCTACTTCTTACCTTCCTCAACTCTGCCCTCTCCCCTGCCACCATCCCAGGCTTGCTGGCAGCTGGCTAAGGACACCCCAAGAGGCATTTCATGAGGAAGAAAGAGAAAGTCAGTGGCAATACCTGCTGGCACCAATTTTTGAACTGCAGTATGACAGGGATAGGGAGGCAGCCTGAAGAATGGGCCATACACCTGACAGAGCCAACCTGGTAGAGATGAGGAGTAAGCACTGGAGTTCAGAAGAACATTCCCAGTCCCAATCTGCCCAAGACAAACAGGAGGCCCCATCTGGCCCACATCTCCATCCTCATTAAAAACTAGCTAATTCCAGAGGATGCATTTGAGGCTCAACTCAAGAATCAGGAGATTCAGCTCATGAACCAACACCATGATCCCTGGCTGGGGTGTGGAGGAGGAGTGAGGATCGTGAGTCAGAGGCAGCCGAATCAGGCCTCAGGATGGAAACCCAGGCACAGGGCCTCCCTTCTTCTCAGCCTACACAAGGGCCCAAGCCCAACCTACTGTCTGTTGGCTGTTAATTCCAGGCCTCAGAGATCAAACCTCCAAATGCCTTGCTTGGATAATGCTACTTGGGTGCATTTAAAAATCTCTCAGGGGCCGGGGGTGCCTGGGTGGCTCAGTCGGTTAAGCATCCAACTTCAGCTCAGGTCATGATCTCACGGTTTGTGAGTTCAAGCCCCGCATTGGGCTCTGTGCTGATGGCTCGGAGCCTGGAGCCTGCTTCAGATTCTATGTCTCCCTCTCTCTCTGCCCCTCCGCCGCTCGTGTTCTGACTCTCTCTCTCAAAAATAAATAAACATGTTTTAAAAAATCTCTTAGGGGCCAAACTCCACCACTTAAACTTAAAGAAGCCCCTCCCAGCCAGGCATTTCCCAGTTGTCCTTGGCCATCTGGACTGTTTCCCAGGGCGGACCCTGCTCCCAGTGACACACATTTGCAGAGGTTTGTCGCTCAGGAAATGGGCTCATTACAGTTTTCCAAATGAGGTCAGTGTATCACTCAGGAGGCTTCATTCCTCCTCTGAGTTCCTCACACACACTCCTCCCTTAATGCTAACTCCTAAACAGAAATTGGGAAGCAGAAAAGATCCAGTTTCCATGCCTTCCATCCAGGGATCCAGGGACATCCATGCTTTCTCTATGTTTCTGCCTCTCTCCTCCTCACCCATCTCTCCCTCCCCCTCTGTCTTTCTGTCCCTCCCTCTCTTTCTCTCCCTCCCCCTCCTCCTTCTCCCTCCCTCTCCTTGTCTTGATCTCCTCTTCACCTCCCAAAACACCTTCTGCTGGAACTGTGGACTTACCAGTCAGAACCCAAAGGGAATGGCCAAGAAGTTTGGCATGAGGTTTTCCTTCTCCCAACAGGTTTTCCCTGGTAATCTTAACTCAGTCCTAACAGTAAAAACAGCCTGGGGAGAATGACTCACTGCACAGCCCAGATAATGTGCACATTCTGTGCCTTGGCAGAGCTAAGGCTTCCTCCCTCAGTACTGCCAGCAGGGTCCACCCAAGGCCAAATTGGGAAATGGGTAATGTTTGTCCTCTGCTCTCCATCCCTTCTGGGCATACCTCTGTCCCTCTGTCCCTCTACCCTCAAGCTGACCCAGCCAGGCTGAACAGGGGGCCTGAGTCCTTCCTGAACTCTTCCGCATCCGTTCCCCCATCACAGCCTCACGTGCCCACCTCGCTGTTGAGCAACGCCGTTGGCTAACTGGATACACCTGGCTGCAGCAGAAAAAAACACTGACCAGGGAGGCAGAAGACTCAGTCTCTAATCCTTGCCCTGCCTCTTTTGAGCCATAGTCTCTTGAATACGTCTTGCATTCCAGTTGCATTATCTGTAAAATGGGATAATGATGCTACTTCACAGAGATCAAGCAAGCTCCTGAGCCTCGGTTGGCTCACCTGTTAATTGCGGATAATAACAGCATCCTTGCCCACTTCACAGGGGTGCTCTAAAGCTCAAAGGAGATCATACATGTGATAGTGCTTTGTACACAGGAAAGTGCTATATTCACAGAGGCATTAAAAGCAGAGCCTCTCCCAGGGGAGAGTCACGCATGCCTAACAGCAGCCTCCTAGAAACACTGCCTCAACCTAGAGATGTGAGCCTGCTGGTTGGAATTTCTGGACCATAACAGACCTGAAGTGGAGGAGATATGATGGGACAGACGGCATCCTGGGATCTGTCAGATCACATCACAGGTGTGGCTGCCTTCTCTGCCCACTCCTCTGGCCCAGCTATGCCAAGTTGTCCTTTGCTGCCCAATACCAGCAGGCTTTGCTGCCTCCTGGCAGCCTGGCAGCCCTATCTGGAAGGTGACCAGATCCTTGGTCATTTCTCCTTTGTTCTTCCTGCTCTCCTCAGTAACTTTGGCACTTTCCAAGCTTTCTGATTATTTATTTATTTTGCATTCCTCCACCTGTAAAACCAAGCTCCATGGGTCTGCTTAAGGCTTGGCCCCTCACAAGGTCCTAGAGGATGAGCTCTCCTAACTAACCTTGTGCTTTGTCACAAAGCCAAGCAGTACCAAGCAACTGTACCTTGTTCTGTGGTGGCCACAACAGCAGAATTGCAATGGTGACACTTGGTGTTGATGTCACCCTGCTCACCAGGACGCCCCGATGCAATGCAGAGAGTCATTCAAAAGCCTGTGCTGTTCCCCCTGGCTTGCATCCCAGCTGGGTGAGAAGTAGGGAAACACCACAAAAGAAGTCAGCATCAGAACTGGGGAGACCCTGGTGTCCTGGGTTCCGCTCCGAAAATCCAAAGGAAGAAACTTTTCAGCTCTGCTGCTAACATGCTGTGTATCAAATAGGTCCTCCCCTTCTCCATGTGGTAGCTTTACCACTTATAAAGTGGGAACATAAAGAGCTCCACTTCCCACATGAAAGGAGGGAGTACAAGAGAAAATTCCTGACCTCTTAACCACTGCACCAAGATTCTGCCCTCAGCCAACAGGTCCCTGGGTTCAACTTTCAAGTCCCTTGAAGGTGACACACCTATAAGCACACCCTGGAGAAGAAGAAAAAGACAGCTCCTCCCATCAGACCCGGGAAATGTAGACACCCTGGTACAAGAAACTTGAATGATATAAAAAAAAGGGGGGGGGAGCAGGGGCAAGAAAGCATAATATGCAAAAGTAGAGACTGGTGCAGGCAGCTCATTAAACCCAACTGTTTGAGGTTTTGGCCTGAGGATTCTTTGTCCCCTCACTCCCCCACGAAGGAAATGTGAAGGTGGACGTAGGTCTGTCATCTTTTAACCAGGCTTTTGGGTTTAAAAGCTGGATGGCTGCACTGCATAGCAACAGCAACCAGCCGCCTTCCTTCCCCTAAAACAGGGGCGAGCTCACCTCCAAACCTCTAGGGAAGTAGTTTTAGGACTAGCAGTTCCAGGGTAAGAGGAAACCCCAGCTGGGGCCCTGGAGCAAACCTGGTGCTAGTGCCAACAAGTGGCCTGGGCAGCCTCGGGGACTCAGATGGGTAAGATAGCCAGAGATGAGATGAGTTCTCAGGAGAAGCCCCCTCTTCCACCCTGCCACTCTTCCCCCTACCCCTCCCCGCAGTACTGATTCAGGGAAACCACCCCATCCTACCCTACCCCACCCCCTCACTCCACCCCACCCCACCTCACCCCCCCCCTTCTTCCTTTCCCGCCCAGTCCGCCCCTAGCGGGGATGTGTTCCCGCACCAGTCAGCCACTGCCTGCGGGCCGGGCAGTCGCCCCCTACCTCAGTGGCCATGTTCCAGGGGCGCCGACCGCTCCGAGCCTGCTGGGAGGCCGGAGAAGGGGGGCTGTCCGCGGTGCTGACTCGGGGAGCGGGTGGGCTAACCGCGACGAGACGGGGCCCGGGGCACTGTCCGCGGTGCTGATGCGGACGCCGCGGGCCCGGCTAGTTGGTGGGCCGGAGGGCGCCTAGGTACTGGCGACCGCCGCTGTGCTATCCGCGGTGCTGATGCGGGCGCCGGGCCGGGGAGGCGAGGCCGCGCCCGAGGCTCTTCACCGCCCGCTCGCCGGCTGCCGCTGCTCCTGCAAGCAACGGCCCGGTTTATCTTTGACAGCGGCGGCGGGGGTGGGGGCGGCAGGGGGAGGAGGGGCCAGGCGCCTCCGCGGACCGGGAGGGGGAAGCGCGGCCCCCAGACTCCGGCGCCCGCCCGCCGGAGAGGAGCCCCGCCCGCGGCCAGAGGCTTCGCTCCCGCCCGGCCCCGAGGCCCCGCCTCTCCTGTCAGCCCTTCCCCCTAGTAAGAGCGCCAGGAGCTCTGCGCTTGCTACCACGGCCTCCTGAGACTTCCAGACCCGGAGAAGAGAGAGGCAGGACGGTTCTGGGGCAAGACACTCAGCTTGCGGAGGCTGACAGTCCTCCACGCGTTCGCAGGCCCCCAGGTGCGGCCTCTTTACCTTTTCTACACCCCTCCCCCAACCCCTCCTCCACCGTGGCCCCAGGCTTCCTCTACCGTATTTTTCTGTTCTTTCTCCCCGTTTCTTCTCTGTGCCCCCCTCCCCAGACTTGCATGGACATTCCCTCCTCTCCTCATCTCTTCTTTTCACTGCTTTGAACCCTATTAGCTAGAGGAGAATGCTGCTGACCGCAGAAAATCATTTCCTTTCTTTACGTGCCTGCATTTCATCCCCAAAGAAACCTTGGGGTCCCTTCTTTCAGGGAGCTCCAGAACTGAAGCCAGTCTCTCCACTGCTCTTCCTGACCCTGGCCCCACCCCTACTCTTCGCCCTCTCCCCTGAAATCCCAGTGTTTACATATACACCACCACCACTCAACAAACACAAGCAGATGGTGCCAAACTGGTTTACCCAGGATGTCGGGGCTGGCCCTGGCGCTGCCTTCACAATTTTGACATCAAAGCTTCCAGCCAAATGACCTACCTATTTCCTTAATAAACAAAAAGGAAACACCAACACAAGTGCCTTTTTACACATCCATAACACCCCTAGGTCTTTGGGGGAAGCGGAGTCTGTTCCTCTGCAGCTCATGCAGCCAGGAGACCTGGATTCTGGCTCAGGCTCCTCCAGCTGTATGACCTTGGTCAAAAGCTTCACCTCTGAGCTTCTTTCTGTAAAATGAGGACCGGAATTCACTAGACCATTTCTAGGATCCTTTCTTTTCTTTCCTTCAACCTTTTATTTTGAAATTTTCAAACCCACAGGTTGAAAGAATAGTACAATAACCATACTGTCCACCTAGCTTCAACATTTGTTAACATTTTGCCATATTTTCTTGATAGATATGGAAACATAGATATATGTTTGGCTAAATTATTAGGAAGTAAGCGACAGATATGAAGTTTTCCCCTTCAGTCCTTCACCGTGCCTCTCCTAAGAATAAGGGCCTTCTACCCAACCACAATATTATCATCACACCTTTAAAGATTTCATAACATCTAACATGCTAGGATAGTTTACTGCACCTAAAACACATCATTAGCAATGGCCTCTCACAAATTCCCTTCAGAACTTTTCATTTTTAATAGCTAACATTTATTGAGCACTTACTATGTTCCAAACCATATGCTACATACTTTACTTGTACTGTCTTATGTAATTCTCAAAATTACTCTTTGAATTAAGTGCTATTATTATCCTTTAATTATTCCCACTTTACAAACCAGAAAACTGAGAAAATTGCCCAAGGTCGTGTGGCTTGTGAGAAATGGAGGCAGGATTCAAAATATAAGCAGTCAAGTTCCAGAGCTTGCGCGGTTGATCCTCCTAACTGTACTCCTCCCTTCAACATCTTGTAGACCTTAAACTAGCAGATCAGTAACCATATCTCCAACTGCCTATTTTGCAGATGAACAAACTGAGTCCCAGAGGATAAATGAAATGCCAAAGAAGTTAAAGGCAGATGTTTCACCCCACCTTAGAGTTTTGGCCAATGATTTGGCATCAAGGAGCAAACTGAAAATATCTGTGAATCCTATGGTGGTCACGAATATTAAATAGTTGCACAATCTGATGATCTCCATGGACACCTCTCCCAGTTCCTCACACTTAATTTTTATCATATTCATTAAACAACTATCTGGAAACCACTCTCTTTGCCTGATGACAAGAGATCTAGATGAGTCCATTTAACAAATCTATTCATTCAATGTACATTCCTTGAACATTTCCTATGTATCAGACACTCTTCTCAGAGCATGGGCTACAGCAGTGTCTACATGCACAAAGACTCTGTTCTTATTGAATTTACATATTAATGGGGATAACAATCAGTAGCCATAAACAAATCAGTATAAAATATGTTGAGGTGTGATCATTGCTAGGGAGAAAAGTAAAGCATGGTAAAGAGAGGTGACAGAGGAGAGTTGCTTTAGAAAGATAGGGAATGTTTTTTTGATAAGGTGAAATTTGGGCAGGGGCCTGAGGTAAATGAAAGAACTTAACATGAAGGTACCTAAAGAAAGAGTGAAATCGCTTAGAGGACAGTACAAGGGCAGGTGGCAGGAAGGAGTAGGCTTGGCATGTTCGAAGAATAGCAGGGAAACCAGTGTAGCTAGACTGGAGTGGGCAAGGGGTAGAGAGATGGGATCTGAGATCAGAGAGGTAACAGGAACCAGGTCTTAAAGGACTCACGGGCCCTGATAAGGACTTTGGATTCTATTAAGAAAGTGGGATCAACAGCCTTAGAAAGTTTAGGGTAGAGGCATGGCATTATCTAATTGTAGTTTTTTACACGATTCTGAATGCCAGGGCTGGGATGGAAAGGGGAGCAAAGCGGGAGGAAGGCAAGGATGGAAGCAGTGACACCAGTTAGGAGGCTGAAATAGAAGCAGTGACACCAGTTAGGAAGTTAAGAGTAGTCTAGGCAAGATATGGTGGTGGCTTAGACTAGGGTAGTAGCGGTGCAGGTGGGAAGAAGTGGCCAGACCCTAGATATAATTTGAAGGTAGTGCTGGCAGGACCTGTTAATAGACGGGGTGTGGTATAAAAGTGAGTCAAAAATGATTCCAAGTTTGGAAGTCTGAGCCATTGGAAGAAGGGAGTTGCCATTTACTGAGAAGGGAAGCCTAAGGACTGAGTAGGCCTGAAAGGATGGAGAACAGTTTTGCTTAGTTGATTTAGGTTTGAAATTTGATGTGCATATTATACATCTAAGTGGAGTGGGCATTTGAGGTTCAAGAGAGAGGTAGAGCGTTGGAGAGCCACCAGTATGTGAACAGTATTTGAAAGCGGGTGACCAGATGAGATCGTCTAGGGAGTGGATATAGCTAGAAAAATTGTCCAAGAGCTGTTCCTGGACACTTTATTACTTACAGGTTGAGAAGATGAAAGTTGACTGAGAAGAGTGACCAGTGAAGTAGGAGGAGACCCAAGAGAGTGGTGTCCTGGAGCCAAGGAAGAAACCTGGTAACAGAGCCCTACCAGCTGTGCCGAGAGCTGCTCATATGTAGAAAAAGATGAGGACTAAGAAATGACCATTGGGCTTGACAGCTAGAAGGTCACTGATGAGCTTGATAAAAGCTGTTTCAGTAGAGAATGGGGATGAGATCCTGAGTGAAGTGGATTTGAGAGTCTGAATGGAGGAGAGGAAGGAGAGCTACTGAGAGTGTAGACAAGTCTTGAGAGGCATTTTGCTGTAAAAGGGACTGAAGAGTAAAACAGTGGCCTGAAGGAGAAGTAGGAGCAAGGGAGGCTCTTTTAAGATAGGAGTACATTGAAGCTTGCTTGTTGCTGATAGAAATAATCCAGTAGAGAGGGAAACACTGAGGGCTCAGGAAGAAGAGAGTTAATTACAGAAGCAAGCCCTTAAGAGGTCAGCAAAGGTTGGGATCCAGGGCAAACATGGAGGGGCTGGCTTTAGAGAGGACCACAGACAATTTTCCACCACAGATAAATGGGGAGAAGCAAAGTAAATGGCCACAGATGTGAGCAGGTTGGGTGTTGTTGTATAAGCAAAGACCCAAGCTCTACTCCTTACTCCTCTTCAGCTAACCAGAGGCTTCATGCATCATGACTTTCTTGACAAGTGCATTCAACCATTACATACAGAAAGCTTGCTATGTGCTAAACATGGTGCTGGCACTTTTCTTGTGTGGCCCAAAGAGAGCTCTCCTTCCCAATGAAGTTACAGGACTAGGACTCTATGGAGAACCTTGAGCTAGTCCACGCAGGGATGATCCCTTTTAATATCCAGCTCCCCTGACTAGAAAGAGACTGTAACAGCCTCCGCCTTTTATCACTACACCTTCTCCAGTTGCTACACCAATCTTGACAGACCTCAAGGCTTAGAGGCATCAAAGTGGAGACCATGGAGAGAGATCCACAGTTGGAGTGGGGAGTTTCATACCAGGCTGACTCAGAGCCAATGGGCAGCTACAGGATGGGATGTTCCCACACTTCAGTCATTTGGACTTTAACTCTTGAAGCAGAAGAAGACACTGAGATTTAATCTGACTAATAATTATTACCCAGCTGCCTTGGGACAAACCAGTCCTATGCAGGAGCTGAGCTCTTTGATGTTTTGTCATAAATTAATGAGTTTGCCCACAAAATAACATCAAAGAAGATCTACTGACTAATTCATTGTTATCATCCTCCAACCTGTGGCTATATTGGAAAGTCTCCAAAAAAAGGACCACAGCCAGAAAAAGAAACCCACTGAAAGATTTGGAAATCATGATATTTGGAAAGGGATGAGAGAGAAATGAACTCCTGCAGACTGTAGAGGAGACAGGAAAAGATTAGCAAATCTCAAGGAAATGAAAATGCCAGGGACACAGAAAGATTCTCAACACTTGGGTCTGGAAGGAAAATGATTGCATGAATGCTTGAGGGGAAAATTGTGGTCTGGATGGTCTCACATGGTGTGATCTCAGAGCACACTGTGGGGACTACGAGGAAGCGTGTGGTAGGAAACTGTGTCTCTGGAGTCAGATGGCATGGATTTCAACCTCTCTCTCTATTTACCATGTGACCATCAGCAAGTCTCAATATTTCTGAACCTCAGTTTTCTGATCTGTAAAACAGTGGCAATAATTCTCCCTCCCCAGATAGGATCCCTCCAAGAATAGGAGGTTTTCTCCAGATGTTACCTGACTCTTCCAAATCGGGTCTTTCAGGATGAAAACAGGAAAAGACTTATGGAGATGCCTTGCTAGAGATCAGCAGCATTTATTCTAGGCGAAGCAAGATTTCCTAAGGCACAGAAAAGATCAGCAAGTGTGCTTCATTTAACTCTGTGAGCAGTTAGTGAATACCCACTCTATGCCAGGCCGAAAGAAGACCATGGGATGTGTCCAACCCCTCAAGGACCCCAAAATATAACCAAGTGATGACTAGGTTCTGTGATAAGTGCTAAGGTGTAGAGAGTTTCCTCAGAGTTAGGCCCAGGAAAGGTTTTACAAACTACATGACATTTGAGCTTGGACTTCAAGGATTAGTATCATATCCCCAGACAGCAGATAAAAGAACATGGTACACAAAGCCAGGAAGGCATGAAAGGTGCCTGGAAACACAGAACCTCTGGGACTTCAAAACTCAGGAAAGCAGCTGCCAGGGATGCAGCAACAGGGATGACTGCAAAGGCCCCAGAAACATGAATGGAGGGGACCCGCCCTAAAAATAGTACCAGAGCAGGCAAACAGTGACACATGTCTAGAAGTGCAGTCACTAGGAGGTGACTAAGCTAATGGGGAGTTGCCTCCCTTTCTTGATTTCATTCATAGTCTCTCTCCACCTCTCTCCCTCTCTTTCCCTCTCCCTCTCCCTCCCCCCCTCACTTCCCCCTCTCTCTCTCCCTCCCGCCCTCCCTCTCTCCCCACTGGAGGAAGTAGAGTGGGAGGCAAGCGTCTATAAGAATTCACAGCTACCCCAGGAGCAACTGCAGATACTGGAACTATTCACCAAAATGTTCACCTGCCGTTACAACAGCCACTGTGCCGGAGGCCAGGCAGAGCACTCAAAGGACCCCTGTTCCAACAGGGGCTCCAGGGGCCCCCTGAAGTAATAATCATCAGATGATTGACTGCAGGGTGTCACTTCCACACAAGCACACTGGCCACAAACTCACCAATCACTTCAAACCATAGCCAGCTGGGGGAAGATGCAAGGCTTCTGACTAAGAAGTGAAAATTCTCTGAGGAAGTAAACAGGCACGAGCATAAAGGGTTGATAGGTGCTTATAAAGCATCATTAATTACAAGAGTCAGAAGAGATCATGGAGTTCAAACCAATTTCAACTGAGGAACCCTTTGTTCAAACAACATCTTGCGTGAAAGTCAGAGATATAAAACAAATAAAAGGAAGGAAGGCAGAGCTTACCTAGGTCTACCAACCCCTCACTCTCTACAGAAGCCGCCAAGATACCCCTCTGAACCCCTCCCCCCAGGGCTCAGGAGAATAGGGGTTTTTTAATCATCAAAGTAACACATGCTTATGGTGTTAAAAATCCAAACATACCAAAAGACTTGTAATAAAGGGCAAAAGGAGTTCTCTGCCTACTCTTACGCCTTCCTACCTTCCACTGTTTTTCCCCCAGAAGAAATGACTTTTCACTCTTTTTACTGTTTCTGCTTTAAATTCTTCGGAGAGTTTCCTTTACCTTGCTAAATGATATGCCTGTACTTCTGTATCTTGATTTATTAACTTTAGAAACCTTGTCCTGTTTTCTGCACTGACAGAAGAGAACTTAGCTCAACCTGCCACCCTCACCTCCCAATATAGTCACAGCACTATTTGAACTTGATTTTTATTTTTATCAAAGTAATACATGCAATTAGTTTAAAATTCCAACCAGGGACAAGGGCTTATAGCAAAAAACAAAAACAACCAAAAAAGCCCAGAAGCTCAGTCCTATCTCTTCCTTCCCTCTCATTGCCCCCATGCTCCTTCCCACTAAGGGAGGTTGGCTCGTGGGAGGAGAAAACTTCTGTTTGGTCCTCCCCCCTTTTTTTTCAATAGCATTCACCACCTTTTCTAGCAAAGGCTTTATTGTGGGCTTTACTATGCTCTTTGTTATGTTCACTGATGTATCCCACATATCTAGAATAAGGTCTGACTCAACAAATATTTGTTGAATTCATTAACACAAAATTCTGTGGAAAAGGGAGAGAACGAAGTAGGGCTTCTTGGAGATAGTGTACAACCAGTCATTTTACAACCGATTCATTCTATGGGAAGGAATGGATATAAATGAAAATTTTATTTTATAGATAAGGCACAGTGCTTCTGGACGGTGCGAGGGGGGTGCTATAAAGATAAAGACTTCAGTTCAGACCCTCTTATTGGTTTTACATGTTTGGACAAGTCAGTCCAATTAATTGCCTTGGAAAGAAAGTAGCTATTTGCTTAGGTTGGTCGAGGCCAGGTGGGAAATGAGTGTTGAGAAGTGCCCTTTGCCAAACCCACCATCCCAAGGACAGTTCCTGCTGTGAAAGGAGGAGCTGAGATGCTTCCTCCAAGGGTGACAGCCACCATGGGCCCCAGAACCACAGGCCATTAGCCCAGAGCTGGGCCCCGGGCATGGCCGGGGAGAAGAGAATTCAGTCCTGAGCCCAAGAACTGCACACTGTGAGTCCTACCTTCCAGATGCATCTCATAGCCCTCTAGTCCCAGGAAGACTTTCCTGAACCATCCCACTCCCAACACAGGGCTTTACAGACACCTCTCCGTGGCTAGTATCTTACCGTGCTTTGCCTGGTAAACTCCTACAGAGCTTTTGGAATTCCTGACCACTGGCCAGGTCATAGGGCGAGTTCCAGTGATTGGAATGTTTCCATAGTCTTCAGAGTTCTGCCAGCCTGTTCACCATTCCCTGCCTCTGTGTCATCTACGACTCCTTCTGGCCCCCTGACATGTCCCTGTATCCATAGCTTCCTGAGCTGAAAAAAATATCACTGTCTCTTCATCAAGGCCATAACACCCCAGGCTCCTGTTTTTCCTGGGCCCGGCGCGTCTGGCCCCTGCCCATCCTCCGAGCCCCTTCTTACCACTTCTCTCCCTCGCACCCTCCATGCCAGCCCCAGCCATGATGGACTTGGAGTTTTCAGTCCCCCAACTCTGCTACACTCTGCATCATTTCCAAGCCTTCATCTATGCTCTGCCTGGATCATTCTTTCCCTCTTCTTCACCTGAATAAATCCCCTGGGGGTCTCAAATTTAAAATTCACTACCTTGGGTAGTACTGGTTTTACTTTATTTTTCCATACATTTTGTTCTGATTATGTTTATTAAAATGTTATTCTTGGGGTGCCTGAGTGGCTCAGTTGGTTAAGCATCTGACTCTTGGTTTCGGCTCAGGTCATGAACTCGTGGTTCGTGAGTTTGAGCCCCGCATAGGGCTCTGTGCTGATAGTGCAGCCTGCTTGGGATTCTCTCTCTCTCTCTCTCTCTCTCTCTCTCTCTCTCTCCCTCTCTTTCTGCCTCTCCCTTGCTCACTCTCTATCTCTCTCTCACACAAATAAATATTTTAGAAAATGTTATTCTTATTCTTTGTTGAATCTAATAATAAAAAATTGAGAACTGTAAAAAATTAAATTAAAATAAAATAAAATTTACTTCCCCGGGCAAGCCTTCCCTGGCACTTCAGCCATGGTTAGGTGTCCCTATTATGAGCACCCCATGCTTGCCCTATAAAATAATCATACTTCCTAAAATTTATTTTTATTTCCTATTAGACCATAAGCCCTTTGAGGGCAGGAATTTTGTCTCCTCAGTTGCATTCCCAGTGCTCAGCGTAGTACTGGGACATAACAGATGCTCAATCAATACTTGTACAGGAAGCTGGGTTGACTGATAGGATAGAAGGTGTCTCCATTCAGTTCTCCAACACTAAGCCTCAGGAAGGGAAAGGCATGGTTCCAATCAAAAAGGGCTTTATAATCTTGTTTGGGAAACCCAGCTTAGACCTCCTGACACAGTGAGCAAATGACAGGTGCCCCAGTGACCTACAGAGACAAGCCATGAGTGTTGTGGGTAAGCTGAGGTGGGAGAGATTCCCGGGATCTGGTGACCAGAGCCTGCTCCCGGCCCAACAGACCAGAGGTAGCATTCTGAAAGATGAGGTGTTTCCTACTTAGAGGATAAGGACAGGCAAGGCTGGACAGAATTGCAGCTAGAATGAGGGGAGGGGAGATGTGTGTGAAATAGCAGACCGTGCAGGCTGATTTGAACTACTCTAGAAAAACAAGGCTGGAGCCAGATAACACAGAGCCATTAAAGTGAGGCAATGGGGACCTGAGAAGGAACCAAAAGAGTGAGGAGCATAAGGAAAGCAATGTACCAGAATGGGTCATCTGGGAGCATCTAAGGGAGGGAATAGACGGGAGGGGCTGAAGCAGGAAGGAAGCTTTGTGCTGGATGGAGGGGAGAAGATCGGTCACTACCTAGGAATGAGGGCAAAGGGACAGATTCAAGAAACATTTTAAATGGGGTCACCACAGGCCGCTGCTTCTGACTGAGTGCATCAGATGAAAGAGGGAGATGTGTAGACAAAGGGGATGCAGGACTGTCCATCGCCATGGCTGGGAGATGGCATGGTCAGAAATCACAAAGGCAGATTAGATAACTCTATACATGCCCAATGTAAAGGATAGAAGCTTCTGCGATTTTTTTAAGACTAAGGGGATAGTGCAAGACTATGGGTTAAGACTTGGGAGGTCTCTCTATAAAAGTCATAGTTGATGCCATAAGAATGGATCACTTGACCTGGGAAGAGAGATAAAGAGAGCCATGAGAAAGAGACTGACTGTCTTGAGCAAAATGATGCAATTCAAGTCAAAGATCCCTCAGTTTAAATCCCAGCTGGGTCACTTACGAACTGGATGGCCTCAGGCAGGTTCATGAACCTCGCAGAGCCTAGTTTCCACATCTGCAAAGTGGGGATAAAAATGCCATCATGGAATTTTTGTAAGCAGTATATTAAATGACCTCTGGAAAGAGACACGTTCAACTCCAAGTCTGAACAGATGTTCAGCAAAGGCAGATCCCGGGGGAAGGAATCAGTGCAAGAAGAAAAGGGTGTCAGATTAAGACCCAGCACCCTGGAACATCACAGAAGCCCAAGGAGACAAAAAGCTCTGGGAGCCAGGATGAACAGTGGCAGGTATTATAGAAAGTTCAAGGGGAACTGGATTGGCAGGAATTACATTACTGACTCTTTTGAGAACGGGATTTTGAGGAGTACAAAAAGAGCTGGGGAACAGAATACAGAAAAATGCAAGAGAAAGAAATCCACACAAAGTCACCCCTATCACTCAGGATGTTAGGGCTGCAAAAAGATTATCCTAGGAACATGGTTTGAACGATAAGACATTTAATTAGACAAGAAGTCTGGAGCGCGGCAGCTTCAAGGCCACTTGCTCAGAGGCCTTCCTGGACCACCCACTGCAGGTGGCTCCTGTCACTCTTCTTCCCTGGACTCTGCCCTTGGTCTCCTCGCATTTCACATGCTCCTCTTCGTCTGTTACTTTGCCTGTGTGTCGCCTGGCCCATGCACTACCGCGTAAGCTCATTATGGGTGGGAACGACACGCCTCTTGTCTACCATAGTAGTAAGCTCCCTAGCGCTAGGTCTGGAGAATAGCAGATGCTTGATAAATGGTTGTTGAAGGAATAAAAAGACGGACCACGGTAGTGAGAGAGGGCCGAGAGGGGAGACATGGAGGCAGATTCAAACCCAAATCCCTGCTCAGAGAGGGTTCCATCCACCCCTCTGTGTCCAGGAGGGTGTTTGCTAAGCCCCCTCTGCCTTCAGACTGGCGTGTGGGCAGCCCTGGGCACCTGGAAGGGAGGAGGGAAGGCTTTCCAGATGCCCCTGTTATTAGCAGCCCGGACACAACTCTACCCCACGAGGACCCTCCCTTTCTCTATCTGCTCCTAAGGGAGTCTCTCCTGACTGCCACATTGGGTTCTTGGCAACCACCAGTCCAGAAAGATACCCTGAAACTGGAGGATGTTCAGAGATGAAATATCTGAAACAGCGCAGGAACAGGGGAAATGGAATAATTGTAACAGATGAAAAGACCCACCTCTGGGCTTTGCCACGTTAGGCAGAACAGGACAGTTGCATGCAAGACTCTAAGGGTGTGAAGCCCCACAGGGGAGGAGTCGTACTGAGGATGACATGAGAGGGTGTGATTATGTGAAATGGAATCAGACGGGAATTTGGGGCTTAGTGGCAGGAACCATTTCCTCCCAGGGAAAACTCTGAGGTTGGGCAGTGGTTTCCTAACGGAAGGACTGACGCGCCACCCCAGAAGCATTTAAGCCCAACTTAAGTCAAGCCTGGAAGACTCTGCAAGTATGGTGGCCTCATTCTAGAAGGCCCAGGTCAGCTACTGGAGGGGAAGAGGTAATCTGACGGCAGCATGGTATAACGGTTCTTACTCAGTCTCTGTGGTCAGAGAGAAATGGATTCCAGTCTCAGTGTCTGACTGGTGAAGTGCAGTGGAGACGGCACTGGATGAACAGTTAGGAAACCTACATCTAAATCCCAGCTCAGTGTCTTACTAGCTGTGTGTCACCCAACAGGTCACGGTCCCTCTCTGGACTTCGAGTTCTCCATCATCTAAAAGAGGAAAGTAGACCTCATGACCCTAAGGGCTTCCCCAGGCCTGACACTCTGCAATTTGCAGAATGTCCAGCCCTCCAGCTGCTCATATATGTCTGGATTTCTTTCCCTCATTAGGGTCATTTTACATGCAAGACAGCAGGAAACTGGAATCCTCCGGAAGCCTCTGAAATGGAAGTCGCTGAGTGGCAAAGCGTCCGCACAACACAGTGGGCAGGGATTCCCTCACGGGCCCCAGCGTGGCCCATCTGCTTCGTCTGGAGCCCTGTCTTGGGGGGGCAGAAAGAGCCAGCTGGGAGGACCAGGTGGAGATGGTCCCCTCTGCCCCCAGGACCCCAGTCCTGCATAGAGATCCATGGCCAGATAGAAGCTGGGCCCTGGGGAGGAGCTCTCGCCTCATGGCCAAGGCAGGGGACCAGCCGGCCCCCGCCTTGCTTCGCACAGACCTGGGCTGGCTGGGCACTGCCTGTGGCTCAGCACTCAGCAGGAAGACCGACCCCGCATCCCGGAGCAGCAGCGGCAGCAGCCAGTTTCTTGGCCCTCACTCTGCATGACCCCAAGCTAAGGGCCTCATCTACATGAGGAGAAAGGTGGTACCCTTGTTACACCCACTTTTCAGATGGTCAAGCAACTTGCCCAAGGTGACACAGCTAAGTGTAAAGTCTGTCCAACCCCCATCTGTCTTATTCCGGATCTCGTTCTCTTTCCAGGGAGTCTCCACTCCCCTGGTGGGAATTCAGAGACTAGAGGCCAGCGTATTCCAAAATCCCGCCCCTGACAGCCTGCAATTGCATTAGCCACACCTCAGAATTAAAGCACTGTATCTCTGAAGGTCCCAGAGTGGCCACGATGAACAGGAAATGTATCAGAATGTCGGCCACTCCAACAGCCCTTAAGCAAACGGGACATGGAGTCAACAAGTGTCAATAGGGGCTGGGACGAAGGCCATTAGGAGGGGAGGGGAGGGGACTTCAGAGATACCCAAGGAGGTCCTCTTAAAGGAGGAGGAGCCTGGCCCAGTGGAGCGACCCAGTGACCATGGTACTTTCCTCCCATGCTTGGACCCAGCCCAGTAATCTAAAAAGACTGGGGATGCACAAGGCCAGGGAAACTCTGGAGAGGCCTCAGAGTGGGGTTCCGGCTGCATGGGGAGGGTGGCGGCTAGAGCCCTGCCCTCAGCATCTAAATCAGGCCACACAGGCTCTGGAGCTTCCGGGCATCGGATTGCTTTGGGACCCAGGGAACTATCTCTGGAAAAAGATGGGACAGGCTGCTAGCCATCCACCCTGCCTGAGCTCACTGGGTTTTCTGGCAGGGAGGGAGCCCCTGAGCGAGGGGAGGGCTGTGTTTTGAAATAAGTAGGGAAGCCTGCAGAGAGGAGATGAGGCCGGTGGAGTGAGTCCACAGCTCCTGGGGTACTGTTGGAGAGACCAGAGGGCCTGAGAAAAGCCTTTCCAAAGAAGAAAGTCAGGCTCGGAGCCCCTGGCCATGGGCCACCACACCCAGCAGGGAAGGCCAGTCCAACCTACCCTCCGTGCTCCAGAGATAATAATACAAAAAATAGCAGCATGTGTTACTGAACATCAATTCTGAGCTAGATGATAGGGATATAGCAGGGCACAAAACAGACAAAAAGCTGTGCCCTCATGGGGCTTATATTCTAATAGGAGTGAGAAACAATACGCAGTACAAATAAATGGTACGTTAGAAGGTGATCAGTGCAAAGAAGGGATATAGAGGAGGGAAAGGAGATGGGGGGGTGCCAGTGTGGGGGGAGGGGAGGCAGTTTGTAATTTTAGATAGCTTGGCCAAAGACCTCACTAAAGAGATGACATTTGAGTAAAGATCTAAAGGAGGCTAGGAAGCGAGCCATGTGGATTCCTGAGGAGGAGCAGTCCAGTAAACAGAAGAGGGAAGCGCCAAGGTCCTGAGGCAGAAGTAGCCTGGCATGTTCAAGAGGTCAGTGTGGCTAAAGCAGACTGATGGAAGGGAGACAGCGTCAGATATGTGGGAAGAGGTTAGAGGAAGCTTGGGTCATGTAGGGAAGACTATTACAAAAAACTATAGCTTCTGGGATCCCCTAAAGGCTTGTGAGCAAAGGAGGGACATGATCTACCCTGTGTTTAACAGAATCATTCTCGCTGCTGTGTTAAGAATAGACCAAAGTAGGGGGGCACCTGGGTAGCTCAGTCGGTGAAGCGTCCCACTTTGGCTCAGATCATGATCTCACAGTTCGTGAGTTTGAGCCCTGTGTCAGGCTCTGTGCCAACAGCTCAGAGCCTGGAGCCTGCTTCGGATTCGGTGTCTCCCTCTCCCTCTGCCCCTCCCCTGCCCACACTCTGTGTCTCTCTCCAAAATAAATAAACATTTAAAATAAATTTTTAAAAAAAGAATAGACCAAAGTGGAACTGGAAAGCCTGGTTACTCTTATTATTACCATCACCATCACCACCAGTAACAACTACAATAGCAATACCGGTTATTAAGCCTGTGTCAGACCCAGTGCTACTCCTTTAATTTTCATTAGATGGTTTAAATCTCACAGCAACCCTGGACAGAGAGAGGGCCTTATTTTTCCCATCCCACAGCTAAGGAAACGGAGACTCAGTCAAAGTCAGAAAGTCACACACATACACCCCCTCTCCAACCTGGCCCCGCTCACCTGCCCAGCCCTGCCTCTCACACCTCAACTTCTAACCCACCAGCCCCAGACAGCTACCCCAGTTTCCCCAATTCCATAGTCTCCAGGCCTCTGAGCTTTCCTCACATGCTGTTCCACTGCCGAGAATGCTCTTCTCCCACTCCCAACTGCCACGCAAACTCCAATTCATCCTTTGAGAGACAACTCAAGCTCTGCTTCCTTGGGGGGCCCTCCCAGATTGCTTCCAGCTTGGTGGCTCCTGTCCTCTTCCTGGAAATACAAAGCATTGTAACGACCCTGCAGCGGGCCTCCTAAAAACCATACGAGCTCAAGGCCAGGGCCAGTGCTTCTTTGCCTCCATTTCCCCAACAGTTTTTGCATCCAGGTTCGAATCCTAGACACGGTATTGGGGTATCCTAGGGGAGTTCCAATTTTTCCAGTGCAATTTTATTCTAAATCACATTTCCTTCATACATGTTCATTCAAGGGCACACACGGCTGACCTGGGATGGATCGGCGCAGACCCTCGGGGCTGATGGGAGCCAACATGCTTTTGGAGAACAATGGTTGCAACAGAGGAGGTGGTACAATATACAGGGAGCCCTCTGTGCTTTAGCATCAGCCAGCCCCGAGTTCGAATCCTCCTCTGCCTCTACTGTGTGGCTGTGAGAGCATTCTTTAGCCTGGGCCTTGCTTTATCATCTGTAAACCGGGGCAAATGACGTCCTCCGTATGGGTTGCATGAGAGCTGGCAATAGCACCAATGCAATGGAGATGGCATTAATGCCTCCTTGTTCACCCCCATCCCTAACCCAGCTCTGTCTCCAGAAGCCTCTTGTACATTAACACTTGGCCACCATGCTTTGGCCTCATACTTCTTGGAACTTTCGCAATCATTAACCCGGAATCCCCCTTCTGGCTGGAGGCCCAGCTCTGAGGCGGTGCCTGTAGCTTCCTGGCAGCTCACCTGGCCCTGGCCTCTCACCTCGGAGCCCCTGCCAAGGGTGCCCCCCCCCGCCCCTCCCCACTGCCTGAGTACATCTATGCGTTCACTCCTTCCCTCCCCACCAGTTGTGGCTCCATTGCTGCAAGGCCTTCCTGCCTGATTGGCCACCTCAGCCACTTCCACGCTTCCAGCAGATATTGGGCAATTTAAAAGGGCAGTGTTCATTTGGGAAATAAGAAGGAGGAAAGACTCCCCCCAACACAGCAGGTCAGAACAACGTTTGATGCCGGAAGCTAGGCAAAAGTCCTGGCTACCGGTCGTTCGAGGTGTTGTAACATGTCAGGTCCCTTGAAAGTCCAACTCCCTCACTTTGCAAATGAGAGGCTCAGACGGGGTAAGGGATTGGCTCAAAGTCACACAGTCAGTGGGGAGGAGCAGGGAGTCTGATCAGGGCTGCAGACCTGCCTGTGGCCATGGTCTTCCTACTGTACCAGGCTCCCACTCATTAGGGGCTGAGTATGAACCAGACTGGCTGACATAACAGTGTCCCGTTGAAGACCCTCTGGCTCTGTTTCCCTCCAACCATACGAAAACTTTTCCAGGACGGAATCCCAGAAATCATGATGCCTGCGATCCGTGTCCTCAGCGGCCTCCACAGAAGCCATTTGTCCAGGTTCTGGGCAGCTACCCAGTCAATTGATTAAGCTTCACACTCACGGTCTCCTGAGGTGGTTGATCTTCACCTACCGTCACCACACCAGTGGTTGCAAAGAACTGGAAACCCAAATGGCATGATGCATTTGTAAGGGAGGCTGGGATATATTTAGCCTCAGCCTTCTGAGGTCAGCAGCATACCTGACAGGAGGGCCACATAGCTCAGAGACACCTGGGTCTCACCCCTGGGAGTCCCTCTCAGTAGGTACCGTTGACAAACTCTTCCAGAGATCCTGATGCCGTGTCACATCGGGACCTACTGAACTACAGCTCTTCGCTCAGTGAGGAATCCCTTCCTCCACATCCTTACATTCATTCAGAGACAGGGAGCTCACTACCTCAAAAGTTAGAAATGTTCTAGCAGTAAGAGCATGGTATATGCCCGGCTGTTATTAGCTTCCCGGTCCCAGTCAGCCTTCTGTCGTGAAACCAGTCAATGTCTCTTCTTTCTCGGGGACAATAATCAGGCCCTATGTAAGCACACCTTTCAGGTGCCTGGTCTCCTTGACCCAGGGGCTCCTGGTGTCCAATGGGGACAGAGAGATTCTCCTTGCCCAGCACACAGGGCTCCAGATGTGGGTCACTGCTCCTCCTCCTGTCCCCCACTCCCATCTGCCACTCAACCACACTTACAATGTGCCAGACGCAGAGCCTAGTAGTCGCCAAGTTCAACCGTCCCATTTTACCAATGACAGTTCCAGGACCAAGAGGAGGAAGTGACTTGTCATCCAGCAAGATTAGCCCATACTGGCTCAGCTGGCCCAGTCAGTGATCCCCAATGCACCCTGCAGAAAGTGGAGGTGCTGACACTTTCTGAAAGGTGGAGGACTCCTTGGGGCCCCAGAATCACTGCAATGCCCATCACCAGAAGTTAACAATCATCCCAGCATCCCTGGCCCTTGTTCCCAACCAGAGTTGGGGCTCTGCCCTGACATCTAGATAGCTCTGCGGCCCTCAGCACCTGTCACCTGCTTGCAAAGTATCAGGGGCATGAGAACAGACAGCCCACGTCCCTCCTCCAGGTTATTTATAAAGTGTTTTCAGATGAGTCAGGCACCGAGCTGCCCAGCACCAACCGGGACTGTTCCCTTGGAAATGCTAAAAATTATCCTGGGTTTTGGAATCCCACCCTGACCCTTATTAGCTTCTTGGAGAAAGTTCCAGGCAGGAAGCCGGGACCTCCACAGGTCTGTGGGGCTTTCATGGTGCTCCCACACTAGTGGTCTGAGCCCCAAGCGGGAACCTGAACTTTGGCAGGCTAGTGTTATGGGACAGATGGGGGAGCCCCAGGCAAGGGAAGAGGGGCCTCGCCAGGTACCTTCTTGGCTTAGACCACATGCCCCTTCCTGGTCAGTGCCACTCCCCCTGCAACCTTCCCAAGCCAGACTGACAGACAAGCCCAAGAAGACAGCTCCCACCCCCGCCCCCAGGCACTGGCTGCCCCCACCTCCATTCCTGTGCGTACTGCTCTCCACCTCCGCCACCAGACCGGCTATTTATATCTCTCTGGAAAGGGAGCCGGAGCCTCCAAGCCTCTCCCAGCTTCCTGCTCCTGGCAGCACTCTAATTACTTCCTCAGCTGGGTGCCGCCTGCCGCGGGCACCCTGGCTGGGGCCACCATAAATAACTGTCCCTGAGCTCACACCCGGCTTCCCACAGAGGTCAGCCTGGATGCCTCGGATGCCTCCGCCAGGAGCGTCACCACCCAGGGCCTGGTCCAGAGGAAGATACACATCCTTCTGTGAGCCCAAAGGACTCGGGAACTCTCCCTCTCCACTGCAGCCTCAGCCACAGGCCTGGGGGGCACCGCTTGTCTCCTCAGCAAACCTCCAGGGTGCCTGGCACACTCCACAGGAATAGGGAGGGCAGCAGATGTAAAAGCTGCGTCCACCCTCAAGGGAGGTAAACAGTAAACAGCTCATTATGCAACCAAGAGTGAAGTAAGTGCTAAATTAAGATACGAGCTGCGTGCCGGGCCTCCAGGCCTTCAATTCTTCCATACTTTTTTTTCCCCTTATTATCAAGGAAATTCAAATGCAGATAACAAAAAGAAAATTACAACATATTCATTATCCATCCACCCTAGGACACCCTTATCCATCCCTGAGCCCCAGACTTTTTTAAAGAAGGCAAGGTCAGGCCTCAATCTGAGGGTTCCTCTACCAGGGGACAATCAATATTCAAAAGAAACCAATAGAAAGATTTCAAAGCAAGATAATAAATATGGATAGTATAACATGTTTGCATAAATAAAATTTTTTTTTTCCAAAAACTATTCACATGCCTGGAAAATGTTTGAAAGGATACAGACCGGAGAGTTAACACTGGTGAGGGAAAGGGATAGTATAGGGGTGGGAGAACACATAAAAGGGAATTTTTCTTCTAGACGTGGCTTGATTTGCATTGTTACAATAAGCATGGATTTATATACAATTGTATAATTTTTAATTACTTTAAAACTTTTCAAAATTGCTCAATAAATACCTTCTAAAATGTTATAGTATATTATTTTATGTAAAATAATACGGTATAAAATTTTATGCTTGTATTATCTTTGCCCTTAGAACAACATAATCTTAAAACTAAAAGGAGGTGCAGCTGCTGTGAAAAACAGTCCGGTAGTTTCTCAAAAGTTAAGCAAAGAATTACCACACGAACCAGCAACGGCACTCCCAGGTATGTGCTGAAGAGAATTGAAAACAAGTACTCAAGCAGAAACTTCTCACAAATGTTCATGGCAGCACTATCCACAACAGCCAAAAGACGGAAACAACCCAAATGTCCATCTGTGGACGAACAGATAAATAAATTTGTGACGTACTCGTACAATGGAATATTATTCAGCAATACAAAGGAATGAAGTATGGATTCGTGCTACAATTGGAGAAACCTCGAAAACATTCTGTTAAGGGAAACAGGCCAGACACAAAAGGCCACATACGGTATGATTCCTTTTATATGAAAAGACTACAATGGGCAAACCCACAGAGAAGGAAACCAGATTAAGTGGTTGCCAGGGGGTGGGGGTAGGGAAGGGAGGGGCGAGGACTTAACAGGTACGGCATTCTTCCAGGGTGATGAAAAGGCTTTGAAACCAGAGAAAGGCGGTAGTTGCACAACCTTGTGAATGCACTAAACGCCACGGAATGGTACAATTTACATGCTTAATTGTGTTTTTTGAATTTCACCTCAATTAAAAAAAAAAAAAAAAACAATGAAGCACTAAAAAAAACTCCATCTCCTTTGGCCCTCATCCCTTCCCCACCCCAGTCCCTACACCTCACCACCAACACCTCCTTTGAGGGTCATGAAGGAGAATCCTTCTACTTGTCCCAGCAGAGCAGAGTCTCGGGTTCTGAGGAGGCCATGAAGAGACAGGGGAGGGTCTGAGGGGACAGCAAATATCACGGAGTGAGATAGGGGTGAGCAGGGGCAGAAACGAGCAAGGGAGTGGGAGGGCAGAGGGAAGAGGCGTGGCCTCACTTTACTAAGAACTGCTTGGCTGTCACAGAACCTTCAGGCAACCACAAGAGGTCAGTACTATTTCCCCGGTCCTCAGACCAAGGTTCTGTGCGACTCCAGGCAGGGCTGAGACCCCCTGAACTGGGGAGGGCAGCCAGGGGTACCTGGAGCAGCCCCCAGGGCATCTCAGTCTGCCCATCACCACTGCCCGGAGCCAGCTTCCTCCGGCTCTCTGGCCCCCACTCCTCACCTGCATCTACAGGCCACCCCCACCCCCAAGGCAGGTGAGAGGCGTGGGGATGGGGAAGGGGGAGATTGAGCAGGTGCGGGGATGCCCTGCCTGGAGAGAGGCTTGTCCTACTTGTGCCCCCTCCTTCTCTTCTTCTGAGTCTAGACGCAGCCCTCTGGCTGGCTGACCCCTTCCCTGCGCTTCACCTCGAGGCCAGGCTTGTGTACGAGGCTTGGGTTCTTGTCTTGTCTGCGTGGGTCCAAACTCAGACTCGCTGGTTTAACGGCTCTGTGATGTTGGGCTCCATTTCCTTAAATGTTAAATGGATATGATGATACAGGTCCCACCCAGATAAAACTGATAGATGAGAAAAGGCTCAAAAAGGACTTAGCGGTAACTGTCTCCCTTTTCTTTTCAGCCAAGCATCTGCTGAGATTACTAAAGCTTTTGGGGTGCATGGGACTAGGGCTCTGTCTGGGCCCATCTCTCTCTGCAGCTGAGGAAAGTCCCTTGTTTTTGGTAGATTCTGGTAAACTTGCCAGGTCTAAGAAGTGCCGGTGTGCCAGCCAGCCCTACCATGGCCTCCTCGAAGCCACTGTCTGGTTATTTCCCTTTTCCCCTTCAGAGCCAAATAGTTCCACCCAGCTGCCTGGCTTTTCACAAGGCTCCAAGATAGTCCAATGTCTAATAATTAAGGTCCGGTGATGCCTGTATCAGGCTTCACAATCTACGAAGCATTTTCCCAGATATTACCTCACTTGGTTCTTACCAAAATCAAACAAATCAAATATAAAACAAATCAAAGATCACTGTTTTATATCTTAGATATTAGACATAGACACACAGATCTAAATCACTCAGATAATATTCTTTCTTCCGAAATCTACTTTGCCTGATATTAATATAGCCATTCCAGCTCTCTTTTGACTAGTGTTACCATAGTATATCTTTTTCCATCCTTTTATGTTGAACATATATGTGTCCTTATATTTTAAGTGTGTTTCTTGAGGGGCACCTGGGTGGCTTAGTCGATTGAGCATTTCAGCTCAGGTCATGATCTCATGGTTCATGTGTTCGAGCCCCACATCAGGCTCTGCGCTGACAGCACAGAGACTGCTTAGGATTCTCTCTCTCCACCCCTTCCCTGCTTGCGTTCTCTCTCTCCCCTCTCCCTCACCTCAAAATAAATAAATAAACAGAAAGAAAGAAAGAAAGAAAGAAAGAAAGAAAGAAAGAAAGAAAGTTATAGTGTGTTTCTTGAAAACAATCAACAGGGGCACCTGGGTGGCTCAGGTGATTAAGCGCCTGACTTCAGCTCAGGTCGTGATCTCACAGTTCGTGGGTTCAAGCCCCATGTCAGGCTCTGTGAGGACAGCTCAGAGCGTGGAGCCTGCTTTGGATTCTGTGTTTCCCTCTCTCTCTACCCCTCCCCCACTCATGCTCTGTCCCTCTCTCCTCCAAAAATAAGCATTAAAAAAAAAGAATAAAAATAAACATTAAAAAAGAGAAAACCATCAGCAAAATGAAAAGGCAACCTGTGGAATGAGAGGAAATATTTGCAAGCTATATATCTGATTAGGGGTTAATATCCAAGATGCATGACCATGTCCAAATGATGTTTAGGCCATGTACATTTAACGTGATTACTGATGTGGTTAGGCTTGAGTCTATCATCTTGTTATTTGTTTTCTATTTGTTGCATCTGTGTTTTATTCTCTTTTCTCACCTTCTTTTGGATTGAGTATTTTTTGATGGTACTGTTTTATCTCCTTACTTGCCTTATTAGCTGTGCCACTTTGCTATGTGAATGGTTGCTTCAGCGTTTATAATATACATCTTGACCTTATCACAGTCTACCTTCAAGTGATACCATACCGGTTCACATCAACTGTAAGAGCCTTACAGTAGTATACTTCCATTTCTCCCCTTCTAGCCTCTGTCCCCTCTAGGGGACACCGTGACCTAGAAACTCACACGAGGCAATAAGCAGAGATCATCATTGAGCTCAATGAGGTCACTGAACTTTGTGGCCTAATGTCCAGTGTTTTGAAAAAGCACGGTTTCATGTACTTGGACTGTTTGTCGTTTTTTAACGTTTTGGGGGAAGGGTAAAATCCAGTCCCTCTTACTCCATCTTGGATGGAAGCAGAGCAGAAGTCCCCACTGTGTATATGAGGACACCAGGCCTCCAGAGCCAAGCTCCCGGCCGGAGGTGGGGCAGCCAGTAAACGGCCAGGTGGGGCTCCGACCGGATCTCCCCACACCGGACTCGGCGCTCTCCTCCCCTCCCTGCTGCTCCTGGATGAGCCACCCTGAGATAGCAAAACGAGCTGGCAGAATACAACGGACTTTTGCCACCACTGCAAAAAGCTGCCCACAGCATTGTCACTGGTTTTGGAAGCCACTGTGATGATTATTTTGCATAAATTTATCCATTAGATAGCAACTTTCAGCATCTTCCAAACCTCACCTCAAATGTTCCTTCTGAATCTTAAGAAGCTTCTGTGGCAAGTTCCTGTGCTGTCTGCTGCCTGTCTCCTGGGACACAGGGGTCTACCAAGGATGCTGAGACCCACTCCCCCAAAAGGTACTCAGTAACCCACAATATGATATGACTGACTGAACAGTCTCCCCCATTTGCCTTCCCATAAGTATTTTCTGCTTGAATTCATGACCTAATTTGTGGAATTGCAGCCACCCTGGTATGTGCATGCATGCGTGTGTGTGTGTGTGTGTGTGTGCAGACTGGCAGATAAGGAGGGAGGTCCCCTCTTGTTATCACACTATTCAGCACTCTTTAGGTCCAGGGACCTATTCAACTCAAAGGAGAGGGAAAGAGAGATTGGGGCAGCTAGCTCAGGCCGACTCTACCCAAGTCTGATGGGAGAAGAGAAGCCAGAGGAGCCTTCTCTGCTCTCTCCATCCTGCGGCAGAGAAGAGCCGGGGGCTCTATTCTCTCCACTCTCTTCTGTACCTGCTGATCCCACAAATGTTTTGAGAAACCAGTCTGAAAGCAACAGTATCGACTTTCATTCCTACCGCTGCTTGCCACCTGTGTATTTCACTTAAAGCTCTGCCATTCCACAGCCCCGGGACACAGATGACATGGTCAACGTGGCCAAGATGTGGCCAGGCCCCTCATCTGTAAACTGAGCCTGGGAATAGCCACCTCCCCAAACTGGTTTTTAAATAGCAAATATGACGCATCTGGCACAGACCAGGAACTTGGAGCTTGGGCTTTCTTTCCACTCTCCTCAAACCCCCTCCACTTCGGTGTATGTTTTCCTGTGTCACCCACAGAAGTCGGTGTCGTGCTTGGAAGATTGTTGCTCATGACGAAAATCAATGAAAGGAAAAACAGTAAACAGCACCTGCCTTGCACCATCCAGATAAGAGGCTCTTGAACTTTGCTGCACGCTAGAATCCCCTGGGGAGCTTTTAAAAACCCCAGTGGCAGGCTGCATCCCAGATCCATTAAACCAGCACCTCTGATGGGACCCAGACATCAGGATTTTGTAAAGCTCTCTAGGGGCTTCCAATGTGCAGCCAAGGCTGAGAACCAGTGGGCTTGTCTGAGAGATGAGAATGCCCTCAGTGTGCTCCCATCCTTTACCTGCCATCCCAGAACATGTTCCCAGCACATCACAGGCTTTCCAGAGGCCTGGGTGCAGTGCAGTGACCAGGACCAGGGACGGTGAGTAAGACCACATTTAAGAAGGCGCTCCTTCTCAGGTCCTTGTAAGTGCAGCGTGGCCATCTCACAGCCCCGAGAAGGGCCCCCTCATACTTTGCTCCCTAGATCCCTCACCCTTAAGGAGGCACTCACTCTCAGGGTCGTGCATCCTTCACTTACAAGACCCCGAGAGTGAGTGCCTCCTTATTCAATCCCTGAGTCCCTGCCCTGACCACCCCCATACACACCTCCCACCCCTGTAGTTGAAAGCTCCAAAGGTAGAATAGCCAAGGCCCCTGCCCTATCCCACCCCCACCTCAGGAAAGCATCTTGTCTTTGAACAAATCACCAGACCCTCCACCGTCCCTGCACAGGGCCGTGGTTACAGCCCCCTGGCCAGAACCCAGCAACTGGCAGGCCACCTGGCTGAGAAGGTGAAGGGGAGACGAGGTGGCTCTTACCTGCCAGCCAGCCACTGTCCCACTCCCTGAAGTTGGCCCCCTGCCCACATGACAGTTCAAAGATTCTGGGGAAATGACAAGGCTTGGCAAAGGCAAGAATGACCTTTCCTCCAGGTGCAGGGTGGGGACAGGAAGGCTGGAGAAAATGTTAGCCTTAGCCTGCTGGGGGCTCAGCTGCACCCAGAATGGGTTGGTGTTCAGAACAAGGGTCCAATAAGGGAGCTGAAAGGTGGAGTGGGGTCCCCAGCGTTGCCCTAGAAACCTTGAATGTGTCTGACCCCACTATCCTCTAAGGCCCAGCCCCCTCTTCTTTGTGGTTCTCAAGTGTGGGTGGCCTCAACAATTCCCTGGGGAACTTTCCACCAGGTTCTGCTGCAGGAGTGCTGAACCAGCACACCCAGGTGATTCTGATCCAGGTGGCCTCTACTTTGAGGACCGCCTCCGTGGGCCTTGGTGCCATCACCTCAGCATCTGCCCGCCCCCCTCCCAGCACGTGCTGTAAATCCTCTCTCTGGAAAGGATGTGATGAACCCATCCGCCCTGAGGAGCAACAGACTCAGGAGACTTGGAGGGGGGCTGCTCTCACAAGAGGTCAAGACCCCATGTCCTCCTCTGTGAAGCCTGCACTAACTCCCCCATCCACATCGGCTCACAGGTCTGCAGGGCCCAGCAGGAAAGCGCTGATGAGGGGGCCAGGCTTGATGCCACAGGGAGTAGGGGGGCTGCAGACACCTGAGCAGACAGACGTGCCATCTGGGAGGACAGGGAGGGGAGCAGCCCCTTCTCAGCCCTGCCGGCTCCTGCTGGGGAGCAGCACAGCCCAGGGTTGCTAGGTCTTCTGATCTGTCAAGAGAAGCCGGAAGTCAGATTTTTATGGGTGCTCCAATTTTTAAACCATGGGGGCCAAAGTAAGCATGTCTGAGAGCCAAATCTGGAGGCAAGCGGGCCGTCTGTTTGCAGCCTGGTCTAGAAAGCCAGCCCTTCGGGTTGAGAGACCCTGTGTGTCTCCTTACAACCCTTGGTGCCAGCTCACGGCTTACTGATCCCAGGGGTCCCGGTAAATGTTGCCACATGAGCAAGTAAGTGAAGACACAGCATGGCAGGCAGGCCAAAGGGGACTTCCTGCCCCACCACGCCTAAGTTCATTCATGTCAGTCAGCAGGGATGGGGTGCTGTCTGAAAGCCCCCTCACCCCTCCCTCTCAGAGGAGGCCTGGGCTGATGCCTAACTCACCCACCCTGGGAATGGCTCCTTGTAGCATCTCTGGCTGTGCAGTGAGCATCCCCTACCTACAGACCTTTCCTGGGTCTCCAGCTTCATCCACTCCTGTCACAAAGCCCCCCAGCCTCCTCTGCCTCCAGCCAGGACCTGGACCTAGCCCTCCAGGCCCTGTTTCATAGAGCCCCCTGGCTTGTCCTCACTTCAGGCCACTTCTCAGAAACCTTTGCTCAGGGTGCCCAGCCCAGCCCAGGCCCAGCTCCTCTGAGCCCTGCAATTGCAAGCAAGAATTAGCAAAGCCTCCCAGCTGCCCCTGGGAGAGCGGGGAGGAAAGGAAAGACCCAGTCTTGGGGCCAGTGGAGGCATCTATATGTCCTGGAACACCCCCTGCTAGAGGAAGCATATCTGAGGGCTCTGCCAATCTCAGGAGACAAAGCAGACTGTCGTGGGCAACGTGCCAAAAGGGAGGAGCTCTGCCCACAGGCAGACTGACCGATAGGCTGCCTTAAAAACAAAAGAAACATAGAAGTGAAGGTATTGAGGGGATAATGTGAGGTACAGGGTATGTAATGTCACCGCATATGAAGTTCAAGAATGAAGTGAAGCCAAGTGGGTTAATGGGAGGCTGTGGGGCACTGATGGCCAGGGGAACAAGGAAGCCTTCTGGAGGGATGGAGGTGTTCCGTATCTTGACCTGGGTGGTACTTACACAGGTGTATGCATATGGAAAAATACACAAACTATACAGTACACTTAAAGATTGGTGGACTTTACTGTGTATAAATTTAATCTCCACAATAGAAGAACAAAATAGCAATGGAAAAGAGGGTAAAGGCCTCTCACAGACACCCACAAATCAAGGAGCTGGAGACCTGAGACCAGCTTCCTGGGAAAGCTTAAAAAAGAGGCAAAAAGGCCAATGAGGTGTAAGAACCGTGCTCCCAAGTGAGCCATGGAACAGAATTCTAGCAAAGTTAGTCAGCCAGCATGTGGCCAAGTTCAAGTGCAAACACGTAGTTGAAAATGTGCTCATGGAAGAAGCCTTGAAGGCACGAAATGACTGGCCCCTAAGAGCACTGCAGCCACTTCTTTTAAAGTCCTTTGGCCTCCTATCCTAAAGCCACAGCACCATGGGGTGGCTATTCTGACTCTGATGCAGAGCAGCACAGGGGCCCAGGGAAGTTCAGGAACCTGCCCAAGGTCACAATGGCCAAACCAGGACTCAAAGCTCCGCATCAGACTACAGAGTCCTCAGAGAAAACCATGCCTCTCCCGGGAAAGCAATGCAGACATGTAGAATTCTTTGTCCGTAACAAGAGCCAATTACTAGGGACAGTCATTTTACCCAAACTTGATTTGGGGGATAATTTTGTGCGGGGGCTAATGGTCAGCCTTTTCTTCAGAAAAATCTCTGTTCTCAAGAGTCGGTGGTCTGAGAAGCTGCAGGGTGAGAGCTGTCTCTCGCTCTCTCATCTGTGTCCTACCGCCCTGGCACATGAGGTTTGCTGAAAGAGGACATATCTTCCCTTTGACAGACTTTATAACAAACCCGGAAGGGGGAATCGATAGCTGCAAAGAGGGGTGTGACAATGCAGAAGGTGTGCCACCCCTCACCAGAACCTGAGGTCTCCTCAGACAGACACGGGGCAGGCCAGCAGACTTGAGCCAATGGGCTGATAGTGGCACAGGAAAATAGAAAGAGTGTGGTGGGCACCGTTAGCACCTACCCTGAAGCCATCTCCCTCTTCTCTTCATTACAGACCCTGTTCTAGCCCCAGAAGGTAAGTCAGAATTGGACTAAGGCCAACACAGTAACCTCATTTGCTTTTCCCAACTTCTCACTGTCCCAGTTTCCCTTGTAGTCAGGATACAGTTCCTGACATTATATTAATGAAACATAAAGATAAATCTGCTGAAAAGCTTCTTGCTTCCTGGTAAAAGAAATTGACACTTAGTGCAAGTGTCCTTCTGGCCTTGAATGTGGTTGTGTGAGGCATGATGGCTGGAGCTGTGGCAGCTATCCTGTCATCAAAAGGTAACAAACTTAAGTAGAGCAAGCACAGTGAGGATGGCTGAACAGAGAGATCAAAAAAGTCTGGTTCCCTGTTGACATTTTTGAGCTGTTCATCAACTCTGAGTCAGACTTCACACTGAGCTAATTCAGTGTCATTATGGTTTAAGCCATTGTCTATTTGGGTCTTCTATTACACATATCCTATCTGACATAAAGGGCAGAGGCAGGGGAGAAGCTGAGGTGGCTCAGTCAGTTAAGTGTCCAACTTTGGCTCACATCATGACCTCACAAAACCCCACATTGGGCTCTGTGCTGACAGCTCAGAGCCTGGAGCCTACTTCAGCTTCTGTGTCTCCCTCCCTCTCTGCCCCTCCCTTGCTTGTGCTCTGTCTCTCTCTGAAAAATAAATAAAAACATTTTAAAAATAAAATTAAAATTTTTTTAAAAAGAACAGAGTCAAAAAGACACAGCCTACAGGATTCAAGTCACACAACTGAGACCAGATAAGAAGTAGGGGCAGGCCAGTCAAAGGGCAGCAGGAAGTAAACCTTGGTGGCATCATCAGGCCAAGGAATGATTCCTCAGCATTTCCTGGGCCATCCGGCCTAACGACAGCCTGACCGTGCTACACTGGCCCACCCTTTCATGCTCCTCCAAGTGTCTCTCACTGGTGATTACCCAAAGCTAAGGCAAAAACAACCACTGCCCTTCAGAGTCACAGAGTTACTGGGATCTGGGGTTTGACATACTGTCACCTTGGACAGAGAAATGCTAACACGCTGGGCAAGGAGATCTCTTTTCAATTCAGCCCAATACTAAAAAAACAGCTAGAATAATTGCACTGTGGCCCATGCATTAATCAGTAGGGCAGCTATGGAAGATCTTTGAATTCTCTCCTGATGGTAAATTATTGTAAACTTTTTATACTATAATGACCTGTTAAAGTCAGGAAGTAAGCTGCAAAATCCACATGAATTAAAGATCAGACACGAGGCTTCAGATACATTTCTCACTGCGGCAGACTCGAACAGTATTCACACTCCTCTGTTGTCAGGGGTGCTCTGGTGGGGAGGGGGAGGGGAGCACATTGGACGTTCACAGCAGCCTATGAGCCAATTTATCAGCAGGAAGATTTCATGCTCAGAGCATCCAGCTGGGGCAGGTCAGAAAGGGTACCTCAAGATCTGTAAGACAAGGGAGTTCAAATTCATGGCCAGAGGGGGAAAAAAAAAGTCATGAGTCTGGGAACCAGTTCAGGATCCATCTGAAGGGGAAAGTCTGGGTTTAGTGGTAAAGCTGAGTGAGCTCTGAGATCCAGAACCATGAAGAACAAGGCAATAGCCCAAGCAAAAAGAAATGGAAGCATCCCTAAAGAGAGATCTGCTTAGCCAGTGAGTTTCTGCATATCACCTGCACCAGGTGAGTCTAGACCTGCAGAGGGAGGAAAGCGCTTCAGCTGGCTAAGGACAGATGGCAGGAATGTGGCTGCAACCAGGATTCTCACGGTGATTCATGCCTTGGGAGTGATCATCACGATGGCTTTCATTTGAGAGGTTGCCATGTGTTGCACACCATGCTAAATGTCTTTCCAAATCCTCACAAAGCTCCATGATTTAGACTCTATCATCATTGCCACTTAACAGATGACAAAACTGAGGCCAAGAAAGGTCAAGTCAGTTTCCCAGAGTCCCACGGCTGGTGAGTGGCAAAGGCAGGTTTCCAAGCCCAGGCTCTGAATCACTTCCGTAATCTCAAGTCTACTCTCTCTTCTCCTCTCCTTGTTCTACAGGAGCTCTTCCCACACCCGGTGGCAGCTTCCACCATCCTGCCCTCCTCTCCCACCGGAAGTGCCTGCGACAGTGTGGTTGGTGCCAAGTTGTTTATCTCTGCCGCATGGTGACCTCACGATACCTGGTGTGCACCTGGTCTCCCCAGCAGCACTGTGAGCTCTTTAGGGACTGTGACAACCAGGAACACTGTCAGTTGCCAGTGACAGAATGCCCAACTAAAGCTCCTGTAATGAAGACACTTATTATCCCATACAACAGGAAGCCTGGCAGGCAGAGATCTTCCAGATTATGTTAATTTAGTGGCTCAACAAAATCAAGGCTTTGGGTCCACTTCCCTGGCACTCTTTTGGCTTTACCCAGCATGCTCATCAGAAGGCTGCAACAGAGCTCACACAAGAACATCCAAAGATGGGAAGGAGCCCTTGTGTCCCTTGTCCTGAGAGCCAAATGCTCCCCTGAGATATTGTGATGTAGAAGAAGAAATATTTGTTTGGTCTTTGTCTTTGTTCCTGGCACAGAGCTCCAAAAGCCTTTGGAATTTCCCAAATGATGAGAGGCATCAAGGTGAAAGGAACATCTTTTGTTATTCATAATGAGGCCATTTTGACCACACCTGAATTTCCGTTAATGAAGTGTTTTTGGAAAGCCCCTAGAAACCCAACTGTAGGGAAGGGGGTGGGGGGCTAGTAGTCAGGGGAGAAACCCTGTGACTACAGGGTGGCGACTTTCAGTCCCACCCTTCAACCTCCCCAGAGGGAGAGGAGCTGAAGATTGGGTTCAATCACCAATGGTCAATGGTTTAATCAATTGTGCCTATATGATGAAGCCTCCATTAAAAAAAAAAAAAAAAAACAACCCTAACTGAAGGGGTTCAGAGAGCTTCTGGTTGGTGAACACGTAGAGGTGCCAGGAGGGTGACACCCACAGAGAGGGCCCCTTCCCCCATAGCTCGCCCCACGCATTTCTTCCATCCGGCTGTTTCTGAGTTGTATCCTTTTACATTAAACTAGTATTCCAGTAAGTAAACTTTTCCTGAGTTCCATGACCCATTCCAGCAAATTAACTGAACCCAGGAGGGGTTTGTGAATACCTTCAGTTTGTAGCCAGTAGTTTAGAAGCACAGGTAACAACCCGGACTTGTGATTGGTGTCCAAAGTTGGGTGTGGGAGGCAGGGGCAGTCTCACAGGACGGAGCCCTCAACCTGATGCTAACTCCAGGTAGACAATGTCAGAACTGAACTGAATTGTGGGACCCCCAGTGGGTGTCCCACTCTGGTGACCAGGAGTACCAGAATTGAGAGTAGAGTGTTGACTGGAGAAACGAGAAGTTTTGGCTTTCCACCCTCCTGCACACACCTCTCCTGATGCCCCACTGGCCAGCACTGCATCATACATCCTGACCTAAACAGCCATGAGCAAGAGGACTGCGATTGTTGTGATTGGTGTAGATGCAAACCCTGAGTGCACATTACAATCACTGGGGGGCCCCATGCACACCTTGGGGGTATCTGATTTCCCTGGTCTGGAGTGCCTCTCCTCACCATAGTTTTAAAACCTCCCTGGGTGATGTTAACGTGCAATCTGGGGAATGACTGGTTGGGCTAATGAATATTTGCCCTTTGTTGCTGGGAAAGGGGTCATGAAGCATATGGCTGCCCCACACCTGAACAAAACCTAAGTCAGTCTGAGTGGACAACCATAAGATCCAACACAGGGCCCTCTACTTCTACGTATGTGATAGGTGCTCAGTAAACACTGGTGTTAGTGAATGGCACCAGCCATTCCCAAGGATGGTTTGAAACTTCTTCCCCACCCCACCGACAGCAATTTTGGTTATCTTACAGCATTTTTCTTTTTTTTTCTTTAATTTTTTTCATTACTTATTTTTTGAGAGACAGAGAGAGAGTGTGAGCAGGGGAGGACAGAGAGAGAGGGAGACACAGAATCTGAAGCAGGCTCCAGGCTCTGAGCTGTCAGCACAGAACTCACAAACCATGCGATCATGACCTGAACCCAGGTTAGACGCTTAACTGACTGAGCCACCCAGGCACCTCATCTTATAGTATTTCTTGTTTGCTAATGTATTCTCTTTGATATTATATGGATATATTTGTCTATAAATATATATATGTGCATATACATATACATATATCATATTAGGTAGGTTAGAGAAGTGTCAAGCTCTAAGAATGTTATCAATAATTATATTAAGCAATGTTTCTTTTGGCTGTTCACTATGTGCCTGCTGGCAGCCCTGTGCAGAGCAGCAGAGGATCTGATATAGGCATGATGATTATTACGTGGGAAGGCAATATTTGGCATCGTGATAAAGAATGCACACCCAGCCATATCAAAGCTCTACCACTTGATGTTGTGTGGTTTAGCTAAGTCCTTAATTTCTCTAAGCCTCAGTTTCCCCATCTGTAAAGTGAGGGGTCATAATAAAGCACTGGCTTTGTTGTTCTAGCTGATCTTGGGTTCAAATCCCAGCTCTGGCACAGACTAGTCATGTAACCTTAGGAAGGTCTCTTCACCTCTTTGGGCCTGTATTCCCCCATCTGTTAAATGGAGAAATCTTACTATGACAGCAGCTTTCAGATGTCTGAAGGACTGTCCCCTGGAAGAAGCATAAAGCTTGCCTGGTATGAGTTTGGAGGGCAGAACCAGAGCCACAGCGGGGACATCGTAGGGAAGGAGATGTAGCTCTAAGTAAGAAAGACTCACCCTCTCCACCAGGAACAACAGTTTTGTGGGCAATGACTCTGGAGACCTAGACACCATCAGGCAGAGGCCAGAGCCAAGATCCCACTAACTCTGGGTGGTAAATGCATGAAATCCAATCAAGGAAACCTAGCCCCAGCTCCCCAAAATGCTAAGAAGCTTTTCCCTTAGGCAGTATTTCTCAAACTTTTACATGCATAAGAATCCCCTCAGGGGGCATGTCCAAAAAGCTGATGCTAGTCCCCACTCCTGGAGATTCAAATTCAGTAAATCTGAGGTGGGATCTTATTTTCCACAGGATGATATAGGCTCCCATGCCTCAAGGACATGAGGCCTAAAGTCCCACTTGCTGCCGTTTCAGAGCCCCAAGATTGGGGGCTGAGCCCATAGTTAGAAACACTGCACACAGAGAACCACTTTGAGCTAAGAAAGATGAGCCCAGAGAATCATCCTCACCCTTGAAGATGCCCAGAGAGAGAACAAAGCAGGTGCTAATGAATTCTGGTCCTAAATCAGGAGGTGTGGCACGCAGGCACCTAGGAAGGAGAGAAGTTATTCAATGTGATCGCTAGAAAGGTCGGGGACGACAGCATCAGGATGCTGACAATAGACCCCCATGCAGCCAGTCTACAGACAGAGATTGAGAGGAGACATGGAAGGGAAGAGCAACAGGACACAACTAGAGGGGGCACCGTTTACCTTGGAGTCCTTGTAAATGGCACCACTAGAGTTGCTTATGGCTGGGGTCCCTCAAAGTATGGCTACTAAGGCACAGCCCAAATCTTTCAACACAGCATTCAAAGTCCCCCAGCGTCAGGCTCCTGCCCACCCTACAGGTGTCTTTTTACCCTGAACGGCCCCTCCTGGAGCTGAATTATTTGCAAAAAAAAAAAAAAACTGGGAATTCTGCAGGCCATACTCTCAAAGCATCCCAGGTTCCAGCCATGTGGCCCTTGCCAGTCTGACCTCGCCCAGCTCTTGCTTTCTTCTCACATGCACACTGTCACCCTACCCTGTGTGCCTTGGCAAATTCCACTCAGCTTCAAGACCCCACGGGAAGCCTTTCCTAGCACCCTGGACACACACACACACACACACACACACACACAAAGCAATCTGTCCTCCCACCTCTGGGTACCCCCAGAACTGTGCCGAATTCCAGAGCAGAACTTAACACCCTTCCGTGCAGCCTCACAAGGTCAGAGGTCTTTGTATGTGTTGTCCACTGGTGTATCCCAGGCACCTAGGACAGTGCCTGGCATGTAGGAGATTCTGTGTAAGCATTTGTTGAATGAATTAATGAACTTTCAAGAGAGAAGCTGCCAGCAACATCAACCAGGTGAACCAGCAAATCACCTTGGGATCAATGTTCTCAGTTTGGGGAACAGACTCCTGGGAAACCCTCTTAGTTATGCAAAGGTAAGGCAAGGAGACATTCATCCCCCAGGACCACATATGGCCCAACAAAGACCACTGCTCCCAATACCCCGTGGCACTCAGAAAAGATTACTGAGGAGCAGAGGGTAAATTTGCAAGGCATCCACAAAGTCCACTGAAGGAAGTCCTGCCCAAGCCCTGTGCCCTCAAAGAGGGATGTGATGAGAGGTTCTCCAGTGCAGGGGTTTGATGCTGGCTGAAGTCACAGCACAGGCTCCAAAGGGAGGGGGCATGTGATGCCCTGAGTCTAATCCTAATCTTGGGCCCTGAAGACTCAAGGATGGGGAATAGCTTGAGACCAAAGCTGACTCTCTCTTAGGATTCAGCCACTTGGGCGCTGAGTGAGCATGAACTAACTAAACTAATTAGAGCTTCAGGAGTCCAAGAACAGACAGGCCTGCAACCCACCAGAGACCCAGCCCACTGCATCCCTATGGCAGGCGGGTGAGGAAGTACAGGTGGGTGAGGAAGTGCAGGAAGTCCAGGACTGGGGCCAACATCTGAAAGCCTGGAAGCTGGGGCCCATGAATGGGCAAGTCTCACCCTCCAGACACCTTCCCTCTTGGCACTTCAAAGCACGACTGAGCCCACCAGACTGAGTAAGCGCCATGGATTCCTGGATGATTGGGGAGTGGAGAGGAAGCCTCACTAGGGAAATACCAGCAAATGGATTTTTTTTACATGATTAATTGGAAAAATAAGAGCCGTGACTGCATTTGGGCAAGGTGGTAATTTAGCGCCCATCCAAACCATTCTTTTTTAATTATTTACGTAACACGTATTTAGCGAGGATGAGGAGAAACTGATTTTCTCTTATAAAACTTGAATACCTTTCTTTAGGTTTAAAATAATGGATTTATTGCCTGCATTTATTATAGGCAATTTTCTAAACCAGACAGCTTCCTGGGACGCATAGACACCATTTAAAATTTAGATGCTAAAATAAATCACTTGTTCCTGGTAAACAGCACTGCACAGGCATTAATCAGCTTCATGGTCTCACCTGGCTGGTGCTGGTAATGTCAGTGACCTACAGAGGGTGCTCAGGATGGGGGGCTTGGCTTGCTGCCCCAAAAACTCAAGGAAGAGAAGATATGAAAACAGTACAGAAGTAGGTCAGCAGTAGCGAGGAGGGGTTTTGTCTTATTTTGCTGTTTCCACTTGAGCACACTTCTTCAGGCTGAGCCAAACCAATTAATTCAGGCCAGGGGTCGGCAAACTTTTTCTGCAAAGGGCCAGCTAGTAAATATTTTAGGTTTGGAAAGCCAAGAGGCAAAATTGAACAGTTCTAGCTAAAGGGCTACATGGTCTTTTTTCACATTTACATTTAAAGCTGTGAAAACCATTCTTAGCTCTTGGGCTGTACAAGACCAGGTGGTGGGCTGGATTTGGGCTGTGGGCCATCGCACGCCAAGTCCTGATTTAAATCAGGCAGTTATCAAAGGGATATGGAAACCTGAGTTCCCAGGCCCCAGGTGTATGAGTTATTATTATTTTACTGCTTTGATTAGGGCAATTTAATAGTTGAGAACTGCTTAAAACAATACTGAATAAAATCAGGATACTACCTGCTGTTCCCCATCTTTCTATTTTTTTTTTTTTTAGGTAGGCTTCATACCCATCGTGGAGCCCAATGAGGGGCTTGAACTCACGACTCTGAGTTCAAGACCTGAGCTGAGATCAAGTGTTGGACACTTAACCAACTGAGCCACCCAGGCACTCAGCTTCTTCCCCATCTTAATAAATACCACCATTATCACCAAATCAAACACTAGTGGTCATCCCTTAATTCTATTCCTGCCCTTCCTTTCTACCACCAGCAAGTTCTGATGGTCCTCCTCCAAAACATATCTCAACACTGACCACTGGGCTCAAACAGATACTTACACACCAAGGTCATAACCCACTCCTCACCATGGCCAAAAAGGTGGAAACAGCCCAAATGTCTATCAACAGATGAATGAATGAACACAATGTGCTCTGTCCACACCATGGACTGTTATTCAGCCTTAAAAAGGAATGAAGTTCTAATCCATACTGAACCTTTAGGACATTATGCTAAGTGAAAAAAGCAGTCACAAAATGACACATATTGTATGAGTCTGCTTATAGGAGGTACATAGAGTACTCAAACTCACAGGGGCAGCAAGCAGAATAGAGTTTGCCAGGGACTGGGGTGGGAAGGAAGATTGAGGGGGATGGGATGGGGGTGCCTGGGTGGCTCAGTCAGTTAAGCGATCGACTTCAGCTCAGGTCACGATCTCACATCTCGTGGGTTCGAGCCCTGCGTCGGTCTCTGTGCTGACAGCTCAGAGCCTGGAGACTATTTGGATTCTGTGTCTCCCTCTCTCTGCCCCTCCCCTGCTCATGCTCTGTCTCTGTCTCAAATATGAATAAACATTTTAAAAAATTGTTTTTAAAAAGTTGAGATGGTACAAAAGTTTTGGAAATGGATGGTGGTAATGGTCACATAACATTATAAATGTACTTAATGCCCGAATCGTACAGTTAAAATAGTTTAAATGGGTGCCTGGATGGCTCGGTTGGTTAAGCATCCAATTTTGGCTTAGGTCATGATCTCAAAGTTCGTGGGTTCAAGCTCTCCACCGGGTTCTGCACTGGTGGTGCGGAGTCTGCTTGGGATTCTCTCTCTCTCTCTCTCTCTCTCTCTCTCTCTCTGCCCCTTCCCCACTTGTGCTCTCTCTCACTCTCTCTCAACATAAATTAATAAACTTTAAAAAAATTTATATTATGTATACTTTACCATAATTTTAAAAATTAAAAATTAAAAAGCATTTTTTAACCCACTCACCAGTGCCCATCTCCCCTGCCACCACGCTGGCACAAGTGACTTCGATTTCTGGCCTCTTATAACTAGCCTCCTGGTGTTCCCTCCTGTCCCCTGCACTGCATTCCCCAGAACCACAGAAGTTAGGTAACCACTTTCTTACTTGAAGCTCTCCAGTGGTGTCTCCCCATGCTCTTCAAAGTGCGGGCAACAGACCCGCCGCCACACAGGCCTCTCAGGGCCACAGCCCAGAACATCTTGTGCCTGCCAGCAACTGAGAAGTGGCCGTGTGGCGGACGCAGCCGGCTCCCCCCCTCCCCCCGCCACCACCCTACACCAGCCTCCCTGGCAGCTCTCCTTTCTTCGTCCGCTCCCCGGACCAGAAGAGCTCATTCCTGCCCTGGACTCCTTTCTGGCCTCCTTAGTCCAGGCCTCCTTTGCAGCCAAGAGCGATCTGATTAATAAGGAGTAAGCAGAGTCTGTTTATATGTAGATGTGATGCCTGGAGCGGCTGCAGCCACTGACAAGCAGCAGGCACAGGCCCGAGAATGTCAGGCCAAACATCACTGAGCATGGAACTTGCTGCAGGCTTCTTTCCAAGTAAGAAAAATAAAAATAAACTTCTATTTGTTTAAGCCATTGGTGGTCTAGTTTTCTGCAACAATATGTATTTCTAACCAATACAACCAGGTCCCCCATGGCCCTGAGAGTAAAGTCCAAACTCCCTGCTGATTTCCACAAGACTCCTGCGCCCTGCTCCTTCCTGGCTCTGTCTCCGTCTCATACTGCTTGCCCCTCGCCTCACCATGCCCTGCCTCCAGCCAGCCCCTCCTCACTGCCCCTCACCCATAACTCTGCATGGCTGGCTCATTATGTTAGCGAGTGTCACCTGCTCAGATGGCCCCTCTCTGCCAGCTCCATCACCTGTCTTACTGTATTTGGAAAACTGAGCACCATGAGAAATGACCATGCTTGTTCATTCGTTGACTTGGTTATTATATGTCTCCCTGCCCCGCCCCACACTACAGCTTAGATCCCACAAGGGGGACCAACACAGAGAACTTGCCTGCTCTGTTCATTGTTGTATCTCTGGTCCGTGGAAGAGTGACCAGCACAAAATAGGGGCTCAATAAATCACTGTTGATTGAACAATGGATGAATTTACAAATACTTGTATGTCTCTTATTCAGTTCATTCTAACCACAACCCTGTGATGTAATCAGGACGAAAGCATTTAAAACCATTTTGCCAATGAGCAAAAGGAAGTCCAGAGTGGTAAAGTGGTTTCCAGCTACTAAACGGCATGCACACCCATGCAGTGGACACAATGGGATGCAGTCCCAGACGGGACCCTTTGCCTGCTGCATGACCTTGAACAAGTCACTTAAGCCCTCCCAGTGCAGTTTCCTCTTTGAAAACAGGACTGATGTTTCCTCCCTCATGAGATGAAAGGAGATAGTTCATAGAGAACATTTGGTTCAAAGCCTGGCACACAGAGTAAGCACTGAAAACAAATAGTTATTCTCACTGTTAATTCATCTTCATTAATGACTGATGTCTACAATGATAGTGCCATAATTATTACGTTAGCTTAAATGTTACTCTCGGTGATAAGGAATGCCACAACCCGGACGGGTGCTTGGGTCTGCCACCAGCCCCCACTGCCCCCTAGCCACACTCCCCACTCTCCCTCTCTACACCCCAGCAGCCCATGAGCTGAGGGCAGGCAGGGGCAGTGCTGTGGTGGGGAGTCAGACATATCCCGAATAGTGGTTCTGTTGGCTTCACTTTGGGCCTTCCGGGCCCAGCCCCACCTGCCTGGTTCTGGGGACTCACTCCATTCACACCATGTGCAACCCTCCCCAGCAACAAGTGAGTCAGGACTTGAATGCTGGCTAACTCAGGGGAGCCTGCTCACGGGCCCCTCAAAGCCTCCCTGCCTGTGGCCGAGGTGACTCCAAGAATGCTTCACTTCAGACTGGGGCGACTCCTCCCTTGGGCCCCCAGCACGTGTCCCAAGATGCAGCTGAAGGCAACACTCATAACACCGCATGCAAGCCCACATCTGCGTCTCTGTCCGCACAGGGCAGGCGGCAGGGAGGTGGCTCTCTGAGCTCTGGAACTACGACGGGCACGGCTGAAGGCAGCCGGGGCTCGAGTGCCCACTCTGAGTAGAGCCAGTTTGGCCCTGCTTGCCATGTGGCCTCAGCTGGCCCACTCTCCGTTCCCTCGGGGGAACGTCTCTCTTCACCTAGGGTGAAGCACAAGCTTTGGCCAACTGCAGAACCTTGGGCAAGCTGCTTAAACCCCGGAAGCCACAGAGTATGCCTCAGAATCCCCTGGCCGGGAACCAAGACAGAGGCAGGCCTCCACCCAGAAGCACAAGGAGTGCCACTTCCTGAGCGCCAACTGCATGCCGGGCACCACTCCCCATGCCCTGCCTGGACTGGGCCACACTGCGCAATATGTACTATTATTATCTGCTTTGTGAAGATGCGGGAACAAACAAGACAAAAAGGTCTTGTTCAATGTCACACAATTAAATAAGTGTGGGAATCAGGTTTGAGCCCAGGCAACATGGTGCTCAAGCCTCACCCCTCCTCCCTCTGGCTCCATCAGAACCCACTGGGGTGAGCACACCATGATCTCCCTAACTGCCACCCCCTGGCAGGGACCAGAGGCAGAAAGGGGCTGGGCCCGGGTTCTTTGATCAGCCCTGCCAGACGAAGCATCTGCTGCCCCAAAGGTCAGATGGGCCCCACTTATGAGGTCCCGCCAATGGACACGGGAACCGCTAATGAGGGCATCATGACAGACAGAGGCCCGCGTGCCAGCTTCTCAGGAGATGGCTCTCACGTCAGGGGCACAGTGCAGGGCCTTGGGGAGGGGCAGGGGCCCCTGTGAGGACCAGGTGTTCTGGGTCCCTGCCTCACCTCTCTCATTCCTTGGAAAGGTCTCTCCTGGCCCCTTTTCCTTCTGTCCCTTCTCCTTCTCTGACTACCTAGAGGCCAATGACCTTGACTCTAGCTGTATAGTGATTCCCTCTAAAGTCAGAGAGGATTGAAGAAGCAGACATTTGCATTCCCATCCTTTCCCCTCTGTTTGCCCATTTGACAGATGAAGTTACTGAGACCCAAGCATCATAGAATCACAGGCTCTCACAGAATGCCACTCTTAGAAAGGACTTCAGAATCTTCTCGTCCAGGGGTACCCAACAGGGAGTAGTAGTATCGTCCCCTCAGGGCAGGTAGAAAAGAGTGGAGTTTTTTGGGTGGCCACATGCCTAGAGATACTACGGGCATGGCGCAAGGATGTTAAATGCCCTGCATTGCATTAGAACAATTTTGCACAGTGAAGAATTGTACCACCCAAAATACAAACAGTGCCCCCTGCCCACCACCATCCATTTCTATAGAAGAGGAAACTGAAGTTCAATGAGGAAAAGTGATTCAAGGTCAAGGTCAAGTCAAGGTCACTGTGGCAGAAGCTGCCAGTTGCCTACCAACCTCCCTTTTCCTTGTCTTCCTTAGAAAAAGAACCCTTCAGGGGCGCCGGGGTGGCTCAGTCAGTTAAGCGTCTGACTTTGGTTCAGGTCATGATCTCATAGGTCGTGGGTTTGAGCCCCGCATCGGGCTCTGTGCTGAGAGCTCAGACTCTGGAGCCTGCTTCAAATTCTGTGTCTCCCTCTCTCTGCCCCTTCCCCACTTGCATTCTATCTCTCTCTCTCAGAAATAAATAAACATTTAAAAAAATTAAAAAGAAAAAGAACCCTACAAACAGCCAAGTGCCAGCCAGCTCAGAAATTCCATCTCCCCACTTCCCCGGCATCTCCCTGTGAGCCATATGCAGTCAGGCCCACCAGATTAAACAGGTGTACTGGGCGGGACCACCGAGAAGCCTCCTTGAACAGGAGGGGTGCCTTTTTCCTGCTCCCCACTCCTCCTCCTGCCTAAACCTCAGATGGAGCCGTGAGGCAATGCACAAAAGACGGAGAAGCAGCAAAACAGAAGGCATCCCAGGTCCTAAAAAAATGTGGAGCCAACACCCAGGCCCCAGCCCCCCTGCCTTCAGATGTCTGCTTTAAACTCTTTTAAAAAACTACTGTTATTGGGGAGATTTTCCTAGTGTTTACAACTAAATTGACATAGTCATGTAACTTGCTTAGATTACTATTCCTCATAGTTTGAGCATCTAAAAATTTTCTTGACATTTATTCATTTTTGAGAGACAGAGTGTGAGTGGGGTAGGGGCAGAGAGAGAGGGAGGCACACAGAATTGGAAGCAGGCTCCAGGCTCTGAGCTGCCCGCCCAGAGCCTGACACGCGGCTCAAATCCATGAACCGTGAGATCATGACCTGAGCTGAAGGCAGACACTTAACCAACTGAGCCACCGAGACACCCCTGAGCATCTTAAATGTGTCAAGCAGTATTTTGGGAGTTTTCTGTCATTATCTTGGGGGATAATCTTAGGAGATCTGATTTTTAATCCCCTAATACGTACAGACCATTTAGAAACCAAAGGCCTAAAAGAGGAAATAACTTCCTTACCCACGGCAAGGAATAAGCAAAGCCAAGACTGAAACCAAGTCTACTGACTCCTTTACTCTTGCTACTTCTGCTGCTAGCATGAGAAAAATTGGGGCCAGGACAGTAACTCGTAAGGATGCCACTGCTCATCCTCCGTGACTAACACAGAAGTGTTCTTGGCCAGTACAGGCTCTTTGTGATGAAAATAAGCCCAGGAAGGTAGCAAAGCCTCCTTTAGTGAATAAGGCCAGGTTTGCTGTTTCTTAAGCAGGAAGGTCACAGTCACTCATTCTTCATGTGAACTCCTGGTCACAGTGGACAGGGTAATTCAGGCCAGTTCTTCACTGAGGACAATGAACAGCAGGTGGGCCAAAACACCGGACAAACGTCTTCTTGAAAACACCAAAGATTACAAACTACCAAGGAATTGCGGGGCTAAGATCTGGGAGAAGACAAGAATTCAGAGATGTGCATAGCCTACAAAGCTGCTTTTGTGCAGACGACATTTGCTACCCTGGAAGAAATAGGTACTGGAACAGGAGCTGGGCTTGGAATAACCTCAGTCCTAGAAGTTATTTCCTCTTTTAGGCCTTTGGTTTCTAAATGGTCTGTACATATTATGGGATTAAAAATCAGATCTCCTGAGATTATCTCCCAAGATAATGACAGAAAACTCCCAAAATACTGCTTGACACAATTAAGATGCTCAGGGGCGCCTTGAAAGTGAAAACAAGGGCTTGTCATAGGTGGTAACTCTGAAAACCCCTGCCCTGCACAAAATTGGGACTACAAACCCTAGATGGGGCGCAGAACAGGTGAAGAATGAACTTGACATAAACCAGCCCTCACACAGATTTATATACCCTGATTTCTTACTCAGCAGCATCAAGCAATGAAGTTGAATTGTAGTGGTCCCAGAATGAAACACCCCCAAGCTCTTGGCTGAAGCAAATAAAACTACTCTCTGGATTTTGAATCCAAGACTTCAACACACTATTTCAACCCCCATGAGAAGAACCAAAGAAATAAGAGACCATAGAAAGAGACCCAAAAGTACACAAAGTATTGGTATCATCAGACACACACTGAAAACAATTTTGCTTACTGTGTTCAAAGAAAGAAAACAAAAACTTGAAAAATCTGGCAGAGAACTAAAAACTATAAAAAGTGACAGAGCAGATTTGAAAAGAACCCAATAGAAATTCCAACTCTGAAAAAAAAATTAAATTGGGATCTCAAGGGACAGGGCTGACAGCAGATAAGACACAGTTAAAAAGAGAAACAGTGAATTGGAATGTAGATGGAAAGAAATGACCCAAAATGTAGCCCGCAGAGATTAAAGATGGAAAATACAATAATGAGAGTGGGAGACATAGAAAAGAGAGCAAGAAGGAGTATCATACTTTTAATAGAAGTCCAAGAAGGAGAGAACAAAAAGCATATGACAAGGTATTCCTCACGTGAATTTATTCTGTGCGAGTTCGCTATGGTGATGAAAGTTTTTGCCCTTAAGTAAGCAGAACACTGGTCACAAGCCCTGGGAGAAAAAGCCTAAAGTTTGTCAAAGCCCTCTGCTAATTTTCAACCAACCAAATCCTGAGCAGAGAGAATCCCCCCTGACATCTGACTGAAACCTGAGATGGCAGAGTTTTGCAAGACACGGAAAGGAGACTGGAGTCGGGACTCTGTTCTCCTGAGGTGGGGAAGACACCTACAGAAACCAGGGTGTGGATGCCAGACAGGGAGCAGGTTGAGAGGTACCAGGGGGTTGGAAGGAGCCTGAGGGAGTCTGGGAAAACAGAGTGAAGTCCTGAGAGGGGTCTCCAGGAACACCTCTGAAGGGTTAAGTGGCCCTTAACTCCCTAAGCATCTGGTTTCCAGTGGTCTAGTCATACTGATCCTTGGGTGGGGGCCTATCACCAGGGTGGGCCTCTCAAGCCCAATCTAAAGTAGCTCCAGGCCCCCTTTCCCTCATGCACAGCCCTCAGGGGTCCACAGGGAACACACACACACACACACACAACCATAGATAGGTGGACCATCCCAAAGCAGACCTTTGTTTCCTACTCTTCACTCTGCCTTCTCAAGCTGAAAGCCACAGATTCACCTTTAGAGTCCTTAGATTTATATCAGACATGGCCTCCTGGGCCCCCCACCAGACCCCAGGAGATACATATCACATTCCCCTATCAGTCTCCTTGAAGCTCACTTACAAGGTTTGAGGTAAGGGAATCCCTCCCTCTGGGGTTGGGCCCTCAATTGTCCTAGGGATTGGGACTCATAACACAGCTTTCTACAAAGAACTCCTCTCAAGGGATGTCTGGGTGGCTCAGTCTGTTAAACATCAGACTTCAGGTCAGGTCGTGATCTCCCAGTTCATGAGTTCTAGCCCCACATCGTGCTTTGTGCTGACAGCTCACCCAGCCTGGAGCCTGCTCTGAATTCTGTGTCTCCCTCTCTCTCTGCCCCTCCCCTGCTAGTACTCTGTCTCTGTCTCTCAAAAATAAAATAAACATTACAGGGCACCTGGGTGGCTCAGTCAGTTAAGCATCCAACTTCAGCTCAAGTCATGATCTCAAGGTTTGTGGGTTCGAGCCCAGAGTCAGGCTCTGTGCTGACAGCTCAGAGCCTGGAGTCTGCTTCAGATTCTGTTTCCATCTCTCTGCCCCTCACCTGTTCGGGCTGTCTTTCTCAATCACTATCTCTCTCTCTCTCTCTCTCTCTCTCTCTCAAATATAAAATAAAACATAAAAAAATAATAAAATAAATAAAATAAAATAAAATAAACATTAAAAAAAGAAATCCTCTCAAAAGTCCCCCAAATCTCCAGTTCCTAATCCTCTTTTGCCCTCAGTATAGATGAGCCATCTCACTGGTTCTCAACCACAGTGTCTGCCCTGCAAGTCCTTCTGTACGGGAATCTTTGTCTTCACGCCTCAGCCAGAACTGCTGAGTTCTGCAGTAGGAAGAGTACTGGTTTTGTTTCTCATTATGTGTATCTACAACTAAATAGAAAATTCTGGAAGGAGACATAATACAACACTAACAACAGTAATCACCGGAATTTGGAGTTGTGGGCGAATTTAGTTTTATTTCACTTTTATGCATATTTCAGATTTTCTAGACAAATTGTTTTTCAGAGAGAAAAGACATCTTATAGAAGAAGGAAGGGGGGGGGAGGAGAGAAAGGGGGAAGAGGAGGAGGAAGAAAATGTGGTTCCTGAAGCAAACATTGTTGGTTACCCACCAGCCACTATTTCCCCATTCCATCCTCACTAAATAACCCTTCAAAATTTTTTTTTCATGTATCAGGCAGCCTGAGCTTCAGAGGAGGCTGGACTCTCTCTTCTGCTCCAAAACTGACACTTGTCCAGCACTTGTCAGTCACTTTCCCCTTGCCTTAGGAAGGAACATGTGACACAAAGGGATAAATTGTGACACATCCATGCAATGGAATATTATTCAACAAGAGAAAGAAATAAGCTATCAAGCCATGAAAAGACATGGAAAAAATTGAAACGTATATTAATGAGTGAAAGAAGCCAACCTGATTCTAATTCTATGACATTCCGGAAAAGCAAAACTATGGAGATGATAAAAAGATCAGTGGTTGCGGGGAGTCAGGGAGGAAGGAGGTGAATAGTTGTGAGTCGTTGGCACACAGAGGATTTTAGGGCAGTGCAACCATTCCGCACGTTACCACAACGGTGGAGACGTCATTAAACGTCTCTCCAAACCCACAGAACTACAGCACCAAGAGTGAACCCTAATGTAAACTACTACGGATTTTCGAGTGACGATGTGTCGACATAAGTACATCAATTGTAACAGATGTACCACTGTGGTGGGGGATGTTCATAGCGAGAAAGACTGCGGTGGGGGAAGGGGGGGCGGATTCTGGGAACTCTGTACTTTCCCCTCAGTTTTGCTGTGAAACTAAAACTGCTTTAAAAATAGCCTATTTTGGGGGCGCCTGGGTGGATCAGTCAGTTAAGTGTCCGACTTCAGTTCAGGTCATGGTCTTGCAGTTCGTGAGTTCAAGCCCCGTGTCGGGCTCTGTGCTGACAGCTCAGAGCCTGAAGCCTGCTCCGGATTCTGTGTCTCCCTCTCTCTCTGCCCCTCCCCTGCTAATGCTGTCTCCCTCCCTCCCTCCCTCCCTCCCTCTCTCTCTCTCTCTCTCTCAAAAGTAAAAAAACATGAAAAAATTTCATAAAAAAAACAACAGTGTATTGAAAATAAAAAGTTTTGAAAAGATACGAGAAAAGAAATAGTTCCCTTCCTGCCTGTTGGCAAGTCCCTGTGAGATGCAATACAGCACCCAGTGCCACGCAATGGAAAGACAGAGAATACCTGGCTTGTTGGCAGTGGGGGACCAAGGGCAGCAGCGCAAGGGGTCCCCCCAGTGCAGGCAACAGGGGTGCAATGACAGAGAATTTTAAAACATTAGTAAAACAAATCAAAAGTCAGTCGCCTCATTATTATCACCAAACAGCAATTTTACGCTGTATTAGTGACAATTCTTCCCTAAAAAAAAAAAAAAAAAAAAATCTCTTGTCGGTCTAAGTTCTAAACAAGTGCTACAGTTCCTGCTGGGCTTTAATACACTGGCACTTCACACACTTTCATTACTTAGTCTTTAAAAAGCACCATATTCCACGTGACCGCTAATTCAGAAAGCTCCCAGGTATTCGGCCAGCCCTTCATACAGGCAGACCTAGCTACACATGTGATTTTTTTTTTTTTTAATTAATAGCCTTCATTTTCCAAAGCAGTTTTAGGTTTACAGAAAAACTGAATGCACATAGTCTCCCCTATCACTAGCATCTTGCATGAATGTGGTACATTTGTTGAATTGATGAACCAGTGTTGATACACTGTTATTAACTCAAATCCACAGTTTACATTAGGGCTCACTCTTTGCATTATACCTTCTGTGGATTTTAACAAATGTACAAATTGAATTCACCATTTCAGTATCATATGTGATAAAAAAATATCACTACCCTAAAAATCCCCTGTGCTCCACCTATCCCTCCCTGAACCCCCAGCAACCAGTGAGCTTTACTGTCTCCATAGTTTGGCCTTTTCCAGAATGTCACCGAGTTGGAATCATACAGCATGCAGCCTCTTCAGACTGGCTTCTTTCCTTTAGCAACATGCATTTCAGGTTCCTCCATGTCTTTTCATGGCTCAATAGATCATTTCTTTTTCTAGCTGAGTAATATTCCATTGTCTTGGGGCGCCTGGGTGGCTCCGTTGGTTGAGCATCCAACTCTTGATTTCAGCTCAGGTCATGATCCCAGAGTTGTGGGATTAAGCCCCACATCAGGCTCTGCACTGAGTGAGGAGCTTGCTTAAGATTCTCTCTTTCTCCCCCTCTGCCCCTCCCCCCCATAAAAAAATTCCATTGTCTGGATGCGCCATAGTTCATCCATCCACCTGCTGAAGGACATCTTGCCTGCTTCCCACCTGTGTGTTTCTAGGGTGAGTTCCTAACTGGTCAGAATCATTCAGATGCAATCTGTGTCCCCAAACACTATGATATTAGACGTTCCTGCCTTTTAACAATAAATTCAAAATACAGAATGACTGGGGTGCCTGGGTGGCTCAGTCAGTTAGGTGTCTGACTTCGGCTCAGGTCATGATCTCATGGTTCATGAGTTTGAGCCCTACTTTGGGTGTACACATTACTTAAATAAATAAATAAATAAAACATTTTTTTTGGTAGCGGGGCAAAAATTTTTTGGTAGCGGAGCAACTGGGGTGGCTCAGTTGGTTAAACGTCTGACTTCAGCTCAGGTCATGATCTCGCAGTTCGTGAGTTCAAGCCCCGTGTCGGGCTCTGTGCTGACAGCTCAGAGCCTGGAGCCTGCTTCAGATTCTATGTCTCCCTCTCTCTCTTCCCCTCCTCTGTTCATGCTGTTTTTCTCTCTCTAAAAAATAAACGTTAAAAAAAAATTTTTTTTAAACGAAGAATGACAGCCAACCGAGTATGAAAACAAACAAAACAAAAAAATAGAAATTGAGTTCCTTCAATTCTGTTTTTCTCCAGAACAACTTGGAGGTTTGTGTTTAAAATCCAAAACAGTGATGCAGAGCGAGAACTGACAAGTGGAATGCTTTTGTTTGGTAAGCACAGCATTTGTTTATATGTGAAATACATTACTGAATTTGAACAGTATCTTTAAAAATGAAATTCCTTCCTTTTGCTTGCTCCAAAATTGTGGAACAAATTAAGAAAATAATTATTGCTGATTATGACATGTTTGTTAGCCAAAAGAACTTCATTATGTTCATATTCTAAGATGGCCTCTTAAGCTTCCTGCCACCTGGTGTACATGGTCTGAATAATCCCCTCGCCCTGAGTGCAAGTGGTACTGGTGAATATAGTAGAATATTACAATCAGTTGACTTTGAGTTCATCAAAAGGGAAATTATCCTGGGTGGGCTGACCTAATCAGGTGAGTCCTTTTTAAAGCAGGTAACGAATCCTTTTAAAGAAAGGTCTCTCAGGGCACCTGGGTGGCTCAGTCGGTTGAGCAGTTAAGCATCCGACTCTTGATTTTGGTTCAGGTCATGATCCCAGGGTTGTGGGATCAAGCCGCACGTGGGGCTCCGTGCTGAGCTTGGAGCCTGCTTGAGATCTCTCTCTCTCTCTCTCTCTCTCTCTCTCTCTCTCTCTGTCTCTTTCTCTCTCTCTCTCTCTGCCCCTCTCCCCCGCTCACATGCATGCTCTCTCTCCCTCAAATAAAAATAAATAGAAAGGAAGGAAGGGAGGGAGGGGGGGGAGGAAGGAAGGAAGGAAGGAAGGAAGGAAGGAAGGAAGGAAGGAAGAAAGGAAGGAAAGTCTCTCCTGCTGGCCTTGAAGATATGGTCTCCATAAATTCCATAACTACAAGGAAATTAATTCTGCTAAATACTACATATGCTTGAAAGAGGATCCCAAGCCTCAGAAGACCCCACTGCCAGCTGACACCCTGACTGCAACTTTGTGAGACCCTGAGCATTAGCAGATGACCCAACAAACCCATGCTGGGCCCTCCTGACCAACAGAAACTGGGATAATAAATATGTGTTGTTTTAAGCTGCTAAGTCTTGGAAATCTGTTCCAGCAGCAATAGAAAACCAATACATGTGCCTAAGGCCTCCCAGCGGGCCAAAGATTCACACTGTGCAGGAATCTTTGTCTCTGCTTGCAGGTGCCAAAACAGAGAAGTTAGGTGTCGTAGCCAAGATCACAGAGAGAGTGAGTGACCAAGCCAGGCTGGGAGCCAGGCCTGTTGACCCCAGGGCCCGTGGTGGGTTTGCTCCACGGATGCTCCTGCAGGTGGCTGATGGACTAAACGCCCTCCCCGCTGTCACTGTCCGGTTGTTATGGTGACTTGCAGCGGTTTCTGGTGATGACAGGAGCCCGCCGCCAGGAAGGGTGTTGTGCAGGAGGCAGTTCCACTCACAGACTCACACACTGCTCCCCTCAATCCCCCCGGTCTCTGGGTGAGTGGAGAGGCGGGCGCCCAGCAGTTGCCTGTCTCAGCCGTCTGCTCATTTCCTTTGCAGCACATTTGCAATTACTCCATGTGTACATCCAACCTCGTCCCAGGCTCCCCACTGGAAGGTCAGTGCTGTGAGAGTCCACATCAGACTTGGGCCCCCAGTGCCTACCAGGGTTCTGGGCACACAGTAGGCTCTCAATGACATCTGCTGAAAGGATCACAGAGTGAAAAATGAAAACTTCTGTTCCTCCTCTGGAGCCCAAGGGCTGCAGGGGTTGAGATACACTGGCACACAGAGGTCCAGGAAACTCCATCCTTTCTCTTCCTTTCCCACGGCCATATCTCCTGGGCTCTAGGGCTTTGGACATTGCTCCCTTGCAGGGGGGGGGGGGGGGAATGAAGCCCCCACCCTTGACAGCTCTGCTCCAACCCACTCCTCTCCACTGAACCACCCACCCTACTGAGGGGCTTCCTGGACAGAAGCAGCCCCTGCCAGGCGACCTGAAACTTCCCAGGTTCCCAGACACGGCACCTGCTCCCTCTGCTGGCAGAAGTGGGCAAGTGTCTGGAGATCCCACCAAAGGGGAGATGCGGGGGAAGCGCTGGGAACACCTGAGCCCAGAAAGACCCCGCGTAGGAAGGGGCTGGGGGAAGTCAGTAGCCCGGCCTGAGTCAGGCCAGGCCCGCAAGCCTGAAGCACCCCCTTACCTCAGTCCCACTCCCAGGGCTGGGAAAGCAGCAACATGCCTCCGATGCGCTTTGCCAAGCAGGGGCTGGACAGGGGACTCCACACCAGGAAGGGGAACATTGCTGCCACCAGGAAAGCACATCATTCACAGGAGAGGCAGCCCTCTAGCAGCCCAGCCCTGAGAGTTACCTGGGCCCACCCCTTGATCATAACTATACACACACCCAGCATACTCCCCCCCCAAACTATGCTTGCAGCAGTCTTGCCGGGGGAATGCTACTACTTCTACCATAGGGATGAGGAAACTGAGGCACAAAGTAAGCGGCAGAGTCAGAATTCAAGCCCAGGTCAAGGTCTAAAAGTCCATGTTCTTCTCATGTCCTGTCCATGTGTGCCTCGTATATTATCTCTAGTCCTAATCCAAGAAGCCCTCATTACCCTAGATGTCTCATGTGTGGCTTCAAAGCCAAGGCTGACTGGGGTACGGCTGAAGCTGGGAGGGTGCCTGCAGTGGGGAACGGCCTGGTCCCAGGACCAGACAGTGCTACGGGCATCTCCTGGCTGGGTGACCTTGGGCAAATCACTTAACTTCTCTGAACCACTATATTCTCATCTGCAAAAGGAACCTAATTCCTGACTTAGAAAGCGGTTGTGGGGATTAGAGATCAAATGTGTCAAGTTCCCAGCACAGAGCACCTAGGCACAGAACTCCCCCCTTCCCTTGAAGGGGATACTCCCTTCCCCCTTCCCTTGAAGGCGTGCCAGGCTTAGTCACTTGCTGCTAATGAACGGGATCAAGTGGAAGTGATGCTGTGTGCTTCGGAGAGCAGGTAGTAAAAGGCGCATTCCCTCCATGCTTGCTTCTACTTCATTTGCTCCAGAGAAGCCAGCTGCCATGTTGTAAGGACACTCAGGCTGTCCACACGTCCAGCCCCAGCCAACACCTTGATCGTAACCTCATCAGAGATCCTGAGTCACGACTACCCATCCAAGCCACTGGTGAGTTCCTAACCCACAGAAGCCGTCTGTGGGGATTCATAAATGTTTGCCGTTCTAAGTGTGTTGTTTACTCGTTAAAAAGATACAAGCAATACGCCCTAGAATCAGCATCCTTGGATAGCAATTGCTTTGGGGTCAAGCTGCCCCGGGCTCCTTCATAGCTGTGGTCACAGGAAACCTGCCCTGAAGAGGTTCCTAGCCGTGAACGAAAGAATGATAGCTCATATTTACCGAGCGCTGGCCATCTGCCAGGCCTGGAGCCAAGTACTTTCCATTTATCCTCCTAACAAAACCCCAAGAGGCAAATACTATCACCCTCGTTGTACAGATGGGGAAACTGAGGTGCCAAAAGGTTGGGTAACCCACTCGAGATCGCACAGGGCAGGATTTGAATCAAACTCCAAGTGTTTAACCAGTATACTGTGTGCCCCCCCCCCCGAAGGCCCATCCCCTGTTCCTGTCCCACCGCACCCTCCCCCAACCACTGCTCCCAGACACGTGCTCTCTCCTGTGTGACTAACACAGGTTCTGGGATGAATCCCACCCAGCCTGCTGTCCCTTAGCCACGGCAGTGCTTCTGCCCTCTCCCCGCTATCAGGGGAACCCACCCCTCGCTCCGTGCTTGGTCACTGAGCATGCTCACGGAGAAAGAGCCCCCGCCACATCATCTCGTCCAGCACCCCCTGCCCCTCCTCCAGACGTAGAAACAGGCCCAGAGAGGTGCCGTGGCTTACCTAAGGAAACAGAGGCACTCGAGGAAGCAGTGAGCTGGAACCCAGGTCTCCCAGCTCCTCTCAGTCCAGCCTGCACATAGGGGCTGCCTTTCCCAGTATCGCCTACCCCAGTGCCCACTGTGCGCCCCGGCCACCCATCTGACACCTGGGGTTGGAACCACAGGCCAAACTTCCCAGCATCCTCCACTGCCCCGGCCCCTGAGGGAGCCAGGAGGAGGGGGCTTATCTCCACCTGTGAGGTGATGTTGTCTCACCCCACCCCCACCCTCCCTGCCAGGCTGCCTTGATTAATGGGCTGGTGCTATCTTATCTCCCAGCTGCAGCAGTTAGGGATTAATGGGTAGTGGCAGGGCCCCAGGAGGACAGATTCTGCCCCCCAGATCAACCTGAGAGGTCTGCAAGAGGGCGGGAAGCAGGAGGAGAGGGCACCAAGGGGTCTGTTCTCCAGCTGCCATCTTGCTTTCCTGCTTGAACTGGCTGAGTCACTGCAAAATGTGTAAAGCACTCAAAGCTGTGCCTAACACTTAATAGGAGTTCAATAAATGGTAACCATTATTCCATTCTCCTACTGTCAGCTCTTGGAGTCCTTGGACCTGTGCCTGCCCTGGGGCTGATCTGCCCCACTTTGCTAGTCAAAGTCTCCACCACTGGACAGCCCATGAGCGAACTTGGAAGTCATCCCCCACTCCAGCCTCAGGTGCCCCATCTATAAAATGGGCCTAGGTTTGGGGTTTGGGAACAGGGTTCTAGGTCTGATATTATTTTATTGAGTGACCTCAGAGTGGATTTAGGGATTTATTTATCCAGCTATAAGGCTTTAGAAAACCCCTTTACACTCAGCCTCAATTTCTTCATCTGTGAAAGCAATATTATAATCTCTGCATTGGCCTCCACACAACATTGCTGGGATGAAACTTCTGGAAAGCTGTTGGGACTATTCCATGTCATACTGGAATGTGGGCTTTGGGCTCCCAAAGGGGTTCAGATACCACACTCTGACCAAGGGGTTCAAGTTGACATATGTTGCTGCTCACAGAACCAATCCCCAAATCCAGGCTCTGCTCTCGAGGAGAAAGACCACCTGAGTCACAGACCCTCTCTGGCTATGACTGAGGAGGAGGGACCAGATGCTCTGCTGTGCCCAGGGAAGTCTCAGGTTACTCCACTGCCTAGATGTGATTGCTAGTGGCACCCCCTTCACTCCCCAAGCTGTCCCCCCTTGGACAATCAGTTATGCGGTCCCTAGGCTGGAAGAACAAGGTTCTATCCTCCCAGAGGGACAGACAGAGAGACTCCATCCAACCTTGAGCACATCTGAAGTCAGGCAGTTAACTCCACCAAGGCCATGCAGGGGTCCAGAGGCTCAGAGGACTCCCACCTACCTCTTCCCTAGCTGTCTCAAGAAACATATGGTCACTATGCAGGGGGGGAGGAGGGATATGAAGATGAGGGAGGGGTGGGGGGGAGGAGAGTGGACTTTCAGATGAATAGATAGAATAAAGGGAAAATGAATGGAATGAGAAAGAGGGGGAAAAAACAGCTGGGTAAAAGCAGGGAGTGGACAAATAGAAGAAAGGAAGGATAGAAGGATGGAGGGATGAAGAGATACATGGATGGATAGATGGAGAGAGGGACGGACGGACAGATGGATGAGGGGTGGGATAAAGAGAGATGGATGTCAGAGTCTCACTGGTCCCCGTCCCCCATCGCTATGAAAGTACAGCAAACAAGGAGCCCAGCAGAGGATTTCATTTCCAGAAGGACATACAGATGGACTCTCAGGGGCCCCAGAAACTCGGTCTTCCCTCCCCCACTCCAAAGACATTCTTAGGACCACTCCTTTCCCCTGAATGTCTGCCTCTTCCCACTGCCCCTTCCCAAAGGGCAAAGGGCAGCACAGCCAAGGAAAGCTATCTACTATCAGCCCCATTTATCCCAGCCCTGTTTACTCTGGGTCTGCAATTAACAGAGTCTCTTTCCCAGATCAATTAATAGTGGGGGGCCCAAAGAGGGCACTGGGAGCCCCGACAGGTCAGGCTGCTCACGCACGAACAATGGGGAATTGATGGAGCCTACTCCCTAATCCTGTTCTGAGGTGTCCCATCAGCCACTCCTTCCTGACTCTCAAAGAGGCAGTTCTTAGCTCAGAAAAGCTGACATGGGATGGTGCTAGAAAGCCCTGCCTCAAGCTGTGCAGGTGCAGGTGGGGTCCTGGATCTGCCTTCATCTGGGCAGCTCCCAGGGTCAGGGTAAAAAGGCTGGACAGTCTCATGAAGATCATCAGCCTAGAAAGGGACCAGACCTGGGTTCATAGACCCATCTCTTCCCACTTAGCAGCTGTGTGACCTTGGGCAAGTGACTTAATCACTCTGAGCCTCTGTCTTCCCCTCTGTGAAATGGGCATGATGGAAAGACAGAGCTCTATCAAGGGAGCTGCAAGGATGGAAAGAGTTAATGGAGCATGTCAGTCACTGGCCACAGCTTTGAGCTCCTTTAGGGAGCCTGGGGCACCCATCCCAGCCTGTGCATCCTCCCAGCTCCGTCTATGCTCCTCTGGGGTCCCTTCAGGTACCAGCAGACATTTGGAGGTTCTATCTCCTCCCTTGCCCAGAAGGATTCAAGAGGTTTCCTGGTTGTCCAGGGCAGTAGCCACCAGCCACATGTGGCTATTTAAATTTAGATGAACTAACATTAATATTCCCCAGCCATTAGAAAGGACCACAACACTGACGCATGATACAAGCTGAGCGCAAAAGGGCACGCACTGTATGATTTCATTTATGTGAAATGTCCAGAGTAGGCAAATCCATGGAGACAGAGAAAACGGAGAGTAGCGTGGTGGTTTCCAGGAGCTGCGGCAGGGGGAATGGGGAGAAAAGGCCTAATGTGTACAGTGTCTCCTTTCGGAGAGACAAAAATGCTTCAGAACCCGAAGCGGCGGCTGCAGAATGCTGTGGATGGGCTGTGTGTGCCGCTGAATTGTTCACTTTAGCAAAACGGCTGATTTCATGTTATGTGAATTTCATCGCACCAAAAATGTTAAATTAAATTAAAAACTCAGTTCCTCGGTAGCACTAGCCAGATTTCAAGTGCCCAGCGGCCACATGTGGCCAGTGGCACCGAACTGGAGAGCACAGATCCAGAACATTTCCATCCAGGAAAAACTGCTGTTTTTTTAAACAATCTTCACCTTCAGGGAGTCAAATCAAGGTGATAACACCTCTTCACATCCCTTCTCTGATCCTGTCGCCAGGATGGCATTATTTCCATTAAGAGATGGGGCAACCCAGCGAGGGGCTGTGCGACCCCATGGCTGCACAGGAAGTGGCAGGCCAGGCACTTGCTCTGGGGTCTTCGGGCATCGGGTCTGGGATGCTCTCTGCCTCCCTCAGAGCTGGGCCCCGGAAGCAACAACTAAAGTGTCTGGCCGTCTGGCTGTCCTGCTCACACAGCAGCCTCAGCTTCCTCTCGATCTGCTTTCTCCCAAAGGGGCCCTGGCACCAGTTTCAAACGGGAAAGGGTGTGAAAGTGTGCAGTCTGGAAGATGAAGGGTGTTTGGTTCCTGTTTGCAAAAACTGTGGGGAAGAGGACTGACTTATTGCCAAGTGATTTGGAATTTTAACAAAAATTCCAGGAAGCCAGAGGCCGGGTAATGTGAGTGGAGGGAAAGAATGCACCTTTCCCTGACCCCAAGTTGCCTGGCCACAGAACTCGGTCAAGAGGGCACAGACCTCCGTCTCTAGCGGACCCTGAGCTGTCTTCAGAGTCCCCCCGGGTGGGCTGGGGAGGGGCACATCTCAGGCTAAAAAGGCCTGAATGTTTTCCTGACCATGGCACGGTCTGGACTCCTGGGGAGGCAGAAAGCTGGGAATGTAGGGAGAGTCAAGAGTTTTGTTCAATTCCAACTCCTCACTTTACTGCCTCGGTGACCTGGACTCAGTTTACTTACTCAGTTTACCTACTTACTTACTTACTCAGTTTACTTCCCCTAACCTCTCTGGGCCTCAGTTTACTCATTGGCGAAATGGGGACTGATTGCTCATGTCTCCCTCAGTTGCTGCAAGGATGAAGCAAGATAAGAGACGTGACTCCCAGACACCCAGTAAAGACGAATTATCCCCACCAGGACCCCAGCTGTCCTCTACTACTGTTCCCATGAGGATCTCCCCTTAAGCACAAACCTCTGGAAAGTCGAAACCAAGTCACTGCTGATAATAATACTAATAACAGCACCATGCCAGACTCACTGAAGGGTGATTATGAAATCCCAGACGGAGGGATAGGATGGCTGCCCCATCTGTATTAGAATGTATGTGGTGGAGTCCCATCTGTCTGGAAGATTCCCAGCTGTGTGACCTCAGGCAAGTTCCCCAGTCACCTTTGATTTCTCATCTGTAAACGGCGGTGATAAGAACATCTGCCTCTTGGCATCATTGAGAGGTTTAAATGAGATGATAAAGCACTTAGCACAGCACTGGCCGGCCGAGGAACCGTCTGCTGATGCTGTTATTAATCAGAGCATCAGACCCCTGCGCTGCACGCTGGAGAAGGTAAGGTGGACAGGAACCCAACCCAAGTTCCTCCCCAGGCAGAGGAAGCAGGCTGTGTGAAGCTTCCAGATGGGAGAGTTTTTACATTTCCGCCTCAAGGGGGCCCATGAGCCTTGGAGTGAGGCTGCAACAAGCGGGGGGGGGGGGGGGGGGGGGGGGGGGGGGGGTGGAAGAGGGGAGCAGGCAAGGTCCCCTCTGAGTATCCTCTCTGAGGCCAGCGTTTCTCATCCTGGTCCCCAGGCCACTGCCTCAGAACCACCTGGGGTGGTCCAGTCGGTTTGGCGTCCAACTCTTGACTTCAGCTCAGGTCATGATCTCATGGTTCGTGGTTCACAAAGCCTGCTTGGGATTCTGTCTCCCTCTCTCTCTGCCCCTCCCTGCTTGCTCTCTATCTCTCTCTCAAAATAAATAAAAATAAACTTAAAAAAAAAAAAGGACCACCTGGGGTGATGTGTATTGAACTGAAATCTGTAGGTAACTCAGCAACAATCTGAACGTGTATTTTAACCAGCTTCCAAGGTGATTGCTTCCCACTGCAAATTTGGGAACCTCTCTCCTCTCCTGGCTGTGGGTGTGCCCTGCGATGGCCCAAATCGTCCAGCCTAGTCCAGGTAGACCAAGGAAGCCAAGGACAATTTACAACCATAGGAAGTTAACCCCAAATCTCATCTGCCTGCCCACCGTACCTCTCTATCAATTAAACAAAATCAAACAAACCATGGTGCATATGCAGAGGTAAGGCATAATGACAGGCACAGTGCAGACACTGCCTGATCTTAGCAGATGTCCAATGGCTGAGAATAGATGCCCACCAATCAGTCAGAACACCCAGAGCAGCCAAATCGGGCCTAGCCTACACATGAGGCCCTGGAGAGAATTCACACTGGACAGGAGCCACTGTGGGGTCTGGGAATGCTCTGTGGGTAGGCTCTGGGCCCCGCCCCAGCCCTCATCTGTTTTATCTGCTGAGTTCCCACAAGCCACATCGTTTGAAAACAGAGTTGCCTTACTTTAAAAACACCAACGATGAAAAGCATTGATTTATGAGCACTTCTCCACAGGGTCTCTATCAGCCTTTGGGGCAGGACAACTCTTGGTCATGAAGGGCTGGGCTGGACACGGCAGGAGTTAGGCATCCCTGGCCCCTGCCCATTTAAATGCCGGTATCAGCCCCGGGGTTCCTGATAACCAAACCCAGGCAGGGTGGGGCAGGTTCTCCATGCAGCTGCGTACTTTGAGCCTAATGCTCCCCAGCTTTATAGGTGAAACAATTGAGACCTGAGAAGTCAAGCAACCAGCCCAAGGCCACAGTGCAGCACACAAGTGGAGAACAGGAGAGCCACAAAACCTGGGCTGAGCCTCAGACCAACCTAGTCAGGCCTCAGTATTCCAGAAGTGGGCAGGAGGGAAGCAGGGGCCCTTTTTCAGAGAGCCTTGTACGAGCACCTGCACCCTGAACCACCAGCTGGAAGCACTAGGACCAGGTAGCCTGAAGCTAAGCATTGAGCACAGAGGAGCCATTCTGAATCCAGGCAAAGAGGCTGGGACCACCTCAGTGGCCCTCAGGGCAAGCACCCAGCAGTTCCCAGGCCCAGGCCCCAGCTCCCTCCTAACAGAGGACAATTGCTCCATTGGCCAGGGTAGGGGATTGGAGATTCTCTGGCCCTGCTGGGCTCCTCCCCACCAACACCCTCTCCTTAATGAGGCCATTGTTTGCCCAGGGTGCCCCAACAGCTGGCCCCCACCCCTACCACTCCTGCCCTGGGTTTCCCCCTCTGCAGTCCTGCCCTCCAGCACCTCCTGGGGGCTTCCTGACTTCCTTTCCTACACCCTGAGCACAAAGGCCCCTGGGGCCTCTCTGACCTACAGTTCCCCTTGCTTGGCCACTCACTTCCCTCACCCAGTCTCTGTTTTTTAAATTAATCAAAGATGCATGGACTGCCAATCTACTCCTGTTCAGCGAGAGAAGGCCTTCCATCCTGAGAGCCTGTAATTCCAGCCCAAAGCAAAGCAATCCGTTGTTTTATTTACGGTTAAATGAGCCATTCTGTGTTGATTTGGGGAAACGTGGAGAACAGTTTATGAACCTTCAGTAGTGCCTTCACAGACCCTGATGGTCAGGAACCACAGGAATAGTGAATAGCTTTCAACTGAAACGTTTTCTAAACCTGGGGTCCTGAGGGCCCGTATAGCCACAGCTGGAGCCGAGAGAGCGGGGGGCCACGCGCAGTCTCCCTCCCGTGATTGCACAAACTCTGACCACTTGCACCCCGGCAGTTTTCAGCACCTTCAGGTACTTCTCATGTAATCTTACCACGCGTCTGCAGTAGAAAGTCCTTGTTTGCAGAGGGGGAAACTAAAGCACGGGTAGTCGTGTCTCACCCGAATCCCACAGTCCATAAATGGTAGAGGCAAAGCCTAATAATAGGTGCCTTTGACTCTGTGTCCAGTGCTCATTCTCCTTCCCACAAAGAGGAGGCTTTGGGGGTACCTCTCTACATCCCAACCAAGAAGTCGCTGTAGTTGTGATTATAAACTATTCGTGAATTTTGTTCGTTGCCTGGCGGCCCCTCTAGATCTTGAGCTCCCCAAGGGCAGTGGCCTGGCCGAGCAGGGTCAAACCTAAGGCAGCCTCAGTTACCTGAGTCCCGTGGAAGTCTCACTCTGGCCCTAGCGCCCTCCTCCTCTGCAAGACAGTTGGGGTCAGTGCTCAACAAGATGCAACTCCCCCCAGCCACTTCTCACATGCAGCCACAAAGGGAAGTCCAGGCTTCAAGTTTTGACTTCTTGGCTGTGTGATTAGAAGCGAGTTACTGAACCTCTCTGGGTCTCAGTTTTCTCATATTAATTGGGGGTAATAATACCTACCTCGCAGTGTATAATTAAATGAGATAATGTATGGGAAAGCACAGAGCCTAATACCAGGCACCCAGGATGCCCTAAACAAGTGCTCAGGAGAGGACAGGGAAAGAGGGAGGGAGGGAAGTCAACATGAGCGTAAGTGCTCGTCCATCACCCCCAATCCCTCAGCAAGCATGAAATGCTTCTCAATTTACTCCACTCGTCCACAGTCACCCTATAGCCCTGCTGATCTTCCCTGAGCCCCCCAAGAATTCTAACAGAGACCAAAACAGCTTAAAGGAAGCTGGCTCCAGCCTGAGCCCGGCTGGCTCCGAAGACTCCCTTCTTCAGCCACGTCCTCCCACCAAGTATTCATCCACCCGTTCAGTCATTCATTCATGCAACATTTACTGAGCACCTACTACATGACTGGCGGTGTACGAGGAACTAGAGAAATGGAGACGAACAAGACAAGCTCTTGCCCTTGTGCAGCACTCTGTCTCTGGGGATGCCCGAAATTGAGAAAATAAACCCAGTACTATGATGACCAGTGTGAGGAGGCCGCCGGAGGAGGGAGGGTGGGGGGGTGGGGGGGGGGGCGCCGGGGTTCAGGTTCTATGTGCAAGCCCAAGGAGGAGGCCTGGCCCACTAAAGTCTTGGGAAGAAGTTTATGCTAAAGGCAACTGGAGCAACTAAGGGTCCTGAGCGTAAGGGAGAGGCCAGCAGGTTAGCAGTGTGAAATGGTCAGTTCTCTCCTGCAGCAAGGAAAACAACGGGACCAGAGGACAGCCCTCAGCAGTGAGGAAAGACAAGTCAGGAGGAGGGAGAGCACAGGTGGATTTAAGAGAAATTGAGGAGCGAGGAGCCACATAATTTGGTGACAGCCTCTGAAGACCATTGTCATGTCAATGTTCAATAGTATTCACTAGCAGCTATATAGACAGCTCTTCCGGTCTGCACTGCTGTGAGCAATTGTTAAATGAGTTCTAATCCTCTATGTACTCCAAAAAGGAATTCTTGTTATTATCCTTACTTTACAGATGAGAAAGCTAAAGCCCAGAGAGGTTAAATAACCTGCCCAAGGTCAGGCAGCATTACTGAAATCAGAATCCAGTCTCATTTCAGAGTTCACGGTCTTAACCGGAACATCTGGCTGCCTCTCTAGCCAGGGTTACCCACTAGCCAGACCCTGGGGGTCCCAGGTGTGCTGGGAACCCCGGGAGAAAAGAAGAGCCTTCTCTCTGTCCCCAGCCCTGTCCTGAGAATGTTAGCAAAGCCCACCTGCATGCTTTCTTTTGCATTTCAGGCATTCTTAGAGCCAGACATGCCCCAGGTCCAAGACGTGCTTGGTCTCTGCTTTTGTTCCCCCGAGGTCCAGGACAACCAGTGTGCCTGCCGGTGTCCAGGGTCATAGAAGGAAGGACTGCGACTTGTCTCCCTGGCCATTTGATTCAATGACAGTGGGCCCAGATCCAGCCCCTCTGCAACCAGGCCCCCACTGCTAGAAGGCACCCAGAGATCCCAGATAGGCCCTTCTGAACTGCTTCCCAGAGCATAGGTTGTGCAGCAGGAAGACTCTGCAGAGCTGGGACTCTGCAACAGATGTTGACTTTGCAGTCAACAAAGCTAAATGATGGAAAGTAAAACAGTGTTATAGGTGTGGTAGGAAGAGCACTGGGCTGGGAGCCAGGAAGGCCAAGTTCTAGTTTCCTCTTCTAGGCAATGGGAGGGGAGGAGACGCTGGGGGACAACAATGGGTCCCTGCTAGCTCTGTCTCAACGCTTTGGGCATCCCAGCCCTCCCGGGAGGCAGGCAAGCCTGTGCAAGCAGGACCTCCTCACAGACCGGGACAGAAGAGGTCCTTGGCCTTGAGCCAAGGACAAAGCCAGCCTCACCTCCATCATCATCTCAACTCTCTTCCTCTTCATTATCTCATTTGATCATCAAGATGGCCCCATGGAGAATGTAAAGCAGAGGTGATCCTCCCCATTTCCCAGATGAGGACACTGGGTGTCTCCCCAGATGAGACTCAGGGTGTGTGGGGGGAGGGGACTTCCTACTGAGTTGAAAACACACAACTGAATCTTCTGAATCCAAGCTTGGTGCACTCCCCACTGTCATGCACTGCCTCTCCCTGGGGGCCTTGTAAGAGACATGAGAGGGGCAGACCTCTCGCTCATGGCTCCATTATAGTACTGATCACAGAGCTACCGGATGCCAGGCACTATGCTGGGTGCTCCTCTCCTCCCTTCCCTCAGTAGGTCTTCACTAACACCCAGGAAATAAACGTTCTTCACCTCATCCTACACGTGAAGAAATTAAGGTTCAAAGCTCAAGAGACGTATGCCCAAGGACACACAGCTAGCAAGTGCTCAGAATTCACCACCAGTCAGTCTGACTCAAAGCCCAGATTCTTCCTGCCACACTACGTTGCCTTTGTGTGTCCACATTCTCCACATGGACAGGGACTGAGACTATTTCATGTATATGCCCAGCCCACAGCAGGCTCTAGTTAAATGTTGGTTCCTGGAATTATTATTCCCAAAACCAAAGCATTAAAAGGAATGAAGAAGGCTATCTCATACAGATGGAAATTATAATCCAACCAGAACATATAGTTGTCATGAAACTTTATGCTCCCAACATAGCTTCAAAGTATATAAAGCAAAATTGATTAAAAAAAAAAAAAAGGAAAACGCACAATCAAAGTAGATTTTATACACCTCTATCAGAAATGAATAGAATAGGGGTGCCTGGCTGGCTCAGTCAGTAGAGTATGCAACTCTTGAGCTCAGGGTTTTGGGTTCCAGTCCCACCCTGGGTGTAGGGATTATGAAAGAGAGAGACGGAGGGAGGGAGGGAGGGTGGGAGGAAGGAAGGAAGGAAGGAAGGAAGGAAGGAAGGAAGGAAGGAAGAAGGAGGGAAAGGAAGGAAGGTAGGGAGGAAGGAAGGGAGGAAGGAAGGGAGGGAGGGAGGGAGGAAGGGAGGGAGGAAGGAAGGAAGGGAGGGAGGAAGGAAGGAAGGGAGGAAGGAGGGAAGGAGGAAGGAGGGGAAGGAAGGGAGGAAGGAAGGGAGGGAGGGAGGAAGGAAGGGAGGGAGGAAGGAAGGGAGGGAGGGAGGGAGGACAGAAGGAAGGAAGGGAGGGGGGAAAGGAAGGAAGGAAGGGAGGAAGGAAGGGAGGGAGGAAGGAAGGAAGGGAGGGAGGGAGGAAGGAAGGGAGGGAGGGAGGAAGGAAGGGAGGGAGGGAGGGAGGGAGGATGGAAGGAAGGAAGGGAGGGAGGAAGGAAAGAAGGGAGGAAGGAGGGAAGGAGGAAGGAGGGAAAGGAAGGAGGGAATGGAGGAAGGAAGGGAGGGAGGAATGAGGGAAAGGAAAGTAGGAAGGGAGGGAGGGAGGAAGGAGGGAAAGAGGAAGGAAGGAAGGAAATATGTAAACTGGCAGTTCTTAAATTTTTGGTCTTAGGAACCCTTTATACTCTTAAAAGTGATTGAGGTTTTTAGATTAATTAAAGACCTTTTGTTTATATGCTTTTATACCTACCAATATTTACACGTTTAAAATTAAAACTGAGGGAAATTTTATTTATTAGCCCATTTAAAATAACAAAAATAAACCTCTTATATGTTAACATAAATAACAAATTCTGTGGAAAATAATTATATTTCACAAAACAAAAAAAAATAGTGAAAAGAGTGACATTGCCTTGATTTTTACAAATCTCTCTCATGTCTGGTTTAATAGATTTAGATTCTCATACCTCTTCCTGCATTCAATCTGTTGTTACGTGTTGTTTTGCTTGAAGCATATGAAGAAAATTTGGCCTCACATAGAAATGTAGCTGCAAAATAGAATATTTCAACAGCCTTTTCAGATATTGTACATATTCTTCTTTGATACTACTAAAAACCTGCCATGTGACAGTTCCTTAAATGTTGGTTGTAATGTAGCATCCGAATCCATATCAATAAACTTTTCTTACCCTGTTACCTTAAGATCCATTAGTCTATCTTGTTTAGAGTGAATCTCTGAATTGCATATAATTCTGACAGTTGTAGATTCCCTTAAAGGGACTTGGGGCCCCTCAGGAGAACCCTGACCACACTTGGAGAATCACTGAAGTAGGCAATAAAAAAGTAGAAAAACATAGATTTGCTAACATAACTAACAAGTTTGATCTAACAGGCATCTATGTAGACCTTTGCTCACGACAAACCACAGATACGCTTTTTTTTTTGAACGAACGGTCCCTCAATCACCTCGGGGAAACGTGCACCTGGACAGACTGCAGAAGCTCCAAGATGGACAGATGCCCAGCACGCCAAGCGTTCCCCACAGCTGCCTAGGCCCTGGAACAGGCTCATCAGGAAAAGACATGACATCAGAGTGCAGCCTCCTCCCTGCCCGGGCCACAGAGCCAGGGTGACCCATTGACCTGGCTGGAGAGAGGGCTCTTCCTGACAGCCCCCACCTAGGCTTCATTCCTGCGAAGGCCTTCCCTCCTTAATCTCACATGTCAGGGAGTCTTGGGAGTCCCCAAGGCAGAGTTGTCGGGCAAAGACTGCCCATCTTCCCCTTCCAGGAGGCTCCCAGCTCGGCCCCTCTGCCCTTAGAAGCCTGTGAGCTGCCGGGTACAGACTCACCTGGCTCTTAGGCCTTGCACAGTTCTTACATAACCAGCAACAGGAACAGGCCGGGCACTGGGACGCCAAGAACAGCACAGGCGACCAGCTGCCCAGGGAGCCTGCACCTTGCACGACCACTTGGGGGGCGCCAACACTCCCTGCCAGTGCCCAGGACCACACCTCCCTGACGTGCAGAAACCCTGCCAAGCCTGAATCAGGGATGAGAGCGAACTGGAGCACAGAGAACAGCATCACTGCTCAGAGCCCCAGACCAGAGCCAAGGCCAAGGAAGCCTTCAGAACACACATCACATTCTTACCCTAAAGTCATACATTTCTTAGAGATCTAACATTCCTAGGTGCCTATTATACGCGGGCATTATGCAGGGGGCTTTCTTTCCATGCGTCATTTTCTTGGCCCCTCGCAATAACTACTGAGAATGTTCCATTTACAAACAAGAAAATGGATGGTCAGAATGGCTAAGTCGTTGCCCAAGGTCACTCAGCAAAAGTGCACTTGGACTTCAACCTGGCTCATTTTGTCTGCAAAGTCCTGGTTCTTGTACCATTACTACACTCCGCTGCCTGGGCCTGCAGGGAGAGGTCCTGTACCTTCTGGCTTTTCATCCACAGAACCTCTTCATGCTGGGGGTTGGGAGAGGAAGAAAGGAGGGCAAAGGTCCTCTGCCTGTTTCACCTGAACCCAACTAGGTCGTCCTGGACATCAAAAGCCATCATTTCCCACCCTGGGCTCCATCTGCTGAATTGCTTCTGTTTCTTCTGTCCTGCCTTTTGTCTTTTTTTCACAACCAGATCAGATAAAGCATCCCATCTGTGGTGTGTACACCACACCCCAAGCCTTGCACATAGTAGGGGCTTCATGTGTGTCTGCTGAACATTAGGAAGAGTGGCCCCTCACCCATCTCCACTACCACAGGAAGGACAGATCCATGGGAAGACAGGAGCCCTGGAAACAGTCAGGAGGATGGGGGTAGGAGGTATAAGGGCAAGAGTGGAAGGGGCAAGCACAGACCCAAGCCCCAGACTTCCCCAAGCCTTCCTACGAGACACATTCCCAGGGGACCTCCCCACCAAAGACCGGGGAGGTCAGGTCTCAGGTCAGGCTCTCAAGAAGAAGCTTCCCCACCCCCAAGCCTCCCTCCAAAGGCTCCTCCCACACGAAAGCCAATGGAAGGCAGGGGGCAAACATGGGGTTCCTGAATGCCTCCTCTCTGATGCCTCCTTGGATATCCTCAATTCCTTCCTCCTCCCACAGCCATTCCTGTCCTGGGTTGGAAATTACCTTCGGGCAGAGTACTTAAGCCCCGGCCTCTTCGGAGCCCAAGCCTGGATTCAAATTCTGGCTCCTTCACCTATTAGCTATGTGACTGAGGGCCAGTTACTTCACCCTAAGCACCCCATAGCCAGTAGGCCTGCAGACTCCGAATCCAGACCTCCTGGTTGTGCCCTGGCTCTGACTCTGGAACCAGACCACCAGGGTTCAAGTCCTGGCCCCTATCCTTACTTAACTTCTCTTTGCCTGGATACTTTCATCTGTAAAGTGGGGATAATAACTACCCACTCGCCTTATTATAGCATTGCTCTGAGAATTAAACAGGGTAACCTATGCGATGTGCTTAGAACAGACACAGTAAGGATCCAATAAGCATTAACTAGCAATAGAAATAGTAGGTGATAAAGCCGTGAAGTACTGCGCCGTGTCTACGGCCCTGGGAGCTCCATGAATGGCAGTTATGATTACCTGCGCCCCCACTAGGCTACGATGTCCCTGGAGGTGGGAAGTCCTGGGTCAGATCCATCTCTGATTCCCCGGCAGCCAGCACAGTGCCGGGCACCAGGGGGAGTTCAGACAAATGCTCGAGATCGGACGGGTGAAGAACTGCCCTCATGGAGCAGGAGGGTGTGGGCAGCCAGGAGCCTCCCGCCAGGAGAAAGGAGAACCGAGGTGTCAGGGAAGAGAAAACAGAGCGGAGGGGGAAAGGCCGAGACGGACAGATAAGCAAGTGAAGTGAGTGAGAAAAGGAACAGGAGAGGCTGTGGCGGAGGGAGATAAGGAGGAAGGATGGAGAACTCGACCTGCGACGTAATGCCCAGGGAGGCGAGGGACGTGAGGACGCCCCGGGAGCGGCGCGAGGCCGGCCCCGCGCTGAGGCCGGGGAGCCGGTGCGCGAGAGAGGGGCGCGCGAGCCGGCGCGGGGCGGGACGCGCGGGAGCCGGCGGGAGGGGCCGAGGGGGCTCCACCTCGACTCCCCGCCGGGGCCGGGGGGCCGGGCGGCCGGGCGGCCGGAGATTGGCTGGGGCGCGCGGCGAGGCCGGGCCCGGAGCCCCGAGGTGGGAGGCGCCAGGATCACTCGGTGCGCCCGGGAGCCGAGCACTCGGGCCACCTCGGCGGCGGCTGCAGGGGAGCGGCGGGGCGGCGGGCGCGCGCCGGGGCAGCTGGGGGCGCCGCGCACCGAGAGGCCGGGGTGTGCGCAGCCATGCGGGCGGCGGCGGGGGGCGCGCGGGCGGCCGCGCTGGCGCTGCTGCTGGGGGCGCTTCACGGGGCGCCGGCGCGCGGCGAGGAGTACTACTACGGCTGGCAGGCCGAGCCGCTGCACGGGCGCTCGTACTCCAAGCCGCCGCAGTGCCTCGACATCCCCGCCGACCTGCCGCTCTGCCACACCGTGGGCTACAAGCGCATGCGGCTGCCCAACCTGCTGGAGCACGAGAGCCTGGCCGAGGTGAAGCAGCAGGCGAGCAGCTGGCTGCCGCTGCTGGCCAAGCGCTGCCACTCGGACACGCAGGTCTTCCTCTGCTCGCTCTTCGCGCCCGTCTGCCTCGACCGGCCCATCTACCCGTGCCGCTCGCTGTGCGAGGCCGTGCGCGCCGGCTGCGCGCCGCTCATGGAGGCCTACGGCTTCCCCTGGCCCGAGATGCTGCACTGCCACAAGTTCCCCCTGGACAACGACCTCTGCATCGCTGTGCAGTTCGGACACCTGCCTGCCACCGCGCCTCCAGGTAGCGCCGCCGCCGCCCTCGCCCCCGCGCGCTCCGACAGCCCCGGGCGCCCGCGAGCTGGGCCCTTAGCCTCCCGGAGATGGCACCCCACCACACACACACACACACACACACCGCCTTCGCTCAGCCCTGCGTACCCCGGGAACTGTCCCCCACAGCCTTCCAGCCTTCCCACCTCCCACACACTGCCAGACTAGTGCCTTCCCAGGCTCTGGACAAAGCTCGCGGGTTCTCCCCATTCCAACTCCGTTCCTGAAGACGCCCCTGGGGTCCCTGGCAGCGCCCACCTTCCTAAACCTCTGGAATCCCTGGGTAGCCCCAATGCTGTCCCCCCATCCTGGGGCATCCCCATAAATGCCTTGTGGCCTAAGCCCAAGAATGCCCAGGGTCGCTAAACAATGCCCAAGCCCGTTCACCTCCTCCACAGCTCTGGACCCCAGGGCACCAAAACAAGCATCACTCCCATCCCGTGTTGGGACCTCGGGAAGGGAGAAGGGCGGGGGGAAGGGGTTTAGCGAAGACTGGGGTAAGCACGCTCCTGGGCTATGGTTTCCACCCCCCAACACTCACACCCCCCATTTTCTGCACCTGGGAACCCCAAATTCTCCCACTCTCTTCCCCAATCCCCAGGTTGGGAGGCCTTGGGGTAAAAGCTCAATGCAGGAAGAAAGAGCAGATTGCCAGCATCTGCCACTGACAAGGAGCCCTTGGGAGAGCTGCTGAACTTGGAGCTTCGGTTTTCCCATAAGTAATATAGGAAGCCAGCTCAGGTTCCAGAAACCCGTGAGATCCTACGTGCCACCTCCCAACCGCCCCCAGTCCCATTACCCCTAATCTCTCCCTGGCCTCAGCCTCCCTTCCCTGTGCGCCCCATGGCCCGCCCCAAACGCCAAACTCCTTCCAAGCAGAGTAAGCCTGGGCTGGGCACCAGACCGGGGAATAAACAGCGGCATGAGCAGGAGAGCTGTGTCTGGGCAGTTTGTCAGGAGTCTAAGGAGCCCCTGATGCTGCAACTTCCCCAGGAGGCAGCACTGCTTTCCCCTTTTCTTGTCTGAACACCCTACCCACCCCCTCAGGGCTCGCCTCACCCACACAGCCCTTGGTCCTGCACCCCCACGTCCCCTCCTGAGAGTCAGGTAGGGGTCCTGAGACTGGGTGTGGAGTGTGTGGAGAGAAGGGAAATACCCTGTGCTGGGGTCAGGAAGCAGGGGAGAGACAGCCAGCTCAAGCAGAGACAGTGCAGTCCCTAACAGGGATCCTGGCATGATTCCTTTTTCTGGTTTCCTTGGAACCCCAATATTAACAGCCTGTAAGGCAGGGAAATCCCAGGCTCGGAACCCCACCTGGGCCCGCTCGCACAGTCCTGCCCTCTTTGAAGCCCACCTTCCCCTGTGATGGGGCACCTACCTGGAGGCAGAGACATGGGACAGAGGTCAGGTGCTGTGTGGTGGCCTGAGAACCAGAGGCAGCCCAAAGCGTGTGTGTGGCCAATAAAACAAAATATTTCATATAAAAATTAAGAGTTGTGGCTTCCCTGGAAAAATCAGAAGTTCTGGCCACGCTAAGCCACCCACCTTAGAGGGTGGTCCCCTCAGTTTACCACAGTCCCTGTCCTGGCAGTGTCACTTGTCCCCCACCTTCCTGGACCTGTGTTCCAAGAAAGCCCCTGCAGATTACCCCTACTGCAGCACTAGCCTGGGAGCCTCAAATCCTGAGTCCTACACTCACTTCTCAATAGTTTTGCAGAGTGGGTAGCCACTCTGGACCTCAGTTTTCTTTTCTTGAAGAGTAATACTTCATAGTCTGAGGATTAAATGAAACAAAGTTTAGAAGACAGCCCACGTCATGGTTGCAGTTGCCAGGGCCATGGAGCAGTGGTGCCCACTGGGACAGTTTTGTCCCCATGCAACCTTATCTCTTTTGAACCTCACAACCCCTCAGTGACCATCGGTACCGTCATCCCAGTTCCTGATGACAGAGTGGAGGCTAGGCAGGGGGAGGTGGCTCTTCAGTCATTAGCCTGGGCTCTAAGTGGTTTATTGAACTCTGATCCCCTCATGAGCCTCCCTCGTCTCCACCCCTGCTTCTCTCTTCACAGTGACCAAGATCTGTGCCCAGTGTGAAATGGAGCACAGTGCCGATGGCCTCATGGAACAGATGTGTTCCAGCGACTTCGGTGAGTGTGGAGCCCACATGGCCACTGCCCCAGTGCCTCTCCTTGACACACACACACACACACACACACACACACGTCCACAACCATCACACTGAATACTAACAGTTTCTGCATCATGGATTCCTCTTAGAATCTGATCAGGGCCATGAACCCTCTCCCCAGAGAAATGCAGCTCTTTTTGCAGGTTATCTCAGGGGCTTCAGAAGCCCCTCAAGGCCATGGTCCATGGGCCCAGAAACCATCCCTGGCCAGGGCTCCTCCAGTCCTCCCTTGGCACTGGCCCACAGAGGGGCCTCCAGGGCTAGATTCCCTTTAGGAGAAGCAGGCTAAGCCCAGAGATGGATGGGGGCACCCGGGGGAGAGATGGGCCCCAGGGTGGAAGTACAGCACCCTCGTCCCTGGGGCACCTCGGCCTGGTACCCGATGCACCGCTGGCCAGGCGAGCTGCAGTCACTTGTCCCACGGCTTCGTCCTGGGGCCTCTCCACTCCTGGGACAGTGAGCCAAGTCTAGTCAGGCCCACACGACCCAGCATGTGGCCTTTGCCAAGTTGACTCCTGTTTTGTGTCTTAGCCTCCCTGTCTGTAAAAAAGAGATAGCAATGAAATCCTTAGTTCAGCAAGTCTTTTATGTTGTTAGTCTGTTTGTAAAGAGATTACTACTATTGCAAGGTATGTGCGTATCCGAGAGAGGGAAAGAGAGGGGGTAAGGGGAGAAAGAGAGAGATAGAAAGATTTTATAAGTTTCCTTCCCTGGGTGGACAGAATCATTCTCTGGCATCTCCCTGGCTGCTCCCAGAGATGGGGGATCCAGATGCCTGTAGAAGGGGGAGACTAGCCCAAGTGACCCCCATGTTCCAGACTCCCAGTCCCCAACTGTATGAAGCTCTCTGCAGCCACCCTGAATGTCCTGATCACCCCGACCACTCAGGCCTTCAACCACCTCCCCCACACTCACCCCTACATTCACACTCCAGACACACCACAGAAATACTCTCATACATAAAATACACAGCACCACACATCACACTCCGAACCCATTCTACAGTCACACAGATTACAGTGGTGTGTTTGCACCAGCAAGAGCTGGTTGTGCACACTTCCCGACCTAGTGCTCTGTGATGCGGTGGGCCATGGTGGGGGGATTTACCCCATGGGAACCAGCACATGCTACAGAGCGGGCCCCTCCCTAGGGCCAGCTGTCAAACATTTATCAGCCCATCATTGCTCCAAACACACACACACACACACACACACACACACACACACACACACAGAGCCAGAAATCACATTTCAAAGCACCCCCAGAGATCATGAAGTCCAGCCTCCCTCTGTCACAAGGACCCCGCCCCCCACCAAACCTCCCCTTCCAGTTGGGCAGCTCCACCTGCGGTATTTCCTGGGGACCCCAACACCCTACTCCACTCCCCACCAGGAGCTGTCCACCCTGCACTTGGTTCATGGAAAGGCAGGGGCTCTGGGGTTAATCTCATTCCCCCCCACCATAGCTCAAGGCTGAAACATGATAGTGCCGGTGAAAGTCTAGCACATGATAGGAGCTTCAAAAATGTACCCATATAAGCCCACCTTCCCAAGACCCAGGCTTGGAACTTCAGGCTTGAGCACCAACTGTGGGGCCACCAGCAGCCGGAGCAAACCTGCCCATTCTCACACGGTCCCTCTGTCTACCCACCCCACACACAGTGGTTAAGATGCGCATCAAGGAGATCAAGATAGAGAATGGGGACCGGAAGCTGATTGGAGCCCAGAAAAAAAAGAAGCTGCTCAAGCCAGGCCCACTGAAGCGCAAGGACACCAAGAGGCTGGTGCTGCACATGAAGAATGGTGCCAGCTGCCCCTGTCCACAGCTGGACAGCCTGGCCGGCAGCTTCCTGGTCATGGGCCGTAAGGTGGACGGACAGCTGCTGCTGATGGCCGTCTACCGCTGGGACAAGAAGAATAAGGAGATGAAATTCGCAGTCAAGTTCATGTTCTCCTACCCCTGCTCCCTCTACTACCCCTTCTTCTATGGGGCTGCTGAACCCCACTGAAGGACGCTCCTCCCTGCCCCATCCAGCCAGCTGTGCCTTGCTCTCTGTCCCCACCCCTGGGGCATTCTCTCTCTTCCTGCCCATCTGGCCTCACCTCTATTCCCAGGCTGACCCAGCCCTGACAGAGAGCGGTTCCATGCAGAGCAGAGCTCTTACCAGCACAGGCCCTAAGGAATGGGCATGGAACCTGAGCTGTCCTTGACTGAGGGGTTCTGGAGTCCCTGGGGACTTCTCTTAGGAGCAGAGCTTTCTCATTTGAAAGCTCAGGGTTTCAGAAAGTAGGTGGTGGGAGGAGAGAGCAAGGGAAGCATGGAGGGGCTCTGAGCAGCCTCACGAGGTGGCTTCCAGAACAGACCATGCTGTCAGCTCCACTCTGTTGGTGGGGAGGCCTCGCCTCAGAAAGTCTATTAGGCTGAGCTACTTGGGGGCCAGTCCCCCACCCCCACTGCTCCCTCGTGTCATCATAGCCCCCCCAAAGGAGGGGCATTAGGGTCGTAGCACCTTCCAGCTACAGTTCCCCCACCTTCCCCATCTCTTCCCCTCTCCCTTCCAGCTAGACTGGAGAAGCCCAGCCCAGACCCCCTCCCACAGGCTGCTTTTTGGGATTCATCCCTCAGCCTCCGCATGTCCCTTTTACCCTGATGATGAGTAAATTATTGCTACGCAGCAAGGCCATAGGTACTAGATTAGTTGCAGGCAAGGTTTGGTTTTTAATTTTTTTTTAAGTTTTTAATTAAATCAAAGAAAAATAAGTTGGTTTTGACTAGGTTATTTCTTTGTCAGCTGGTCCCAGAGGTGGAGAGAGGGAGGGTCAGAAGGGACTTTTAGGAAGAGGCCCTTGTCATAACCCATGGCCTGTCCACACAGGCATACTTGGAACGCCTAAGAGCAATGCCCATGTTCTTGTAAGATCCCTTGAGAGCACCCTTCTCATCCGCATCACTAAGTGAGGGATGGAGATGGCCCTCCTTTTGTTCCTGAAGAGGGAGATGCCAAGATCCCCAGCCTTCTCCCATGGTCAAAAGGCTCTCACAATCCTGCCACATCTCCCTGACAATGTCTGCCCTCAGATCCCAAGAAGGTTGGAGCACAGGAAACTACTCTGAAGAGCCAGGGGTCTAAACATGTCTCTCCTACCCCTTCAGCACTCAGACCCCCTGCTCCCCGCCACCCACCCCCCCCACACACACACACACACACACTGGGCACTGATCCTGAACTGTAGGGATAATGGTATAGACTTGTGCTACAGGGACCAGAGAATCTGTATCCCCTGGGAGCTGGTTAGAAATACAAGCTGGGGGGGAGGGGGGGGGCACCCCAGGCCTGCTGTATCAGAATCTGCATTTTGACACATAAATCTTCAAATCTAGAGAGCTTTTGCAAAACACTGGGCCCCACTCTATGCAATTAAATCTGGATCTCTGGAGGGTGCTCGGAAATCTGAATCTCTAGATGCTCTCCGGGGTGGGATGCCGCCTGTGTTGAAAACCTTGATCTAGATAAGCCAGCCGCTGAGGCAGGAGGGTGAGGGGCTGAGGTTACCTCAGGCTTGGAGCTTCTTGGTCCTGCGTGCGGGAAGGAAGTGGCTATAACAACCGAGGGGCTTCTTCAGTGACTTCAGAGCACACGCGGGCCGCTACCGTGAACTGAATGGGGCAGGGAGGGGAGAAGGCTTAAAATGGAGGCAACGGGCTCCTGCTACTCAGGGAAGGGGTGGTATGAGGAAATCCCGGGGGTTTGTCAGAAAAGCCGAGCGACGAGGCAGAGGTACCCAGGGCAGGGGGCTGGGGACACCCCAGAGCAGCTTTCCTCACCAGCGACAGTGTGTACAGCTGCCAAGTCCAGTCCAGGCTCCCCGCTCCTCCAAGACAATGGGGCGCGTCCTGTGAGGAGAACCTTGGCTTCCAGGGCTCTCAGAGAAGCAGGCTGCCACAGAGAAGTGAGGCAGGCCAAAGGGCCCACATTCTGCTGTGGGGCCAGGGGAAGCTAACAGGTGGTCTGACAGCCTGCCCGTAAATCACCTCCCCGGGCAGTCAGGTGGCCTCACCACAGGTCAGGAGCAGCAGAGGCCTGCTTGTTTGTCCTCAGCTCTGAGGAAGCCGCTGCCGCCCACCCTCACCCAGAGCCCTCCAGCTCCCTGAATCTGCCCCTTGTCTCCCAAACTCCTACCCCGACCAAATATTTACGGACACTTCTATGGTCAACCAGGACCAGGGATTATTTTTCCACTGAACACACAGGACTCAAAGCAACTTCTGGCTAGAGCACAATAGCGACCTCTGTCAGGTGCTGGCAGCCAGTGAGAGGCGGCGGGCGGGGAGAGGCTCCCTTAGCCCATCCTGGGAAGCCCCAGTAAAGCACTCCTCCCCCGCCCCCCACACAGGGGTCAAGCCCTGCTCTCTGCTCTGCTCCCGACATCTGCTGTGGGACCCTCCCGGCAGTCTCTCCCCTGGGACCAAGAAGAATCCTTCCAAAGACCGGGCAAAGCCCCACGCGGCCTGAGCCCACCCTTCATTTCCTTCAGTCACAACATGCTCCCTCCTGGCCGGCCTGGAGACAGACAGCTGGTGCTGCCCGGCGAGCATCTGGGCTGTGTGTCGGTGAACGGCTGCCTCTGACAGAAACCCCAAGAAACAGTGGGGCTGCTCCACACGAGAGGTCTGGAGATGGGCTGGTGGGAGGTCCATGTCCCTGGCTCATTCTGTCTTCCTGCCCTGCCAGGGGTGGCTTCTGTTCTCGTGGTTGCCTCCTCCTCCCCACTTCTCGACCACATTCCAGGCAGCAGGGCAGGGAAGGGCTTCAAGCAAAAGCAGCCCGTCAGCTGCCCCTGGCCCTTTTGATCAGGAAAACAGTAATTTCCCAAGTCCCACCTGGTAGATTTCCACTACGTAGCTCCTCGGCCAGAACGGAGTCACGTGGCCATCCCTAGTTGCAAGGGAGCAGAGGAAGTGAAGTGTTTCGGCCGGGTGCAAACTCAGAGTTCCGATAAAGAACAGGAAGGATTTGGGGCAGGCTGCTAAACGCTCAGGATCAGGTGAAAAGAGGTAGGAGAGCCCAGTTCTGGGTTCCAATCCTGTGACTTAGATACCATGTGACATTGGGAACACCGTAAAATGGAGCAATAATGTCTACTTCACAGGGTGGCTGAAAAAATAGGGAAATATATGAAAAGCTCCTGGAGCCAGTGCCCAGCATTTGGAAAATGTTCATTAAATGATAATTAATATTTGTTATAATCGCTTCTCGGCCTTTTGGCTAAGATTAAGTGTAGTATCTGTTCTTATCAGTTTAATATTTGTTATTAACCAAAGGCCTTGACCTAGCTAGCACAGTGCCTACACATCATAGGTGCTCAGTACATTCCTGATTGGTTAACTAAGAAACGCTACTGGCAGAAAGGCAGGGAAAAGACAGGAACATCTTACCTACCTGGAGTTGTTACTTTCAGGAGGACAGAACCTACACTTGGGAGTTTGCTTCAGAAAATACACACCCAGGTGCGATGTAAGCCAATGGAGGGGAGAAGACATAACACTAGCAATCAAAAAATGTCAAGTCCATGCTGGGTGGCAGGCACTACCCCAGGCACTTTGGTATTATAATTTAATCCTGCCAACACCCTTTGGAAGTAGGTACTATTATTATCCCCATTTTAATGATGAGGTTCAAAGGCTGAGGTTCAAAGAAGTTAATTAACTTACTGAAGGACACACAGCTGGTACATAGTGGTGGCACTAGGATTTGACTCCCTGCTCTTAACCACTATACTACTGGGGGCGAAGCCCAGCGGGGGTGGGGTACAATGCCTCTGCTGCCCTGCCTTACAGGAAGATTTCTGGGAGCCCTGCTCAGATCCCCCTCCAGGGGCCATGACAGCGGCAGAGAAGCCTGCCTCAGACGGCGGCGGCTTTTCTCCTGACTCCTAAAGCAGCCCACCCCCAACCCCTCCTCCCCTCTCAGCCCCATCAGCATCCAGCCTCTTGAGCCCCACAAAGGAAGCTCACATCCCACAACTGTTTAGTCGGCTGTAATCCTGGCTAAAGTTCACTCCTTGGCAAATCCAACGTGGGGGGTGGTTGCTGCTGGAATGTGTGTGGCTGGGACCCAGTGTCCCAGCCCAGACAGCAGGCTCTGCTGGGGCCCTGAAGAAAGCAGGCGGCCAGGGGAATCCGGAATCCCCAGCCCCCAGCTGTGCTACAGAATGGAATGTGCTGCTCTGGGGTGTTGAAACAGACCCAACCAAGGGGGAGTGGTGCTGGCAGTTGCGGGGAGCTCCCACCACAAGGCTGCCTCTGTTCCCCTGGAGGCTGAGCCCCCTTTGCTAGGGCTAGGGATGGGCAGTCCCCTCCAGTTAGCTCAGGGGTGGCTCAGAAGATCCTGGAGCTGGTGGGGGCAAGGCAGAACAGAGGGGAGGGTGAGAGCCAGGACTGTTACGTTCACCCAAAGTTTCTCTGATGAGGCATCTGCAAGCACCTGTGGCACGATCCACACCCTGGCTCCATGGCTTACTAGCTATGTGACCTTGTGCAGGTTACTTGACCTCTCCAGGCCTCCGTTTTACTCATCAGTTAAATGGAGTTCATAATCGAGCCTAGCTTCTAGGGTTGTCATGAGGTTTAAGTAACAGTCGTGTTCAGCACATTGCCTGGTACGGTGCTCTACAAACGTAGGTGTTCTCGTGATCTCAGAGCCAGCTGTAGGGGAGATGCTAGAACCATGGCCTCTCAAAAGGGGTGCCTAGAAGGTTCCATGGAGATAAGGGCATGAAAATGGAACTTCGTTTGGCTTCAGCTCTGAGGGCCAGGTGATAAATGACTACAAATTCTGAAGACCCCAGAAACCAGGGCCAGTTCAAAGTCTGCCAGGGCTCACGGGAGACTGCTCCCCACCCCCACCAAACCACAAAAAGATGACAGAACCCTCAACTCAAGCCAGGCTGTGGGAGGTATCTGTCTGTCCCAGGTCTGTCCCAACGGGCACCAGAGCAGGAGTAGAACCTGGCTGCTGTCCCTCCCGATGGGTGCCTGAGAACAAATTGGGGACATCTTTTAAACCAGGCATCCAGGAGCACCTGGGTGGCTCAGTCAGTTGCGCATCCGACTTTGGCTCAGGTCACAATCTTGTGGTTCATGAGTCTGAGTCCCACATCGGGCTGTCAGCGTGGAGCCCGCTATGGATCCTCTGTCCCCCCCCCCCCCCGTTCCTCCCCTGCTCACGCTCTCTCAAAAATAAATAAACATTAAAAATAAATAAATAAAAATAATAATAAACCAGGCATCCAATTCTCTGATGGCCAGTCCGTCCTCCAAGCCACCTCACATTCGGTCCTCTCCATGCTGTGGACCCCTGCCAGCTGGAAGACACAGTCCAATCCTGGCAAATCCCTCCATGGCTCCATCTTCCCAGCGGTACCTGCACTTGAAAGTTGTCTATCCCTGGCTTCCCTTCTGTGAAGATCCAGACCCCGGATGGTGAAACCCACGTTTCCCAAGCCCCAGTATCCCATGTCCCAGACGCTACTCATGCTACAGACTATTTCATCAACGTTAGGCATTGTTTTCCTTTTCCCAAAATATTGACTCTGCTTTTTCAAACTACACGCTGGCCTGATTCTTTCCTGAATAATAATCTAAGATTACTCTCTGATTAAAAAAATAAAATAAAATAAAACACCACCGTTCTAAGCCACCCAGGCCATCTAGAACAGAGTTATCTTCACTGTAAGATTGCCAGGACGGTAGTAACAGACTGGTGTTTATGGAGCATTCAGCCTGCGCCAGGCACCGTGCTCCATGCCTTGCTCCACGCTCACTGACTCCTCACAGCTGCCCTAAAAGGTAGAGGTCACTATCATGACCATTTTACAAAGGAAAGCAGCACAGAAAGAAAGGCCTAGAGGCAATGCCCCTGTGGCAACTCACTCCAGCATGGCCGCTGCCGATGGGAGAGCAGGGCCACGTGTGGGGCCGGCCATAGCAGCGCCTGCTCCTTACTGCCACCAGACTGTCCCTGGGTAACACAGGCTGCTCTTGCTCTGAGAAAGGCCCTTCTGGTTCCATCCTCTAATGCTGTGGGGAACACGTATCTTCAAATGGATGTGGTGTCGCTCCCAGACGGGCTGGTCTGGATGATCTCTGAACAGGCTGCCAACTGAGCTACTACCCGCGACACACGCCATCCACGAGAGCATAGGCACAGCACCAGCCGTCTCTCCCCTGGGCCTGCACGATCACTGCTGTCCCCTTTGGTTCCAAGGCCCTATTTTCCGCTCCTCCAACATCTTTACTGTTCCTATGGACCACCAGGCTGCTGAGGCCACTCTGATGCTTTTTAAAGTGAACACGGTCTTCTGTAAAAACTGCCAGGAAGGGGTCCTGGCTGCTTCCCTGCCTCTCAAGGCCCCTCAGAGCTGCCAGGGCTCTCCCATGCGGAAGTTCCTGAGTTAGGAAGAATCGCCACAGACCAAGGCCTCTGTGAGCTGCATATGCAGGGGGCCGTGACAATGTGGCTGCAACCTAACCTCAACTCTGAGGCAGGGTCTCTCCTCCCGTTCTCTGCCCCAGGCCTCCGTCTGGAAGACCCAGCTCAAACTCAGCTCTGGTCTGCAAAGTGCCAGGTGAAACCTTTCACTACCACTACCTAACTTCCCTGGGCCTCAATGTCCTTACCTATAAAATGGGGAGAACAGTGCCTACCTCACAGGGCCATCCTAAGGATAAAGAGAATAATGTGTGTAAAGCACTTACCACTGAGACTGGCACCCAGTAAACACCCCACAAACCCTGCTTTCAGAGAACTGCTAATCCATCCCATCTCACAGCCAATCCTCTTTCGGCCGCCCCCAGCCTGAGGGCCAATCCTTTTCTGCTTTCTAAGAGGGATTAGCTGAAATCTTTCCATTCTAAAGCCTGCATTGCTTAGTGCTGGCCAAGCCCTGGTCCTAACCCCAACCCCTCACAATTTGGTCACAAGACGGAGCCTCAAGTCAATCCGACACACATGTGCTGAGCCCCACCTGCACAAGGCACGGCTTTCCTCCCCCGCCCCGGCAAACACCCAGACTTCAGCGTCCACACCCCCTCCAGCCCTGTCCTGCAGGCACAGCTCAAGCCTGCAGACTCTGCCACTGCAGGGGGAGTCTGGCTCTCCAGCCTCCGGAGGAGGGTTAGTGCAAGGACCAGGACAAAAACATAAGAAGCTTGAGGCCTTTTTATTGACAATTCTCCATACACACAGAGATCCTTTCCGTTCCTCTCCAGTGTAAATGAAGCACAGGGTACTTCACTCTCATCTGTTAACAAAGGAGCCCGAGGAAGGGGGTATACCAAGGCCTGCCCACTTCCCCAGGGACTTGCACCTCCCTGGCCTGGAGCAGGCCCGACTGCCAGCCCTAGTTACACTGGTTGGCCTGGCGAGAAAGCTGGCCTCAGATGGCTTCTGTCTCCCCAGCCCGTCTCCTTGGATCCCTGCTCAGCCTCCCATGGGTCCTGGGTCCCCGGCAGCCCGTGGCTCCGGGGAAGCATCCTAGAACAGAAGCACCCCACTCTTCTTCATTCCATTCCTTGTGCCACCTGCTCCCAGGACCCATGCAATAAATAAATAAATACTTCAAAAAGGCAGGGCAGCTCCAAGGGAGGGAAATGGTGCCTGAGCCCGCTCAAGGCTTAGGGAGAGACACTGACGGCCTAAAAGTCCAGAGTGAACATAAAACTGTTGGAGAGGATGGGGACCTCAAGTGGCCTTAACCCGTAAGTGAGACTGTCCTGCTGGGGAACAGTGCCAGAGTCTAGGACCCAGCCCAGAGAGATCCTACACTTCCCAGGCCCTCAAGGGTCAAGGGCTTCAGGACCTCTGCTCTGCTTGCCTATCTCACACTCCATGGGACAAGGGGCCAGGGAGAGAAATGCAGCTCTGTGCCAGAGGAGGGATGCCCAAGGCTCCGAGCAAAAGAAACAAGAGTGATCTGAATGCCTGGCATCTACCCAATGGAGCTGTCACTAGGGTAATATGTGGCCTGAGATTCTGCTAGTGAAGGTTTCTACAAGGTAAGGCTGAGGCCCTTTGAGCTGCCGGGGATCCCTATGTTTTTTCCCACTTAATACTAAAGAACTCTGACAGGCCCTCCTAGACACATCCTCCTCTGGGAGAACATGGAAATTTCAACCCTGTTTCTAGAAGGACTTTCGGTCTGGTTAGCCCTGGCCATACCCTCTGGTGGAGAAACAAGGAGACGCTGATGCCTGAAGGAACGTTCGCATAGCAGAGTGGGGTCACGGCACGTCCAGGCCCTTCTGCAGGCTCTCAGAGGCCAAGGGCTTGGACCAGCAACCAGCAGAGGAAGAATCTCTTTTCCCAGTCTCTGATCTCTGGTCTCCTAGAACTGTCAGGTGTGGAGAGATGCCCTGATGCTCAGAGACCCTACAGAGACCAGGCCTAGCTCACTCCTGCCCTCTAGTTTATATTCCCTGCCCAGCTCTGAGTCCACTGATCAGTCCAGGGCGGAGGAGGGCACACATGCCAGGCCCTCCAGGGGCTCCTCTTCCCTCTGGGTTTCAAGAACTGCCGCTTACTAGCCCTCCGCAGGAGTGGGGAACAGCTCCAGAATCCAGCTGGAGACAGCGAGGACAGGAAGGGGACGCCTACCTAGCGTTCAGGCCACATTTGCCCAGCACACACCACATGCGGCTAGGGAGGGTGAGGCCTGCTGCTGGCCCCAGGGACCGACGCCCACTTTGGACCCCAGCCCCTCTTCTCACTTGCTCAAGGTCTGGTTACACGAGGCACACACAAACACAGTCTCTCTCTGGGCTTCGGGGGCTGAAAAGGAGGAAGAACTTGGTGAGACACTTCCTCATGCCCCTTGGTTACGGCCCCAATACTACAACCACCTCCCCAACCCCCAAAGCCCCACAAGAGCTGCCCACCAGCCAGCCCACATCTTCACTAACCCAGCTCACTACCCTGCCCTCAGACTTCTCTTTCCATGGGGACAGGGGACTGTAGGAGTGACCATACCAACAGCAGGCCTCTCCCAGGTGCTCTACATTAGAAATTATTTTGGCACCAACAAAACCCCATTGAAAATATTTTTTAAATACAACACCAGAAGTTCATTTTCCAAAATCTTTTAACAGTGGTTATCTCTAGGTAATAAAATTACAGGATTATTTTTTTCTTCCTTCTTCTTCTGTATTGTAATCTCCAAATCTTCTAGAATAACCATATGTTACTTGCATGACCGGAAAGAAAACCAAAAAACCTCGATTTGTGATTATAACATATTTCAGGCAGTATGAAAAATATGCTCCCAATTTTTTTAGAAGATGCATATGCATTTATCCTACGTGCACACTGGTGCTCTCCCTTTATCTGTATCTTTTGTTTACAATGAGTATGTACAGCTTCTATAGAAGGAAAGAAATTATTTTTGTTGTTGTTGTTAAGTATTACCAAGGTAATGAGAACAAGAATAAAAATTAGGACGGTGGCTTCCTCTGGGGAAGGCAGGGTGGTACCAGGGAGGCTCGGTAGTATTGCTAATGCTCTCTTTTTTTAACTTCAGTGAAGCAGCCACAGGTATTTAGATTACACCTTATAATTCAGATATGTTAAATAGGTTCCTTTGCACGCATCAAATACTTCAGTGTTTTGTGTGTTAAAGAATGGAAAATGTTTCTACGGGCCAGACAGGATCCCGAGTTCCCCTGCCTTCTCACTGAGCCCCTACTCCCTTCCCACACTGCAGCACCCCTTGGAGGAAGCGGGAACCCGCCAAGCCCTACCAACAGCCTGACCCCCGGCCACTTGCATCACTCACCTGTGGCCCCCATGGAGGACTTAGGCACCTTGAAGGAGCAGCACCGGGAGCAGAAGCTGTTTCCACAGTTACTGCAGCTTCGCTGCAGAGAAGAGCCAAGGTCAGTATCAGATGCGTCCCCCACGCCCAGAGCCCACCTCCTTTCCACCAGGTGATCCCACCCGAGGAACCAGAGACTACCGTGGGACTAGGGAGGTGCCCAAGTGGGGCAGGACAAAGCAAACACAACATCCAACGGGAGGGCTGGTGAAGGCGTGGGCATGGGGGCAGGGAAGCCCTGCTCATTTGAGCAAACCTCGGACCCCAGGACCAATGTGGCCCAGCGACTCCCCACTACTCCCCTGCATCTCATCCCAAGCCCCTGAAAACACACCGTCAACGAGACTTACCCTCTTCTTCAGCACTGAGAAGGTGGCCGAGCAGCCCGTACAGTTCCCTGACAAACAGAGGTAGCAGCTCAGCCCTGACCCAACCCAGGCCTCAACTCTCACCTGCCGCTGGCTCTTCTAAACAGGCCCACTCAGGACACCAGCCCAGCCCAGACACCGTGCTAGGAGCGGTGCGCAAGGGAGCACCAGACAGATCCAGATCTGCAGACAGAAGGGAGGACTCAAGCTGACAGTCCCTGGGAGTCCATGTCTCCAGACCATACACAGCTGCCGGTCCACAGGCCTTCTCAGGACTTAAAGGCTCCACCTGTAGGTCCAGCCAAAACCGAGGAACATCCAGCAGAATCTGCTCCCTGGAAATCACACCAAGCCGGGGAGGACCTGACAACAGGCATCCTTCAGAGAAGGCAGCTCCAAAGAGCACAAACCAAACCTGCCTGACACAACCCCTTCTCAAGTGTCTCCTTACAAATACTCCTTGCAAATACTCTGCCCACAGGTAAATTCAGAAACATCTCCTAAAACCCAACTCCTGCTTCCTGCCATCTAAAGATTCTAGGAGAGGACCTCAGAACCAGGCATCTTCCAAGAAGTAACGCAGGGCAGAGGCACAGACACTGTGAGAGGTGGGCAGGAGGGAGCACGACAGAGCTGCGAGACAGACCCACCTAAACCACCACACAGGATGACAATTTGCGACCACGACCACGGTGGCAGAGGAGCAACAGCAGCTTAGCAAACGCACAGGAGGAGGGGAGGGGGTGTAAGAAGAGACGAGAGACAGGGAGGAGGGAACCGAAAGTTTTTTCAGAGGCCGCTGCGCTCACCACCCACTCATGCTTCCAGGAAAGTTGAGGATGGAAAAGGTGGACCAAGGCAAAGGCAGTCTGCTGAAGAGGGGGCCTGCAAGTGAATGATGAGAACCAAAAGGGAGGCGACCTGAGGAGGAGGAAAAGCCACACTGGCTTCTCCAAGCTCCAGAAACAAAAGCAAACCCTGAAGAGAACAAAGAAGATTCCAAGGGCTGCCCCCAGGATCACAGACTGTGGTTTGAGGCAGAAATCTCCGTGCAGGCCCGGGGCACTGACCCAGGGGAGAAAGGCACAAGGGTGCTCCCGGCAGGGGCTACAGAGCCCAGCAGGAGGCTGAGTTGAGTCCTGGAAAAACTTGGAAGCAGATAATAAGGCTACTGGAGTAAGTGTCTACAACTTGGGGCCCAGAGGCCTCCTGTGATCTGGCCAGAGCAATTGGCAGCTTCAGGAAGCACTACTGAGCCTCTTGAACCACCTGTGTGACCAGGTACAGGAACCCAGGCCTCATCTTCATGCAAAGGCCCAAAGCTGTATTGACAGCTACCTGTGGTCCCTTCCTCTGTTCTGCCAGAACCCCGCACAGCTCTTGCTAAAGGACACTCCCTGTGTTCAAGGAAAGGAGGGCCCAAGCTAGAGCAAGGAGAAACCTGAGGCCAAGGTGTATGAGGTGAATGCCACTGCTGCCAGTCGGCTCATGGCCCAGCAGAGGACAGGATAGGGAAAGGCATAGCAGGCGCCGCTGCCTTGATGCCAAACAAAGAATCGGGCCACACTAAGACTTTGGCCCCCACACTAAGAATGTGGGCAAAGCAACCCATCCATGCTCCTCCTCAGCAAGGGGAGCAGGGGCATGGGCATGGGGCAGGGGACCAGAGCCACTCAAAGACTGACACTCACACCCACGTCCAGGATGGAGTGCCAAGGCCAAGCCACCCAGGGCTGCCATGTGGTCCCCCACGTAGCCGTGCACAAGCCTGGGCCAAGGAGGGCTTAGGGTGCTGACACCGGCTCAAGACAGGTGTATGGAGGAAGCACCCCTGTTCTCTTCCAGCATCTACCAACTTTCCCTGCCCTCATTCTCAGCGAAGGGCCTGACTCACCATGTGATGATGCCATGGGAGCAGGCAGAGCAGGGAGGAGTCCAGGACTGCATGGGCCCTGCAACGGTAATGGTCACAGAGCCTCTGGGACACAGGGGGGCCACAGAGAAGCTCCTGAGCAGCCTGTCCTCATTTTTCCCAGGCACCCCCATCATCCACTGGCATCCGGAACGGAGTGGCCCTGAAAGTGGCTCACCCCATGCTGGCCTGCAGGAGCCAGACCCAGAAGCGGAGCTGCTACGGCTGACCTCATGGCAAAGACCCTGAGAGCATCTCAAGGAAGCGACAGAGAGCAGTTTTGAAAAATGTAAAATTAAGAGGGGAAAAAGAAGCATTTTCTGCCCTTGCCATCTTCATGTGAACCTAAAAGGCCTTCACCCATCCCAGCAGGGATTATCTGAACTGAAAATCAAATATTGAAATGGGACAGACGTAAAACGAGAGGACTTCGGACACTACGGCAAAAGGAGGAAGATGAGTTAGAAAAACAAGAACACAGAGGCGCCTGGGTGGCTCAGTCGGTTAAGCGTCTGACTTTGGCTCAGGTCATGATCTTGTGGTTTGTGGGTTTGAGCCCCGCATCGGGCTCTGTGCTGACAGCTCAGAGCCTGGAGCCTGTTTCAGATTCTGTGTATCCCTCTCTCTCTGCCCCTCCCCGACGTGCGCTGTGTCTCCCTCTGTCTCAAAAATAAATAAACATTAAGAAAAAAAATTTTTTTTAAAAAGAAAGAAAAACAAGAACACAGGAGCCAGAGCAGATGGCTTGGATTTGAGTCACAGCTCGACCATTTACTGGCTGAGAACATGGGCCGAATCACTCTTCTCACCCGAGGTTACTCACCTGCAAATGAGAACACCTAAGGCCTTTTACTTAAAACTCAGATACAAATGAATCACATGCTACAGCAAGAGTACTAATTCTTCTGTAACGTTACTTGGGACTTCTGGAACCCAGGCTGCTTCTAAGCTCTAAGAACTGCCTGTCCCTATCACATCTCCCATCGGAACTAAATGAGACCATGTACATGCAAGTGCACTGAACACAGAGCTCCAGAGAAGCCGGTGATCATCACGAATAAAACGGAACTTGAAATAACTGGGGGACACTCACACAGCTGAAAGACACAGCATGTGGAGGACCTCTAATCCTGAAAAACAACTGCGCTGGGTGCTACAAGGGCAGGAAGGGAGGTCCCCGGATGCTCTGGGTCAAATTCCTCAAAACAAATCCCAGGGGCTTCTCCCAGGGTGCAGGCCGTAGAAGTCACTCCCACCAGAACACACAGTATAGCCACCCCACCCTCTTCCCTGTCAGCTGACACTAGGTACAAGTAAGGCTCTTCCTCAATCATAGCACCCAAAGTCACCCGCGCTCTTCAGCCAGAACTCTATGTGGCTCATTAATCGCTGTTCTGGCCTGAGTCAGGTTTCCCACAGAGCTAACAGTCAAGTCCACCCTTCTCCAAAGCTGGCATCCTTGACCCACACCCACCTCCCAGTAAAGTAAGCACTTGGCTGAGGAGAAGGGACCTCAAGGTTCTATCACAGGCAGAGGAAGATACAAAAGTATCTTTGCTTCAACTTGTTTCAACTTGGATAGGAAAGATCCAGACAAGCTCCTCGGCACCTGCAGAATGGACCAAGCCCTCTCATAGTAACAGCACCCCTTATTAAGCATTTACCATGACCCAGCCAGCATTGTGCTAACACTTAATAAGCATCATCTCATTAGAGACCTATAAGAGTCCTGTGAGCTAAGAACTATTCTTACTGCCCTTTTACAGAAGGGGAAACCGAGGCACGGAGAGATTAAGTAATTTGCTCAAAGACACCCAGCAGAGCTGGAATTTATACCAGGCAATCAAGACTCCACATTCTATTCTCAATCATTAGGCTCCACTGCCTTCTGAGGCTCTGTCTCAGGGTTACATCTCTCTACAGTCCTGGAGCGGCATTTCTCGAACTGAGTGCCTCAACTGCCCACAAGCTATTACTCAGTAAGGACAGAGGGACACGAAGGAACCTACACTTGCTCCCTTGGCAGTCCTACTGTGTGTCTGCTACCTTCCCAGGGGCCCGGGGACATAGCTTCACTCCTTGCTCTGGTCACAAACCAGAACCCACAATTCCAAGACTCTGGCCCTGTGGCCACGGTGCCCATGGTGCCCCCGTCCCTCAGCCCCGGCCATACCAAAGTTGTTAGTAGGGTAGCGTTTGCGGAGCCGCTCCGTGAGCCGGGACACCTTGCTGCGCAGCACCTCGTTCTTGCTCAGGAACCCGTTGTCCTGCAGAACCAGCTCATCCTCTGCTGGGCACGGGGCACCCTCGTCATCCTCCTGCGGGAACAGCTCCTTCCAGTCCTGCCCACCTCGCGGCGGGGCTCCGGGACCCACGTGCAGAGGCACCCAGCACAGACCCCAGGAGGCATGGTGATGGCTGGCTCAGTCGCCCTCTCCCCTGCCCAGCCCCTGCCCGGTTCACCGAGGCTCCTACTTACCAGCACCACCAAGTGGGTCTCCTGCCTCCCGAGGTGCAGGGGAGAAGGAGAGAAAACAGAGAGATAGCAAGAAGAAGGAAGCTGCTGGGAGGGGGCCCCCAGGCAAAAGGAAACACAGAAGTGCCACTCTGAGTTCTGTCTGAGCACATCCCAAAGGGTGACCCATTCACAGGGGCCCCCAGAGAAGGATCCCAGGACTGGGAGCAGCAGTATACTACTGTTTTTCAAATTGGGTGAAATTAAGTGGATTGTTATTTTAACAGAGCAGAAATTTATAATGTATTTTCAGAAAACTTGCTTCATTTAAGTTTTACATATTTTACAGACATAAGTGTGAATTAGACTAAGATATAAAATGTGTTCACTACTGTGGGTTATGAACAAAAACACTTGAAAGTCCTGGCTGTATATATCCTCCACCACCACCACCACCACCACCACCACCACCACCCCCACCCCCACCAAGATGCACAGTCTGCAATCACGTATTAACGTCTTGGAGAAATCTTTCCGTAGCTGAAAATTTAACTGCCTACGTGGATGGGACTAAAACGAGCGAGGTGAGCTAGGGCAACTCACAGGCCCAGGGGCAACTCACAAAACCCCATTTCTTATACCTCAATTTCCCACTTACAAAGGAACATAGAAATGACTTTCTGGTATACAGAAATACAATAGGACAGCTGTGACAATAAACAGTAACCACCATAAGGACTCAGTGACTGGGGACAAGGGGAGTGGGGGCAGTGGTGGGGACTAGGTGATTTTTCTAAAGGGGACAGTCACTCCTCAGCTACACTGACCACTGAAAACTCAGGGCTACCAGAGCTTCTGATTTTTCAGAGACACTGAAAATCCAGACTTTTCCTTAAGATCTCCCCATTTGTAAATTTTTTAAGTCTTGCATGCCAAATAAAACACTTCTGTGAACTACCAGTTTGAACCACTGTCTTAAAATGAGGAAGACTCGGGGTGCCTGGGTGGCTCAGTCGGTTTGGTGTCCAGCTTTGGCTCAGGTCATGATCTCACGGTTCGTGGGTTCAAGCCCCACATCAGGCCTGACAGCTTGGAGCCTGGAGCCTGCTTCAGATTCTGTGTCTCCCTCTTTCTCTGCCCCTTGCCTGTTCACACTCTGTCTCTGTCTCTCTCAAAAATAAAACATTTAAAAAAATTAAAATCAGGAATACTCTTTCACCTATTACTTGACCTGCAACCACTTTCTCCAGCTTCCCCTTCCTGCCTCCAAGAGATATCTTTCTAATCTCATTCTGCATAAGGGCAGTCAGAGGCCCAGGGCAATGCCCTCCCTCGAATCTGCCTTCCCCACATCAAAGGCACCAAGCCCAGAGTCCCCAGTCTAGGTGGGAAGTGACACCCCCCCCCCCCCCCCCCCCCGCCACTGCAGAGTGTTTCCCAGAGGCTTCCCTGCCCTGGGCACCCTGAGAGATGTAGGTCAGCTACAGTATGAGTGGAAGTTCACAGGTACCCTTTCGTGCAGTGAGTTCTAGCTCAGAACCAGTTCTGGCTGCTGATCTGGATAGAAGAGAACTGAAAAAACCTACATTTGGGACACAAAAAGCCAGCTGGCTCCCGGACCATCTGTCTGGTGGGTAGGGGGCGTAGGGAAGGACCACCCACCTCAATCGCATCTTTAAACTCCTCATCAGGCTCAGCCTCCTCGGCCTCCTCCACACTTCCGGGCGTGAGGTCCTGGGAAAAGAGAGGATTACAGAAGGGGAGGGACGCGGCCCTGCCCACTTAGGCAGAGGCCACCAGCAGCAGAGCCAGCACCCAGGTTCCCCAGAACATCTGTCCCTGCCCAGAAGAGGTGGCACACCTGCAAGAAAGAAGTCATGAGAAGGAGGGCGCCCTCTGACCTCCAAGGACAGGGGGATGGGCCCAACACCACAGGTGGCCCTACGGTGGCTGCAGAGCACAGTGACCGACAGCATGGGTTCTAGAACCACAGGGCCTGGTCTGAGTCCTGGCCGCACCATGTGCAGGCAACTACTCTGGGCCCCGGCCACCTCCTCTGCAGAAAAGGATCCTCTCATTCTCAGAGACAACCTACACCTCCAAGGGTTGACACCTACAGCAGGATAAGCAGTCAACAAAGCGCCCAGTTGCTACTACGGTTACTATTATTATTATTAAACACTTCAGAGGAAATGAGGCCGGGGAAGCAGCGGGAACCAGAACAAGGCCAGGAGCTGTGCGGTATAAATAAGCTGGGAACGGGAAGGCCCCACAACCTGCCCACAGCAGGCTCTGCCCTGACAGTGGGGGGCGCTCACCTCCGTGGGTGTGGGCGCAGGCGTGCAGTCCGGCAGGGCGCACTTTCCCCCAGCATCTGGCAGCGGGAGGCTCTCAAAGACACCGTCTTCCTGCTTGGGGTTCATCCGCCGCTGCAGACATGCCCTGTACTCAGATACCACTACTCAGGGCAAGAACCGGGGGAGGCAGAAACAGGATGGAATGAGCGGTGCCCTGGGGGACCCCCTTCTGCAGGTGGCTGGCCTGTTCCACCAGCGGCCCACTCTCCACAGCAAGAAAGTCCCCTTCCTAACTCTGAACAAGTCACCCAACCTAAGCTTCGTAAACAAAACAGAGATACTACCACCCACCCCATGTGATTGCAATACAGAGATTAAATGTAGTAAGTGCTTGACGAATTACAGCTTCTGTAATTAATTACTCAACCACAGGGAGGAGGAAAAATACAGCAATCACCCAAACATATGCATAGGCCCAGACTTCTGTGACTGAGGGCCTCTCCAGACTGCCTGACTGCTTTAGAAGCAAGACAGCCGACAAGAACTCTGGGACCACAGAGTACTGGCAGCATCTCAGGAGGCGGATGGCAGCACTGGGAAAACATCCCTCCCTCACTTCCTAGAAGCCACCACATCATGTAAACAGGGATTCACCCGCTTTGGGAAGGGAGAGGGACCCTACAGCAGCAGCTTCGCCTGTTTCCCTGTATCCCACCTGACATCTGAGAGATGCACATCCCGAGGACCCTCTGAGAAACTACTCTGGCGTGGTGCTGCCCCCTTGTGGATGGCACTGCAAACAGACGATTAGCTGTAGAGACTTGGTAAACGGGGGAAGCCTAACCTAGCCCTCAGAGCCTGGGCCCCAACTCTGTCAAGCTGTCCAGGGCTTACCTCGGAAGAACTCCACATTCCCCAGAAAGAGCGTGCTGTTTAAAAGGGCAAGGACCCAGCACAGGGGCAGCAGGTACAGCATGCACACTGTGCCCAGAAGAGCCCCATAGAACCTGCATGGACAGAGAGGAACCACAGGGTCAGAAATTCTTAAGATCAGAAGGAAACCAATTTGGAGCACACCCACGTGGCAACAGGCACGCTTAAGAATAAACCAACGAGATCTGCTCGTCAAACAAGTGGGTGAGAGATTACACGGAGGGACATGTTTCTGCTACTATGATTATTTGTACCACCCCCGAAAGTGTCTAAACAAAAGCAGTACATTCCAGCTCACAGGTTTATGTGCAGGTTTACACACAAGAGTCTCAGAGGCTCTCTGCCCCTGAGCTAGGCGAGCAGGGACTCCAGCGGCAAATCCCAGCAGAACAGCAGTGGGGGGAACGAGGGCCACTCACTGCGAGGACGCGGCAGGGTTCTCCCAGTGCAGCACGCGGTAGGCAGCTTCGCAGGTACGGCACAGGCGGCTCAGGAAGGCCTCCAGCTGGATCAGGCTGCGGGCACACAGGGCTTCTGTGAGCCGCGCGCACCGGGGCCGGCCGGAGCTCAGGGCCACAGAGCCCAGGACTTCACCGCGACGGCTAGCTAGGCACAGCTGGTCTCTTCAAACCCACGAGAGGGGCCAGAGAGCTCAGGAGAAACTGCATACATTTCAGTCCCCTTTTCAGGACCCCTCCTGAGGTGTGAACAGGACACAGGTTCCTGGGTCTCTTCCAGGCTGTTGATGTTGGGCTACTTGACGTTCCCAGGGCTGAAGTTTCCTCATTCATAAAATGAGGAGCAAGGTACCCACCTCCCAACATACTGCAGCTACGGGATAAATGGCAGGATGGATATCAGTGTGTCTCCACCTGGGCTGTGAGGCAGACTCACTTGGGAGGGTTTTTTTAATGGCTGCACCCCCAGAAGCAATGAACGCATGCTGCACCCAGATCTTGGTTTCTGAAGGGCTCTGGGGAGAAATGGCTGATTCAAGAGTGGGGGCAGCACAAGCGTGAGATAAATCTGAACATCACATGTACTCAAAAATAATGGGGACATACTGAAAGGACACAAGAGCCATTTCAAAAGAGCTCCTAGTGCCAAACCTAGGACAGTCTGAGATCAAAATAGTGACAGTAATGGATTATAACCCATTAAATAAAACTAAGAATCTTGAGTTCGTATTGGTAAAAGGAAGAGCTCTTTCTTACAGTGGAATACCAGCTAACAATGACAATTAGAAAATCACCTTTGTAACTATCACAGTAATAAACTGATCAAGGCAAGACCCAGCAATGGCCGCCGTCTGATAGAGAAACCTTAACTAACTGATCAAAGTTAGTATCTCCCATAACAAGACAGACTGACATCACGTACCTCCTGACAGGATACACTGACAACAACACACACACTGTTTGTGGCATTCCCGCCGAAAATGTATAACCTTAATCTAATTACAAAGAAACAAACAAACCCCAATTAAGGGATATTCTACAAAATAATAATCTTGTTTTTACTTAAAAACGTCAAGGTGTGGGGTGCCTGGGTGGCTCAGTCGGTTGAGCATCCAACTTCATTCAGCTCAGGTCATGATCTCACCGTTCATGGGCTCAGGCTCTGTGCTGACAGCTCAGAGCCTGAAGCCTGCTTCCGATTCTGTGTCTCCCTCTCTCTCTGCTCCTCCCCCACTCACACTCTGTCTCTCTCTCTCGAAAATAAACAAACATAAAAAAAATATACCAGGGTGCCTGGGTGGCTCAGTCAGGTAAGCATCTGACTTCAGCTCAGGTCATGATCTCACGGTTCATGGGTTCAAGCCCCGCATCAGGCTTCGTGCCGACAGCTCGGAGCCTGGAGCCTGCTTCGGATTCTGTGTCTCCCTCCGTCTTTGCCCCTCCCCCACTTGAGCTCTATCTCTCAAAAAGGAATAAATGTCAAAAAAAGTTTTCTTTTCATTTAAAAATGTCACGGTCATAGGGCACCTGGGTGGCTCAACCGGCTAAGCGTCTGACTCTTGATTTCAGCTCAGGTCATGATCTCACAGTTTGTGAGTACGAGCCCTGCATTGGGCTCTGCACTCAATGTGCAGCCTGCCTGGGATTCTCTCTCTCTCTCCTGCTCTCTCTCTCTCAAAAATAAACAAACTTAAAAATTAAAAAAAAAAAAAAAAAAGTCAAGGTCATGAGAAACAAAGACTAAGGAACTACTCCAGGATACAGGAGACTAAGACGACATAAAAACTAAATGTAATGTATGACTCAGGACTGGATCCTGGATCAGGGTAAATTCCTATAAAAGATCTTATTAGCACAACTGGTAAAATCTGATTATGAACTGTGTATTAGATAATTGCACTAATGCTGTTAGCCATGTAAAATTTCCTAATTTTGATTATAGGATTATGGACATCTAAGAGAATGTCTTTGCTCTTAGGAAAGAAGCATTTGGGGTAAACAAGGCATGATGTTTGCAACTTACTTTCAAATGGTTCAGGAAGAAAAAAAATAATGTGCAAGGATACAGCAACAGATGAAGCCAATGTCGCAAACTGTTAATAATTGTTTTATCTGGGTAAAGGGCATAGGGGAGTTCTTTGTATTATTCTTGCAACTCCCATTTAAGTTTAAAGTCATTTCAAAATAAAAAGGTTTTTTGTTGTTGTTTTTTTTTTTTTTTTTTTTTAAAAAAAACACAGATACCCAGACCCACTCCAGATAACTGACTCAGGCCAGGCCCAGGCTCCATCTGTTTGTAACTCTTGTCTGCAGCTTTGCAGATGCTATGGTTACTGTTATTCACCAGTCGTAAGGTGCTTCTTCAGAAGTACCAGCTCTGTCACATTTAGGAAGCCTCTCAACAGCACAGTGATGGTGACCGGTATTTACTGAACACTTCCTGGGTACCAGACACTCATTTACTCTTCACACCCACCTATGAGGTAAGTCTATTACTATCCCATTTAATGGATGAAGAACCCGAGGCACAGGGAGGCTGAGCAGCTTGCCCGACGTCACGCAGCAAGTAAAGGGAAGAGCTGGCATTTGAACCCTGGCTCCTGTGCGCACATGCTTAGTCAAGACCCTAAATTGGGTCTCTGGTGGAAAGAACACAAACTGTTGTGAAATCAGCTAGATCTGGATTCTCGTCCCACCATGGTCCCCTTTTAGCTGTGTGCGCCTCTTTCCTAACCATAAATGGAAGATAATAATAGCAGCTACCTCCCAGAACTGGTGGAAAGACGAAAGGAAATAACATCTGTGGTTTGCCTAACACAATGCCCGGCACAGAGCAAGTACTCAGTGCGGCGGTCGTGACTGCCTCCCACCTCCCCGGCCCCTTTCATACTCACAAGCTCTTCACCTCAGCCACAGCCTCGGGGCGAGACAGGCGAACTCTCTGGAGGTCCTCCTGCCTCACGCTGTGATACTTCCTCCGCATCAACTCAGACTCAGGCAGCCGTGCCCGGCAGACCTCCTGAAGGTAGCCCAGAAGGGCGGGCACTGAAATCATCAGGGCACCCACCGAGTACCACGCACCTGTGGGATCGACGATACTGCAGGTGAACGGGTAGCGAGGACCGGCAGCCTCTGCCCACCAGATGCCCACGTGTTAGCTCCCTCACCTCCTCCAGGGCTCCGTCCAGAAGGCATTCCCTGATCACCTCGCATGACACAGTATCTGCCCTGCTCCCTCTCCAGCCCTTTAACTCAGCTTTAGTCTTCCTCATAGAATTCCTATCGCCCTCCAATAGGATTCCTATAGCCACACAATTGACGATATGTATAGTTGTCTCCTTCACAATATAGGCTCTTGAGGGCTGGGACTTCATTTGCTTGGTCACTATAGCCCCAGACCCTTTTTTTTTTTTTAATATTAAAAAACTCATGCTAGCACACAGTAGGTGGCTCGTGCCTGGAGTCTGGCCGCTGGAGCACCCCGTGACTGACGTGCTGACCTTTGGGCCCCTGGGACAGATTAGAAGTCTTTCTTTTGGCTTTTGGAATACCACAGACCAGACCACTGTGGACTAAGAAAAGGGAATGCTGAGAGAAAATCCAAAGAAGAAACTTGGTCCATGCAGTACGGTGCCCCTAAAGCAAGCTAACAGAGCACTGAGCACAGAGTAAATGCTTGTTAAGTATCTGTCATATGATTTACTTTGGAAATATGTTAAGAAAAATCTTAGCCTGAGAAGGATATCTGAGTTTAGAACAGGCAAAGAGTCCTACTAAGAAACAAAAAACAAGGTCTTCTGTGAACTGGGTTTATTTTTAACCCATCAAATCCATATCTCCATAGAAAACAAAGGAGAAACTTGAGAAATGCAAGTTCAAAAGAGGAGTGAAAATGTGAATAAAGGTCCCAGCTCCTCAGAACATTCTGTCCCAGGCCCTTCACACATTCACCCTAGGGATTCAGCTTTTTCTGCAGCCATCTGCCAGTTCCAAACAGGAAAACGGCTGGGTCCTGGTATATCTCGTCACAAAAGGTCCCCAGGAGACATCACTACCCAAGACCCCTAGAGCCACCCACCTGTCCACCCGTCTCCCTCAAAGGCTCCACACCACAGACCCCTCATTGCTGGTGACTTCCCAGCAGCCCCCCTCCAAGCTCACTTGCTGAGCCAGAGAAAATCCAGAGATATGGCAAAAATCTCTACAAAAATCTATTCACCTTCCTGGTACGCTGACCCCATGTCATGCCCCAATGACCCCAGAATCAGCTTGAAAGTCAAAATGGAAAAAGGTCAATCCGCCAGCATTCAGTCAAGAATGAAACAAAAATAATAATAATAGCTATCATACATCGGCTGCTTACTCTGTCAGACACTGTGCTAAATGTTATACATAGACTGTCTCACTCCGCACAACCACCCTCGGAGGAAAGCACCCTCCTTTTAGAGATGAGGAAAATTAGGCCTTAACAAACAGATTCAAGAACTTGCCCAAAGTCATCCAAACCACCCAGCCAGGATTCTAGCCCAGAGTGTCTCTCCAGAGCCAGTTTTCTGACATCAAGCAGACATGGAAGGAAGCCACCTCCAGGGCAAGACAGGCAGCCACTTCTTGAAATTCTTTCCCACATTCATTCACAAAAACCCCCTGGCCCCTGGAAGCAGTTCTTACCTTCATTCAAAGTGAGGAACAAGATGTTGAGGCCCAGGCAGGTCAGCAAGGAACACAAAGGTGTCTGCCACCTACAACACAAGAAAGGCCTGGTCACCAAAGACGGCCACTCCTCCAGTGGGAAGGGGAGATGGCTACCACGGGTGGGTCATCAAAACCAGGAGCAAGAGGAGGGGGCCTGGAGCTCACAGTGTCAAGGAGAAATGAAAAGTGGGCTCCTCATGTGGACAGGCGCCTGGGGGAGGAGTTAAGGTCACACATTAGGCCCTGCGATGAGAAAAGGTATCCTGTCAGAACTAGAATACCTATGGAACTTTCTCCCAGAAGAAGAATTTATAAAATACCCGTTGAGAAACCCAGTTTATACTGTTTAACCTCTGTTTTATAAGGTTCTGGTCTAAGAGGTGACAATGACAAACTTTCTTCTTTAAAATTTTCCCTTAGAAAAATACATGAACCATATATTCACTGTGCAAAATTCATCTAATACAGAAATCAAGAGGACAAAACATGAAGGATTTCTGTGACTCCAGTTGTGACTTTCTTATTTCTCAAATTTTGTGAATTTATTTTAACATACGTTAATTCAAAAGGAGAAAAAAACAGGGGTGTGCCTGGGTGGCTCAGTTAGCTAAGGGTCCAACTCTTGATTTCGACCCAAGTCATGATCTCACGGCCGTGAGACGGAGCGCTGGGTCAGGCTCCACACTGGACACTGAGCCTGCTTAAGATTCTCTCTCTCCCTGTGCCTCTCTCTGGCTTGCACGAGAGTGCGTGCTTGCCCTCTCTCAAAAAATAAAAATAAGTCAGGGCGCCCGGGTGGCTCAGTCGGTGAAGTGTCTGACTCTTGGTTTCAGCTCAGGTCATGATCTCGTGGTCATGAGCTTCCTGCTGGGCATGGCACCTGCTTAAGATTCCCTCTCCCCCTCTGCGCCTCCCCGACTCGAGTGAGATCGCATGCTCTCCCTCTCTCGAGACATAAAAATAAAAACTAAATAAATAAGGAGAAAGAATCATGTTTTGTTTTAATCTATCAAAACCGAACTTGAAACCAGCACACAGCATCCTTTCAGCAGCCACGCCCTAAGTGAACCGGCAGCGCTGGGGGCCCACGCAGGCCCAGCCCACCACCACCACCAAAGAGCAGTGCACAAGCCCCCAAAGAGGAAAGAAAGAAGACCAGAGGCTCGAGCTGACAGAGACCAGCAAAGGCTGCTGGCTCCGCCCCTCATAAAGGACATTTAACAGGGAAAAAGGAGCAGAGATGTGGCAGTGAAGCCCGACACCCACATTCGAAAGAGCCAGTATAGCATTTCTAAGGTCAGCCATCAGAGGAAGAGTCAAAGAAAAATAAACAGGTAAGTTGCTGGTAAGCAACATATTCAGAACTCCAATGTATTTTCTTTCGCTGTGATTGAGGTATTTCAGTTGCTAAATGAGATTCATTAACTTATGTGCTGTTTTTACTTTGAGTAAGGGAATAAAATGACCTTTCTCTACCTTTCTCTAAAAATTCAGCATACTCCCTCTATACCATCCTAATGAGGCCTCAGAACCATCCAGTGGCAGGTACCAGCGTAAAAGCAAATTAAAAATCAGGTCTAAGGCCGATCTCATTTCAGAAATAAAAACATCATACAGTCACTAAAGTCGCTTTCATTGTAAAGCCTCTCCCATTCTGTCTCATATCTTCACTGACACTTTGGTCATGGAGACCCACCCACTAGAGTAGCTGATCCCAGAAGAGGAGTCTTTTAAAAATCTAACGCAGCTCTAGGCTTCAGACGTAACAGACAAAGCTCAAGATTAGGTCCCTCCTGAAAGTCAAATCCTCTTTACTAAGAAAAGAACAATCAAAAGCACAAATTAATCTGACAGCCATTTTCACAGACCAGTGCTCTGTCTTCCCCTGGCACAGAAGACAAGCTCCTGGGGGCTTTTTAGACCAAATGCTGCTCCCCCCATCTGGCTTTAATCAATCCCATCACATCTTCAGATTTCTAATTTCATAAAATGGAAAAACCCTAATACGAGTTCCAAGAAGCACTAAGAGACCAGTGGTAGAAAAGGAGAAGGACAGGATATATTTACTTTTGCACTTTGCCACAAAAGGGTAAAACACATACACATACACACGCATGCTTGCATGTGTGCACAGAAAACACCAGGGCCCACCCCCTGCCCTAAGGAAGACTAAAATTCATTTCAGCTGGACAATCGTGGTGGGATTATAAAACAAGCCCCTAGTCCATTCTCCCCTCTCTCTCGTGACAAGAGTACAGTGATCTAATAGAGAACATTCCTCTGGAACACAAACTAGCTCATCTCTAGGGTTAATGCCATAAATGAAGGGGGTTCTGGGGTGAACAAGAAAAATTTAGGGGGCCTTGTTCAGAGAGTTAAAAACAAACCTTGCAGGGTGCCTGGGTGGCACAGTTAACTATCTGACACTTGGTTCTGACACAGGTCATGACTGCAGGGTTGTGAGAGCGAGCCCCACATCAGGCTCTGTGCTGAGCGTGGAGCCTGCTTGGGATTCTCTCTCTCTCTCCCTCTGCCCCCTCCCCCAACAAGTATGTTCTCTCGCTCTCTCTCTAAAATTAAAAAACAAACCTCCCCCACTACTTCCAGATTGAGGTAAGAATGAATACTCAACGGCACTCTTAGAGATTAACCCAACTGTACTAACCCTGCCTCCTACCTGTCTCTCTCAGGCATCTTAGAGGGTTGGAGATCTGTATGAGAATCTGGTGAAAATTAGAAGCTTCTTCCTTAGAAATACACATGTGTGCACAAAGATATATATATATAGTTTCAAGAGATTCACTGACCCCATAAAGTCCCATTCAGGCCCCAGGTTATGAACGTCTGCTGTGTAGGACAACCAGATTTTATGTGGCTCCCAATATTAGCAATACATAACCTTTGGGGTTTCACTTGAATCTGATCTAGCCTTTAAATCTAACTTCCAATTTGCACCATGAGGAAGCAACCAGACAAATCTAAGTAGGAAATTCTCCAGAACAGTCAGCTCAGTCTCCAGCAAGTCAGTATCATGAAAAAGAAACCATTTTAGATTGAAAGAGACTTAAGGGACACAATAACCACATAGAATGCACAGTCCTGGATTGGAATCTGATTTGGCCAAAACATGACATTCCTGCAACAACTGAGGAAATCTGAACGTGAACTGAATATAAAATGATATCAGGGAATTATTGTTAACTTTGTTAGGTGTGATGTTGCTTTTTCTTATTAAAAAAAAAAAATGTCCAAAGGCACCTGGGTGGCTCAGTGGGTTGAGCATCCAACTTCGGCTCAGGTCATGATCTCACAGCTCATGAGTTCGAGCCCCATATTGGGCTCTATGCTGACAGCTCAGAGCCTGGAGCCTGCTTCAGATTCTGTGTCTCCCTCTCTCTGCCTCTTTCCAGTTCACACTCTCTCTCTCTCAAAAATACATAAACATTAAAAAAAATTTTTTTTTAATGTCCAGGGGGCACCGGGGTGGCTCAGTCAGATGAGCGTCTGACATCGGCTCAGGACATGATCTTGTGGTTTGTGTTGGAGTCCCCATGTCAGGCTCACTGCGGTAAGCACCCCTGATCCTCTGTCTCCCTCCCTCTGGGCCCCTCCCTCGCTTGCACTCACGCTCTGAAAAACAAATAAAACATTTTTTTAAATGTCCTTATTACTTGGAAATAAATTGACATATTTATGGAGTGAAATAGTACATATCTGTAATTAAAATTCTTTAAGAAAGTGAGTTGAAAAGGGAAAAAATAAAACTATAGAGAATGAAAATCAAAGCAAAATAAGGACAAAAAATTTTGAGATCCATAATCTCAAAAGATTATTGAAAAAAAAGGTTAGTGGAAACGGTACCTGCTAATTCATAGGTATTTACATTTAACTTCTGTTAAAAATTATATTCTAATTCTAATATTAATTATGCTGATACTGAGAAAGGAAAAAAAACCTGCTTTAAAGATTTAGAAGGCCCGATGTTCAAGGCTAGTTAGCAGTCCTGAGGTATGATCTTACTGAACCACAAAGAAACTCTGGTGAAAGGCCATATGGTTTCCAGGGCCTGCCTCTCCAGGGGTGGGCCTGGAATAAGCCCGGGGAACCAATGGACCTCCCAGAACTGCTCTTCACTAGGGCAGAAAGGACAGCCCGGCCACTGCCTAAATGGCTAGCACAACTATGGAGCAGGAAAGCAGAAGGCCCAGATGGTTAGAGCAATCAGAGCAACTCTACAAAGTCTATTACCTGAGCAAGTATCGGACACCGTCACCTGCATCCTTTAGGGGTTCCAGGTAGATCTCCAGCCTCTTGTAGGACAGAACCAAGTTGAAAAGATCAAACGCCGGGGACTTGGTAGGGGCAGGTGGAGACTCCAGGGGAGCCTCAGGCATCGCGCTGGGGCTTACCTCTGGCCCACTCCCCTCACGCTCTGATGTCTGCATCCTGTAACCATAATAATTCCTGACATTTGCATTGCACTTCCAATCCCAACACACTATCTCATGTGGTGCATGAGGTTTATTACAGGATAAACCTGTCAAAGTAGCAAGGGTTACAGATGGAATACCCGTTTCACAGAGAGGAAACACCATTCAGCAGGGTGAACCGAATTACCCAGATATAAAACCCGGCTCATCTGACTCTCCATCTAATGTCTTTTCCCCACAGATCCATCAAGAGTACAAACCATAAAGACCAAGAACACATGGTTGCTGGGAAGAGGCAATCTGTTGTCTAAAAAGAAATGATGACCTGGAATATTTTTCACCCACTCTTTACCTGGTTAATTCCTACTCATCCTTCAGGTATTGGCTGAAACATTGCAACACCGTCAGTCTGGAATGGGCGCCCATCCCCAATGATCCTAAAGGATCATGAACTTGCCCTAACAGTATTTATCACACCAAAGTAAAACTCCCTGCTTTCTTGCCGGTCTACACTTCTTAACTTTAGTAGGAGTTCCACCAAGTCAAAAAAATATGTCTTCCATTTACCACTACTTCTGCACATAGTGGACGGTTAATTTATGATCAGTGAATTAGTGAATGAACTGAATGAGTGAATGAACTGCCCATCCTCCAGGACTCCAGTGCTTTCTCCTGCCCTGTCACATCTTCTAACCCTTTCTTCTCCCTTCTGTTCCCAACCACTTCCTGTACCATTCCTGCCCATTACCCTCTCTTTTCCCTTGAACCCGGAGAGGCAGTCACCTCCTTCCATAAGGCCCCGTTCCCATCTCCCCTCTCCGATGGGGAGAACCGCAGGAACCCTCACCCTCTTTCCTAATTTCAAAGTCCTACCCCAAATGCTAAGCACAAAACAAGTGATCAAAACCTCGGAGCACAGCAACATAAGCCAGTCCCACGCAGGGGACTGCGACCTGAAGGGGGTGGGGATGTGACAAAGAGGACGCTGGGAGCCCGAGATACCCGCGGAAGGAGATCGGATAAAAGGACCCGGGGTGGGCGCGGTAAGAGCCCGTGTGGGCGGGGAGCCGGTCAGCGCAGGCAGAGGCCTGGACTACCACCACCGCAGCCCAGGGAATCTGATGGGGCCTTTCGGCCCAGACCAGGGAAGGCCACGCCCAAAGCCGCTGGGCCGCAGGTGACGGCCCCTGCGGCGTCCAGGAGCCCAACTCCGTGCCCTTGGCAGAGACAAGGGGATGGGGAGGGGGTGGCACCTCACCTGCCCGGTCGCTGGGTTGGTAGAGGAGGGGCGGGGACGGCCAGGGAGCACTGGAAGGGCCACTGGGCCCAGGAGCGTTTCCACAGGCCCGCCCCACCCCGACGACAAGCCTCTTCCAAGGGCCTCAGAAGTCGCAAATCGGAGAGCCTCCTCCACCTACCCCCGCCGCCGCCACTTCCGGGACGCGAATTGCTCAGCGGCGGCGTGCCCGTGACGTCATCGCGTCCGCCCCGCCTCCGGCCCCTGCTGCTGCGTTTAGCTCCGCCCACTCTAGCACAGGTGAGCGCCCACCTCAGCCCTGTGCCTCCGCGTCTTTCCTCCCTCAGCCTCGCCCACACTCAGCTGGGTCCCTGAGTGATCAGGATTCGCAAAATACCGCAGATCGGTGGGAGCACGTGCTTCAGGGTCACGCATCGCGCCACTCTGGTACAAATCGAACCGATTCGTATAAGGAGGAGTCAAATGTATGTACCCCTTCCTTGATTGCCCCAACTGGAAACTATCACTTTCCCTTCCAAACAGCTAGAATGTGAACAGATTCGAAATCACCGCCCGGACCAAGCTGTATTCAGAAATCCTCTCCCTTCTCAGAGGAGGCTTTGTGTCTAGGTCAGGCTTGTCGGCTGCACTCTGCCTCTGCTCCTTTAGGATGAGTCCAGAGGAAGTATAGAAAAAATTTTTTTTTCTTTAATATCTTAACTACCTGAAATTTCACCATCAGTAATTTACTCCAAAGGTAAATTTTTGTGTCTTTGCAGCTCCTCCTTGAGTGGGCCTGGATCACTGGTCTCACACTGGCTGTGGCTAGTAGTATAATTGGTTCTCTCTTCTTGCAGCTGTGCAATTGAGAGATATTATTTAAGAACTAGACATTATTCGGGGGGAACACTGGAGGATACAAGAAGGCTCTAAAGGCCAGAAAGGGACAACAGTCATGGCCAATATCGATGAACAAAGACTTCCCTTGGTAATTAGAGACTGGTCAGCTGGATTCTGCTTTTGGGAATCTACCTCTGAATTTAGTATAACGAAGTTCTCCCAGTTCCTTGTTTCCCTTCTCCAACATTCCGAGTCTTCATTCTTTGCTCCAAATCCTAGTGCCACTGATAAGTGAAAGAGACCGAAGGAGAACAAACTAGTAAAAGAAGATAAGTAATAACTTGACATTTTCCAGATGTTAGTCTTTGCATCTCTAAGCGACAGTGTGTATGACCCACATGATTGACTCATAAACCTCACTGTGGCCCTTGGAGAAATACTAGTGGGAAATGCTGGGTAGAACAAGCTGGAAAATAGGAGTGGGGAGAGAAGAGAATGTCTAAGCAGCTTACCTCCACCAGATGGCTCCCTCACCCACTCTTACATAAACCTTGGGGTTTCAGAGCTGCCTTTGAATTTGGGAGTTTCTGTCTGTGGCCTTTCCTGCCACCATTTCCACCGCACGCCAGATTTTGTCATGCTTTGAGCGGTACCCGTTATTTCATTCTGTGTAACAAATTATTTCAAAACTTACTGGTTTACAACAATAATAAATATATATTTTCTCACTCTGGTGTTTGGCTTTTGGGTGATTTTGGTCAGGAAATGGAGAGTGGCTTCGTGGGCGGTTTTGGCTCCAGCTTTCGTGAGACTGCAGTCAGATGTTGGATAGGGCTGCTATCATCTGAAGGCTTGATGAGGCTGGGGGATTGGCTTCCACAGTGGCTTCTTTGCACTGCTGACAAGTTGATGCTGGCATTCTTTTTTTTTTTTTTTTTTTTTAAACATTTATTTCTGAGACAGAGAGAGACAGAGCATGAACGGGGGAGGGTCAGAGAGAGGGAGACACAGAATCCGAAACAGGCTCCAGGCTCTGAGCTGTCAGCACAGAGCCCGACGCGGGGCTCCAACTCACAGACCTGAGAGATCATGACCCGAGCGGAAGTCGGCCGCCCAACCCAACCGACAGAGCCACCCAGGGGCCCCAATGCTGGCATTCTTATGCTGATAGGCTGGGAAGAGGTTTCAGTTCCAGGCTTGGCACTCTCCAGAAGGCCTCTTCAGCGTCCTCTTGGCATGGTGGCTGACTTCCTCCAGAGCAAGAGATCCAAGAGGGAGCCACAAGATCTATGATATATCCTCAGAAGGACACACCGTCATTTTCACAATATCCTACTGGTTTTACAGGTCAGAACTATTCAATGTCCCAATGTATAATGGGAGGCTTATACAAGAGCATGACTGCCAGGAGGTAATCATTGGGGCCATCCTGGAGGCCATATTGGAGGCTAGCTGCTGCTATGTGCTGCTCTGTGGGCTTAGAATATCCTTCCTCCTCCACCTGACCTCCTCCTGCAGACCTTTGAACATCCAGCTTGAATGTCAAGTCCTTTGTGAAGCTTTCCCCATATAATTTCTCATTTCCTCCTCTGTGTTTACACAGAACTCTGATCCATCCCTATTAAGCACCTATCACTTTGCATTTCAACCTGTGTCTATAATCCCCCCCCCCCACCTCTGTTCGGGAGAGCAGAGAAACTGAAACTTAAAATCCTGGCAGCCCCAGTTTCTGCCAAGTATAGAGCTTTGGCACAGTAAGTATTCAATGAATGCTTATTTTTAAATAAATGAATAAAACAGAGAAAATAACAAGTGTTGGTGAGGATGTGGAGAAACTGGACCCTTTGTGCACCATTGTTGGGAATGTAAATAGTGCAGCCTCTATGGGAAACGACATGTCATATCCTCAAAAAATTAAATGATCCAGCAATGCCACTTTTGAGTATATACCCAGGAGAACTGAAAGTAGGATCTCGAAGAGATATTTATGCACCCATGTTTATAGCAGCATTATTCACAATAACCAAGAATGTAGAAGTCACCCAAGTGTCCATTAATGAATGCACAGATAAACAAAATATGCAAGGATAAACAAATATATATATATATATATATGCACATATATGTATATATATACACAATAAACGATTATTCAGCCTTGAAAAAGTAGGGAAATTCTGACACATGCTACAACATGAATGAACCTTGAGGACATGAATGCTAAGTGAAAGAAGCCAGCCACAAAACAAGTTTGTACAATTCCACTTACACAAGGTCCCTAAAGCAGTCAAATTCATAGAGACAGAAAGTAGAATACAAATGCCAGGGGCTGGAGGGAGGGGAGAGCGGGGTGTTATTGTTTAATGGAAATCGATTGTCAATTTTGCAAGACGAGAAGTGTTTGGAGATGGCTGCACAATGTGAACATACGTTAATACTGCTGAACTGTACACTTAAAATACGGTTAAGATGGTACATTTTATGTTATATGTATCTGGCCACAATTAAAATTCCTTAATAATTATTTATTTATTTATTTATTTATTTATTTTGAGAGAGACAGTGTGCAAGCAGGGTAGGGACAGAGAGAAGGAGATAGAGGATCCCAGGCAGGGCCCACACGCTCAGCCTGACGTGAGGCTTGATCCCACGCCCGTTGAGATCATGACCTGAGCCAAAATCAAAAGTCGGACACTTGACGGACTGAGCCGGCCAGGCCCCCACAATTCAAAATCTTTAAATGAAAGATTGATGTGTAAACAAAGTGGAATATATCCATTCAATGAAATATTAAATCAGCTGCAAAAAGAAATGAAGTATTCGTACGAGCTACAACAAGGATGAACTTTGAAAACGGTATGCTGCATGAAAGAAACTGACACAAAGGCCACGTGTTGTATGAATCTATTTACATGAAATGTTCACAACAGACAAACCTATGGAGACAGAAAGTATATTAGCGGCTGCCAGGCACTGGGGGCGAGAGGGAGGGGCAGGAACTGGGAGTGACTTCTAACAGTTACAGGGTTTCTTCTTGGAATGATGGAAATGTTCTGGAATTGGATAGTGGTGATGGTTGCACAACGTTGTGAGTATACTAAAACCCCTGAATTGTACACTTTAAAAATGAGACTTCTTATGTTATGTTGTGTGAAATCTTGTGTTATATGAATTATATTTCAATTAAAAAGTGAGTGAAATGAAATACTTGACTGGTATGTATTTTTTGGTTGTCTTTAATATTTGCATTTTCTCTAGTATTTACACTTAATATTTGAGTATAGTTTTTGATTAATAGCTCATCGCCATTGCTCTGAAAAGAGTTCAATAAATACATCTTTATGTTCTTGTACCTGGGAAAGAAGTACCCATGAGTAATGAGTTTTCCAGCTGTGAGACAGTGAGTTGTCAGACAAACACAGCAAGGAAATGAATGTCTGCAGTTACATTCTTACTCAATAGCTCTTGGCAGCCATGAAAACAGCCATTCATCAAACACAAGCAAAAAAAAGCTTCACAGGGCAAAGCAGTGAAAAACCTCAGCAATAAAACTTTGTGGCCTCCTGTGAAGGAGACAGTTAACTGTCCACTAAAAAGTCTCTTTCGCCACTTCATGGTATAGAGTTGCAGCTGGGCAGCCGAGGCCCAGCCAGGAACTACATTTCCCAGCCCCCCTGCTGCATATAGATTGGGTCACGTGACTCACCAAAGGACGTGAATGGAAGCATTGAGTGTCACTTCTAGACCAAGGCATTTAAAAGTCAGAAACCTACTCCTTCCTCTCTTCTCCCAAATGCCAGCTCAACGCAGAGGGAATGGCCAGGCCACATAGTGGAAGGAGCCTGAGTCCTGAATCATCACAGTGGGAAGGCTCCCACTGACCTGGGATACCCACAATGGACAGTTAGGTGAGGAATAGATTTGTACATGAATAACAAAGAGATTTTTATTAAATTAAGCTACTGAATTGTTGGGAGATATTTATTACAGCAGTTAAACATCAATATTCATTTATTCCACTGAATGGCTATTTATTTGTGCCTCTCATGGGGAATATAGAAATGAATAGCCTGGAATTCTTCCCTCAGAAAGTTCTAATTCTACAGTCACCTGGCTGGCTCAATTCGTAGAGCACACAACTCTTGATCTCAAGGTTGTAAGTTCAAGCCCCATATTAGGCGTAGACATTACTTTAAAGAAAAAAAGTTCTAATTACAAATTGGAGAATTAGATGGGAGACTACTTGAGTAAATATGCTACCAATGGACTGCAGTAGGTAACCCACCAAAAACCCTGAATAGACCGTTAACCATTACAGAAATTGAAAGAATTAACAGGGGCACCTGGGGGGCTCAGTTGGTTCAGCGCCCACCTTGGGCTCCGGTCCTGATCTCACGGTTTGTGGGTTCGAGCCCCACATCGGGCTCTGTGCCGACAGCTCAGAGCCTGGAGCCTGCTTTGGATTCTGTGTCTTCCTCTCTCTCTGCCCCTCCACTGCTCTCTCTCTCTCTCTCTCTCTCTCTCTTTCTCTCTATCTCAAAAATAAACATTAAGACATTTTTTTAAAAAAAGAAAAAAATTAACAAATAAACTTCCTCAATGGCATCAGGCCCAGATTATTTTGTAGACAATTTTTATCAAGCCCATCAATAAAATGATATAGTTAAACTATTCCAAACAGAACAAGATGGAAACCTTCTCAGTTTATTTGTGAGTCCAGAATTACCGTCACTGTTACAAGAGCCAGATAATAGTGCACACACACAAACAGTATCACCTGAACATAGCCAATTTAAAAACAATAAAAGTACACCTACCATGTGACTGACCCTTCCACCGCTAGCTATGTATACAAGAGAAATGAAGTCATATGTCCACACAAAGCTTCGTACCTGAACGTTCACAGCAGCTTTACTTGCAATAACCAAAATTTGAAGCAACACAAATGTCCATCAACAGGAGGATGGATAAACAAATTATAATATATTCATACAATGGAATGATACTCAGCAATAGGAATGAATGAACTATTATTACCATAGTACCATGAATGAATCTCAAAATTATTGCGTTAAAAGGAGCCAAACACCTCCCCTTCCGCCCAGAAAAAAAAAAAAAAAAGCATATACCATACATATATATTATGTTTATATAAACTAATCTATAGTCACATAAAGTAGATCAGTGGTTGCTTGGGGGTAGGGGAGATGGGACGGAATTATCAAGGGGCACAAGGGAGCTTTTGGGCATTATGGATATGTTTAATGTCAGGGCGCCTGGCTGGCTCAGTGGGTGGAACATGGGACTCTTGGTCTCAGGGTTGTGAGTTTTAGCCCCATGATGGGTGTAGAGATTACTTTAATAAAAAAAAAAAAAAAAAAAAAAAAAAAAAACAGTGGATATATTTACTGTCTTAATTGTAGTGATGATTTCATGAGTGTATACGTATGTCAAAAATTATCAAAGTGTACATTTAAACTATGGGCAGTTTAATGTGCATCAAGTATATCCTAATAAACCTGTTTAAAAAAAGAAATATCTAGGCAAACACTTCACCTTTCTGAGCATCATCTACATAATGCAGTTATTTTATTTTATTTTTTTAAGAGAAAGGAGGGCAAGTGAGTGAGGGGCAGACAGGGGTAAGAGAGAGAGAAGTGGGGCTCACGTGACGCGGGGCTCACGTGAAGCGGGGCTCAAGCTCACTCGATGTGGGGCTGGAACTCATCAACCGTGAGATCATGACCTGAGCCGAAGTCAGATGCTTAACTGATGGAGCCACCCAGGCGCCCCTACAAAATGCAGTTATTATCTGAACTGTTTATCTGTTCATATAAGGATGGGATGAAATAATGATGTAAAAATATTTTGCAAACTGTGAATACGAGAATACAGGGACATTGTATAATCTTTATTACTACTAATGCCATTATCGACAATAGTATTGTCATTACTATCATGGTCACTACAAAAACACTCCATCACCTAGATCTTCTGGCACCTTATTTTTAAGTAATCTCTACATCCAACAAGGAGCTTGAACTTAACAACCCCAAAATCAAGAGTCACATGCTCTACCAACTGAGCCAGCGCCCCAGGAGTTCATCATTTTAACTGAAAAGAAAAAACAAACCCTGCAGGTTCCTAGGGATGGCTGGGAGGAGAAGGTGACAAGCCAATAAATACAGCAAAGTTTACAGTTTACCAGGGAAGTGAGGAAAGACATGTTGTGAAATGCCCAGATACGAAATAGCTAGGGAAGCCAACCACTTAGAAACACCCACCGCCCCCCGCGCCTGGACAAAGTTTGATTTGACTGCAAACACATGAAGGAGCCTGCAAACATAATGAGGGGAGTCTGTGAACATCTCACTGCTGGCACTGAGAATCCATGGTCAGCTCATCTCTCTCTAGATAGACTAGAACTTAAAGAAACTAGATGAGAATAGGGAGTCCTCCTTCCAGGCCGAAAGGAGGCAGAAGGGGATACGGCTTGGAGCACAAAGCAGGCTCCCAGGACTGGAAAAAGCAATAAATAAAAAGGAAAGCAAAGAAGGCCCTTGGATCCTCGGGAAAAGACGAAGGTCCCGACCTTCACACAGATAACTAATTTTTAACACTTCTGTTCTGTCTTTCAAGAAAATTCAAATCTGAACGCAAGAAAGAACAGTAGAGGGATCAATCCATGGCTGGTGAGATTGTCATTTCTCAGGTGGGGAGAGAGCCAGGGTGGAGTCGGGGAGAAGGGAACTAACGTTTGTGAGCACTTACTGTGGCTCAGGCTCAGCATTTTATAAGCATTATATCCGAAGCCCTCCTCCCCTCTCCAGGTCAACATGACATAGCTGAGAGCTGACCTGCAGTGATCAGTCACCAGGCGCTCTGATCTGGGTGCATCGTCTCAGTGAGCCCTTCCCACAGACCAGTGAGGTAGCCACCCACGTTAACTCCATGTAGTAAGTGATGAAACTGACATGAAGAGTTTTAGTAAAAGGCCTAGGAGCAGACAACTAATAAGAGATTGGCCTCACTTCTGACATCACAGGATGAGCTCACCTAAAAATCAGAGCCAGTCATATTAACTGCCCAGGGGAACACAGGAGACAGCACAGAGCACAGAACAAGATTTCGAAAGGCAGAGGGTTCTGTATCCACGTTTGGGATCAGGTCAGGTGGCCATACGTACCACATGAGGCCTCAAGAGGAAGGGGGGCTGAGTGCAGGGGCAGTCTTAGTCCTTCTTACATCAGGCAGACAGAGAGACTGTCTCCAGGAATCCGGAGCGTGGTTTCAGCATAGGGAGCTGATTAAACCTAACTTCATCGTCCACTGAGAAGAGAGTAACTGACATAATTTGGATTTGTAATGATATAACTTTCTTCACAGGCTTTCCTTCCTGCTTTAGCTCAAAATACAACTATACAAACTCCAGCGTAGCTCTAGATAGGGTCTTTGGATGACAGGAAGAAACAGTTTTTCTGCTGGGAAATCCTCTGAAACAGCATGGCATGGTAGCACAGACTTGAGTTTGAATCTTGTTACTGTCACTTAAGTCAAGTGACCTGGGGAAATCAGCTTACCCTTCTGAGCCTATCTCCACATCTAGCAAATGGAGGTATTTAATACTTCTTGGGCTTGTGAGGCTGCTAAGAGATGTTATATGAGTTATTCATTCTCCTTGTTCTTGGTTCATTGCAGCCACTTTGGCAAGTTAGCTCCCTTTCTCCCCTCTTGCCAACCTTGACTCAGAAGTACTTTATGCAGTGCCTGGGAGTCTCAGTCGTTAAGCATCTGACTCTTGATCTCATAGTTTGTGAGCTCTGGTTGGGATTCTCTCCTTTTCTCTCTCTGCCCTTTCCCCATTTGAGCTCTCTCCGTTTCTCCAAATAAATAAATTAATAAACTTAAAAGAAGCCGGAGGAGGAGGAAAAGGAAAAGGAGAAGAAGAGGAAGAAGAAGCACTTTACAAAGTGGGGCATCAGAGCGCCCCATCAGGACTCCTGGAGACGGCAGCAAGGAGACCCTGCATTCAGCCTGGGGGAGATACAGATAAGAGCCTGCAGAGGAACTGACTCTGGAAGCTTGCCCTAATCTCAGTGCTGAGGAAGGACCATCACAGCCTGGGTGCCTGTGGCATCCCAAATAGCCATCCAGTTCAAAAGGAATGGGGTTGTGGGACGGGGCAGCAAAATGGAACCTAGATGAGGAACCTAACCGGGATTTCGTGTGGGTGTTCCACACCTTCCTGCTGGCTCTGCCAGGTGCCCTCCTCTGGGTTCTGGCCACCTCCCCAACATACCTCTCCCTTGCCTTACAGGGGCCAGAGAGCCTCAGGCCCTCCTCACTTCTTTTCAGCTGTCCCCTCACCCTGGTCCCTGGTGTTCCTCTCCCCCAAGACTGGCTATGAAGTGGAGTGCAGCCACCCCGGTGCTCCTTCCGCTCCTTGCTACTCTTGGCCGTGTTGAGGTACAGAGAGCACAGACATAGAGAGTCCCATCCCCTCCTAAGCCTCCATTCACTCATCTGTAAAAGAGGACCCACCCCCTTTTAAGTGTTTTACTAAGATCTCTACAGGAAGCAGCCAAGGGAGTGACAAAGTTAACCAATGTGAGAAATTTACAAAGATTCCAGAAAGTACAAAAAAATTCTTGGCAGTCCCTGACTATTTACATGGGCATTTAGAAAGGATTAGAATTATATTATCATTAATTTTAAAGAGCAAGTTGTAGAAGAGTCTAATGTATATATGTATACATGTGTGTGTGCACACATATTCATAGAAGTTTCATTAGTTATAAAAATTAAAGAAGGGAAATTAATAGTTAGCAATGGTTTATCTCTAGGGTTTGAGATTAGGATGATTAAATGGCTTCTCTTTTTACTTTGTATCCTTCTGTATAGTTTAATTTTTTTAATGGGTATATATTGGTACTTTATTTTACAAGTAACTACTGTAACAAATAAAACAATAAAAATGTAAATCAATGGTGCTAACCAGACCTTTCTCTCTCACACCCCTGCTCTTCCCTTTTATCCCTGAAAATGTAGGTTTATTAGCTTTCCTTTTTCACCACTGACCACCCCACACCCCCATCCTTAGAAAAACAGGAAAAGTAATAGACATAAAAGAGCAAATCCCTCGGGTTCCCCAGACTCAAATGGGCTCAATTATGTCCCTGAAGAGCAGTGTCTTATTTCAAAGTGCCCTCCCCCCCATAAGCAGGAAATGTCAGGTTAGACCATGCCTGAACACCTGGTCTCCAAGAGTGAAAACCAAACTCCATCTAAACTTCAGAGATGCCAGAGGACAAGGACTTACCAGCTGCCAAGGATAGTGAGAGAACATCTACCTCCCAGTCCTACCGCTGTCAGCTGTGTGACCATGGATAAGGCCCTTCTTCTGAGGCTCTATTTCCCCATTAACTGGGGGTGACAATGCCAACCATTAAGATTGTTGACTAGATCAAACAAGGTCATGCAAGGAGAAGCATATTTTTTTTTCTTTTTTTACAGTTTATTTATTTTTGAGAGAGAGACAGGGCATGAGCAGGGGAGGAGCCTAGAGAGCAAGACACAGAATCTGAAGCAGGCTCCAGGCTCTGAGCTGTCGGCACAGAGCCCAACGCGTGGCTCGAACCCATGAACCGTATGACCTGAGCCAAAGTCGGATGCTCAGCTCAACCCTGGAAATCCAAACGATGAAGGGTGTGTGAACACACCCAGCGTCAGATCCCTGCCTGGAGCTGTTCTAAGTGAGTTTTGCAATCTGCCAGTATTATACTATGTTCTGGCTGCAGACTTCAGGTTCAGGGCACAGGAAGGAGCAGCTGGTAAGGAAGCCTGCTAACTCCTCTTTCCTGCCCTTTCCAAAACATCTCTTCACCGAGGCGTGGCTGGAACCCAGAGGAAAGCAGGTAGGGTGTGTCCAGGAGGCAATGCCAGAGCACCGGAGCCTGAGCCCCGAGAGACCCCGCTCAGCTCTGTGACATGAGGCAAGCTGCCACTCCACCCTGGGGTTCATCCCCCTTTCTACAAAATACCGGAGTCGGGTAAGAACAGGACTCTGTGGCTCCATAACCACAGTCATTCTGTGCCTGCCAGTTGGGCAGTGGAGCTTCCGACAACAGAGGGACCATTGAGAGCCAGGATAGGAGCCTCTGGAATTCCCACCAGCTTTTGTCAGGGGCAGACACAGGCAGTTTTCTTCCCTTTGGTCCCTGTGTCCTGCCCTAAGTGCGCTGAAAAGCCATGAACTCATGTTTCTTTTCCTCCCAGAAGGAAATCGGAAGCTGGGGAGGCAGACAAAAGGACAGTGCGGCATAATGAGAAGATGGAGGGAGGCCGGGAGCACCCAGTACACGGAGTTACTGCAGGAGGCCAGGAGGGAAGACATGTACACCAAGATCAGACAAACCAAACTTTATTCAGAAAAGCAAATTAGTCATCACAACTAAACTATTAAATGAGGCACATCGGTCCCCTCTCGCCACCGGCCCTCACCCCACCCACTCCCACCCTCTCTATTGGCCTTTGTAGAACACTAGAAAATTCCTTTCCTGGGTCCGCAAGCGGTCCTAGACTTTTGGACTGGTAGGAGCCCACAGTGGTCTCGGGCTGGACTGAATCCTGGAGTCTAATGAGGGAGGCCAATGAGACTGTCTCCAGTATTCAAAAATTCTGGGCCAGGTCAGGTAGCCCTTTCCACGGTACAGGGTCTCAAGGGGAAGGAGGGGGTGGGGGTGGGGGAGGGGGCCGTTTTACAGGTCCTTCTCACATCTCGAGAGGCAGCTGGAGGCCAAGCAGGAAGGCACATCTAGAAGAGCCAGTGAGCTCTGGAATGTTTCAGGCACATCTGGATGGATAAGGTAGCATGAAGGAAGGCCAAGGAGATGTCTACTCCTGAGTAAGGTCGCCTGGCCACAGACAGAGCACCGTGAGCAGGGGGACTAAGAAGAGATCCTCGGGGGGCTGGTTCTGAGCTGAATACTCAGCTTAAATGGTGATCTGAAAAAAAGAGAAAAAGAAAAAAGCTGGAGCCAAAACCCACTGTTTAGAGGACAGAGGTGCACGGCTCAGTTCCAGGTGTCTGGAATCTCGTGCCCAAGTAAGTCAGCACAAGGAGAATCAGGATTTCTCTTGTGTTACAGTAAAACGAATCTTCACTCATCTCGGATCTCCCGCTGGATAGTGTTGGAGGAAAGCTGCCGGGCAGAGGTCGTCGTTGGCTCTCCCCACTCCGCAGCCCTCTGCTGGCCCAGGCCAGAAAGGCGTCCCCTGCCCAGGGAAGCAAGCCCGGGGGGAGAGGTCGCATGACCGCATGACCGGCTATGGGAACCTCCACGGCCTCAGCAACGTGGAAACCTGCAACAGAAGAACCGAAGTCACTGGGCGTCCCACGCACCTCCAAGTACCCCGGCAAAGCCCAGCCCCAGGCTCTGGCTGGCACCAGTGGTGAGAGCTGAAGGAACCGGTGCCCCTCCCGGAGTAAGGCAGCAGGACTCCAGCCTAAATGAGACAGCGAAGGGCTCGGTGTTCCAGGGTTTCCCGAAGGGCAGAAGATAACAGTAACAACAACGACCACAAAAATAACCACAATTTTCACGGGGACAGAGTTTCAGTTTTGCAAGATGAAAACCGTTCTGAAGATGGATGGTGGGTGACAGCTGCACAACAATGTGAAAATGCTTAATGCCACCCAATTGTACCCTTTAAAATGGTTGAATGGTCAATTTTAGGCTAGGTATATTTATACTTCACCCCAACTTTTTTTTAAAGTAACCACATTAACAGCATCTAACATGTATTGACTCCCTGCTGTGCACAGTCCAGCCCGGTCCTGAAGAGACCAAACTGCCAGAGTCCAGATCCGAGCTCCCCAGTCAGAGCCCCGAGACTCTGGGCAAGATACTTAACCTCTCTGTGCCTCACCTCCCTCCTAGGCAACATGGGAGCACCAGAACTCACCTCAGTATGGTTGTTCAGAGAACGAAACACATGGCACGTGCCTCAGGCAGTGCCAGGCACAAAGGAGCCCTGGATAGATGCTGTGACCCTCCACACAAATGCAACAGCAAAGCCTCACACCTCTCTGCCTAGGCTTTAAAAACACACTCACGCAAACACACTCTGGCCTTCCCTATTCTAGTTTCTAATCCAGACGTGGCTGAACTTTTTCAAAGAGCAGATCTTTGAAGGATTTAGCATAAAGGCTGAATTAGCACAACTCTTGGGACACTGTGGTCACCTGTCCAACTTGCTCCGAATAAAAACCTCTTAACTTTCAGAAAAGGGAGCTCTGTGCGTTTCATTCCGAGGCCTATCACCCCTCCAGAAAAATCAAGAAGCACCTTACCTTACGGAGGCTGGGCCAGCTGTTCACCCCAGCTTCGGAGTTTTCTTCTCTTTGGTGACTGTGCCCCACTCCTGCCAGTTGGTCACAGTCAATGCCAGCATCTCTTACAGGTAATGTTCCAATTGACTTGGAAACCACCTGGATGACTTTGGCTTCATTTTGCAAACAACGTAGAGGAATGTTCAGATCCACCAGTTCCCAGGTCTCTCAGGGGCCTGGCAGGGACAGCCATCTTCTCCCTCACTGGGTCAGGCCCTCCCTCAGCGACAGAAATTCCCTGGTAAATAAAAGGAGCACCCCAGATCTTCAATCATACTGTAGCCAGTGGGTTGTATCCCTTAGGAATGAATGACAGCCAGGCCCGCACAGGGATGCTTGGAAGCCTTAGGTGGCAAAAACTAATTGGTCCAGGTCCATTGGCAGTTAACACTGTAAACTAAATTACTTGGGCTTCTTTTACAGCCGGACTTCTCAGAACCTTTGATATGCTAACGAGCCTCGTGAATCTCCAAGAGGAGATAGCACCTTTGAGAAACCCATTTGGCAGTGAAGCCCCCTTTTAGAGGGTAGCTCCTGAGCCAGGGCTCCCGGGAACACCCACTGCTCTAATGTAAACTGCTGGACTGGGAGTCTGGAAACAGGGTTCTAATGGGAGTCCGCACACGGGGTTCCAATCTTATTCTGGCTTTCCCAAGAGCAAGGGGTGAGGCTCACCCTGACATTCCTTACGGTCCTGTGGGATCCCTAAGGCAAAAAGAAACTGGGGGGGGGGGGGGGGGGGTGGCGGAGTAGAAGCCCGTGAGAGGAAGGCTGGTAAGGTGAGGCCTGGGAAAGTCGTGTGCATTTGGGCCTGGCCTCCAAGAACCGCGAGGACAAAGGCTGAACAGGCAGAGGGAGAGAAGACTCCAAAGGTGCAAAGGTGCAGCCCGCGGGCCTTTCCAATCCATCCTCACCTCTGCAGACAGGCCCCACCCCAACGTCACAGCACAGACTGCGCTGGATGCTCACACAATCCCAAACTAAAACGAAAACTCTTCGCTCATCCCAGGACCCGTGGAGGCCTGTCCCCAGCTCCGCCCGCGGCTGCGAGCCTGCCCTTCACGGCACTCGAGGCTGGAAGAGGGGCCAGGGAACGGGGGTGCTCTTCCGACCGCGGGGTGGGGAAGGAGGGGGCAGTGGCGCAGCCAAACGCTCGTTCCAATTGGGAGCCTCCCCCGGATCTACGCGGCGCCTGTACACGTCTCGCTCTCGGCAGGGAAGGGAACGAGGAACCGCGAGGTTTCGCTTCGGGCGGCCAGGCTGAGCGTGGGGGCCACCTCCTCGGACGTGGCCTTGCCCGGGTCCCTGGAAACGAACGGCGTGGGCGGCGGCGCTGCCGTCGGGCGGGAACTGAGGGCCAGGGCGCCTGGGCGCGGGCGGCGGCGGGAGCGCGGGGCAACGGGTGGGTGCCGGGGCGCACGGGCGCGGGGCGGCGGCGGCAGGAAGGACGGGGGCGTCGGTGTCGGGAGGGTCCCCGCCCCGCGGCGCGGCGGCTCACGCCACCTCCTGCTCCCCCTGGTAGCGGCGGCAGCAGCCGTAGAGCGCCGAGAGCAGGTAGAGGCCGAGGCAGAGGCCGCCGCAGACGGCGGCCGCCAGGAAGGCGTGGTAGGCGCAGGCCATCTGGTAATCCTTGAGGTTGCAGTAGCTGTGGCTCTGCGTCTGGGAGATCATGATGCCCGTCGCGGCGCCGTAGAGCGCGGCCGCCAGCAGGTCGTGCGCCACGTTGACCACGAGCCAGCGCGAGCCCAGCACGGGCACCAGCTCGTGCTTGCCCAGCAGCGTGAGGAAGTAGAGGCCCAGGGTCAGCAGCCAGAAGAGCACCGACACGAAGAGCGCGAAGTGCACGGGGCCCTGGTACCGGCTCGTGGCGATGGTGATCCAGAAGGCGGCGCCGGCCAGCAGCTGGAGCAGCCGCAGCACGCCCAGCGGGCCGCGCAGGAAGGCCCGCTGCAGGCGCACCGCCCCGCGGACCGCGCGCGCCTGGGGCGGCGGCTGGCGCGGGGGCGGCGGGAGCATGGCCCCCGGGCGCGGTGGCGGCGGCGGCGGCGCCCCGAGCAGCGGAATGGCGGCGCCCGGCTCGCGGGGGCGGCCCGGCCGACGTGCCCGCGGCGGCCTCCGCGCGTCCTTCCGAGACCTCCCGGCGCTTCCTCTCCCCTTCTCCCCACCCTTCCTCCCCTCTCTCCTCCCCACAGCCCTCCTCGCTTTCTGTCTCCCTCTCTCCACCCCTCCTACCCGCCCTTCCCTTTCTCCTCCCCGTCTCCACCCCCGCTCGCTCCTCCAGGCTTCCAGCCACCTCTTTTTGGGCCTCGCTCACCACCCCGGCCCCCCTTTTCTGCCGGCGCCAGACTCCCAGCTCGGATTCCTTCCTCCCCGGGGCGCGGCGGAGGGCACTCGCACCCCCCAGCCGACCGCGGGCCTTCCGCTCTGGCAACCCCGGCCAAGTTTGGCACATCTGGGGCCGCCCTGCCCGCCCGGCTTCCCCTGCTCCGGTCCAGCTTCGGAGGGGAAAGCTGTCTTCTGGAGCGTTCTCTCAGCCTCTCGCTGGGCCCCTTTCTTTCTACTTTCTCTTGCCCTAGAGCCCACCCGAGCCCCCTGGTCTTTTCCTGGCGCTGGAAGAGAGCAGTGCTGGTGTTGAGCTGACATCCGTTCTCACGTGGACGTCTGGAATATGCTACCAGGGTCCACCTCGGACTTCTCCTGGGCTCTCAGACATCAGAGAAAGGGACCGGCACCCGCCAGAGGCCCCACTGCCCCTCCCACACACCACAAAACCAAGTCCTGTCGGTCCATCCGACTTTTTCCAAACCTCCTTGCCATCCAGGGTTGCCCAGATTAAAAATGTGCTACCCAACATGGCCTGGACACGGACCCTGGGGTAAGATACAGCAAGGCCCGTGTGCTTAACTGCTAGGCAAAACGGCCGGTGGTGGAAGCTGATGATGCTTCACACCGTCCTTTACCTGTACGCCCATTTAAGCGTCAAGACAGCCTCAGAGATACACACGATTATTTTCCTGGTTTTACCGAGGAGGAGAAATGAGGGCTAGAGGGGCTAAGACAAGAAGCTGGTAATCGCAGCTGGTCTCTCTTCTCTCTCCATCCCATCCAACCTTTGTGCACTGTGTGACATCTTTCTAAAGCATAGTCCCGTTGTTGCCCTGCTTCCTCCACTGACCACGGGATAGAGTTCTATCTCTTCTGGGGGGGCAGATTTCACAAAACGGCTCCAACTGACTTTCACTTTCCTTGTTTTCCACTTTCTTCCCTTACCCACGCTCCCACCCAGGATGCCAACCCCACCAAACCTCTTAAGTTCACCCGAATAAGCTCAGAATGCCCTTCATCCCCAGGCCCGCACTTGGCTGGCAAACTGCTACTTATCCTTCGACGCCGCCCGGTTTAGATGCTCCTCCCTTTGGTCCAGCCTCCCACACTGTTGATTCCCGGCTCGTCAGGCCCTCACTTGGTGCATCCATTAGTTCTCCAGTACTTCGAGTCTGGTACGTTGCAACTGTTGGCTGTCACCTCTATCTGCCTTTGCCTGGCATGTAGGAGGCTCAGTAAATGTCAGCAGAGTGGATGACTGAGTGGTAGCGATGAGGGAGTGTGGGGCAAGCTGAGGGCAAAGTACAGGCTAACAGCAGCCCCCACCCCCCCGCCAGGTGGGATGTGCGTGGTATTCCTCGGACACTCCTGGCTGCCCAAGAACAGGGGAAAGGAAAGAGAGCAAATGGCTGACGGACAGAGGTCACGGTCACGCAGGACAGGAGTCTCCTTCAGTTTACGGAAAACTTAGTAAACTGCAAGAAAAAGCTAATCTTATCCGTAGCCTAATCTCCAGACCTGTAGAGTCCGTTTCCTGGAGCCCTAATATCACCCTCATCAAGATGTAAGGGGGTTGAAGTGATTCCCACTTAAGTAATGTGGGAAACAAAGGCAAATGAAAAATTCCCTTACTGTCGACAGCCCATTGGTAAGTCCTTGAAACAGACAGAGTGACCCTCCTGTAGGAGCTCAGCTGCCTTGATGGTGACACTTTGCTAGAGGCAAAAGGCAATCTTGGCCTAACATTACCCCAACCTCCAGGATCCTGTAAGTCTTCTTTAACATATAAAAATTCCTTTGGAAACTTCCTTTATCTCAACTCTGCCAAAGTATGTGCTGGCAATCATAGTATTATGATTATGACCCCCTGATATACGTCTGAAGGCTGTCATGACTGAGGTTTTATTAAACAGTAATAAATGGTGTTTCCCTAACAACAGCTAGCCCCTCAAGGTCCTGGAAATCCTGCTTCCAAAATTCCTTAGAGATTTACGCTGTCCCTGGCCCCCTCCCAACCTGAGAGTGTGTAATCAGTTACCCATCACAACCCCAGTGCAGCTCTTCCTGCCCACAAGTCCTGTCCCTGTGCTTTAATGAAATCACCTTTTTGCACCAAAGATGTCTTCAAGAATTCTTTCTTGGGGCGCCTGGGTGGCTGGGTTGGCTAAGCATCCGACTGGGGCTCAGGTCGTGATATCAGGGTTTGTGAGTTTGGGCTCCATGTTGGGCTCTGTGCTGACAGCTCAGAGCCTGGATCCTGCTTCAGATTCTGTGTCTCTTTCTCTCTGCCCCTCCCTTGCTCATTCTCTCTGTCTCTCTCTGTCTCTCTCTCTCTCTCAAAAATAATAAACATTAAAAAAATTTTTAAACAAAATAACTATTTCTTGGCCATAGGCTACAGACCCCCATCATCACCCCCAAAACCCATCATTTGGTACCCTTAACAGGGGGCTTCGAGTCTTTTCATCTGGACTCTGAACCAGTGCAAACCTGGTGAGTACTTTCTCTTTTCTTCCTTTATTCTCATTTCAGGGGCTTTTTGAGAAGTATGGCCTTATTGGGACACTTCTATGTGGATTGCTCAGGCTGCAATCCGGTCCCCCGTGGCAACTCTACAGGGAGGAGAAAGCCTGCCATCTGGCTGGAAGTTAGTACTCCGGCCAGAATGGTAATAAGACCCAGAAACTTGATGCCCTCTCTTTATTCCTGTCCTCATATAAAGTTGTCTGTCTTGGGCATGGGACCGCCACCTAAGTGATTAGCGTGGCTGCTGATCTTAAGACTCCCGTGTGAGGTTTCCTCCTCATTGGTCTAACGTGATCCCCTCCACATCTCTTCAGTTGTGGGAACCGCAAAGAAACTGAGAGGGCCCTCTTACCTTGGGGACAACGCACACTTTAGTCCCCCAGCTGACCCTACCTCCAGAACTAGTCCCTCATCTCCTGGTCATGGGACGTGTCCACTGGACCCCTGGCTTGGTGAGCTGGTCTGTCTCCCAGCAGACTGTCACTCTTGGTGGGAGAAAGTTTATGTGGCTTCTCAGGGGCTAATGCCCCTCCCTGCCAACACAGCCCCGCCTCCAGGGACTTGAGAAAGCTCCGAATGCACATCTTAAGTGAATAAAAGGGGAAGTAAACATCGTATCTGTGTGAGATGACATAGTATAGAGGCTTAGGTGCAAACCCTGGAGGCAGACTGCCTGGCTATGCATCACTGCTCCACCACTCCCTCGTGCTGGGCCAGGGGTGGGGGGATGGGGGGGTACTTAACTGCTTTGTGCCTCAGTTTCCTCATCTGTGAAATCCTTTCAGCCATGGACGCCAAACGCCTGTTAGACACTGGGCACCATTTTAGGGTCTAGGGATACATAATATATATGCAATCATTGTTAATTGAATGCCTGCTGTACTGTAGGCACAGTTTTTTTTAATTTTATTTTAACATTTATTTATTTTTGAGAGAGACAGACAGAGTGCAAGCAGGGGAGGGGCAGTGAGAGAGGGAGACACAGAATCTGAAGCAGGCTCCAGGCTCCGAGCTCTCAGCACAGAGCCCGACGCGGGGCTGGAATCACGAATCACGAGATGGTGGCCTGAGCCAAAGTCGGACACTTAACCGACTGAACCACCAAGGAACCCCTCTAGGCACTTTTTTTTTTTTTTTTAAGTAAGCTCTATGCCCAGTGTGGGGCTTGAGCTCACTGACCCCAAGATCAAGAGTCACATGTGATACCAACTGAGCCAGCCAGGTGCTCCTATATACTCTGATTTGCTGGTGGGGAACCCAGGATTCAGAGGGTTAAGGGAGGCGAACATGTTCAAGGAGCTGACGGAGCAGCCCAGGCGTGGCTGGCTCCAGGTCCATATTCAAAGTGCTTATATATACTTTCCCGTATTTTATTCTCAGCTGTTATTACAGGGATCCAGAAAAGTTATGTAACTTGCTCAGAGAAACAGAACTAGCGAGTATCAATGTGAAGACTCAAAACTAGGTCTTCTGGTGCCAATTCTGGGGCTTTCCTCTCAGCATCCCTCAGCAGCTCCTGGAGGGACATTCTCAATGTTCTCAGGGTACCAGTCTTGAGAAGGGCTGGAGCGAGGACGGGCAGCTGGCGGCCGAATCTGGGTGCAGGGCTGATGACGAAGTTGTGCCGCACAAACTATCTCTGTGAGCAGGGGACCTAACCAAATAAACATTTAGAGTGAGAGAAAAGAGTCCTTCCTCTTCTAAAAAAGGCATCTGGAGATTTAAGGGTGGAGCGCCACCTGGTGGGCACAAACCTTCAGCCTCACAGCTAAGTCCAGCTCCTTACAAGGAAGCCAGTGGTGGCTTTGGGAAGATATTTTTAGCCTCTGGAATCCTGAAGACATTCCAAGGGGCAGTCCGGGAGACTCTGCAAAAGCGTAAGCACGCCAGATCGTGATTCCTCCAAAACAAATATGGTCTAAGCACCTGCTGGATGCAAACGATCTGGGTGTGGAGTGTAGGAATAAGGAGCACCCGCTCATGCCCTCACAGTGTTTGCACTCTTCTGGTAGTGGAGGGACAGCTGTGGACAGAAAAGAGGGAGGAAGATGCAAGGAAATACAAAAGGGAGAAGGCTGGGGAAAGCTTTCAGAATGAAGTGCCTTTAGAGGGTGGATAAAATTTTGACAAGCAGAGATGGGGGCTAGGCATTGTTGGGCAAGGCAGTCTACCACGGGTCCTGAGCGGCAAAGGATGCAAAGCCACGGCCGCCTATTCGTTTGCCAACCATTTCTCAGTGTTGTGTTCTGCAGCCGGCAACTTTGAGGGAGGAGGGAACATCTCCTCCAAGACAGCAGGCTTGCTTATTGCTTACGATAAAAGTAGCGGCAGTAGGAGGGGACAGCGGTGGGTTTCCCAAGCTCAGCGCTCCGCAGCTGTGACACAAAGCTCTCGCATGTGTAACATCCCTGTGAAACTAGGGAACAAGGGAAAGAGACATACTGATGATGCTCACCCTGCTTCCTGTGCCAGGAGTGGCAAATTCTTTGTGTCCGACTCAGGAAGCCACGCCTTCTGCCAGCATTGATGAAACAACAGCAGGCTAGCTTATTGGCTGACAGGTGCTGTAGGCAGAGGGCACGGTGTGAGCAAAAGCAGGGACTAGGCTGTTCGGGGAACAGGAAGTACTGAGGCTGAATACTCAAAGCCCCAAAGCAAAGGACTTTCAGTATGCCCAGAACAAGAAGGAATGCGTGGCCACCCGGAGATCCCATGACCAGCTCTTAATGTTCAGTCAGTTCTGTCTTCAGTCTCTGGGCTACGGGGAATGTACCGCATATATAGACTCAACTCACCTTGGTTTAATACCTGTTGAGCTGGCACTTGACACAAATTAACTAACAGCAGAGGCAAAACTCATAGTGAGGAAGTATATGGGTGCTGGGACCTGCAGAATCTTGCCTTGAATCTTATCGTTAAATTACTAAATAAACATTTCCTGAACACCTACCACATCTATACCTGGCATTAGGCTACAGTCGTATACCTGGGTTGGAAGAGGCCTTAAAGATCATTTACTCCAGGCTTCTCATTTTATGGAGGGGTAACTAAGGCCTGGGGAAGGTAAGTGACCTGGCCCAGGTCACACAGCTGATTGATGACATGAATGCCAGATTTAGAACTTAGGTCTTCTGACTCACAATCCACTGTTTACTTGGGGCAGGGGTCCTGTATGCCAGCCCAGGACGTGAGCTCTCATCTGTCGGTCAAGTGGCTCATACCTCCAGGCCTGTTCCCGAGGGAACTCCCACCAGGCTGTAGGAACAGGGGCCTCTGGAATGGTGGATGGGGCCCCCTCTGGGTGGAGTTGGGTAGGAATCTGGGTGGCTCTTGTATTTGTTATCCCAGCCCCCACAGAGTACCTGGCCTTTGCTGGAGCTGCGAGGCAGCCTGGATTCTGGGCACCTTTGGGCAGATGGAAGCAAGGGGCCCCGGGGGCGTGGAAGTGATAAGGGCATTGGACTCTGGCAAAGCTCAGCCCTCATGCTCCAGGAGAAGCTGGCCAGGACCAGACTAGGAGCCACAAGAACCCTCTGCGGCTTATCTTTGCGTGAAGCCGCCCAGAACGTTGGCTGGCAAGGCTGGGTCCCTAAGACTAAGTAACCGTGAGCGACCAAGATAGATGTCCCTGAGACTTCGCCATGAATCCGCCACCCATGAGGTGCCGAAGATCACCTCCTACTGGGACCCATCATGGGGATGTGCAGACCTCAGCAGACCGCATTCCTGAGGAAAGGAAGGGCCTCACCTATGAGGATAGACACCTGGAGCCAGGATGGATTGAATCAATCACCACCAGCCTGCCAGTCAGCCTTGGATAAAAGTGGCAGTGGCTCAATAGTAAGAACCAACATTTGAAAAGTGCCTTCCATGTGCCAGGCACCATGCCAGGTGCTGTCCACACTTGTCTCGCTCACTTCTCACAATAGCTCTGTGACGGAGGGTCATTAAAACCACTTCCACTTTTAAAATGAGGAAACCGAGGCACAGGGAGCTTATGTGACTTATCTAATGGCACACATCCAATGGAGAATGGAATTCAAATATGCGATCCCCAAGTCCAGGTGTTTTTTTTTTTTTAATTTTTGAAAAATGTCTATTTATTTTTGAGAAAGAGAGGGAGTTGGGGGAGGGGCAGAGAGAAAGAGGGAGACACAGAATCTGAGGCAGCTCCAGGCTCTGAGCTGTCAGCATAGAGCCTGATGTGGATCTCGAACCCACAAACCGTGAGATCATAACCTGAGCTGAAGTCAGAGGTTTAACCGGCTGAGCCACCCAGGCGCCCCACTAAATCTGGGCTTTTAATCAGTGCGTATATCTCGGACTTCAGCCTTGGTCTTGGAGGACACATCAGAGGACTGCCCCTGAATGGCGACAAAGAGACCGATCCCTGTTGTAGAATGGTCAGCAGGCAGGGGGCCAGGCAGGAGGCCGCGAGAGTGGGTGTGGCTGTCACAGGTCCCAAGATCTGCACCTGGGGAGCCTGTGTATGCTGTTTCCATACCTTAGCTTACCATGTAAGGGTCTCCAGGAAGGGGTGATTTGTCCCCTTAACTCTCTACCTCACCCACAGCTGGAGCTTTAAAGCCAGAGGAATGAGGCCCAAAGGCTGAGTTAGAGCCCAGGGTTGCCATCAGATGACGCTTTGTGCTGAGTGTTTCACCTGCGTCTCCTCCTTGGCCCTGGCAACAGCCATGGGGGATAGGTAATTCATTATTTCCACTTGACAGTTGAGGAAAATGAGAGGCAGGAAGATTAAGGTAGGAACTAAATTTAGATTTTTAGACCACTGGAAACACTTACATCTGTCTGAGATTCCCTGAACCTACTTTAACCATGAACTTGCCCCTTAGGTCCAGTCTCATAAGACCCTTTATAAGACATTATTCACTGAAACCACAGAGCAAAAGCAAATGTGGTCTCTCCTCCACTACCCCTTGGTCTCCAACTCCCATTACCACTGGGGCTTCTTACGGATGGGGAGCATCATGGAGATTTTCTCCAACTCTGGTTTTCGCTCTACTGCCAAGAAAGCCTACCCCCCATAACCTAGACAGGCAGAGTGGGACACGGCTGCCATGGCTGAAAGAGATCAAACCCACTAGAAGCCACTAGAGACCAAGGGGATCTTGTCCTGACCCACCAGGAAGATGCCAAAATAGCTAATGTCATGGCATTCAGGAATCAAGAGAAGAGCGAGAGTCTTCAGTGGCATCGAAATGCTTTAGGAGGCCTGCCTATCTCTCCCATGGCAGTCTTCTGCCTGTACCCACAGCCCCTGTCGGAGTGGTGGCTCTAGATATAGATGGTATATTTCTGCTATGAAGCTCTGCCTCTACTTCCCCACCTCCACGTCTGACCCAAGCTGGACCTATCAGATTCCTTCTTTTGGAATTTGGCCAAATGGTCATTTCTAAATGGAGCTAGTGCTGCAGTAACCAAAATCAGCGCATGAGGTAAATTTAGGGGGAACAGAAATTCTGAGTTGGCAGAGGAAGCTGATCTGCAGAGAAAAGGGCAGTGTATTAGGGTTGTCTACAGAAACAGGATGGATGGATGGATATAGATATACATACACATACAGATTTATTATAAGAAATTGGTTGGTGTAGTTATGGAGGCTGATAAGTTCCAAGATCTGCAGTTGGCAATGTGGAGACTCAGGAGAGCCATGGTGTAGTTTAGTCTAAAGGCTGCAGGCTCAAGATATAGGAAGAGTCAGTGTTTCAGTTAGAGTCCAAAGGTGGGAAAAACAAGCAAACAATGTCTCAGCTCAGACAGGCAGGAGAAAGTCTTTCTTTTTTTTTTTTTTTTTTAAGTTTTTAAGTTTATTTTGAGAGAGAGATAGAGAGCACAAGCTGAGGAAGGGCAGAGAGAGGGAGAGACAGAATCCCAAGCAGGTTCTGTGCCATCAGCGTTGAGCCCAACACGGGGATCAAACTCACAAACTGTGAGATCATGACCTGAGCCGAGCCTGAGAGTCAGACACTTAACCAACTGTGCCACCCAGGCACCCCGTTCTTTTGTTTTTTTAAGTGTTACGTTTATTTAAGTAATTTCTACAGCCAACATGGGGCTCGAACTCACAATCCTGAGATCAAGAGTTGCACAGTCTTCCGACTGAGCCAGCCAAATGCCCCAGGAGAAAGTCGTCCTTACTTGTGAGAGGGTCAGCCTTTTTATTCTATTCAGGCCTTCAACTGATTGGACAAGGCCCACCCACGTTAGAGAGGGCAATCTGCTTTACTCAGTCTACCAATTCAGATGTTAATCTCATCCAAAAACATCATCCAAAAACACCCTCACAGACACACCCAGAATAATGTTTGACCAGATATCTGGGTACCCTGTGGCCCAGTCAAATTGACACATAGAATTAACCAGTACAGCGAGGTGCCTGGGTGGTTCTGTAGGTTAAGCCTCATGAGCTGATAGCACAGAGCCTTCTTTAGATTCTCTGTCTCCCTCTCTCTTTGTCACTGCCCAGCTGGCACACACTCTCTCTCAAAGATAAATAATAAATAAATAAACATTAAAAAAAAAGTAACCATCACAGGCAGCTCTGCAGAGACGAAAGATGATGAGGAAGAACAGCTGCCTATGACTTACTCCAGGTTGTTCAGTGAGACTTCATTTCTGTGCGCTTACTGTTGCTTTACAGTAACCTCCTTCCCCACTTCTTTACCTGAGATAACAAACAGATTTCTGTTTCTTATGATGGCACCTTAATGAAGCAAGGAGGGTTCGGATCCTAACTGTTCGGGTCTGACTCCTAGTTCTACTCTGCGGAGGTTTAAAAACAAAATGGCTCCAAATTCTTTGATTCCTCTTCCATCAAGAGGTTGGGTCTATGCTTCTTCCCCTGAATCTGGGTAAGCTTGTGACTCGGTTATAACTAAGAGGATGGCAGAAACCACACTGTATGACTTTTAAGTTCTGTTCAAAAGGCAAAGCCTCTCCTGCCTGATTCACGAGAACTCATATTTGTAGCCCTGAGCCGCCATGGAAGAAGCCCATGTTCTAGGTCACATTGACAAGCCACTGAAGCACTCCAGTCAGAAGTTCTGGCCTTCAAGTTCCCCCAGCCTGGGCACCAGACATGAGAATGAGCTTTCAAATGATTCCAACCCCCGGCTGTCAAGGCAACGTCAGCATTCAAGACTTCCAGCAGATGTCCTGACATTGTAGAGTAGAGACAAGCCGCTTCCTCCGTGCACTCTCTGAATTCCTGTGTATCATTCGTGCTTTTTATTTTCTGTGTGTTATGATGTTTTGACATCTCGGGACCTTCCAGAGCCAGGGAGGGACTCTCCCTCCCAGATTTTGCTAATTCCTAAAGATAGCAGATCATGTGATGCTGAGCATGCCTCTGACATGCAAACCAACCAATCCTGAGCCCATACTCCAAACCACCTCCTCTATCTTGGTTCTTACACTCCAGGAGGCAACATTCCTCTACCCTAATCATCCCAGGGGAAGGTATCAGACAATTGGAGACAGTCCCTAAGCCCCGTGCCTGCTGGAATTATTCAAACTATCCTAAACCTGCCTAGCCTGCTTACTTTGCTGCAACCATTTCTTCCCATAAAAACTACAGTAAGAGTTCATGTCCATGCTTTTCTCTTGCTCCTTCTGCCTCCTGAATGACCCTGGTGCTTCGCCATGTGGCCCCACATGGCATGGCCTGTCCCTTCCTCTGGGGAACTGTGAGTAACACACTGTCTTTTCACTGGCAGCCATCTCCTGATCTGTTGGCCTCACTATTCCTAAACAAAACCAAAATCCCGAGTACATTTTTTTTTTAAGTTTACTTATTTATTTTGAGAGAGAAGGTGAGAGCAGGTAAGGGGCAGAGAGAGGGGAAGAGAGAGAGAATCCCAAGCAGGCTCCACACTGTCAACACAGAGCCTGACGTGGGGCTCCAGTTCATGAACCGCAAGATCACGACCTGAGCCAAAATCAAGAGTCAACCGAGAGTTGACGAAGAGTTAACCGACTGAGCCACCCAGGAGCCCCGAGCTTGAGTACATTTCAAAACATCCTGACCCACAGAATCCATGAGCATAATAAAATAGTCATTTTATACCCCTCAGTGTTGGGGTGATTTGTTAAGCAGTAGAGGTACCTGGAGGGCACGTTGACATCCTGCAAATCTCTCAACCTCAGCTTCTTCACGGGTTTAATGAGATTAACAGTGTGATTTCACTGGGCTGTTGTGTGGATTCCATGAGATGTAAAGAGCTTAGCGCTCACATGTGTTAGTTTTATTTTCGATATTGTTTTCTGAACGAACTTGGACACCCAGCTCACTGGTTCCCAGTGCATCACTAGATTGTAAGACAGAAGCCTGCTGTCACTTGAGGGTTTTTTCGGTTTTTTTTTTTCCACTTGAGGTTCTTTATCCTCGCCAACCTACCAGTCTCGCCATTGTCCACTGGATCAGCCGAAGTCCAATCATGAGACGGAAACCACACGTCATTTGAATAGGGAAACCTCAATACAAGGAATTATTTACTATAATGGAGTGCTGAGGCATTGGCTCACAAGAAGTTAAAGATAACTCTAAAGAACACAGGAAAAAATGATATAAGGAAGAGCCCCTACCCCTAGAGCTGAGATGGACCCTTAAGAAGAGGTTTCTTCCCCCTCCCTCCCACCGAGGCCAAGATTCAGATCTGCTTAGAAAGGACGTAGTAGCTGTGGCTCAGTGGCTGGCAAAGAAGTCTCACTGAGGTGCCGCACTTGTAGAACTTGCCAGAAATTAGCAATGTGGGGTGCTGGGAGCAATCATTCACAGGGAGCGACCTCAAAAGTTATCGCAAAGCCACTCAGGTGGCTCAGGGAAGCTACTAGCCACTGTGTGTTGCAGGCACTGAACGAGGCGCGCACATTGAGGGAGCCCACACGGCAGGACCTGGTGCCTGAAAAATCACGTGCACTCCAGGAGCCGGCCCTGGAGAAGCCTCGAAGGCTGCAGGAGCTCAGGGACAGGACACACCAGAACCAAGGAGAGAAACTCTTCCTCCTACGGTGTCTTGCCAGCTCCCTCTACTGACAAAGCTGAGCATTGTGCCAGCTGGAAAAAGAAATATTTGCAGGCCTTTGCTCCGTTATCCCAGAGATAACTGGCACAGTCTACCTCTTTGGAGACGCATCTTCTGTACGCAAACTTTTACACACATTCGGACTTCCATACTACAATGAAACCACTCCTTATTTCCACCGAATGAGATACAGCTCTCTTTCTTGGAAGTTCTCACATCCCCTCTCCAAAATAGGGAGATACACAGTCCCAACAGTCTGTATTCAATACTTCTGAGTTTGCCAGAGTCCCTCAGAATGTACTGTGAACTAAAGACTAAACTGGTAACGTTAACTTCCGATGACTTACAAAACTTACAAATGAAATGAAAATGTGAAGAGAGAGAAGAAGAAACAGGTTACTATGTACCAAACCACCACGTATATACAACAGAAAGAAAACATGCAAAACTACCGCAATCCTTATTTTTATGATTGGCCACAGGGCTGTTGTAAGAACCATTAAGGATTTTCTGGCTGCCTCATTGCTTCTACACTTATTGGTTGGCATTCTACTATAAGGGAGGCCTATTTCGTCTCCTCCGTGTACTCATTTATTCATTTATATATTGCTATGGACTTAGGTATTACTTCACTCATTGGGTTATAATCTGTTACTGTCGTGCTTTGTTTTGATGCTCTGCATTTGCTGATGGGAGCCCTCATCAACTGACTCCTAGTCCTTTTGATGTCTCCATCATTCTTTGAGTACTTCCTTACTTTCCAGCACAAGATGTTCTAGAATCATCTTGAAATTTCTCAACCCCAGTGGTTGATTCATTTCTCCAAGGAACCGTGGTTCCTTTTGTGGAGCATGGTACTGGGAACTCAGTATGTGGGCTGTAAATGTGCTTATTCCTACTGCGGCATCATTGCTTCTAGGCCCTCTCGGCAGACCCAGCTGGGGAATGTGTGTGTTTGTGTGTGTTCGTGTGTGTACATACACATGTACACATGTGCACATACACATTTAAACATATGCATACATTTACGACTCACTTATTTCTATACCTACTTATCTGTTAAAAACCGTGAGTTCAGGGGCGCCTGGGTGGCTCAGTCGGTTAAGTGTCTGACTTCGGCTCAGGTCATGTACTCAGGTTTGTGAGTTTGAGCCCTGCATCGGGCTGTGTGCTGACAGCTCAGAGCCTGGAGCCTGCTTCAGATTCTGTGTCTTCCTCTCTGCCTCTCTCTGCTCTCTCGCTCTCTCTCTCAAAAATAAATATTTAAAAAATACAAACAAAAAACTGTGAGTCCATACTTGCTATGGACTGAATTGTGCCCCCCCCCCCCCAAAATTCACATGTTGAAGCTCCAGCCTCCGATATAAGTGTGTTTGGAGTAAGGAAGTAATTTAGGTTAAATGAGGAGTGGAGCCCTGATCTGATAGGATTAGTGCCCTTATAAGAAGAGACACCAGAGAGCTCTCTCTCCTCACCATATGAGAACACGGTGAGCAGGCTGTTGTCTGCAACCCGGGAAGAGAGCTCTGATCAGAAACTTAATGGCCTGGCACCTTGACTTGCCATCCACACAACTGTGAGAAAGCAAATTTCTGTTGTTAAACGCCCCCTAGCCTGTGGTATGTTGTTATGGCAATCCGAGCAGACTAATATAAAACTGACCTTTAATTATAATCTACATTGGTTAGATTAGGTGTGGGTTTTTCGTTCGCTGTGTTTTGTTTTTTACTGCTTCTATATTGTACTATTTGCCTGTAGGACTTTGCTGGTTTTGGTTAAGTTCAGAGAAGAGGGCTGTAGTAAGTTGCCTTGTATAATGTCCTAAGAAGAAGGGTGCTTTTTAAAAAAGTTTAGAAGTACCAGGATCATTTATCAAGAAAAACAGAGTCGGGGTGCCCGGGTGGCCCAGGGGGTTGAGTGTCTGACTCTTGATTTCGGCTCAGGTCGTATCTCAGGGTCGTGGGATCGAGCCCCCGTCAGGCTCTGCACTGGGCTAAGCATGGCATTCTTGGCATTCTTTCTCTCTCCCCCTCCCTCTGCCCCTCTTTCCCGTTCACACTCTCCACCCCCCTCTACAATTGAAAAAAAAAAATCTTAAAAAAAGGGGAAAGGAAAAACGGAGCTGACTCAAGAGTCACACTACTGCTTGTCAGCTGAGGGTGAACGTTCTCTCTGCTCTCCCCAGAACAGGACAGAGAGCAACAAACCCACTGGAGCAAATCTCAACCCCAGTGGGGAAGCATTGGTAAGAGTTGCTTGAACAACTCCTGCAGGACAGAGAGGGAAGGAGTCAAATGCTGGTTTAGTGTCTGTAGCAAGGTTTATATTGAGTGCTGTGACACCTCACTTCATCGTCACAGCAACACAGAGAGATGGGTATGATTATTCCCACTCTATAGATGAGAAAATAGAAAAGTGGAGAGGTTAGGTATTTGCTTAAGGCTGAACAGCTGGAGCCCCTTTCCTAGACTCTACTCCCCTAGAAACTAGCACCTTGCTGAGCCATACTGGCGCCCGGAGCAAAAGGAAACATATGCACTCCTATATGCACGTACCGAAATATCCTTCCACGTTTTGAGTCAAATGGAAAAAGCTGATGAAAGCCCTACCATCAAAAAACAGGACCACACATAAAGCCTTGTGTTGCCCAATCTGTTCACACGCTATTTTCAACCCTCCTAAAGCTAATTGGCAGGGAACATAATAGTGACCTGCATGGAACTGTGGGCTGATTGGAAATGACTATTCCTGTTGCAAAATGACGCCAGGTCATAAAACAAACAACGGTCTGTCTTTATTTTAAGTGCTGATGTTTTGTTCACCGTGGATGTTTTACATTTTGCTTTTTAAAAATACTACATTAAAATATTTATCTGGATTATTTAGTGCCCCCTTAAATATTGCACCCAAGGAGTATTCCTCACTCACCTCACCTTAATCTGATACCTCGTAAAACCGAGTCTTGGCCTGAATTACACCAGGACTCTACTCCTCAGAGCTGACCTTCTCTTCTAAACAGGGCTCTGTTGGGGTGTGGATCCCAGACCCTGCACTCTGGCATGATGTTAGTGCCCTATCTTCTCATCAGAAACACTGAATCATAAAGCTGTAACAACAGAAATGGTTCCATTGTGTGGTAAGCATACGGTCACATGCCTGCAAAAGTGTTTGGAGAGACCAGATATTCTCCACCCAGCCTTAGTCACATCTGACCCAGAAGCCACAAGTTCCCAGTTCCTATCCTGGTAGGCTCATCTGAGCTCCTGGCATCAGGATACAGGGTACAGGCAGTCCCTGGTTCAGACAGAAGCCCAGCCATCCTGTTTAGGAGCCCACACAGTCCTCTCTTTAGCCAAGCAGTTGGCTGAAAGGCGTTGCAGCAATCAGTGCCTTCTATTGGAGACGAACATTGCTGATTTCTTTGTTCTTTTTGCCATTTCCCCAGGTCTTCAGAAGAAGTCAGGGAGACCTAGCTGCCTATTGCCAGGCACCTTCCTGACCATTTTTGAACCAGTGAGCAAACAACTCCTCATCTTCCAAACAAGTAAACAAGCATTCATCGAGAACCTACTGGGCACTCTGCATCCACACCCGCCCCCTCTAATCCAAGTTCCAACCTATGGCCGAAGTGACCTTCTAAAAACACAAATTAGTCAGGAGGATGAAACGAGCTAACATTTGTAAAGTGCTGACTGGCATTACTAGCACATGGTGAGTGCTATAAAATATCTATTAAGGGGCACCTGGGTGGCTCAGTCTGTTAAGCGTCTGACTTTGCTCATGCTCATGTCCTGATCTCACGGTTGGAGCCCGAATTGGCTCCGCTCAGACAGATTCTCTGTCTCTCCCCACTCTGCCCCTCCCCGACTTGTGTGCAGTTGTGTGCTCTCTCTCTCTCTCTCAAAAATAAACTTAAAAATAAAATAAAATGCCTATTAAACAAATATATGTAATGGTATTCCCCGCACAGAATCAAATGGAAACTTTTTCACGGCCCCCCTCTGCCTCCTGCTTCCTCACCAATCTCTCCCTTGCTAGCCTTACTCCAGGAGTCCAGCTACCTCCTAGACTTAGCACATGCCATACTCTCTTCCTTAAACACTCTTCCCAGACCCACTCTTTTTCATCTGACCAACTTCAACTCCTCCTTCACATCTTAGCTTAGATGTTGCTGCTTCTATCTCCCAGGACCTCCTACAAGGAGCTGAGATTCCTCCATTTGACTCTTTTCTAGCTATAATGTTTATTACAATTGTAATCACTGCTAAAATGTTTTAAGCTTTTTAATATCTGCCTCCCTTACTGGGCTGTAAATTCCCCCAGGGCAGGGGCTTATAGGGCTCTCCTATGCACTGCCTGTTAAGGAACTTGGGCAGGGTGGGTCCCTAATGGACTGACCATTGCCCAATGAATGTATAAAACCTTCTTAATACTGTCATTTAGGTAACTGGCCCAAGGTGACACAGCTGCTGTAATACTCGAACCCACGACATTCCAGCTTTGAAGCTCAAGGTCTGACTATCCCTTCCTTTCCCTCAAAGCAGGAGCCAGAAGGCAAGTGGTCTGTCTGGGAAGTGAATTTAAGGAACTGCAGGTCTATTTGCAGAGGGCCACACGCGGCAAGGAGCGCGGCGCCTTGAGCGCTGGCCTCGGGCCCAGGAGAGGGGGCACCCGTCACGTGTACCCGGCTGGGCTCGCAGCCGCCGCACCCGGAGGCTGGAATGCGGCCCCGCCCGCTCCCGCGCCAGCAAAACCGCGCTCTCCCAGGGGACTGACGTCAATGAAGGGGGAGCCTCCGGGCGCCGCGCTAGGGCGGCCGAGGGAGGAGGGAAGGGGCCCCGGCGGACACGCCCCTCGCCGCCACTCCGCTGCTGATTGGACCCGGGGAATCTTCGCACTCGGGTTTCGGGCCGGCGAAGGGAAGGAGGCGGAGCCTGAACACGCCCCTCGTTGCTCTGTTGCTGATGATTGGCCCACAGAGTCTCCGCGTTCGATTTTGGAAGGCTCTCTCCGGAGCTCTCACCAGGGCTTGGCCGAGGATTGGCTCTTCCCCGGCTGGGGAGCGTTTTCTCCCGGGAGTCGCGGCTGTGACCTAGGTGGCCCGCCTTGGGCAGCCAGGTACGTAGGTCGGCGGCCCGGCTCGCGCTGCGGTAGGAGCGGGCGGGCCGGCCGTCAGAGCCCGGGTGCCGCTGGGACCCGAACCCGCAGGGCCACTTTAGGGCACGGCGTTGTGCGAAGCGGCCACGTCTGAGCCCCGGGGGCCGATCTGTGCCGGGGGTTTCGCCCAGCGATCTGGGCCAGGATATCCCCTCCCAAGCTCTCGTCCTGTGGGCGAACGCCGCCCGGTCCTTGTGAGCACCTTCACAGCAGGAAGCGCAGAGCTACGCCCGCCCTTTCGAAAGGCCGTGAAGGGTTTGGGGTGGGCACATCTTAGCTTGCCCCATCCCGATTTGAGGTCTGTCGACGCTGCCCTTCAGCGTGGTGAGTAATCGCTCCGACTCCCCGCGGGGCCGCGGAGTGCTGAGGGCGCCGAGGCTGCCTTGGGAGATCTGACTTTCAATCCCTGCGCCTTCCGAAACCCGCAGAAGCAGATAGCAGGCTCGAGAGGTTTCAGAGCCTCCTGGGTCATTCCTTCCCCCGAAGACCTCGTCAGCCATCTGGCAGGAACAAAAATAAGAGTGTTTGAGAGCCTGGGCGCTGGGATCATATACTACCTGGGTATATCATCAGTTACCTCCTGTTTGACTTTGGGCAAGTTACTTAACCTTTCTGAGCTCAGGTTTCTCATCTGTAAAATGGGTATAACCAGAGTGCCCCTCGTAGGAGTGAGGATTAAAGAGATTACCTATTTGAAAATGATGTTCTGTGCTTGACACAAAGCAAGCTGCCTCAATGGCAGCCGTGACTTAAAAGTCCACAGATGAATCCATCTCCCTTTACCCTCTTTCCCCAAGAGTGTAGTCCCCTTTTGAGGGAGTTTCATGAAAAATGAAAATGGTTCTATACTGTCTGGTTGTTAAACAGCCTTTCCCTTAACATCACTCATTCATGGTATAATGTACCGAGATGGACGCTTTCACGTACTTTTATCTCCCTTATTCCCTTGAGGGTTATTTGTTCTCACTCCTCTCACTATTTTAATGATGAGCAAAATGAGGCAGGGGAAACGGGCTTGCCAACGTCACTCGGTTATCAGTGGCACAGCCAGAATTCAGGGTTCTTGAACCATTGAAAAGAGTTACTGCTAGATCTAGAGTTTCTCTTCTGGTCATATCTGAGAACTGGTCTGGGGGTAGGTCCCCGTTTCCTTTTCCACGTCCACGTTAGGTTTGGAGACCAACGTGTGCAGTTCTCTCAGGCGCTCCTGGCCGGGGCTAGGCCCTAAAGGGCGGGGGCTCACACTGCCATGTGGACTGGACCTCCCACTGGAAGAGCCACAGATTTTGGCAGCTGTCCAGGGTCAGGGAAGCAGTCCAGGGCCACAAGTGTTGATTTGGGCCTTGGGCCAGAGCCTCCAGTTCTTCTTCCAAGAGGCCCTTTGCCTCCGATTACAGATTATTACCATCACCAGAGTTATCTGAAGGAGGTGAGCTGAGTGTGGAAGCAGCTGCCCCCCGGCTCACACAAAGTGTGCTCTGCCTCTTGTGGATACCTGTGCCTCCCTGAGACCAGTCAGAATAGCTGTCTGAACTGAGCTTCATATACCACAAAAGATGCTCAATTGCGCACTACATATGTTGCAAAATCATTGCGTGGTGAGTCACTTTTTAAATATATGCCTTTGTTAAAGCTCTATAGTTCATTTATTGCCTATTTCAAAGCAAGTTGAACTTTGTCATTTTCAACATTTGGTATTTACTTTGGGGGTTCATTTTTTAAGCTAGCTTGTGTCAAATTGCAATTTGCAAATGAGTTTTTACTCATTTGCTTACAGACCCATGTTTATATTTTCATGTCAACTCTGGAATGAAAGATCCATTTGTAATCTTTTAATAGCCCTGTGGTGTCATTTTCCAGTGTAGAAAAGTACCATTGTTCAAGCATACACTGACTTTCCTGGATTCAGGTCTTATCTAAGAAATTGGGGGAGGGGGGGAATCACACATTGAATAAGATAGGAAATGTTTTTTCTGGGGAGGCTGGCTGGCTCAGTAGAGCAAGCCACTCTTGATCTCAGGGTTGAAAGTTCGAGCCCCACATTGGGTGTAGAGATTACTTAAACATAAAATCTTTGGGGTACCTGGGTGGCTTATTTGGTTAAGTGTCGAGCTCTTGATTTCAGCTCAGGTCACGATGTCACGGTTCCTGGGATCAAGCCCCATGTCGGGCTCTGCACTGACGGTGTGGAGCCTTCTTGGGATTCTCTCTCTCTCCCTCTCTGTCTGCCCCTCCCTCTCTCATGCTCTCTTTCTCTCTCTCAAAATAAATAAAAATAAACTTAAAAAAAGAGAGAGGTTAGGATTCCTTTAAAAAAATAAAATAAAATCTTTAAAAAATAATAAAAGTAGGGGCGCCTGGGTAGCTCAGTCAGTTAAGTGTATAAGTAAAAATAAAATCTTTTTAAAAAGTTTCTTTTGATAATAAAAGTGTTCTGACTCAGTTTTCCCCAAGTTTACATCTAATCCTATGTGAAATACATGGATTTTTATTCCCAGTCTCACTGCTGGCTGAATCCCAGGGTGGGAGGCAGAGCCAAGAGAGAGGATCTCAAAATCTGGGGGTGCCAAGGCTCCCCACCCCACTGTGCATGGAGGGTACGGTGGAAACTGGCCCAGACTCACCCAGATGGTTTGTTGGTGTGTGTAACTTGGAGGCTAGAGGCTGGAGGCAGGGCCTTGTAGGCCCTTGCAGCCTGGCAGAGGTGGCCGGGGCCATCTGGGAAGTCAGGCTCCAAGCCATCCCTGAGGCCGCTGCTGCTTCATCCTGTTGCCATTTTCCCTGAAGGGAGGGTAAGAGGGCCTGAGTCTGAGAGAAGCAGGATCACCCCTTGTCCCACCACCCAGACCAGAGGAGGAGTCTGCCCCGGGCTAGGCCACAGCCAGCCTGGGTCACTGGAGTGCTTTACAGCAGTGATCTCTCTGCCTTCTCCCACGCCCTAACCCCACATCCCACAGCAGCAAAACAGTGTGTTGTCTCCATGGAAGATTGAGGAGGGCAGAAAAGGGGAACTATTGGTTGGGGAATTTCCTGGCACCTGATATTAGCCAGACCTGTCCACACATGTTGCCTCTAGGCCTTGGCAGACAAGCAAACCCAACTGCTGCTTCTGTACAGACCTAGCCTCCCCAGAATCATGGACTCTGCACACGCCCTCTGAGAGCATAATCATCCTGTTCTTCTTACAGATGTAGAGGGAAACCGAGGCCCATGGAGGTGACGTGAAGTGCCTGAGGCCCCTTGGCCGCTGAGTGGCAGAACTAGGGCCCGGACGTAGTCCTCTGACTCATGAGCCAGTACTCTGTGCACTGGGCTGGGTAGCAGTTCCAGATTTCTTTTGTGGGAGCTGGGGATCTTCCTCTTCAGAGTGCGTCAGGTTAAGGCTAGAACAGCTGGTCAAACAGTAAACAGTTCTGACGTTAACAAAAAGATTAAAATAAATTCTACCACCCCGCCCCTGCCTCGTGTGCATGTGTTCATTTTTCTTCCTTTCCCACTGGAGGTTTCCTCCTTTGTGAATCAGGTAAAAACAGTGAGACACCCCCACAGGAGCGATGGGAAGAAATACGCTCTGAGCTGCTTGGCTGTGAAGGCAGCTGTGGTTTTCATACACAGTTGCAGTCCCCTTACACCGGGTCCTGACCTTGGCTGAGCCACCGGCATTTCATCTGTATCTTGCCTTCCTTTGCCCCACTGTGCGCTGGGGTGAGGGTAACAGCGTCCACTCCTAGAATGCTTTTGAGGATCAGATGATATCATGCATATTGCCACGTTGCCTGGTGCAGAGTAAATGCCCCATAGTTAGCTTTTTTCCTTTATCAGCCTGACAGTGTTACTTGGTGACTGTTTTCTGGTCACAGTGTATTTTTATTATCCAGCTCAGGGGATTTAATTACCACACATACAAGGTTGTTAACTGGATTCCATAATAGTGCCCAAGAAGAGGTAGATTTTAAAATTCCCATTTCCAGATAAAAAGCACAATTTTTATGAAGTTAATTTACCTGAAAATCTTCTACAGGTTTTAGTTATTAAATCTTTTGAAGAGAGTGAGGTTCTAATAGGCCTAGACACTGGGACAGGGGGAGTGTGGAAATTACTGGAATGAGGAGGGTGGCTGTTGAGGTGAGGAGGGAAGCCAGGGAAAGGGAGGGCCAGTTACATTTGAGGAGTCTAAACGGGATGGAGAGATGGTTCAAACTCTCAGGAGAGTAAAGGCAGGTGCGAGCCAGGGCCACTCTGCAAGCAGGCTGAGCACTGGAAGCTGGGAATGCATTTTTTATGATTTCCATTCTGTGTGGGTTTGTCACGGTGAGCATGGACGTTTTGTGTTTAAATGCTTTAATTTTTGCTCCCCCCGCCCCCTTTTAAGCTAATGTCAAAAGGGCAGCGGGTGGGCATTTCATTTATTTGGCTCTTATCGGGTACCGGATACCACACTAGACTCATTCAATCCTTACAACAATCCTGGGAAGCGGTTATGAGCCCCATTTTACAGCTGAGCAAAGAGGCTCAGAGAGGTTGGGTAACTTGCCTAGGGTCATAGCTAAGAAGGTGGCAGGGCTGGGATTCAAGCCCAGTTCTGTGTTGTGCCAGAGTCCTTGGTCTTCCTTGTCTCTAGTCTGCCTTCCAATCTCCTAACTTTTTCAGGCTGTACTAGACAAGGATAGGGTGAGTGAGCCTCTTATGCCTTTATTATTCAAGGTGGAACTCTCTCGAACTGAGGAAGACCATTTAATTTTCATTTTCGGCAAGGTGGGGGAGGACTTGGACATAAGTCTTTCTCTTAATTAAACTTCTAAGATTTCAGCCTCTGCCCATGGTTGTATATTCTAACCCTGTAGCTGTGTCTTCGTCCCTACGTTCCTCTCCATGCCCTTTTGGACTACAGTTAGATCTGACTGGTCTGTTTCATACTGTGTTTGTTAAACTGTACGGACTTGGTTTGTCTTTGAGGGTCTTGAAAATAGGTGGGATGACTGTTCTCAATTTTACAGATGGAAAAGCAGAATAGTAGAACACTGAACACTGTTCTTAACGCTGCCTTCACTCAGTCCTCACTGCAACTCAGGCCGAAATTGGTATAGTTTGAGAAGTTTACACAGGAAGCAGCTGAGCCAGTAAGTGGCGGAGGTGGCTAGAAGTGGGATTCCAGCCTGGGTAGCCCAACGTCATACCCCTTTCTCACTTCTGTGCTAAGAGCCTGGGCCTTGGCATCAGCAGTATCTGGATCTGTCCTTCAGTTTCTTCATTTGTGAAACGAGGGCACAGCCCCTACCGCATATGGCTGTCGTGCTCACATTTCAATGACGTTACGTGACTACAACTCTTACAGCGGTGCCCAATACATGTGAAATGCTCGACACATTTCCGTGGCTGCTGCTGCGTCGTCCTTACGACCTGGATGTCCTGGGGTCTGCCTGGGCTTTAGAACCACAGACCTGGGTGCTACTCCTGGCTCTGCACTTAACCAAGGCTTCGTGTCTGTGGAAGGATCGTTTCAACTGAGCTGTACTTCATCTGCACAGTGGGGATAAACAAGTCTTACTTCACTGGTTGCCGGGCCTCTTCAGGGAGGTAGTACATGTGTCGCACTCATAAGCACTTTATAATAAAGTTTGGCTATCCTTATGCGTGTAATTTCCCCCAGGTGCCCTGGCAATTGGAGTGATTTTAAGTCAAGACTTACTGCACGTTGGCTCCTGGAGAACAGAAACACCAGAAGCCCTTGTATCCGTCAGGACCCCAGGTTTGGGAAGGGCCTGCTGAGCTGATGCCTCTCCGTGCTTTCCTTCCCCAGAGCACCCAGGATGGGAACGCCCGCCTCTGTGGTGAGCGAGCCGCCCCCCTGGCAGGCCCCGGCTGAGGCCCGGGGCCGCAAGCAGGCCACAGCCAACATCTTCCAGGACGCCGAGCTGCTGCAGATCCAGGGCCTGTTTCAGCGCAGTGGGGACCAGCTGGCCGAAGAGCGGGCACAGATCATCTGGGAGTGTGCGGGAGACCACCGTGTGGCAGAGGCCTTGAGGAGGCTGCGTAGGAAGAGGCCCCCCCGGCCAAAACCCCTGGGCCACTCACTGCACCACTGCAGCCGGCTCAGGTGGGTTCCTGGAACTGGAGGCCTGAGGGAAGGGGGGCACTACTGATGCTCCTTCCACCATTTTCTGGCTGTATGACCTGGAGCTACTGACTTGGCCTCACCGTAAAGTATCTGCCATGGGGGGGGGGGGGGGGTGGCGGGGGTAGGTACACAGTGCCTACGATTGCTGTTACTGTTGGAGTCCTGTAGGATCTTGTGAACTTCCACAGAAGGGAATGCCTGGGTCCTATCAGTGCCACCTCATTTTGCAGTGATTCTCAGCCAAGTGGGAGGGACTACTGTTTGGGAGGAAAAAAACGTGTTTCCCTGTTGCAGAAGAGGTAACAAATCAAGAGTAAACCTGGTTAAGATCTTGCCTGTGGAATTACAGAGAATATAGCGTAGGAAGGTTCGGTAGAGGCACTGAAGGTTAAAAATTGTTGAGGAACTTCCAACTTCCCCTAGTCATCCCCCTCTTTGCCTAGGTCACTGACAGCCTAGGAACAGTGAGCCCCACAGGGTTGAGCGGAGCCACACAGCCTAGCCTATCACTGTGGGTTACACTCTGCCCTCCATTCTTCCCGCTGCCCTCTCAGGCCCCAGAGTCAGAATATTAGCCCTGGATAGGTCTTCCGAGTCATCAGGTCCAGGGGGAGCAAATCAGCCTCTTGCTCATATGAACTTTAGCTGACTTGCAATCCCAATTTAAAACATCTTGCTAAGGAGGATTCTTGGTTCCTCCAGTCTCATATCACGGCTGGCTAATGATGGCTGCCACAAGTACAGCATGAAGCTGGAGAAAGGCTGAGTTGTCACACACCCCGATCTAGTCCAGCTCTCTTTACAGAAAAGAAATCTGAAAGCTTTGCCTAGTCTTTAGCAATCAGGGGGGCAGACGGGTCCAGAGCCCCGGTCTCATTTTGCCCCAAACGGTGTGTTTAGTTCATCCTGACCAAAATCTCTTTAGCCTGCATTCTGTTCTTCCTATTGATTTGGGCCTATCACACACTTGTTCCCTGCAGAATCCCCGAGCCCCGTGCTCCACTGGCCGACCCACAGAGTGGTGCCACAGAGATGGCCTCTGGCGATCAGTATCTGAACTCCAGGAGGACAAGTGCCAGGATCCGCCGGAACTGGAAGAAGCCAGGCCCCACAAGCTACCTCCATCAGATCAGACACTGATCCAGGGAAGGGGCTGGGAACGGCAGTAACTTCCCCAGGAATCATAGGGACTTTTGCCAAAGGGCCCAGGAAGTGAAGAAGGAAGACAGACTGGAGGCAGACAGCCCCACAGTGGTAAATGGAAGGCCACTACCACTGGCCTGCTCCGTTCAGAACAGGACTGGAGGTGTCCCCTGAGCTCTACACCATGTGGGACCCATTCCTGCCTCAGCTCTTCCCACCCGACAGTATACTCGGGCTGCATGATATCCCCCTGGGAGTCCAGCGATGGGCACGGAGACTGAGCATCTCACCACTCCTGCTCTAACCCTCCTGCTACTACTGTAACCCATGGTCCAGCCACCTGCCCACACCCCTGCCTGTCAGGCTAGCGCGAGGAAACCGTGGTTTAAGTGGCAAAATAAAAACATTTGCATCAAGAACTGTGTGAGTCTGTCACGGAAAGGGAGGCTTCTTCAATGGACATTCTGGAGCCAGGGGGTGAGGGCTTGCACTTATTGCAGGGAAGGGGTGTTCCCGGGAAGGAGAAAATAGGCCAAGCCTCCTTTTCCCCTGAGAGCAACACCCACCACCCCCCCACCCCCCACCCCCTAGATCCTCTGTGCTAAAGCCTCCGTTTCCAGAGATCGGGAGATGGAAGCATTTCCGTAGGCAGTCCTGATCCATAGGAGAGAGAGGGTTCTTGGCCTCTGGCCAGTTCTAGAAGGGGAAAGACTATTCCAGTCCGCCTTGCACAGTGGGCAGTGAGCCTGCAAAGGAGTGGCTGCCAGCTCCTCAGATGGCATCTTTATCCCCATGGGCCAACCATCCTGAGGTGGGTCAACAGTTGGACCAATCGTTCTTGAGCCTCCAGCATTATCTGAGATTCCCTGTAGCCTGATAACCTTTAAGGGGAGGATTTTTGACTACTTCTACTGGCTTCACCTCAATAGCATATTATGTGCTCATTAGCATTCACCTCTGTTCCCCAGGCATCCTGTCTGTCCCATTACCCACCCTTTAAAGGACCCCAAGGTTCAAAGTGCTTCAAGCAGGCAGTGATGCACACAAAGGATAGGCTGCCCTCTTGTGGCCAAGAAGAGAAGCAGAGCCCATTCCGCATCCCAAACCCATAGGGCTACAGGATTTTGTTACTCAGAATTTTTTCAGCTTGTAGGAAGTACTCAGTGCAAATACTGTATAATCCCTAGTAGGGAAATATCTCATCAAAAAACATGAGTATTTCTGCAACAAATACACTAAGAGGAAAACATCATGGTTACAAATAGCTTCAATTCACACCAGTGTAGGGTCAGGTCAGGTTTTGGTGTCAAATGAGTCAATGAAAGTATTTCTGGTTTTTAGAGCACTGGGACCTTGGAAATGAGGACCTGTATAACTTAGGAGCTGTATCTCAGCAATTCCATGGAAACACATGGTTCTTTGTCCTTAAAACTGCATTCTACCTTGTCTTCCTTTCACCCAAGAAAACTAGACAAAAAAGGTCAGAATTGGACTTGTTATTCATACATTTGCATTGATTTAAATACATTACATACAAGTTCTACAGTGCGTTGGAAGAACACAGGCAGCAGTACTCTCCCAGCCCGGCCTCTCCTCCCTGACACGGGGACAGGGCCTGCGGCTGACAGAGGGCCCAGCTGTTCTGTAAGTGCCGCCCAGAAGCCTGCCCTGGCACTTTGAGGCTCCTGGCTCTCCCTAGTCCACATTCAAGGCAACCTGAGTCCAGGCTTCAAGGAGAATGGAAACATGCCAGGAAAGGATGGCCCACGCTCCCGCCTGCCAGGACTGGGGCCAGCCCCCTCGTACATTGGACTCGATTTCCTTCTCATCACAGAGCTGGTCTAGATGAGGGCGATGTGCAGACCTACTTGCACAGGCTGGCTTCCCCCAGCCTCCTCTAAGACAGCTTAGGCTCTCTCGACGCCCAGGTGGGAAGCTTTACCGACAGGTTTGTGGAGAGAGATCTTTGGAGAGCCAAGCACACCTGGGTCCCTTCTGGCCTCTGGGAGCCCTGCTGCTCCTACAGTCTGGGGGCAGGCACTGTCACAAACATGGTCCCCAAGGTTAGATTCCAGGCCAGCTGAATGAGATTGTCAGGGTTAGGAGCTGTGCCTTTGTCCACAGGGCATGTGTACCCAGCTCCCAGAGACTCTTCCTGTCAGCTGGGGCCCCACCCCCGCCGGCACAAGCTGGCCCCTGGGGGCTAGGATGCAAAGGGACCAGCTTGGCCCAGCTGATGAGAGGGCTGCACATCTCTGCTCTGCCTCCTGGGCAGTGGGAGCTGGGCAAGCAGAGGGCACGCAGCCATAGACCTCGCTCCCTTCTTTGGTTGTTTTTCAAACCTTCAAGATCGTTTCTTTCCAAGACTGATTGACCAATCGCAGGGTGCCAGAATCTTGAAGTGTCCAGTAGCACAGAACTGCCCCTTAGCCACAGATGGCACCCTCTCTACTCTCTCCTGAGGCCATTCTTTGCTTTGGTGTAGAAAGGGCTCGGACACCTGGCAAGGGGGACAGCTGAGGGAAAAGACACATGGAAGCAGGAAGATGCACATTGAACTGGGCAGGCTCTAGGGGACAGTTTGAAGGCCCTTCTCCTTTGGGCCCTGCCTTTCTCAAGAAGCCATGGAAAAATTGGCCTAGAACAAGAAGTCAGGGAGCAAAGGGAAGCTGCCGACTAGGAAGAGAATATGAGTCCCATTACCTCCGCCAAGCAGCAGCAGTGGTAGCATAAAAAGAAGTCCAGGGACCTAATATTCTGTCCTCCTATGAGCTGAGATGCATCCCAGAATCCTCAGAGACCCACTCCAGAACCCAAAACTGAACCCCCTGAGGGAAAAGTGTCGAGAAAAAAAAATATCTGAAACAACAGAAACAAATAAGAGGACCGGGGTGTCTGTCACCAAGACTGGGGAAGCAAGGCTGGGATGTTTGCCCACAGACCAGTTACGGCCCCCGGCATGTACTCAGGCCAAATGGATGGCTTGTGCATACTGGGGGAGCCGCTTCTGCCCTCTTGCCTTTGCCTGAATGACGGGCAAACTGCAAGCCTGGACTAGAGACACTGTGTCCCTAGAAGGGCAGAGAGCAGAGCCAATCTCTACAATCATATGCACAACCACTAAGAGTTCTGGATCAAAAGTGTCCCCGCTGCGAGAACTGGATCGGGAGGCTTTCAGTCACCCTATTGCACTGGTGGGAGAAGGGGAAGAAAACTTGGCAAAAACCCAAAGGAAAGGTGTGGCTTCTGTCTGTCCCAACTGGTGAGTCACCCAGTTGCCCTCTGAATCACCCAGCTGCCTTGGTCCACGGGAGTAAGGAACTGTGAGGCACCTGAGCATCTGGGTCCATGCAAATTTAGGTCTGGATCAGAGGTTTCTGACCTGAGAGGATCTGGGAATCTGCCTCGGTTTTGCTACTAATATTTAAATGTGTATTTGTCTGTCTGTTTTCTGATGCAGAATATAATGAGGAATTGCCACAGAGCAGGGTGTCAGGGAGGGAAGGGAATTTCCCAGCCTGCCCCAGGGGATGCTGGAAGGGAGCTGCTCCTTCCCGGGCATCTGGACTACCTGCGCGGAGGCTCCAGCCCTCCCTAGCACTCAGAAGGGCCCACAGGCACACACTGTCCCTCTGATTGTGCTTCTCCCTGTGCTTGGGAAAGCCCTGAGGGGGGTGACGAGCAGAGAAGAAGGGCTCTCAAGGGCACTGCTCTCCACCGGCTTCTCGGGCTTTTCCTGCAACCCACCCCCAGGCTTCCTCCCAGCCCGAGTCTCGAACGGTAGGTCTCTGTCTGACTCTCGGGCTACCACCATGAAAAGAAGGGCTTCCGACTCTGAAAGCTCTGTGTGTAGGACTCGCTAGAAGACCGCTGGTGGGAACGGGCCGTCTCGACAATCACGGGTGGCATCTGGACAAGGTGCAGGGGACTCTTGTTGTCTTTCAGGGCCTGGGTCAGATTTAGGATCTGCAGTAGGAAAAATAAGATCAGTGAGGAAAAGACCAAGGCATCCTGGTCTGCCTCTGAAGGGAGACCTGCTGATAGAGTGCTCCCATAAATCAATACAAAAATAAACAACACACAAATGAAAAACTATACACCTAGGGTATTTCCAGAAGTAGGAATATAAACGGGCAAAATACGAAAAATGGAAACCTCTCCAGTCATTTAAAAAATACAAATTAAAACAAAAACCTCCCATTTTTTCCCCTTCCCATTAGTAAGGATACAGAAGAAGAAGATGCCTCAGAGGTGGGGACAGTTCAGAGCCAAGCTGTGGGGCTGGACCCTGGGCCAGTTTTTCAGAAAGGCAAGCAGACGATAAAGGCTTAAAAGTGAACAGGCCCTCTGACTCAGCAATTCCACTTTTAGGAACTAAAGAAACAATCATGGATAGGCACAAAACACTTAGTTTCAACTAATACAGTGCAGTATTGTTTTTAGCGGTAAAAATGGTATAAATGCCTCAGAGTATGGGAACAGTTAATAATGTAAGGGCTAAGAAACAGCAATTAAAAGATAGATTTTATTGGCATGGAAAGCTGATCACAATGTCATTAGATAGCAAAGGACAGAGACAGGAGCCAGTATTATGATGTAAAGACTCTACCTTCATTTTCTAAAATTCTATCTACCTATCTGCAGAGAAAAAAATTCTGGAACTTGGCACTGATTATCTCTGGGTCAAGGAATTATAGGTGATTTTTATTTGTTCATGGTTGTTTATACTTATTTTCTGATTTTCCTACAAAGACCATATATTTGGGAAAAAGCCAACATTTCAGTTGGCTTCTCCCTCTACTGCTATCTTTTTTTTTTTTAAGGTTATTTATTATTTTGAGGGAGACAGAGCACAAGCAGGAGAGGGGCAGAGGGGGTGAGAGAGAGAATCCCCAGTAGGCTCCGCACTGTCAGCGCAGAGCCCAACATGAGGCTCGATCTCACAAACCATGAGATCATGACCTGAGCCAAGATCAAGAGTCAGGTGCTTGGGGCGCCTGGGTGGCTCAGTCGGTTAAGCGTCCGACTTCGGCTCAGGTCACGATCTTGCGGTCCGTGAGTTCGAGCCCCGCGTCGGGCTCTGGGCTGATGGCTCAGAGCCTGAAGCCTGCTTCCGATTCTGTGTCTCCCTCTCTCTCTGACCCTCCCCCGTTCATGCTCTGTCTCTCTCTGTCTCAAAAATAAATAAACTTAAAAAAAAAATTAAAAAAAAAAAAAAAAAAAAGAGTCAGGTGCTTAACTGACTGAGCCACCCAGGCACCCCTAATGCTGTCTCTTTATCATCGTTTTTGTGAGTCTTTTTGAGTAAAATTTTTACTTTGGAATAACTTTAGACTTACAGAAAAGTTACAAAGATAGTACAGAGAGTTCCTGTACACCATTTACCAGTTTTTCCTAATGTTAAATTTTTATAGAACTATGGCACATTTACCAAAAGTTAGAAATTAACAGTGGAACATTACTATTAACCAAACGCCAGACTTAATTTGGATTTCATTAGCTTTTCCAGTACAGTTCTGTTTTGATTTCAGGATCCCATTCAGGATACAACATTGCTCTTTACCAACTTTAGTCTGTTTTTTACAGACATTTCAGAAATGTGTCCATGGGGACACGTTTGCCAAAATTAGAATCACCACCATCTATCTTCTCTGACAGGAGAGTACAAAAGTGGAAGTAGTCTGATAATAGCCTGCTTGCTTGCTTGCTAAAACAGTTTCTTTTTTTTTATGTTTTTATTTATTTGTTTGTTTAATATTTGAGAGAAAGAGAGAGAGACAGAGTGTGAGCAGGGGAGAGGCAGAGAGATGGAGATGGAATCGGAAGCAGGCTCCCGGCTGTGAGCTGTCAGCACAGAGCCCGATGCAGGGCTCGAACTCGCGAGCAGTGAGATCATGACTTGAGCCGAAGTCGCTTAACCAACTGAGCCACTCAAGCTCCCCAGTTTCTTTTCTTTTCTTTTTTTTTTTTTTTTTAAAGATTTTATTTGTGGGGCACCTGGGTGGCTCAGTTGGTTAAGTGACTGACTCTTGATTTCCGCTCAGGTCATGATCTTACAGTGCATGAGTTTGAGCCCTGCATCAGGCTCTGCACTGACAGCGCAGAGACTGCTTAGGATTCTCTTTCTCTCGGTCCCTCCCCTGCTCACACACTCTCTCTCAAGATAAGTAAATCTTAAAAAAAATTTTTTTTTAAGATTTTTTAAATTTATTTTTAAGATTTTATTTAAGTTTATTTATTCTGAGAAGAGAGAGGGGGTGGGAGAGGGTGGGGCAGAGAGAGAGAGAGAAAGAAAGAGAGAGAGAGAGAGGAGAGAGAGGAGAGAGAGGAGAGAGAGAGGAGAGAGAGAGAGAGAGAGAGAGAGAATATCCCAAGCAGGCTCCACCTTGCCAGCACAGAGCCCAGTGTGGGGCTTGAACTCACAAACTATGAGATCATGACCTGAGCTCAGATCAACACTCAGACGCAAAAAAAAAAAAAAAAAAAAAATCAGACACTCAACCGACTGAGCCACCCAGAAGCCCCTTAAGATTTTATTTTTAAGAGGCACCTGGGTGGCCCAGTCGGTTAAGCATCCGACTTCAGCTTAGGTCATGATCTCACGGTTTGTGAGTTTGAGTCCCGCGTCAGGCTCTGTGCTAACAGCTCAGAGCCTGGAGCCTACTTCAGATTCTGTGTCTCCCTTTCTCCCCCTCCCTGCTCACACTCTGTCTCTCTCTGTCTCTCAAAAATGAATAAACATTAAAAATAAATTTAAAAAAAAAAGCTTTTATTTTTAAGTATGGGGCATCTGGGTGGCTCAGTCAGTTGACGGCCCAACTCTTGATTTCAACTCAGGTCACCATCCCAGGGTAGTGCAATGAAGCCCCGCATTGGGCTCTATGCTGAGCACGGAGCCTGCTTGAGATTTCCTCTTTCTCCCTCTGCCAATCTCCCCTGCTCACACACTGTCTCTTTAAAAAGTTAAACAAATAAAAAGATTTTACTTTAAATAATCTCTGTAACCAATATGGGGCTTGAACTCACAACCCCGAGATCAAGAGTCACACGTTTTACTAACTGAGCCAGTCAGGCACCCCTATGATAGCCTTCTTTAAACCGCCAGATATTGAAGATTTTCATGGTCAGGCCACAGACAGAGGGGAGGGTAAGAAAGGCTGGACCCTCAAATCACAGAGACACACGGCCTTTAAGCCACAAATATCCCTGGCCTGCAAACGCTGCCCATGAAGAGGCAGAGATACACCTGAAACAGAGGTGAGAAGTCAGAAGTGGATCCTATCTGTAATTAATTCTGTTTTACTTCATTGTTTTAGTATCTGTCAGCATCCTCCACTGCTTCAAAGAGCCTTGAGCACAAACTCTGGGTAGAGAACGAAAAGGAGTTTCAAATGGAATTGGAGTGAATTATGTAGGAAACCACCCAACTTAAGAGGCAGGATTTTTTTTTTAGGTTTCTTTACTTTATTTGGGGAGGGAGGGGCAGAGAGAGAGGGAGAGAGAATCCCAAGCAGGCTCCATGCTGTCAGCACAGAGCCCAATGAGGGGCTTGAACCCATGAACCATGAGATCATGACCTGAACCGAAACCAAGAGCTGGACACTTAACTCACAGAGCCACCCAGGCGCCCCAAGAGACAGAGAATTTTAAACCTGCCCTGGCTGGTTCTTCCTGTGCTTTCCCTATTATTCTCTGGGTTACAAGCTGCCTTTTATGCATGCTGAAGTTATTTGGGGTAAAATGTCAAATTATCTACAGCTTACTTTCAAAAGATTTGGCCAAAAATAAAATGTATCAATCTATCTATCTAGAGAGAGACAAATTATACAGTTATATTAAAGAGAGAAATCAGATACATTTGTAGATAGATATTCCTCAGATAGATAACCTATAGAGATACAAGCAAATAGATACAGAGATAAAGCAAGCGTGGCTAACTATAATAACCGGTGAATCTAGGAGAAGATCCTACTTTACTAAGGTTTGAAATTCTTCAAATTAAAAAGCTGACAAGAAATCGATAGCACATATTCTGTAGCACATAAAGCTAAAGGATAAAATCTTTGAAAGTGCCATTTAAAGAGGCTTTCCCTCAGACCCCGCAGTAGATCTAACATCTGGTGCAAAGTCTTTCAGTAACAACTGGCATCCAACTCCAGCTCTCTGGAAGGTCTTTACTCTTCCCCTTTGGCTGAGGGCCCTCATATAGGCACTCTGTGATTACAGCTCAGGTACAGAAAGGGTTGTGACCTCCTTTCCCTGTGGTATGTCAGATTTCTGCAAGGCGGCGGCTCGTCTTGCCTCGTTGTGTGTGACTGGTAAGCAAGTAAGGATGTGACCGATATACTGGCCACCTACCTGCTGAAATGAGCTGGATGCTCATGGAAACTTACGGTGTTGAGAGGGAGGCACTCTAAGTCGTAAGAGGCCAAAAGGCCCTCAAAGGACATTAAGGGCACAAGACAGAGAGAAAGATAAAATTGTACTCTCCCACCCCACCCCACCCCCCACCCCCTTTTGCCACTCTACATAACGGCCCTGACCGATATGATGAGAGGAGGGTTGCTATGGTTTTGGCAAGGGACTGAGCTGGAAAGGGATTAGAGAAGATAGTATAATAGGGACAGAGGCATAGCCTACACGAGGTTGAGAAGTTCATTCCTTTATGCTGAGTTCCATAATACCACAGTACATCATGTGGCTTTTAAGGTCTCCAAAAATTCTGCCAGCTTAACTGGGCCCTTACATTATTTGGGAAATGGAGGAAGACCACGTCACTGGTATTCAAGCAGCTATAATAACTGCAGCTCTTAAAACCTCAGTACATCCCACTTCCAAGGAAACATGAACTCAGTAAGCCCAAGAGTTGCTCTCACAAGAAGCCTTTACCTAAATGGTAGGTAGAGGTAAATGCATAATTATGACTGGAAAGACCTTCTTGACCTTTAAAGATGTGAGAACCTACCTTTTCTGCACACAAAATCATAATCAAAACCGCTAATACATATTGATTACTTCAATACACCACGTACTACTCTAAACCATTGATCTCATAATAACCCTATGAGATAGGAGCTATTATTAACCCCATGTTACATATGGACACACTAAAAGAAGGAGAGATTAAACAACTTCTCCAAGACCTCACCAATAAATGACAGAGCCAGGATTCAAACACAGGCACTGTGTCCACTAAGTCATCCCACTATGCCATCCCAGATGTCTTTAAGACTTTAAAGTTGGGGCGCCTGGGCAGCTTGGTTGGTTGAGCATCTGACTCTTGATATTCGCTCAGGTCATGGTTCGTGGGTTTGAGTCCCATGTTGGGTTCTGCCCTGGGCACGGAGACTACTTGGGATCCTCTCTCTCCCTCTGCCTCTCTGCCCCACTTACACTCTCTCTCTCTGTCCCCCCAAAAATAAATAAACATTAAAAAGAAAGAAAGAAAATATCAAAGTGATAAGCAGAATGTCAGTGCTCTACAGAGCTTTAAAACAATTTTTCAGGCAGTCTTTACTTTTGAAGATCAACAATGAATGCCCTAGGGGTTTCCTTAGCTCTCTTTGAAGGTAAAGTGGAGAAAGAAGAAATAATACAACTTATAACGATAACAACAAAAATTATAACCACGGTCAATATATGAGTGCTAACCACATGCTAGGTAATTATTTTTACTGAACACTTGATATGCATTTATCTTATGTAATCCTTTGGCCAACTCTGCAAGGAATTATTATTGTCACATTTTATAAACAAGGAAACCGAGGCTCTGGCCCAAGGCCACAGGGGTTGTAAGTAGTGAAGAAGGACTCCAGAGGCTGGCTCTTAACCACCAAGGCCTATGGCCTGCCTTGAGCAACTTGAAGACAGGGGCCGCTGGGTAAATTTACCAATGAACTAGCCAGCAACAGGCACAGAGCTGAGCTCATAATAAATGCCTCACCAAGCACTGGACACCATGGAAGAAGTGGGAGATTTGAAAGGGCTACCTTTCCTCACCCATGTGCTAAGTCAGAGTCACAAATATGTACGGCATAGACTAAAAGGGTGTAAAACACAAGCTTTACATTTACTCAGCATGAGCATATAACCCTCCCGGAGAGAGTCCGGGGATGACAACAGGAGGAAGTCCCAGGCTTACCTGTCCTCGCATGACAGCAATCTGCTTATGGAACTGGCCCCTGTCGAAACCAGGATCTTTCTGCAAAAGGGCAGGAGACGGAACCTGCGTGAATCTCTCCGAAGAACCCACTTTCTTCCCCCGATTAAAAACTTTCTAGTGAAGAAAACTTACATGAGGTTTATGAGGCTTAGTGAAGTTAGCTACCACCCTAAGAACTCTCTGTTTCACGGGTGAGGAAAGAAAGAACAAGTGAATATCTTGTCCCGAGTCTCATTATGAACTGTGTAGAACTCCGGCCTCTAGTGCTCCATTGGAAAAGGCGAGCTCTACAGATACACTGCAGCCCCGTGACACGCAAGACAAACCCACGTTGATTCATCACGGCTGTCAATTTTTTTCAAACCAACCCGAACTAGGTCTTGATGCCCACATGTGGGAATTTTGTTTGCTCTTCATTGGCCGACACAAGTCAGAAGAGTGTTAGCCATTCTCTCTTGGCTTGTATCAGGACCCGTTAGAAAAGCCATTAGAAATTCCTTCTTCCATATAGTTACAAGGTTGAGGTTCCCAGGGCTAACCTTGAAGAGTTCATATAGGTCCTCCTCCAAGTCCTTGACGAAGTTAGGGTCCGATATCTTTGGAAGAATCAGATCTTTGATCTCCTGAGAGAACGGGACTTTTGCCTGGGGCAACCAGGCCCAGTAAAAGGGATCTGAAAAGAAGAAAAGCAAAAAACAAAGCTGCCCATCTCTGTCCTCCACCTATCAGAGCACTGCCAAAGGTAGAACAGCCCTCTTACTTGACATAGGACAGAAAAGAAATGTCACCAGGGCTGTTAATCCTAAAGCCTAAAGAGTAAGCGAAGGAATTAGGATTCAAACCCAGGACTGCCAAATCCCAGAGCTTGTACTCTTTCCCGGACATCACATGACCTTCTAGTTACTTCTAGTTATCTACCAACGAGACATTGAGATGCGCCTTCTGAAAAGACACACTGGTACTGCAAAGGGGCTAGTGACCCTCTACTTGTATCTCCCTTTCTTTTTCTAAGAGTTTCTCAGTTATTACCAGGGCAGGGGCTGGCTTCGAGGATGTCACCAAGGAAGACAGAAAACATTGACGATAGCTTATATTTAGAAACACAAATAGAATAAATTATAATAAGATAGTCCTCAGAAAAAATGAGAAAAATGCAAAGCACAGATGAGAAAATTCAACTCTGTGCTTCTAACAGGACTAATGTCAGGCAAAAATGACAAGAGTAGCTTGCGTTTGGCAGTACTTGCCCCACGTGTCAGCTACTGTGCTAAATGCATGAGCTGCGTCATTCTACAACTTCTTAGAACAATCCTGTGGTAGAGGTATTATTATCTTCACCCCATAGATGAAAAAATTGAGAAGAGCAAGAAAAAGCCAGATCACAATGGTCTTGAGACTTACATGCCCTCCAGGAGTCAGGGTGTTTCAGAGGGAAAGCCAGCCCATTGTCGATAGCAGCCACCTTGATAACAGGCTCCTTCACTACCACCCAGTCTGTGTCCTGAAGAACGAGGAAAGACAAAATACTTAGGGTCCCACCTGTCTCAGGCCCTTTAAAGTAGTAGCAAAGTAGCCCAACCCAACCCCCTCAGGCACCAATCCTTATTCAACCTCTGAACTGGCTTCCATAGTTACCTGAGCTTAGTACATTTATGGCACCTCTGACTTGGCTTATTTAAGGTTCTCAGAGTTCCTTATCTAAGAAAAGGTACACTTCCCCAGGAGTTGCCACAGCCCTCCTTATGAAGGAAACTGACAATAACAAAAGGTAACTCTAAGCCTTTCTTCCTAGGAAAAGGCAGTGAGAGTCCTGAGAGTATGAAAAGGAAAAAGAAAAATCAAATTCAGCCAGCCAAAATCCTTTTCTGTAGACCTGGACCAGATGCTACTTTACTGGTGACCACATTTTGCCATGAGATAAGAGGACCATGGAAGATAACAGTTGGTTACTCTTGCACAAGAGAGTTTCTTGCCATTTCAGGGACAGGTGAAAAGGAAAAGGACAAGAGCCGAATGCAAAGAGTGGGGCGGGCTACCTGTGATGGCCTGTCAGACACTCCCATGACTGTCTACCTGGCTCCATGCCTCAGGCTCACAGGTGCCATCACAGAAACAGGGATTGTGGGTCCAGGATACTGGCATCAGAATCCCCTAGGGTACCTTATTAAAAGTGCGGAATCCTAAGTTTTACTCCAGACCTAGTGGGGGAAAGCCTTGAAGAATCTGTGCTATTTTTAATAAGGCTTCCAGGTAATTCTGATATGTACAAAATATGAAAACCACTATTAGAGAAGAAAGTAAAAACACTATGAGGATGTGTTAACTAACCTTGCTGTGGTAAATAAACATTTTGCAAAATATACATTCATCAAATCACTACGTTGTACATCTTAAACCTGTACAATGTTATATGTCAATTATATTAAAAGCTAGACAGGGGTGCCTGGGTGGCTCAGTCGGTTAAGCTTCCGACTTCAGCTCAGGTCACGATCTCGCGGCCCGCGAGTTCGAGCCCCGCGTCGGGCTCTGGGCTGATGGCCCAGAGCCTGGAGCCTGCTTCCAATTCTGTGTCTCCCTCTCTCTCTGCCCCTCCCCCGTTCATGCTGTGTCTCTCTCTGTCTCGAAAATAAATAAACATTAAAAAAAAAAAATTTTTTTTTTAAATAAAAATAAACGCTAGACGAAAAAACTACTATAAGGATAGAAGTCAACCTCATTCTCCTATTGCACTAAATTTTTTTTTTTTTTTAATGTGCAGCCTGACCAGGACTAGAAAAGCATGGTAGAATATGAAAGCAATGAGAGAGTAAGGGAAATTGCAAGAAGCAGCTTTTTCTAAACTGATGGTTCTGTGGAATTATGGTCTATTGTGAGAAAAGTATTCTAAAAAGTTTAGAAATCATGGGCCAAACAAAATTAAATAGGTTAATTTAATGGACTACTTCTCAGACCTTTACTACACTACTATGCAATGTGAATCTCCAAGAAAAGCATAAAGTATGTAATATATTCCAAACTTATTTCGAATTTTCTTCTACCTCTATCAACATTATTCAATAGGATATTTCTTAAAAAACAGATTGAGAGGGGTGCCTGGGTGGCTCAGTCAGTTAAGCATCTGACTTTGGCTCAGGTCATGATCTCACAATTCGTGGGTTTGAGCCGCACATCGGACTCTGTGCTGACAGCTCAGAGCCTGGAGCCTGCTTCAGATTCTGTCTGTCTTTCTCTCTCTCTGCCCCTCCCCCCTCACACTCTGTCTCTCAAAAATGAATAAACATTAAAAAAAATTTAAATAAAAAAAAACAGATTGAGAAAACCTCTATCAAATATTAACCTATCAATTTTAAACACATGTGCTATCCTGATTCTTCTCAACTTATATGACCTAATTTCTGATTATTATATGCTTCTACATTATGCATATACACTACCTCATCCTCTTCTTCAAGACATAGATCAACCTCTTACCCGGGAGCTAGAACTATCCATTGGACAGTCATATTTAATCAGCCAGTTGTCATTGCCTCGATCTGTGAACAGAAACATGATGTTAGAAAAAACTGGGGTGATTTTCACTTTCAGTAATAATGGACTACATATTTTGGACACTTGGACCAATCATTCCACTGAGAACAACTAGAAAACATTGATAAAGTATTTTTATTTTTTTAATTTTTATTTTGTAGAGTGTGTGAGCAGGGGAGGGAGGGGGGAGGGAGGGAGGGAGGGAGAAAGAAAGAAAGAGAGAGAGAGAGAAAGAAAGAAAGAGAAAGAAAGAAAGAAAGAAAGAAAGAAAGAAAGAAAGAAAGAAAGAAAGAAAGAAAAAGAATTTTAAGCAGGCACCATGCTAGGTGTGGACACAGGGCTCAATCCCATGAGCTTGGGACCATGACCCAAGCTGAAATCAAGAGTCAGACGCTCAACCAACTAAGATACCCAGGCGTCCCAATAAAATATTTTTAGATCTCTTTAAGATATCAGAGGTTTGAATAAGTCCATTAAGAGTTAAAATGTCAAGATCTGGGAGAGAAAGGAAATTCAGACAGAAGAGTCTAGCATTTGTGGCTTCTTTTCTCCTAGAGCACCTGCTGATTTGGGAAGAGGTGGCTAAGAGGTTGAGAGGTAGAAGAACAGTGTTCTAATAGTCTTGTGAAGCTAGGGAGAAAAAATCATAGTCCAGTGACTGATACAGGGAGGAGACCCTCGTAAATCACCCATGCTTTGGGTTGAAACCTGAAGGACTACACCTTGGAACTAAGCAGAGTTTCCCTTTAATACCTGAAATTAAAGTGAATCTGGATTGCTGGTACCCTTAGCTGCTTGCCAAAACAAACATCATCTTCTACACAGATGCACTACACATCTTCTACTACTTTCTGCATCCTAGGCCTCCAAATATTTTTACCATTTTTGATATATAATATCTGACAATCAAAATAACTAGGTAAAGAGACAGGATGACATGGCTAAAAACAAAGGAAACAGAAAATTAAAACAAACCTAGAGGGGCTCCAAACAATGAAGATACAGGCTCTTAAATATTTAACATAAAATCCTTACTATTTAAGAAGATAAAAGGCAAGATTGATAATATTAGTAGAAAACAAGACCATAAAAAAGAATCAAATAGAAATTCAAGAACTGAAAAATATGGTTACCAAATTGAGAACTCAATAGATGAGTTTACCATTAGACTGTGCCAAAGACAGAAGTAATGATCTGAAAGACAGGTCATAAGAAAAGAGCAAAACAAAGCACCCAGGAAAAATGTGACTGGATTCTCAGAAGGAGTGGAGGAAAAAATGGGCGGAAATAATTATTTAAAGAGAGAATAGCTAAGAATCTTCCAAAAGTGACAAAAGGTCAAACTGTTGATTCAAGGAAAATTGAATCCCTAATAGGATAAATACAAATAAAACTATACCAAGCATATTGTAGTAAAAATTTTGAAAACCAACTACAGGGGACATCTCACAAAGAGCTAGAGAAAAAGAGAGATTACCTTCAAATAAACGGCAATAATACAAGGACAAGTAACTTCTCCACAGAAATCATGGGAGTAAGATGACAATGGAATATTTGTTTTTTTAACTACTGAAAGAAAATAGCTGCCAATCCCAAATTCTATACCCAGCAAAAATAGCCTTCAAAAAATGAAGGTGAAATAATGACATTTTCAGACAAACAAAACCAAAATTCATCACCAGCAGACTAGTGCTAAAATATTCTCTAAGTCAAAAGAAAATTATCCCAAATAGAACCTTGGAGATACAGGAAGATTTAAAGAGCAATAAAATGGGTAAATATATTAGTAAATCTAGATAATTATTATTAGTTTTGTTGGAGTGTAATAGTATTTTTTTAAAAGAGTTGTCTTTTAGACACATACTGAAATAATAAGGAATAAATTTATACCTGAAATTACCTTAAAATAATAAAAGAAGGTAACTAAATGGAAGTGTGAATGGGACAGGATTAGTCATGGACCAATGATTGTTAAGGCCGGAATAACCAGTTCATGCAGGTTCACTATTCTGCTTATTTGTATATGCTCAAAAGTCTCCATAATTATATTAATAACAGTAACAATAATGACAATACCATCTTAATAGTTTTATAGAAATGTGGTTTTACATATGCACATACATGCAGACACATATACATATATATGCATATATGATTAAAACATATGACATTTATAGTATAAAAGTCTGGAGATAGGTAAATGAAGCTAAGGGTTTCTACCAATTAGTATTAGATTTTGGGAAATCAAGGATTCACATGGTAATCTTTAGAGTAACACCAAAAAAAAAAAGAAAAGAAAAAAAAGAAAAGAGTATACAGCTTCTGAGCTAAAAGAGGGGAGAAATGAAAGAAGTATAAAATAATTTAAAAGAAAGCAAGAAAGAGGGGAAAAAAGATCAGTGGAAGAAGGGGAAGAAAAAAAAGGCACAAACATAGAAAGCACATAAGATGGTAGATTTTCATCTATATGTACATTATACATAAACTAAATGTTCTAAAACTAAAATATAACAATTGCTTCACTGAATGAATAAAACTGATAAACTTTTAGCTATTTAGATTAAGAAAAAAATATACAAGACTGAAATTGCTAAAATCAGAAACAAAAGTAGGGACATTACTACCAATTCTACCAAAATAAGAAGGATTTTAAGTGAGTACTGTAATAGGGGAGCCTGGATGGCTTAGTCAGTTAAATGTCAGACTCTTGATTTTGGCTCAGGTCATGATCTCAAGGTCATGAGATAGAGCCCCACATGGGGCTCTGCATTAGGTATGGAGCCTGCTTAAGATTCTCTACCTCTCCCTCTACCCCTCCCCATTATGCTCTTTCTAAATTAAAAAGAGAGAGAGAGAACTATAGGAAACTGTATGCCAACAAACTGGAAAACCTAGATGAAATGGACAAATTCCTAGAAACACAAAATCTACCAAGACTACATCATGCAGAAATAGAATATCAGAATAGACTATAACCAGTAAGGAGACTGAATCTGTAACCAAAAGTCTCCTGACAAACAATAGCCCTGGACCTGATGGCTTCATTGGTAAAGTCTACCAAACACTTAAAGAAGAACTAACACCAATTCTCCTCAAAATTTTCAAAAATTTGAAGAGGAGGCAACATTCTAAACTCATTCTATGAGACCAGCCTTACCTTGATACCAATACCCAACAAAGATACTACAAGAAAACTGGAGACCAATATCTCTTACAAATATTGATGCAAAAATCCTCAACAGAATACTAGCAAACTGAAATCAGCAACATTATTAGAAAGATTTTATACCATGACCAAGTGGGTTTTATTGCTGGAAAGTAAATATGGTTCAACATATGAAAATTGATCAGTATGATATACCACATTAACAGAATGAAGGATAAAAATCGCACATGATCATCTCAACTGATGCAGAAAAAGCATTTGACAAAATTCAATATCTTTTCATAATAAAAACACTTAAAATGGGATAGAAGAAAACTACCTCAATATAAGTCATAAATGAAAAGTTCACAGCAAACATCATACTCAATGGTAAAAGACTAAAAGCTTTTTCTCTAAGATCTAGACAAGGCAAGGATGCCCACTTTCAACATTTCTGTCCAACACAATACTGGAAGACCACGGTAATTATGCAAGAAAAAGAAATAAAAGACATCCACATTTGAAAGAAAGAGGTAAAATTATCTGTTTGCAGATGATATGATGTTATATATAGAAAAGTCTAAAGATGACATACCAGAAAAACACCAGAACTAATAAGTAAACTCAGCAAAGTATCAGAATACAAAGTCAACACACAAAAATCATTTGCATTTCTATTTACCAACAATGAGCAATCCAAAAAAGCAAATTAAGAAAACAATTCCACTTAGCATCAAAAAGAATAAAATACTTAAGAATTAATTTAACCAAGGAGGTGAAAGACTTGTATAATAAAAACTACAAGTGGCGCCGGGGTGCCCACTCTTGACTTCTGGCTCAGGTCATGATCTCATGGTTCATGGGTACGAGCCCTGTGACAGGCTCTGCACTGGCAGCTCGGGGCCTGCCTTGGGATTCTGTCTCCCTCTCTTTGCCACTTCCCCCACTTGCCCTCTCTCAAAAACAAAAAACAAAAAATAAAAAACAAAACTACAAACATTGCTGAAAGAAATTAAAGAAGACATAAATAAATGGAAAGACACCCCATGTTTACACACTGGAAGACTCAATACTGTTAAGAGGTCAATATTACTCAAAGCAATCTAGAGATCTAATGCAATTACTATCAAAATCCCAATGATGTTTTTTGCAGAAACAGAAAAACTCATCCTAAAATTCATATGGAATCTCAAGGGACCCCAAATAGACAAAGCAATCCAGAAAGAGAAGAACAAAGCTGGGGGACTCATACTTCCTCCAAAACTTTCAAGCTTACTATAAACTATATTTATTACAAAACTTACTACAAAGCTATAGTAATCAAAATAGTGTGGTACTAGCATAAAGACAAACATATAGATAAATTAAATAGATAAATGTAAAACAATAGATTCTAGACATAAACCTTTGCATATGTGATCAAATGGTTTTCAACAAGGGTGACAGGACCCTTCAGCAGGGAAAATCAGTCTTATAAACAAATGGTGCTGGGGAAACTGGATATCCACACACCGAAAATGAAGTTGGACACTTACCTCACATCATACACAAAAAATTAACTCAAAATTCATCCATGACCTAAATCTAAGACCAAAAACTATAAAATTCTTAAGACAAAAACGTAAGACAAAAGCTTCATGGCATTAGATCTGGCAGTAATTTCCTACATATGACACCAAAGGCACAGACAAAAATTAAGAAATGGACAAACTGGACTTCATGAAAACTTTAAAATTACTTTCATTGAGGTGGCTCAGTTGGTTAAGTGTGTGACTCTTGATCTTGGCTCAGGTCATGATCTCATGGTTCGTGAGACTGAGCCCTGAGATGGGCTCTGCACTGATAGCACAGAGCCTACTTGGGATTCTCTCCCTCCCTCTCTCTCTGCCCCTTCTCCGCTTGTGCTCTGTCCCTCTCTCTCTCAAAATAAACAAACTTAAAAAAATAATTAAAAAAATAAAAATTAGTTGCATCAAAAGATTCTACCAACAGAATAAAAAGGCAACCCACAGAATGTGAGGAAATATTTGCAAGTCATGTATTTGAGATGGAATTAATGTCCAGAATATATAAAGAATTCCTACAACTCAACAACAAAACAACCTGACTCAAAGATGGGTAAAGGACTTGAATAGTTATTTCTCCAAAGATATGCAAATGGCCAAAAAGTACATGAAAAGATGTTCACAACATCACTAATCATTAGGAAACGCAAATCAAAACTACAATGATATGCCACCTTATACCTATTAGGATGACTGTCATCTAAAAGCAAAAGGAGTGGTGTCTGGGTGGCTTAGTCGGTTAAGAGTCTGACTTCGGCTCAGGTCATGGTCTCACGGTTCGTGGGTTTGAGTGCCGGATCGGACTCTGTGCTGACAGCTCAGAGCCTGGAGCCCGCTTTGGGTTCTGTGTCTCCCTCTCTCTCTGCCCTTCCCCTGCTCATGCTCTGTCTCTCAAATAACATAACATAACATAACATAACATAACATAACCATAACATAACATTAAATCAAATTAAATTAAAAATTAAAAATTAAAAAAAAATAAATAAATAAAGATAAAAACAAAAGGAAACAAAACCTGGAAAATGACACAGTGATGAAGAGGTGGAGAAACTGGAACGCTGTCCAACACTGGAGGTAATGTAAAATGGTGCACTGGAATGGAAAGCAGTATGGCAGTTCCTCCAAAGACTAAGCATAGGTCACTATACTTCAATTAAAAAAAAGTTAAACAGGGGCACCAGGGTGACTCAGCTGGTTGAGCATCTGACTCTGGATTTCAGCTCAGGTCATGATGTCACAGTCATGAGATTGAGCCCTGTGTCAGGCTCTGAGCTGGGCATGGAGCCTGCTTAAGATTCTCTCTCTCCCTCTCCCTCTGCGCCTCCCCCTCTTACACGTGTACACTCTCTCAAAAGAAAAAAAAGGAGGAAAACGAAACAATTCAACAGGACTGCCATATGATCCAGTAATTCCACCTCTGGGTATATATATAAAATAACTGAAAGTAGTGTCTCAAAGATATCTGTTCACCCACTTTCATAGCAGTATCATTCACAATAGCTAAAACATGGAAGCAACCCCAGTGTCCATCGATGGATAGATAAGCAAAATATGGTATATGCACACAATGGAATATTATTCAGCCTTAAAAAGGAAAGAAATTCTGATGCATGCCGCAACATGAATGAGCCTTAGGGGCATGTGCTAAGTGAAATAAGTCAGTCACCAAATGACAACTACCGTATGAGTCGACGCACATGAGGTATTTAAAGACAAAACTGTCCTACGATGGGTCTTGCTACTCTGAGTGACTAGGGATCAAGGACAAAAGTACTCTCGATGTTGCTTCGGAAGGGCCAATGTGGCTTCTGTCTGGGACTGGGAAACAGGCTAAGATAAAATGCACTACTGGCTCCAGGACTCATTACCTCTGGTAACTGCACAACTGGACAAAGCGTGTCTTGGCAACCTATTTTCGAGGCCCTTCTGACTCACAGACAAACCTCATCCCGAGAAGGCACTCGGGCATGGAGCTCGGCAGGCCTCCAGGCCTCCCCGCGCCTCCCAGCCGTCTAGCCGTCTAGCACACCGGGACCGCCCACAGCTGCTCACCAGTGTTGCGGATGATGTAGTCCAGCACCACCAACCGCTCGAACTGCAGCAGTAGTTGCCGGTTAGTGTTCTCAGGGAGAGGTTCTGCTTCGAAACGCCGTAGCCAGTAGTCTGCGTCTTTGTAGCCTTCAACGAAGAGCTGGAACGAACCAACCTGCAGCCAAAGAGGAGGAATAAAGAGACTTCCCTGTAGCTCAAGTCCAAAGAGCCCAGGAGTAAGCCAAGTCGCCCATAAGGCACCGTGGAGTTTATGTCAGAAAAAGGTCATGGGAGTGCTTGCCCAATCCAAATTCAAGAAGCCTATCTAAATGGGCCAGAGGAGTAAAGTGAGAAGTTAGGAGTTCTGTTCTCTGGAAAATTATTCCCCAAACCTTAAAAAGGAGGAAGACAGGAGCCTCGAGGCAGGCTATTCGCATGTCCACATGCAAGTCTCTAGGTGCCTTGTTTCACCACTTGGATGGTTATGCCACCATAAATCATCACCTTTACATGTGCAGTTTATACCTTTGGCGGTAGCCCGATGCGATTAAACCGCTGCCCAACTTTTGGCACTTTCTCTAGTGCAAGCCGCTTGCCCCTGGACTTCACTCGGTCAATGGCACTATAGTTGAAGGTATCGCTGGCCAGATACACTACCTATAGTGGAAAGAGAAGAGATATCTAGGTTACAGTCGAGTATAAGAACTACACCATTGGAAGGGAACAGCTAGACGCTCACCAGTGCTGTTCCTCTCCCAGGGCATGCAGAAAGAATGCACTTCTCAGCCTTTCTAAGGACTAGTTCAGGCCAATGGAATGTTGACAAAGTGATATATGTATATCACCTGCAGGGCTGGCCCCTAAAATCTCCCATGATCCTTAGTTCATACTCTCCCATCTGTGCAGCTGGAAACGAAGGGCTCTGAGATGGCAAAAACACATCATGGAAGGATTTTAGATCTCTCGTTACTACATGGAGTGACAAGGGATCTAGGAGAGCTGACTAACTGGCATGGATCTATTATGTGAGCAAGATCCATTAAACCACTGAAATCCAGGGTTTGTTACAGCAGCTAGCATGAATTCCTCTAATACGGCCACCACCTGGGTTAGGAGAAGAGGGCCCGACACCTAATTTCTCTCCACATAAAAACAAATTGTAATTTACTCCATACCCTTATATTTAATTTTGAATTTTGTACTATGTACAATTATTCACATTTAAAAAATAAACACTAGGGGCGCCTGGGTGGCTCAGTAGGTTAAGCGTCTGCCTCTAGATCTCAGCTCAGGTCTTGATCTCAGGGTCATGAGTTCAGGTCCCGTGTTAGGCTCTATACTGGGCATGGAGCCTACTTTAAAAAAAAATAATAATAATACAAATAAATAAATAAATATAAACATTAAAACTTGTTTTAATTTTTAGTAGATTACTATATATAGGCATATTTATGCAGACTGTATCTGGAATATTATACAAGAAACTAGTACTAATAGCTGCCTCCAAGGAAGGAACAGAGTGGCTGGAAGACAAGAGGTGGGAGAGAGGCTGAACTACTCTGTTTACCCTACTGTGCCTTCTGATCTCTACACTAGATGTATGCATTGCCTATTCAAAAAAACATTTTTTAATGGGCCACCAATATTACACTTGGTTGTTGGGGTGCCTGGGTGGCTCAGTCGGTTAAGCACCTGACTTCAGCTCACGTCATGATCTCACAGTTCTTGAGTTTGAGCCCCACGTCAAGCTCTGAGCTGACAGTGCAGAGCCTGCTTCAGATTCTGAATCTCCCTCTCCCTCTGCCCCTCCCCCCCACCTCCCTCAAAAATAAATAAACATGAAACAACAAAAAAAAGATAACCATGATTGATTGTCAAATTATAGTAATATCACTACAATCCGTATGTGTGTCCATTATCACCCTTTATCACACTGTCTTGTGATTATCCATTCATTTATCTAACCTCTCTCTTAAGATTAAAGAGATTTGGGGAAAAAGAGATCATATTATTCACATTAGCATCCTCGGTACCTAACAAAGTGCTTGGTACATGCTGATTAAATATTTATTAAGTGAATGTAATATTTATTAAGTAAATGCATATTCTTTCGGAGATAGCAACAAGTGAGTTTCAGCATATAAATACCTAAATTAAATAAAATTAAATTTAAAAGAAAATTCTTTCTTTTCCTAAGCCTTGCAGAACTCATTACAAATAACTAAATATTGTGCCTATGAATCTTAGGGACGAAATCATTCCCTCCCTCCTTACCCATCCATCTGTCCATCCAATGTTAACAGAGTATCTAAAATGGATGTGCAAGTTCCTATAAGTTGGCATTCTCTGCTGAGGAAACACATGCACAGGAATCAAGGGGAAAAAAGGCTTTCCTAGGGACTACCTTGCCAGTTTCCACAGTGACAACCCTTGCTTTTCTCAAGTGATAAACTACCCTTCCCCCCCCGCCCCCACCCAGTCAGATTTATTTTCTATCGTTCTCTGTAACAACCCACTTTTTCCGTATGATTAACGAAGCTATCATAACCTGAAACCCCACAGGAACACAGAGCAGAGACAGCTACTGAATGAGAACTAGAGCCTTACTATTTGAAGCTCCATCACAACATGAGCCCCGTTTCCATAGTGACAGATGCTCTAATCAACTGGATAGAATCTTGTCACAAGGGTGGGTAGGCTGGGAGGGGAGAGACATCCTCTCATTATTCTTTAGCAACTCTTTGTTAAACTTGCAACGTTCTAGCTCATCTCAGTCTCATGGAAGACAAGTATTTTTTTTAGTGTTGCTGACTTTCTCATGCAAAAGATCATCAGGCCACATTAAAATTCTCCATAGGGACAGAGGAAGACCAGAGATGGGGAAGAATGGGATTTTGGGGGGTAACATTCTATTATGATTAGCATTGACATAAAAATACTACAGGCTAGGACGTGTCGAGTGTTTATATTGTGCAAAGGCACTAGGCTACGTGTTTTACATGGATTATCCTGTGTAATCTTAATAGCTGCCCCATAAAGTAGGAACTATTTATATCCTTATTTTTATAGTAAGGAAACTGAGCAAGCAGGGAATATGGGGGTGTTTTAAGTGACTTGCCAAGAGTCACCCAATAAAAAGCTGCAGAGTCAGAATGTGGCCTCAACCTCTGATTCTCAGGCACTGCACTCCAGAAGCACAAGCAGAGCAGGCACATGGCTAGGCGCTGACTATTTACCTAGTGAAGAAAGGGAATGACAGTGCTGAGCAAGGAGTATTTAAAACAATTTCTAGAATCTAGGAGGGGCCTAGTAGGAGGAATTCTGGTTAGGCAGGAGATCTTTAAAGCATTAATTATCATACAAGATGTTCAAAGTGTGCTATTTAACTCTGTGTACAGAGAGAACTAAAGCATAGAGGGAAGGAATGAACTGTACAAGACCAGGCAATGAATCAGATGTCCATGGGAGCTACAAGCATACGCTCTCCCCAAGGACCTGAGTCGGGGGGATCTCTAGAATTGTCCCTCCTGGTTTGATACTCGCTCACGGATTCAACTGGCACTTATGGAATACTTCCTATAAAAACAGCACTTTGCTAGGTGCTGAATATAAGAGGAAATTTCAAGAAATGGTCCCTGACCTCTACAAACTTACAAACCAGCTGGCTCATTGTTTGGAGTTCGGTGGCAAGGGAGCAGACAGTTAAACAACCACAACAATCACAATTTCTTCTAAAACACCCTGGGAAACAGAAAAAAACAGGTTTGAAGGAAAGCTTCTATCTGCTGATCAGTCTCTGCCCACAGTCTACTATCTAAACCTTCAAAGAAAATCTTAAGCAGGGGTTTTTAAGCTAGAGGCATGGTCCTTACAAGGTAAATGAGTAGATTGCAACTGGTCCATGAACCATCCCCCTGAAATTCTATGCAAACAACAACTGCAAATACGTGATTTTTTTTCTGGGAACAAGATGTATAGCTTTCATCAGATTCTCAGAGGATTAAAGGCCATAGCTACAAAGATGCTCCTGCAGCCTCAGGGCATATCAGATCAGAGCTCCAGCTTGTTACTAAACCTGAGGTAGCCACATACTAAATGGGTGATGATGTGTCCTTGAATGTTCATATGCTGACCAGCAGATTCCTTCCCCTCATAACTCTTGGAAAGTTTCATGTAACACCCCGCAGTACAGGGATTCTTAGCCTGGCATCAGTAAATGTCCTGAAAATGCAAGCAAACAATTCTGTATTTCAGCATATTGGGGGGAGGGGGAGGGAATTATTATTCCCTTAGAACCTCAGCTAAGTCTATAACAAACATAGGGGATGTGCAAATCCATTCTAAGTGTGGATTTGCCTGGATCTGGGACCCTGATTTTACTATGTTCAGATAAGTACAAGAATTTCACAGCAAAAAGATGGATGAGAATTCCAGGTCAGTTCCCTGCACAGGTTCAAGCCAGACTCTCATCCCATCCTAGATTCCTCCTTGCCAGACCTTGTATAGTGATTAGCTGACATAAGCTAGTCCATTCTAGCTTATCTCTAAATCATGGAATAGCTCAGAAATCTAAAAGAATGAGCTATAAAAGTAGCTAGGTTTCTAACCAGTTTACAGTTACCAGGGATTGAAAAACACAGGGAACCCATAAGTGTGCATCAAAGGGTCAGTGAATTTCCTGGAATTGTGAGCAAAAATTTTATGCGTATCCTTCTCAGGATGGCTTCCATCAGATGATCAACTCATGAGCCTAAATCTACTACCTGCCCCCCCAAAAAGGCTGAGAACCCTAGACTCAGGACATAAACAGCCCTTCCTGGACCTAAGCCCCATTAACATGTAGCAGGACTTAGGCCCAGGAAAACTCTGGATAGGCAGTAAGGTTCCCTGGAGAGACAAGTCACTGACCTTTGTACGGGGTACAATGTTGAGTTCCAGTTTTTGGTCCACCAGACTGGCCCCTGCCTCTGACAGATAGCCCTGGTTGAGGACAAGGCAGTCACGGCCAAAGCAGCAGGGACAGCATAGCTTCTGCAGCCACTTGGTCCACTTAGGATTAAGGTGCCCATAGGGCTCTTCATTCTTGGGTTTGAAGACAGCAATGATCTTCTACACAGAGAAAAGAAAAATAGGATGTTAAAGGCAATTGATTCAAGTAGCTCATAGACCAGGTCAGCAAGCCTCTAGAAAGAAATGAGAAGGCACAGGCAGACAATAGCTATAGACAGACACTAGCTTCTCCCCAGCTTGTAAGGGGAAGATACAGCTCATGTGTGCAGCTAAGAGACCCAGTGCCAGAAAGGGCTGTGGCCAAAGAAGATGCCAAGTCTAGTATACATGGTAAAACGGACTCAAAGCCCAACTTCCAAGGTACATTCATGCAAACTGTTGCTCTGCATCAATCAGGTAAAGACTCAAAAAAGTATCAGTTGAGAGGAAATTAGTAAAGTATTATGGAATGAGATTAAGGAAACTCCATCAATGGCTGATTTCCTCTAGCAGCCTTACTATTCCACTCGCAGGGTATTAACAAAACCTTAAAAAGTTTAGGAAAGACAAACCAAGAGAGCAATGGAAGGGAAAAATCACAACAGGAAAAAGAATCTGCTACCTGGTTAGAATGGGGTTCTTTTAAGTAACTCTGGTAAGCAAGAGATCAGGACATGAGAGTCCCCAAAGATTAAAATCCACCTCCTCTTGCAGGTGGTAACTTAATCCTCAGAGGTCCTTGGAATATGGGACAGTGAAGCAATCTATACACTATGGACCTCCCTCCTGAGGTTTTCTTCCCCAGGCCAGGGAGCCCTCCAAGGTTATTTCACATTTACCTCATTCCCTCCAGTCCCCAACCTGGTAAATATGAAGAAGAGGAAGAAAAGTAAATATGCCATCTCAGTGATTCATCTTCATATCATATGACTCTCCCTCTCCCCTCACCCCACAGCCAACTCAAGCTAGTCTGGGTCATAAGACATTTTCCTGTGGGTGTCACTTCCTGACAGGCAGGTCACAGCAAAAAACATACACCCATCTGCCTGCATTAAGTATGTACTCATATTAGGAATTGGCTGGGTGCGTGTCTCCAACAATAATTGGTCCATCTGGAGGCTAGTTCTTTCAAGAAGCCTTGCAAGAATTTGAGAGCAAGAAAAACACAGAAGTCTCCTCCCTCCAAAGGAAATCAATTTATTCTCAAACACAAACAACCTTACATATTCAGTGGGAAAAGTCAAGTGCATATATTCATATCCTAAGTCTTCAGGATTACATTCTTATCCAAAATGGCTAGCAAAAGGCCTAAGGGACAGCAATCTTCTTGTCTCTGTACCCCCTGGAACCCTGGGCTCGGAACCAGACAGCAGCAATAGCAAGGGGCTCCTGTCACTCACAGAATGACTCATGAGTCCATTGTAACTCTCTGGAACTGGGCAGTAAAACCATAGGACAACTTGAGGCATGCCCTACAACTCAACAGTCAGTTCGACTGAGGTACAATGTGGAGTTCAGCAAGCTGGTCTCCAGTGGAAGGAAGACTGAGACATTCTTTCTAGTAGTATTTTTCAGCTACCCAGACTGAGGCTTAAATACTTCCATTAAATAAAACAGAACTCTGGGGTGCCTGGATGGCTCAGTCAGTTGAGTGTCATGACTTCAGGTCATCATCTCAAGGTTCGTGAGTTTGAGCCCTGTGTCAGGCTCACTGCTGTCAGTGCAGAGCCTGATTCAGATCCTCTGTTCCCCTCTCTCGCTCGCTCTCTCTCTCTCTCTCTCAAAAATAAAAAAATAAAGGAAATAATGTAAATTAAAAAAACAAAAAACAAAGCAGAACTCAAAGGCCAAGATTGCAGCCAAAGCATCATTTACAGACTGACCTCTCAAACTTCTCAATTTCCTTCCAACATAAAGAGAATCAGAAAGCATTTCAACAACTCTAAAAGCATTAGTTATCATCGTTATCTCGGAATCACACAGGTTTCATTAAATAAAGCTGTGTGGACTGGATAAAGGAGGAATGGTGGGTGGGAAGGATGGAGGAACCAAAGGACATTAGGCAGAAAGGAAGACAAGTGCCTTTCAGGACTAAGTATGGCCTTAGTTCAATTCAATTCTGTTAACATTTGCTCAGTACCTCATTTGTGTGAGCACTACAGGCTTGCCAAATGATACATAACAACATTGGGCCCAATTTCCAAAGCTAATGTGAACTTCACATTTTCAACTGTGTTCCTGAATACTCAAGGATACTCTCCTATTCACAGAAAACAAACTCTAGAACCATTCAAATTAGAAAGATACCCACCATTATTTGGTTGAGAAAGAAAATGACTACTGCCTAATTTTTCTGTCTTCTCTCTTCCCTACTATAACTTCAATTTCTTTATCACATTTAGTAGTAAGCTTTGGTTTGATGCTATTTTTATTTTATTTTATTTTATTTCATTTTATTTTATTGTAATTTTATCTTATCTTACTTTAGAAAGACAGAGAGAGAGAGAGAGAGAGAGAGCGAGCGAGCAGGAGAGGGGCAGAGGTGGGGGGAGAGAGAGAATCTTAACCAGGATACATGCTCAGCACAGAGCCTGATGCGGGGCTTGATTCCACGACCTTGGGATCATGACCTGAGCCAAAATCAAGAGTCGGGGATGCTCAACCAACTCAGCCACCCAGGAGCCCCTGATGCCAATATATATTTTTTTGATGTTTTATTTATTTTTGAGAGAGAGAGAGACAGAGTACTAGCAGGGGAGGGGCAGAGAGAGAGAGAGGGAGACACAGAATCCGGAGCAGGCTCCAGGCTCTGAGCTGTCAGCACAGAGCCTTACGCGGGGCTCGAACTCACGAACTGAGATCATGACCTGAGCCAAAGTCAGATACTTAACTGACTGAGCCACCCAGGCACCCCGATGCCATTATTTTTAAAAAGGCTTTCCTTAACATCCCCTTACTAACCCTCTTTAATAAAGAGGGTGAGGTACAGGTAGTTTAAGCAATAGCAGTCAGTGAAGCTAGGGATAAAAACAGAACTGCAAAGGAAGAGACCACTCACCGGCTAGTGTCAGAACCCACAACAAATACTAAGAGACCTGGAACTCACAGGTTTCTCCCATCTGTCCAGCAGCCCTAAAAAGGAGGGTATTATACTGTGCTAACATTTAAGATAGTTTTGGGGCGCCTGGGTGGCTCAGTCAGTTGAGCATCTGACTTCGGCTCAGGTCATGATCTTACGGTTGATGAGTTCCAGCCCTGCGTCAAGCTCTGTGCTAACAGCTCAGAGCCTGGAGCCTGCTTCGGATTCTGTGTCTCCCTCTCTCTCTGCCCCTCCCCTGTTCGTGTTGTCTCTGTCTCAAAAATAAATAAACATTAAAAAAAAGAAAAGATAGTTTAAGCATATCACTCACTGTTGCACGGTGAAATATACAGACACAACTTTTAAAAGTTTTTGTTTAATTTGTTAAACATGAAGCTGATGGTTCTCAAACAATTTTGGTCTCAAGATCCCTCTAAACTCTTAAAAATTAGTAAAGACTCCCAAAACTTTTGGGGGTAATGTAAAATCTACATTTGCTGTATTAGAAATTAAAACTGAAATGTTATGACTGTTAATTCAACTTAATAATAAAAATAGACCTGTTACATGTTAACCTAAGTGATATGTTTTTATGAAAAATAACTATTTTCAGAAACAATTTTTAGTGAGAAGGCAGGCATTGTTTTACATTTTTGCAAATCTCTCTAGTGTCTGGCTTAATAAAAGGCCACTGTATTCTTACATCTTCCTTAATATTCAGTCTGTTTCAATATCACACATCATGTAGCCTCTGGAAATCTCCACTGTACACTTATACAGAAGTGAGAATGAAAATGGCAAATAGTCTTAAAATTGTATTAAAAATAATTTTGACCTGTGGCCATCTAATAGGATTCCTATAGGTCCTTTGGCCCCACTCTGAGAACTGCTGCATTCTGTATTAGCAGTTGGATAGAAATAGCACTGCCTGACTTGGCTATTTAGGCAAAGAAGCCTTATTTACATGCTAACTCTCAGAAAAGAGAGGGATGGGCTACTCTAAATGTATGAGACCCTAAAAGAAGATGGGATCCAAATAGAAGGCAATAGAAGAGATTTAGCCTGTATTTATTTTCCTATCCACTGCCAATGACCCAACCTTCCTCATCCATTACAACTTGTGGTCTGGGACAGGTCCCTAGAACAGACAGTAATGATGCTTCAAAACCTCAGGGGCGCCTGGGTGGCTCAGTCAGTTGAGCATCTGACTTCAGCTCAGGTCATGATTTCCCGGTTCACGAGTTCTAGCCTCACGTCCGGCTCTGTGCTGACAGCTCACAGCCTGGAGCCTGCTTCAGATTCAGTGTCTCCCTCCCTCTCCACCCCTCCCCAACTCGTGCTCTGTCTGTCTCTCTCAAAAATAAACATTAAAAAAAAAAATCTCAGGAACTACATCTAAAGATGACATACAAACTTGACTGCCTCTTAACATTTAGGTAAAAAACAATAATTATTCTGTTTGAGATCTTTATTCTTTATCAGGCTATCAGTGTTACTCTCAACCACGTGTAAGGACATCAGAATTTCTTGGGACGGCACAGGTAGTTGGAAGAAGCACATTCAATATTATAACATAATTTTATATTTGAAAAATGAAAAAAGAAAAACCTGTATCATTTTATGACAAACTCTTGGTCGATAAGTTTGTTTAAAAGATTGAATATTACTGATACAAGGCCTAGGTCCTAGCACATGTGATCAGTATCTGTAAAATTCTGAAGCAAATACAAATTAGCGTTAGCTAATAAATTACTATTCTCAGTGGTCATAAAATCTTCTCAAAATTATGCTACTTTTGCTTTATTCAATGCCAGGTGTCCAACAAAGCCTAATCCAGGGGTCAGTGGGCATACAACTTAATAAAAACCAAAACACTCTGAACCCCTGCTAAGCAACAGGAACCACGCCAGGGGCTTTCATGTGGGATATCGCATTTAATCTTCTTAGTAAACTCGTGAATCACATGCTATTCTATGATTCTTGGAATATGAACATCTAATATTACTAGCCTCGCAAAATAAAAAAAGCTTTAAAAATATTTTCATAGGTGATTGAGCTTAAGACCAGAAGCACAATAATACAAGTGAGGAGGGTAATATGAGCGTTCTCTATCAGGCCTTCTGATCTAGCCTTTTCCATCTTACTGTTCTAGGTCCCCATTTGCTCGCCCTGAGGGAGAAACCATCCTAAATTGGGAAAGGGAATCAGGGTTATTATCTCCAAGAACCTTCTAGTCTCTCTAGCTCCAAAAGCAGCTCTGGCAGAAACAGCTGGTTTCCCCAAATTCTGTTCCCCCTTCTTCCTTGGACATAGGACTCCTGATTTTTAGTGGGGCAAAATAAAGACTATACTTCCCAGCCACTACTGCAGTTAAGTTCTGGACAATGGGATGTAAAAAGAGTCTGGTGCAACTTCTATGAAACGTCTTGAAGGAAGAGGGCATACTCTCCCTCGTCCTTTCCTTCCAACTGGCTGAAAAACAGACCAGTTGTCTGCAGTCTGAGTAGCCATCTTAGATTATGTAGTGGAAGCCACATTCTAGGGATGGCCCATCAGCTGGATGGAAGGAGGCACATTGTTCATATTGCCATGCCAGCCCTAAGCAGCCTATAGACTCCTTCTATGAGAGTTAGGCGTACTTTTATTCAAGGCATTGTTGTTTTAAATTTTGTCACACATAGCCCAATTTAATCCTAGCCAATATGGTAAACAAAAAGAAACCAAAAATTCAGATGACTGACTTCGAGGCAGCACAGCATAGAGGTTAGGAGCATGAATTCTGGACTCAGTAGGCCTGAATCCTGCCTCCCACTCACTAGCTGTTAGGACCCAAAGAAAATTAGTTATACTGTGTGTCTCAGTGTCACCTGTCGGAATAATAATAATAGTACCTACCTTCAAAGGTGTTATAAGTACTAAGTGAATTATTATTTGTAAAGCATTTAAAATAGTATCTAGCATATAGTAAGTGCTACCTATGTATTTGTTCAATAAAATAAACTAATTTGGAACAGGGCCAAAGACCACATGAACAACTACAGTGAGTCTGTGGTCCCTAACCTGACCCGCCACAGCGTTGAGGAAGTGATCCTCTGCTCTGAACCATATTTTACTCAGTGGGACTAAGATGGTTATATTAATAAGTTTTGCCAGGGCATATGTGTTTTGACTTCCTCTCTACGAAAGGACAGTGGCCAGGAAATTTTAGACCTTGGGATCCTGCAAATCACCAAGAAACATACCCACAGTCTGTTATTCTCCGTGGCCCATGCACAGAGGCGGTAATACTTTACCTGCCAGGGAGAAGTGAAAGATCTTATTACTCCCATCTTAGAGCACCAGGTCACTTCTCAGCTGACCTGATACACTTCCAAAAAAACTGTAACAATGTCATGAAAGAAAAATAAAAACCTTCCTACTGCTCCTATACCTATCAAAGATACTCAGCTCCTCCTTACATCGGCCAACGAGCTAAAAAAAAGAAAAGAAAAAGTAAAATAAACAAAAAATAAAAACCACTTATATAAAAGATGAAAGCATCTTGTTAGCATTTAGACCTCAGGAGACCCACTTTTTTTCTAGAAGTAATGGTTCCCCTTTGAGCTTTCAGTTTAACTCACTCCTCTCCTTACTTGAGGGACTTGCAAAGACTTACTATTCTCAAAGTTTTCCCCACCTTTTCCCCAGCTCAGTTTATGGTAACTGAGTTGATGGTATATTGCTTTCTGGTTCTTGATAATTCAGGGACAACATCTGGAAGAATGACCAGATCATTAAATGAACCTAACCAAGAGCTACAAGTCAGTCCATCCTGGCCACTCGGCACTCCTATCAGAACAGCACGCCAGCCATGTAAAGAGTTCACACAGGAGAGATGCAGGGAAAATCTGTGGGAGATTTGACAATCATCATTTTAATAAGTATAACAATAATACATTTTTCCAAGAAACCATTCTGATCTATCCAAGAACTCTGACAGGGAAAAGTTAACACTTTTTGACCCACTGATATTCCACTGATCCCTCTGGTCTTATATAAATGCCTTAAATTCTTCTGCAGCTATCAAAAGAATAAAGGTCAGGGGCGCCTGGGTGGCTCAGTCGATTAAGCAGCTGACTTCGGCTCAGGTCATGATCTCGCAGTTCGTGAGTTCGAGCCCCGCGTCGGGCTCTGTGCTGACTGCTCAGAGCCTGGAGCCTGTTTCCGATTCTGTGTCTCCCTCTCTCTGACCCTCCCCTGTTCATGCTCTGTCTCTCCCTGTCTCAAAAATAAATAAAACGTTAAAAAAAAAAAAATTAAAAAAAAAAAAAAGAATAAAGGTCACCGCTCAGCTGCCCTGGTCACCCCATGTCCCATCCCAACCCATCTCATCCCCATCCCCCTATTTATACACATGCAGGGGACAAAATAAAGGCCAGCAAACACTTTGCCTTAGCTAAAAAGCGAACTGCTGATAGTCCTAGGAGAGAAATGAAAGTAAAATGTAGCAGGTAGTCCTGTGTTTCTAAAACTCCACATTCTTTACTGAGAAGACATGAAAAAGAATTTGAACAATTTCCCAGAAGTGAGCAATAATCAAGGCAGATGAAACTGGTAAGTCCACCCACTTCATCACCGACGTTTGCCAGTAAGAGGCCTGGGGCAGTGGTAGACATCCCCACGACACAGAAGGCTGGAACTGAACCCTCAGAGGCCCTGATGGGTCACCCGTCCTTCTCAATAAACAGCGACAACGCTGGTTCGGTCCAAAAAAAGGAAATGGGCCCAAATCTCAAATCTGTAGTACAATGGACAACGCTGGTTCAGTCCAAAAAGAGAAAATAGACCAAAGCTCAAATCTGTAGGACAATGGCCGAATAGCAGTCTCTGTAGTTTAAAGCTAAGGAACCTACTAGAAAGCAGCATCTCCCCGCGCGTCTCTGTCGAGAAGCCGATTGTCCCACCACACCGCTGGGCCCCTCGCCTGTATCTGGTCAATTTCTCTTTTCATTCTCCGCTCACTCCTCCCCCACCAAATAGGTTCTGATTTATTTCTTCATTCCGCAGAGCTTCTCCATCTCCAGTCCTCAGGGGCATTCCAAAATCTTGCCAAGGGGCTCTGCACTGTGAAGTTTCTCCCTTTTGCAGCCTTTCAACCCCCCTTTTCCCCGTGGCTGTGCGAAGCTGCTAATTCCCCCGGACAGGCCCACCCTCCCCGAAGGCAGCGGCGGCAGCCCCCACCCCGCTCTCACCCCCTGAGGGTCCTTGACGAAGTAGCTTCCGCTGGAGCCCTGGTAGATGCGCTCGGGGAAGATGCAGCGTTCGATGGCCAGCTCCGCCTGCCGCACCACCGTCTCGAACTCGGGGTCCTCCGGAAACTCATTCCGCTCGCGGTGGGCCTGCGCGGCGTGCGCCGCCGCCGCCGCCTGAGCGGCCAGGGCTTGGGCCTGCGCCGCCACGGTTTGGGTCTGGCCCTGGGCCGCCGCGCCCCGAGCCCGATCCAGCAGTGGCTGCCGCTCCCGGTCGTGGCCTGGCGAGCCCGGCGGAGAGGGGGCCGGGCCGGCCGCCGCCGCCACTCGGACCGCGCCCCCCGGCACCTGCGGAAAGTGAGCGCCCGAGCCGGACGGGAAGGTGTAGTCTGGAGGTTGGGCCCGCTCGGGGGACACCAGTGGGCTCGTTTCGTCCATCCCTCAGGCCGCCGGCTCCGGGTCCCGGTGCGCTCCACACAGCTGAGCCCCGGGCAGGGACCAATCGGAGACACCCCCAACCCCCGCCTGACCAACCAGGTCGCGGCGCCTTGCCGGCCCCGCCCCTACCTAGCCTGTTTACTTGGCGACGCGTAGGCACGACCCCTCGCGCGCGAACGGTAGCCAATCAGAACCACTGTCTACGTAATCGCGCCCTCCGCATTTTTCGCCCGTCACCGTCGATGAAGACCGCGCATGCTCCAGAAGCCAGACCCAGGTCAGACACGCCCCTTGCTCTTACCAGCCCCGCCCCGCCCCTAGCTTCCTGTTGCTGACCTGTCTCTGGGAGCTTTCAATAAAGTAGCCTACCTAATCAGTCATTTGTTGAGTGCCTGCTATGAACCAACCAGCTGTGAAACTGGAGAGATCTAGTCTTTGTATCTGCATTCATTCAATCATGCACTCATTCATAAAATATTTATTGAGTACCTACTATGTTCTAAAGTGCTAGCGAGACAAAAATGAAGCAAAGAAAAATACCTAATCTGCCTAAATAAAAAGGTTTTTAAAAATCACAGCCCTGGGGCGCCTGGGTGGCTCGGTCGGTTAAGCGTCCGACTTCGGCTCAGGTCATGATCTCACGGTCCGTGGGTTCGAGCCCCGCGTCGGGCTCTGTGCTGACAGCTCAGAGCCTGGAGCCTGTTTCAGATTCTGTGTCTCCCTCTCTCTGTGACCCTCCCCCGTTCATGCTCTGTCTCTCTCTGTCTCAAAAATAAATAAACGTTAAAAAAAAAAAAAAATCACAGCCCTAATGCAATTTACACAGTGTCTGGCCCGGATGCTTAATGCTTATTTGTTAATTGATGGAAGATATGGTCTTAGACTAAAAAGTTCCATGAGGCAAAAGTCCATGACTGTTTTATTCACCGCTGTAAAACCTCAGTGTCTAGACACAATAGGGACTCAGTATATTTTTAGTAGTGGAAAAGAGAAGGAAGATCAAGCTGAAGACACACAGCCCTCTGAGACAGCAGAAAAGGAGCCAACAATGAAAACTGAAAACTCCATAATAGAAGTTCAACGATTTGGGGGTAGGCCTTCAGCAAAGGCCTTAAAGGGGGTGTGTGCTATGAAGGAATAATGTAATTATATTACTGGAGGAAAAGAGAAAAAAGAGAATGAGAGTCATTTGAGTTTGAACCCCATCTGAACACTTAAGAATGTGTTTTCTCATCTGTAAAATGGGAATTATCCCTTCCTCAATTAAATAAAAATTAAGAGAAGGTATGTAAAACACTTAGCATAGTGGTTAGTACACTCAACAAATGGTAGCTTTTTTATTGTTGATGCTTTTTTGTTTTGTGCTTAAAATAACCAGCAGACTAGACTATGGGTTTTCACAAGAGATGACCAGCCAAATAGTAACCAATATTTCATAATCATTCTTTCTTGAATCAAATTATTGCCACAGCTAGTAAAAGTACTGAATCAAAACAACTTATTGTTTATTTTGTTTTTGTTTTTTGTTTTATTAAGTTTATTTATTTATTTTGAGGCGGGGAAGGGGCAGAGAGAGGAGTGAGAGAATCCCAAGCAGGCTCCACACTGCCAGCTCAGCCCCTGATGTGGGGCTCAAACCCACGAACCTTGAGATTGTGACCTGAGCCAAAACCAAGAGTCAAATGCTCAACCAAGTAAGCCACACAGCCACCCCGAAACAACTTATTATTTAATTACATGTATGACAATGTCTTAATGTTTTTTTGGCATGTAACCCATTTTAGGCAAAGGTCCATACAGTTTCCCCTTTCAGTTACAAGACATATATTTCCCTTCCCGATACAGATATCAAATGATTCAGTAGTACTTGCCCTTGTACTTGCCGAGGGGTCATAGTCACAGAGATGATCTCTTGGTATTGATCTCATTTAGCCCCTAAGCTTCAAATTGTCAAGGAAAGCTGCAAGATTTAGAGTTCTCCTTTGAATTCTGGGTCTTCTCTATGGAAAACTCTCAGAATTTATTTCTGAATCTACCCCTTAGAACTTGATTTTCCTTTTACTGAAAAAAAAGGAGGGGGGATCAATACATTCCCTATTACCTATGAAGAGCTAGCGCTCACCAAATGCTACGCATGTGCCAGGCATTATTTTTTGTATATTCCATGGATGTAAATGGACTACATGTAACTGGCATTACAGCTCCTATGATGTTAGAAACTGAGTAATGTATGCAGCTGGTCTGTGGCAGAGCTGGATCCAAACCCAGGCACACCAACTCAATGCTTTTAACACTATATTGCTTCTTATTAAATATCTCTATGGGATGTGTCTCATATGAACCCCATTTCTGTCCATTTTCATGGATGCCACATTACTTTTGAGACTCTCAAGATGTCTTAGCTATATTATTAAAATAGCTTATGAATTTGTTTCTCTGCTTCCAATCTCTCTGATTATCTCTGAGTATCACTACCAGATTAATTTTCTTAAAACACTGGTTTCCTTAGGGCTCCCGGGTGGCTCAGTTGGTTAAGCATCCAACTTCAGCCCAGGTCAGGGTCTCACGGTTTATGAGTTCAAGCCCTGCATAGGGCTCTCTGCTGTCAGCACAGAGCACACTTCGGATCCTCTGTCTCCCTCTCTTTCTGCCCCTCCCCCATTCTCTCTCTCTCAAAAATAAATAAACAGGAAAAATGAGGAGACTGAGCTAAAAGATTAAAAACAACAACAACACTGGTTTCCTTGTGTCACTGCTCTGATCAAGAAACTACATTTTTTGGGGGGGAAAAAAAGAAACTACATTTTTGGGACGTCTGGGTGGCTCGGTCAGTTGAGCATCGGATTCTTGATTTCTGCTCAGGCCATGATCCCAAGGTCATGGAATCAAGCCCCAAATCAAGCTCTGAGATGAGCTTGGAACCTGCTTAGGATTCTCTCTCTCTCTCTCTCTCTCTCTCTCTCTCTCTCTCCGTCTCTCTCTCTCTCCCTTTGCTCCTCTCCCCTGATCATGAGGTCTCTTGAAAAGAAAACATTTTCATTGCAGTAAAATATGCATAATATTTATCATTTTAACCATTTCACAAGTGTACAGTTCGTTAACATTAAATACATTCACAATGTTGTGTAACCATCACCACTGCCTATACCCAAAACTTTTTCATCATCCCAACAAAAACTCCATATCCATTGAACAGTAACTCCCTCCTCCTCTAGTTCCTGGTAACCTCTATTCTGCTTTGTGTATCTATGAATTTTCCTATTCAAAACACTACATTTTGCAAAACATATCTTCCCCCTAATTTTTCTCCATAGTTTAACCACAATCCATCCTTATTTCATCAAATTTTGATATATATACTTCAATGTAATAAGATCTATTTTCCTGACACTCCATTCTCTCAACAACTAATTATATCTATATTCATTACCACACAGTTTAGCATGTTTAACCATTGAATGTTAGAGCTGGTTGAATCTTATAGGTCTGCTAGTCCAATCTCATTTTACAGGCTGGAGAGCTTCATAACTTGTTTGAAGCCCCACACACTTGGTGGCAGGCATGGGATTTGAACACAGAATCCAAGTCTTTTAAAATAATGTAAAAATGGTGTTTATTGAGCACTTATACACTGTACTGTCATACAAGTCCTGGGGAGTCTTTATCATTATTATTATCATTTTCATTTTCTATTCCACAGATGAGGAAAACCCCAATTCAGAGAAGCAGTTTGCTTATTCTCTTCATGCGTTTGCCTTCTTTTAATAATTAAATATAATCTTGAATTTTACATGTACATGAATCTTTTCTTCTCCACATGGAGGCGGTAAGTTCCAGGAGGGCAACGATCTGTGTCTTTTCTAGCTGCATTCACTTTGTTCAGTAAATAAATACTGTATACGGATAAACGGATTGGTGTGCACGGTATTTGGAGGATTTGCTCCAATATTGACACTATGCTTTTTTTTTTTTTTAATGTTTATTTATTTTTTGAGGGTGGGGGCACAGAGAGAGAGCCGGGGGGTGGGGGGAGAATTCCAAGCAGGATCCGTGCTCTCAGCGCAGAGTCACAGGCGGGACTCCATCTCATCGTCTGAGATCCTGACCTGAAGCCGAAATCAAGAGTCTGAGCTTAAGGACTGAGCCACCCAGACACCCCAACACTATATTTTAAATACAAAGGATCTGAGTAATGACAACACAAATCCTAACAACGAATGAATGCAGAAGTGTCCCGATATTACAATGCTGGCACAGGGTTGAAGCTCATTCAACTGCAGTTGCCTAGTCTAGCATGTTACCATTTACAAAACTGAACCTCAAAAGCCAGATTTGGGTTCTGCCCTTAAACTCCAGGGAGGGGCCATTTACAACTCTGAAGGTCCGCACAGGATCGGAGCCCCTTGAGAGGGTGGTCACTGTTGCTTCTGACTCAGGTTTTGTTTTGTTGTGTTGTGTGTGTGACATTTCGGCTAGGCTGTCTCTGGGTAGGTAAGACCTGAGGTCTTCACCAGGGTGGCCAAGGTGGGATCATGGGTTCAGCCCCACCCCTCTCTCGGATGTTTGTCCAGAGATCCAGAGACACTTCGCCCCGCACAAAGATGGCGCAGAGGTCGAGCCGGACCAATGGAGAGTGGCGTTGCTCCCGGTTGCCTAGGTAACAGCCAATGGGCAGCGGGAACTGCGCCCAGTGCGGCCGCCGGGGATGGCGGCGTCAAGTGGGGCAGGCGCTGGTGGAGGTGGTGGAGAGGCAGGTGGCAGGGGCGATCCCGGCGGAGCGGCGGTCCCGGCAGCTGGATCCCCGCGTCGGGGCGTGACTGTCATCCCGAAAGGCGGAGCTCAGGTTGGCTGGCAGCGCAGGAGGGAGGGGGCCAGGAGAATGTGGTCGGTGAGGAAGGGACTGAGAAGACCATCCCGAGATAACCGGCTGGGGATCGTGACTCCACCCAGGACGCGCTGACCAGAGGGTGGGGTCCATAGGGTGCCAAACCCAGACCTCCAGTCTCTACCGCTGGGGCCGAGGTCCGAGAGAGCCCACGGTACCCGGCTTAGCGGGTGGGTGGGGGCTGCGTCCGGAGTGGGTGGCAGACCAGTGTGAGCAGAGACCTGGCCCAGGCGGGAGAGCAGAGCTCGGGTAGAGGGAAGGATCGGTGCTGGGATGCAAGAACGGGGTGGGAAATCGACTAGGAAGTGTTGTTAGTTGGGTCTAGGGCTTTGTTTGCCCTGGGTCCGCCTCTCACATTCTGGTGGAGAGACGTCCCACACAACGAGGCTTGGGGAATGAGATGCCTCAATTCATGGTGGCACCCCTGCTGGGTGGCACCTCCAAACTGCTTAGATATCCGCGGGCGTAACTCGGCTTTATTAAAACCCGGTCCAGGCATTTTCTTTTCCATAAAACAGAATAGTATCGTGGCCGTCCCTATCACCCCCAGGTTGTTTTGTTTTGTTTCGTTTTTTACTATCTTCAGTTCTTCCCACTTTCTTCTCCAACTAATCGCCACACCGGTCTTCCGAAATAAGACCTTTATCTAGTAGCAACACATTTTTATTAATTTATTTTTTTATTTTTTTTTTACTTCTCGAGTTCAAGGGAGATTTATAGTAAAAAGACTTGCAGACTTATAAGAAAAAAACGGTTTTTTCAAGCTCATTTAAAACATTTAAAAAAGAATGTTTGACTTTTTGTTCTAGGTTTCTTACAAGCCTGAGTTTTGTTCATCAAGCTCTTCCTCTTCTTTTCTTTAGGATTCTGAAAGCCTAAGACTGCTTCCTTTATAATTAAGAAAACTTTGACAAGACGTTCATACTCTGGGGAGGCTTTGGAGGAACCATGTAAAGGTATATGTGGGAAAAGCTGGCTGCCTCAAAACAGTATTCTTAAACTGAAAATCTGTTCCTTTTTATGTTAGTTAGTTAGTTAGTTAGTTAGTTAGTTTTTAATCCTCTGAATTTGGACACAAGTTATTGTGAATGCATAAGTATTTTTTTAACAAGTTTGATTTCTAAAATCTGAAAAAAGACAAATGGAATACAAATAAAAGTTACATTCCTGTCTCCAAGTTCTATTTGGAAATGTCAGGGTCAAGAGAAAGTAAAGATAGCAGGGAGGTAGTCTGTTGTGCAGACCAATCGTGTATTCATTTCAGGGACAAAATAGTTCTTTTCTTTTAGATAAATGTTTGGATTGATCCTTTGCAACCCATCTATCAAAAGAGCAGAAAGCGTGGGTATCTGTTTAGAGGCATGAATCTTCTTGCTTTTGTGACTAGATTCCATATGCATAGCTGAAGCCTAAACTCCTAGGCCACCTGTTCTCTTTAAAAAGACTTTTTTATGGTAACTGACACAAATACTGGTTTACATGCTTATTAAAGTTTTGGGTTTTCAGTCTTCATTAGCACTGGCTATACTGTATTGAACTAGATTTGTCTCAATGACCATGATTTCTTTTTGGGTCGTTGGATGTGCAAAGTGACTATTACTTAGCATGGCTAGTTACAGAAGTTTTAAATGATCCCGACACTGTCCCAGGTGGTGACAGTATCAATTATTTGGACTAGGTAGAAGTTTCTAGTCAAATGTGTTCAACCATGGCCTGAGGCCATAGAGTCTACATGTGTTTCCTTAATTAGCACTTCTGATTATGTTCTTGGGGATGGGCGTCATTTTGACCAGCTGTTGAAGGGAGTTTGCTCTGTCTCCCTAGGTAAAAAAAGGAATGGAAATGTATTTTTGAAAAACAAATGACAGATGATGGTGGCAGGGTTACGTGGAGAGATGATGTTCCACTTACTATATAGCCATATAATATATTACCCCAAATCTAGCTGCTTAAAACAACCATATGATGCTCACAGGTTCTGTGAGTCAGGAATTTGTACAGGGCATCATGGGGATGACCTCCTTCTGCTCCATGATGCCTTAGATGGGACGCTGACTTAATGGCCGGGAGCTAGAATCATCTGAAGGCTCCTTTGCTCACAGCTGGCGCCTGGGCTGGGCTGATTCAAAGTTGAGAACAGCCAACTAGAGCACCAACACGTGGCTCTTTGTGGCTTAGCTTCCTCGCAGCACATTAGCCTCCAGGTAGTCAGACTTCTCATGTGGTGGCTCGGGTCTCTAAGCATAAGTGTCCCATTGAGCAAGAGGGTAGATGTATCACCTTTTCTTTCTTTCTTTCTTTCTTTCTTTCTTTCTTTCTTTCTTTCTTTCTTTCTTTCTTTTCTTAAGTTTTATTTATTTTGAGAGAGAGAGTGAGCATGCACAAATTGGGGGAGAGGGAGAGAGAGAATCCCAAGCAGGCTCCAAACTGTCTGTGCAGAGCCCGACTCAGGGCTTGATCCCACAAACCATGAGATCTTGACGTGAGCTACGAACAAGAGTCAGACACTTAACCCATTGAGCCACCCAGGCGCCCGATGCATCACCTTTTCTGATCTGACCTTAGAACACACCATTGCTTCCATCGTGTTCTGTCAGTTGAAGCATTCATAAGCCTGCCCAGATTCAGAGAAGAAGAGTTACATTCCATCTTTATCATGGAACAGTGGCAAGGTCAAATTGTAGAACGTGTAATACAGGAGATATGATTGCAAACGTCTTTGGAAAATACAACCTGTCCCATTGGGTAGAGGATGATCTCAAGTTTCACTGGAAAATTTTATTCCCTAAGAGCTAACAGCATACCAAAAGAGTGGCAAAGTTTACAGTTTGAGTGGCCGGCTAATACTTTGTCCAAAGATTCTCTTCAAACTGGAGAAACACTGTTCACTTTCTTTCAGGGACCTTCTACTGGTCCATCTGAAAGGAGTGGGATGCCACTATGTGGAAATTTCATGTAGCCTTGAGAAAAAGCAAACAGGGGTGCCTGGCTGGCTCGGTTGGTAGAGCATGCAACTCTTAATCTCAGGGTCTTGAGTTCAAGCCCCACGTTGGGCATGGAGCCTACTTAAAATAAAAAAAAAAAAAAAAAATAGGGGCATCTGGATGGCTCAGTCAGTTAGGCATCTGACTTTGGCTCAGGTCATGATCTCCCAGTTCGTGGGTTTGAGCTCCGCACTGGGCTCTGTGCTGTCAGTGCAGAGCTGGCTTGGGATTCTCTCTCCCCATGAGCCATTGGGCAGTCAAACTGACTCCTCACATGACACCACAAGAACTCCTTCCAGACCTCTGAGTGAAGACAAGTTAACAGCTGCCAAACATCAAAAGGAAATGCCTTTATCTTATCATCTTACTGCCTGAATAATGATTTTGTGTTTTATGTTTTGGAACGGTGGTTTAGTTATAAGATTTATTATAAGATATGGCCCTTAAGATTCTGACTTGTTTTGAAGGAATGAAATATTTCAGCTTTGTGCCATAAGCTGCGTTTTCAGCGTGCTGACCTCACTAGTTCTGGGAAGAGCTGAAGACGGCCTGTAGTTATCAAAGCCTGTCTGGACTGGAAAGTTTTCCTCTGGCAGTTTCAGTGGGAAACTGCTTCTCTTCCTCTCATTAATGTTGTATTTGCAGCACAGTCATGCTGGCCTCTACCCCAGGCACACTGATGCCGGGCTGACAACAAGAGGCTTGTGGACCTGAAATTGGATGCTGACCTTGTGGAACGTTGATGGGACAGAGATGGCACACCAGGAACCAGCGTCATCTCTCAGAGAAGATAGCCCCAGAGGTTTTGAGGGGCTTTAACACACGAAGAAAATGGCCCCTGTCTCGGGATATCTTCTGCTGTGTGAGAGACCCTGGACATGGAGCTCCCAAGTCGCCGCAACAGCGAGAAAATCCCTGGGGACGCTGTGGAAGGGGCTCCCAGACATCACTGGAAGAGCTTCCGAAGCTGGCCTCATTAAGGAGGTAGAAACAAATGCGGCTCCATGTTTGGGTGAGAGCAAGGGATTCTCAAAACTCATCTGTCCTCATAGCTGGGAAGAAACGCGAGCTTTGAGACAGGCCCAGGGCCCAGAAGATGTCACTGAGCCCCACTCTGTTCAGGCCCAGCTGTTTGCACATCACACCATTTCTGGGCTTGCGGCATCTGTATCAAAAAGCACCATGACAGAGGCCAAAATTAAAATATCCCGTAGGGTGGTGATAAAGAATACACGAGTGGCAATTGTAGTTTACTTTTCCTCACCTTAGAGTTTTCACCTCATTAGTCAACATTGGCTGATTTTTTTTTTTTCCAAAATGTTATTTGAATCACGTTGGTAGCATTTTTATACTGAGACTTTAAAGAAATTTCCATTACAGTCGATGTGAATGTGTGAGTTTAGGTGTCTGGTTTTTGGTTTGTTTTTTTATTTTTTATCTTCAAAAAAATTTCTTTAATGTTTATTTATTTTTTGAGAGAGAGAGAAAGAGAGAGAGAGAGACAGAGACAGAGCATGAGCAGGGGAGGGGCAGAGAGAGAGAGGGAGACACAGAATCCGAAGCAGGCTCCAGACTCTGAGCTGTCAGCACAGAGCCCAATGCAAGGCTCAAAGTCACAAACCGCGAGATCATGACCTGAGCCAAAGTCAGACGCTTAACCAACTGAGCTACTCAGGTGCCCCTCCAAGTTGAACATTTAAAGCATTTTAGTATCAAACGTGCCAGATCCCTCTTGTACTGTGGAACCTACTTTTGGCGACCCCATCTTGATGTTCCATAATGGAGACAGCAATACAACCCTTAATGTTGTGTGTGATTTGAGCTTTTCTGGGACTTGAAAGAAGCTAGCCATTGGCGCCAGGCCTGTAGGGATTTAAAATCTCACTCCTGTTTGGTCCTCCAGGTCTGGCCCCCATGTTGTGAAGAAGGGGTGCACTTGTCCTGTCGTAACTCAATCAGATGCTTGAGGGTCAGACTCTAGCTTCACTGTTAATAACAGGGGACCTTTCAATGATGATTTCTAGGTCAGGGAACTTTCGCACATAGTATAGCTGTTTATTAGAGTAGTAGTTCCCATGCTTTCAAATGTTTAACAGTCTAACGATGTGCTTGTTGAAACTGCAGATTCCCAGGCTCTCACTTACAAAATCTGATTCAGTAGATCTGGTTGTGGGCCTAGGACTCTGCATTGTCACAGTCACTTGCAAAAATGTTTTATTGCTTAGATCTGGAAAAGATGAGGTGAGTAAAAAGACCTAGGAAATTATAAAAGGACTAGGGATTGCATTTTTAAAAAATATGTCAGATGATTCTGTTTGTCTATGCATTTAATGATATTTTGGGTTATCTTAACCCCCTTCTTTTTTTTTTTTAATTTTTAAATTTTGTTTAAATCCAAGTTAGTTAACACAGAGTGTAATAATGATTTCAGGAGTAGAATTTAGTGATTCATCACTTACATATAACACCCAGTGCTCATCCCAACAAGTGCTCTCTTTAATGCCCATCACCCATTTAGCCCATCCCCCACCTAGCACTCCTCCAGCAACCCTTGGTTTGTTCTCTGTATTTAAGAGTCTCTTATGGTTTGCCTTAACCCCCTTCTTATTGGATATCTTTGAATCGAATACAAGCATTCTTTTACTACACCTGTGAAGCCATACCTAGCCAGCCTCACTGTCCTAGTTATTCCTTCCTTCTGCTCCCATTATGCTGTTATCCCCTTAGTTCAGGTCTTATGATCTTGTACCTGGGTGTATCAGTTAGCTTTTTCTGGGTAATAACACACCATGGCTTAAAATAACAACCATGTATTTTGTCCGTGATTCTGTGGGTCATTAATTTGGAGCTGGGCTCAAGAGCAGCTCCACTGGTCATGCCCGAGCTCACCCTGCATCTGTGGTCAATTGGTACAACAGCTCCACGTGACCCCTTGTCACCGGCCAGCTAGCCCGGGCTTGTCCACATGGGGGCAGAACAGTTCCAAGTGCAGTGAGAAGGCAAGCCCAGTGTATAGGCGCTTTGCAGACCTCTGCTGTATCACGTTTGTCCGCGTTCCATTAGCCAGAGCAAGTCATAGAACCCACCCAGACCCAGTGCGTGGAGGAACAAACTGCCCGTTAATGGAGGTGCTGCCATGTCACATCACAAGGGCATGAGCAGAGGGGGAGTAATTTGTGCTCATGTTCACAGTCTACTGAATTAGCACATCTCCCGCCTTGCAAGCTTTTCTGGCTGTAGGCTTTTGCTGCTCCGAAGCATCCTGCTTCCCGCTGCCACATTCATTTTCCATGAGCGCCGCTTTCATATTAACATCCCTGTTCACAAACCCCCAGAACCTTCCCCTTTCCCCTGTCTTATTAGCTGTAGACTCTTCTGCCTAGCTTTCAAAGGTCTCCTTAAGGTAGCCTGGCCCTGAAAGCAGAGCATGCAATACAAGAGAGAAAGAACCAGCAGCAGTCAGGGGAAGCCAGGGCACTCCTTCCAGCTTGGGCACAGACTGGCTTATAACTTCTCTGGGCTTCTGTTTCTCCATCTATAAAACGAGGGCGTTTGGATGAAATCTGAAAGGTTTTTTCAGATTTCGGCTGAGTACCTAAGACAAACTTGTTTCTTGTTACTCCTTAAATAAACCTTCAACTGCAGTAAAACCCACATTAATATTTTTCCACCGAACATACAGGCATCATTGCTCCTTGTGCGTTCATTGCCCAGCTTTTCTCTATCTGCAGCTGCCCTTTGCCCTCTTCTCTGCTTGTTTGTGGTCCATGCTATCTTGTCTTTGTTCATCTCTGCCATCCAGTCTGATGCTTAATTACATGATCTCTCGTCTTGTTCAGTGGTTCAGTTATTAGCCTTAGCAACTAGATTGCAAACTCATTGAGGGAAGAGACTATATTTTATACATCAACTAAACACCTAGTACCTAGTAGGTATCAAGCCAATATTTGTAGATTAATCCTCAGTTTCTATCCCAGGTCATAGAAAATTGGAACTGGCTGATAACTTTTTTTTTTAATTTTTTTTTTTTTTTTATGTTTATTCAGTTCCTGACAGAGAGAGCACGGGAGGGTCAGAGAGGGAGAGGGAGACACAGAATCCGAAGCAGGCTCCAGGCTCTGAGCTGTCAGCACAGAGCCCGACGTGAAGCTCGAACTCATGAACTGCGAGATCATGACCTGAGCCGAAGTCAGAGGCTTAACTGACTGAGCCATCCAGGTGCCCCCTGGCTGATAACTTTTAAGATCAGTAGGAGGATAAGACTGCTTGAACAGAGGGGATGGTTGCGGGTGGGGTTTGGAGAGGTGGGTATATTTGTTAAATGTATCTACGGTAATATCTATATACTTACCAGGCTGGTAAGTATATAGAATATATCTGTAAAATTGCTTTGCTGGCCTTTCCTCCAGCCATCCTGTGACTCTTATTCTCCTCTGCTTGTTCCTTGCAGTTTTTATACTTTTCTTCCATAAGCTGGCATCATGACCCTCACAAAAGGTTCCTTCACCTACTCTAGTGGGGAGGAATATCGCGGCGAGTGGAAGGAAGGTGAGAGGGCCCCTAGGGGTCAAGTGATGAATACTTCATATGACTAAAGGACAAACAAATAAAGCTATAGAAGCCAGCTGGATGAGTCTTCATGTCTAAGTCCAGGATTTAATCTGAAGAGCGCCTTTCCTTTATTTGATTTTAGGCTTAAGTAAAGGAATTATAAAATGCTGCTGTTTGCCCAGTCTCTAGCAACGAGTTAAATCTTTCCAGTTCTGAATATAAAGTGTTTTAGTATCCTTTTACCCTTTAATGTTATTATGTGGGAATTGTTTTTATAAATGCTTATGTACCAGGCAGAGTACAATGAATTATTTTAAGTGCCCATAAATTAGAAAGTGCAGAATTGATTGTAATGACTTGGTTCTAGTGCATCTTAAAAAGTTAAGGAAGATCTAGAAATTAGCACAGACGCTTGAGAGCAAATGACATCCATTGCCTTGAATTTCCTGTGACAGCTCATTACATTCGGAAGTAACTATTCATAGGAATGGTGAAATTCTTCAGAGCCTGAGAAACACAGTCTGGCCACTTAAAAGCCTCGTGGGTCCAGTCCCATCAAGCCAGGAACCACCCCGATGAGAGGAGCCTTCACTTCCCACAGTCAGTGAAGAGACATCCAGGCTGTTTCCAGACACGCACCCACGTCTTTTCACGCTAGATCCCTGCAGCTGATGAATCCTTGAGCCTTGAGAGGAGAAACTGTGCAACTGGGTGTGACCTTGTCTCAGTACACCCCCGTGCCTCTCCCCTGCCTCCCCAGCACCTGCTGTTCCCTCGGCTCCAGCCATTTAGAGCGGCCACCCTCTGTCCCCCAGAAGGGCTCCGTCGTACTCTGTTAGAGGACAGGATTACTCCTCCAGCATCTTGCTGTTTTCTGGTCAGGTCAGTGGGTAAGCACAGCCCTGCTGACCTGACCAAGCCCAAACCAGCGTCGCCAGTCTGGCTGGTAGGTTGGCCCCCTGGCTTCGAGGTGCAGAGGGGCACTTGTTTTCCTCAGAGGGCAGCATAAGTAGGTGTCGAGGGCTCTCCGGCCAGGATGCCTGCCGCATTTGCTCTCTTGCTCTGCTACTTAACTGCTCTGTGATCTCGAGTAAGTGATTTGGCTTCTCCCTAGCCTTGGTTTCTGCATCTGTGAAATGGGAACAATAATAGTACTGTGCCCACCTCCTAACGCCGTGAGGATTAGATAAGATGATAAGCACAAAGAGCTCAGAAGAGTGTGTGACACACAGTAGAGGGCCTCTTATCATTCATACCTACAGAGACCTGCTGCCAATCTGATATTTGTGACAAGACGGGAAGGTCCAGGGAGCCAGATTTTCCTGCCTGACTCTGGGTAGTAGCTCTCTGCCCTGCCAGCGTCACTGCTTCTCTTCTTTCCTTTGTGGGTGGGGTGACAAAAGGCAAGAGATGTTAGGCAGCGAGGGGGGTCCCTGAAGCTGCCCCATCCCAACCTGACGACTGTCTTTCTCTTTGCTCAGGCCGCAGACATGGTTTTGGTCAACTGATGTTTGCAGATGGCGGCACCTACCTGGGTCATTTTGAGAATGGGCTCTTCAATGGCTTCGGGGTACTGACCTTCTCAGATGGCTCAAGGCGAGTACTGGGTCATTCCTTTCTCAGCTTTGATAGTGATAAATAGCTGGTCAGACCTGAGATGTCCCAGGTCCTCTGAAAACAGGCAAGGAGGAAGCAGTTCTTTTATTAGTTACTTTATAAATAGATCTAAAATTTGAAATGGCGCGTCGCTGAGCGACCTTCCACCCCACTGCCATTCTCTTCTGTTATCTCCTTGAAATTAGAGCCTCATATCACACTTGCTCTCTGGCCCGTCTCTGCCGGTTGGGAGTGGGGCGAGTGGGGGCAGGGTGGAGCTTGCTCCTTGGCATTAATAAGGAACACTTACTGGGCGCCTGGGTGGCTCAGCTGGTTGAGTGTCTGACTCTTGGTTTTGGCTCAGGTCATGATCTCATGGTTCATGAGATTGGGTCCCACAGCGGGCTCCACACTGACAGCATGGAGCCTGCTTGAGAATTGTCTTTCTCTCTCTCTCTGTCCCACCCTTGCTCATTCTCTCTCTCTCTCTCTCTCTCTCTCTCTCTCTCTCAAAATAAATAAATAAACAACACTTATTGGTAGCTGCTTCATGCAGTTAACCTGGACTGCCCACTACCCCTCTAAAGGCTAACGTGTCGTGTTTCTGCAGGTACGAGGGGGAGTTCGCCCAGGGCAAGTTTAACGGTGTTGGAGTCTTCATTCGACATGACAACATGACATTTGAAGGGGAATTTAAAAATGGCAGAGTGGATGGTTTTGGTAAGTCATAGCCCACCAGGACGGGTGACTGGGGGGAGCATCATACGGGCGAGGTACACCTTGTCAGCTGTAATGCTTTTATGGGTGTCCAGCGATCCAGAGTGACCGGGCCCTCACTCCTATTCATCGAGCCCGCGGACTGCGCTCCAGAGCAGACCTGTGAGTCCTCCTCACAGCTTGGCATCAGGCCGCTCCCTGAGTCACTAACGCCCTCGTCCATCCCGAATTTTCTCTGTCCCCCTCCAAGGCCTGCTGACTTTCCCCGATGGTTCGCATGGAATACCTCGCAACGAAGGCCTGTTTGAGAACAACAAGCTGCTGCGGCGTGAGAAGTGTTCCGCAGTCGTGCAGCGGGCCCAGAGCGCCTCCAAGTCCGCCAGAAATCTCACTGCCTGACGGGGCGTCGTGCGCCAGCTGACAAGTACTGGGTAAAGCAAAGGCCCCGTTACTCACTCAAGGTGAACAGATGTACCGGCTGTGAGAGGACATGAGGATGCCCGCAGAGAGCAGAAGCCTTGGGACGCCCCCACACCTGCCAGGCAGGGATTCCATCACAGGATTCTGAGGACTCGGGCCCCGCTGCCCACAGCAGGGTGACCAGTTCTCTTTCCTTCTCTCACTTGTTGGTATTCTGTGTCCCTAACACCTTGGGTTGCCCAGTGTAGACCTGCCTCTCCTTGATTTCCTGCCAAGCGGGGCAGAGCCTCTTCGTTCCGCCTGTATTTGGGGCAGTTGATCCCAGCCCCAAATTAGGGCTAGTGCTTTGTGCCCCCCCCCCCCCCGGAGAAACAGGGAGAGAGGCAGGGGTGGCTTAGGCAGTTCAGCAGTCCTGTGAAAGCCACAGCCAGAGCTTTTCTGCGTGTCCCCCCGCCTCCTCCCCATTTGCTGCTGGTCAACTTCATGGCTCCAGCCCCCCCCCCTTTGTCTTATCAGACTGCTATTTGTGTCTGCTTATTCCCCCTGTGAAGGGTTTGGTAAGAGTGCTGTTTCCCTGTCCCTTGACTTTATAAGCTGTCTTCCTTACCTGAGTTCCAGCAGCTAATCTATGCCCTATTTGTGCCTCTCCTTTCTTAGACGGGACAGGATCCCTTTTGGGGATAGTCAAGACACTGATGTAAAGAGTCACTTTAGGACTTGTACTTGTTAGTTACTCCAGGGTGAAGGGCAGACATCCCTGGCCCATTTCAGGCCCTATCACGGAGTAATTGAATCCTTAGGGATGGCTTGGGCTGACACAGCCCCTTCCCAGTGGACTAGGAGGTCAGACCCACCTCAACCCCTTGGGGTTTGGGTAGAATTGGACCCATTCTAGGACTGCAGTGAACCAAAAGAGAATTTGGCTCCCTGCATTGGGTCCACTGTTTACTCTTCCACCATGAGCTTGGCCATCAGGCCTGGGAGGTCAGATCTTGACCGATAGGATCCCTATGTAGTTCATCATGGAGGCCCCCCAATTATCCTGTGACCCAGACACGCCCAGCCCACTCCCAGCCCCTTATCCTCACACTGAATGTCTCCTCAACAGCAGACTGTGGTGGAAATTATAGCCGTGTGCCTCCGTGTATTCTCTGAGTTGTACTGTAGAAACGAGTGTTTATGACGAATAAACAAATCACCAGAACTGCCTATACTTCATCACTTTACTCTTGCTCTGCATCCTCATGAATCAACCCATTTGCTGTTTCTAAAAGTTAATCACAGATGGGGGCTTAGTACCGACATTGCACGCTTTACTACATAGTACCTAATTCTCAAGACTTCTACAGGGTAGGGGCATTTTTTTTTTTAATCAGACAGACTCAGGTTGCCCAAACTAGGAAGTGGCAGCACTGAGTGGGATTTGTCTCTCAGTCTTTCTGATTTCCAAATCACTTTCTACTGTATCTCTTGCCCGGAGCATCAAGAGTACCCACGTCCTGAGACCAGTTATTGTCACACCTGCTGGGTTACCTCAGGCAGGTCAACTCCTGCTGGGGTTTCCCTTTTCCTGCAACAAGTAGAGTAATCCTTCCCCAGCTGAGCTAATGTGCAACATTCACCTGCCATGCTAACCCCTTTTACACACACGATCTTACGTAGCCCGGAGAGAAAGGGACTGTTACTATCCCCAAATCACAGATCAGATTGGGCAGCGAAGTAGCTGTCCAAGGTCCCCAGACCATAAGTGGCAGGTCTAAGAACTTAAATGCAGGCCTGCTTAATTTAAGCCCAGAGGTTGAGTGCTTTACCAGTGTACTAGCCAGCCTCCCGAGCCCTAATTTTTTGCCCCATTCCTTAAGCTAGATTCTCCGCTGAGCCCAGATCTGCCAGACTTCGCCTGTGAGAAGAGCCCAAGTGCTAAGCCCCAAGCCTCAGTACCATCCAGATGGCGGATTTCAGTTGAAGATTCACACCTTCCCTCTAGCCTCTGTCCTAAACAAGAAACTGTTTACCTTTCTTTTCAGCCAGAGTAATTTTTAAAAAATTCATCCCTGGTTTACTGCCACTAGTCAAGTATCACTAAAAGTTAAACATTTTTGGAGAAAGCAACCTTTCTGATTAATGGGCTACATGTTTCTAAATATCTTAGTTGAACTTTTTTGCCTCCTGCCTCCCACTCAAAACTTCAACTAAGCCTTTCCTCTAGGCCACTGCTAATCTAATACCTATGTTTGCTGAGTATTGTTAAGGCCTCTCTCAAAGCTGAGAAGGCCTTGACAAGTTTAATTGCCTCAGGGTGTCTGGGTGGCTCAGTCAGTTAAGTGTCAGAGTTCATCTCAGGTTCCTGAGTTTGGCTCATGGTTCCTGAGTTCAAGCCCCACATCTGGGCTCTCTGCTGTGAGTGCAGAGCCTGCTTCAGATCCTCTGTCCCTCCCCGCTCTCTGTCCCTCCCCCCTCTCTGTCCCTCCCCACCACACGCTTCCTCTCCTCTCAAAAATAAATAAACTTAAAAAAAGTTAAATCGCCTCTAGGAAGGTTCTTGACATCTAGGCAGGAAACCTAAGGCTTGCTTAGCAGTGAAGTGTCAATTTTTACATAGCCACACTGTTTTAACTTACTCAACTTTATTGCAAGAACAAAATATTATTTTTAACAATAAAAGCACAGTGCCTACAGGCAAGAGGATGGCCAGGTCTCAGGCCAAGTCTTCTTCCCTAATGTTTCAGACCTAGGTTAGCTAGAAGTCTCCTAGAATGTAACATTTATCCACCAGGTGTCATTATTTACCAATTCTGGTAAGTCACTGGGCCGGGTCTGTGCTCTCTAGTTAAGATCAAGGCTAGAGATAAGAATATGAGATGATCAAAATGGGTTTAGGAAAGAGCACTGTGTCTGGAATGCAGACGGGGTGGGGGTGGGGTTGGATTTCAAAGGCTAGTGATGCTTTTCTGATCAGGTTTCCTAACCAACCACTTTCCTTGGAAGGAGTAAGAACTTGGGTTCTTAAGAATAGCCCGGGCTCTGTGCTGCATGTGCTGGGCTCAGGTGTATACCCCAAGTCTCGGCGGTCTTCCCATCAGTAAGATACATGACCTTCCTTGCACCTGGTTGCCCCCCCTGTTCTTCCCCTCTGGCTCCTAGTCACATGTCCTGGGGCACAGGAAAGCACTTGCTCCTTCCCAGACTGAAGGTCTCTAGAGAGCCAGAGTTCAAGATAAAAATGCCAGCAGTCATAGGACTATGAAAATAGGAAGTGGGTGTGCACAGCAGAGCCTGGTCAGAGGCCACCTGCAAGGCTGAACTAGGGAAACAGGCCCATGTGCCTCTTCAGCTCCAGGTACAAGGCAGGAAGACGAGATGGGCTCAGGCCAGGCATGTCCTCTCCTTGCTCTCAGAGCCAGCCATTACTGGTGAAATCCATACGCAGCGCCTCCTCATCCGTGGGGCTTAGCTCCTGTAAGGGGGCGCGGCAGGGGCCTCCGTAGTAGCCAAACCAGTCCATGGTTTTCTTCAGCCCGGGGATCCCAAAGCGCCGGGTCACCTGTGAAGCAGGGCCTGTTAGAAGAAACTGGGGAATCCCTGCCCACACATGTCTGGGATCCAGACACGTGTCACTCTCAGAAAGTTAAGGTTCCCACCCTCCTCCCCTCGTAAAGTAACTTTTTTTTTTTTTAACGTTTATTTATTATTGAGAGACAGAGAGACGCAGAGGGTGAGCAGGGGAGGGGTAGAGAGAGGGGGAAACTTAGAATCTGAAGTAGGCTCCAGGCTCTGAGCTGTCAGCACAGAACCCAATGCGGGGCTCGAACTCACAAACTGAGAGATCATGACCTGAGCCGAAGTCTGTCGCTTAACCAACTGAGCCACCCAGGCGCCCCCCCCTTTGTAAAGTAACTTTACCAAATCTGTGACACCAGGGTAGATTGGAAATCCGGATTGAGAGACCAGAAGGCAGGTCAGCAGTAGAGAACACGATGCCAAAAATTCAGATTAAGGAAGGAAGTCACCTCCTCTGGTTTTAGGGGTAAAATCCACCCCATTGGGGAGAAAAGTGGCATTTGGTCATCAAGCTGGGATGCAAGAAGATAGCAATACTTTGGGCCTGGGCACTAGATCATCACAGGTCTGCAGCCCAGGTTCCAGGAACCAGTTCCCAGGCCTGGTGTGCCCTGGGAGTCAGGAAGGGGAAGGGTGTGTGAGAACTTTAGGCATAGTCCAGACTTTGGCCCTGCAGCAGGGACCCCCACCCACCCATAGCGCCTCGCTGACCCCAACTCTGAAAAACAACGCATCAGTTGCCCTGACAACTTTCACTGTGTAACCTTATATCACGAACTTACTGTATTTGAGCAAGTTCTGTCTAAAAAAATGAGGGGGCTGGACGACATGATCTCTAAAGTGTTACCCATTGTCATGAGGGACCTAAAGCTATTGTCATAACTTAAAATCATGCATGGGGTCTTACAGAAAATGAATTATCGAGCTTCTTGGCTTTTGGCATAGCAACTGGTTATTTCATGCTGATTAGAAGTGTTAGAAGACTCTTTGACTACCCAAAAACTAAGAATGTAATCATTACTTAATAAAGTTTTATTTGAAGGGAAGTTAAACCTTAGAAGGGTGGGCTTCACGAAGGGTAAAATAATAAAAGGGGTTTCTTGGGGTAAAAAAGTTGAGAGCCACTGATGAATGACTGACTAGTAACTATTTACCACTCGACGCCAGGGAATTTTTTCTTGGAATGAGTGACAAGCCACCCTCCTCCTAAGCCTGGCCTCAGCCATGATGTTCTAATAACCTGGGCTTTTCACCCAAAACCTGAGTGGGGTGGGAAAGACCTAGGAGAGAGGATAGAAACAAGAAGTACCTAGAGAAAAGTCTTCGTCCACCATAGGTGTGTAAGATCTCAGAGTTGCCCCCTCCTCAGACCCAGAAAGAATTGAATGCTTTGGTGTGTAAAGAGCACGGAAAGTCCTAAATATAGCCAGGGCAGGAGGCCGGCTGGGTGGGAAGGCGGAGGAAGGACATTGTGTTCAAGCAGGGCAATAGGGTGACATCAAGCCGCTCCTGGGGTGGCTGAGCCCACAGCCCAGGCAGCAGAAAGGTGTTCCAGGCATTCCTGAGTGTGTGCCCAGAGTTGGCACAGGAGGAGGCACAGAGTGGAGAGTAAGGCAGGATGGCATGCAGAGAGCTAGGACGGCAGCACACATCCTCTCTTCCCAAGGGGCCGCCCGCTGCTTCATCTGTAGAACGAGGGAGAGGACAACACCGACCCCACGTCACAAGAGTCATACGAGAAAAATGCCACTGTGAGACCTGATCCCAGGAGACCTAAAAGTTACCCCTTTTCCTGTCCTGGGGGAATGCAGCTTCTGGGACCGACTCTCCTGCAGGTGGGTGGGAGTGGAGAGCAGAGGTCCCACCCCAGTGGCATGTCCAGTACACAAAGGACAGTGTGTTCCCTGATGGTCCTCACTTCTGCAGTTCTTCCACCCTCTGAATAGACTATCCTATCCCAGTAGGACCATCACATCCAGGAGACTCGTGCTTGCCTCCCCAGCTGTCCCTTCTCTAACTCTGAGTGAATCTGCCCCTTGGAGGTAAACCTATAAGCTGTGAGGGAGATCTAGAGCCCACCCCCCACTTTACCCAAACAAAACATTACCCACTTAGCCTGGGACTACCAGCTCAGATGCAAAACTTAAGGGAATGCCAAAGAAATCAGTCATCAAGGTAAGTAATATTTAGTGCCATATTTTTTAAAAAATCAAAACCGATGCAAGAAAAAAAATCCATAAATGAACAAAGTGTCAATGTTTTAAACAAAGACCAGATCCAACAGACCCATGCCCTGCCACATGTAACCTGAGGCAAAAGCAAACGCGGGCCCTTCTATACATGTGTTATGCATTTTTCATTGGTTCATTTTTTTTTTCTAGGAGTAGATGTAGAAAAACAAATTTTTGATGAGGTTGTTTCTATTCAAGCTGGGAAAGCAAAATTATAATAAATTATGTTTTTAATATATATAATACTTAAAACTAGAAGAAGGATGTTTTAATATACTTACTTTTTAATTTTTCAAAATTTTTTTCAAATAGTTTAATGTTCTACGGGGAGGGATTACCATTTAGAAAAATACTTAGAGGGCTGGCTCAGAGCCTACAACTCTTGATCTCAGGGCTGGAGAAAAGAAAGGAAGGAAGGAAGGAAGGAAGGAAGGAAGGAAGGAAGGAAGGAAAGGAAGGAAGGAAAGGAAAGAAGGAAGGAAGGAAGGAAAGAAGGAAGGAAGGAAGGAAGGAAGGAAGGAAGGAAGGAAGGAAAGGAAGGAAGGAAGGAAGGAAGGAAGGAAGGAAGGAAGGAAGGAAGGAAGGAAAGGAAGGAAGGAAAGGAAGGAAGGAAGGAAGGAAGGGAAGGAAGGGAGAAAGAAAGAAAGAAAGAAAGAAAGAAAGAAAGAAAGAGAAAGAAACTTAGAGTTTCCACTTTCAGGAAGAGGGAATAAATGTACTTTGCCCTATTCCTCCCAACAAATATAACTAAAAAACCTTGGACATTACATAGAAACAAACATGAGACTCCAAAAGGCAGAGGGAAAGAAGAATGACTAGGGACTTCAGGACCCAAGGAACACAGCAGTAAGTTCCCTGGCCTCCACTTGAAGCTGAAGCAGCCGGCGATGCTGAAATGCATTCAATGGGTACAGATAATAAAAGCTCCCAAAAAAGCCTGTTCACTCAAGCCAAGGACCAAGAAGTTGCAGCCCAGCAAGATGGAAAACTTTTAGGCCATCACCACTCTGCTCCAGCCAAGCACCCCAGAAAAAAACTATAGCCCTACCCCCACCCAGGCCAGCAAAGGTTGAATTGGGAGCCAGAACTTCTACCCCCCACTTTACCCCCTCCACAACAGATGTTTTCAGCAGAGGCCCAGGGAGGAAAGTCAGAACTTTTCACACCACCGCCCACACTTAAGGAAGCTACTCCCCCCAGACATATTTGCAAAGTCAGTGGAGGCCAGGTGGGAAGCAGTAAGGAAGCATTCCTACCCCTTCAGGTCAGGGAGGTGTCAGTGGAGGCCAAGGGCAGAGCTGTACTTTTAAAAACCTCCCCTCAAAAGAAATTTCCAGGTCCAGATGGCCTCACTGGAGAATTCTAAAAAATGTTTAAAGAAGATTTAACACCAATTCTACACAGTCCCTTCCAGAAAACAGAAGAGCAGGGAATACTTCCCAGTCAACTGATGAAGCTATTATTACCCTGATACCAAAATCAGACAAAGACAGTGCCAAAAAAGGGGGAAAACTACATACCAATATCTCCTATGCATAGACAGAAAAATCTTAAACTAAGAATTAGCAAACGCAACTCAGCAACATATGAACAAGTTACACACCATGACTATGTGGGGTTTATTCCAGGAATGCAAGTCTGGTTCAATATTAGAAAATTATCCATGTAACTCACCGTATCAGCAGGCTAAAGAGGAAAAACAATCACATGATCATATCAATCAATGAAGAAAAAGCATCTGACAAAACTCAATACCTTCTGCAAAACCACACAGACTTGATTACTGTAGGTATATAATAAATCTTAAAATCAAAGGCGCCTGGGTGGCTCAGTCGGTTAAGCGTCTGACTCCGGCTCAGGTCATGATCTCATGGTTCGTGGGTTCGAGCTCCACGTCGGGCTCTGTGCTGACAGCTCGGACCCTGCTTCAGATTCTGGGTCACCCTCTCTCTCTGCCCTTCCCCTGCTCACACTCTGACACACTCTTCCTCAAAAATAAACATAAAATAATTTTTTTTTTAAATCTTAAAATCAGTAGACTAATTCTTCCCACTTTGTTATTTTTTCCCAAAATTGTTTTAGCTAGTTTTTAATTCCTTGGCCTTTGCATATAAACTTTAGAATAATTTTGCATGGTTTTACAGAGGAATAGATAGACATAGATAATGGAAGCAACAGAGAACCCAGAAATGGAACCACACAAATATGCCCAACTGAGTTCTGACAAAGGTGCAAAAGTAATTCAATGGAAGAAAGATCATCTTTTCAATAAATGGTATTGGAGCAAGTGAATATCCAGAAGCGAAAAGAAAAACAAAACAAAACAAAAAAAAACCCTCCATCTAAGTCTCACACATCATACAAAAATGAACTCAACATGGGTCATGGACTTGTAAAACTATAAAACTTTTAGGAAAAACAGGAGAAAATCTTCACCATCTAGTGCTAGGAAAAGTCTTCTTAGGGTTGACACTAAAAGCATAAATACAAATAAAAATATTGATAAATTGGACTTCATCAAAATTAAAAACTTTTGTCCCGCAAAAAACCTGTTAAGAGAATGACAAAGGACATATGGGTGGCTCAGGAGGTTAAGTGTCTGACTCTTCGTTTTGGTTTAGGTCATGATCTCATGGTTCGTGAGTTTGAGCTCCATGTTAGGCTCTTTGCTGACAGTGCAGGGCCTGCTTGGGATCCTCTCTCTCTCTCTCTCTCAAAATAAACAAATAAACTTAAAAAAAAAAAAAGGAATGACAAGACAAGCTACTGACTCGGAGAAAATATTTGCAAACCACATACCTCGCAGAGGACTGGTATCTAAAAGATATAAAGAAAGAACTTCCAAAATTCAACAGTAAAAAAAAAAAAAATCCAATCATAAAATAGGCAAGAGACATAAACAGACATTTAATTTAAGAAGATATAGGGGTGCCTGGGGCTCAGGCGGGGCTCAGTTGGTTAAGTGTCTGATTTCGGCTCAGGTCATGATCTCACTGTTTGTGAGTTCGAGCCCCATACTGGGCTCTGTGCTGACAGCTCAGAGCCTGGAGCCTGCTTCAGATTTTGTGTCTCCCTCTCTCTCTGCCCCACCCTGCTCGCTCTCTCTCTCTCTCTCTCTCTCTCAAAAAATAAATAAATATTGAAAAAAAGTTTTTTAAAGAAGATATACAGATGGTGGAAGAGGACAAAAAGAAGATCTAGAGGTGGCAAATAAATACATGAAAAGATGTTCAATAGCATTAGCTATCAGAGAAATGCAAATTGAAAGCACAATGAAGTGTTACAACACACCTATCAGAATGGCTAAAATAAACAGTAGTCACAGTGCCTAAAGCTGGTAAAGACGCAGAGAAAATGAGTCAGTCATACATTTACACTGATATAAATGTAAAACACTCCGAAAAACATTTTGGTAGTTTCTTAAAAAACTAAACATGCAATCATCATATGACCTACCAATTGTGTATTTATCCCAGAAAAATGAAATTTTATGGTCGCACAAAAGCTTGTACATGAATGTTCATAGCAACTTTTAATAGGCCCTAACTGGGGCGCCTGGGTGGCTCAGTCAGTTAAGTGTCTGACTTCGGCTCAGGTCATGATCTCACAGTTGTGATTCGACCTCTGAGTCCGGCCCTGTGCTGACAACTCAGAGCCTGGAGCCTGCTTCAGATTCTGTGTTTCTCTCTGCCCCTCCCCCATTTGCACTCTGTATCTCTCAAAAATAAACAAACATAAAAAAAATAAAATAGAAAAAAACAGTCCCAAACTGGAAACAATCTAGTTGTCCTTCAACAAGTGAATGGTTTACACAAGCTATGGTATGGCTGTACCATGAAACACTATTCATCAATAAAAAGGAATGGGCTATTGCCCCAGGCAACAACTTTGAATCTGCACGGAATTATGCTGAGTGAGGAAAGCCAATTGCAAAAGGTTATATACTCTGGGGCGCCTGGGTGGCTGAGTCAGTTAAGCATCCAACTTCAGTTCAGCTCATGATCTCGCGGTTTATGGGTTTGAGCCCCACGTAGGGCTCTGTGCTGACCGCTCAGAGCCTGCTTGGTATTCTGTCTCCCTCTCTCTGCCCCTCCTCTGTTATGCTCTTTCTCAAAAATAAATAAATAAACATTTTTTTTTAAAAAAAAAGGTTATATACTCTGATTCCATTCACATAGCAGTCTTGAGCTGACAAAACAATAAAAACAGTGAACGTATTTGTGGTTGCCAGGAGTTAAGGACAGGATGGAGGTAGGAGTAGATGTAACCATAAAAACATAACATGAGAGATCCTTCTGGTGATAAAAATACTCTGTATCTTGACTATATCAATGTCAAAATCCTGGTTGTGATATTGTACTTTAATTTTGTGAGATGTTCCATTGAGGGAAACTAGAGGCCAGGCACATGGACTCTCTTGTATTATTTCTTACAACTTCATCTGAATCTACAGTTATTTCATAATTAAAAGTTTAATTTAAAATATAGAGGGGCGCCTGGGTGGCTCAGTCGGTTGAGCGTCCGACTTCAGCTCAGGTCATGATCTCTCGGCCTGTGAGTTTGAGGCCCGTGTTGGGCTCTGTGCTGACAGCTCAGGGCCTGGAGCCTGCTTCAGATGCTGTGTCTCCCTCTCTCTGTGCCCCTCCCCTACTCATGCTCTGTCTCTGTCTCTGTCTCTGTCTCACTCTCTCTGTCAAAAATAAAATAAAACATTTAAAAAATAAAATAAATAAAATAAAAAATATATATAAACGTGTCTATAGGAACACACATTTTCCTTCCTGCCTCAGACTCCAGTGTGGCTCTGAACAGCACTGCCTGGCTCTTGACAGGCATTCCACCTTGGCTCTTCTCCTTGACTTGCCGTCTGGCAAGTACACCGTCTGACTGCAGAATAGATTTTTTTAAATGTTTATGTATTTATTTGGAGTGAGAGAGAGAAAGAGAGTGACAGCATGAGCAACTGTGAGCAGGGGAGGGCCACAGAGAGAGAGAGAGGGAGAGGGAGAGAATCCCAAGCAGGCTCCATGCTTTCAGGGTAAGGCCTGGTGCAGGGCTCAAACTCACGAACCATGAGATCATGACCTGAGCTGAAATCAAGAGTCGGATGCTTAACTGACTGAGCCACCCAGATGCCTCAGAAATAGACTATTTGAAGACAAAACTCTCCTGGGAAATCTGGGCTCTGAATGCCTCCAGCCTTCCAATTCCTTTATTCCCAATCATTCTGTTTTCCAGGATTTGGCCCTTTATAAAGCTGATGAAAAGGCCCACGGCTCACTCTTTCTAGGCAGTGCATCTCTAAGCAAGGTCCCGGGATTACTTATGTCACCACAATCAGCCAAGATGTTTGTTTCAAGGCTTATTCCTGGGCCTACAGGATTAGAATTTTAACTAGCACCCTAGATGAATTCCAATGCAACCAATAGGGCTCAACTTTGTCTGAAGTCATGATTTTCTGGAGAGGCACAAGGAGTTCCCACACTGGGATATTCTCTAAAAGGACTTTCTGAAAGGGAAGAGGCTAAGTGGGGACCACTGTGCCTGCCTTGGCTCCTGCTCCAGTGAGGACACAGACACCCCCCCCACCCCCACCCCACCCCGTGCCTTGGGGCCATTGGCTGGGAACTCACCGCAGTGTTTGGCTCAATGAGGCGGTGCTGCAGCTTCTGGGCATCTTCCCATTGCCCTGTGAGGCAGAGTCGCTCCAGCTGGCACACCTGAGCCCCCAGGACATTGGCCAAGGCACACACGCCCCCCACAGCTCCTGCCCCAGAGTAAGATGCAGAACATCAGCCAGAGCCTCTTCTCACAGACAATGTCAGACCCTGGTCCCCAGCACCCCTTATTCTGGGGAGAGAGGATGTGGATTTCTGTGCCATTGGCCGGCCATGTCAAAGGCATGCTCTGTGAGTCCACAGAGAACAGATCTCTAGAGAGAAAAGCTGCCAGCATATTTGAAGTAGAATCCCACAGGCTGAAGGTCAGGGAACAGAGCCTGAGGCTAACCTGAGAACAGTTCCTTCCGTGCATCCCCCCCCCCCCCCAATACACCTCCCAGAGTAAAGTCCCACCTGCCACTTGACACCTCCATGATCCTCTAATAGCCCCCTGACTCATCCGTGCGGGAAGGGGGTGGAGTGGACAGGAAGCCTTTGCTCTTCTGAAATCTTATTCCCCCCAGTGAATTCAGCCTGGGACAGTGCTGGGGGTGGGGGGCAGTGGAAAGAGCTCTGGACACAGTCAGGAGACCAGGCATTTCCTCCCACTGGTTGCATGAACTTGCACAGGTCATAGACCTCCGGGTCCTCTTTGTTCTTATCTGGGCAATGAAAACAGGCTGGCTGTGATCTCAGGAGGCCCTGCCACTCTGCCAGCCTGGGATGTGATTCTAAGTCTAGTTAGGAGTGGCCTCAAGACTGGAGAGTGAGAAATTTGGAATGAGCTTATATAGCTGCCATTTACTGATCCCCACTCTGTGCCAGGCACTATGCAGACACGGGGCCAATGCTCTCAAATTCTTGTAACACCCCCCTGCTTTAGAGGGTAGAAGTTCAGGCCCAGAGAGGTTGAACACCTTGCCGGGTGGTACTCAGTACACGGCAGAGCTGAGATTCCAACTCACATCCCCGAGCCTCCAGAGCCTGTGCTCTTTCCAGCTGCCCCCCTCAGGAACGAGGCTTCAATTGGTCCCCTCTTCTGCCATTGCTCTTTAGAGACTGTGACGTGGCAGAGGAGAGACGTGCAAGGTCCTAGATAATAAGCCAAAGTCTGTGGAGACCAGGAAAAAGGAATGGGCATTGCCCTCTGCAGCACCAGAAAAGTAACTCAGATCTGCACTTGCTGGGGCTTCAGCCAAAGGGAGAAAATGCTTCTTCTCCTCCCCCTTGAGGGCTTAAAACCAACCCGAACCCAAGCACCTTGACCCACAACAGACAAGCTCATTTGGTCCAATGGTGACATTCCCGGGACCTTGAACTGGAACAGAATCAGGCAGCTGAAGGTCCCTGGCCCATTCCTACAGGTCTGACAATTCCTTCCGGCCTAGCACCCAGGTGAGAGGAAGCCACACTCCTGGATGAGAGGAGAGGCCCTAAGGCCTGTGTCCTCAGAGAATGATTTACAAGGTGACATCAGAGGAGCTAAGTCTGTTACCGAAGCACCGAGCTCAGGACTTAGAACAGCAGGCATCCCTGCTACAGACCAAGGATGGTACAGAGCCACCCTCTTCTGCCCAAGGTCACTCGTAAGCACCCAATATTGAGACTTCTGAGGTTTCCAAGCAGACAGGCTGGCAAAGGGCCCCCTGCAGACCCAGACGCAGCCTGCATGGTTTCTCCCAGCACACCCAGGGCGGTGAGGGCGGGTGGGCAGGGGTCCTGGGTGTACCACCCATGACGGTGTGAGAGCGGCGGGAGGCCTACCCACGGCATAGCTGGCCAGCAGGAAGCCAGCCGATCCAGCCAACACCTGGAAATCCTGCCTCCCGGTCTTGTGAACAATCAGCCCCATCCTGGTCACCTGCAACAGCAAACCCGGGTGAGAGCTGCACCCAGAGCCTCAACACCAACGGAGAAGGGGGCCGAGCGAGGGTGGGAGGAGAGCCCAGGCCCCAGAGAGCCACCCCAGAACTCAGACAAAGCCCCAGAGAGCCCACACGATGGAAAGAACCCAAACAGGAGCCCAGGACTGGAGTGGGTTCCAGAGCTGCCCTGAAGTCGCTAGCACAGGAGAAGAGGAAGGAGCCCCAGCCAGGAGCTGCTGCCACTCACATCGCCACCACTGTCCTTGATGCCCACGATGTTTGGGTGCTGGGAAAGCGTGACCACCGCATCCACCGGCAGGTCCAGCCCCGTGTTGGCTGGGACGCTGTAGAGCACCACAGGAATCGGGGAGAGGTCAGCGACCTGCGAGAGGCAGAGAAGAGGGGAGAGGCAGAGGGCAGCTGCCCCAGGCCCGCCACGAGCCCACCACCACCAGCTCCGGGCCTGGGGCGCTACGGGGCCCCTGGACAGGCCTACCTCCTGGACTAGAAGTCACAGTGCCACGTGCCCTGCTTGTAAGCAATTGATGAGTAATATTTCATGAGTGCTTTCTGTGTGCCAAGCTCAGTTCTAAGTCCTCTATTTTCTGATGGAACTTAGTCCTCACAACAACCCTGTGAGGAAGACACCATCATTCTGACCATCTGAGAGGGGAGGAAACAGCAACACAGTGTGGCCGGGCCAGTGGCCCGGCACCAGGTGGCGGCTAGCGCCTGGGGGCATCCCTCCCATCCCACAGGTGTCATTCATGGAAGTAGGCTCACCCCTTGGCCCCTGGCCTCTCTCCTCTCCCCAGGCAGTCTCCTCTCCTCGTCCAGCCTTCCCTTGGTCCCAGGCCCCAAACCCATGCCCAACCCTCACACCCTACCTTGGTGTAGTGGTGAATGAGGGCGGCGCTGCTCATGCGGCCACGATAGAAGCAAGGGGTCACCACGATGGCGGCGTCAGCCCCAACCTGGGCCATGCTCACAGTCATCTCCACCGTGGCTTGAGTGGCTGCAGGAGGAAAGAGGGAGTCTTCCCTGTAGGCCATGGAGGGTGAGAGCAGGAGGCAGAAGGGCAGGGCTAGGACCCTGGGGCAAGCAAGGGGGGCAGAAGGGAAGGAACCAGCAGGCTGAACCAACCCCAGGGCCAAGGAGCCTGGCTTCCCACCCCAGGCACCCCCAAGTACCCCTAGGGCCCAGAGCATTGTGGCCTCACACTCGCAGCCAGAGCCAGCTAGCAGCAGTTTGTCCTTGGGCATGGCCTGGCGGACTCGGCTCACCACCTCCAGCCTCTCGCTGCTGGTCAGGAAGGGGAACTCGCCATTGGAGCCCTGCACCACGAAGCCTGATGAACAACCAGGATATTGGTGTTACGCTCACACAGGTTCCTACCTCCCCAACACCATAGCTTTGCGCATATCTCCTTCTCATCTTTGTCCTGAGGCAGGCAGAATGTTTCACCCAGTTGCGGTCACAGTGTCCACACCGTTTTTCTTTGTGTTAATGAAATGTGTCAGCTATACCCCAAAGAATCGATGATAATGTAACCCACAGGTGCGTACCCAACAGTCATGGCAACCCTCCCCTATCACGTTTTTCTTCCTCCTCTAACCGTCCTGACTCAGGTGCTATTGTTCCCACTCAAGTCTTATACCCTGAGACATACATATGGACCCATAAACGACATATAACAGTTGTGGCCATTTTAAACTGTATAGAAATGGAATCAAGATCATACAACCTTCTGCAGTCTGCTATTTTTGCTCAAGATTATGCTGTGAGCTTTGTCCATAGCAGCGCACAGGTCTGATTCATTCATTTTAACGGCTACAGAATATTCTATTTGAAGTCAGACTACAATTTACTTTTCATTTTCCCTTTGAGGACACTTAGAATGTTTCCTTAGTTTTGCTATTACAAACAATGCCGAAACGACCATGTTCTACAGTCTTCTGTGCCCATGTCTGAGCTTCTCCACGGTTTCTTTAGGTTTGTAATTGCTGCGTCACACGTATGTGCATTTTCACGTGCCAAACATCTCTCTCAATAGCCAGTTCATACCCCATCAGCACATAGAAGAGTCCGTTAGTGTTCATCCGTGTCAACACCGGGTATTGTCAGAATTAATATTTGCCAGTTTTCTGGGTGAAAAGTGATACCTCATTATTTTACTTCACATTTTCCTGTTTTATTGATCATGTGAGAAGTTTCTAACATCACCGGGTAAGGTGTCAACTCTTTTATATAAATCCATGAGAGACCAGGAGATTTGATGCTGTTTGACTGAATCCGAAGGGAAGGTTAGTAAAACCGTCCTCCTCTCCGCTTTTTCATTTAACTCTCTCTACCCTCTTCTTCCTCCTCTCTACTCCAGTCCATCCTCAAAACACTGTTCTTAAATAGGTGACAAATACAGCATATGGCACGGCGAGACTATTAATAAACAGGAGACTGCTTGGGAGAAAGGAATGAAAAGAAAGCTGGAGGCGATACTGATCTACAATACAAAATCCCCGCTGCACCGTTGAGGGAGATGGGCCATCATTTTGATTTGGAGCTTCCTGACAGTCCAAGCTAAAAGGGAAATGTGATCAGCTGACAGATATGCAGAACTCCAGATAAAAGCAAAGCAGCTGCCCGGGGGAAACACACAGTTTCCTGGCATCGGGACCAAGAGAGACTGTTCCCGTGAGTCATCCTTAAGGGACACAATGTGATGTAGAGTCAACTTTTCACCACAAACCTTTTTCCATGCTGTTCGCTACACCATTAGATTCCACTCAGTGGACTGCCAGAATGGCTCACTGGATACTTAGCAATCCCACCCCCTGCCAGCTTTTTTGCCTTGGTGATATTGTAGGGAGCATCTTGAGGCAAATAGTTTTTGGCTTCTGTTGTGCTGCCTCCTCAGGATCCATTTCTCCGTGTCAGGCCGGGAGCCTCCTTCTGTGTCGGTACAAATGGTGTTAGTGCTTTCCCAGTGGGTCACCCCCACTCTTGAGTTGCCAACCCTGGAGAGGACTGGACCAGCACCCTCTGACTAGGATTCTGAGGTCAGGCTTTCACCAGTCCCTCTGTGCAAATGCCAAAGACATCTCCCTCCCTCCCCAACCCTGCCCGCTTGCCCCCACCTTGCCCCCACCGCCCAGCCCGGTTCTTACTCCAGCTGCTTCTTCAGCCATGTCCACTCACTCCCAAGTCCCGCTTCATTCTGGCGGCCAGTGCCACGGGCCCCTGAGCAGTTAAGACCGCTGGGTCTTGCGCTCTCAGAGAGGAAGCAGGCCCCTGTGGTCAAGACTCCCGGTGGCCTTTCCCTTGTCTCCTGTAAAGGAGCATCTGACCCAGGCCTGACTCCCGAGGAGGAGGCCAGGCCAGGCTAGGGAAGAGGGAGTATCACAGAGTCGGGGACGCACTGGACCCAACTCCCCTCTGGCTTTTGAGGAAGTTAGTTATATCAAGTCTCTGAGTCCCTGTTTCCTTTTCTCTGGGATGGTAATAAAATCATTTTGATCCTACCTTATAAGGCTATGTTAAAGGCCCAAACAAGAAAAGGTAAGAGAAAGTACCCTGAAATCTGTGAACTGATGCTGGCGAGAGCCCCCTCCTTCTCCTTGGAGGGATGCCCAGTTTCGGGCCCGATGTGCCTCTCTCTGCTGGTGCAGCAAGGGGACTGGAGGAGTGGAAGGGCCAAGGGTCCCGGGTGGGTCGGGGAGTGAAGACAGGGAGCGGTTCTGAACTCAGAGGAACCTGGGTGTAGCTCTCAGTGCAGCCCCTGATCAGCTATGAGATCTTGGGCACGCGGCTTAACCAAACCTCAGCTTCCTCACATGAAAAATGGGGAGAGTATCAGTGCTCTCCTTAAAGCATTGTTGTAAGGCTCAAATGAGATACTATGTATAAAGTGCTTGGATGAGAACCCGGCCTGCCGGCCGTGTTAGCTGTGATTACTATGGAGTCAGGAGAAAGTGCACAAGCCTTAAATGAGAAGGGTGGCAGCTTTCCATCTGAGGTGGAGGAGGATGGCTGGTGTGGAGGGGAGGCCGCACTCAGGAACCTCTCCCGACCCCTCCAGCTGCAAGACAAAGGGGCTCATCACAGACGCTACTCTCTCTTGGCCCCATGGTCAGGCTGGCCACTCCAGGGAGCCAGAGCGGCCTGGGAAGAGGAGTGAGTGTTTGGGGCTGGGGATGCATATCTCCTTACCAAGAGAATATACTTGAGTTGGTGGCTTAGTGGCCATTTTCCCTATGGCACAACTGTAATAAAACCTTGACATTTTGAACTACTTTTAAATTAAGAGAAAAGTTGCAGAAATAGTGCAGGGGATTTCCACACCTCCCTCACCCAACCTCCACCAATGATAAGATCTTACTATTTATTTAGTACAATGATCAGAACCAGAGAATTAGCGCTGGTAAGGTACTAACTTGCAGACTTTAGTTGAATTTTGCCAGTTTTAAACTTCTTTAAAGATTCCAAATTCCTAATTAGCCAATCTGAAATTGTATGCAATAAACTTTTAATAAGGGATTTAAGATCTTCCAAATAAACACATGCATTTTATGCATTTTTACAATCACTTTCAGAAGTCACACCTCACTACCCTTGCTTTTTGTCTAATTTAGCAGCCTCCAACATTTTCTAGTATGACAGACCCCATTTTTTTCCATTAATATTTTTGTCATAAAGTATTTTACCTTTTTATTTTTTATTTAATTACTGTATTTTTAAAGTAGGCTCCACACCCAATGTTGGGGCTTGAACTCATGACCGTGATCTGAGATTAAGAGTCGTATGCTCTACGGACTGAGGCCACCAGGCTCCTCTTATTTATTTTTTTAAAGTAATCTCTACATCCAACATGGGGCTTAAACTCACAACCCTGAGATCAAGAGTTGTGCACTCTACCAACTGAGCCAGCCAGGCACCCCTGTTATGAAGTTATGAAGTATTTTAAATTTAAAGCATATTATAGGGGCGCCTGGGTGGCTCAGTCGGTTAAGCGTCCGACTTTGGCTCAGGTCATGATCTCGGGGTTTGTGAGTTCAAGCCCTGCGTCGGGCTCTGTGCTGACAGCTCAGAACCTGGAGCCTGTTTCAGATTCTGTGTCTCCCTCTCTCTCTCTGACCCTCCCCCGTTCATGCTCTGTCTCTCTCTGTCTCAAAAATAAATAACGTTAAAAAAATTTTTTTAAAGCATATGTATATTAGTATTTATATAAAGTCACTATTAATAATGTTAAAAATATTCAAATACTGGGGCACCTGGCTGGCTCAGTCGCTGGAGCACGTGACTCTTTTTTTTTTGTTGTTGTTATTTTGAGAGACAGTGAGGGGAAGGGGCAGAGACAGGGAGAGTGAGAGAATTCCAAGCAGGCTCTGCTCCTCTGCGTGGAGCCCGGCGTGGGGCTCCATTCAGGGCTCGAGCTCACAGACCATGAGATCATTACCTGGGCCAAAGTCAGACACTTAACTGATGGAGCCACCCAGACACACCTGGAGCGTGTGACGCTTGATCTCAGGTTGTGAGTTCGAGCCCCACGCTGGGTATGGAGATTACTTAAAATAAAATCTTCAGAGGTGCTTGGGTGGCTCACTTGGTTGAACGTCCCGACACTTGATTTTGGCTCATGTCTTGATCCCATGGTCACGGGATAGAGCCCCATGTCGGTTCACCGTGGAGCCTGCCTAAGAGTTTCTCTCCCTCTCTCTCTGCCCCTCTCTCCTGCTTGTGCTTTCTCTCTAAAATAAAATAAAATAAAATTTTAAATAAAATCTTAAAAATAAATAAAATAAAAATATTCAAATGCTTCCAATTATGTCCCATAAAATCAATTGACCACACTTAGGGTGTTTGTAGATTTTTCCATCCTTTGCAAGGATTCGGGGGACCTTCTTCCCACAGGTTGAGGCCAACAGGCTGGGAAACACTGGTAAGTTCACAATCAATGCAAATGGGACACTTCTATGTAAAGGAGTCATTGGGGGGTTAGACAGTGCTGTAGAGCTGACCTCTCTCAAGTTTCACCGGAGAGATAGCTGCCTCACTGGAGATCATCCCTTGCCCCAGAAACGGCTTCTTTAGACCCAGGAAGAGGAGGCAGGGAGAGTCCCAGGCTTGTGGGAGGGCACAGAGAGTGTCAGGACACGGGGGAAGAGGGCAGGGATAAGCATGAGTGAGGGAGACCCGTGTGGGGACGGCGGGGCATTGGCCTAAGGGGCAGCACAGGGAAGGGATTTGGGGTCTGAGCTTTGGAGTCGGGCAGAGCTGGGCCCCACCTCCAACAACATCGCATAGTGTCTATGCCCTATCAGGCGAATGACACCTCTGAGCTTCAGATGTCTCATCTGCAAAACGGGGACACTGCAAATCCTTCCTTATGGGGCCTTGCTGTAACAACACACAGCATGGCGTAGACTAAAGTCTGAACAGGAAAAGAAAAAAAAATTACTAGTAATACTACTAATTAGTAGCACTAGCATCAGCGGCAGCCCCGGCATTAAGAACATAAACAAGAAGGGAGAGTATGGGGCACAGGGGCTCTGTAGGCAGGTGGTGGGAGGCACTAACGCAGGTCTCAGTGGGCTGGGGGAAGCAGGGGGGGCCGGGGGAGGGCACTGCAGTGCAGGATGCCACACGACTTGAAAAGCAGCAGGCAGGGTGAAGAGGACCCCAAAAAGGACAGGAGACCCACATCCCAGTTTGCTTACGAGCTTCTGAAAGCCTGTCTATCCCCCCACCACCCACACCTGGCTGCTTCCTCCTTCCCTGGCAATAGCAGGTTGGTGGGTGCTGAGCTCCCTGGAGACAGCCCAACCCCCAGAACCTGAGACCCGGAGAAGATTTATGGACTTTTTTTTTTTTTTCTGATTTACGGAGTCTTGAATCAGCCTAGCATAAAGGCCCACACAAAGAGGACTTTGGGGGCAGGAAGCCTCTCCCCATATCCCTTCCCAGTGCTGAGGCTGGCCACAGAGCCCCCAGACCCAGAGTGAGGGTATACAAGGCTTTATTGGCTCAGTTCCAGGCATTCGGCATCAGTGTGGGGCTCTCAGCTGCTCCTGGGCTCTGCCTCTATCTTCTCCCGGTGGGTCTTCAGGGGCCTGCGAGTCTGTCTCAGCTTCTTCGCTTCCTTCCACCCCCGCCCCCTCCATCGGGGGCCATCCTCTGTGGCAGACCGTACTCACAGAGCCAAAGGGGCCCAGGGCCTGCCCTTCAGGAAGAAGGGATTTGGGTGGCACCATCTCGCCACAGGAGAGAAAACAGGCCTGCAATTGTGTGCCAGCCCTGTTGGGGGAAAGGGGTGTCTCCATCCGTGGTTAGGTGGCTTCAAAGGGGTGGTAGGTCTGGTGGCTGCGGTTGGGCAGGCTATGGCTCTGGTGGTTCAGATGACCCTGGTGTCCATAGTGACCGTGGCCATGGATGGCGTGTGTGTGGTTCGCGCCAGCTACGGTGGTTTCCCGCTGGGTGAGGAAATTCCCTTTCAGCTTCAACTCCACCTCCTCGAGGGCCTTCAGCTCCTCCTGGTTGACGTCTCTGGACTCCAGGTGGCCTGAGTTCTGGTAAGCTATGGCACGCTGCAACATGGAATTAGCCAGCTGCTGTCCTAGGGTGTCAATCTCCTTGGTGCAGGCAGCCACAGCGGCCCATGTGGGCTCGTCCGTGGACGAGGATTTTGCAGACTCCTTGTGGGTCTCTTTGGTCACTGAGGCCCCAGACGTCCTCTGCTTGCTGGTGAAGGACTCCCGGCGCAGAGTTGTGCCCGCCTCTCTTTGCCTTGTGGTGAGAGTCTCCATGTGAATGGTGGTGCTGGCTTCTCCGCTGCCGCTCTCGGGTGGTGGGGTGGCCGTGCTGCTGCAGGCGGCCAGCCTCTCTTCGGAGAGGCGACTGAAGTGAGATTTAATCCAGTTCTCATTCTTTGCTTTGTGACATTCCGGTGGCTCCTGCACATTTTGTGCAGACGCGGCGGATGCCTTCCTTCTTCTCTTCCTCTGAATCCACAGCATGAGGCCTCCCCCTCCGAGTAAGAGGGCAGTCCCCAGCACCACCTTGCATGATGGTTGCTGGATGAGCTCCAAGAAGGCCTCCAGGACCCTAGGCTGGGCGGGCAGAGCTAAGAGCACACTGGGAGTGGAGGAGCCCGGATGGTATGGTTCATGCTTGAAAGGGTAGATTCCCAGAGGCTGTCTGGCAGGTAGGGCCCCAGCTGTACCCTTCCTAGGATGCCCCTCCCACCTCAGCAATGAACCCCATTGTGAGGAAGGTGGTTGGGGGGGGGGGTGGGGGGGCAGAGGCCACAGCATCCCTCATGTCCAACCTGGTAGGCATTTCCTGAGGCCCAAGTCCTGTCTCCCACCTGACAGCTAGTCCCAAGGTGAGTGGAAAAGCAGCTTCCCCAATTCTGAGTTTCTTCCACCTTCTGCTTAAGACCCATTCTGCAACTCAAGCCTTCTTATTTTCCAATCTCTGGTTTCTCTCCCTCTCTATTCCTGTGCCCCCTCCCCGGGGGTGGGGGGAGGCAGGAGCCACTGACCATGGCTGAAGGACCCCCTTGGCCAGGCTGGCATCCATCCCTGGCTGCCTGACACAGGTGTCTCCTTCCATTCAAGGTCCACCCCTGCTGGCAGCTTAGCACATCCCATCCCCATTTGCAGCCCCAACCGCCTTAACTAAGCAGAGTCCAGAAGGAAAGGGGCCCAGGAAAGAGCTCATTCTAGAATAACATGAGGTCATAACTGGGGGGAGACAAGCAGTGGGTTGAGAAGGCAGAGCAGACAGGACAGAGGGATTCACCAGATCCCAGATCTCAGAGGCCATTCCAGGATGGGGGCTGCTACCTCTTGTCTTAGTGAGGCACCTGCAAACCCAGAATGTGCCCCCCTCCCCCATGTGCCCTGGTTAAAGGGCACAGTTTAACGTTTTTTATTTATTTTTGGGACAGAGAGAGACAGAGCATGAAGGGGGGAGGGGCAGAGAGAGAGGGAGACACAGAATCGGAAACAGGCTCCAGGCTCTGAGCCATCAGCCCAGAGCCTGACGCGGGGCTCGAACTCACGGACCGCGAGATCGTGACCTGGCTGAAGTCGGACGCTTAACCGACTGCGCCACCCAGGCGCCCCAAGGGCACAGTTTAGACTGTGACCAGGTGGACCACCTGGCCAGGCTCTCTGTGGGTACAGACAATGGAAAGCCTGGCCCACAATCCGAAATTATATCAGAGCGTCTCGGGGGGAGAAACAGGCCTGGGCCACTCTATTTTTCTTCCAGAGGCACATAACACATTTAAAAAAATATATTTTTTACTAAAAAAAAAATTTTTTTTCCTTAAAAATAATTTTCACTTAAAAATTTTGTTGAATATTCATTTTTTTGAGAAAGAGGGGCAGAGCATGAGAGGGACAGGGGCAGAGAGAGAGAGAGAGAGAGAGAGAGAGAGAATCTGAAGCAGGCTCCAGGCTCTGAGCTGTCAGCACAGAGCCCAACACGGGGCTCGAACCTGCGAACCGTGAGATCATGACCTGAGCCAAAGTCAGATGCTCTGCCAACTGAGCCATCCGGGTGCCTCAGTATATTTCAATTTTTTAAAGTGAAGAAATACCAAAACAGGGTTGTAGAAATTGTGATTTTTTTTTAAAAGTTTGTTTATATAGTTATCTCTACACTCAATGTGGAGTGTACACATGAGTGTACTGATGACCCCAAGATCAAGAGTCACGTGCTCCTCTGACTGAGCCAGCCAGGTTCCCCTACCCTGTGGGGTTTTTTTTTTTAAGCAAAATATTTTATTTAACAAAGTAACGGCTTCAATGTATACCATAATATCCCCAGTCTACATACTAAGGGAATAAGATACAAGCTCATAGTTTTATGGGTAACATCTCTCTAGTCCTGCTGAAGTAGCTCTGTGGTCATCCACTAACCTCATGTGGAAATAACAATTCAAAGTTCATCTCTGAGGTTGTTTGCGGGAGTGAGTTCAGAGCCAAATGGCCCCTCTGCAACAATCTTACCTTCCAGTCTCTAGTTATAACTTTCATTTAAGAATGATACTCTTTATTCATATAATCAGGAACATTTAACAATGCAAAAACAAGTAGAAATAGAGAGCTACACAGTTTTGGCAATACCTTCCAGAAGAATCTCTTAACTGTTCACTGATTCATCAAGAGTAGGTTCCCACCTCCTCTTTGGAGGACCTTTAACTTATCACAGGAGGCCCTGGCAATGTGGTATGCGATGGCTTCTTCCTCTGCCCCTGAGTGTTGGGCTGCAGAGCCAGCCCTGGGGACCCGGATAGGGCCAGAGAAACATTGTTTGTACAGCTAAAGTTGCTCACAGCTCCTTCCCTGGGCATTCTGGCTGTGTCCTGGGAGCAGTGACAGGACCCTATGGCTCTATTCCTTGTGCCAGGGCCTCCCACTTTGAGCTCCTTGAGAGGAATGCATTAACCTGGTGGCTCAGTTTCCATTCTAAAATGAGGAAATCAGACTAGAGAGGTTCAGTGATTTCTCCAAGGTCGCCATAACCAGCAACACCAGGACTTTTATCCAGGCCTTCTCACTCTCGATGCTGAGCTCCTTCTACACAGCCCACTGCCTCCCTGGCGTGTGGGTAAGAGAGAGATGAGGCGGAAACAGGAGCCTGTATGGGTTGCACGGGAGACAGGTTAGTGGGCACCTGTGGCCCGCGGCCTGCCAAATCCACTGCAGCCTGTGCTCCTGGGCACCTCCATGCCCTCTGCAGGAGTGGGTGAGTGGGCAGAAGGAAGGGAAGGGTCCAGAGAAGAGCCTGTGGGTATCCGTGGATTCTCTGGGTAGTAGGCAGACACTGGATGCAAAGTTCACCCTCCCCACCCCTTGCACTCGGGTGTCCTTGAACCTGGAAGGTGAAGAAGAGTCTTGTCTTCCCTCCTCTTAAGATTCAAGGAGCTAGGGGTGCCTGGCTGGCTCAGTCAGCGGAGCATACAACTCTTGATCTTGGGGTCCTGAGTTTAAACTCCATATTGGGTGTACAGATTACTTAAAAAAATTTTTTTAATAAATAAAAGATTCAAAATTCTCAGTTTGCTTCAAAAGACCCAGGCCTCGGTCCAGACTTTCAGGCCCCAGTGAACTGAGCCCAAGTAGAAATTTACTTAGAGTTTGTGTCACTGCTCAATGTGGGCATCCACAGGGCATTCATTGTGCCCTAGGGAAGCATCGCATCACCTCAGCACTGGGATGGGGTGTCAGTCAGGCCAGCAGTCACTGTCATAAAGCAGCTTTTCCCACAATGCCAATGGTGCTGTCATTCTAGCAACTGTTATCACTGGATCAATACCTTCTAATGTATATCACCCTTTAACTATTTATAGCATGCTTTCATTTGCACTGTCTTGGATTTTTCTCCCCGCCATCCTATGATGTACACCTTATTACTCCCGTGTCAGATGGGGAGAGTGGGGTTTAGAAAGATTATCTCAAAGCTAAGTCAGTGGCAGAGCTGTGATTTAAATCTAGACTCCCTTCCCCCCTGCCCTGCCTCAGTCAGAACCTCTCCATTCCCAAAGCTGGTGCCAACCATACTTTTATTTGTTGAAACAATCTGGTCTAGTGATTCAGTGGTTAGTGCAGTGGAGTAAAACCAAGTATGGTCCTGCAGTCAGACCTGGGGAACTTGGGCAAGTGATTGTGTCATTCTGAGCCCCAGCTTCCCATCTGTGAAATGGGGCTAATGAGATGACTGTCTCAGGGACTCGTCATGGGTGATAGATGAGGGTGAGCAGGGCAGGATGGGAGGAACTGACCACTTCTTTCCTTCATTTATTGTGCCTGTGGCTGTGTCGTGTGTTGACTGTCACAGACGTCTGGTCCCAGGCCTCAGAGAGGGGAGATCCACGTGTAAAGAGAGACATGAGTCAGAGGATCCAGAACAGGAATTCTGCCAAGGGAGGCTTGGCCCAGAAGAGAGTGGGCTAACACGGCTTTTAGGGGGACGAACCCACTGGCTGAGTTGCCACGTGACACCCCCAGTTGCCTTCCCAACTGCACAGTGTTTGGTTGACAAGGACTTTTATACCCATTATCTAGTTTGATCCCCACAATCATGCTGCGCTAAGAAGGCACTTTGGCAGTGAGATTCAGTCAAGGTTGCAAAGCAGCAAGGAGCTTCTGGCCTGTCTCTTGACTCCAGACCAGTGCCCCCTGCTCCTTTCCCATAAAGGACCACCGGGGTACCCAACTGTCTCTGAGTAGCTCACTGGCTGAGGAGATTGGGGTCATCCACATCTCCCCCCAAGTCCCCCAGAGGACAGGCCCCACTTACCTCGAAAGGGGAAGGCACCCAATTTGTGCAGATTCTCCTCCAGTTTCCCATAGTCTACCTCCGCGGTGGCAGTGAAGGGGGTGGTCACAGGGGGGTAGATGCCTGCAATGTCCATCTTCCTTCCCTCTCCTGAGGCCCAGCCCCCCACCTTCCTGGACAAGCCCCTGCTCAGCCCCTGCCTCAGGGAAGACCAGACTCCACGGCCCAGCATCTCTGCAAGAGGCCTGAAGCCCAGCTGGTCTCTGCCCCTGCGCGAGGCTGTTTGGACTCCTTCCTACCCTGTTAATGATCAGTGTGTCTAGTTAAAAATTTGCTGCCCCCTGACTGTTGGTGTTGGGGCAGGCCTGGGCTGGGCGTCCCCAGGGTCAGAGGTCAAGACTTTAGGCCCCATGGGTTCTCTCTCTGTAGGGAGCAGCTGGAGAAATGCCACAACCCAGCGTCCCTCTGGCCAGAGGGCGGGTTCCTGGGGTACGGACCCTAAACGGCTTCTCCAGCGGGGCTTGGGCCCTCCTCCCACAATCCCCAGCCCCAAAGCCAGCTGATTGGCTGAGCAGGCCCGGCCCTGCGGGAGGCGCGGCTGGGGAAAAACTGCAGGCAGCAGCGCGGCGCTGCTCTCCGAGCCCCTGAACCCCCGCCAGGCTCCTCCTGTGCGGGCTGCCACGTGACAAGGCTGTGCTGGCCACATAGCCCCATAGGACGGCGGTCACCGGTACGGAGCGGGGGAGGGGCGGGATGGGTGCGCGGGGAAGCTGGTCCGCGCTGGGGATGTGGGAGGAGGGCTGGCAGGAAAGAAGCAAGAAGACACCCCTGTAGGAAAAGCAACAAGGCCGGGGCCGAAAGGCTCTAAGTTCCCCTCTTCCCCGAGCCTGCCCTTGCTCCAAAGTTTTCCTTCATTCCTAAACATTTCAGACACAAATAGAAACAAACGTCACAAATAGCAAAAAGACACTTTTTTTTTTTTTTTTTTTTTTTTTTAATTGCGGTAGCTTGTGGGTGCCCGGGTCGTATGCAGAAGAATGGCAGGGTTGTCAGCTCTGGGGGCCATTACTGTGATCCTCTGGCTGTACCCAAGGGACAGCCTGGGTGCCAGGGGCAGGTGTTTACTGGGCTGGCACAGGCTGGGGGGTCTCCTGCACACTCTCAGCAGGACCCTCCAACCCGTTCTGCTCTGCCCCTGGCTCTGGGTGCTCCAGAGCCTGCCGGGTGTCAGCCTGCCACAGTTGCACCAGGTCCGTGGGGGTCTTTCCTGCCTGGGGGAACCAAGAGGAGATGCCGTCACTGTTCAGAAGTTTGTACCAGAAGGCGCCTTCATCTGAACCAGGGCTTCCAACTGGACGCACTTGGCCGTGTCTAGAGGTGGCTTTGGTTGTCACCATCAGGGGAGCGGAAACTACTGGCATATGGTGCACAGAGGTCAGGGATGCTGCTTTAAAAGCCTCCAGTACACAGGACAGTCCCCACAACAAGGAATTATCCAGCCCCACTTACCAATAATGTTGTGGTTGAGAAGCCCTCATCTACTTCCTCCCCACATCGTCCTGACTTTCCCATTATCCCCTTAGCCTTTCTTGAGGCAGGGGGACCTTTCCATTCCCCCCTCTTTTGCTATTGCACTGGGCCCCAAAGAAGAGCTTGGGCTAGGGGATATAGGACCCTTGGAGAACTCCAGGCCCGCCAGGCCAACACAATGTGCTAGCAGTGGTTGTGCCAACCAAGTGCTTAGTTAGGTTCCTTCTAGCTCTGTCTCTCCACGATTCTGGCCTCCCTGGGCCTGGACATTAGGACTTCCTTGCATCTTTTGGGAGGGGGCTTTGGGAAGTCCTCTTACTGCCCCTCCTGGCCGTTTCTCTGCACTTGCACTCTAGACAGAGACAAGCATAAGAGCGAGTTGGGAAGGTGGGTGGTCCCCAAATCTCCAGGGGCCCAAAGAGACCTTCCACTGTGAGGGTGCTCCAAGGGCAGGCTGAGTCTTGCTTGGCTCTGTATTTCCTCCAGGTTCTTGGCACAGAGCCTGGGGGAGTTGTGCACACTGATTACTGAATCTGGGAAGGAATGAACTTACCAGGTTCTTGGTCATCATGTCAGCCCCATGCAGAAGCAGCAGTTTGATGATTTTGTAGCGGTTGAGCCTCACAGCATCGTGCAGGGCACTGTCCCCTTCCTAGAGCCAGTGTGATACTCAGTATGGCCCATGGGGGCGTGTGGGAGCCCTCAGGCTGCCTGCACCCCCTTGGGGTGGCTGAGCAGAAGGGAAGCTGGACACTCACTCTGTCTTTGGCATTGATGTCCATGCCCAGGGACAGAAAGTGCTGCACAATCTCCACCTGCCCCGTCCGGACTGCCACATGCAGGGGGGTACTCAGCAGCTGGGTGGGGAGGAAACAGGAACTGCTAGCTGAAGGAGCCTGGACTGTGGTGCCTCCGGGAAGGGAGGCTGTCCTAATTCCAGCCTCGTCCCTTCCCTGAGTCGTAGTGTCAAGGCCTGAGCCCTGGAGGGGCTGGGAATGCTACAGTTTCCACCATCTTATCCAGTGGTTTAACTCCGAAGTATTTCATGCCGCCTTCTCTGGGAAGCCTTCTATGGTTCCTCTCTCATCCAGCTGTGAGCAACTGCTTACTCCTCTGCCCTTCTTTTAATAATTATAATAGATGTGGGGTACCTGGGTGGCTCAGTCAGTAGAGCATGCAACTCCTGATCTTGGGGTTGTAGGTTTGAGCCCAATGTTGAGTACAGAGATTACTTTAAAAAAATCTTAGGGTCACCTGGGTGGCTCAGCGGGTTGAGCATCTGACTCTTGATTTCAGCTCAGGTCATGATCTCGCGGTTTGTGGGATGGAGCCCTGCGTTGGGCTCTGTCCTGATGGTGTGGAGTCTGCTTGGGAATCTCTCTCTCCCTCTCTCTCTCTCTGCCCCTTCCTGGCTCTCTCTCTCAAAATAAATAAACTTAAAAAAAAAGACGCTCCAAATTGTTAAAAAAAATAAATAATTATACTAGATGCCATTTACTGAGGGATGACTATGTATTAGGCATGGCAGAAGCTTACAAAACATCAGCCTTATGCTGAATAAATAATTTACATACACTTTCACGTCTAATTATATAATAATTCTGTAAAACATTTGACAGATAATAACATAGGCTCAGAGGCTGTCTTGAACCTATCTGTCACTTGTTCAAGGATATACACAAAGGAATGAATAAACGGAAAAATGGTGGGTGAACAGATGAGTAAATGAATGGATGGATGGACAGATAAATAAAGGATGATAAAGAATTGCATGGATGAACACATCCTGCATCTTTTGAGTGATCCCAAAGCCCCCTGATAGTGGATTTCTTCTCTTCTCTCCTGCCCTTCTGCTCCCATCCCCAGATGGTGGTCCCCAAGGACCTGCAGTTGATGGCAAGGACCCCTCCCTGGGCTCTGCAGCCACTCTAGAAACCAGACTAGCTCACTACCCTCCTGCCCTACTGGGCTTTTCTGTTCTCTGCTTCTTGCCCTCCCCCTCCAGCTACCCTAATATCTGTGAGCATTATTGCCCCACCTTATCTCTTATGTTGGTGTTTCCTCCTCGGCTTTGCAGGAGTTTTACCACCTCCAAGTGGCCCCCACGGCAGGCCCAATGCATGGCCGTGCAGTCCAGCTAGAAGGGAAAGATGGGGCTTTAGGGAAGAAAGGAGCCTAGGGGAAAGGACCCCAGCCAAGAGGGTGGGAGGAATCGAGGGAAAGAGGGCAGAGAAGGGGCTGGGGCATGCCTATGCCTGGGCTATGGACCAAGCAGAGCAGGAGAACCCTCAGGTCCATGCCAAATTAACGAAGGGTGGCCCCAGGTCATACAATCTGCTAGAGATGAGGCCTGGCCCCTGAGGAAGCATGAGTGTCTTCCAGGTTGGCACAGGTTTACAGGAAGAGGGGGTCTGTTGGTGCTGGGCCTACCTCCTACCTCCCGCCCAATACCAGCTCTATAGCTCACCCGATCCTGGAAGTCCACAGTAGCCCCACTCTCCAGAAGCTTCTCCAGGATCTCCATGTGGCCTTCCAGGGAAGCTCGATGCAATGCTGTCCGGCGGAACTGTCCCCAGAGAGACTGTCAGGGCCTGATCTCTGGCCCCAGGCTAAGACCCAGGAATTAACCCAGTTTGATTCTGACCCCTATGCTCGGTCCCCCTATCTTCCATGCTCTGCCAGCTCTTTTATGTTCTATCTAGACCAGCTGTGGAGCCCTCTAATGCCCTGGGAACTCTGACCTTCTCCATGTGCCCTCTCCCAAGCATGTCACGCTGGGCCTTGGCACAGGCTGTTCCCTCTGCCAGGAATGCCTATTTTGCCCTCACTTCCTGTGAGTGCTTGATGAATTCTTGCTACTCCTTCAAGAGGCAAGGCAACTCAAGTGCCATCATCTTGAAACCTCTGGGCCAGAGCTGTGCCTTGGGTGACCCAGAGAACCTTCCATGGTGAGAGGGTGTTGAAAGGCAAGCCAAGCCTTACTAGACTCTGCTTCTCCTCAGTGCCTAGCCCAGGGCCAGAATGAGCAGGTGCACAAAAATGACTGATCCGAAGAAGGAACGAGTTTCAGCATTTTGCTTTGATCTTTTGAAACACTCAAGCCATGGGGCATATCTTTCCATAGTCTAAAGATCTGGCTATACACCAGTCTCCCTCCACCCTCAACCCTGGTCTTCCCTTTTTTGCACACCCCCCTCCCCCCACCCCAGCGCCTGGTACAGTGCTCAGGGACAGGAGGTGCTTGGATAGACCGAGAGGATTCAGATTCCAGAGTCTAAAGAATGGAAAGGCCATGCAGTCTAAGCCCACAATGATACAGGCTGAAGGGAGTGACCATAAATTTGCTTAATCCTGGGATATGAGTGTGAAAGAGCACCATACCAAGTGTGAAAGAGGCAGTTTTCAGGGAAAACAAAACAAAGTGTGATGGATGATGGAAATGTTTTGAAAATTGTTGTGATGATTGCACGACATGGTGGATGTAATTAATGCCACTGACTTGTGCACTTAAAATGGCTAAAATGGAGGCGCTTGGGTGACTCAGTCAGTTAAGCGTCTGACTTTGGCTCAGGTCATGATCTCACATCTCGTGAGTTCAAGCCCTGTGTCGGGCTCTGTGCTGACAGCTCCGAGTCTGTAGCCTACTTCAGATTCTGTGTCTCCCTCTCTCCCTCTGCCCTTCCCCCGTGCATGCTCTGTCTCTCTCTCTCAAAAATAAACATTAAAAAAAATTAAAATGGCCATTTCATGCTATATGTATTCCACCACAATAAAATAAAAATAATTTTTAAAGGGAAGCATATTATATAATGCAACACAAAAATAATATCATTTCCTAGTATGTGCTTTATAGTTTTTTCCTTCATTCAGTAATGTCTTATTAAGGCATTAATATTCTGTTTGATCCCCATGACATGCTCTGAGGGAAATAGGCCATTTTACAGAGAAGGAAACTTAGGCATGGAGAGGTAATGAACCTAGCAATGGTCTCATAGCTAAGGTCCCGTACAGATGGGATTTGAGCCTCAAATTCTTCGTTTTGTCTTTTTAAATTTAACTCTATTCCTCTTTCTTCCCTAAAGGACCACCTGACATTTGTTTCCTTGGAGGTGGTTCAACTTGAAAAGGGCCTAAAGATTTAGATAAGTTCCCGCACGGGCAAGAGGACATCCCAAATCTTCTAAAGACCCCTTCCTAAAGGACACCCAATGCCTGTTCTCAAACAGGTCCACAAGTGGGAGGGGTGGGGGTGGCAACTCTGAAAGGGAGGCAGGCACAGGCGCAGGTAGGAATATCACCTGATCACAGGTGTCCGGGGAACCCCCATCGGCCAGGAATTTCTCAATGACCTTCATTTTCCCCTCCACTGCCGCTTTCAGGAATGTCTCCTCGTCCACAGGTCCTGTCTGGAAGGCATGAATCTAGTCATGGAGGGCTGCTCTGTAGTGATCAGAGGCCCCCTGCCCACCCCCACCCCGCCCCTGACAACACAGGTGTTTCCCCCGTCCCAGGACCCTTACGATCTCCTCAGGCTCTGGAGGTGGCTCCTGGGGGGCAGTCAGTGCTTCCCGCTTTTTTTGCTTGCGTTTTTTCCGCAGCTCGATGAGGTTCTGGATCCCACCCACATCGATGATCTCCCGCCGAAGGTCTAGTGATGTCTTGCGCACACGCTCTTGACCCTGCATGGAGGGGGGTTCATCAACCCCCATGCTGGGGGCTTGGGGACCCTGAGCTAAGCTGGGGGAGGAGGATAAGGGAGAGCTTCTCAAGGGAGAAAGAATCCAGGACTAGAAGAAGCAGATGAGACAGGGACACAGATGGCTCAGATCAGGGGACAAGGGGAGACTTGAGGGGACTGCGTAAGAGCTACCAGCTTCAAGGCTTCACGTAGGTGAAGGGTAGGATGAGGGAATCTCAGAGGCAATCCTTAGCCCAGGCCTTCCGAGTGGAGTATGAATCCTCAGTTTTCCTTCCATGCAGTTTCATTTGTGTGTGTGTGTGTGTGTGTGTGTGTGTGTGTGTGTGATGATAAAAGTAATACATGATTAATATTAAGAAGAAATACAGAAACATAAGAGGTATGAAGAGAAAACCCTTCTCTCCCAGAGGTAAATTCTAGTATGGCTCGGTTGATGTCCTTCAGACAAGCATCCTATGGGATCATCCTCCACAATAGTGCTTGGGAAACTGTTTTTCTCTTACGAGCACGGAGATCTCTCCAATCCGCACACACAGTCTCCCTGAGCCCCTTAACACCTGCATGGTGCCTGCGGTAGGGCCACTCAATAACTTGGGGCTTCCAAAATAAATTCCCTGGGATCTTGTACACATGCAGATTCTGACTCACCAGGTCTGGGGTGGGGCTAAGATTCTTCATTGCTAACACGCTCCCAGGGGTGCTGAGATGCTGGTTCTCATACCACACTAGGAGCAGCAAAGCCCTAACTGCCTGTCCTGTCCCCTAAGCACAGAGGTTGGGTTCTCCTGACACTTACCTTAACCTTTTGTAAGGCCAGACTCGGAGCCCCGTGGTGCTTCTCATCCTCCAACACCAGCATGTCCATGGGCAGCTTCTGCTGGGCCGTTCCTAGGAGTTTCTGGTGAGCCAAGGAGAGGACATGCTCCAGGACCTGCCCTCAGCAGGCCAGGGAGGCAGGGAGCCTCTCTCCCAACCCACTCCAAGGGCGCCCTACGGACCTCCTCCTGTGTGACCCCAGATCCCTTCCATGCCCCACTCCTGACTGGAGAGCCGCAGGCCAGAGCAGGGCTCCCCATAATTCCCCAACCCAACCCTGACCCCAACCTCAGCTCAAACACCTGTCTACTGATGGTTGTGGGTCCTCAGCAAAACAAGTTTAAGGGTTACTGGAATGAGTTTTCATGAAATTAAATATATTCACTTTTTAAAGCACTGAGATGATGGTGATTTTACTTTGCTGGCATTAAAAATTCACTTTGGGGGTGCCTGGGTGGCTCAGTTGATTGAGAGTCTGACTTTAGCTCAGGTGGTGATCTCATGGTCCTTGAGTTCAAGCCCCACCTGGGGCTCTCTGCTGCCAGCACAGAGCCTGCTTCGGATCCTCTGTACCCGGCTCCGTCTGCCCCTCCCCCACAGACGCTCGCTCTCTCTCTCTTAAAAATAAACATTAAAAAATTAAAATTTTCACATTGATGAAATAATTGTGGTAAGAGTTGATAGTTATTTTTTAAATAGATTCACATACCAATAAAAAATTTTGGCAACTCTCTGTTAGATACCAACTTTTTTTTTTTTTTTTTTTCTCAGATTTTACCACTTCATGATATCCTGGAGCTGGAAACCTGCTGTTCTCAGGGAGTCTGAGGGATGGGAGTTACACCTTCACTTTTCACTAGCTTTCACTTTAAAGGGACTCTTAGCATTAACCTTATTCTCATTGTAATTATAGGGGTGAAACTCCTGCCAAGTCTCCTCACCATTTGTATCTTTGACTTGCCTGGACCACTTCCTCATGGCCTCCTCCTGTTTTCAAGGAAACCACTTTTTGTGAAGTGCTGTACCGCTATCTCTGAAGGCCTGTGTGCCGGGAACATTCGCCCAGGTTGGAGGATGCTGAGTCCAGATGGGGAGGAATGGCCACCCTCACAGAGCTCTCAGCTGCCTTTTGCATTTGCCACTGAGCTCCGGTATTGTACTCCTCAAGAGCGATTTTGGGCGCCGATTTCCCAGGTCTTCACTGGGGAGGTCCTGGTGCCCCCTGGCTTCTCCTTTCCGCGTTGGCTTTACATAGTTTGAGGTGTCCCGGCGCCGGCCTCACTTGAAACACTGCATCTTCTTCCAGGAACGAGGGATGACCTCGGGCTGCGGCTACTACTGGTGGGGTCTGGCCGGGTCCCACCGTCAAGAGGGTGGGCTTGGGTCTGAATCATCTTGGTAACCCTAGCCCCTGTGACAGGGCCTAGCATATAGCAGGTAGTCGGTGAATGTTTGGAGGATAAATGAATGAATAAGCGAATGGATGATGACAGGTGGGCTCAGCAACTCTGTCCACCCCGATGTCCTCAGTGATAACCTGACCTGATATGCTCCCCACAACAGAGCCCTAGCCGCGGCCTCCCGGGCTCTCCTTCCCCTCCCACACCAAGAAAGGGGTGCAGACTGCACAGAGGCTCCCCTCTGAGGACCTTGCTGGGCTGGGGCCTGGCGGGAACAACAACGGACTCCCATGCTCACCCTTGCCTTACCCAGACTCTACAGTCCCTTGCTTCAGATGTCTTTGTGGGCTGACATACAGTAAGTGCTCAATAAATGTTTATTGAATTGGATGCTGGTTGGTGAAATACAACAGAACAAAGTCCTACCTTACTTCATAGATGGTTTTACAGATCAAATGAAAGAAAGCCTGGACAGTGCTCAGCATGGTGCCTGGCACGTAGGAGGCACTTGGTGGGAAGGCGGGCTCTTTGGGTGCCCAGTGTCCTGACAGCCTGCTGCTATATTTGTTGGGTGAATGAATGGACGAAGGCTGCTCCGTGTCCCCTTGCTGAAGGTCTCTGTGTCCAGCGGCAGCCCTCCAGAAATGGCATGACTCACCTGCCTGGCGCCGGGGGAGAAGCGGCATTCCTGGAGATCCAGGGGTGCCCCAGCCAGGAGTTGGCAGCGGGTTTAGCCCAAGCCCTTCCCCCACAAACTTGCCACCCTTGCCCCTCGTCTCATCTCTTCTTCCAGCAGAGTCCTAGTCCTTCCCTCTTCCTCACCCCCCTTTGGTCGCTCCTGTTTTGAACCAAGCCTACCTCCGAACTGGTCTCCTCCCTCCCATTCCTGTTAGGGCCAGTCTTTCCCCTCCAACATGTCCTTCTCAGGCTGTCAGAGCTGCCTTCCTAAAATAGGTCAGATGGTGCCACTTGCCCTCCCTCAGCAACACTTAGTGGCTCCCCACTGCCCAAAGAATAAATATCTTTCCCAGGGCCCCCTCTGGTTTGTGCCCAGCCTTAACCCCTTCCTACTACCAGACTTTCTCAGGACAGTCCCACTGTCACTCACCTGAGCTTCAGTGCCTGTCTTTTCTTAAGCCTGAATTTCCTCCCCTCCTGATCTCTGCTCATGAGCCTTGAAGGCCCCACTCAAATGCCATCCTGCCCCTAAGAGTTCTTGAGCACCCATGGTCAGAACGACTCACCCACCCTTTGTGCTCTTTCACTTCTGACTGAACACCCCTATTTCGCCGTGTCTACACTCTGCCTGTTTCTTTTTTTTTTTTAAGTAGGCTCCCTGCCTAGCGTGGAGCTCAACATGGGGCTTGAACTCACACCCCTGAAATCAAGACTCGAGCTGGGATCAAGTCGGACACCTAAGCAACATGACCCACTCAGGCGCCCTAACTGCCTGTTTCTTAGTGGACTGTGGGCCTGATGGATGTTGGCTAAAATGAATGTGGGCTTGGTAAGGAGGCAGGGGCTGGCCTCACTGATTCTCTTATTCCTCCCAGCACCTGGCACTTGGCAGAGCACTCTTAAGTCGAGAATTAGTTTGAATAGAATGAAGAGGAGACAAGCCTGCACCCTCCTCCCTGCCCCCCCCCCCCCAACTTCTTTATCCCAGAGAAAATGGAATTGCCCAGAGCCACATGCTCCACAGGCCTCCCCAGGTGGGGCTGGTACTCCTGGGAAAACCCGTGCTTCCTTTCCCAGCACCCTTCCTCGCTCTGCTCCCAGTCTCTATTCTGTAGGGACCAAACGCTGGAGTCTCTCCCATCCCAGCCTCCCACCCAGCAGCTGTGGGAGATCTCCGGGCCCCACACTCCCACATTCCCAGACAGCATCTCAGCTGTCCCGCTCTGTGCAGCCCGGACCACCTCCTCGAGGCCTAGGTGTGTGGCAGGGTCTCGGGAACCCCGCATGGCTCGCCCACCCTGCGGTCTCTCAGTTCTTGGGGTTGAAGCCTCAGTCACCCACGGCTAGCAACCTCCTCCACCAGGAGCCCACTGAGGCTGGAGTGGAGCCATTGGGTCGCTGGGGACACCTGCCCTCCTTCCCACTACAGATGTGGTGGCCCTTGACAGTACAGCTGGATCTCCTTAGAACCCCTTGGGTCCCCACACCTGTGCCCGTACCTCATTCTCCTCCTCCTGTGCCAGCCGCTCCTCGATAAGCGCTGTGGCCCTCTTCACCGCCTCAGAGCCCTCCTCAGAGCCCTCCATGGTGCCGTCTATAACCAGCCTCTGCAAGCCACAGGGCCTCAGGGGCTTTATAAGCCAGGGTACCCACCCCCACCCCGCTGGGCGCCTTTGCCATGAGCTCACCGGCCCAATTCTCCACCTGCCTCCCCCACCTGTCACCTTCACCCCGGGCAGCCCCAGGGAGCTGGGGGAGGCAGGGACAGTTTGCCCACCCCCCCCCCCCTTGCCTATTAGAGCCGAAGGGCCCAGCACCCCAAGAGCGGGGCTGCAGGAAGGAGCCTGCCCAGCCTCTGTCCTAAGTGCTTGGGTAGAGCTGAGCCTTAGCCAGGACAGCTGGGAGGCACAAAGAACCCGCTGGCTTGCCCCTAACCTTGATGGCAGTGCCACCTGCTGGATGCCTGGAAACTGCCCAGCCAGTACCAGTGAGGGCAACTGAAAGCCAAAGGTGCGGACCCAATACAGGCCTGTGTCCCCAGCTGTCCCGGGAACAGGCCCTGCTTGCCCTGGGGTGAGGCAAACTCTGTTATGTCTGGGCTGGAGTGTCAAGGCGATGGGCAGGAGTGAGAGCAGATGCCTCCCGCTTCGCCTGCAGCTCAAGCAGGCCTTTGCCTCTTTGGGGCCCCACAGCGCCCCCTAGCGAGACATCTGTACGTGGCTGCATGTCCATTAGCTTCGGACAAACCTTGACCCATCTGTCTGTCTCAGGAGGCCTCTGTAAAACTGAAAAAGTCTTGCTTCAAGAGGGGTTTCAGGAAGCCACCCGAAAAGGGCCAGAGTACAGTGCCAAGCCCAGTTGACGAGGACACCATTTCCTCCCAGTTTCATCAGGCCACCCTGACCGAGGTCCAGCCATGCTCGCTGAAAAGGAAAACTGTCAGTGGAGAAAAAGCAGACCTGAACTTGCTCAGCTCCATACCTAGAACTGTGGGAGTGAGCCCCGGGTCGTCCTGACCCAGGATTAACCTGCCAGTGAGCCACAGACGCCACAGGTTCTGTAACGCTCAAGCGGCCTGCCCTTAGCTAAGCCACCTGATCAAAGGTCCCCCTCCGACTAGACGCACACTTTTCCTGAAGGAAGGACAGGCACTGGCTGCTTTTCCTCTCTGGTTCCCTTGCTGGCAAGCTGACACATGCTCATAACCTAAATTGGTCAGAGATTTTTCTTTTCCATTGCCGAGGGCACAGTGCAGCAGCCCTAGGATTTTCGCACACACCTCAGTCCTGGGGGGCTGGCCGAGGCGCTGGGGCGGGCAGCCAGCACCCTCCCGTGTGTCACGGGAGCAGACCCGAGGATTACTAACGCCACCTTCCTGAGATGCTGCCTCTGCTTCCAAAGCACTTTCACATCCATTATCCCCTTTAATCCTCCCAGCAACTGAAGAAGAGGCGAGGCAGGCGGCATCGTCTCTACTTTAAAGATAAGCAGAGTGGGCTCGGCAGTGAAGTGGTTTTTCCCAAGGACCCGTGTGAACACAGGGCCTGGAACACTAGTGATTCGAGGCTCCTGCAGTCTCTGCTGTGGACAGAGCAGCCGGGGTTCTTACACCCAGCTGCTCCCACACCAGAACTGGCTCCGGGGCTCCACGGAGCTGCCAGACAGCCGGAGTCAAAGCTAGGCAAGAGAGAAGGAAGGAGCAAAAGGCTTTATTGATAAATATGCAGATATGTCTGTACACAGGGACCTGTTATGGGCCATGACCAGGCTGCAGACCCCCCACCGCTTGGGTTACAGCCGGGAGATGGCCCTGTGCAGACCCCTGCCACGACAGCACAGCCTTCCGGCCACCAGCCTGCCCCATCTCTGCCAATTGTGCCGGGGGGCAGGGAGAGGCAGAGGCCGGCCTCGGGCTCCCTGCCCCTGGGGCTCACAAGCCATCCCCTCCCCTCCAGGGGATTGGCACCGGGCCCAGGGCAGAGTCAGGGAGTGGGGGCAGGGGAAGGGGACAGCAGCTGCTTCAGACCCTGAGCAGAAAACCGGAGTGAGCACAGCCGGCAGCACCAGACGACAGATCTGGGCTCCAGGCGCCTCTGGGCTGGCCCTTGTGGCTCGAACCTGCTGCGGGAGAGAGGCAGGGTGGAACACCCCAGTTTGCCCTTCCTCTGACAAGGTTGGCAAAGCCTGTGTGAGGCAGCACTGCTTCCTGGGTGTGGGGCGCTGGTGGCCCACGGTGCCCCTGGGAGGCAGGGTCCCTTCACGGCTTGCCCAGCAGCCATCCGGCGGGAGGCGCCCTTGAGGAAAGTAACAGCACTTGGAGGCAGCAGCAGGGTGGGGGGACCTGGTGCCCAGCCGGGAGGCCTCTCAGCCCCGCGGAGGCCTCCTCGGCCTCTCCTCCCAGGGTCCGTGGGCTCATCAGTCCTGGGGTGGTGGGGGCTGGTTGATGATGACCTGGATGACAAAATCTTTCTGGATCTTGGTTTCCTGGAGTCGCGTGCGGTCTGTGAGCAGCTTCCCCGAGAAGAACCACCGCTGCCAGGACGGCTCGATGCCCTCCTGGGTGTGCAGTTGCCTCTTGAGCTGCCCCACCGTGTCGGGCAGGCTGGCGCTGAGCCTCACGTCCTTGCCTGTGGAGAGGCGCACCTTTAATGGGAACTCGCGGCGCACGCTGGGCGTGGGCTCGGGGGGCTCCAGGCTCTCCTCCTCAGTGTGCTCCAGCAGCAGGTTCACAGGTGGCGACAGGCAGTAGATGGGCAGCTGGTAGCGATTGCCCAGCTCGTCGTAGCATTCACAGAGGGTGCCTGTGGGAAAAGCAGGGCAATCAGAGTCTGCTGGGGAACCCCAAAATTCCTATGTCGAAGCCCTAACCCCCAATGCTACTGTATTTGAGGATGGGAGCCTATCTGGGAGTAATTAAGGCTGAACGAAGTCATACAGTGGCGCACTGATCCAACAGGATTAGTAGCTTTATAAGAGACACTCAGGCATGCTCTCTCCCCACCACGTGAGGACATAGCAAGCAGATGGCCATCTACAAGCCAAGAAGAAGGCCCTCACCAAAACTCACATCAGCTGGCACCTAGATCTTGGGCTTCCTGGCCTCCAGAACGGTGAGACATAAATTTCTGCTGTTTAATAAGCTATCCAACCTGTGGTATTCTGTGGTAGCAGCCCGAGCAAACTAGTACACCTGTCATGGCCACCCCACAGTCCCCGAACCCTCCCCTACAGCCAAGTGTCCCTTGGACATACAGATGGGAGGAGTTCAAGGTACACTCGGGAAGATGTGGGCTGGCCTTCGGGCTCTACCAGGTGCTAGCTTGTTCAATTCTGGCAAACTGCATCACTTTCCATGTTCTCATTCAACAACTCTCCCCTGAGTATGTGCTGGGTGCTGGGGTTACAAGGGGGAATGAAAAAGCACAGGTCTGCTCTTCATGGCTTATACCTTGGTGGGCCCCAGTTTCCTTCCTGGACTATGTATTGCACGTAGTAATATATTTACCGTGCCTTGAGCACCTAATGAGTGTTGGGACTGGACTAAAGGATGTTCCGTGTATCTTTCTGAGTCCTAACAACCATTCTATTAGGTGGGTATCCCCCTTCATAGTTATAAGTTCCTTTAAATTTCTGTGATCCTGAAGTACCTGAGCAACTCTAGCTTGCTCCCATCACACTGCTTTGAGGTTTGTTGGTGACTTTCTACCTCTTCATTACACAAACAGAGACCGTGTCTCATTTTTCCTTGCGTCCCCACTCCTGGCCCATGCTCAGTAAGGGGTGCCTGAATGGACAAGCAAATAGCCACCCCGGCCACCTGGAAGCTCGGAGAAAAACTCCCGATGTGTGGCTGGCCACCGGCTCTCCTCCACCCTGAGCAGCCTGGTGGCCCCCACTCCAGCGGGGATAAAGCCCGGCCCTGCTCGCTCACCATGAGGCAGGGTGATGCTGGCTCCGTCCAGGATGGCCTGAGCCAGCTCATGGTCATTGGCCTCGGCTGCATAGGCGGCGGCCTTGAGGGCGTCCCAGATCTCCTTGCGGCCCTCGAAGGCAGGTGCTGTGTCCCAGAACTCGTCCCGTTTGCTCCGCAGCTGCCCGTCGGTCATGGGGTAGTCACTCTTCCACTTCAGCCGCTCTTTCTTCAGGGGCTCGTTGCGCCCTGGGCAGGACAGAAGGGACAGGCTGAGCACCTCCAAAGCCAGGCTGCGGCCAGCCCTCTCGCCCACCCCTCACCCGTCAGCAATCTCCCAACCCTCCCCAGCAGTGGCTCCTGAGTACCAGGGCCGTTTCCCACCATCAGGGAAGACTCTCGAAACTGCACACGCCCAACCTGGGGATGTAAACTATTTTTGTCAGCAGAACATATAGTGCCTGCTATTGTTGTTTTCAGTAACTGTACCCTTTGATTACAAAGGAGTACATGTTTGGAATATTAAAAAATCTGTAAAGAATGTTGATGTGTGATAATAAAAACTGCTCTCATTTATGGAGCCAGTTTGTGCCAGATCACAGGGCAGGCCCTTTAGTCCCACTGTTCATCTGATCCTCAAAACCCAGCAGAGGGGGAAAAGACCCAGAGAGCCTATCGTCTGCCTGAGGCCACACAAATACCAATTTAACACAAAACTTTCATTTTTTTTTAAATTTATTTTTTTAATTTTTTGGAGAGAGAGAGCACACGTGTGTGTGCACACAAATAGGGAGGGGGAGGGGAGAGGGAGAGAGAGAGAGAATCCCACACAGGCTCCATGGAGCCTTACGTGGGGCTCTATCCCACAACCGTGAGATCAGGACCTGAGCTGAAATTAAGAGTCGGACACTTAACCGACTGAGTCACCCAGGCGGCCAACACAAGGCTTTCTGATTGCCGAGGCCACCCTCTCACTGCCGTCTGTACCCTGCTGCCGCTGGGGAAAAAAATTACTCAAGACTTCCACTATTCAGAAATAACCACTGTGGACACCTAAATGTATTTCCTTTTCCCCATTTTTCTCAACACAGTTGCGTGCATATTATTAAATTTCGTTTTTATATTTGTTGTTACGCAAAGGACCTAACAGTTGTTTATGCCAATATACTTTACATTACACTTAAATACTGTCAACATATACTCCCATGATTAAAAATGATAAACTTCAATGTCTTGTTATTAATGTTCTAGCATACAGTTACAAAAAGCGTATTTTTTTTTTTAAAAACCATAACCAACCAACCAAAAATCCCCCTGCAGCATCTGAAGAAGAAAACAGTTCTGTTAAGTGTCAGTTTTCTTGTTACCTAGCCCCAAGTGACTTCCAAGACAAGTCAAGACTGTGGGCAGAACCATCTCTCAGAGGTTTTGGGAGGCTCAGTCATCTCAAAGCTGAAGGCAGAATAATCCACAGGAAGAAGGTCTCAATCACTCAGCTCCCTTGATAAAACTCAGATCCTACAGGCGAGGCACAGAACCAGAGCTGGGGTCTGCCCCCAGGCCACCCCCTCGGGCTGGGGCAGGAGAGGGCTCCTCAGGGGGAAGACCATGCCATCCACTCCCTACCAATTGTGTGAAAGAACCCCATGCGAGCACTGTATTTATATATATTATCCTGGTTCAGCTTCACAATAGCCTTAGGCGCTAGGTGTTCATAGCTATTTCACAGATGATGGGACAGGCAGAGAGATCAAATGACTTGCCTGAGGTCACACAGTAAGTGACAGAGTGAGGATTCCACCTCAGGTCAGACTGAATCCACAAACGGCCCTCCTGCGGGTTTGCCGGCTACCAGCTACCAGCACAGACAGAAAACTCTGAAAGCCAGACATTTACTTTAAAGTGCTCCTGGGTTAGCAGAAGGAAACGCAAATCCTTTGTGGGAAAACAACTTTAAGCCAGGCCTCAAAGAATTCCCAGGATAAAGGTCCAAGGAAAATAAATGACAAGGTCATAGTTGTTTTTTTTGTGTCATTTTTAAAACTCACAACATACAAGACAACAAGGCAATATTAGCCTTGTTAGCACAAACAGTAGATGGAAGAATCAGACGGACAAAGATTTCAGATATGGGATTTATCAGACACAGACTATGAAATACCAAGTTTAAGAATAAGTGAGTCTTGAGGCGCATGGGTGACTCAGCTGGTTAAGCGTCTGACTCTTGATTTCGGCTCAGGTCATGATCTCACAGTTCCAAGAGATCGAGCCCTGCTTCAGGCTCTGCACTGACTGCAGGGAACCTGCTTGGGATTCTGCCTCTCTCTCTGCCTGCCCCCCCCACCGACCCTGTCCCCCAACTCATGCTCCCCGTCTCTCTCAAAATAAATAAAAAAAAAATAAGTGAGTCTTAAAAATATGAACAGGGAAAAAGAGATTATAAAGAATGACCAAGAGGAAATTAAAAGAACCATACAGGACTTCTAGAACTGAAAAACATAATACTTGAAATTTACATGGTCTAACATTTATTTTCAAATATTAAAAAAATTTTTTTTAAGGTCCACTTATTTTTGAGAGAGAAATAGAGCATGAGTGAGGGAAGGGCAGAGAGAGAGGGAGACACAGAATCCAATGCAGGCTCCAGGCTCCAGGCTCCGAGCTGTCAGCACAGGGCTGGATGCTGGGCTTGAACTCACGGACTGTGAGATCATGACCTGAGCCAAAGTCAGATACTTAACTGACTGAGCCACACACACGCCCCCATGGTCTAATATTTTAAATCAGAATTTCCAGAAGGATACAACAGGAAGAATGGGGATGAAACAATATTCAAAGAGATCATAAAAATGTCCATTTTCCTCTAAACTGGAGGAAATTCCTAACTGGGAATTCCTAACTGGGAGGGGCTCCCCCACCACCACCACCACCACCCCCCCCCCGCCCCAAAGGAACTTGGCAAGCTGATTCTAAAGTTTATATAGAAAAACAAAGCCACCGCTAGAGTAGACTGAGGTGAGAACCTGCACTACCATTACCAACACTAATTATAAAACTATAGTGGGTGCAGGACTGGAACAGGGACAGACAAATGGGCCAACAGGATAGAACAGAGAGCCCAGAAATAGACCCAGGCATATACAGAAACATGATTAAAATGAGAAGGAACATTGCAGATGGGGTGTGTGTGTAAGATGGATGTGAAATAAATCTATATATTGCTTTCTGCTCCTGGTTTCTGATAGTATTTGGTCTTTCACCTGGCTCCTAATATACAGCTCCAAAACCTTTATAATGTCCTGAGTGATAGGAATGTCTGATATAGAGCTCCTAAATCCCTTAGAATTTCCTGCGTAATACAAGTGTCTTTTGTTCTAATGAGGCAGCTCTTGGTAAGCTCCATGAAAAGCTTGGAACTTGAAGCCCTGCTTCCACATTCTCCGGTGAGGGGAGAGGAGCTATAAATTGAGTTAATAATTGGCCACACCTGTGATGAAGCCTCCACAAAACCCCCAAAAGTATGGGGTTTAGAGAGCTTCCAGACTGGTAAACACACCCATGTGCTGGAGGCATGGTAGACCCCAAGTCTGGAACAAAAGTTCCTATGCTCAGGACATTTCCTGACCTCCCCTCATGTATCTCTATCTGTTTATTCAGTTGTATCCTTTAAAATGTCCTTTGTAATAAATCAGCAGTACTAAGTAAACTGTTTTCCTGGGTTCTGTGAGCCGCTCTAGCAAATTCTTGAACACAGGGAGAGGGTCATGGGAACCTCTGATTTGCAGTCAAGTTGGGCATAAGTTGTGGGTAACCTGGGGACCCACTACTTACTGAAGCTGGGGGCAGTCTTGTGGGATTGATCCCTCATCCTGTGAGGTCTGCACCAACTCTGGGTAGTGTCACAATTGAATAGAACAGTAGGACGTGAGTTGGTGTCCACAGAGAACTGGAGAATTTCTTGGTGTGGGAAAAACACCCACAAAACTGGCATCAGAAGTACTCTACGTGAGTAGAGGAGAAACGCAGATGATTTTTCTTTACAATGAACTACTGATAGACGGTGTTAGGACTACAGGTTCTCCATACAGGAAACCATGAGACAGAATCCCTACCTCACACCAGCCACAGACATCAAAACCGGATCAATCAGAGACTTAAGTGTGAAAGAGAAAGGAGGCACTGGAGAGACAGGTTACAGTTTTGTCCAAACATTATTTGTGGAAGTTTGGCCCAGAATTGTTTTAACCTGGATCAAAGAAATAGCTCTGCTTCATGATTTCTGACCCCTTCTCTCTCTAGTCCTTTAGCAAGAACTTTGATCAACCAGGATTCACAGTCATGCAGTGACACCCTGGGGTGTGGGACCTCTGGAGTGTGGGACTTCTGACCCTCTACTTGGTGACATGATTGTCTTTTAAACTTCTTGAGCCAATTTTTACAATTTTCCTATCTCCTTCCTCTTTGTCAGATGTCACTCCTTACTGGTCTCCATCTACCTGTGGCTCCTATGGGTCCAGGTGAGGTCCAGCTAATGAGCTCCTAATCTGCCAAGGGTTGAGAAAGCTTTTCAGTACTTTCAAAATCGAGAGCATCTGGTTCTAAGAAAGAGGCTTCCTAAAGAAGAAAGTGACTAGGCTCCAGGACATCTGTTGTTCCTGCTCAGATGCCCTTCTCCCCCTCCCCGCCCCCCCCATCAAATGGTCAGGTTTTGGCTCTTTTCCGGACAACTGAGTTTGCTGGACTGGTGATACCAGGACACCTGAAGTATTACCGTATACACATGCCTCTCACTGTCTCCTTAAAATAAAAATATCCCCATGCATCCCCTTTTAAAGTCGTCACCTGAGGGATGCTTTGCTCACATACCTGGCTTTCAGAGTCCCCTCCCCTGCACACAGGCAGCAGAATGCTTTCCAACTATCACAGACCCACCCGCAGATGGACACGACGCAAGTGCGCATCTGCAACTGTTAATAGCACCTGCAGTCATCTGGGCTGCAACGATTTAAAAATTCCTCACCTTGTACGTTGGTTCTTTCAGGCTGAAAACACTAGAAAATATGAGAATGGGGTAGGGGGTGATGGTGGGAACAGGGAGCGTTGATGTAAGGAAAGGACAGCAGGAGCCAATAGTTGCCTTTGCATCTGTCATGGCACTTTGGAGCCAGTAGGGGGCAGCCACGGCACCTCTGGGCCAGGTGCTGGCTCCCTTCAACAGTGAGTCAAATACAGCATAAAAATACCCAGCAAAATTCTCCAGGCCCAAGGCAAGCATGGGTAAGAGACATGCCAAAATGTCTGGATCCCTACAATCTGATGCTTATAAATTTAGGCAAAGATACAGACAAAAACCTAAAAGGAAGCTTTTAACCCAAACATAAAAGCAAATTGATGATGAATATTTTTAATTTCAGTTACTTAAAAAAACACACGATGTTTTATAGTTAGTTGAGTCAAAAACATTGGGCAGTAGACAGGGTGTGAACACTCTCATATGCTACACAAATTGGTATAAACTTTCTGGAGGGCATTTGGTATGGTACCAAAAAACTCAAAAATGTGCATCCTTTTGGCTCAGATATTTGGTTTCTAAGAATGTATGCTAAGAAAATAATTACAAGTGTGTGGCGAAGGTTTATCCACGGAGCCGTTTCACTCGACACAGTTTTAAACAGGGAAAGTTCAAAGCAAGCTCAATGCATGCCAGCAGGAGAAAGACTAAAGAAAACCTGCGCATTCTGTAAGCAGCCACTCTGTGATGCTGAGTAATGTGGAGAAGTGTCCACAAAACAGCAAAAAAAGTTTACAGAACAGCAAGTGCTCTATGCTCCAGCTTTTGCTTCTAAAAAACAGTATGAGAAATTATGTATATTAAAAAGAATGGAAGGATTTACACCAAAATGTTAACAGTAGTTCTAGCTGATTGGCATAGTGAAAAAGAATTTTTTTTTGCTTCTATCTTCCAAGTTTTCCACAACAGGCATTTATGAGTTTGGTAATAATACAGTGGAAGGTGTTAACAAAGAAAAAGGGTATGTAAAGTTCCAGGGAGCAGCCACAGAAAAGTAGGAAGAGTCTGGGAAGTTGAGTGAGGGGTTTTGGCGGTGGGGGGGTGGGGGTGGGGGGGGTGGGGGGGGGTGAGAAGCTGGAAAGCCCAAGGGCCACAGCCTCTAGGATTTCTGTTATTGGTGACTCTGGGCAATTCTGTCTAGGGGCCGGGCGGGAGCTGCTGGTTTCCGCAATGGGACCATCTGGTGGCTTGTACTTCTGTCTCTACCTGTCCTAAATAAGCTCCAGATCAAAGACGGAGTCAAAGAAACGGTCCTTATCCTTAATGAAGTGGGCAGAAGGGAGATTTAAGAAACAACAAAAGACCATTCTGTAGTATAGGTGCACACCTGCACGGGGAGGTCCAAACGCCTGTGAAAGCTGTGGGTTTCTGTGATTACCGTGCACAGGAACAGCAGAAGGTATCTGTGACTGAGCAGAGAGCGTGGGTTGCTGCGTACAGAGGCAAAGCTGGAATCTCAAAGGACTGTCCAACGTACCACCTGTGTTAGGATCTTCTCAGGTGCTGGTTAGAAAGGCAGACTCCAGGGCCCAACCTCAGACCCACTGAATCACAATCAGAGCGGTTGGGAATCAAGCACCTACTTGATTCCACTTGTAAACACAGCAAAACAGGAGTGGGAATGGCACCATCACATAAGTTAGTTCAGCGGATCACCCCCGAAGCTGCTGCTGAGGGCCGGTTTGGAGCAAAGAGGGAGGAGAGCAGCAGGGCACAATGTCTGGGTCGGAGGAGGATAATGACGGTGGACGCTGTGGTCTGGCCTGGATAATGAATGGTGTCTGGCGATACCACCCCCAAGAGAGGGCACTGAAAAGAGTGGGAGAGAACACTAAAGGTCCTTTCCAGTTTGCCTGGAGCTGCTGTGTCTCTGAGCTCATGAGCGTTTGTGCACGCCCACCACCTGCTTCGCCCTGCTTAATTCAGAAGGACGACGCCAAAGAGGGGATTCTCGAGAACCTACAGAAGGAGGACAGGCCCCGGCTGCTTCCCTCTGAACACCCCAGGGCCTCACAGCATGCCTGGCCTGGTGCAGGGTCTCAGCAAGTGTCTGCCGAGTTGAAAATGGGAGCTGATGAACACCCAGTGAACAGGGCGGGGAGCCTGACGGAGGAATCACGGCTGAGAGCAGCTGTGGGCAGGCAGGGGAAGCAGGGGAAAGGTGTGCTTTCAGGAGAAGCCAGGCCCTTTGCTTCTTGATATCATACCTCAAGAGGTCCTTATTGTGGCCTTGGGGATTGGTACAACAGAGCCACTGGGATGTGACACCAAGTCTGAGGCCAGCCAAGGGAACCAGAGATTTCCCAGGACAGTCAGTCCGCCCAAGCCAGGAGACGGCCCTATTTATACCTTCGACAATCCCCAAGCTCTATTTCCACACTCGGTTACCAAGCTCCATCCCCAGGCCCCGAACTCCAGGGATGAGGCCAACAGTGTCCTCCCCAGGAGTACTGATTATGTGACAAGTCTGGGCTTGCTCTGGCTGGTGTGAGAGATGAGGCTCCAGGCAGAAGGAGAAGGCAGGGACAAGGATCTCCCTGTCCCAACATCTTGGGCTGCAAGGGCCCTTTGGCCAGGATGCAGACTTGAATCTCTCCTTTTCCCCTTCCATCCTGGTAGTCACAGCTGGGAAGCTGGGGACTGGTAAGATGGGGCTCAAGTATGGTACCTGGCGGAGGGGTTAATAGGTCAGAAAGAACAGCAGGCCCCAGAAGAAGGATCAGTCCAGCCAGGGAAGGGTGCAGACAGGGGAAGGGGAGCCCAGGTAATCCCCTCAGGAAGCGCGGTATTTATAGTTAGACTTAGCCCAGGATGACCCTCAGAGCTGGGGTAACCTTCAAAGGGAAAGTGCTGCCAGCAGCTCTGCTAGCTGGGGCCTCCTCAGCACGGGCCCTTCTTCCCCATTCATTCCCCCTGGGCCCAGCTCCAGGGTTCAGGGAGGGAAAGGGGTGGAACCAGTTGCTAAGCGACAAGCCAGGCTTCCTAAACTGTATCACCACCCGGGCCCTGCAGGTCCCAGGTGGTCCTGGGCAGGGCTGAAGGAACCAAGGCTCCTCTGGGAGCCCTGTACCAGGCTCAGTGGCAATGCTCGCAGCCCAGGGCAATTGCAGTTCTCTGTGATGAGGCTGGTTGTCCCCCCTGGGGCTGGGCTCATCTCCAGTTCATCTTTGGGGTCACAGGGCAGGCCCAGGGTCTGGCATGCAGCAGGTCTCAGTAACTGTTTACTCAGTGAGTGAGTGAATGAAGTGAGCAGGCACTTTAGGAAAAGTGGGGAGAGCTGGAGAGGGGAGGGGCAAGATCAAAGTTGGGCGAGCAGATGGAGCTGTCTGGAAGGAATCCCTGTAAGCAAGAGAGTTAGTTAGGAAGAAAGGGGGCGGTAGAGGAGGGAGTCCAGAAGGGAACAAACCAGTTCCTGAGGTATACAGGGAGGAAACCCACTGGAGGAAGAAGGGCTGGATGTCAGAAACCATGCCCAGTGAGGGCCTGGAACCTTCTTGGCAACTGGAGAGAGTGCAGCCAAGAAAAATAAACCTGCTCAGAGGCCCCCTGCTTGGGCAGTGGGTGTGGACAAGGGGGCACACATAACTGCAGAGACAGTACGCGCTTTCACTGCACTCGCGCACAACGGACACATTTACTGGGGTGAGTTTAGGGGGAGCAGGGCCTTCATCTACTCTCTGCCTTATCCTTCCAGCCCAGGGCTCCCTGGCCCCCCGGCCAGGAGGCTGTAAGTGGCCAGACAGGACAAAAGGTGGCATTCCTGGGCCAGGCACTGACTGAACTCTTCCCCTGCCCGGAGCTGACTTCCCCCAGCCATCCCTCTGTCCCATTCCCTGGTGGAAAACTGGGCTGTCTGATCTCAACTACAAACAGAACACCCAAATCCTCAGGGACGATTCTGGGATCTAACCTGACATACAACCAACAGCTCCTTTTCTGAGGCTACCAAATACTGTACTTCCTGAGTTAAAACATTGAGCATTTGGGAAATCACTGCACTTCTCCTTGTCTCAGGTTCATATAAATTTAAAATAACAACCACCAAAACAACAATGACAACAACAACAAAACACCCCAGCCAGTTCCTTTCTTGTAGTGAATATATTCCTATCCTTTAAAAAAAAAAAAAATGTTTATTTATTTATTTTTGAGAGAGAGAAAGAACATAAGCAGAGGAGGAACAGAGAGAGAGGGAGAGACACAGAATCTGAAGCAGGCTCTAGGCTCTGAGCTGTCAGCACAGAGTCCGATGTAGGGCTGGAACTCATGAACTGTGAGACCAGGACCTGAGCTGAAGCTGGACACTTAACCGACTGAGCCACCCCAGTGCCCCAGTATCTTCCTTCCTATCTTCATCACATACTGATGTTTGTTCCAGGTGCACCAAAGTCCTGGCCGGAGTGTGAAAGTGGTACCAGCTCTAGAAGGAACCTTGATTACATGTTTTCTGGCAACTTAGATTATAGGTAATTATGAGTTAAGAGACACTAGCAAACCTTCTCTCTCCAATGTGGCTACCTACTTACATATGGCTTCAGACATGGAAGGGGGGGGGGGTGTTGCTTCGGCTACTGACCACCCGTGTAAGCACGGGCAGACAACTTCACCGTTCTAACCTCGGTGTTCCCATCTGTAAAGCGGACGTAACCTCCATCTCATGGGACTGCTGTAAGGATCATAGAGACCACTCTACCCAATGCTTAAAAGGCAGTACTATTGTAATTAGCAATCACGCCAAGTCAATAGTGCTTATTATCACTATGCAATTAAGAGAATGAAAGGTTCCTATCCTTTTTTCCCCCAAAAAGTTGCTGTGATTTTGAAAACTTTGAAAACTCCTGCTGTAGTGAACTCTTAGTCTCCAGATCACAGTGCAGGAGGATGTAGGGGTTAAATGAAGTTAAGTTTGACAGGGACAAAGAGCGGGCTTGATGTATGCCTGCTTCCCTGTGCGGCTGCACAGCAGAGGGTCAGCACTTTTCCTGGGGCAGAAGAGGGAGGATGGCGGCTAATAAATAAAACAGGAACTCCCCAGAGGTTGCTAGAAAGGTCTCTGGTATCTGGCCAGCTCCCCTTGCTACCTCAGGACTCCAGGGAAGAGAGACAGGTCATCTCTGCCACTGTGCTTTCTACAGCCCCGCTGTCAAGGAGGGTCCCTATGGGCTTGGGGGCCTGGTGGCCAGGTGCATGGAGGCCGAAAGGCACAGCCTCAAGGGCTTTACTCGGACATGCGCCACTCCCCCAGGCAGGTGCCCCAGAGCATGGCAGAATCCTGAAGCCAGAAGTGACCTTAAAGTCTGTTAGCCTAACCCCTTCATTTTATAGACAAGGAAACCGAGGCTCTGAGAGGTGATGTGAACTGTCCCAAATCCACAGCTTTTGCCCGTGTGTGTGTGTGTGTGTGTGTGTGTGTGTGTGTGAAGTGGGGATGGGAGGTAAATTCTTCCTATCAAACCGCTCTGCTGCCAGTGGAAGCTGAATTATAGCTAGCTTACTAAAATGTCAGGAGTGTGAGAGGTGACAGATGCACCAATGGGAAAGCAGCAAGCAGAACGCGCATCAGAGTGAGCATCAGCGTGGAGGAGTTTCGAGTCTGCCTGACCCTCCTGTTCTCACTAGAGATGAATGGAATCTGAGAGCTGGGCCCTCCCAGCACACTGCGGCCTCACTATGCGCCCAGGCCTCTGTGAGCCTGACAGAAACAGACTCTAATTCCGCGTGGCTGGTTTGGGGCCTGGTGATGGAGACGGAGTTCCTACCCCACACAACGCTCCTGCCGGAGGCACTTCTGGAGATGAGGCAGTGACTGCACCAAGAGGAAGCCTATCACGTTGGATGGGCCAAGAGGTGAGAAAGTCAACAGTCTCACCGTCACCCTTCACTGAGCACCTGCTATGCAGCAGGCAGCACAACAGAGAAACACTGGGGCTGAAGGTCCATAGTCTGGAGTCAGAGGGACCTGGGTTTGAACATCGACGCCATCGTAAATTAGCTACGTGACTTTGAGTAAATGACTTCAGCTTTCTAGTCTTCTAGGAAGTAGAAGGTAGTAACAGCCCACTTCTTAGGGAGGTTGGGAGGAGGAAAGATATATACATATATATTAAATTAAAAAAAATTAACTAATACAGTCAAGAAAATTATATATAATAAATCAACTAACCTAACACTTCCGGGGTGGTCTCCCTAACACCTAGCCAGGCCAGGCTCTTGCTTCCTCAACTGAAGGCAAACACACACCCGCACCATACTTGCTACAGATTAGGCTCTTATTGCGGCCACTGAAATTGTTTTTGCCATTGTTATTATTAACATTATTATTTTGACCTAACATCCATTGGCTCCGTTCTCTGGAACAACACAGAACAAGTCACAACCTCTCTGACGGGGTTGACATTTTCCTCCTCTCCAGACGGAAGCCCACTTTTTCCTCCTCTACGGTTTCTCCGGGTTCTTTGCCATCCTGTTCACCCTCCCCTGCACTAAGCTAACTCACCGACCGGCCCAGGTGAGGGCTGCCCAGTACCTCGGCGCTCTGGGCTCTTACCTTCCTCGATCTGAGCACTGACCCCTCTGCCTCCACAACGAACACAACAAGTCTGTCCAGAACTGCTGAAGCTGGAGCTAGAAAAGACCCCATAATCCCCAACCCCACCCCACCGGCTGTGGCTCTACATTCTCTCAATCCCAGGGCTCGCTCACAGCCTGGCTCCTCCTGGGAGCCAGCCCCAAGTTACCGTCTGTCTTTTAGGTCTGTGTCTTGAGTGGGGTGAACCTGGAGTCAGCAGACCTGGGTCCTTTTCTACTGTGATCCATGCTGTGTGACCCAGGGCAAGGCACTTAACCTCTCCAGGGACATCTGCCAAACGCGAATGCCTCTCTCCTTTGCGCCTTACAGAGACACTGAAATGCTCCAGAGTTTCTGTGCGAAGTGATGTGGTCGAGAGCGACATGCACACAACAGATGCCTGACATCCCTGAGATCTGGAACCCCGTCTTTTTAAGGCTCATTCACTTCTTCATGTGGCTCAGCTCAAGACGCACAACCTTCTGTTTGTGGACCAACAGAGAACTCGTTTGAGCACGTTCGCTCTCCCAAGCCAGGCTCAGGCCTTGCATGCAGCTGTGCCTGACTCATTCTTTCCCCTTCTTCATCTACAGCCTGTGAATCACCAGCCCTGTCAGGCCAGTGTCCTCCCTGTTTCCTTCCCATGTGTTGCCTGGTCGTGACCTCTGTCCCTCAGGATGCAGGATGCAAGCCCTCTTCCCACCGGACCCACAGGCTCCCCTCCCCTGACCCCGTGGCGCGTGAGCATTCCACACCAGCCCTGAATCACACACTGCCTCAAAGGCATGTTCCCTGCGCACAGTGCTGCCCCTGAAACTTGACTGTCAGCTCCTGGAGGGCAGGCTCTCGAGAGGCAATACAGCGTGGCGTATCAAAAACATGGTTGCCTGGGACCCACCCCCAGGGACTCTGATTTCACTGCTATGGGATATGGCCTGAGCATCAGAAGGGTTTAAAAGCTCTCCCAGTGATTCTGATATATGGCCGGGGCTGAAAAGCACTGATCTGGAACCAGGCTGCCCAGCCTGGCTGGCCGCTCCGACTGTTTAATTAGGCCTCTGAGGGGGCCTGACAGGGAGGGTGCTCAGGGAGAACCCCAGGCCTGCCTGAGGCTGACCATCTGGACAGTCTTTTCAAGGCTTGAAGTCAGACTGGTCATCAGGTAAAAAAGTGGATAGCTCTGGGGACCCTGTGCCTGGAGAAACCCAGCTGCACTGTCCAGAGGATATGGCCTAAGCCTCTGCTTGCAGAAGGGACAGAGTAAGCCAAAACAAGAGGCTTTGGAGTCAGACAGCTTGGACTAGCTACCTACTCTCCTTACTAGCAAGGAGGGCCCTTCCCCTCCTGACTCTACTCAGCCCGGAGCCTCATCTCTCATGCCTCCCATGTGTGGCCAGCACCCAGACACCCTCCTCTGTAGACACAAGATTCTTCTTCCAGAGCTGAGCCACAAACTTCTGGAGAGAAAATGTGCAGCTCCAAGGCAAGGAGGACGGTAGGAGAGCAGAGGGAGGGAGGTCCTATTTCCTAAGAAAATCTCCCACCCCCTCCCCAGCTGCTCTAGGCAAGAAGAAAGGAAAAATCTGACTCATCAGTGCTGTGTGACTCACAGGCAGACAAAACTTACTTGCCAGACTGGCAGGGAGGAGAGCCTGCTGCTCCCACCACAAGCGGGGGCCATGGGCAGGTAAAGCCCATCCTTCTATCCCCGCTCACCACCAGCTCCAGGCCTGGGTGGCTGGCCTGGCAGGAGTGCCTGGCTCAGCTTGGTCCCCCCACAGCCACACCCTCTTGTGGTTGGTTTAGTAACTTACTACCAAGGGGCGGGGCTGGGAAGAGTAGAGAACTGAGGCTGGGAACACAGAGAGGTGATTCTGGAATCAGAGAAGACCTGGGCCTGACTCTTAACTTCGCCCTCTCACAGGTGTGATCACAGGCAGCTGAGCCTCTTGACCTCAGTTTCCACATCCATAAAATGGGAACAATAATTCTTAGAGGACTTTTGAGGATTAAATAAGACCTTACATGTAATCTCCTAGTACTGCATGAGGCACAAAGTAGGAGCTCAAAAATGGTAGTTTTTACTAGGCGTATAAATGCTAGATTTAGGATTATAAAGAGATTGCTTTTTACATCATTTCACTTAATCTTTACAACAACCCTATATGGCAAACATTACTACTCTCGTTTTCCAGATGAGACACTGAGGTTCGGGGACCCTGGGGCAATGTGAAGAATCCAGTGAGGGGTTTCATATCCTCATTCCCAGCCCAGTGCTGGTCTCAGACCCTGTCCCACATGCCACGTCCCAGGGCAACGAGAAGAAGCCCCTGGCTGTGTCAACACGCACACGGCTGACAGGCACAGCACCAGCTCTGCCTCCAGCCCAGGTGGGAAGGCCTAGCTGGCAACACTACTGACCAGTCCTGCATCCAGTATGGCATTGATGCCAGTCCTGCCCTGCCTCCCACCCGGCCTGGCTCGACTCGAGCCCACGTGGTGCCTCCGGAAATTCACTCGCTAATGCCTGTGTGTGTGTCAGCCTCCACCCCAGGCTGTGAGCTCCTCAAGGCAGCACCTGGTCTTGTTAGCGCTGGCATCCGAATGCCCGGCCCCTAGCCTAGAGCCAGAGAAGCAGTACAGCCGGGCTGCCAAAAGCCTCAGATTCCAAACCTGAGATGCAATGCCACTTACTTGTATGACTTGGGCCTGTTCTTTACCTCTGAGAACCTCAGTTTCCTCGTCTGGAAAATGGGGCTAATAACAGTCGCTACCTTCAAGTCACGATGAGAACTATGGTGATAACTGTGCTAATAACCAGTTGTAACTATGGTACTAACAATCACGACTACTATGTATTAAGTTCTTATGCCAGACACTGTCCTAAGCCCCTTCTATGAATCAAATCGCCCAACCCAAAGGTCATACGGCTAGGTGGCGGGCTGGTTCTGAAACCCCCACGACATACAACCACCTCCCTCCTGAGTGTCAGGTGCCTGGTATGACTTAAGTGCTCAGTACTTAGAAGCTAGTCTAGCAGATGCTTAGGAAGCATTTCTAAGATGAATCAATGAATGAACCTCTTTCAGTCTAATTTCATTTCCATCCACAAGCATTTATTATCGAGTCCTCGTCTGCGTACAGCCTGAGTTATCTGAAGCTCTGTGAAATATAAAGTATAAAAGGAACAAATAAAAAAAATTATAAAGCAAGGCCTCCTCACCCCTCTACAGGAGGGTAACGAGATCCAGATTGCTGGAGCGAGAGGCAGTGATCCCAACCCTGTCAGTTCCATGCCCCTCCCCCTTCCTCAGGGAAGGTTCCAGTCGGGAGGCGCCAGGTCCTCAGGAGAAGAGGGGGAGGAAATGGCCAAAGGTGCTTGCTGTGCCTGGCCTTCCAGGGGTAGTTGTGTGGAAAGCCCTCAGGGCTGCCCAGCTACCTCATCCACAGCTGTTTGTTTTGGCAACGCCTGAGAGGTGCCCCGATGGGAGGGCAGGGAGCTCACAGTGGCTGATCAGCCTCTAGGAGCCGGCCCTGGCATCCATATGGAGGGGCAGGGGGAGGCAGAGCCTCTCAGTTCTCCCACACAGCACCACCCTGCCTCCAGTCCCCAAGGGCAGGCTCCCAAACTACACAAGGAGAGGGTCTCCTCAGCCAGCCGCAAGGGAGCGCTTTTCTAAGCAGCAAAACCCCTATTTCAAAGAAAACAGTGAATGGCTTTCAGAGAAGCCCACTTACCATGTGAGGCTGATAGAGTAGATCTGGTGTGGGGGCTTGGGGGTAACACCCACGGGCCCTTCCCTGCCGGCACTTCCCTGACATCTCCAGGAAACCCCAGGCTCCCAGCTGCACTGTCCACCAGGCCTCTCAGGGACAGGAACCCTTCAGGCGTGGCTCCAGGGCAGCTCTGTTCATGCAGCTATGAAGGTTGCATACCTCAGCCCCTGTGACCTGGGACAGCCCCTCTCACCCGGGACCCTACCCATTAAATGAGCAGGTGGGACTAATGGATTCAGGACGCCTTCTAGCTCTAAGACTCCATTCAAATCCACCCCGAGGAAAGGCCTGCATGGGGCTCCTGAGGGACACAAAGACAGCTAGCTAAGGCACGACGCCTGCCCTCCAAAAACTCACAGTCCCTGCAGAAAACTGCAAGGCAAACCATGTGTGTGATGATGCGAAGTGCAAGTGCACGCGTGCGTGAGCACACACACACACACACACACACACACACACACACGAAAGACGTACAAGATTCTTTGTAAAAAATGCTGCAAGGGTCAGAGGGGAGACTCTCAAAAACCCAAGGGGACCCTGCTGAAGTAGAAACTGCTCAGTCTCTTCCACAGTCACCTACCAGTGCCAGGCACTGCGGACATGCAGACGGGCATGACAAGTCCCTGACCGGACAGGCTCCTGTCATCATCTGGGCAGGGATGGAATCACACCAATGATGCACGACAATCCGTTTTGGTTTTGTGCTACATTATGTGTCATGCTCACTGTTTTGAAAATACTTGAATGTGTAATTTAGGAAACCTTTGTAATGTGTTACTCTGTGGCACATTAAAAAAATAAACAAATGCATAATAAATAAATGATACATGCAAATTTTGTTCAAAGAACACCCCCACCCTCACCCCCACCCCCACCCCCAAGCAGGCAAACTGCTACACACTAGAGCAGAGGTATGTGGAGAACATATTGGGAGCCCACACCCTGACCGATGGGGCCTCTTAAGCATTTGCCAAAGGGGTGGGCGGGAGCTGGGCTACATCCTCTCCACGGCTTCCAGCTCTGACCATGTGTGACAAGGACTCTGGAAATAAGCAGGCTCCAGCTGGCTGAGGGCAGGGTGGGGGCAAGCCTCACCCTCACTGCCGCATTTCTGACTTCCCACCTCCACCCTCTGCATACAGTGAACTGTCCCACTTTGGCCTCTGCTGCTGCGAGAAGAAGAGGCAGCTTCCAAGCTCTGGGCCTCAGTTTCCCTCTGGGGTAATGGTGGTGGCAGAGGAGGTGAAGCATCCCTGATGGAGGGTCCAGATACAAGAGGACTAGTCACACGCAGAGCCTATCGGCTGTCTGTGGAGTCAGTCCCCAGCCCCCATTCTCTCTCTCTCTCTCTCTCTCTCTCCTGCCCCTGATGCTGATAGGTCTGGCCTGGGAGCAGCCCTGCTGGCCGGCACCCAAGTACACGGGACCCTGCCACCCCACCCCCAAGGTAACCCAATTCTTCCCGGTCAAATGACAGCTGGAGGTGGGGCCATGGAACCCAAGGCGGGAAGGGCAGTGATAACTGGCTCGCAGGGTGGTAAGGCCCAGACAAAAGGGTCATGGCCCAGATTCATTTCAACACAATTCCTCAGCACCCACTATGTTCAAGATCCTGCCAGGCACCCGAGGGACCTGAGGAAATGAGGATGACATTTTAATTACCCTAAGTGCGTCTCAAGGTTTAAAGAGCACCTCCTCAGAGAGGCCTTCCCTGATAATCTAACTAATGGCTCCCCTATTCTCCACCCCAGCCTCCTTTCTCCTAAGCAGTGTCCATCCCAATTCTGCTGGGGTTTGCTTACTCGTTCCTCCATCTCCCCAGTGAGCAGTATGACAGCTGCTCAAAGGCCGGGCCCTGCTCTCCTCCACAGTGGCACGCAGCACTTCGCTTACCGAGTAGGTCCTCAGTATTAGGTGAGTGAATGAATGAATGAATATATGAGTGACTATACCACCGGACAAGCAGGAAGTGACATAAAAAACGATTCAGAGGGCTGTGGGGAAGCAAAGAAGGGAATGGGCACATCTCTGAGGCTCCATGGAGGAGGTACGACAGATATCGGGAGCTTGGCCTGCAAGGAGGGTGGAGGAGAAGGGGTTCCAGGCGGAAGGTACAGAAGTAGCACAGACCTGGAGTCGGGACCGGATAACAAGAGCAGGCCAGCAAGATGGGCTGAGGCCCGGTGAGTCTGCCTGGACCCTGAGAGGTGCCCTGCTCCTTGCCCCACTGGCCTCTTACTAAACACTGGTGTGCACTCTTTGCTGATAAAGGCAGGACTACATAAACATCTGAGCACAACTCTGCAGCATGGTGACCAGGGGTCATTCCTAAATCAAATGTTACCTGTGGCACCCACCGGCCTGCCTGCTTTCTTCTTTTCTGGTTTCCTTTGCCCCTGGCTGACTAGCTCTGGTTCTAAACATCTGTGCCACCACCAGGCACAGTCCCCTGCTAGGGGACTGAAGGGCGACTCCTAACCTTGTGATGACAAAGACCATTGATTACCACTCCCCAATCCCAGGTCTCAAAAGAATTTTTAACTACATTTAGATTATTTTTTTTTAAATGGAAATGCTCAAGCCGTATCTGTCCATTTAAGCCTCTGGTCAGCATACAAAAACTAGAGGTTCACACTGAGCTGACAGAATGCCAGAAAAGGCGTTCTCAACGTTTTGCTCAACCTGGAAGGTTATGAATTCTCTGTGACTCAGTTTCTCAAGGTCAGGAGATGGGGCAAGAACAGAGGTAAGAGATATGGCCAGAGGGAAGAAGACTGAGTGGGAAAACCCAGAATCCCCCAATCTGTAGATCCAGGTGAGATTTCCTACACTGCACACAGTCTTCCTTTCTTAAGGGACGAGGAGCCCGCGAGTGGTGGGGGTGGAGCGGGGCAGTGGCAATCCTGGCCAATTGAGGCTTTCAGTACAGTGTTTTAGATGTTGCCTTGGTGGAACAACCTGGTGGGGGCGGGGAAGCTGCCAAGGAGGACTGGGAGCTTACCACCACTTCTGCTTTGGGCAGCAGTCTAGATCTCGAGAAACTGCCAGGGGTCAGGCGGTGGCCCCTGGAGGCTGTGTGCTTCCCAGGAAAGCCGGCAGCTGGAAATAAGCCCAAATTTATAACAGGCTGCATTAACATCTGCAAAGAAAAATCCAGGGTAACACACACCAGCCTTTCCACTGGAGGGATGGGGTGATGGGTCTTTTACTTTCGAGGGTAGGTATCTGTGCGTCTGGCATTCTTGCTGAGCACCTTTGCTGTAGATATCTTTGCGGTGTTTCCACCGCAAACATTTTCACCACATAACTAACTGGCTGTAAGGCAATTCTGCCATATAACATAAAAGAATGAAGAATAAAAGAGGAACATTAAAAAGGGCACAATTAAACATGAAAAAATTAATAAAATTGCCATAAGGCAATTGTGCCATAAAATATCAAGTCATGAAAAATAAAAAGGACATTCATTAAAAAGGACATAACGGGACGTGGAAAATGGATAACAAAATTAAAAAGACTTTACTGCGAAATATAAAATATTTTAATACATTTAAAATTTGTGTAGATTCATGGCAATACTAAGCAAATATATATTATGGATTGTACCTAAGCACTTGTCTTCAAAGTCTCTGTTCACAGTATTATGTTTTTTTTTTTTAAACTAAAGTTCCTTCCTTCATTAAAGAGGTATCAAGGTCCAAATACAATTCACCCTTGAACAACATGGGTTTAAACTGCACAGGTACACTTACATGCATATTTTTTTCAATAAACACAGTACAGTATTATAAATGGATTTTCTCTTAAGATTTTATTTTTTTTTTAAAGTTTTTATTTCAATTCCAGTTAGTTGACATACAGTGTTACATTAGTTTCAGGTGTAGAATATAGCGATTCAACACTTCCATACATCACCCTGTGCTCTTCCTTAAGATTTTCTTAACACTTTCTTTTCTCTAATTTATTTTATCGTAAGAACACAATACATAATACACATAATATACAAAATATGTGTTAATCAACTTGCTTATGTTGTCGGTAAGGTTTCTGGTGAACAACAGCAGGCTGTATTAGTGGATAAGTTTTTGGAGAGTCAAGAGTTATACACGGATTCCTGACTACGTAGGGGGTCAGTGCCCCTAACCCCCACGATGTTCAAGGGTCAACATACTAGGATGCATGTTTGTTACAGAGCTTTGTATTATGTTGTGAAAGTCTTCTACACTGTTGTTTGTTCTTGGCAGATTGTCCCACGTCTGCTGATAGACGTTCCAAAGTTCTATGGGAAATACGGAGGTAATGCGTTTGTAACTGAGCTTTGGCCATTATGACTGGCATGTTACCGTTGTCTAGTACAGCCTGGTGCGCAGTCTGGCTTCACATTCTACTCCACACTTCCAGTGAGGTTTATCACTGTATTTTCTATCAAGTCTGTGTACGGAGTTGTCATCACCCCCTACTTTAAGACCATCCATCTACTTGTCATGGCATAGACCACTATGAGGGCTAGCTGAGGTTTATATAGACCATTATGAGGGCTAGCTGAGGTTTACATAATATAAAACTAAGAGCTTTGCCAATGGAGAAATGAAAACAAACTGTCAGTTATTTTATCTTTTATGGCAAAACTGCCTTACAGTCAATTAGCTATGTAACGAAAGTGCGGCAAAAATGCTCACAGCAAAGATGTCTATGTCAAAACTATCTAGAACAATACGTGTGTGTGTGTATTAACTTTAAACCAGAATATTCTGTGTGTTCCTCAAGCTTTGTTTCAACATGGTTTGGTAGAAAACTTTATGAGCCTTACGGGGAAAAGCAATAAAAGATCCTTGTCATGACAAGGCTGAAATGGCTCAGCCAGGACCGTGGGTGTCTTCTACCCACAAGGCACCTCTAAAGAAAGACTCTTTCTAGCTGTCCTGGATCCAATAAAGCTCCTATTTAAGCCACTTTGAATGAATTGCACCGCAAATAAGCTATAAGGGCAGGGCTGGCCTAACACATCTCGAGAGCCCCAGGGCTCAAGCCAGTGTCTGGCACACAATAGGTGCTCAATAAAGGCTGAGACACGGACCAGGGAATGGATTACACGGGAACGGGTCACCTGTGGGGTGATGAGAGAACAGGGCTCCTGGGAAGAGGTGAAGGTGAGACGGGAAAGGAGGCAACAGAAAGAACCTGCCAAAGGCAGAAAACGGCGGACTTCCGGGTGGAGCCGTGCTTAGGTCTTTGTCTCAGGGAAAGGCAGACAGCTGGGTGGCCAGGAAAGGCCCTGCCTGCAGAGTTTCCCAGAGTAGAAGGCCGCAGGCCTGCCCCATCTGGGACAGCTGAGCCATGGCCCACATCACCTGCCCTCCCCGAGACCAGTCTGACTAGGGTTTAAGATCTGTGTCAAGCAAGAGCTGAGTCAGGCTTCAGGGGAGGGGTGGGGGGAAGGACTAGAAGAGGGCAGGGAAGACAGGTCAGGCCTCATTCTCTCAGGTGTGCTCCACCAGGGAGGTTGGGCAGAAGCAGCCTCCTCATCCTCCCCCTCTACTCCTAGGGCTTGAGAGAAAGGTAGGCTCCCAAGTTGACAAAACCCAGGAGAAAGCAAGGCCCTGGGAAGGCTCCCTTGCAGACAGGAGACAGCTGGTAAATGTGTTAGGAGGAGACCACCTGTTTTGCCCCAAGCCTCCTCCCCACCATGGGTCCACGCAGACAGGCATGGATCCCGGCAGCAGGGTGGGGAGGCGGAGGCGGAGGCGGCAAACCCCGGGCAGCAGGAGGTATCTGTTTTCAGCAAGGCCACCAAAGGGACAGGGAGGGAGCCCCGCGGGCTCAGCTCCTGCTGCTGGGCTGCTGGAAAAGGCAGCCTCTCGGTTTCAACTCAGCTGGAGGTCAAGAACTGCTGAGGCTGGCAGCCCTGCTGGGGATGCTATTTGCTTGCAAGTGAGCATCTCGTCGCCGTGGCGACCCAGGGCAGCACCAGCCAGGAGCCAGCCACAAGGCCGGAGCGGAGCTCTCCAGGCTCTAACACTGGCCTTGACCTTTCTAGCTGGGACAGCTGATGTGAAGGAGTCCACTGCCTTCTCTGGACCTGACCATGGCCCATGCAGACTGCAAAGATGCACAGGACTCTGTCTTGCTCTCGGAAGGGCCCAAGACACACCCAGAAACAAGAACACAAAATCAGAAAGTGATGAAGGCCACAAGAGGCATGAACAAGGACTGACATGGCTTTAAAGGAGAGCTCACCTTGACAGGGAACATAAAGGGAAAAAGACAGCATCAAACAAACAAGCAAACACGTATCCTCTTGTGGACGACTCCAGCTGCTTGGTTAGGTCCAGAGCCAAGAGACCGCAAACTTAGAGCGCGTTGGTTTGGGGTGCTCCTTCTGGCTAGCTGCTTTCCCTGACCCAGTCAGTCCCCCTACGACCTGCTCCCCAACCCTTGGTGTCCCACTTGGCTGCCCTGCCTCACCTCTTGCCTGCCAGGTGGCTGACTACCCAGTCACTAATATCACAATGCCCCTTGTGGCCTTGTCCCCACCTCAGCTCAGCTTTTCTGCTCTGGACCCATCTGGAGACTACCTTGTGGTGGCAAATCCTTACCAAAATCCCATCACATTTCTAACCTGGGGTCCTGGAAACCACAAGGCAGCCTGCTTCTTGCCTAGGAATAGCCCGCGGCAGTTTCTGAGGTCCCCAATCACTGGGCAGTTTCTTGGAGCACCAGAATACTGGTGTGCAGAACGGGTCTAAGGGTCAACTTCTGGACTTGATGCGAAATCAGCCCCAGAAGCCAGCTGAAGTCTGCAGCCCAGGGCCTGGCCCCAGGACTCATAGCACTGCACACAGTTAGGGCTCCTCTGTCCAACTGCCCTTCTTTTTATTTCTTATGTGGTTTAAAAGGTGGCATAAGCTAAATGGAGAAAAAGTATGCAATAGAAACAAAAAGAAAAAGGTTTAAGTCACCCAAATCCTAGCGCTTAACAAAAACTGGCAATAGCATGTCGAGGGATTTTCTTCTGTTTTTCTCAATGCATACACTCATTGCAGGGACCACATGGGGTGTATAATCCAATACTATTTTTATTTTTATGGTATGTCCTCAATACTATTTTTATTTTAATCTGATGCCAGCTGCCATTCCAGTGATTTGCATCCCCTGCTGCTGAACAGATTTACCTGCAGAAATTCCATGAAAATGCAGATGTTTGGGTTCCACCCCTAGAGATCAACTCAGGAAATAAAGGAAATCCAGAGTAAATAAGATGGTTTTTAAAATTCTGCTGATTTTGTAGAATCACTGAATAAATATTTATTGAGCACTCACTATCTGCTGGGCCCTGTACAGGATACATTTCTTCATAACAGAAAGCTTGCATCATTCATTCATTCATTCATTCATTCAAGAAACATGAGTTGAGCTTCTCCTATGTACCAGACTCCAATATGGGGAACAGGGACACAATTTTAATGAGATGGGCTCTCAAGGTCAGAGGTACTAATAGAGAGAGCCATGTAAGGAGATAATAGAAACCAATGCACAAATGCATGTGCTGCGAAATACACAGAATCATGGGGACACAGGAGATGGGATCTCACCCAGCCTGTGGCAGGTCCTGAAGTCTGCTCTGAATCTAAGGCATGAGCAGGGGTTAGCCAGGCAGAGGAAACAATATGAGCAAGGGTGCAGAGGTGATCAAGGTCCGGGAAGCATAAACAGTGCTGTTGGAATGTACCATGCAAGGTAGCAAGTGGCCAGGTCACGAAGGGCCGTTAGGCCAGTGAAACAGGGTGGACATTACTCCCTAAGAGATGGGAGACCTGTAAAAAGGTGAAGCAGAAGAAGGTCGTATGTTTGTGACAGCTCACTCTGGAATCCAAGTATAGGGTGGGCTTCAGGGGCCTGGACTGGAGGCAGGAAGACCACTTAGGAGGGTGCTGCATTAGCACAGGAGACATGGTGAGGGCCTGCACTCACATTCCGTTGAGTGGCTCTTATGTAGCAGGCAGAGTTTTAGCGGGGATGGAGATAAGGGATGGATCTGAGAGGTACTTGAACTGCACATTTAGATGATTTCTAATTTTTCACACTGCATACATATAGCTTTGCACATGCTTCAGCTTATTTCCCTATGACACAGTCCTCGTGGCAGAATTTCTAGGTCAAAGGTAGGGATATTTTTAAGGTTCTTGGTGCCCTTTGCCAAACTGCTTTCCAGAAAGACCGTATCAATTTTCATTTCCTCCAGCAATGCACAAGAGTGCCTATTAGACCCTCTCAGCATCCCCCACCCCCCAAAGAAAGGCAGAGGTAAGCTCACATCCACCCCATCACTACAGAGTGAATCCTCTGCTTGACCCAAACAAAACGACTATGTCCAGGAATAGGCTTTAAGAATGCACACACAGGGCACTGGGCTGAAGGGTATGTTGCTCTGGAGATAGGCTAGGGCCAGGAGAGGGGCACTCTCTCCCTGCTCCAACCTATCTTCCTGATGTTGCCAGTAATTCTCTCAGCAGAGATCATGTCGTTCCCTCTGCTCAAGAACTTTCCAAAGCTCCCCACTGCCTACAAAATAAAAGCCAAACTCCCTAGTGTAGAAATCAAGGTTTCCCCAAAATAGGATCTGCAGTACAGATTTCTATTTACTCACTTATTCCTTCAGCAAATATTTGAGTGCTTGCTATTTACCAGGTAGTATACAAAAAGACCTTGCTCTCAGGGAGCCTCCACTCCAGTGGGAGAGACAGACAATGCACAGGTCAATATAGATGCACCAGGTATTTATATGTTATGCTAAATAAAGCAGGAAAATGAAGTGATGAGGAGCGCACAATTGTAGAAAGGGTGGCCAGGGAAGGCAGGTGCCAGGAGACAGGTGCAGAGGCCAAGATGGAGACAGGAGTGAGCCATGAAGATCTCTCCCACTACACTCAGCCCACACCTGAGCCACCAACCTTGCATGGACTTCCAAGTCTCCATGTCTTTGCCCTCAGCCTTCTCTCCTGAAGATTCCCCTCCTGGCCCTATTGAAGGGGAAACACTTCTGTGCCCAGCTTGAACGTCACCGCTTCTGTGAAGCCCTCCTGTCTCCACAAGCCAAACCTGCTCACAGCACTCCACTTCCATCTCCTGGTCTGTACAGCTGCCTGCATCTTAAGGCCACGCAAGGCCTTTTAGCTCTGTATCTGCCGTGCCTCACACACAAGAACGAGGAAGCTCTACGTTGGCACTTAAACCCAGTCTGGTCTCCACACTTGCCCTCCAGACAACACTGAGCTGCTAAAAGGCAGGAACTGCCTTCCTCAGCTTCTGATGCACCCAGTTTGTACAGCCTAAAATCTGGTGTACAGATGTTTGCCAAAGAGGGAAGCGTTGTGTGCAAGTTATCGAAGAGAGAGGGCAATTACTGGCAGGGAGACATTTTTCTCTCAGCACACACAAATGAAAATACTCTCCACCTTTGAGGCAAGATTTTTAGTGGTCTATCCAAGTACATCCTCACCTCCTCCTTGGAAAGAAGCAGTCCAGCTGGACTACGTTTCCCAGACTCCCTTGCAGTCAGGGTGGCCATGTGACTACATTCCTGCCAACAGAATGTGAGCCGTAGGGACACGAGCCATAGAGGACCTGGTCCCAAGGACAGTGGGCATGCCTCCTCCACCTTCTCTTTTCCCTTCTGCTGGTCGGAACCCAAGTGGGCTGGTAACCCAGCTTCAACCACGAGGACGATGTCCTGTGATGCGGCGACAACCCAAAGGGACTGGATACCAGAATGACCACAAACAGCAGAGCTGCCCCCTCACCTGGTCTGCTCATGTCGGGGACGTCAGGGCCATTATGTGAGACAGAAAACTTAATTTCTCATTCCTTAAGCCACTGCATCATTAGGCCCCCCTTTTACAGAAAAAACAAAAACAAAAACAGCCTTACGTTAGTGAATGCACTCCTGTTACAGCAATGGGATGTAAGTCTGCATCATCCTTAAACACCTTTCTCAGTGCCTATGGGGGAATGGGGAGTCCTGACCTCTGGACAACCCACTAAGATCCAGCAGGGTCAGGAGAAGAGGCGACACGAAGCAGTTGTACAAGTCAGGGCAAAAGTTCTGGAAGAACACGTAAAGAGGCACAAACGGGTGGAAGAGCACCATGACGAGAATGAGGAAAAGGCAGCAGCAGAACCCACGAGAGGGACCAAAAAGACAAAACTGGTCCTCAAGGTTTAAAAGCCTGAGTCCTGTGGGTAAGAAAGGATTTACGGGAAGAAGAACCAAATGCACACAAACATTTATTCTAGCCCCTCTGTGGATTTCCTCACACTCATCCGGCTGGCTGTCACCAGGTGGAAGAGGAGAATAAGAGAAATGGGGAAGGAGTCGGCCCAGGAGGTGGAGGCATCATCTCACTGACACCACCTCCCACGAAGGAACCAAGGAACCAGGGAAGCTGTGTCTTTGTCAGTCACGCGGGCCCCCAGAGAGCAACAGTCCTGCCCTAATTCTGGGTCTGCTACACCTAGCGCCATCTCTCCTTCATCCCGCTCTGGACACCCACCAAGTCTCTCCTGACCAGAAGGTACAAAGGTAGAAGACAGCTACTGCCTTCCCGCAGCCCCCAGGTCCCTGAATCATCAGCCCAGCCATCCCAGCTCCGCCGGGCTCGTCAAGCCCCTGACAGCTCTAGCCCAGCTTCTGGAACCATCACTAGTGAAGAAACAGTGAAGAAGACAGAGGCCCTGCAGAGGGGAGGTACAGATCAGGGGGAGGAGCTTGGGCTCTGGAGCCAAGCAGAAGATTCGCATGCTGACCCTGCCTATTAACCCGCCCTGTGACTCTGAGCAAGCTTTAGTTCTCAAATCTGCAAGAGAGAGATGATGCCACCTCACAGGGCCACTGCAACGATAAACTACAGTACATATGTAGGAGAGAAGATGCTCCACAAACGCTAATTCCCTTCCATTACCCCCACATGTCCTCCTCCTTGTTGGCCTGCCTCGATCCATAAAATTCCTGTTGCCGGACTCGTCCTTCAGGATGAAGGCACTGTCGTGAAATGTCCCTGTGCCATAACATGTCACCTACTGCAAGGGCCAATTAAATGTTCTGGGCAGGCTAGCAGGCAGGCATCCAGAGTGTCTGGTGGAGGCTCTGATGTTAAAGCTCCCAGGTGCAGACAGGAGCTGCTCTGAAGTGGGGGGGGGATGGTTGCCGAGCCCTGAAGGAGAAGATGTTATAGAGAAAGATGATATGTTAAGGACGCTAAAGCGTAAGAGCTGGGAATCTCCAGGCGGGCAGAGCTGGAAGGTGGAACAGCTCAGGGGTGCCTCACAAGAAGTAAAACAGGAAAAGCAGAAAAAGAAGAAGACGGGGAGGTGAAAGCCCTCGAAAGGAGAATTAGGAAGAAGTCACCAGGGTGGCCCCAGCCCCTGGCAGCAGAGACACTTTGCTGTCGTACCCTGGCCCCCCTCCAGATCCCTCCTCCAAGCTGCTATGTCCCATTCCTGGCACCATATGGCTCCTATGTGTCCATCCCCACCCTCACCCTACCAGCCAGGTACATTCTAAAGAAGGAAGCCAAAAGCTTTGACCTTGCTGTTTGGAAAGGGCTTTCAGAATCTTGTTGTAAAGCGTGCTTAGAGTCAGGAAGGAGGCAGAATGTACCTAAGCAGTGAAGGACAAGACTGAGCATCTCCGGGGTTGTGTTTCCCGCCCGGCCACACATTTGGGACGACCTGGACAAGGCAAATGCCCTCTCTTTGACATTCACCACACTGTAAGAAGGGTCACGAATGCTCACCACGGACTCAAATCCCAGGAACAGAAACAGGAAAACTTCACAAAAAGAAAGCAGACCTGCTCCTGCAGAACCAGCAGGTGGGAGCTTAGCCTCACCCAAGCTCACGGAGTGCAGACGCCTCTCACAAGGCCACAGTGAGGGGCAGCAAAGGCAGCACACCGGGACACGCTCTGTAGAGGGCTAGGCCAACGCAAGGAAGGACGGTCTCCTCATGAGAGCCATCAAAAGCTAGCTTTGCTCAAGGAAAGCCTGGCTGACTGCCTGCAGGGTGCTGAGTGGAGCAAACCCCACACTGAGTAGGCAGCGGACCACATCACCTTTACGGGCTCTTCCAGCTCTAATGTCCTGCCACACGCTCTGGCACTAAAGAGGCCAGCTCATCAATGTCTTGCAGGGCTCAACTTCAGTCAGCTCTCAGGCAGTTTACAGCCTTCTGTGGTTTACAAAGGGGCTCCCACCCACATCAACTCACTTGATGTCGTGACAGGGGCTCTAGAACCATATGGCACCCCTCTGCATCCTAGAGCCAGCCGCATGGCCACAGGAAGTCAGTGGGGCAAAAGAAAAATCAAATCAAAGGACAATCAGTGCAGTTTTGCAAACCCCTGTAGCCCCAGGAGCCCACAGGAAGTGCACCCACCCCGGTCTTCCCTCCCCTGAAATTCATCCGAGTGCCAGCCTCCGTGCCAGGGTCCAGAGACCAGGTGTTGTGTGGCCTGTCCCACAGGGGGCCAGGCACATGCTGTTGCTACCCAGCTCCTTGGACCCGGACCCTGTCGCTGGGGCTTCAGGGAGAACAATGGAACAGGAAACAAGAGAGCTGGGCCAGGATGATCCGGGAAATCTGGGTGCTGCTGCTTGTGCCTGTGTGAGGGTGGACCTCACAGCTCCGTTCAGAAAAAGGCCCTACCAGGCTGCTTCGACTTTAGCACAAGCAGATCCCACTGGAGCAAGGAGGTCCTGCAGTAGAAGGTGGACTCTCCGAGGGCAGCCCTTCTAATTTCAGACTATTCTCCTTTAGGAAGAGAAATCACCCTGTGGGGAACAGAAAAACTACCTTCTTGGAACTTCTCCCCATGAGTGCCCGCTCTGTTTTCTCAATTACACGACAAAATCTCCAGGTAATACTGTGTGGTAGTTAAAATCTCTCAGCAGTTATGAGTTTGGGAGCCAGACCGACCCATTCCAAATCCCAGGCAGGTGATCTCGAGTAGATCATCTGATCTAAATCCCAGTGCCCTCCTTTATTAAATAGAGACGATAATATTCTCCCCTTCGGATTATTATGAGGATTAAATGAGATCAGACATGTGAAGCCCCTACCATATACCTGGCATGCAGGAAAGACTCAATGAATGGTAATAGTACCATGACAACAGTTCCTTGGGGGATTTAAAGACCGCCTTCCCCATCTTCCTCTGCTTTGTGTTTTCTTGCTAAGTAGTCCCAGCTCCTCAAGACATGATTTCAAGTTCCCCAAACATCCCTTCGTTGCTCTGTCACTAGGCAGCTGTGACACAATGGTAGGCCCTGGGCAATGGGGCAGAAAACCTGGGTTAGAATTCAGACAGCCTTTCTGAAGAGATGCTGGAAGGGACTATTCCGTCTCCAAATCGGGCTGAGCACCTATGATGACTTAGGCATTAGGCTAAGCACTGCAGACTTACCGCTCAAAGGAGATACAATCCCTCCCTCCAAGAGCTCATAGGTTAGCCTACTCTACATATTAATAGTCTACATGCATCTAGAACTGAACTTGAATGCCACTTCCTTGAGCATGCCCCGCTACCCTCCCCACCCACCAGAGCCTCTCTTTACCACCGTCATTTGCATGTGAGTCCATTATCCCTACCTGTGGAATGAAAGGTTGTGTGTCTCAGGTGAGAAGACAAAGAAAAAGGTTAAAAGTCCGTGAAGTTCCAAATTTACAGGATTAGCACAGAACTGGGCACAAAGTAGGGACTTGTCTTGGAAAAGCTGAACAGAAGCTGGCAGGACCTGGGCCTTGATCTCTGGCCCAGCTTCCCCAGAACCCCCTCCTAATGGTCCTTCTCCTTTCCTGGGGCATTGTGGAAGGGACATGTGTTATGGAAAGAAGGCCAGAGCAGAACTCACCAACTACGGCGCTGACGAAGCCAGACTACGAGTGCTTGCTGGCCAGCCCAGCAGCTCCAGACTGTGCTCCAGACATGGCCTCCCTCTCCTTTCTCCTTGAAAGGAAGCTGCCTCCTCACCAGGGGAAGAAAAGCTGAGGTGGCCACTTGCTTCTTTCAGTGGCTTCTTTCTTGGAAGACATCAAGCTCTTTTCTGTCCCAGGGCCTTCACGTGTACGGTTCCCTTTACCCAGCCTGGATAAGGCCCCCACCTTGGGTTGTGCCCAGCGCCAGGACCAGGGGCCAGTGGAGGTTGAAGCCTAGCTCATGTTCACTCACCAGCCACGGGTCCTGGCAGGGCTGCCTCTGCCTAGAGCAGACACCTTTTATTCTGATTCGCCTAAAGGTATCACATGGACCAGCAAACAGCCCCAGCTAGAGGTAAGGTCACAGGAGACCAACATGGCTACATCAGGCTCAGCGTTCAGGTGCAGCGTAGCTATCTTTCTCAGGGCCATCTTTTTGATCCAGTACCGCCAAATAATCCATTCCTCCTACCTCATAATTCTCTCCCAACACCCTCTTCTCTCCTTCATAGCATGTGTTACATTTTTATTATTTGAGCACAATCTAATTGCCCACTACTCTGAGAGTTCTATGAGCACAGGGCTGTATCTGTTTTGTTCAGCTGCACACCCTGGGCCAAGCATGGGTCCTGGCATGTAGAAACTCAATGCACGTCTGAGCTTTATGGCAGTATGTGCTTCAGATTAGCCTTGAACTCTCCAGGACTAGGCATCTACGCTAATATTACCTTCATCTGGCATACTGCAGGAAGTGAGTAGCAAAGCCATTGGGTAGGCCACCCAGAGCCCCAAGAGGCTTTGGTCCAACTGAGACAAGATAGGCAGGATGCCCCCATACCATGCACACCATCCTGCCAGCCCTCTAGTAAATACCTAGAGGACTGTAGGACCCAGAAAGACAGGATTTGACAATCTCCTACTGGAAGATTGTGTTTCTCAGCCTTTTTTTTTTTAATTTTTTTTTTTTAACGTTTATTTATTTTTGAGACAGAGAGAGACAGAGCATGAACGGGGGAAGGGCAGAGAGAGAGGGAGACACAGAATCGGAAGCAGGCTCCGGGCTCTGAGCCATTAGCCCAGAGCCCGATGCGGGGCTCGAACTCATGGACCGCGAGATCGTGACCTGAGCTGAAGTCGGACGCTTAACCGACTGAGCCACCCAGGCGCCCCTCTCAGCGTTTTTAAACACACTCCCCTTTTTGATACACAGACTTCACATACACACCCCCACCCAATTTGTGGCACCCAAATTGTGCTATGCCCCACTTGAGAATTACTAGAACATCAGGCAAGAGTTTTGTCAAACTCCATTTTCAATAGCTTATGTTTTAAAAACAATATACTTCTCCAAACCTAAAATGTGATTATGATACGGAATATGCTTTTTCAAACTTCATATATACCCTAATCCCCAGAGATTTTTATTCTTTTTCTCTCTTTCTCATTGACAATCACCACTCACGGACAAGAATAGAACACAAAAGGCCTACCGCAAACAGTAGAAATGTTCCCAGTCCATACAGAATGTGTAGAAGAGGAACCTTTGGGGCATATTTCTAGCACTCTCAGAATAGAATGGCATCAGGGTCTAAGTGGGAAGAGCATCAGATGGAATCGAGAGATCAGGCTCTTATTTACTTCTAGTTTTGAAGCTCCTTTGTCAGGATAATGTCAAATTATGCTAAGACTAGGAATTTGCCGCCATAAACTGGGACAGCTATAAAATGGGACACTGGTGTGGGGGAGTCCACAGCAAGGAGAAATACTAGGACCTAGGCCTACCACCTGAAGGTCTTTTCATTGTTTGGGATATGGAGAAGAGAGAAAAAAGCACAGCTCTGAAAAAGACACCACAAGGGTTCCTTATGTGGACGAGTTACTAGTTGCAATAGTCAACTGGAAGAAAGAAGAACTTGAAGTTTAAGTGGGCTGTGGGGGGTCCCTGGCCCCGTGGCAATGGGAGGCAGGACATGGCCACAGTTAAGAAATGGGCATTGGGTGGTTGCCTGGGTGGCTCAGTCAGTTGGGCATCCGACTTTGGCTCAGGTCATGATCTCGCAGTTCATGGGTTCGAGCCCCGCATCGGGCTCTGTGCTGACAGCTCAGAGCCTGGAGCCTGCTTCAGATTCTGTGTCTCCCTCTTTCTCTGCCCTCCCCCGCTCATTCTCTCTCTCTCTCTCTCTCTCTCTTTCTCTCTGTCCCCCTCTCTCTCTCAAAGACAAATAAACATTTAAAAAAACTTAAAAAGAAAAGAAATGGGCATGGGAGTCAGACCCGCTCCAATTCCAGTCTTGTTCTGCCACTTACTTGTCAGTAATGTCACATTTCCCTTAACTATAAGAGGATGACAATTCAACTTCCTTCACCGGGTCATTATGAAGATTAAATGAGATAATATGGGTAAAATATTAAGCACAGTGTCTGGGAAATGGTAAGTGAACATAGAACATGTTTATAAATGTTTTGTATTACAATTATTGTTTCCCAGCAGGAATGCAGGCAGCTGGAAGGGCAGCCCAGAGGCACCTGGCAACCCTCTCATTCTCATTTCCTATTTATTGTCACAAGTGACATGACCTCTGTGGTCAAGGACAAGAACAGCTGGGTAGACCAGCAAAAGACACAGCTGCTGCGCTTTAGGAAAAGTAATACTCCAAGGGGCTGGGGTTGGAACTGAGCTGGCAGGAGAACACAAAGTCTGGCTTGGGGTGGGGGTGGGGGAGCAGGTGACTCCAGCAGAGGCTCTGTGGGAGAGAAATGACTGGAAATAGCCAAAGGCCCTGGTGGGGGAGGGGGGGAAGGCAGAGAAAGCAGGGGAGAAAGGTGGGCACAGGAAGCTCCCTTCCTGGAGAGAGGAAGCTACAGGTGAGCCAGAAGGAAGCCAGGAGGACAGGACTGTGGGCAGTAGGGAAAGCTGGGCCAATCCTGAGGGAGAGGCAGCTGGGAACAAAGCACCAGGCTGCTGGGCCCTACTGCGTGAATGAATGAAGAAAGGATGGAACAGAATAGGAAGGGAGGCCACAGGCTCTCTCCTCGGGTCCCCTCCTCAAGCTCTCTCCGTTCCCCCAACTCCACGGGTCCCAGGATTTCAACCAGTATTAGGTTACTACCACCATCTACTGTCGCCATCTGGGTCCTCTTCCCTAGGCTGGCGGCAAAACAGGATGTAGGTTTCATTTCCCCCTTTCCTGGGAACTTTGAAACAAGTGCTCTGTGGATTTCCCTGTGGGGAAGAGGCCCACAAGGCTCACACAGGGGAGAACCCCCCTTCCAGTTCCACTCCGAAATGTGCATGGGTTAAGCCTGCCCATAGCCACCCCCTTCCCCAACTGTCTCTTTCCTTCCACCCTCCCTCCCTCTCTCCTCTCTCTCTCTATCTAAAGGAGGGTTCAGCCTCCAGCCTGCCCGCTGGGCTCTCTACACACACACACACAGCACCAATCAGGGGAATGCTGGAAGTCAGTGGGGGTGAACTCATCCTAGCTCTAATCAGTCACTCAGGGACCCCCAGACTCAGGTTCCAGATAGGCGCTCCTCTCAACACTACCCCAGGTGATTTGAAGTCAGGGAGTCTGGGTTGGCTGCGGGGAGTTCGCATCAGGTCATGTCGTCCCAGGTCCAGGAAGGAAGGCTGCCTGACCCCCCGGGGAGGGTCACCATGCAGGCTGTCACACAAGCAGCAATAGTAACAAGGCTGCCTGCATCTGTGTGGGCCTTTTCTGAGCACAAAACATTGTCATGTACATAACCTTTGACCTACAACTCTAGGAGGGGACTGGGCAGATATTGTTCCCATTCTGAAGATGAGGAAGCTAAGGCAACGTGTGCAGGGCCTTAGTTCCTGAGAAGCAGAGCTGGTAGGCCTGGGACCCATTCTCCAGAAGTCTCCTCCTTTACCCTGGGACTTCCCTTTCTGCTTTAAATATCCTCAGTTCTCCCAACCTAAACAACACGTACTCTGGCCATGCTGCTGCGTGAGGCTAACGACCTCTCCTTCAAAGAGCTGCCCTTCCCCCGTCCCCAGTGTTGCCAAGCCCTGCCCAATGCTCCCACCCGCTGCCTGCCACATATTGGACCCTCCCTCTGCTTCAGCCAAACTGTCACCCATAACTCTTTCTTCAAAAGGGCTTCTGTACCCCTGGCACTTCCACTGCCGACATGTCAGTGCAGACCCTTCCCCTGCTGCCGGAGCACTGCCGGCCCGGCCTCCTAAGTGGCTTCCGTCTTCTGTGCTGCCCCAGCCCCTCCCTAGCTGTCCTCTTTGCCCTTTGAGTCTGGAGCACCCTCTCAAGTCCCCAGCATCATCTCCTGTCCCACAGCCTAGCTTCAAAGGGGTCTTTCAGGCCTTACTGCCCCCTCCCCGAAACATACACCTCCTTGCATCTTTGCGTTAGCTCAGGCTGGTCTGCCTTCCCAAGCCCTCTTCTCTTCCATCTTCAAGCCTCTACCCTCCAGTGTCCAAAAGCATCCTCTGAGTGCAGGAGACTGTCTCTTAATGCCTGTCCCACCTAAAGCCCCGAAAGGGGCAGCCTCAAATCCTGTGTGATCAGGCTCTGCACTAGTAGCTTGTATCTGGGTGGTCCCGTGACCCAGAGAAGTCAAAACACAGGTTGCCAGAACTCAGCATTGGTGTGCTCCGTCTTGGAACAAGCCAATGAGCCGAGAGGAGAAGGCTGGGTCCATAGAGAGGGAAGCTAAGAGCAGACGCTCAGATGGAAGCAGAGAGGCCAACAGCCCCCAAGAGGCAGAGCCGCCTCCATTCCTGACTGCTCTCCAGCCCCAGCTCCTATGAGGCCGGCTGCCTCCATGTGATCCTGCTGGTAAACCCTTTTCCCCTGAGCTAAACTGGAGGGCCCTCTGCTCTGTGTGGAACACTGTCCATACCATCTTGGGGAGGCCTGTCCCCTCCTGACAGCCCCAACTGGATGAGCCATATACTCAGAACAAGCAGGCTCTGCCTAAGGGTCACCTCTTTGTCTCCTGGATGGCTAGTAGGTGTTTCACCTACGCCCGAGTCCCTCCCTAGGACTAGAGCTTCTCACTAAGGCCTAGAAGAGGTGACAGCTTCGGAGCTATGGATGCAGCTCACAAGTCCCCTCCTCTGGAGCTGTCCCCAGTCTACACACGGTCAGGAACGGCCCCTCCCATACAGGCTTTGTTGCAAGTGACACCCATCCCCTGGCTGGAGCTGAGTGGACCAAGCTGGGCGAACTGGATATGCTCCCCCGGGAATCTGCACTTGGGGCTGGGATAGCTGAGCTCTTGCAGGAATACTTGGGACTGTTTGGGCTGTGGAAACGGGGGGTGGGGGGAGCCCAAGGAGAAGCAGAGTTGAGGGAAAAGGGGAGATTCTGATGAGGTTTTTCCAGTTCCTGCTTAAGGCCAGGCAGCAGTCTTGCTGTGGGTTCCTGAGCACCCCCTGAAACCCTATAATAAATCACCTTTTTTGTTTAAGCTGGAGTTAGTGGGTTCCTGTTACTTGTAAAGGGGTCCTAACGCAGCTGGGATCTCCCATATGCTTCTCTAGGAATACAAAGTAGGTGCTCGGCAAACAAACTTGCTCAATGAAGGAAACCGGCCCCAGATCCTGACTTTTCGATTTCTGCCAAAGGCACCTCCGTGCTCTACAAATACTCCACATATAAAATGGGAAATTCAGCTCCAGGCAACTTAAATTAAATGCACTTTCCTTGCCTGAAGTGCATTATAACCTCATTTTCATCTCTTCTCTGGGACAAATGAGCACTGAAAGGAAAGGCAGGTGGGAGTCAGCCAGAGAAAACAGCCTATGGCTATAGAGCCTAGCAAGTCATACTGGACCCGCCAACTCTGTGCTATCCCCACCTGTCCCACTGCAAAAACTCTCCTGAGATTTCTCTCCCTATACTGTATCTCCAGTCCACCCAAGACAACCATCAAAATCTCCAAGACGTTACAAAGTTTGCACCCCTCCTGAGGGGTCATTTAGGCCACAGACCATCACAAGGCCAGACCCATGAACCCTAAGGCTGGAAGAAACCTCAGAGGGTTGTCTTCCATAGTGGTTTTCCAACTGTGTGCCCCGTAGCAACAACTTCAGTGGAACCTCTGGGTCCCCAGTCTCCCTGGCGTCAATCAGGGCAGCACCTAATTTGTTACACATACCAAGCTAAGCACAAAGTGGCGGAGCTGGAAGGGAACTCTGGTCCCTGGACTCTCCCCATTGCCTCTCTCCCAAGGCTGCTTCTTTAAAGGCTCCTGGGCCTGGGCACGGTCGGAACTCATTCCTGTGTGGGTGAGCACTGGCCGGAGAACACAGAGGGAGCAATGAAGACACAATGTGGTGCCCACTAGTTGGTATGGAGTGTGAGGTCACCCTGGCTACATCGGCGGAAGGGCAATGCAAACAGCCCGAACAATATGGAGCTGTCCTGATGCGAGTCCTCCGCTATATATAGTCTCTCCCCTGAAATGACCTCACGCAGCAGCAAGGCTTTGTGGCATGGCAAAACTGGCTATGCATCCCCAACTCCAGGGAAGAGAGCTCTGCTGAAGAAACTGGATGGGAAAGAGGAAAGAAAGGGGCCTGTGGCCTGGGGGGCGGTGGGAATGCAGGTTAGGTTTCCAGACAACTCAGGAGAAATTCTTTCCCTTGACCCCCACGAGCAAACGTGAGTCTCCTGTGCAGTGCATGATGAAAGTCTGGGGTAGGGGAGCCCCTGCTTCATCAGAGGCTTCAGTCCTGCCTGCTCACAGATGGTTGGCACCCGAAGCCCTTCGTTTATCTGCACCCCACGTGCAGGGACCAGCAGAGGCTCCCTCTGATTCAAACTCCCCGTTTACTATTCGAGACCTTCCTTAACCTTGGTGTACACAGCCAATTTGATTCTGCTGCCTAAAAAAAGAAAAAAAGAAAATAAGGCTAGAAGATAAACACCAACTAGGAGTAGGGACTCTCATGGGGTGGTGGGAGTGTGCAGGAGATTTTCTTCTTTGGGCTTTCTGGTGTTGTTCACACTTTTTATATAAACATCTACTACTTCTGCAACACAGAAAATCACACTACTTGCTTCTCTCCAGCCTGCACCCCTTACTCAAATCACTAACCCTTCTGCAACTCTCCTCACTTATCTTTAATAACCGCCCTATCCCATCTCAACTCTTTTTAAAGTGTCTATACATTGCCTTTGTCTCTGCTTGTCTACACTGCATGATTTAGCACTAGTCTATACAACACCTTGCTTAAAATGGTATCATATCTTTGTCTTTGTTCCCTCCCTAGATCAGCCATGAGCCATCATCAATGACGAGACATACATGTACAACGTGTACACAGGTTTGAAGCAAGACAGATAGAAAAAGACATGAGAAATGGAGTCAGAGTTCCTGGGTCTGACACCAGCTCTATCTCTGCGCAGGATAGACTACAGGGCAGTGGCTTGACCTCTATGAGCCAGTTCCTCCAGCTGAAATCTTTATCGGTGCCAATTCTCTTCTCCTAAAAGTTAGGAAAGATTCTGAGCAAGTCTGCCAACCCCACAGCTTTCAGAAAAAGGGACCATTTCCCCTCTAAAGCTGAGAGGCCCCAGACCCAGCTTATAAAAGAGGTCCCCGTCCATCCATACCTAGACTAGCACTGGACCATGGAGAACAGGGCCAGGAGGCTGAAATCTCTCCCGTGACATTTCCTGTGGGCCAGGGCACAGACAAGTGCCCAAGGGGTGGTGCAGTCACAAGTGGCAGGCCTAAGGCTGCCTTAAGGCTGCAGTAAAAGTACATGATGGTCAGCAATAAACCAGACATCTAGCCCCTGGATCTTCCATGGGACACATGTCACAGCAGGACAGAGCTGGGCTCAGCTTCAAACAGGAGGGGTCGGCTGCAGATTAAAGGGCCCAGTGTAGCTCTCCTTCTGCCTTTTGACTCCAAAGACTAGCCCTTCCTGTTCCTGAGGGAGAGGCCCCAGATAACAGTGCATACAGCATGTGGATGTTTTCAAAACAATCATCTGGGGCCTTATAAAAGCCATAGTAGCACTAAGTCCCCAGCCAAATCATGCTCCCTTTCTCCTCAGCAGCCAGTCCCAGGCCAGACCCAGGCCAGACCACAAACAGGAATCTGTGAACCTGATGCGCGACCCAGAGGGAAGAAGGGCAAAGAGCAAACAGAGCCATCAGGGATGTAAACCTGGCTGTGCAGCTCCCTGAGGAGCCCGGACACTGTGTGCCATGGATCTGCCCACTAGGGCGTGGCCAGATGGAAAAAATAAAACCCAATCACAGAAGCTCCAGTATTCATTTAGTCCATCACACCGTGAGTTCCTTGAGGAAAGGAATCAACTCTTCCTGCTGTGCCTGACACCTAACGCAGTGCCTGGGACAAGGCAGATGTATGGAATTTTTAGAGGCAGTTTCCCATAGTGGTTAAGATATCGGTTCCCAATTTACAACTACTAGGGTTCAAATAGCAGTTCCTCCACTTTCGTGGGTCTTAACCTCTTTGAGCCTCAGTTTCCTCCTCTGGAAAATGGAAGTAATTATGCCTACCTTATAAGGCTGATATGAAAATTGAAGACACCAATGTCAAACACCTAGTAGGGTATTTAACGCACCCATGGTAGGTTAATAAATGGGTACTGATTTCAATGATTATAATACATGGTACTATGTATTATAGTGAGGTATATACTATGTATGTATAGCTGTGAGGTCTTGAGAAATGAAATGCCTGTGTCATGTGACAGTCTATTTTGGGGGAAACAGTGCATTCGTTAAGTAAAAAAATCAATGCCATGTGCAATATCCCATATTATAGAGGACAGTATGGTTTATTTTGCAGACACTGCATGGGGCTGGGGAGAGGGGAGGAAGGCAGAACAAATCCATGAAGGTTTTGTTGTCCTTTCACGGGACAACAAAATGCACTTTCTGGCACAGTTAGGATGTGTAGTGCAAGAACTGGCAGAAGTAGACTATTTGCTAGTCATGGGTGGCAATGACGTCAGTCAGTAAACCAGCCATACCTGTTTAGGGCCCAGTGAGCCCTCAGCTGAAATTGACAAGGAGGTAGGTATTGCATGGAAGGAATGCGGGTCTGGAAATCTAAAACAGTGGTCTGGAACCCAAAACCCTCCATTTCTCACTGTGTGACCCTGCACACAATAGTATCACTGAGCCTCTCCCCTAAAATGAGGACAGTCTTACCCTCAGTGAATTATCAGGAGGACTAGATGAAATGTGGGTAAAGTACCTACTGCAGTTCCTGCCACAGAGTTGGTGCTTAATTAATAGCAGTATATGATAACTATAAAACAACTGTTTCTTAATCTAGTTGTAGGGGCTGTGTATCAACTGTGGTAAAGTGGCTCTGCTGCGGATATTGATCACTTTCCAAGAAAGTTCACGAAGGAGGTGTCTTCAGTTGACAAAGTATATTAGAGAAATGTGCCAGGCTCCAGGAAGGAAGCCCCAGAGGACCCAGAGATGTTCTGCCAAGCTGAAGATGAGCCACAGCAAACTGAGGGCACTCCCCAGCCTTGACCTACCAAGCAAGAAATGTTTACATCTGTTTTGAGACAGCCCAGAAAAGTAGCCACTGGGTGTTGCTGAAATCAGCAAGAGCTGAGGGGGTGGGGGCTGTTGCAAGAGATTGTAACTAACAAGGGTTCTCAAGTTTTTGTGAAAGGTTCATATTTTTTAGAATGAGGCTAGATTCAAGGCTATGTCTATAATAATATCACTCTTGTGCAATTTGCTTCCAATTGGCCTTCCTGAATAAATGAGAGGAATCACAAGAATGGTAGATAACCAGGGTATAGAGCAGAAGCTAGGTCTTGTGTATGAACTTCACTGGCCTTGTATCTCAACTTGGGGGGGAAGAGGTAGGTTGGGGACGGCTGGCTTAAATAATAAGTGCCAAACACGGTGACAATAGTAAGTACAATTTACCAAGTATTTTAATATTTCCCAGGCACCATTCTAAGGAGACTTAATGTGCATTGACTCATTTAATCCTCATGACAATCCTACAGAGTAGGTACTGTTACTTTCATTTTATAGGTGAGCAGTGAGGCCCCCAATCCAAAACAACTTGCCAAGGCTACATAGCTAATGAAGTAAAGGAGTTGGAATAAAATGCAAATGAATACTAAATGAACAGAATAAGTGTAATACTGTCATAATTATCTGCCACCAAAAGGAAAAATGGTATCTTATAAATGTCCTATTTCAAAGACTCTAGATTTTGCAAATCAAAAGAAATTCACGGTCAGCCCTCGCTATACACTCTGACCCCAAGGGAAGGGCCAAAGGGTGGGCAGAAGCAGATTTCCCAGGGGCACCCAGGGGAGGCTACATTCTGCTCTTCCCAATACTCTGGGCTGACCAAGAGTCAGTAGAATACAAGTTCCCAAAGGAACAATGAACTTAGCTTTGATTATTGCCATTAACAACCCATTGCCATTATTCACTAAGCATTTGCTGTGTTTGGGCACTGTGCTGATCACTTCACACACATCACCACTTGTGTAATGTAGTCCTTGACTCCCCTAAGTGGCCCGACTCTTGTCCCCATTTTACAGATATGGAAACTGAGGCTTTCCCACCGTAGGAAGAAAGCAGTAGAGCCACTGCTCCTATGGCTTCTGCCTCTCTACCACTTACTTGTCAGTAATGTTGGGCACCTTGGCAACCTCAATAAATCTCAATATCCTCACCCATAAAATGGGGAAAATGATTCCTGCCCTGCCTACCTAACAGGATGGCTGTGGAGAACAAATCATGTATAGTACTGGTGAAAGCACTTTAAAAACTGCAAAATGCTGAGCAAAGTAAGAAATCATTAGTCTTATTAATTACAAACAGTGACACCTGATCCAGCAAGCACTTTGCTAATATGACTTTGTTGCCTCTTTTCTCCTGGGAATTTGGGAATAATTCAAAGTCTGCAGCCAGGGCACTCTTTTCTCCAAGTCCCAGGCATCTGAGAGTTGGAAAGCGGCAGTTCGCTCTGGGAGAAGAGGGAGAAAACAAAGATGTTTGCATTCTACTTGTATTTCTCTTCAGGAACACAATCCTGGCTGAGATTCCAGCACACTCAACCCTCAAACAACATTCAACACATATTTATTGAGCATCTACAAAGTGCCAAGCACGTGATCCAAGACAATGGATTCACGTGGCTCCTAGGGTAGAGGTTGTAGTTTGGGGGTTGGGAAATTAAAGGAGGAAGGAACAGCAATGAGAAGGGAGCAGAGTGGCTACAGTCCTTGGAGCTTTGCAGGTTTTACATCAGACTTCCAGCTTCTTTTCAGAGAAGTGAGGGAGGGCAGCACAGAAGAATGAGCTCTGAGCACTGCAATTTGAGTCAAAGTGCTTAATCTGAGCTCTAGTTCCGCCTCTCCTCAGCCTCATAACCCCCAGCAATCAATTTACTTTCCTCCCCATCAACTTTCCCATATGTAAAATGGCTAGAAATGTTCCCATAGGTAAAACAAGGACAATTGAATGAGAGGACTGGGTCTAGCAAGGTGCCTAAAGACGCTCAATAATAAACTCATTTTAAAAATGAAAACCATGGGTTCTCTTCTTCCTGTCTGGTGAAGATAAACTGTCCAAGGGCCCAAAAGCTCAGGTTCTGAGATCAGACACTTGGGTTCCAGTCCTGGCTCTGTTGTTTACAAGCTACATGGCCTTAGGCAGGAGACATTACCTTTCTAGGGCTCAGTTTCTTCATCTGTAAAAAGGTGATAATAGTGTCCACCCATAGGATGGTCGTGAGGATTAGCCAAGATCCTGCACGTGATGCTCCCGGCACATGGTGAACACCAAGTAAAGGTGAGCTACTGCCAACTGTATCTCTTCCAGCCCTAAAAACAACGAAACTCTGAGTCCTCTAAGATCTAGGCTGCTGGGTGACTGGCTGGCTGCCTGGGCTTGGGCTCTGGTGCCAGCCTCCCTGAGGACACAGGTACAAATGCGGAGCCGTCCTCGTCCCCCCCACCCCACACCCTGCAGAAGGTGCTCCAGCCCCTTTCCTGACAATAAGGGACACTAGTTGAGGGGCTGGCATGGTCAGAGGTATGGGTGCACACTGTGCTTGGTCCTTCTACCTTGTGAGCTCAGAAAGTAAGGGGCAGGACCTTGTCCCCAACAGAGAGAAGCATGTGGTTTTGAGCAGCAAACTCACCATGTCACTGTCACTACTTGCCTTTGACTCAAGCCTACATGCTCCCATCTGAACCACAGTCCTGCATCTCTCACATGCAAAAGCTAAAAAGGAAATTGGTGCCTACCCCACTCACCCCAAGTTAAGACAGAGTTAACATTCTCTGGGAGCCAGATGAGTTATAACAACACAGAGCTGCTTTGCTTCACTTGAAGCCCCATCCATCCATCCATCCATTCATCCATCCATCCATCCATTCATCCATCCATCCATCCATCCATTCATCCATCCATCCATCCATCCAGTCTTCTTTCCCAGCCATCAACCACCTAGTTAGAAACCCAGAAGCAAGCCAAATTCTGACTGACCAGATAAGATGTCGCAGAATCCACCCAGCCAACCTCCTATACTTCCCTCTCTGGAGGGTCCCTCAGGCTTCACTGTGAGCCATCTGATCTTTCTCTGGGCACAATTCTAACAATCACAGTCATCTGTTTCCTCAGGAAATCGGACAGGCTGATATTTGAGCCCAATAGATGGAATCTCAAGTGACCACTATGATCAGGTGTCACTTCACACCCATAAGGATGGCTATTATCAAAAGCAAACCAAACAAAATAAAAACCAGAAGATAACAAGTATTATTGGTGAGGATGCGAGAAATTGGAACCCTTGTCCACTGCTGGCGGAAATGTACCATGATACAGTCACTAAGGAAAACAGCACGGCAATTCCTCAAAAAATTATACGTAGAATTCATATATGATCCAGCGATTCTGCTTCTGGATATATACACAAAAGAACTGAAAGCAGGGACTCCCAACAGATTTGTACACCCATGTTCCCAGGAGCGTTACTCACAGTAGCCAAAAGGTAGAAGCAGCCCAAGTGTCACTGACAGATGAGTGAACAAAATGTGGTACCGACATACACTGGAAAATTATTCAGCCTTAAAAAGGAAGGGAATTGTGACACATGGTACAACATAGAAGAACCTTGAAGATATTGTGCTAAGTGAAATAAGCCTAACCCAAAAATTCAAATACTGCATCATTCTACTTCTACGAGGTACTTAGAGTAGTCAAATTCATAAGAGACAGAGGGCGGAGTGGCAGCTGCCAGGGGACGGGGGAGAGAAGAATGAGGAGTTTGTGTTTAATGGGTACAGAGTTTCAGCTGGGGAAGATGAAAAAGTTGTCGAGCTGAATGGTGGTGATGGATGTATAACAATGCAAATGTTCTTAATGTACAGAACCATCTACTAGAAAGTAGTTAACATGGTAAATTTTATGTTACGTATATTTAAGCACATTTTATATGGGGAAATGAAAAAAAGGAGTGACTGCTGCCAGGGAGAAGACAGATTATAGGTGGAAACATGAACCCCAAAAGGACAGTGGCTGGACACCATTTAGTTTGGGGCCCACTGCCCTCTAGTCTCAGAAGCCCAGAGGCCTCACACTGATCAGGCAGGACATTGTTCTCACTCAGAGCCCAGAACAGGAATCAAGAGCCTCCCTGCACCAATGGTGCTTGGGACCCTGAGGAAGGCCAGGCTCTCCCTTAGCAATTTCCTTCTGCCTGTCACCAGTTCACCCCTCTTCTTTCAGAGATAAAGGCTTTTGACAGAAAGAAGCTTTTGTGGTTCCCACCTCCACCAAGCAGGTGCTTTGTACATACAGGTATGAACTCAACACCCCTGAGTCGCAAAGAGGAGGTTATTCATGCTCAGTGTATTTTGCTTGGAAGCCTATCATCCATTTCAGAAAGATTTCCATCCAAAAATAGTTTTTAAACATTTCTTTTATAGTTTTGCTCTTTGAAAAAAGAGTGAGCTTCAATGATCTGGTGGGGAAAATCACTGGCCATGGTTTTTGTGTGTAAAAATCCTGTGGCTAGGATAATAGAAACTTTATGAGTTCACGAAACCTCTTTTTATCCAGGATCTCACTTGATTCTTAAAACCTCTCTGGGAGGTGGGTAGGGTAGCAGTCATCCCATTGTACAAATGGGGAAACTGAGGCTCAGAGAGATCAAAGCCGCACACATAATTAGGAAGAAGCAGAGAACCAACGCTTTATTTCCCATCAATGCCAGATGAGGATCTGGGTTGGGATCTCATATTTGAGTAGACCATGCAGTCATGAAACCAATTTTCAAAACAGTGTTCGTTTATTTTATCCCCATAACATCTTTCTGAAGTAAACTGCAAATAATTATCATTTTTTAAAATAGAAGATCAACTGAGCACAAAACAAATGACTTGCCCAAGATCACCACTTAAGAAAGGGCCAGATTAGACTTCCTCCCTTTTGAATACACTTGACCTTGAGCACTTCCCTACAATGCCTTGACCCCAACACACTGAAAACTTAAAGGAGCCCATGCAGTTTTTATATAGCCTGCACCACGTTTCTGTGAACTCGGCAGGGAGCAGATATACCTTTATTCTCTTTTTAATAGCTGGAAAAGAAAAAGAGGTTAAAGAAAACTTTAAGTTCCTTTCAGCTCTAAAATTCTATGATTCTAAAAATTCCTCAGCAAGTTACTTGGCAGAGAGAGGCCTGGAATCCACATCACCCGCCTTCCTGCTTCCCAGTCTGTTAGACCACCCCATCCCTGCCCTTTGAGTTAATGACTACAAATACCATGTGTATCTGAGAGAGGGGTCCACAGTCAGATGCATTAAATGACATAAAATGTCAAGAAAGTGACACTGCCTGGTTAGGACCTTAATAGGGGACTTCACTCTGCTCTGCTGCCATAGCCCCTGTATCTCCTAGCAAGAGGCTCCCAAATCACAGGGAATTATATGCCAGGTATTTGAGACCTTACCCAGGCCTGGGATGACAGAGAAGCCAGTCCCAGGAACAGAATAGCACTGTGAGGCTGCAGCCTAAGTCCCCTTATTAGATGCATGCCCTAACACCTACGAGATGAGAGAGCAGTCAGGTCTGCTCATTCCTGCTTTTCTACAGACCTTCCCAACACTGTTAGGGATACACTGGTTTCATTCAACAAAGACTTATCAGGCACCTCTGTATGCCAGGCACTGCTCTATGTATCAGGGGGCAAACAAATAAAAATCCCTGACCACATGCGGTAGGAGAGGCAGCCAATGTCAGATGATGGTAACTGCCATGGAGAAAAATAAAACAGGGAAGGGGGCGGGGGGGGGGGGGGATAATGCTGACAGCAGGTAGTACAGGGAAGGGGATCGATTTATAAAAGGCTGGCCTGAGAGGGCTTGACTGAGGAAGAATGTGGAGGAGGTGAGGGAGGGAGGGCCCCGTTCAGGTACCAGGGGGTGTGGAACAGGGGCTGAAGAGCAAGAGGTGGCTTAGGAAAGGTAAGCTGGTGAAAATTGTATAGTGTTTTGTAGGCCAACACAAGGGCTGGGGATGAAACGGGGAGCACAGGAGCAACAAAAGCTGACTTACGGTTTTGCAGCACCACTCTCGCTGCTGCGATGAAAACGGTCTGTCAGGAGACAAGGGAGGAAGCAGGAAGGTCAGTTAAGAGACTGACGGGAGCTTAGAGCAGGGCCAAAGTGTGCGGATGATGGGACTCAGGTTCTGGGTATATTTAAGGCAAAGTCAACAGGACCTATTGATTAAATGGATGTGGGGCTGAGGCAAAGGGGAGGAGTCAGGGGTGTGTTTTTGGGGTAGTGTTTTGGGGGCCTGGGCAACGGAAGGATGAAATAAATCACCATGAGCTGAGCTGGGAAGACTTTGGGAAGAGCAGGAGTGGGGGGTGCGGGTTCATTTTGTCTCGGACGTGTTAAACTGAGAAGCCTGTCAGACATCCAATGTGTTGACCACCAGCAAAATATACAAGGCTAGAGCTGAAGAGGACGGGCTGAAATTATAAATGTGTGAGTCACCAGCATATATAGTAATACATAACCGTATGTATTATCATACAGGATTTCCATGTATGATCACGTGGAATTTGTATGACTATAGGTTTATTTTCTCCCTCCGCCCCTAAACTGTAAGCTTCATGTGGCCAAAAACCATGTCTGTTCACAGCCAGCAAGGTGCCTGGCACTCAGTAAATATTTACTGAGCAAATGGAGAAGTTGCCCAATTACTCCCTCAAGAATAGCCACAGCAGCCCACACAATGAGAAGCAGACTCTCTTGCAACCACAGTGCCAAGCCCAACCAGCTCAAAACAGGGCCCTGGGTCTGTCCACACCGGGCTTGAGATTCCAGAATGTAAGCGGATATGCCTGGCACATCACAGAGTCAGATATTTGGGTTTCAGCCCTGCCACATTCTCAAAGGGTAGAACTGGGCAAGAGACTTGCCTGTTCTACCACCTCTATTTCTCCCTGGGGTGGCTGGGGGAGGGGCTGCCTTACCCACTTCAGGGGCAGAGATATTGATCTACCCTGGGTATATATATGTGGTGGTGGGAGCACCCCACATGAGTAAATCTTCAAGTATTCTCTGAAGAGTGCAAGGACCACCCAGCACCTGGAGGGGGAACCTAGACTTTCGGGGGATGCATTATGAGTAACAGTTAAAAACTAAATAGCTAATGCAAGATGGCCTGACCAATGGGCATTATGTCTCTGTTCTACCTAACAAGTGACTAGGAAGCCAGAACTAAGGCCAAAGGATGACATAACAAGGCCTGAAATTTCAACCCAATAACTCTGCAGTTTTGAACAGGTGCCTTTATGAAGATGTTGAAACAGCTCTAATGATTTTGTACAACCTTGCTCCTTTCTGAGACATTGAAAGTGTGACCTGAGAGAGGTTTGATGACTTGCCCAGTATCACCCAGCTCCAGGCCTAGGACTAGAACTCAGGTTGTAGCTCTCTGTTGATGATTTTTCCCCATTACACCAGTGGCAAAGGAAAGGTAAGAGTCACCAAGGGAGTTGAGGAGTTTTAGGCATTAGTGTTACCACATCAAACTATGTCTTTGTCAAAGGGTAAGCTGCAGATGTTACAGGAATGCCAGGTGCATGCTGTGAAGTTAAGAAGGATTCCTTCCCTCATACCAAACTTGTCATCCTACAGAGTTCCCCTTGGCTTTGGACTTTATGAATAGCTTTATTCACAGAGAGACCTGCAGAATCGAAAAAAATGATACACTAGCAGGTAAAAAAAAAAAATGCAGATAGATACTTCAGTAAAATGTTTACATGAAAAATCTAGATGACAGGATACAGTCGGGTTAACATTCTAAAGTCAACAAATATTTGAGTGGCTCCTCTGTACAAGTCACTGTGCTGGGTGCTGAGTGTGTGTGCATGTGTGTATGTATATGGCTACATGAGTGAGTGTGAGAGACAGACACACAAGGATAAGACAGAACCCAGGTCTTCAAGGCTTGCAATGTAGTTTCTGATATAAGACTATAAACATCAAAGAAATGACTAATAATATGGGGTAGGTAATTGTTAAGTGGCATAATGTGTCTGCAGGAGTTCTCAGAAGGGGGGGTTAGAATTGTCAGGCAAGGTGCTTCTAGAAAGATAGGGGATTTGAGGCAAACCTCAAAAGGAAGAAAGGTTCTTGATAAGAAGGGAGAAATGGCAATGAGCAAACAGCGTGGCTTTAATGTCCGGGGAAGACAAAGAAATCACACCTTAAAAGAAAGGACCAGATCAAACTGAAAAGCCTTGAAAGTTAAAGTTCTTACAGAAGTGGAAAGATGCAAAAAGACTACTAAACAGGGGTGCCTGGCTGACTCAGTCAGTAGAGCATGCAACTCTTGATCTTGGGCTTGTGAGTTTGAGTCCCACGTTGGACGTAGGATTTATTTTAAAAAATAGTTTCTGTTAAAAAATTTTTTTCTAAACATAGAATTATAGGGTTCAGAACAGGTTAATTTAACAAACATCTTCTGGGAGGGACCACAGTGTGCAGGCATGGGATGAATGACTGAAGATTAACTTGCTCTTGGTGGGGAACTAACTTCAGCCTGGGAGGTGGGTTGGACTTCAGATGAGAAGAGAGTGAAGCAGAGTGGAAGGGACAGGTTAGAATGACTTGCCAAGGAAGAACCAGCAGGTTCCAGCGGATGACTGACTAGGAGGCAGAGAAAGTCAGCAGAGACATCTCCAAAGTATGAAGTTGGACAACCGCAAGAATGGAAGAGTAAAGGGAAGCTTGCTGAAGGGAGAGATGCAGAGCTTGGTTTTGGAAGTGTTGAATCCAAAGGATAACTACATCAGTGTGTCCAGTGGGCATTTACAGGTATGAATCTGGAGTTTGACAGATAATAGTTGAAGATACAGTGTAGGGGTCTTCCCAGTGGAAAGAGTTGTGGGACTGTGTACAATTTCTCTGGGAGGGAGTATGAGAGAAAGAACAGAATGCCAAACTGCACCGTGGTGCACCCACACCTAGGAGGTGATGTGATGGTGAGCAGGAGTGATCAGAGAAAAAAACCAGGATAGTCTAATGCCAAGAAGGGAAGGGGGGGGTAGTTTCAAGTATGAGAGGGATGTCACCAGTGAAAAATGCTACAAAATCAATTATGTGGCCTGAGCACATAAATAATAAATATTCGCTGAATAAGTGAAAGAGAGAAAGAAAGGAAGGAAGAAAGAAAGAAAGAAAGCCAGCCAGCCCTTGGGTTTGAGAATCAATTTTTCTCAATCAGAATGGACAAGGCTGCCAACAGGATTTCAATGTTAGATTTTACCCTATGACCCCCACCCCCATAAAAACACGTTTCTTCTTCCAGAAGTCATCCTGTCCACCACACAGACATCCTTCTCTGCTTCCCCCACGTTTCCCCTCATCTTCCTTCCCAGTTCCCACAACCCAAGCAACACACCTTCCGTGTCAAAGGAGACAGGAAATTCCAACTAGAGTTTCCACTTCATTAATGACTATACTATGCCTGTGGCTCCTCTTACAAAAAGGGATATGTGGCAACTGGGTGGAACAGGCGACTGCTTTCTAGCCCCAGCTGCACTGCTAACTAGCTGTGGGACTTTGGACCAGTTCTTCAACCTCTCTGGATCAGGGCTTCTACACAGACAGGAGGAGGTAAGTCTACCTGGACTTCAGACAAGTTTTGAAGGTCCCTTTCAACTCTAAAGTATACGATTTTTATCATTCTCAGAAGGTCCTTGCAACACTCTCAGAGAAGGAAGTGAGTACAAGACCCGGGGAAACGAACGCCAGACCTCTTCCCAGGGCGAAGAGCCAGGATAGGAGGAGTGTACCAAGAAAGTGAGAAGGCGCTGCCCAGCCCTCGCGGATCACCAGGGAGCAGATCCCATCCCCAAGGCTGGGAAGGATCCCAACAAACCCGAGCGCAATTCTCACCCCACACCCCACCTTTTCTAGACTCCCAGACAGCCGGGAAGCTCTAAAAAGCCCTGCGGGAAAAATAAAGATTTCTTTCCCAGAGTCCTGCGCTGCTTTTGCCAGTTGGATTCCGGCAGACACGATTTGCAGCCCGATAATGACACAGACAGTCTTTGGAAGAGCGACAGTTCTCGCTCGCTCCGAGTTCTGGGGACGACTGGCCGCCCGCGCAGTGCCCCGACGGGCCAGCCTCCGACCCCGACCCAGCTGCCAGGCCAGCGGCGCCCCCGTCCGGGGTCCCCCTCCCCTCCGCGGCCCCGCTGCGGTCTGCAAACATTTCCTGCCCCCGCCCCCACCCTCACTCGGAGCTTCCCAGTTGGAGCGAGTTGGGCTCGCAGCCGGGTCAGCACTCGCAGTTGCCCCAACTCGGCTCCCCCGGCTACCAGGGCTGGGGAGGGGGCTCCCGTCTGGCTCCGGAGCAGACATCGGGGAAACCCAGGCGTCAGGAGCCGTGGGAGGTCGTTTAGGAAGCCCAGAACTCGAGCGAGGAGGGGGACAACTGGCGAGGCGCCCGTGGCCCTGCTCCTTTCCTCGTCGTTACCTGCTCGCTTGCGGGGGTGTCCCGGGGCGGCCGGCCTCTCCCGGCGCTGTCTCCCCACGCAGTTGCCCATGCTGGCTCTTCAGCCGGGCCCCATGCACCGGAGGCGGCGGACTTGTCTGCTGCTCTGCGATCCTGCCCGGACGGCGGCGTCCCGGGTCAACGGCTCCTGCCTCCCGGCATCGGGCGCTCCCCGATCTCCCCCCGGGGGCGCGCTCTGCCCGGGCGCCGGCTTCGCCACAAACTTTGCGGGCGACGGGAGAGAGGGAGGTGGCCGATTCCCCAGCACAGTCCCAGGTGGCCGGGCCAGGGGGGCCCGCGACGGTGCCCGGCCGGAGACCAGCTCCGATGGAGGGGCGGAGAGAGGGGGCGGGCACCGCCGCAGCTACTCCCTGCTCGCTCGGAGCTCCCAGTAGGGGCCGGCCCCCCGGAGCCTGTCACTCACCTGCCTAACCCCGCCCTAGCCCGGCCCCGCTCCCTGCCGCCCGCTCGCGGTGCCCGCGCCTCCGCCGCCGCCCGCCCCAGGTGTGCATGTGACCGACGGCACCGCCCCCTCGGACCGGGCCTGATTTTCTCATTGGCTTCCCCCAGGGTGTGTACCGCCCCTCGGCCCCACCCAGCCAGGTGCCCGCCCCGCCGCCCGTCTCCCCGGGAGCCGGGCCGGGAATTATTCGCCCTCAATGGCCCCCGGCTGCGTGCCCAGCAGCCGCCTTCCCTCCCCGCGCCACCGCCCCGTCTCCAAGCCCCGCCCCTCGGGGAGGAACCGTCCCATCCCTCCCTGGAACTGCCTGGCCAGGAGCCGGCAGGCACGTGATCCAGGGAGCGCCCCGCCTCTTTAACCTTCCAAAGGCGATTGGCTCAGGAGGCGCGTGCGCTCAGAGGCCCATCCCGTGCCACCGCCCACTTCCCCTCCCACGGTCTCTGGTTCGCGTCATGGCCGCCGCCACCGCTCTGGAGGCGGTGGCGCCTACGGGCGCCCTGTGGGGCCTCGTGCAAGACTTCGTCATGGGTCAGCAGGAGGGCCCGGCTGACCAAGTAGCTGCAGGTACGGCAGACGGCGCCGCGCGGCTCCCGCATGGGGCCGACAGGAGGGAGCGGCCTCAGCATAGGCGCCGGGCGGGAAGGGAGTGAGGGACAGCGGTGACTTTGAGAGATTGGTCTGGGGCTGGTTGTAAGCACCGCGTGTTTAAGAACCGTAACAAATTGGGAGTCTTGCGTCTTCTTTAAAGCGCCTTTACGCCCCTCATCTTAGTAATCACCCTGTGCGCGAACTGGGGTTACAGAGTCATTACCGATTCACAGATGAGGGAACTGAAGCACAGAGAGGACAAGAGACTGGCACATCAGGCGGGTGGGGCAGCAGGGACTCAGACCTAGGTTTTCCAGTTCAGAATCTGCTGCTCCCGCCGCGAAAGCACGTTGTTTCGCGGAGGTTGACGTGAGAAGCAGCATCTTCCGCGGCACCAGCTCCAGTCGCGTGGCATGTTGGGAGTGGCCGCGCGGCGCTATCTCTGACTGGCTGTGATAGGAGAGAGGAGGGGAGAAGCCGCTCTGGGGGGAGTTTGAGATGTTCCGCGAAGCCTCCTTAAGACTTTCCCTCTGTTTCTTGGGAAAGTTCTTGATTAATTTGCTTCGTGAGTTTTTTATGTAGTGTTTGTTTTTATCTTTTCCCCAGATCTCCGGTTTCCTGCTTTTGGCCAGTTCAGGAACTCTTAGTTCTCACAACATATCTAAGATTTGCTTAAAACAAATTCCAGATGTCCTTGGAAGTCGGAGACTTCACTTTCAGAAAAAGGAAAAACAAAAAAAACAAAAAAAAACCTAAAGAGTTGTTGAGTGTCAGGAGGTCTTCAGACTTGTTTAAGTAATAGAATACAAAGTAATCTGAACACAGATGAGTTTTGTCTTACTTTTAGAAATTTTGCATGCTTGGGGAAAAATAAAAGACAACACTTCTCTTGAACACGGAACGTACTAACTTTTAACGTATGTGAGAAATGAAAAAAGTGAATTGTGAGAGAGTATATTACTTTGGTCCTTAGCAGTTACACTTTCATTCAGTCATCCCACCATTATTGAACACATACTATTCTCCAAACAGGATACAAAGAAATAGGTATTTAAATCCAGATTAGACTGGTTCTGTGCCCACCAGGAACTTATACTGTGGTAGGAGAGATAACCATGCAAACAGAGAGTATACCACACCAGAAAATAAGGGCTTCGTGGGTTATGTGCATGCCAGCAAGGAAGCATCAAGGAGCAAATGCTTGATGCTGCCATTCCAACAATTTTAACTTCTTACAGCTTCACGAAGCATAGTGTGTTATCAATGCCATTTCCCTCTGTGTTTTTTAGTATGAAAAATTTCAAACATACAGCAGAGAATTTCATAACAGACACACCTACACGCAACACCTCAACTACCATTAACATTTTAATATAACTTGCTTTGTCACACATCTTTCCGTCTATTTAAATTGCAGATATCCTTCTAAGTACTTCCTCCTAAATACTTTGGTAGGCATATTATTAACTAGAGTTTGTTTACAGTTTATTTTGGTGTACAATTCATCTCCAGTGAACTGTAAAATCTTAAGTGTTTAACATTCACTGATAATGCATACACCCTCCCCCTACTGTTACATCAGTGTCATTTGTGACTATTCTTTCACATTTATACCGTATGAACACAATAATTTTGGACTTTTCAAGTTCAGAACACACTTGAGAATACAGCATGAATAAGGACTGCCAAGTTTTTATATTTTATATGTGTATATATGTATTTATGTGTGTATATATATATATGTGTGTGTGTATATATATATGTGTATATATATATATATATAAAGAGAGAGAGAGCACACGAGCAAGAGAGAAAGGCAGAGGGAGCGAGAGTCTTAAGCGGGCTCCACACTTGGCATGGGGCCTGACACCGAGCTTGATGCCACTACCCTGGGATCATGACCTGAGCTGAAATCAAGAGTTGGATGCTCAACCGATTGAGCCACCCAGATGCCCCTAAAATTTATATTTTTTATGCTTTAAAAAAATGGCCTTAACTATTATGTACTTTAAATGTAACTCAGCTCTACTAAGACTGTAACACTAGCCCTGTTGTAATTTAGCCCTACTGACTAGGAAAGGAGGTTGATAGTAACAGATAAGTTTGAAAAGGTTTGGTGGGGTTGGATTATGCATAACCTTGGATTCCAGGCAGAGGGATTTGAATGACCTATTGTAGGTAATACAACTCATCGTAGATCCTTGAGCAGGGGAGTCATATAATGAAGGCAAATTTGAGAAGGATTAAATTGGTATTCTCAATCTGAGATCACAGCCCTGGTTAATGTTGTTGAAGGCTGACAAGGTTTTGAAACCTTCCCAAAATTAGATGTGCTTTCTAATCCAGCCTGAGTCTAGTTTTGTTAGCACTAAAGAGACCAGCTTTCTGTTCAGCCACTCACAGCAGCAGCCTGTTCCATGACACCCTATGATCACAAAGACAGCTACCATCAACTTTGTTTTGCACCTTTGCAGTGAAGTTCCTGATGAAAGTAGGTGGCAGAGAAATGAACCGGTAGGTTAAGGCTTAAAGACTTCTTATGCTAGCATTCAAAGGTTGTACTACTTGGCCCCAGCCCTTACTCTTACCACTCCTCCTGGACCTTTGGTGCCTGGCAGCCACCTGGATTTGCTATTCCCTGAATGCTTTCCTTCCCAGTTCCTTTCACTAGCTCCATCTGATCAAAGTTAGACCTCGGATTCAAGGTCGGCTTCAGTGCTTACTGCCTGCCCCCCAAGCATTTCCTGATTACTCCAGCCAGACATCATCTCACATTTCAAAATCTTTGTGGTATTTATTTCTCAGACACTCATTTATTAGCAGTTATTAGCAGACTTGTGTAGTAGCTGTTTCTGTATATATTTCCACGTCCTATCCTATACCTACCACCCAAGTCTCCTGGAGACTAGCATAACTAAGTATGCAGTAAAAAACTGTGTAAGTGAATGGAATGAGAGATGTTGAAGGAAGAATCTGTGGAATTTGAGGCCTAACTAGTTACAGTTGAAGGAGAGTGAGGACTCTATGATGACCCCAAGCTTTTGAGCCTGAGGATGAACAAAGGAGAAGTCCTTTGTTCAAAAATGGAGGTTGGAAAGGAAGCTGATTTTGAAGTGTGTTATGGATATAAATTTTCTTCCTTTCAGTTATTTGGATTTTCTTTCTTTTCAGTCTTTTTGTATTGTATTTTCCCACTTTTGTGGGAGACCACTATTCCTGAAACCAAAAGATTGTTAAACAACAGTAAAACAGTTCTGAGAAATGTCTATGGCATCCTCAGCTTGATTGAAACTGAGTCCTGATTGGGATTTTTCTCTCTACTGCTCCTTCACATCCTTCCCCCTTCCTCCATTGGTTGCTCCTCCAGATTCTCAAGAGGCTGCAACTCCATCAGACAGAGGTCTGATTGTACATTCTGTCAGTCTCATATAAATACTCCTTTGATGACTGCTCAGTGCTCCATATGAACTGGTGCCCTGCTGAGGGAAGTGTGGGTAGTTCGGAGGTGCTAGTAGGTCCATTTTTAGAGAGTAAGTCTTGGACACATTGGAAAAACTTAAGCCTACTTAATGTAGGGAAAAGAACTTAACATTTGTTTTTCCTTAATGCCAGTGAGACTACCTTTAGGAAAATTAGCCCCTTAATAGCTTTTCTTTTATCCCAGGAGTCCGAGTGCATGATTAATGATACTTCCGGATTCAGGTAGTGTTCGTTTGGGAAAACTTACAATGTTAAAACATTAGTGATGGGTTCATAAACCCAGGAATTTTACTCCTTTCTTATGCTAACTCAGTCTCTGTTTATATCACTATGGCAACACTGAGCGTGTTACACTGTGATTGTTTTTTTTTTTTAATTCTTTTTTTTTTTTTTTTTTTTTTAACGTTCATCTACCTCCAAGACAGAGAGAGACAGAGCATGAACGGGGGAGGGTCAGAGAGAGAGGGAGACACAGAATCCGAAACAGGCTCCAGGCTCCGAGCTGTCAGCACAGAGCCCAACGCGGGGCCCAAACCCACGGATGTGAGATCATGACCTGAGCCAAAGTTGGACGCCCAACCCACCGAGCCACCCAGGCGCCCCTCACTGTGATTGTTTTAAAGGTCTTTCTGCCCCAACAAGACTGTGGACTCCTTAAAAGCTCCCTGTCTCTTTTTCTGTCTCCAGCCCTAACCCCAGTACCTGATTTGTAATAGGTGCTTAATAAATATTGAATAAATAAAACAAGCACACATGACAATTTTGTTAAAGAATTGTGGAGAAACATGAAAGGGAGTAATTTGAGCTGGATCTTGAAGGGTTGAATTTTGACAGGAAGGAGGCATTTCAAACCAAGGGAATATTTACAGGATTAAGGATATGGAAGAGCTTGATAAATTGGGACATGTGAGTGAATGATAGGAGTCATGATTAAAGGTGAGGCTAGAGGGGCTTCGAGGGCTAAAGTGTGAAGGACATCAAGCCAAGGAGTCAGGTCTTAGGCAGTAAGGAGCAAAAGAGACTGGTGGGCAGGGAAGTAATTCTGCATTTTAGGGAGGTAATTCTAGATAGAGTGTGGATGGATTAAATGGCTTTTTTTAAGGGGCACCTGGGTTGCTCATTCGGTTAAGTGTCCGACTCTAGTTTCGGCTCAGGTCCTGATCTCTGGGTTCATGTAATCAAGCCCATGTCTGGCTCTGTGCTGACAGCATGGAGCCTGCTTGGGATTCTCTCTTTACCTTTCTCTGCTCCTGCTCCCCCCCCCCCCCCCCCCGTCCCCTGCTAGCACTCTTTCTCTCAAAATAAGTACGTAAACATTTTTGTAAGGCTTTTTATTTTTTTAAAGTTTACTCATTCTGAGAGAGAGAGCGCGCAAGTGGTAAGGGGCAGAGAGAGAAAGAGAGAGAATCCCAAGCAGGCTCCAGGCTGCCAGCTCAGAGCCCAGTGTGGCACTTGAACCCATGAACCGGGAGATCATGACCTGAGCTGAAACCAGGAGTTGACACTTAACCAACTGAGCCACCCAGGTGCCCTTAGGAAAGGGCTTTTAAGAAAATTGAGGTAACCTCTTTAACCATTTTAAGTGTACAATTAATTGACTTTTAGTACATTCACAATGTTCTGCAATCATTGCAACTATCTAAAAATTCTAGAACATTTTCAGCACACCAAAAAGTGGAGGACTGTTTTGAAGGTTGTCTCTATATAGTCTGGTTAAAGGAATGGAAAGGAAGAGTCTTATTTAAAAGACATTTCTGAGGTAGACTCGACAAAACTAGAATAAAATGTTAGGCTTAGTTATGTTTGTGAAAACACCCTCAAAATACTGATTCTAGCTTTTTGCCACTGTACTCACCATTTTCCTTACTCTTATTTCTTATTGTATAATAGCTGTAAAGCTTATATAAGTAACATCTTTTCATCTTTTCTAATTTTGTATTAGTTTTATACTTCACGTTTCTTTATGTTTGTGCTGCATTAATTCAAGATAAGATCCTTGTGAAAAGTATGAAGACCAAAGGGCTCTGCCAGGAGAGTTCACCCATAACTGGAATTCAAGGAATCACATGCCAATGGGTGTCTATTTGTAATTGTAAAACAGCCAGTTTCATAATGCTGTATACTCATGGTGAAGAAGTCTTTTTTATTTATGAAACTTGAGGCAACCTATAGGAGAGGGAATTGACTGGTAAGGGGCATGAGGGAACTTTGTCCATTGCTGGAAATATTCCACATCTTGATTGGGATGTTGGTTACTCAAGGTATACTTTTGCTTAAACTCATCAAATTATACTGTTAATATCTGTACATTTTGCTGTATATAAATTAGACCCTTTTTTTAAATGAAAAAAATTAGAGGCAACTGAATGGGGCTTATTAGGCAGGTCTCTGTCTTATAGCACTTCAGGTATTTCCAACGTTAGACCATAGCCCAGCATTCCCAGGGGACTTTGATTTTCTTGCTGAAGAAGAATGATGGTTCAGTGATGGTCTTTGCTAGTAACAGTAATCAGTCCTCTAGAGCGTCCTGTGCACAAATGCTCCCTCTGTGGCCACCACTGAAATTAGTGTTTAGATGGGGTTTTTAGCAGAGTTACCTGGTCTTTGACCAAGAGGTTCCAAAAAGGTACTCTTTTCCACCTTCCCAAACTGTGTAATACTCTTTTATAATGTATAACCCAGAAATGAGTATCTCTGTTCACTTCAGTGTTGCCATTAAGGAATGAGGTACAGAGCCTAACTGTCAGTTCCTTGGTCTGTCCTGTTAGTCTGGCTGCTGTCCCTTCCCCCACCCTACAGCCTGGACATTTTTTCACTTGGCTCTTTCTCAGGAACAGGGGCAGCAGCTGGGCCTTCCACATCCTGGCACGAGTAGGGCTAAGAGTGCCTGATGTCTAAATTGGTGCCAGTCACGAGCTATGAATCCTGACTAGAGGGCTCCTTTTCTCAGGCATTTTGGACTTCTTACTCTAGGACCAGAGTGAGCCTTTATCTAGTTCTACTCACCCCTGTTGCTGAGACCACAAATTTAAGGGGAACTGGAAGTTTAGGAGTTTACTCAAGCCGCTTTTTCACTCTAGCTAAAGTCTAGTGTTGGTGAATGCTAACCTATTAGGTCTGACATTTAGAGGTAGGTGGGTTGGAGACCCAGAACAGGCTGCTGCAAGTAATTTCCTGATGGAGCTAGAACTCCTCTGTGGTAACCAAACCCTTAGGAAGATTGCTAAGATTTTACTCTCTGTTTCTTCCTTGAGAATATATCCTAAGAAGCTTCTGGTAGATCTGTGTGAATTACTATTGTGCTGTTAGAAATGTATTTTTAAAATAAGTAATATATTGACATGGTACAACATTTAAAAGGTACAAAAGGATACATGGAGAAAAACCTCCCTTCCATCTCAAGATAGAATGTAGACAGTGAGGGGTGCCTGGGTGGCTCAGTCGGTTAAGCGTCCGACTTTGGCTCAGGTCATGATCTCACGGTTCGTGAGTTTGAGCCCCGCGTCGGGCTCTGTGCTGACAGCTCAGAGCCTGGAGCCTGTTTCACATTCTGTGTCTCCCTCTCTCTCCCTGCTCATGCTGTGTCTCTCTCTGTCTCAATAATAAATAAACATTAAAAAAAATTTTTTTTTAAATAAAAAAGAATGTAGACAGTGACAAATGAATCTACTGTATTACTAGTGTATGATGTGTCCTCACTAAAGGGAGGAGGGAGCTGATCTAAGTGATTTGGTAAAACAGTATTTTGTCTGGAGACTAAAGACAGAATTGTCCAGGGGTGCCTGGGTGGCTCAGTTGGTTAAGTATCCAACTCTTGGTTTTGGTTCAGGTCATGATCTCATGGTTTGTGGGTTCAAGACCTGTGTCAGGCTCTGGGCTGACAGTGTGGAGCCTGCTTGGGATTCTTTATATCTGCCCCTCTCCTGCTCACGTTCTCTCTCAAAATAAATAAATAAACTTAAAAAAAAAAAAGACAAAACTGTACATAAACACACTTGGCTTTTATAAATCTGTTTCTCACAGAAGTTGACAATTTGGAAAGTAATTTGTAGCTATACTAGGATTGAAAAAATAATAAGTGGTAGATAATGGGAACCAGATTTCTCACTGTCAGAGAAACAAATTACAAACAACAAGGAGAGAGGCTAGAATGGACCCTGTGGTCCTGGATTATAGCTGGAGACTTTAACATGACCTTATATTTAGGTGTTTTTCTTTTTAAGTTCGTTTATTTATTTTGAGAGAGACCGAGACAGCACAATGGGGGAGGGGCAGGGAGAAGGAGAGAGAGAGACTCCCAAGCAGGCTCCACACCATCAGTGCAGAGCCTGATGTGGGGCTCGAACTCATGAACCATGAAATCATGATCTGAGCCAAAACCAACAGTCAGAGGCTTAACTGACTAAGCCACCCAGGTGCCCCATGTTTAGTTTGATATATACAGATAGAAAAATAATTAAAGATATACATGTACATATATATATGGGTTAATACGTACATATGTGTTTCCCAGCTCTCCTTGGGACATCTGTGTCTCCCAGCTAAGTGGGGCCTAGGAGCAGTGGTATCCCAATAGCAGCAAGCACAGCTATATCCAGATCTTGGTTGGTAATAGCATTCTCCAGTAAAAAGAATCAGGGTTTCTCGGAGAAAAGGCTGATTCTAGGGCTCGGATAGAGAAATTACAGGATGAGCCTATAGTATTTTGTAGTGCTAAAAAAGAAAGTACTTAAAAAGTGAAACGATGTGGTGCCTGGCTGGCTCAGTTGGTAAAGCATATGACTTTTTTTTTTTTAATTTATTTTTATTCCTTATTTATTTTTGAGAGAGAGACAGAGTGTATCAGGGAGGAACAGAGAGAGAGAGAGGGAGACACAGAATCTGAAGCAGTCTCCAGGCTCTGAGCTGTCAGCACAGAGTCCGATGCAGGGCTCAAACTTACAAATCGCAAGTTCATGACCTGAGACAAAGTTGGACGCTCTACTGACTGAGCCACCCAGGCGCCCCCCACCCCTTTTTTTAATGTTTATTTATTTTTGAACGACAGAGAGAGAGAATGCAGAGGAGGGGCAGAGGGAGAGGAAGACAGGATCTGAAGCAGGCTCTGTGCTGTCAGAACAGAGCCTGATGTGGGGCTCTAACTCACCAACCATGAGGTCATGACCTAAGCTGGCCTGAGTATCAAGAGTTGGATACTTAACCAACTGAGCCACCCAGGCACCCCCAGGAGCATGTGACTCTTGATCTTGAGGTCATGAGTTCAAGCCCCACACTAGGTATAGAGATGACTTAAAACAGGGGCACCTGATGGCTTAGTCGGTGAAGTGTGAAACTCTTGATCTTGGAGTTGTGAGTTCATACCCCACGCTGGGTGTAGAGATTTCTTAAAATCGTTAAGGGGTGCCTGCATGGGTCAGTTGGCTAAGCATCTGACTCTTGGTGTTGGCTCAGGTCATGATCTAACAGTTTAAGGCTCTGCGCTGAAGGTGCAGAGCCTGCTTAGGATTCTCTCCTGCTCTCTCTGCCCCTCCCCTGCTTGTGCTCTCTCTCTCTCTCTCAGAAATAAATATATTAAATAAATAAATAAATAAAATTTAAAAACCAATAATGAGCTGGCTGTGCTCTAATAAAACTTTATAAAAAATAAATAAATGGGGTGCCTGGGTGGCTCAGTCAGTTGGTTAAGTATCCACTCTTGATCTCCCTTCAGGTCATGCCCTCACGATTGATAAGATAGAGCCCCACATCTGGCTCTATGCTGACAGCGCAGAGCCTGCTTGGGATTCTCCCTCTCTGCCCCTCTCCTGTTCATGCCCTCCCTCCCCCGGCTCAAAATAACTAAATAAACTTTAAAAAATAAATGGATGGGGGCGCCTGGGTGGCTCAGTTGGTTGGGCGTCCGACTTCAGCTCAGGTCATGATCTCGCGGTCCGTGAGTTGGAGCCCCGCGTCGGGCTCCGTGCCAACAGCTCAGAGCCTGGAGCCTGTTTCGGATTCCGTGTCTCCCTCTCTCTCTGACCTTCCCCCGTTCATGCTCTGTCTCTCTCTGTCTCAAAAATAAATAAACGTTAAAAAAATAATAAAAAATAAATGGATGGATGGATGGATGGATGGGACAAGTCAAAAAGACAGGAGCCAATCTAAAAAAGCTCCCTGCAGCCAAAGATAGAACAACTTGAACAGCAAAATAACCTAGTATTGGATTATAACCTGAAGTGTAAAATAAATGTACATGAGTCTATGCTGCTGTAAAATAAATGACTGAATAAATAAAGGGGAAAGAAGAAATGAATCTTCCTTACAGAACAATTCCATATAATATAGATAGGTCGATAGATATATTCCTTTCTAGGAAGTGGAGGTTAATCTCTGCCTCCCCCTTGAATCTTCTAAAGAAGATAGTATGGGAAAGGAAAAATAGTACTTCTGTAGTTCACAGAGCTGGCTGATATTACCTTCGACAAGTAATTTGAGCATCCAACTTCGGCTCAGGTTGTGATCTCACAGTTTGTGACTTCAAGCCCCACGTCAAGCTCTGCACTGACAGCTTGGAGCCTGGAACCTGCTTTGGATTCTGTGTCTCCCTCTCTCTCTGCCCCTCCCCTGCTGGCTCTGTCTCCCTCAAAAATAAATAAACATTAAAAAATAATAATAATGAAATAAAATAAAATCACCAATAATAAATAAGTCATATTGATACCTTGTGCCCCTGTTATGATTGATATGATATGATGAGAAGGATACTTCGCCTCTGTGCTATTCTTCTCAAAACCCATGACCCCAGTCTAAGCAATAGGAAAACATCAAACCCCAAATTGGGGGACATTCTATAAAGTGCTTTAGGATATCGAGGTCCTTAAGGACAAGACTGAGAAACTTTCACAGACCAGAGGAGACCAAGGATTCATGATGGCTAATTGCAATGTGGTATCCTTAATTGGATCCTGAAACAGAAAAATGACATTAGTGGAAAAACTGGTAAAATCTAAATACAGTCTAGAGTTTAATAGTAATACATTAATGCTAATCTCTAACTCTAAAATTATTTCACAATAAAACATCTTTTTTTTTTTTTTTTTTAAGTCTACCTCTCAACCCCCTAGCCATCCAGTGTCCTTCCTTGGAGACAACCAATATTAGTTCCTTTTATCTTCTGGAGAAATAAATAAATGCAAATAGAAACAACCTTTCTTCCCCTTAAAAACAATGCTGTGCACTTAGTATTGTATATATTATTTTTGTACATTGTCTGGATTTTAGATCATGTCCCATTATCAGCGTGTGTGTGTGTGTATGTGTGTAGTATGCACTATTTTTTACTTTTACAAGGATATAGGATAAATTTTGAGAAGATTCACTGAATTAAAACATATATACACTTGTAATTTTTATTAAACATATTGTCAAATTGCCTTCCATAAAGGGGTTGTACCAATTTATACTCCACTTGTAATGTGTAAGAGTGCCTATTTCTGCATACCATCACCAAACATAGGTGTGTTACAAAGTTATTTTTTATTTTTACCCATCTAGTATGTTAAAAATAAGACTTTCATATAGTTTAATTTGTATTTCTGTTGTGAATATGAGTATCTTCTGTAGAATGCCTGTTCATTCTTTTGGTTTTGCCCATGTTAAAAAAAAATTTGTTTAATGTGCATTTATTTATTGTTGAGGGAGAGGGACAGAGCAGGAGTGGGGGAGGGGCAGAGAGAGAAGGAGACACAGAATCTGAAACAGGCTCCAGGCTCTGAGCTGTCAGCACAAGGCCTGACAAGGGGGTTAGAACTCACAAACTGTGAGATAATGGCCTAAGGCAAAGTCGGATGCTTAATCGACTGAGCCACCCAGGTGCCCCAAGGTATTGCCCATTTTTAAATCGGTTGTTGATCTTTTTCTCATTGATTTGTAGGAGCTTTATGTGTTGGTTAAAAAAAGCCCTATGTTGTAAGAATTACAAATATGTTTTTCTAGTTTGTCTTTTTTTTTTTATTATTTTTTTAATGTTTATTTTTGAGAGAGAGACAGAGCATGAGTGGGAGAGGAGCAGAGGGAGAGGGAGACACAGAATCCAAAGCAGGCTCCAGGCTCTGAGCTGTCAGCACAGAGCCCAATGTGGGGCTTGAACCCATGAACCATGGGGCTCGAACCCATGAACCGTGAGATCGTGACCTGAGCTGAAGTTGGACACTTAACCGACTGAGCCACCCAGGCGCCCCTCTAGTTTGTCTTAATGATGTTTTTTGTTTGTTTTTGTCCTGCAGAAAATCCAATTTTTTAATGTAGCTGATTTTAACCAATCTTTTTTTCAAATGTTTATGTATTTTGAGAGAGCACAAGCATGGGAGTGGGAGGGGCAGAGAGAAGGAGAGAGAAGGAGAATCCCAAGCAAGCTCCACACTGTCATTGCAGACAGTGAATTCACAACCTGTGAGATCATGACCTAAGCCAAAATCAAGAGTCAGATGCTTAACCAACTGAGCTATCCACCCAGGCGCCCCTAACCAGTCTTTTTTTTTTTTTTTTTTTTTTTTTCCAATGGCTTCTGATAATGTTAGTTTATACTTAGGAATTTTCTCATGTCTTTTTCTTTAATCCATTTGAAAAGTTTACTTTGATGAAAGATTCAAAGTCAAGACTTTTTTTCCCAAATATTAACCCAATCATTCCATCACTGTTTATTGAGTAGTCTAGTTTTCCCATTAATTGAAATTTTAAAAATAATCATCTCATATGCATTTGTATTTCTTTCTGGACTTTCTCTACTATTTCTATACCATTGATTTCTTTGTTTAAAAATATGAACTCATACTATGCTGGTTGTTTTTTTGTTTTTTTACTTTTATTCTAGAAATCTTCAAGTATATTCAAAAGTACACACTAAAAAAAGTATACACAAATTTATTATTGTGACTTTGAAACAATTTTTTAAAGTTTATTTTGAGAGTGAGAATGTGCAAGTTGCAGAGGAGCAGAGAGAGAATCCCAAGCAGGCTCCACACTTTTAGTGTGGAGCCCAAATGGGGGGGCGGGGAGCAGCTAGAAGCCAGATGTGGGGCTCAAACTCACAAACCATAAGGTCATGACCTGAGTCAGACACTTAACTGACTGAGCCACCCTGGCACCCCATAACAATTTTTTTTTAATGTTTGTTTGTGGCATGTTAAATTTTTTTTTAATGTTTTATTTTTTTTGAGAGAGAGCACAAGTAGGGAGGCAGGAGGGTGGGTGGCAAAGAGAGGGAGACAGAATTTGAAGCAGGCTCCAGGCTCTGAGCTCTTAGCACAGAGCCCAGCGTGAGGCTCATGAACCATGAGATCATGATCTGAGCTGAAGTCGGACACTTAATCGACTAAGCCATCCAGGCGCCCCTATAACAATTTTTTAATATCTGTAAAGTCTACCTTCCCTCCCTCCCCCATTGTTCTTTTTCAAAATTTGCCTAATTATGTGGGGTTTTGTTTTTTTTTTTTTTTTTGCATTTTAACTTTAGAATAAGTTTATCTAGTTCCCCCCAAAATAAAAATTCTGGTATTTTCATAGAGATTGCTTAAAATTATAGATTAATTTGGGAGATCTGTTTTCTTGAGTCTTTCATGAATATGGCATGCCTATTTGTTCACATTTTCTTTTGTGCTCCTCACTGGTGCTTTAAAGTTTTTCACTATTCAGTTCTTCACATTTTTTGTTAAGTTTATATCCAGGTATTTTTCCCTCCCCTTTTTTTTTTTATTATAAATAGGATCTTTTTTCCTTTGTATCATTTTACAGGGCATTTTGTGTATATATGTATATGTGAAGGTTCTTAATTTCATAATACTAATTTTGTACTCAGCTAATAAATTATTTTTTAATGTTTATTAATTTTTGAGAGAGAGAGGGAGTGCATGAGCAGGGGAGGGGCAGAGAGACACAGAGACAAAGGATACAGAGGATCCAAAGTGGGCTCTGTGCTGACAGCAGAGAGCCCAACTTGGAGCTTGAACTCATGAACCCCATGAGATCATGACCTGAGCTGAAGTTAGACACTTAACTGACTGAGACACCCAGGAGTCCTGTGAATTATTTTATTTGTAATATTTCTTCAGTTATTTCTTCTGGATTTTCTAGGTATACAGTCATTATCTACAAACGATATGTTTATTTCCTTTTCAATTTCTATAATTGAAGCTGCATGTTTGAAGTGTTACAGTAATACCTCTTACGTAGAAGGGGCTCTAGGGTGCCCCAAGGTACAAACCCTAGGGTAGGCAGGAAACATTGGTAATTAGATCCTTTCAATACTGGGACTGGGTTTATATTTTTTTCTTTTGTTTCCTCTAGATGTGAAATCTGGAAGCTATACAGTGTTACAAGTGGTGGAAGCCCTTGGGTAAGAGCCTGTGCCGTAGAGCTCCCTTCTCCCAGCCCTGCCTGTGCACTCTGAAAAGGTTGTGTTGTACACTGCTGCTTTCCTGGACCTGACTGGTCCTGAATTTCTCCTGCTGTGGCCCAGTACCCTCCTTTCCTCTCTGCCTCAGTGTAAGCCTGTGTTTCTCCTGAAACAAGTTTGATGCCACCTGACTTAAGTTCCTAAGGGAGGAAGGGTTGGAAGTTCCTGGATCAGCCCACAAGTTTGGAGTGAGATGGGTGGTTGAAGGCCATCAACTGTTATTTAATTAGAGCTGGGATTCCTCCTGTGCCTCTTAAAGACCTACCTGCCCCATGGGATTCTAGTCAGTGTGGATCTGATTCAGACCTTTAGTGGGCCCTGCCTGGGGATTTGCAGGAAGCTGACCCTGCACCAGATCCTCACTATAGGAAAAGGTCTGAGGAAACAGCTGGAAGATCAGTGTTAAAACCAGATATCCAGGCACCAGAGGGAGTATGTGCTTGTCTGTTGCTGCTTTTCTCCTATTTCATACTTGGTAGACCATCTAAATTGACGTTTTATTTGCAAAGGTTAACTGTCTCAGCCAGCTTGTTTTCTGAAGCAGAAAACTAGAAAACTGGGAGGGTGAGGTGGAATGTAGGTCGCTATTATGTCTCTCTCCCACATGAGAGACCATTTGGCCTTTCTACTCATGTGTGGCCTTGGTCCATTTAAAAAAAAAATGACTTTATTGAGATGTAATTCATATGTCACAAAGTTCATCACTTTTTGTGTATTCACAGATTTATACAACCCTCAATTTTTGAACATTTTCATTACCTCAGAAACCTGATGCCCATTAGTATATGTTTTCAGTTTATCCCTGTTATGGCTTTCGATAGTGTTTCATTTTTTGCTGAAGAATAATCTGTTACATGAATATCTCACATTTTGTTTAACCATTCATCAGGTGGTGGATATCAGGGTTGTTTCCAAATTTGGGGTATTCTAAATAATGCTGATATGAACACTTGTGTGCCTTGGTCTAATTTTAAACACCAAGTTTTCCACTTCTTAACAGGGCCTTTCGACAAGATCCTATTCTATTCCTGTCAAGAGTGATTTTATTTTTTCCCTTTACCCCTAGGTATAGACACCCTTATCCTTGAGATTTCAGTCAAATGTCCTAGTCATTTCTCCTTCAGAAATCTTCTACTTCCTCCATTAACTTGCTTAGATTTCTTCAAGTATGTTTAAATGTAATCTCTATAAGACCTATTCTGAAGATAAGTTACCTTATTGCCTCAGTCCAGGTTTTCCAATTCAGTAATCCTAAATAGTTAAAACATTTATTCTGACCATCTTACTTTGTAAACTTGCAGTTATAAAGATTCCCGCCACCTACCCACCCCGGCCTAAGATCTTGGTTGCTCTCAGCACTTTTTTTCTTAGCAGTAATATATTTATTCTCCTGTTTGGGTAGAAGTTGCAGCTGCCCATGATCTGTTGAGCCCTGTGGGTAGCTGCTAAGCTCTGTTTCAGAGGAAGGTCACTATCATATAAGAATAAGCCAAATGCCCAATCAGCGCCTGGAGATGGATACTTCTGTTGGTGGTGGTGTCAGATGAGCCTCTAATGAATGCCAGATCAGTCTGGGAATTGGCTGTTTAGACTCTGGCTTTACTGTTATCTGTAATGCTAAGTACCTACAGAACACCTTTCCTGGGCTGGATTCCATGCCCAGGGGGTGAGTGTGACTACTTTCAAAATATTTATGCCTTCAAAAGTTTCAACAGGGTTATGTCAAGCTCTCTATATCCTACTTTCCCCAGGTCATCTCTAGAGAATCCAGAACCCCGAACTCGGGCACGAGGAATCCAGCTTCTGTCACAGGTGCTACTCCAGTGTCACTCCTTGCTCCTGGAGAAGGAAGGTACTGGCATCGCTAGTAGGAATATCTTCCCAGATTGCTGAGCCAAGGCTTCCTTCCTTGTCTATTCAAGCCAACTTTATAGGGAGGGAAGAGAAAAGGGAGGGCATAAGGAATCTGTGAACCACTAATTCAGTATCTTCATTCCTCACTGGTATATGTGGCAGAGAGATAAGTATTGAGGCTGAAGACACGGGGATTTAAAATGTAGCCTTAGACATTATTCATTTATTTATCTTAAAGTTTATTTATTACCGTTTGTCTATTTTGAGAGAAAGAGAGAGCGTGAGTGGGGGAAGGGCAGAGAGAGAAAGGCAGAGAGAGAATCCCAAGCAGGCTCCATGCTGTCAGCTCAGAGCCGGAGGCAGTCTTGATCCCAGGAACTGTGAGATCATGATCTGCACCAAAATCAAGAATCAGACACTTTTAACTGACTGAGCTACCAGACGCTCCTCCTTAGACATTTTTTATCCTTTATAGCATAGTAGTGGGCAAACTACAGCCTGTTTTTATTAATAATGTTTTGTTAGCGTATAGCCACAACCATTTATTTACCTTGTTTATGCTGCTTTTGTGTTACAGCGGCCAAGTTGAGCAGAGTGGAGTAGTTGTGACCAATACTATGTCCTACAAGCCTAAAATATTTACTATCTGGCCCTTTGAGAAAGTTTGCCCATTCTGGTTCTATAGAAAGGAAGTTCTGGGGTTGTAAGTGGGTTCAAATGCGGACCTGTGTGAGAATTGATAATAAAAGGTGTTCACCTATTTTCTTGACTGATCAAGGCACCCTCAAATGGGAGGGCATGGGACATATCTCTTAGTGGAGGAGAAAATTTGTAGTAAAGCCCAAACAGGAACAGCCTTTACAAAGTTTGGGAAGGAGCCTGTGTAAAATAATGGCTGCATTTCTGGTTTGTGCAGTGGTCCACCTGATCCTATTCTATGAGAACCGGCTGAAGGATCATCATTTTGTGATCCCATCTGTCCTGCAAGGTTTGAGGGCACTTGTGAGTTCTCCTTTTTTCATTACATACTGTGTTTGCAGGAGCCCTTTTCCAGTGAATTCTGTCCTTGTGTTTTGGGCATGAGACTCCCACATCATGAGGAGCAGATGCCCAAGTGGGGAATAAACTAGTGTCAGCCAGTTTCACTTCTGTTTTTAGTCTAGAGATTACAGGTATTTTGGGGGGACTGGAATTCAGAACCAGAGTGGAAAGAGCTGTAGAGAACTAATCAACTCGAGAAAAGGGACCATGTTTCTCACTCTTAGCGCTTTTTCCTGAACCTGGATGTTGTGATTCCCACTGTAGCTAATTAGGCCTGTTTTGGGGATTCTATCTTGAAGGCTAGAATTCCCTCAGTACTCACACATTTCCTCTTTTCCCCCAGAGTCTGTGTGTGGCCCTGCCCCCAGGGCTGGCTGTCTCTGTACTTAAAGCCATCTTCCAGGAGGTCCACGTCCAGGTGAGTGATAACGGTCACTTTCGTATTCTGCTGTCTCTCAGCCTTGACATAACTAGGATTAGGTAGCAAAAAATACTGCCTTCTAAGTCCTGAACTTTTTCAGATCCCTGACCATGTTTAAATGCTAGTCCTTGCTACTATATAAGGAGAAGGAGCCATGCAATTATGTCTGACCTGCATCCTCTTAAACCTAAAGAAAGTAAAGCAGACAGGTTTTGGTTATTGGCTCCCCTGTTATAACTGGTAGTCCAATAGCCATAGCCTTTCTCTGCATTTCTTCTTAGGTTCTTATGCTAGTATAAAGAGCACTGTCCACCTAGAGATTGTGAAGCAGGAAGTAATTTTGTCAGCTTAGGTATTCTTTGAGTACTGTCTTTACTTCTGGTCTCTCTCACCCCAAGTCCCTGCCTCAGGTGGACCGACACACAGTCTACAGTATCATCACCAACTTCATGCGAACCCGGGAAGAAGGTAAAAGGCAGGGTTCTTTTGCAAGTCTGAAAAGCGAGCACATCCCTTTTCCCCCCATTACCAGGACTCGTGTTTAGCTTGGTAGTCATATAGGAGAGCCCATACTCTGAAAAGAATGAAGGAAAACTGGGAGGGGTCCACTCACTCCCCAGTAAAGGAAGGATAGGGTATGGACCGATGTTTTAAATTCTTACCTCAAGGGGGCGCCTGGGTGGCTCAGTAGGTTAAGTGTGGACTCTTGATTTTAGCTTCCTGAGATGGAGCCTGCTGAGGCTTCACGCTGTTAGAGGAACTTGCTTGGGATTCTCTCTCTCCCTCTCTCTCTGCCCCTTCCCCACTCATGCTCTCTCTCTCAAAATAAACTTAACCAAAAAAACCTCTTACCTCGAATGGTTATATATTGCGTATCTCTTCTTCACTATGCACTCTCTCAGAATAGGAAAACAAAGAGTCTGCTCTGGGAAGCAGCAAAGGTGGGACAATGATAGTAGAGGGAAAACACAAGCCAGAAGAAAGCCCAGCTTTCTGTCTTGAGGGAGGATAGTGACCTGTTCTCTCCTCCCCAGAGCTGAAGGGCCTAGGAGCTGACTTCACCTTTGGCTTCATCCAGGTGATGGATGGGGAAAAGGATCCGCGAAATCTTCTGGTGGCTTTCCGCATCGTCCATGACCTCATCTCTAGGGACTATAGTCTGGGTACGCCCTTGTAAACTTGAATTAGCTGGTTGGGGCTTGTCAGATGAGTGAAAATTGTAAGTTGACCTCATTGTCTCTCTGTTACCTTAGGACCCTTTGTGGAGGAGTTGTTTGAAGTGACGTCTTGTTACTTCCCTATTGATTTTACCCCTGTAAGTAGCACCTTTTATTCATTTGTTCATTTGTTCATTCATTGATTCATTCAAATATTCATTGAGTACCTCCTGTGAGTCAGGTCCAGTTCTAGGCACTGAGGACACAGCAGTGAACAAAGGAGACAATCTGTGCCTTTGTGAACTTACATTTTAGTAAACTGGGAATGAAGAAGCATTGGCCATCAGAGGAGGGAGTCAATTCAGCGGGTATTTGGGGGCTCCTTAAGCTCCTTAACAATGTACGTAGTGCCAAGGGCTACAGGATTGTAAAACATGGTTCCTGCCCTTGAAGGCTAAAACATTTAAGTAACAATATGAGATTATGGACCAAAACAAGTGGCGTTCTAATTGTTCAGAAAAGACTGAGTTCATTGTGGGCTAGAATAGGCAGGAAATGACTTCACAGATGAGATGAGATTTCAGTTGGTTTCTAAGGAATGAGGATCTGATCCTGGAGTCTGAGGGGTGATCTCAGGCAAAAGAAACAAAATTGACAAAACAAAGAAGACACACAGTTCAGTGTAGTATACACAGCATGCTCTGACCATGACCCCCTTGGACCTTCCTCCTGCTCTGCATCTTGATTTCCCTTCTATTTCCAAAAATTCAGGATCTCCTCATTGTATGGGTATGCATGCATATGTGTACTGCAAGCATTAGTGGTTTTGAAGAAATGAAAGTTCTATGACAGCATACCAACTAACATCTGAGTACTGACTCTTACTGCCTTTAAAGTTACACAGCCATCTTTGCTGTGGGGAATTGCTTACCAGCTTATTCCAGTTGACACCATGGTCCTTAGGACCACCTCTCCTGAATTTCTCTTCATCTCTTTTGTAATCCGTGTCACTTTCTAACTCACAAGAACTTGTTATGCCTTTGAAATCTTGAAAGCTCTTTGTTAGGCCACCAGGTTTCTCTTTTTTTGCTTTATTTTGTGTTTGTTTTGAAAAAATTATACATTCATATTATCCAAAACCTAAAAGGTGCAAAAGGGTGAAAAATGTATCAACCACCATTTCTTTCTTTGTTGTCAACCATTTTATCAATTAGGTCTGTATCTTACAGAACTTTTTCATCCATAACGTAAGCAAATGCTCCCCTCCCCCCACCGATGGCAGTGTATGTATGCACTTTTCCTGTACTTGGCCTTTTTCACTTAGTATATCCTGGAGAGTGTTCCATAACAGTATATAAGTTAGCTCTTTATTTTTTATGGGTGTGTAGTATTCCTTTCAATGGAAATACCTAATTAATTTCACTGGTCCTCTATAGGATAAAGGTTCTTGCTAATCTTACATTGTTACAGACAACGCTGCAACTTACATATCCCGTACATGTATCATTTCACATATATATGTGGGTAGAACAGTAGCATAAATTCCTAAAAGTGGAATTGCTGGAATATATGCATTTATAATTTGGGGGCAAGAAAGAGTATGTCATTCATTTTTCTGAAATGTAATAGAGTGAACATGATTCAGCATTTAAAAGATAGAGAGTGAAGCCCCTTTGCTGCCAACCACCCATTTTCCTTTTAAAGATGATCATTGCCCCCAACTGCTCCAACTGCTTATGTATTTTCTCGGATATTCTACACACAAAAAAAAGTTATAATGATAGAATTTCTCGTTTGTGTAGATTTTTTTTTTAAGAAGCTTTACACCCAACGTGGGGCTTGAATTCACAACCCCAAGATTAAGAGTCACATACTCTACCTACTAAGCTAGCCAGGTGCTCCTCAAGCAGAATTTTGTATGTTCTTCTGCACTACGGTCTGTATGGGAAGCAGAAAGCTCTTGTCAATTAAAATGAGAGACACCTGGCTTTAGGGTAACTATTTCTATCAGAAATATTTTCGGGGTGGGGGGCACCTGGGGTGGCTAAGTTGGTTGAGCGTCTGGCTTCGGCTCGGGTCATGATCTCGCCATTGGTGAGTTCGAGCCCTGTGTCGGGCTCTGTGCTGACAGCTCAGAGCCTGGAGCCTGCTTTGGATTCTATGTCCCCCTCTCTCTCCGCCCCACCCCTGCTTGTGCTCTGTCTCCCTCTGTCTTTCAAAAAATGAATAAACATTAAAAAAAATTTTTTTAAAGAAATATTCTTTTTGTTGTTTTTTAAATCTGTTTATTTTAGTTTATTGTATCAGAAATATGCTTTATGGTCTTTGCATCATCATAGTGGATCACATCAGCATAAGTGATGGTTCCCTTGATTTTCACTATGCATGTACACTCACTCTAGAAGCAGGGCTGGGCAAACTTTTTTTTTTGTAAAGGACCAGATAGTGACTATTTTAGGCTTTCCAGACTATCATTTCTGTCACAACTGTTCAATGCTGCTGTTCTAACAAAAATGGCCGTAGACACTGGAGTGTGGTACAGTGTATAGCAATAAAACTTTATAGACATGGAAATTTAAATTTCATATAGTTTTCATATGTCACAAGATATTATTCTTTTGGGTTTTTTTTTTCCCCCAACTATTTAAAAATGTAAAAACCAGGGGATTAAGAGTACACTTATCTTGATGAGCACTGAGTATTATATAGAATTGTTGTATCACTATATTGTACACTTGAAACTAATTTAACATTGTATGTTAACCACACTGGAATTAAAAGGAAAAAAATGTAAAAACCATTCTTTTTTCTTTTTTTTTTTTTTTAACATTTATTTATTTTTGAGACAGAGAGAGAGCATGAACAGGGGAGGGTCAGAGAAGAGAATCTGAAACAGGCTCCATGCTCCGAGCCGTCAGCACAGAGCCCGACGCGGGGCTTGAACCCATGGACCGCGAGATCATGACCTGAGCCGAAGTCGGCCGCTTAACCGACTGAGCCACCCAGGCACCCCTAAAAACCATTCTTAACTTGGCCATCCATATAGTCTCAACTGGTTGCTTCCTACTCGTTATGCAAAGTAGATATTGAATCTTCCTTTACCATCATCCTCAGGATTCCTTTATCCTTCCTCTTGGATCAGGTACCCTATTTTCCCAGGCCCACTGCTGCACCTACATCTCCAAGATTAGGGACCTCTGTCTTACCCTCTCCAGAGAACTAAACATCCAGATTCTGCTGAAGAAAGGGAGGAGCTAGGAAGCAATCTAGGTGGTTCTCTAACCCCACTCCCAATTCCAAAGGCACCTGGTACTGCCAGTTGCAAAGCTTTTTGAGTAGGCTTTTCCCAAGACTACTGAGGATTCAGACTGTTGTCTTGGCCCTGTTAAGTCATTTTCTTATCCTTCTTCTTTTTAGCTTCTGAAATTTTATTGCTAACATCTCTTAACCTATTTTCCTCAACCTTTAGCTTTATGTCTTGTTGTTTTAATTATTTTTAATTTTTAATTATTATTATTTTTAAATAATCTCTACACCCAGCATGGGGCTTGAACTTATGACCCTAAGATCCAAGAGTCACATGCTGTACCAACTGAGCCAGACAGGTGCCTCTAGCTTTATGTCTTTTGTTTTTGTTTTTTTGTTTTTTTTTTAATGTTTATTCATTTTAGACACAGAGACAGAGCATGAATGGAGGAAGGTCAGAGAGAGAGGGAGACACAGAATCCGAAACAGGCTCCAGGCTCTGAGCTCTCAGCACAGAGCCCGACGCGGGGCTCGAACTCACGGACCATGAGATCATGACCTGAGCCGAAGTCGGTCGCCCAACCGACTGAGCCACCCAGGCGCCCCCCTTTTTTTTTTTTTAATGTTTATGTATTTATCTTAGAGCATGAGCGCACACACAAGCGCAGGAGGGGCAGAAAGAGAGGGAGATACAGAATCTGAAGCAGGCTCCAGTCTCTGAGCTGTCAGTGCAGAGCCTGACACGGGGCTCAAACCCACAAACTGCAAGATCATGACCTGAGCCAAAGTCGGATGCTTAACTGACTGAGCTACCCAGGCACCTATAGCTTTATGTCTTAAAATCCTTTTGCTGTATTTTTGGTGTTTGTTTCTAAAGAGGAAAAAGAAAATCTGATACACGTCTTCAGACTGGCTTTTTGACACAGAAACCATCAATGCTTTTTATGTTGAGAGAATTATACCTTTTTTATAAGAATGAAAAAATAGAAATGTCCATCAAAGGGGAATTATTTAAATAAATTGTGGCTCAACTACACAATGAAATAGTAACAGTCACAAAACCTAATGTTATGAAAGAATAATACCACAGAAAAATGTACCTTATTAAGCAGGAAAAAAAAGATCATAAATCCGGGGCCCCTGGGTGGCTCAGTCAGTTAAGTGACTGACTTTGGCTTAGGTCATGATCTCCTGGTTCGTGGGTTCGAGCCCCATGTTGGGCTCTGTGCTGACAGCTTAGAGCCTGGAACCTGCTTTGGATTGTGTCTTACTCTCTCTCTACCCCTCTCCTGCTCATGCTCTGTCTGTCAAAAATAAATAAACATTAAAAAATTAAAAAACATAAACCCTATCTTCAAAACAATTACAGTTTTAAAAGTATATATATCTTAAAGGGAAAACAATGTCTTCTAACATACAGTCATAGGATATATACAAAGAAGAAAGTAACATACCAGAAAGTTGAGGTGTTTGTCTCTCAAATGATGAGATGATAGATCAGATAGAACATAAATGCTCAACAGATAGAAATTCCCAAGGAGGAACATGTGAGAGTAAGCATGTCTTTCTGCTGGGGCCTTCTATCACACTATTCTGCCGGATTGGGTATAAATATCACCCTATTCTGTAGGGTTGCCAGGTTGAATCCTGTATCCAAGGGTGGTCTGAAGAGCTGTGCAAACCCATGGCCCTTTTCCCTTTTCCAGCCACCTAATGATCCCCACGGTATCCAGAGAGAAGACCTCATCCTGAGTCTTCGAGCTGTGCTGGCTTCTACACCGCGATTTGCTGAGGTGGGTCTAGCCAAGGTTAGGTATGTAGCCTCAGCCCAAAGAAGGCTCTGAAGAAAGAATAGTAAGAGTATGGGAAAAAGAAAGATCCAGTATACATTTTAGGGTATGGCATTCCCGCAAATGTCTTAAGGCTTGTGTGGCAAATATCTTCAGACCTTCAGAGTAGAAAACTTTACCATCTCTTTGTTTAAAATAATCCAGTCCCTATATGGTGCTCTCTTTTGAAATCTTGTAGTGTTGCCAACTAGCCCACTTTTCAGGTTAATCGGGAGTCTGGCCACAGGTTGGCAGGAAGGTTGGTTTACAGTCACAACTCCTGATTCAACTGTAATTCTCTGATGTAGGTCCTACGCTGGGGACTGGTGGCAGTAAAGACATAGTTGGCCTTGGCATTGCTACAACACTACCCATCTCAGACTTCACTTCTTCCTTCTCTCCCACAGTTCCTGCTGCCCCTGCTGATTGAGAAAGTAGATTCTGAGATTCTGAGTGCCAAGCTGGATTCTCTGCAGACTCTGGTGAGTGGTTTCTTTCTTCCCAGGGTCCAGCTGTCTAGACAATTCAGGGGCGCTAATGAATATAGCAGAGAGCCAGGGAACATAATCCAGTGGCCTTCATGAGAGGGATAACCAGAATCTGGGCTTATATGTTGGCCTAAAGCAATCCCCCGCACCAGCTACATAACTGTCTGGTCCCATAGTAACTGAGTGGCAGCTGAGGAAAGGCTGAACTCTATGCTTGTTTTCCATCAGTCAGGATGAACTTCCATTTTTCTGTGACCTGGATACGACTTTTGTGAAATCCTGCTGGTTCTATTGCTGAGAGCCATGCTCCTTCAGGTGCCATTCTACTGAGGTGCCTGCATGTCCTCGGAAGTCTGATTGTGTAGATAGCTGATGCCTGCGCTTTCCTTGGCAGAATGCTTGCTGTGCTGTGTACGGACAGAAGGAACTGAAAGACTTCCTCCCCAGCCTTTGGGCTTCTATCCGCAGAGAGGTGAGTGTTTATTAGATAAACTCACTACTGTTAACTCCCAGTTGCCGGACGTGACGGGAAATAACACAGCCTGTCCTTTTCCCTGTTGTTGGCCTGGTTATTCAGCAAGCCAGTAAGTGGGCATACTTCTGGTTGAATGACAAGGGAAAGGGTCAGCTGTTTGATGATGGCACATGATCACCTTTGCATAGTGCCCACTTCCTGTCCTTCTATGGTAAGGAGCACAGGTCATGGTGCATCTGGCACCATACTGAATAAGATGGGAGAAGAAGAGACTCGGGAAAGGGGATCCCAACAGCCCCTGCTCAAAGTTGGTATCCTGTTTCTCAAAAAGTATGTGTATCAATTCTAGTGGGACCAAGGACTTGGTGAGAATACACCCATTGAGAAGAAACTCACTTGAAGGGTTAATTTCTATGGCTGTACCCTAAAGGTTCTCAAACCCCACTCCCCAAAGGAAATAGGCAGTGGGTGGGTGGGCTCTCACCTGGTGCAGGCTCACCTCAGTAGCCATGGGATCCCTCCCTGACAGGTGTTCCAGACGGCAAGTGAGCGGGTGGAGGCGGATGGCCTGGCAGCCCTCCACTCCCTGACTGCGTGTTTGTCTCGCTCTGTGCTGAGGGCTGATGCCGAGGACCTCCTTGACTCCTTCCTTAGCAACATTCTACAGGGTAATGGGACCATGGCAGCCAGAAAAGGGGTTGAGTACAATAGAAAGGAGTTTCTTAAGGCCAGTGACCTTTCATGAGTAGCCCCCCGTGTTCAGTGACTTGGGTGCTGGAGCTGTACTTTGATTTGAAAACAATTTGAGTGGTAACTGCTAGCAAAATGTCCCAAGTCTCAGTCTCCAGCTCCTGTGGACTGCAGGGGAATCGGGCAGCATTCAGCCTACTCCCCAGGTCTGTGATGTGCTGCCTCTCTAGACTGCAGGCACCATCTGTGTGAACCGGACATGAAACTGGTGTGGCCTAGTGCCAAACTGTTGCAGGCAGCTGCAGGTGCATCTGCTCGGGCCTGTGACCATATCACCAGCAACGTACTGCCTTTACTGCTGGAACAGTTCCACAAGCACAGTCAGGTAAGGAAATGGAATCTTTTGAGGAAATGGTGGGACCCTTGCTAGGATCCCTTTCACAGAGAGAGAGCTAAGCATTGAGCTTATCCCACATAATACATCTTGGGCTTTTCTCCCGTCAGCTTCTTCTGGTTCCCTTGTTCACTCTTTCTGACACTCTTACATAAAAGGATAATTTTCCTCACTTCCAGAGGAGCAGGACTGAAATCTTTTAAAATATTCTTTGACCGCAGTACCCCTTAAAACATTACAGAGCAACCAGCGGCGAACAATCCTTGAAATGATCCTGGGTTTCTTGAAGCTACACCAGAAATGGAGCTATGAAGACAAGGGTGAGGTCACCTTCCAGGTGTGGTGTCCTGGGGGCTGCTGAGCACTGTATTCCTATCAAGGATGGCAGGCAAGGAATGCTACAGAGAGGTACTCTAGAACAACAGCATTCCTGTTGTTCTGAGGTTGTAACACCAGAGCACACTTACCAGATGAGGCCTGTTTATTTTTTCCTAGACTACTTCCTGGACACCCAATGGATTAAGCTCTTTGAATCTTGCCCCAAGTTGTCTTTGCATCACTGCTGAGTCAGGGCTTCTCTCTAACCTGGACTCCGTCTGTCCTAGATGAAAGGCCGCTGAATGGCTTCAAGGACCAGCTGTGCTCACTGGTGTTCATGGCTCTGACAGATCCCAGCGCCCAGCTTCAGCTTGTTGGCATCCGTACACTCACAGTCTTGGGTGCCCAGCCAGGTACACTTAGGAGAAAGAGAAAAGAAAGGGTATTGGTTCCTTCCTTGCTATTTTCTGTCTTAAGAGAAGAGCAATCCTAATTCCCTGGTTCTCACTGTAAGTCTGGATGATTTGGGATTTCTAATACGACTTTTGGAAGGGTTTTGGTGGCTACAGAGGAAGAAAGATGAGGTTTGTGTTTCCTTTTAACACAGATCTTCTCTCTTCTGGGGACTTGGAGCTGGCAGTGGGTCACCTGTACAGACTGAGCTTCCTGGAGGAGGACTCCCAGAGTTGGTGAGAATTGAAAGCAGCAAGCTGTCGCAGGGCTCTCTGCTTCTGACCCTTGGCTCTCCCTAAGGGAGTGGGCCTGTGCTTGGTAGTCAGAGCCAGAGATTTCAGACTTCTCTTTTTTGGGGGGCATTACGAAGCCCTGTCCAACTTAGTGGTGTAGATACTTGAGTCCTGCTCTTCAGCAAGGCAAGCTTGGCAGCCCACACCCCTGAATCTGCCCGATGGCTGGCCTAGGCAAGAGAACAGTGGGCCAGGGCTTAGCTATTGCTCATCTGCCTTGTGTCCCCAGCAGGGTGGCAGCACTGGAAGCATCGGGAGCCCTGGCCACTCTCTACCCTGTAGCCTTCAGCAGCCACCTAGTGCCCAAGCTTGCTGAGGAGCTGGGCAGAGGTATGTGTCTCTAATCTTCAGTGGCTCGCCACTTCCCAGGGATGTTTGGGGGCCTTCATGCATGCCATCACACAGTGAAATCCTGTCTCCTGGGTTGCTTGCAGGGGAGTTAGATTTGGCTAGAGGGGATGAGCCTGCCAGATGCTCCCGGCATCTGCGCTGTCTACAAGCCTTATCAGCTATATCAACACATCCCAATATTGTCAAGGAGACCCTGCCTCTGCTGCTACAGCATCTCTGCCAGATGAATAAAGGTAACTACCAGGAATAATCATCAAGGAGCTAGGCTGAATGGGGAACCGTAGGCACATTCAGAGTTGATGTCTCTAAGGCAGTGGTTCCATTTGGTGACTATACATCGGTAGAATCACATGGGAACCTTTAAAAAATGTTGCTGCATGGGACTCGAACAACTGTAATTGAGTGCCCAAGTGAATTTGATACGAAATCAGAATGAAAAAGCACCACTCTAGGGCCATGGTTACTGAAAATGTCCATCAACCAGCAGCTTGGGCATTGTCTGGGAACTCGTTTGAAGTGCAGAATTTCAGGCCCTACTGATTAGAATCTGCTTTAAACAAGATTTCCAGGTAACTCCTACACACCACTGTTTCAAGGCGTAAGTGACAACAGTCACTGCTACTGTGAGCCTGTGCATGCACCACCAGGGCTCTCACTATAACTTCCTCAGCTCCCAGCTCTGCAGTGCCCAGCCCTGCAGAAGATCCAATGGATGTTCCAGCACCTGATACATCTCAGAGTGTGGCTGGAGTTTGACTCCTGACTTTGCACTTACTATAACCCTGGAAAGCCACTGGTGGTTTTATTTAGCCTCCACATCCTCCTCTATAAAATAGGGAAAATGATACTTCTAGGGTTGTTGTGAAAACTGAGAAAATACGTATGAGTGCTTCTGTTGCAGAGCTGACACAGCCAGTTCTGCTCCAAAATCTGAGTAGGTAAAAAGAAACAGCCAAAAGAATGACATTTCTTGGCTCTTTATCAGCCACTCTTGGACTCTTTAGTCACTCATCTTTGATTATTTTTCCCATATTCTGTATCTGAAAGATCTGGAAGTGCTTTTAAGAAAACTTTACAGAGAATACTTTGTTACTACACAGGGTATATGGTTGCAGGAACCAGTGAAGTTATTGCTGTCTGTCAGAGCCTCCAGCAGGTGGCAGAAAAATGCCAGCGGGACCTTGAGAGCTGCTGGTATTTCCATCAGACAGCTGTACCTTGCCTGCTCGCCCTGGCTGTGCAGGCTTCCATGCCAGGTAACTTTCTCCACCCTGCACCTTCTCTGTCCCTCCTCTGGGCTTCAGCCTTCCACTACTGGTGAGCAGCACTGCCACTTGGAGGCTACCACTGACATTACATTTTGTCCCAGCAGAGGCTTCTTTTGAATCCTTTGTCTCCAAAGTGAAATTTCACTTCAAGCAAAGGATGTCAACCTGACCAGTGGCAAGAATCAAAATCTACTCGTGTTAGCGAAACTCAGCAGGATGCACACCTTTTTTTCTCAATAATTGCTATGTAATTAGGTAGAATTGGGCTCTGGAATCAAGCTGACCTGGTTGGGTTTCATCTTCAACTCCACCACTTGTTAAGTGAAGATATTTAGCCTTGTAAGCCTGTTTCCTCGCTTAAAAGGGGAAGAAATAGCATAAAATCTGTATCACGGGGTAGTTAGTAAGGATTAAAAAAAAAAACATGTGGTGCTTGGCAACAGAGTACATAGTATGTATGTATGGCAGCTCCACGTATGTAGCTGTTATAATAATAATGACCCCTGACAATACATCGGTGTTATCTTTAAATTTTGGAAAAAACTAAAATAACTATTTCTGAAGTTCAGAAGATCATAACAACGAGATTTATTTTCCACGTTGCCGAGTCTGAGGACTGCACAAAGTTCTCAAGAGCTCTCCGTAGCCCATGTTAACCATTCCTGTTTCTAGTGCCGTGCTCATGCTCAGGGCCACAGCAGCGCTAGGAGACAGGTTTAAAACTGATGCCATTGTAACTAGAGTCATGATGATGACAGGATCTAATCATCTGAACCACAGTCGTGGCCTGATGATTTTGTGTGTGTGTGTGTGTGTGTGTGTGTGTGTGTGTGTGTGTGTGTGTATTTTTTTCAGAGAAGGAGCACTCAGTTCTGAGAAAAGTACTGTTGGAGGATGAGGTCTTGGCTGCCATGGTGTCTGTCATTGGCACTGCCACCACCCACTTGAGCCCTGAGTGAGTATAATCATTGATGTGGCTTGACCATAGGCAGGATAGCAGTCTTAGGAAGAAGCAGCAGATAGCTGCCTCCTGAGCTATCTTTTACCCAGAATCAAATGTGGAGGGAGTTGTTTTGCTGGCAAAGTAAGAGGAAGTGGCTTTTTAGCACCATGGATTAGGGGGTAGGGGAGGCACGGGCTAATGGTTCTTAGCTACAGATGTGCAGAAGAATCACCTGTGGACTATTTTTGAAATATATGTTGCATTCTCTCACCAGATTGTAAGCTTCAGAACAGGGATGTAATCGGATTCACTGCTAAATCATCAGGGCCTAAAATGGGAATGGTTCTTGGCACATAATATATGCTGAATTAGCATTTGTTGGATGCATGAATGATCATCTTTGGGCCCATTGACTCAGTGACTCTAATGTGAACCCAGGGTACTTCAGAACCCTGGCTTCTTGGTGATACCTAGTCCTCTACCCCCAGCTTAGCTGCCCAGAGTGTTGCCCACATTGTGCCCCTTTTCTTGGATGGCAACGTCTCCTTTCTGCCTGAAAACAGCTTCCCTTGCAGATTCCAGCCATTCCAGGTGAGGGTCTGATGGACCAGAATGGGGAGAATCTTGGGACTTTCCTTCAAATTTTTAGGGCTAATCTGGGATGGGTTTGGGGCAGAAAAGCCTCTTGCTGGCAGGACAGGCTTGCTAGGGTTTTTCTCCCTTTACAGGATGGCTCCTCAGGGCAGAGGCGGCTGGTTGCATTGCTTATGGCCTTTGTCTGCTCCTTGCCTCGAAATGTGAGTACATTTGGGGAGTACCGTAGTTTAACCCTGACGAGGGGAGGTAGATCCCAAGTGACTTCTGGGCAGAAATTTGTCATAGGCTAAGCTGATCTTCTGTTTTACTCACTGGAGAGTTTAGCTCTCATCCATCTTGACCCCTGCTGCCACTTTTTCTTCTTCTTTTTTTTTCTCCTTAAGTTTATTTATTTATTTTGAGAGAGAGAGAGAGAGAGAGGCAGAGAGAGTTCCAAGCAGGCTCCACACTGTCAGCAGAGAGCCCAACGCAGGGCTCGATCCCACGAACCGTGAGATCATGACCTGAGCCGAAATCAAGAGTCGGATGCTTAACCGACTGAGCCACCCAGGCGCACCCCCCTGCTGCCACTTTCTACTGCGTATCTCTCGGAGTTCAAGTGTTCTCTGCGTGCGTTACATGGTCAGGTTTTACGTAGGTGGAAATCCCTCAACTGAACCAACTCATGCGGGAGCTTGTAGAGCTGAGCTGCTGCCCCAGCTGCCCCTCCTCCTCCACCGCTGCTGCCAAGTGCTTTGCAGGACTCCTCAACAAGCTCCCTGCAGGTACTGAAATAAGGCTGGGGCGGGGAGGGGGGGGGGGGTGCGTAGGGAGCCTCCTGGAATTAATTACTGATGAAATCTTGGAAGCTCAGTCCTCCTGCCCTTTAAAAAAGGAGCTGCTAATAATATAATAGGGCCTCCTAGGGGACAGCCCTTGGGACAAGAGTCAAGACCAGAGCTGGGCAAAGCATTATAGGACATAAGAAGATAAGAAGGTTCAAGCAGAGTGCTCTGTCTAGGTCTGTCACCCTACTCCCTACAGGGAGCTCTTAGAGAGCATTTTTTACTAGAAGCAGACCGCTCTTTCCGAATACCAGCACCCCTGCGTTATGAGATACTAGCCTCTCATGCTAGCATCCTAGAGCTGAGTGGGCAGAGTCACAGCCAGAATGATACTGTTCCTTTCTGATGGCCTGTCAGGGAGCTCTGTATTTAAATGATTTACATCATTTGTTGGTAAAGAAATCTGTAGCCTCTGCATCAGTGTTTCCTCTCTTATTTTTAGGGCAACAGCTAGATGAATTCCTGCAGCTGGCAGTGGACAAAGTGGAGGCTGGCCTGAGCCCTGGCCCCTATCGTAGTCAGGCCTTCACACTGCTTCTCTGGGTAAGGTCCCAGAATGGATTCTAGTTAGACAGTTCTGTCTGGTTAAATAAAAGTCTCTCCATTTGACCTTGAACCCTAAACATGCTTCTTGAGGCTTTGGGGTTTGAACGTCATGCATGCCCCTGTCAGACTGTTCTCTGGTTACAGGTAACAAAGGCCTTAGTGCTTAGATATCATCCTCTCAGCTCATGCCTTACAGACCGGGTAAGTCTTTTCTGGAGCCAGGAGAGCCAAAGACCTAAATAGTAACTTCCTTGTTGATCCTTTTCCTCCCAGAAACCACTGCCATCCTCCTCGTGGGTATTGAAGATTCATTCTTCTCTCCTGATGCACCTCTTTTCTCCAGCTCATGGGCCTCCTGGGTGATCCAGAACTAGGCCCAGCAGCAGCTGATGGCTTCTCTCTGCTCATGTCTGACTGCACGGACGTGTTGACCCGTGCTGGCCATGCTGAAGTGCGTATCATGTTCCGCCAGCGGTTCTTCACAGATAACGTGCCTGCTTTGGTCCAGGGTTTCCATGCTGCTTCCCAAGGTGAGAAGGGTCTAAAAGGCCCCAAATATACACACCTTTTCTTTACTCAGGTCACATTCCCTAAAATAATTTAAGACGTGAGTGCTTCTTTAGAGCTACAGTGTGATCTGTACCTAAAAGGCTAAACTTCCAGAATCTTGTCCCACTTTTTTCCTTTGATAAATCTTGCTTTTTCTTAGCTTGAGGTTTTTGTTTGTTTGAACCTCTTTCTCGGCTGATGTCCCAGCTTCATCAGAGATTGGAGTTGAATGTTCAACTCTATATGTCTGAGACCAGTTTCTTCCTAAGCTTTTCCATGTTTTTACAGATGTGAAGCCAAATTACCTGAAGGGCCTGTCTCACGTACTTAATAGGCTGCCTAAGCCTGTACTCCTACCAGAGTTGCCTACGGTGAGCCCTGCAGTCAGAGCCTCAAATGGGGACTAAGTCACTGCCCCCAGCTGGTGCTAGAAACAGGGGGACAGGGAGGTGGAGGAGTAGCAGGCTCACCACATACTGCCTTTCTTCTGGCCCCTTAGCTGCTCTCCTTGCTGCTGGAGGCCCTGTCTTGCTCCGACTGTGTAGTTCAGCTCTCCACCCTCAGCTGCCTTCAGCCTCTTCTACTGGAAGCACCCCAGGTCATGAGTCTTCACGTTGACACCCTTGTCACCAAGTTTCTGAACCTCAGCTCTAGTCCTTCCATGGTGCGTTGAGCCCCAGCAACTCTTTGGCACCTACGTCTCTCCTTCACGGGTCTCCCCTCACCCCTGCCCCTTATGGTTGTGTTCCAGGCTGTCCGGATTGCCGCATTGCAGTGCATGCACGCTCTCACTCGCCTGCCCACCCCTGTGGTGAGTACCTGAGATGGCTCTTTCTGGCCTGGACACTTCTGAAAAGAGCCAGACAAGCACCTTTTTTGCCTTAGTCAAATGGGACTGACCACCCTGCTGTGTGATTGAGGTGCAAACTGCGAGGTACGCACAGACATGGATGTACCTATAGTAGAACGGCCATCCTGCCACATAGCACACTCTGGAATCACTAAAGGAGAATAGGAAGAACGTTGGTTGTTGAGTCAGAGAAGCAGCCCTTTCGGTTGCCTTGGCTGAACAAGGCTGTGGTTCTTCTAACTCCACAGCTGCTGCCGTATAAACCACAGGTGATCCGAGCCTTAGCCAAGCCCCTAGATGATAAGAAGAGACTGGTGCGCAAGGAGGCAGTGTCAGCCAGGGGAGAATGGTGAGTTTCCAAGTCATGGATGAGATGGGATTGAAATGAGCCTCATCACTGATGCCGCCAACCTTCTTTTTGCCTACAGGTTTCTGCTGGGGAGCCCTGGCAGCTGAGCCCTCGGTCCTGGCCTACGCTGTTCTGACAGACAATCTAACCTGGAATTACTAACTATTGAGCCATGTTGCCCAAGGCAGGGAGACCACTGGCCTCTGATTGCCTCTCCCCAGGCCTCTGTTGCATGGCTGTATAGGAAACATAGGAATCCTGACTTCTAATGGATTTGTGAAGTAACTGAGTGTGAGACTACTTGTGTTTGAGGAAAGATCTTGGTCTTAGGGCTCTTCCATTTATTTGTCAGAAAAAGGGAGATATGCTGCTGAGGGGTGAATGAATGCACACGAATGTGGCCCTGAGGACCAGAGATGATGGATGTGTGTGTACCTGCTGGAAAATAAAGATTTCTTTTGGTAATGGGGCTGTCAGATGTTTCCCCCTCCCCATTCATGCCTCAGTGGCACATAACCAGAGCACCAGTGCATAAGCTATAGGAACACTAATGACAGAGACTGGCCAAGAATTTTCAGGGTATCCACCCCTCCAAATAGAGCATAGGAAGCATGACCAGAACACCCACTCACTAGGTCTTGACCCTGACTTTTCCCTTCCTCGCCCTAAAGTAAAGGCAATGAAAAGCTATATATCTTTAAAAATCAAATACCTTTATTTTTCACCTTCAGCAGCATGTGAGAAGTGGCAGTGACCTCAGCAGTAGGCCTGGTGTCTTTGCCCTGTTGAGGAGCCAGGATCTCCGCTCTACCATTCAGGTGTTTTCTCAGTACGTGGAAGAGATGGTGGCCAACCCCAGTGCTGGAACCTGGAGGAGGTCGGGGTCAGCACCCGGCAAGGTTGCTAGCTGCCTAATCTCCAGTCTGGGGCTGGAACTTCAGTTTGCCTGAGCTGAGTAAAGGGACATCGGTCCTAGGATTTCTCCACATCGTGCCTGGTTCCTGCAGTGGCCAGCAGATTGGTCCTTGGGTTGTCCCTGCATGGTACTCTAAGGCAGGCCCACTGATTCTTTTTGCCCAAGGATTCCAAGAAGCTGTCCTTGGAGGCCCTTGAGACAATGCAGGAAGCAAGAGTGGCACACAGGTTGTGACAGACACAATCCAGCTCACACTGCCATCACAGAGGCTGAGTGAGCAGTCACCCAGGGAGGGGGGTCCCAGGTCATTCCATTCCCATGGGGCAGGTGACTGGAAGGCAACAGCACCCGAGTAAGCCAGTGCCTACAAGAGAAGATAGAATGTCCCTGAGTTCCAAGAGTTCTTGGTCTTCCTTCCTGATCCTCATTCCTCAGCAAGGAGTCAACTTTGGCATTAACCCCAACAGTAACAAAAGTTCTAGTATGTCCAATGTGCCCTTTGGTGCCTTTAGAGGTTTCAAAATAAACCTCTAAGGGATCACCGCAAGGAATGACACGCAGGAATGTAATAAGGACAGGAAAGGGGGGAAGGCAGGTACTTCTGGTCACCTAGTTATTACTGCCTTGGAGTTGCAATCTGAAAAGTGATTTACCCTGATCTCTTGGGCTAAGGGAGCTAACTTCATTTTTTTGGTCTTAGGACCTCTGTTAACAATAGACTGCTACAATCCCACACGTTGTTGGTTTGAACTCCAGACACTACCATACCAATGCGAGGAGATGGGTGGTCACCATATCCTACCTAGAGGTCCCTTACTGACCACTCATTGCTTTCTCAGGATTCTGTTGTGTCATCTGTAAGCCTCGTGCGCGTATACCGCAGTTTTGGCCCCTAGCCCCTTTGGTTCCAATGAACAATGATCTCTACTCCCAGAGTCTGGATTTGTATTGTCCTGTAGGGTAGCCACTAGCCACACATGCCTATTTAAACTAGTAAAAATAAAATGTCGATTTACGGGTGCATTAGCCACATTTCAGGTGTTCAGCAACCATATGTGGCTGGTGGCTAACGTCTTACACAGCACAGGAAAAGAACATTTTTTCTCTAACCATAGAGAGTTCTGTTGGACAGCACTAGTCTAGATGTTCTACTTTACCTTCCTGTGTCCACACCCAGGAATACCTTCCAGTTATCCAAGCAGCCGTAGTTGTAATGATTCCTGAAAACCTAGAGCCAAGAGAAATACAGGTTTCTACAAACCTCTTTTATTCACTCCCCCTCCTAATTTTCAAGCCTAAATTGGCTAGCTAAAGCTCAGCCAGGTGAGTTCTGACCTTTTATGATGCCTGCCCTTGTTGGCCCTAGACTGTGACCTCTGTTTTCAGGACAGCGGGATCAGTTACCCTCCACCCCAAGCCCCCTACTCACTCTGCCCTTGGCCTGCAGCCGACGTCTCTCCTTCTTGTTGATGTGCCTTTCGATACTAGTCTCCCCTCGACTGATGAGAACAGCATGCCATACAGTTAGGGCACCCAAAGCAAGTGCTACAGAACTAAGAAAAGAGGGGCCAAGGTTGGTGGGGAGGTTACAAGTAGGTATGAAATTGAACTGAGCTATAACGATCAGCTAGAGACCTCTCTGCTGAATTCCCAGCCTACATCCTAGGTGAGTTCTTACTTCACTACATCTATAGAAAGCATCAATGAAAACGCATCAACATGAGCTAAGAATAAATTAGGTGGAAAGAAAGGTGGGGAAATTAAGTCTGTGTTACTAATAACAATGTTCCATACTCCTTCAAATACCTGTGCTTAGGAAACTGCAGCGGGTAGTGAAAACAGCCAGGTTAGAACGGGCAGCATGCAATTCAGATCACAGTTCTCCCGTTCCCAACTGTGTATCACACAGCAACTCACTTCACCTCTCCTCTTCAGTTGTCCTCACCTGGAAAATGCAGTGCCCTACCTGGAAGCGGTTTAACTTACCTTGGCACATAGCACTCCATGCTAGCATCCTTAGTGTTCCCTGCCCCAAAAGGCTGAAGAAAATGAAGCACTGACTCTTTGCCAAGCTAAGTTACACTAAGAACAGCAGCAGAGGACACAGGCATGGGACCCTGCCTACACGTGGGCACTGGAAAAGGTTTTTCTGAAGCTGTCCCCCATTTAAACCATCAAAAATGAGTGTTAAATACCTGCACAGGAACCAGAGGTAGACAAGACTCTTGTGAGTCACCCTTTCTCGGAAGGAGAAGGTGGGTGGTGGGGTCTGGTGATACGTCTAGGAAAAGAGAAGAGCAAGGTGGCTCATTTGCTGTTGATCTCCAGCACAGCCCCCAGCACCTGCAGGCAGGGAAGTGACCCAAACCCAGGATGAGAAAATAGGGAGTTAAGCCACAGAGGAGTCAGGGCAGCAGCCAGAGGGGTGGGCCAAGCCCGGAGGCATCACCATGTGGACAAACACTGGGCAGAGCGGGTCTGGACAGGATGGCAAAGCATAGGAGGAGCTGACCCTGGGCCTTCAGGTTTGACAACACAAATGGGGCTCCAGGGGAAGCCGCTCTGCTCCCCGGCTAGAACTCCCTCAGTGTGTGGCTGCGATCCTCAAGAGGGGGCTGGGCCCAGGCCCGGAATGCAAGAACAAGCAAGGAAAACTGAGTTCCACTAAGGACTAAAAGGACAGCAGAGGTTAAGTGGTATAATCGTGAGCCCAAGACGTCTCCAAATAAGGGGTCCTCACAGGCCTGGGAGAAGGCCTGGCATGGATGCCGAAAGACCAGGAGCAAAGAGTGATCAGACTGGCCCAGCCTGGTCCCTGTCCCCTGGAACCCCATTACACAGACTAACACAGACTCCTTGCTGCTCAGGCCGTCTCCAAGGCAGAGTCCCCGCTCAGCCCAAAGAAGGTGATGATGGGATAGAGAGCCCAAAACTATCACAAGCCAGGGACTTCCAGCTTGTCCCCAGGCCACTTAGTCCGCCCATGGCCCACAGCCTCCCAGAATACCCCTGGATCCAGTCTCAAGAGGCCCCTCAGCCAGCCTCTACAACTCCACTAGCAGGTGGGCCCCCGCTGCCTCAGCAACTCTACCCCCTGGCCTGAGCAGCAGGAGGCAGTGGCGTGGGGACGGCCCACCTGGTTGGCAACCGCCTGTAGTTTGTTCTTGTCGAGCTGTTTCATTTTCTAAGGGGATGGAAAACAGTGCTGGTTATACACTCAGGCCTCTAGGGTAGGGGGTGCTACCAGCCCCACTCCTTAGGGACAGATTCCGCACCCCAAAATTCTACTGAGCTGCCCTGCTCCTAGCTATGGGCTCACCTCGATGGCAGCATAAGCTTCCCGGAAAAGGTCCCAACTTCCGTAGCTGCAGTAGACACAGCCCAGAGTCATGAAAAAGCAGAAAGAGAAGAAGTACCGATGGTTATAGTGGCCTACACAGTTGTTTAGCCAGGCTGGTGGGGGAAGGATTAAGGACAAGATCAAACACACAGCTTCAGGTCTCTCTGGTTCATTCTTGCTTCATGATGGCATCATCCAAGCACAGGGCCTCCAGTCACCAAGAACTATTTCCCGAAGGCAGGAAAATATGGGATTATTTCCAGATGTTAAAGCTTTTCAGAGCCCTCACAAGGCCCACCGGGAAATCATGAAAACTGAAATCCTTAAGCAAAATGAATCTGCCAATACTTCAACCTAGCTGGTGTCAACCAGCCATCTGTCTGGGACAGCAGAAGGGGACAGTTGGTTCTATCTGGCATGCCCAGTGGACAACCTGAAGCCCAAACATCTCTTTCCATCCCACAAACGTTAACGTGGTTAGAATAGATGCCTCGCTCCAAGATGGTCCCATAGAACCTGTAAGCCTCCTGCTTCCCTCGGAGATGGCCAGCCCCACCACTCCTCTCCTAACTTTTCATGAGCCCAGTGTTCTTTGAGGGATGCTAGAAGCCGTGGTTGTGGCCCTTCGCCCAGTGCAGGTGGCTGGAGCTAAAGGAGGCCTCATGCAGAAGAGATAATAAAAGGATACGGCAGTGATGATCCATCTTCAGCACACACCTGTGAGGGAGGGACACAGGCTCTGTTACGGTGGCCAAGGTTCTCGAGATGTCAGTGCCAATCCTTTCCTACAAGGACCAGCATCCTGCTGAGGTGGAAAGGGCACAGACTTTGAAGACAGCCAGGCCTTGCTTCAAACCCTGTTTCACTAGCTACGTGAACTAGTAGCTTGGACAAGGTTAGCTCCTCTCTCTCAGTTTCCACAAGCGATGACAATACCTAACTCACAGGACCATTCTGAGGACCAGGCGTCATGACATGAGGGTGCACTGCCTGGTGAGAAGACTTCATAAACATCTTCTCGGACTCCAGGCCTACATTTTGCCCTAGAGCTTCAGCAAAAGGGTCAAAGCTGGGGTTCATAGCAAGCAAAGCCAAGACCCACCTATTGCAGATGCTGCAGTGGTGTGTTCGGGCTGGCTTGGGGTAAATACACTTCTTACAGATGGAGACCGTTGCGATATCATTCCTACCCTGTGCAAAGGGAGAAAAGCATCGTGACAACCGTGGCAGCGAAGCTGGGTACCCTAAAAGATACCAAGGCCCTCTCACTCCCCCACGCCTAGGACTGGCTCTCGCAGCCTGCAGCTGTCTCCTTCCGGTATGCTCCTGTGGGGACCCACCTGGGGTGGGTATCCAGGTGGAGTGGTGATGGCCTGGTAGTAATGGAAGACGATGAGGATCAGATTCCAGTGGCTGTAGAAGAAGTGCCAGCAGAGCCGTGGCACTGAGTATGTTCGGAGGATGAGAGGCAGGACACACAGGTAGGCGATGGCCACAATGGAGCTGGTCAGCACGATCACCAACACCACGAACACCTGCCAGCACCAGTGAGGTCAGGTAGGCAGTGAGAGTTTGCCAACACCAAGAGTAGACTCGGGAATTTCCCCGGGGTAGGGGGCTGGTATGGGTCCCAAACCCAGTGTGGGTCCATCAGACACGTGTCCTTCTGCTACCCCAACACGTCCCTTTTCCTGCTCCCTGGGCATCACTCACCACCCCACACCAACGGATCACGTTGTCCACCAGCCAGTAGATAGGCTCAAAGGCAGCATCGACAGCGGTGTCACTGCCACCAAAGGAGTTGTAGAGCAGGGAGCGCAGGCAGACCTTGCCATAGCGCCAGCGCTGTACCAGGCCCCGGAGCAGAGGTGGGCAGCGGCGCCTGTAGCCCAGGAGCAGAAGCAGGCGCAGGCAGAGGCGGGCGGGGCCCAGCAGCAGGCTCCGCTGGCCCCGCATGGCTCCTAGGAGAGCATACCATTGTGAGAAGCCACTCTGGTCCTGTCCCTCCCTACCCCACCAGGGAGGCGGCCCAGAGCACCAGCTTAAAGGCAAAGACCTAAGGCCCAGCTGGGCCAGTCACCAGCTGTGAGACATAGGAAGTCACTCCACTTCTCAAGGGAATGGGTGGTGCCAATGCCCCAACCAGATTACATGGGGTAGGGTCTGGAGGTTCTGAGCGTGCAGAAATCCTACTTACATTACACCACTGGGCGCACAGCATATCCAAAATGATGCACACCTAGAGTAAGGGGCCACCCACAGTAAAAGGCTGAGGGAAAGGCAGGCAGCTCCAAGCCAAAGCGGGGTTTTTTGGAGTTCTCTTTGTAGACAGACCATTAGGTGGAGCACAGCTGACATGCACAAAGCTGCCACCACGCCTCTGTGGGCACGGCCACCACAGCAGAGGATTCTCAGGGTATCCCGCCTGCTCTAGACCAATGACCCACCTCCTAACAATTGCTCTTCACCAAGGAATGGCCAATGGGGGAGTGAGTACATCATATGTTGATCCTACATCTAGATCTTCCCTGGTGCTGAGTCTCAGCAAAAGATATTCCTCTTTCTTACTTCCTCTGAGCTGATGTTACAGGCCACCAGACCCAACCTGGTAGCATGAGAGTCCCTGTCTTCTGTCAGGACACCTCAGCTACCCTCTGCATGACATAAGATGCTCTGTCTCCAATTCCAGTCCCAGCCCCACCCCAAGGATACAAAAGCAAAGAAAACTTCAGTTTTTACGGCAGAATAACACCACAGGCAGGAAACACTGGCAGTGGGAGGGGGGCCTTCCTGCTGTGGCTCATGGAGACCGCAGAGCCTATCCTCTCAGTGATGAGTCTCCTTGGCCCAATTCTACTTTGATACTCACAAGTCTTCTCTGCAGCTGCTGCCCTTGGCCCCAAGCTACCCAACCAGCCTTCCGAGCTCTGCAAGTGCCTTCTTCTCCTCTATGTAATTTCTACCTCACCCAATAGCCATGGGAGGTCAGCTGCCCAGGTAATGTCCAGAACTAAAGTCATGGATTCCGTTGATGATAGTGTCATCAATTCTGCAGATTAAAGTCCTTACCAGAGAAGAAATTATCTGATTTCCCCCTAGGGCTACTGTGTCCTCAGCAACTCCACTGACTTATTTAAAAGGCAGCTCAAAACCCAACAGAAACTGGAGGAGGCTGCTCCACTGTAGGGATGGTTTCCGTTCAGTAACTGGAGCAAGGTACTCTCCTTGCACACTGGCTTATCACAAGAGGCCTTTCAAAGAAAACACTTTGTAACCTCCTTCTACAAGTTCTGTAAATGACCTAAGGCAAAGAGGAATCCAGCAGACAAGGCTAACAGAGAAAGAGAGATGATGATTCAGTAAGGACCTCCTCTCTGCATCAGGATAAAGAAACTGGCCATTCCCATCACCTCCTAGGAGCTAAGAGAATTAAGGAGCAGTGTAGAAAGGGAGAAAGTAAAAACTCAGCCTTCCTGCTTCCCGAGTTGGAGTTCTGTTTCTTAGCACCATGATATGACCTGAAGCATGAATTTTCTTTTTCCTTTTAAGTTTAATTTATTTATTTTGAGGAGGGAGGGGCAGAGAGAGGGAGAGACAGAATCCCCAAGCAGGCTCCACACAGTCAGCAAAGAGACTGACATGGGGCTCAAACTCACGAACCATGAGCTTAGCTTATGACCTGAGCTGAAATCAAGAGTTGAATGCTTAGTGGGGCACCTGGGTGACTCAGTCGGTTAAGCGTCCGACTTCAACTCAGGTCATGATCTCACAGCCCGTGAGTTCAAGCCCTGCATTGGGCTCTGTGCCGACAGCTGAGCCTGGAGCCTGCTTCAGATTCTGTGTCTCCCTCTCTCTGCCCCTTCCCTGCTCACGCTCTGTGTCTCTCTCACTCTCAAAAATGAATAAATGTTAATAAAAACTTTTTAAAAAGAAGAGTTGGACACTTAGCCAACTGAGCCACCCAGGCACCCCTCGAAGCATGATTTTTCAAAATAGTGTACAGCCAGAGTCAAATGTAAGAGTGAGCCAAAAATTTCACCTCACAACAAATCCAAGTGACGTAGACTGTCCACGCGATTGTTCATTCCCTTATGGTGGCTAATGCAAAGTTTCCTATTTGCTAAAATACTCTTTATAGCAATAACTTGCAAATAAGATGCATTCCTCACGTTTAATAAAATGAATTATACGCCATCTCTCCTGTCTCCAAAAACAAGAAACATTCCTTTTCAGATTCTCCACCTCCCATATTGTTCTCAACCACCTCTGGAATTCCTGACTGTATAGGAAATGCCTGCCTTAAGGACTAGACTTACCAACTCTCATCTATCCCATAACATCATTACTTAGGGTTCAATTCTGCCCTTAAGTAGTTCTGTGACCTTGGGCAAATCACCCAACCCTGCTAGAACTCAATTTCCTTGTGTTTCCATTCAGTGACAGGGTAGAGTTAAATGCTAAGGTCCTGTCCAGCTCTAATCCTTTAAGATTCTATATATACACTGGGTTAAGGTATAAATGAAATAGTTACAAATGCTTAGCACAATACCTGGCTCACAGAAATACTCAATAAGTACTTATTGAATGAACGGAGGATGCAGAAATGGTGAGGTTGATCAGATGTCTATCTGTGCTTACAAACGGCAGCAAGTGCACTCCTGCCAATGTGGTAACACTAAATAAGTATCTGCTACTATCATTCTTCATGATCAGTAAAAAGCAATAGAAACCATTAGAATCACAGCACTTAAGAGCTTAAAGGGATTTTATAAAACAAATCCAACCAGAAATGAACCCAAACATGTGAACTGAAAGTCTGTAGAGCTACAGATCAGATTTGAGTGAAGAGTCTGAAGCCAATCCCCTGCCGCTCATTTTAGCTAGTGGGGTTTAGGGGGTATGGAGATGCCAGGGAAGAGATATGTGATGGGGCCACACTTGAACATACAGAGCTCCTCATTTCTCAGGAAATTGAACCACAGCAGAATTCAAAAAATTGTGATTTTGTGTGTGTTGTGGCAAGAGTGTGAACATGGGAGAAAACAGAGCAAAGCAGAGCTTCACTACCACCCCAAGCACAAGCCCTTAGCACTCTGATCCCTCAGTAGTAACCACAGACCATAGTGACTTCTGGCACCAGATTAGAGGGGATTGAAGGCCATAGCACTCCCCTCTTTCCAAGGCTCTAAGTCACCATCTGTTTTCCAAGGGGAAACTGGATTGGTGGGGGCTGGAGCGTTTGCACAGGTTAGGTTCCAAAGCAACCAAAAGGCAAGGGAAACTGAAATGAAAGTCATAGCAAATCTCAAGTGGACAAAGATGCTGCTCTCAGGATGTTTGCTGTCTTAAGCAATAGTTGTCAATCATCAGTAAGAGTAGCATTCTACTCATGTGCAGACTTTCGTTCCGAACTAACATATGCTTGAAAAAGTTAAGGATGGGCCCACATGACCTGAGCTCCGTTTGCGAGGATCCGACTGCAAGATCTGAAGCTGCAGTCACAAAAAGTCTTTATTTCTGAACGAGGGAGGCGTGGTCAAAGTGCGAAAGACTGGAAGTAAAAAAAACCTTGGGTTCCGGTTTGGGCTCTACCTTGAACTATCTTCGAGGATCCTGAACAAGTTAAATCCTATCTCTGGATCTGAGTTTCCAAATCTGTGAAATGGGCAAGTTGGGTTGGCCTCCTTCCATGCTCCACGCTTTACAGCTGCCCGGAGGGTGCACTCCGCCAGGCAGGGCACGGCCGTTCTGGGCGGAGCAAGGAGAGAACAGGAACCCGGACTCGCAAAAAGGCCCCGAACAGGGCCCGACCCTAGAAAAAAGGGCAAGACTGGGGAGCAAAGTCCGCGGCTCCACTCTTACCTGCCGCCTGCCGACTCCCCAGTCAACCAAATGGAACCCCGCAGCCTCCGCCGCCGTTCACTGTCACCCCCTCCAGCTCCGCAACCCGGCCGGGCCCGACTCAGTCCAACCAACCATCCTCTGCCAACCCCAGCACCAGCCTGCAGACTGGGACCCGCCGCCAGCCCATCCTGGACCACAGGCGCAAGCGCAAGCGCAGGCGTGCCGGAGCCCCGCCCCCGGACTCGTCCCGGGGTAACCTGGGAAATAAAGTTTCCCGGAGGCTCCGATGATCACGTGACAAATCATACCAATTGACGCGTTTTTTACTGCAGAACTAGTCCTATACTTTAGCCAATGAGATGTCGACTTCGTTTCCCTCCTGTGGCAGTCATGGCGCCACCCGTGAGGTACTGCATTCCGGGTAAGTGTACGGGGCCCAGAGCGAATTCTGGATGAGACAGAGGCTGGAAGGCTGGATGGCTAACACCTTCTGGGCACCCGTCACTGATGCAGCATTTTTCTTCAGGCGAACGTCTGTGTAACTTGGAGGAGGGCAGCCCGGGCAGCGGCACTTACACGCGACACGGCTACATCTTTTCGTCGCTTGCTGGCTGCCTGACGAAGAGCAGCGAGAACGGAGCGGTAAAGGGGCAACTTCCCATTTCCTCCTTCTCTTCCTTTCTTTTAGGCTTCTTTTGATTTGCGGGCGCGTCTTTAGTGCCCCGGCAGTAGAACAGCTGGTCTGTTGAAGCTGAGGTCTCCACTGCTGGGCACTTGGTCTCGCTTGGTTATAGTGCTGACACTCACAGAAGGAAGTTTTAGGGGACGAGCAGAGGCACGCTCAGCCCCGCAGTGAGCTGAATCTTGTCCGAAGGTCGCCTACCTCTCCGGCTGCGTTTCGCTTTATCCCTACCTCACTCTCTGCAGTCTAGTCACACTGGCTTCTTTCACTGTCACTAATGGGCTAAGCTGTGTCCTGCCACAGAGCCTTTGTACGCACGCCATCTGTTTGGAACACGCACATCTCAGCCTATTTCGTTTCTACCTATCCTTCAGATAGCCTCTCTAGCATCATTTTATCAGGGAAGCTCTCCTAGACCCACTAGTCAAGGATAAGAGTTTTGTGAGCTTTTGTTTTGTTTTGTTAAACTCTTTAACAAAGAACTAAATTTCTGTCCTTCCGTGCCTTAATCTTTACATATAATTAAACACCCAGTTACATGTTCCCCACTAGACTCTAAGTTGCATGAAAGCAAGCCTCACTACCATACGTTTAGTGCCTAGCACAAGGTAAATGCTCAGTAATGTTTGTTGAATGCCTGATACTCTCCTGCCTAGCTCCAGAGGCTCGTCCAGGATTAGCCCAGCATCAGATAAACAGTCTTTGAGGGAGCAGCTTAAAGACAGGTAGCATAGCAGGGGCGCCTGGGTGGTTCAGTTGGTTGAGCATCGATCCTTGATTTCCGCTCAGGTCATGATCTCACATTTCCTGGGTTCAAGCCCCCCATCGGGCTCACTACAGAGCCTGGCTGGGATTTCTCTCTCTCCCTCTCTCTCTGCCCCTCCCCCGACTCATACACGCTCTGTCTCTCTCAAAAAATCAATAAATAAACATTAAAAGAAAAAGACCAGTAGCATAGTAGAAAGAGGATTCAGAATTAGAACACTTAGGTACTGACTATCTAGACCTTGGTTCTGCTTTAGGTTCTGCTTTAGGTTTAGCTTTTAGGAATCTAAAAACTCTCTGGTTTTTAGATTCTTCCTCATATGTAAAATGAGAGACTTTTTATTCAATCAATTTTGAGAATGTCTTTAACATTTTTTTAATGTTTATTTCTGAGAGAGAGAGGTCAGTGGGAGAGGGGCAGAGAGAGAGGGAGCCAAGATCAAGAGTCAGACCCTTAACTGGCTCAGCCACCCAGGCACCCCTTTAACATTTCCAAGTTTGTTCATTTCATAGGAATAGATATCTATTGAGCATTTTTATGTGCCAGGCACAGTGTTGACCTCTAGAGAAATGGTAATGAGCCAAATACACATGGTCCCTGCTATCAAGGGGCACAGACACAAATTGTAAACAAGTAAATGTTCAAATGAGTGTATGGCTACATAGGTGATGACTGCTTTGAAAGAATATTACAGGGGCTCCTGGGTGGCTCAGTCGATTGAGCGTCCGACTTCAGCTCGAGCCATGATCCCATGGTTGGTGGGTTCGTGCCCCGCGTCAGGCTCTGTGCTGACAGCTCAGAGCCTGGAGCCTGCTTCAGGTTCTGTGTTTCCCTCTCTCTCTGCCCCTCCCCTGCTCATGTTCTCTCTCAGTCTTTCAAAAATAAATAAACGTTAAGAAAAAAAAAATCAATGAAAGAATATTACAGGTTATCATGAAAATATGTAATAGATCCATCGTAGTCAGCAGAAGTGACGTTTAAACTGAATCTAAAGGATAAATAAAGAGTTGGGTGGGTGGGTAGAGCACAGTCTTGATAGAAAAAAAAAAAACAGGTTGAATAGAAATCCTGACATGAGAAGATATTTAATGAGTTAGTGAAACTGAAAGAAGGCCAGGGAACTGAAGCGTAGTGAACAAGGGAGAGATTAATAAAAGATGAAGCTCAAAATATCTGTCTTACAGCAACAGCCAATACAATGCTCAAGGAGAAAACTACAAGTATTTCCTTAAAATAGCATTAATCAAGTATGGCCATTATTATATAACATTTATTTGGAAATTCTAGCCAGTACCATAAAATGAGAAAGAGAAGGAAGTAGTATAACTTTGGAGGAAAGAATCCAGTTATCCGTGATTCCAGACAATTGGTTATATTCCAAGAAAATCACCCGAAAGCTTGTTAGAATTGATCTGAAATTATTAGACTATACACTCTAACAGCATTCTTCCCTTGAAGAATGGTCCCTTGACCCTCCTATTCCCTAAAATTTCTAAGGCTCTCTGTTCTGGGCACAAATAAGTCTGTAGTCCACCTGCCCTCGTGACCTCAGCTGTGGACCAAGGCATTGCTACATTACTCTTAAGCCACAAATACCTTTATGCAAGGCCTAGTCAGGATACTCATATTTTATTCTTCTCTCTATAGCTTCCTGTCATTTCTGTGATGAGAGAAACAGAATCCCAATTACTACCAGATGTGGGGGCTATTGTAACCTGTAAGGTAAGTTGGTCTTAACCTCCCTGCTTAGGAAACCTGTTCGGTGGTAAAATCATGATCTTTGTAGAACTGCACTATCTAATAAGGTAGCCACTAGCCATATATGGCCACTTAAATTGAAATGAATTAAAATTAAAAATACATTTCCTCAGTCTCACTAGCTGCATATAGTTAGCAGTTGCCCTATTGGCCAGTACAGAACACTACTATCATCACAGTGTTACTGGACTGTACTGGCCTAGAAAGTTCTGGAATAATAATCAAGGCAGCCAAGTTCAGGCACGCATACTTCTTTCACTGAGCTGATTCCCTGAGTATGCAGCTTGGGAAACAGGTGCCAAAAGGTAATAAGGAGGCCTTTTATTTTTATTAATTTTTTTTTAATGTGTATTTATTATTGAGAAACAGAGACAGAGCATGAGCATGGGAGGGGAAGAGAGAGGGGGAGACACAATCTGAAGCAGGCTGCAGGCTCTGAGCCATCAGCCCAGAGCCCAACGCAGTGCTCAAACTCACAAACAACGAGATCATGACCTGAGCCGAAGTCAGATGCTTAACCGACTTAGCCACCCAGGTGCCCCTAGGAGGCCTATTTTTTAACATCTGGAAGCTGAGATCTTTTCCTGCAGCAAAGCAAAAGGCCTTATCCTCTCTCATTCCTGTTAAATTTCAGGTCTTTTAAAGTGTTTTCAGGGGAAGTAAAATTGATGCTGTACTGATCAGTAACTGAAATACATCAATACACCCTGCCCATCCCCACTTTCTGCAGGTTAACTTGTAGCTCTTAGTCGCACTCCTTGTAAATTTCTCCAGCAGAAAATTTGTGTGTTATTCTGAAAATAACTGGAGAGGCAGTGATCCAAATATTGTGCAGTAGCTGAAATGTACACTTCTGTTCACTCTACAGGACTCTTAATTAGATCTGTTAAAGGTCTAGGTTTGCTATAATGCCCTGTGTCTATTTATGTTAGTCTTCTGTGTTTTTCAAGACCTATTCCACATTTCACTGGACACCCTCAGTAACTCTATTAGGTGGCTAGAGTGACTCTCGTTCCACTAGATATGTATCATTTATGCAGAGTTAAGTAAGAATCAACTTATCTTAAATTCTGTAATTAGTAAGGTTGCTTGGATTAAAATCACCCTAATTCCTACTTTCATGCTGCCTCCTTGAGTTGACAACTGCACAGACCCTAATGCTGATCTTTTCTCTGTTCCACAGGTCTCTAGCATCAATTCGCGCTTTGCCAAAGTGCACATCCTATATGTGGGGTCCACACCACTTAAGAACTCTTTTCGAGGAACTATCCGGTAAGAAGTATTTGTGTCTTCACATTTGCCACAGCACCTGGAATGAAATAGGATAGAACAGGAGACTGGAATTTTTAGGAACCATTATGGTTTCTATACCTGCCTCTCTCTTTGTGCTTTGATTCTCTCCAGGTAGTGTCCAAAGAAAATGTTACAATGTATGAACTAGGAAACAAAGGAAAATATGAACAAGATCGGGCTTTAAATTTTTTTTTAATGTTTATTTATTTTAGAGAGAGAGAAAGAGCATGAGCAGAGAGGAGCAGAGAGGGAGAGAGAGGGATACACAGAATTTGAAGCAGGCTCCAGGCTCTGAGCTGTCAGCACAGAGCCCAATGCAGGGCTCGAACCCACTAACCACAAGATCATGACCTGGGACAAGTCAGATGCTTAACCGACTGAGCCACCCAGGTGCCCTCACAAGATCGAGCTTTAAAATGAAAAGAATTGAGCTAAGCTAGAGACTAGTGGTACAGGATGACTCATATGAAACAAAGTAGAAGGGGGGTACCTGGGTGGCTCAATTGGTTAAGCATCCAACTTTGGCTCAGGATATGATCTTGCTGTTTGTGGTTTCGAGCCCCACATCAGGCTCTGTGCTGACAGCTTGGAGCCTGAAGCCTGCTTCAGATTCTGTGTCTCCCCCTCTCTCTGCCCCTCCCCTGCTCACTCTGTCTCTCAAAAAATAAACAAACATTGAAACTAAGTAGAAGTCATTTTAGGAAATTTCTTCCTTTCTTGAATTTAATACATTTTAAAGGATTGTAAGACATGAAAAAACTTAGTGGGTAAAGGGTACGTGGCTGGCTCAGTAAAGCATGCAAGTCTTCATCTCAGCATTGTGAGTTTGAGCCCCATGCTGGGTGTAGAGATTACTTAAAAATAAAATCTTTTTCTTTTTTTTTTTAATGTTTGTTTAATTTTGAGAGAGAGAGACAGAGAGAAAGAACAGGAGTGGGGGAGGGGCAGAGAGGGAGATAGAGAATCTGAAGCAGGCTCCAGGCTCTGAGCTGTCAGCACAGAGCCCGATGCGGGGCCCGAACCCATGAACTGTGAGATCATGACCTGAGCTGAAGTTGGCCACTTAACCAACTGAGCCACCCAGGCGCCCCCACTTAAAAATAAAATTTTTAAAAAAAGAAATGGTTAGTGGGTGAAATAGTAGTTTTTTTTCCTACAGGTTTTTTGAGAAAGGACAAACAATACTTGTGAGCTAGATAATGTAACTTCTCAGGCTCTTTCCACCCTCAAAATTCCATGTGGTTCTATAGTGCTTCTGTTCAAGCTCCCCTAAGGCAGTAAAGTTCCTTATCCTTTCCTGCCAAATCTGATCTGCTTTTCTCTAGTCAGAGGTATTGCTACAGCTGCTCTGTGTGACCCAAGAATGGGAATGTTGGTTTTCTCCTCTGGGTGAGGACTGGGAATGCTTCTACCCTGCTTCTCTTGGTGGCATTTGGGTTCCAGTTATGACTTGTTCTCTCTACTCTCTACTCTTGTAGCTCTTTGTCTACTAGGATTTTGCAGGATAATTCTTTCTCTTCTCTTTCTCATAGATAATTAATCTTTCTGTTAATTCTTTTTTACAGCAAGGAAGATGTCCGAGCTACTGAAAAAGACAAGGTTGTTGGTTGGTTCTGTTTGTTTTTGTTTTTGTTTTTTTTTCCTCTCTGATGGTCTGAGGAATATCAGTCCTTAAATTATTCTAGTGAATTTCAAACATCTGTGGGAATGTGGATCCAAAGATGCAGGGAATTTATTTCCTACTGGAAAGTGTGGAATTCACTGTCCCTTTCCTCTCCCTGGGATTTTTGTTTGCTCTATTGACCAGAAGGGACTAGTTTACTCCTTGCCTTTGAAGTCAGGTGTTTATTCATTGTTATTCTCTCAGACTTACTCTGGATCCTTTCAGAGCCAACTATAGTACCTTTTGTCCTAGTCAGATTCCTGCTCAGGTTACTGAATTAAAAATCTTTCATTTATGTGATGATGCTGTAGAAGCAATAAAAGTCGTTGATTGACTTGACTAATGATGACTTCCGCCCTGTGGGGTTAAAAAGTAGACTGGCTTTACTAGAGGGATTAATAGTTTCATGTGGATCTGATATAGAGCTTTCATTTAACATTCCTGTTCTTTCTTTACAGGTTGAGATTTATAAGAGTTTCCGCCCAGGTGACATTGTCCTAGCCAAAGTGGTATCCTTTATTCCTAGCAGTCTTGTGGTCCTTTGTCAAACAAGAAGTAGAAGTGGAAAGTAGCTCAAGTGGCTGTGGGAGGGAAGACTTAAAACCCGTCATTTTCCTTAACCAGTGTTACATGACTAGATCTCCCTGGGTGACGCACAGTCCAATTACCTCCTGACCACTGCTGAAAATGAGCTTGGGGTAGTGGTGGCCCACAGTGAATCGGGTGAGTTGGTCCATTCTTCCACATGCTTACCTTTCCCTAAGAGCAATGATTTGGGATCAGTCCACTGTTTTCTTTCATTACCCTTGTTTTTTAATTATCTAGGCAGCAGTATGAGTGTTGATACTACTCAGAGATTGGAATGATTCTTGTATAATTGAAAGGTCTGAGGGGGGACTCACTGCCTTAGTCAGTGGAATAAACCAGGCTTTTTCTGTATGAGGTGAGGTTCACTAGGTAGCTTGGTGACACTTCCGTTCATACCCAGCTGAAAAGGGAAGGGTCTTAAGCAAACATTGGGGTCCCAGCTCCAACACCAGCTCTTCCCTTCCAGGTGTCCAGATGGTTCCTATTAGCTGGTGTGAGATGCAGTGCCCTAAGACTCACACTAAAGAATTCCGGAAAGTGGCTCGAGTACAGCCTGAATTCTTGCAGACCTAAGAAGCTACATTTTACCCCACGGGAGGGGTAAGCTGTTTCTAAGAGTACGTGTATGAACCCAACATCAGGATGCCATTGTTTTTATTCACACACCTCAGGTTGACCAACAACCACCTGTAGAAAAATCTGCCAGCAACTTTTACTGTCAGAATATTTTTCTTATGAACCTTGCAATGGATTTCATTCTCTTGAGTGATTCTCTTTTGGAGGTGCCAGCAAATGAACTGTATAATGTTGGAAGTAATCTGTTTCTTCTGACAGTCTTACAAATACATATTTATTGCTGTGACAAGACATTTTTACTAAAAGGATTTTATGGTTTCTGTTGTCTTGAGTAGGGAAAGGAATCTAAAAAGCATCATGACATGGGGCACCTGGGTGGACCAGGCGGTTAAGCATCTGTCTCGTGGTTTCAACTCAGGTCATAGTCTCCCAGTTTGTCAGTTTGAGCCCTGCATTGAGCTCTGTGCTGACAGCTCAGAGCCTGCTTGAGATTCTTGCTCTCAAATTAAAAAAAAAAAAGTTGTAAATAAATAAAAATCATCATGACATTTAGAGCAGAGATTTGCCTCATACTGTTAACTGACACGTGTCAAGTGCTTGCTTACTCTGGAAAAACCTCACCTCCAGTCATTTTTGCGTTTTTTATGTTCCTTTTAAGCACTTCTGCTTATTGAGTACTTCCTATGTGCCAGGCACCGGGTCAAGCACTTTATAAACATCCCCTCGTTTAGAGAGATTATGGTTTAGTGAAAATGATAGAACACGTGGTGATGCAGGGTGCATGTGAGTAGTTCTGAAAGTAATTAGGTGAATATAGTATTACTGATTAGTGGGTACTCCAGGAAACGTTAAATCTGAATTGAAAAGAGGGTCAGAGCACTGTTTCGTGAGGTGACCAGGGAAAGATCTGTAATGTGAAGTAAAAGGAATTGAAGAACTGAGATAGTGACATGAAGATACTCAAGGCAGACAGAAAAACTTAAGCAGAGGGCAAAAGCAGGAACGAACATGCAGGTTTGGGGATGAGGAAGAGATGAGGGTTTAAGCATGGCAAAGCTGCAGAGAGAATAGAAGGAAAGAAGAGATGTCAATTTTTTTTAATCTATATATTTTTTAAGTTTATTTAGTTTGAGAGAGAGAGAGCACGAACAGGGGAGGGGCAGAGAGAGAATGAGATTCGCAAGCAGACTCTGAGCTGTCAGCACAGAGCCCACTGTGGGGCTCAATCTCACAAACCATGAGATCGTGACCTGAGCCAAAACCAAGAGTCAGATGCTCAACCGAGCCACCCAGGCATCTCAAGATATGTCAGTTCTTGAGATGTTCTTCAAGGAGCATCTGTCACTGCACACATCTTCTGTGTGTAGTGACAGTGGTTACAGGTGAACTCTGGAATCAACCCGACTGGGTTTGTATCCTCTAGCTGCTAGCCAGAATAGGTTAGGTTGTTTGGTTGGTTGGTTTTTGGGTTTTTTTAAATGTTTGTTTGTTTTTGAGAGAGGGAGAGACAGAGAATTCCCAAGCAGGCTCTGCACCACCAGCCCAGAGCCTGATGCAGGGCTCGAACTCACGAACGTGAGTGAGTTCATGACCTGAGCCAAAACCAAGAGTCAGACGCCCAACCAACCGAGCTACCCAAGTGACCCTGTTCGGTTTTTTTAAATTAGAAAAGAGTATTGAGATCAATGTAGCTCCACATGCGGTTTTAAGAAACAATTCAGATAGATCCCTTGTACACTTTGCCCATTTTCCCCTAATGGTGACATTGTGCAAATTACAGTATACTAAAATAATCAGCATGTTGACATTGATAGTAGTGCAAGTTTACTTTCTTTTAAAAGTCTGTTTCCTTGTCTGGAATGGTATGATCTCATAGGGTTATTGTGAGGAAGAAATGCAGAAGTTCCAGTACATGGCACTATCGTTGTTATTATATTACTATTACAGATTTGATCGCCTTCTAAAGTATCTGTTAAGTTCTAGGCCTTATGCTAGACATTTTGATATAGTTTAGTCCCCTTACTGATGGATATTTTAAGCTTTATAGATTTTTTTGCAGTGTTGCAGAGAAAATCCCTATACCATACATCCTTGTGCATGCCTAAGAGTCTGTGGCAACAGAGATTCCTAAAAGTGGAGCGTGCTGGGTCAAAGAATGTGCACATTTTAAATTTTGGTTAGATTCACCCACGTTACCTTGCAGGTAGATGCTACTAGTTGATTCTCTCTACAGTGTTAGCCATTGTACTTATTTTATCTCTGAACTTCCCAGTAGCCCTGGCATGTACTAATTATGTCCACACTTTACAGAAAAGTAAACTAAGATTTAGAAAAATCAGTTAACTTGCCTTAAGTCACGCAGGCATCCAAGTGGCAGAGCATTAATCTTTGTCCTGTACCTTGATGCCTCCTTTTACCAAATATTGAATAGGATCTTGCACATGCGATTAGAGGCTCTCCAAATTGACATTGGTTCATTAATTATGAGTGCTTGTTGGACATCATTCGTTCAAATATGTTAGGCAATTATTCTGCCCACCAGTGTTTCAGGAAGTAGGAGGTAAAACAGTGAACATGATAGAATCCTTTCCTTGTAGAGCTTAGATTCTAGACGTGGGCAGGGGGCGCCTAGATGTCTCAGTCAGTTAAGTGTCTTCAGCTCAGGTTATGATCTCGTGGTTCGTGGAATGAGCCCCGCGTTGGGCAGTATGCTGACAGTTAAGCCTGGAGCCTGCTTTGAATTCTTTCTCTGCCCCTCCCCTGCTTATGCTTTCTCTTTCTCCCTCTCAAAAATACGTAAACATTAAAAAAAAAAAAAAAAATTCTAATGGGGGAAGACAGGTGATAAGTAAACAAAGAAATGCTGTAATAGTGTCCTAAAGAAGAGCATTTGAAACAGTTGGGTAATAGCCTCCTCTGACCTGCTGCAGAGCAGGTTAGGTTTTCTCACTGTTGACCACTGTATTGTATCACAGCTAAGTTTATGAGCCTGTCTTCCCTTCTAGCCTGAGGTTTTAGGGCAGGATTCTGTCTTTGAGTCTTCAGTACCTGGTATTGTGACTAACACGTAGCAAAAGCACCATAAAAAATTTTTTTGAGTGTTCTCATAGCTGACAGCTATGCCCAAATAGTGATGTTTAGTGATATTCACTAATCTAAAATTGGTTCTAGAGACAAGAATTTCTCTGTGTTGAATAGTGGTTCTCAGCCTGGGTTAGATGAACCTCAGAATTGTCTATGAAGTGGGGCAGGCACCTGGGTGGCTCTGTCGGTTAGGTCAGGCCATGATCTCATGGTTCATGAGTTTGAGCCCCGCGTCAGGCTCCGTGCTGACAGCTCAGAGCTTGGAGCCTGCTTTGGATTTTATGTCTCCCTGTCCCTCTGCCCCTTGCCCATTCGCTCGCTCTCTCGCTCTCAAAAATAGACATACATTAAAAAAAAATTAAAAATTTCTAATTGCCTATAAAGCTTTAAAAAACAACAGAGCCCTAGCTCTGCTTTGGAATCTCATGAGGTGAACCCACAACAGATGTTTGGGTTTTTCTTTCAGCTCCATGGGTGATTATGATGTGCTACCCTGGGTAAGCAGTCTTAGAGGTACAGTGGTTGCTGGCCTTCTGGTAGTAATGATAAATAATGCTGGTTTTCTGTTACTTTCCTGCTACAAGAGTTCTAGTCAATGACTGAAGACTGCTATGTCAGAATATAGAGGGACTCTGATCTAAGCTGCTCCAGTCTGACTTGGGCGAAGAGCCTCGACCAAAGAAAATTATCAACTTTTGGTTTAAGATTCATTATAGGGCAAGTAAACTTAACATTCCACCAGACTGTTGGAGACTTAAATTACTAAAGGTCATCCTAGGGTTAAAGGTCATCCTAGGGTTATAGATCAAGTGAAAAACTAAACCTGAAAAGCAAGATGATTAGTATTTACATTTTAGGATAAGGACTTCTGTTCAACATCTTTCATCTGGGTTCCAGTACTTAGTAGTATATATTTGGCAAGTTTCTACATCTCTTTCAGTCTATTTCTTCTGTAAATTCGGAATAACAGCCGTTTCAGAGGTTGTCAAGATTAGAGGTTATGTAGCTGGCATAGAGGAGCTTCATGAGAGCTTAACAGACAGAGGGTGTTACTTGCTCCTACTAGAAGAAAGGTATTATGGGCTTTCTCTTGCCTTGTAGGCTTTCATGTTCATTATCTTTTGAAAAGCTTTAAAGAGAAGGAAAATGTAAGCAATGTCCCTTCCCGATTACGTATACAATGTAATAGTCCTTTTCTTCTGCATCATTTTATTATACAGTTATGTGCCGTTTTTGAGGATGAAGTGTGAATCAAGTTTACAGATTTTAATTTTTGAGAGAGAGCACAAGCAGGGGAAGGGGCAAAGAGAGGAGGACAAAGGATCTGAATCAGGCTGACAGCAGTGAGCCTGATGTGGGGCTCAAACTCACAAACCTCAAAATCATGACCTGAGCTGAAGTCAGATGCTTAACTGAGCCACCCAGGCACCAAGTTTACAGATTTCTAATAGAAAAAGGCTAGCTTTTGTAAGGTAAACAAGCCTTTACCTTACTCAAAAGAAGGCATAATGGAGTTTGAGAATTTGACCACTCAAGGAGTATTCAGCCAGCACACTGAGCAAGTGCTATAGAGGCAATAGGAATGGAGGGCTCAGCCAGGAAGACCTGCCCACCCCCATACTTCAGCTCCCCAACCTAAGGTGGAAAACCCTAGTAAGATACACCCAGTTTAATGTTCAAGCTGATCTTCTCAAATGAGAGATTACTACATCACACAGAAGATATTGCACATCACTCCTTTATTATACTGATCTGGAAAAAAGATTTAGTATAGTTACGCTCAAAATGAGTACTGGGCCCAGGTGGCAGGACCAAGCAACTGGAACATGATCAGAAACGTATACAGTAAAAGACACGCTTGGACGTGATCAAGAGGCATTTCACTGCCATAAAACATTAAGGCAGGGGAGGGATTCTAAAACACACAGCAGGATAAACTCCTAGGCCTCAGAAGTCAAGGAAGGGGCTTCTCCCACGTTGGTGTGAGGAATGGCTTATTTTGGGATGACTGCATGTGGGAATATTTCAACCGCAACTAGAAACCCCAGAAGGGTTTTTGGTTTGTATTATTTTATATATGTATATATATATATATATATACTTTTTTTTTTTTCTTTTTGTAAAAGTAGATGCAACACAAAACATTTAAATTGATCCCAGTCTTCTGGAGCCAACTCTTCTGGGGTCAGAGGGGAAATGATTCTTTCACTGGAATGACTGGAGCCCCCCCAGACAGTCACCTGACTACAGAATAGTACAGGACTGGCTCCTGGGAACACAAATAGGCTCTCTTACTTCTCATTGGTCACATCTTAGCATGGTTCCTTCCTATCCCCAACTCAATAAACAGTAGCAAAAACACCAGAGTTACTAACTCTCTACTTTTGGGTAAAAGTCTTCCCTCAGCTTGGGACTGAAGACTCATGCCCCAGAAGTGCCATTCTGACTAGACTATATGAAGAGAGTGGGTGCAAGAGACAAATGGCTAAACAAAATTAGGAGCCACTGGTCCCCATCTGCAGCTAAAACTTAAGATGCCTACAGATGTGGTCAGTGTGACATGTGCAGGGAAGAAATGTGGAGGAACGGGATGGGTAGGGAGGGTGTCCTTGGAAAAGTAGTCTGCCTGCTCGCCTTCACTTTTTGGCCTTGCCCTGGGCAGCCACAGCTTCCATGGCTTTACGCACGGTCTCTTCATCCCCCAGGAACTGCATGGGCTTGATGGGCTTCAAGTTCTTGTCCAATTCATAGACCATGGGAATACCTGTTGGCAGGTTCAGCTCCATGATAGCCTCTTCAGAAAGACCTGAAGGAAATACACAGCATGATAAACCAAGCTAGACACGAATCCATGTCCCCCCTGCAGGTGACAAAGGACTTTGGTAGGAATTAAAACAAGACACCCCTTCTGATATTTATAGTAACAGTAACAATCTGTATTATAGATCAATCACCCAAAGAATGCCTCCAATACTTAGTTCTCAGCCACTGAAAAGAAAAAAAGTATGTAAGGTGGTATACCGCAGATATCTCTCCCAAAGTGGGGTTTGGAAACCCACAGTGAAGCAGGACTATACACATCTCAAATGTCCTGTGTAGTCCATCCAGTCTGACAAAAATCAGCACATCTAGGCCTCTAGGCCCTCAGGTGAACCAATTTAAGATGCAAACTGAGGGACTATCAATGTGTCCAGCCTTTCCCTGAAGATCTCTTTTGCATGAAATAAATCCGATTTGTGGCAGTTTTGCTGTGTCCCTCCTGGAGGGCTCCCCTGAAAAATGTACATACCCTCCAGATGCTTGACAATGCCCCGAAGGCTGTTGCCGTGGGCTGCAATCAGGACCCGTTTCCCCTCCTTGATCTGGGGAACTATTTCTTCATTCCAAAAGGGGAGAGCTCTGGCAATTGTGTCCTTCAGACTCTCACAGGAGGGTAGCTGATCTTCAGTGAGGTCTGCATACCTGCGATCCTAAACAATACAAATCCATGCTCACCAATTAGTAGTAGTTGTATCTGTTCTGCCCATTCCTCATCCCCTAAGGTATGAATCAAAGTGACAGGTGAAGGTCTTTCACCAGGACACAGAACGGAGCTGAGAGTTTGGTCACAGGGAGAAGAATTATTTTGCTGCTCGTCCTACCACCATTACCCGCTATTGGGAAAATGAACAGTTCAAATGAAACAGAACTTAGAAGAAAAAGGTAGGTATAAAGCTCTTCCCAATTCACTTAATCTTAATAGTTGGCATAAGAAGGCCCTACAACTCTAAGGGGCGCCTGGGTGGCTCAGTCAGTTAAGTGTCCAACTTCAGCTCAGGCCACAATCTCACAATTTGTGGGGTTCGAGCCCCACGTGGGCTCTGTGCTGTCGGACCAGAGCCTGGAGCGTGCTCTTGATTTCTCTGTCTCCCTCTCTCTGCCCCTCCCCCTCTCCCTCCTACCCTCTCTCAAAAGTAAATAAACATTAAAAAAAATTTTTTTAAAAATGCCCTACGACTATGGATGGGTTTTATAAGGTATCGCAATAGAGATACAAAAAAGAAGATATACTTTCTTTTTAGGTAAACAAGTATCAACTAAATCTTTTTAACAAGTGAAGGCCATTCCTTGGAGAAGGAGAATAACAATTAACTAGCATAAATTAAAAAACTCAATAGGACCAAGCAGACACTACTAAAAGCTAAAAAAGAGTGAGGCCCAGGTTCTAACACCCTGGTCCTAGGCAGAATGAGCCAAACCCCCATTTGTCCATACCTTACTGATGTTGCTGTAGAAGGGATGGTCGGGTTCCATCGGAGGTGGCGGGACATCATAGGAGCGCCTCCAGATCTTTACTTGGGCCTCACCATGCTTGGCAGCAGTTTCTGCTTTATTAAGGCCAGTCAGACCCCCATAGTGCCGCTCATTGAGGCGCCAAGTCCTCACTACAGGCAGCCACATTTGGTCAATGGCATCCAGCACTGTCCAGAGAGTCCGAATTGCTCTCTTCTGCACGGAGGTGAAGCAGATGTCAAACTCATAGCCAGCATCTGGGAATCATAAATTCAAAGTGATAAGCCAATCGGGTCCACTATGGAACCAGAGTTTTCTCACATCTTAATTTAACTAGTTTGTATACCCTAGAAAAAAAAGACAATATTCCACCTTTACAGAAGACAAAATATGTTGATTTATGTTATAGTTGACAATGGACTTTCCAGTGGTTCCCCAATAATTCATCTAACCCAAGACCTAAATGTATTGTCAGGGAGCTAACCTATGCCATCTGTGCTGCTTATCCTAAACCCCAGAATGCTGTGTTAAACCCATTTTAAGAATTTATTTCTGCTTCAATTCTTTCAAGAAAAGGATCCTTAAAAACTTGGAATCTCTTACTAAATAATCACCAATATTTATGGAGGGCTTACCATCTGTCAAGCACTATACAAATTATTTTGTATACGTTTTATTTAGTCTTCATGACAATCCTGAGATTATAATCCTTACAACCCATTTTACCAGATGAGGAAAATAAAGACTAGAGGAATTAAGCAAATCATCCAAGGTCACAGCTTTAAATGAGAGATTAAAACCCAAGCTGTGTGACTCCAAAATCCAACTCATAACCTCCATCTCTAGCTACCTCCATATTATTCTAAACCCTAAGGATCTGTTTGTATTTTAGTTAAAACAGTCACTTCTGCCCAATACTAGTAAATATATTTCAGACCTAACCTCTTGTCTACGGGAAAACAATTTGAAACCCAACAATCAGGACACAGCAAGAGCTCTTAGAGGATGCTGATTAAAACTTCAGTACATTGCATGAAATTGTATTTTCACTATGTAGTGGAAATCACATCAGTCTCTTAATCCACAGTGCCTTTCTGCTATAGTCAAGTGCCAACCTGTACACACTTAGGTCAACTGTTAGACCAAGTTCAGGAGAAGCCACTCCCTGGAGAAAGCAGAAAGAGCAAATGCTGTGCAGTCTGACTCATTTAGACACGAATCTCTCCTCGTCCACAGTAGTTATTAAGGCGTAGTAATCAAGTTATGTTGCCCCAACCACCCCAACAATTAATCTTCTTAGTTCGTGGAAGATTATCCCCCCTTCCCACTTTAAAAGGGAGATGGCCCTTTATGTAGTGTTTTCCTCCATGAGGCTACAAGGCCCTCTTTGAAATTCAGCACAAACTTTCCTGGGTATTGCCTCATACTGAGGTTGCCAACAGTAATTAATGCAATGTGAAGTGAATTCTGCCAGTCATTCAACTGAGAATGAGGCCAATAAGAACTACGCTGATGGGGGAGGGGAGGATTAATCACCAGGAAACCCATCACTACCCACAGGGGAAAAGATGACAAATCTCATCAAATCTCATCACTGAACCTCAGGACAAGTCCTAGTAGACTCCATTACCATCTCCTCCCTAACTATAAGGGGAGGAATGGCTCCCCAATAAAAGGCTGAGTCACTGGCAAGTGCAAGCCTCATCTCCCATGCTGAAAAGCTACTGGCTGTTTCACTGCAATTATTATTTCCCCTTGTGATGGAGTGCCTCCTGTTGGATACACAAATAGGTCCCCAAGAAGAAAAGCAGTTCCACTCAGGAGAACTTCCCCATTAAATAAAAGCATAGCCTAGGATATTCCCAAGTGTGGGGTGGATGGTGTGATATGTGGTGTGGACTTCATCCTCTCCCAGGAGTAAGACTGCATGGAGAAACTCAGTTCTCACTAGCTCCCTCCTGAAACGATTCAAGAGTTTATAAACCCTACTATCATTTAAAGCTCTGAAGAATTTAATATATTTAGGTTTTTTATATTATTCACAATGGTCTTCACGATTCAGATTTCTGTTTTTAGTCTTGTTTAATATAATCATTTGTGATGCCCATAACAGATACTAATCTTTTAAATAGGATTTTTTTTTTTTTAACTAACGCTACCAACATTTACTTAGAAAGTGACATAGGGGGTGCCTGGCTGATCAGTCGGTGGAGCATGCAACTCTTGATCTCGGGGTCCTTGACTTGCAGCCCCACGTTGGATGTAGAGATTACTAAAAATAAGTCAACAACAACAAAATCTTGAAATAGGGTCTGCTACTTTAAAGAGATTACAAGTTTAACCATTTGATCACTCTTTTAGGGTACAGCTGCAATTATCTTTGTCCTGGGCTAGTCATCAGCAAACCACCACAGACCCATACAGTTCTTCCTGCCAAACAGAGAAAATGGCCTCCTTTCCCAGCTCTTTCCCTTTCCCAGCCTCTCCTAAATGTAAGTCACACCAAGCCATCTCAAAGCAGACACACAGCCAGCAGGATTACATTCCCTACACTTTCCAAACCTTTGCTTCAATTCAAAAGGATCTACTGTGAAGGCAAGAAGCTAGAAACAGTAACCTGAGGCCAAATACCTGTTCCACATCAGGCATCAATGACCCTTTCAAATGGCTGCTTCAACGTCCAGAGGTTAGAAGAGCGCAGGGCAAGATCTGCCCTAATTACATCAGTGGAAGCACCTCCTCAGTACAGAGGGATTCTCTGAGTTGCTGGCAGCTGAGAATGCTTCCTTATAAAAAGCATTCCAAAACCACAAAGAGCTGTTCGCCGCAGGGGGCAAGCCTGGGTAGGCGAGTTTATCTCACTGCCACTTCCACCTTTGCCCGGCGTCTACCTGTTACTCAACCCAGAATTGGAGCGAGCGGGATGGACTAGGAATAAGGAGATACGACCTTGAACAAGTCATCTATGCAATCCTCACTTTTCCCAGCTATAGAAGAGGGCCAGCGAGGGAAAGAAAGGAAGGGGATAATAATCTGCTTCATGGAATCGTGCAGAGGACAACTCAAATTATTCATTCATTCACTCATTCATTCACTCAATTACATTTGTGGATGCATCTGGGGCACAAGATTCGTGGGATGCTGCTGAACAGCAAAGGCCTACGTAAGCACGTGGGTTTCGTGAGGCCTGTTGTCCGCCCAGCGCCGCGTTACTCCCCCACAGCCGGGGACAAGCGTGTGGTCTGACGCTTCACGAGGATCCGCAGCAGCCTCTTGAAAAGGCTTGGTTACAGCTCCCGGAAGATACCGGCCATCCAATTTAATAACCCGTCCCCGAGTTACTGAATGCTCAGATTAGTAAATGGGAGAATTTCGCCAAGGCGGTGTCGTGGAGAATGCAGTGGGTTGCGGGGCGACCGCCCCCAGTCCTCTTCCCGGCGTGGCCCATCACACCACTGGGTGACCTTGAGCAAGTCGACAGCCCCCGCCCCCCCCCCCCCCCGCACACACCCTGAAACCATTTTGCCAACCGCAAAATAAACTGCAGGAGAGCTGAAGCCCAAGGTCAGCCCTCTCCGCGAGGGTACGGGGGCGAGCCAGGCGGCCCTCAACCAGGGGCGCCCGCCCGAGCCTCCGCAGCCCCCACCCACAGCCCGCCCCGGTCCGTTCCTCACCTCGCAGCGCCTGCCCGCCGCGCTTCGCCTCCTCGTGCCCGGCAGGGCTCAAGTCGGCGTCGTACCAGCCGCTGAAGCGGTTCTCCAGGTTCCAAGCGCTCTCGCCGTGCCTGATCAGCACCAGCTTATAGGCGGCCATGGTGGCGGCTCGGGGTGCGACGCAGAGTGGGACTCGCTGAGATTCCGGAGTCGCTGTCCGGCCCCAGCCGCGCCTGCGCGCTCGCACTCCACCGCCCAGCTCCCGCGCACTTGCTCTTCCAAATCTTTCCACTCGCTCTGGGCCGCCCTCCGCCCGCCGGGTGTGCGCATGCGCCCCGTGCCAGCGCTGCAGCCGCCGTGGGGGAGGGGCGCGCTCGAGGGCGCCAGAGCGCATGCGGTCTCGTCCGCCGGCCCCTCGTCAGCCGCGGCGGTCACGGAGCGCACGTAAGCTCCGAAAGGCGGCGGAACTTTCACCTCGTGCCGGGGCGTGCGTGCCGGTGGTGGCGTTGAAGAGCAGCCCTGCTTTCCTTGTGTTGCCGCTATTCATAAGCCGATTGTCTTAAAGTGGCTCTTATTGTTTGAATCGCGCTTAGGTGCGCCAGGTCACACCTCGGTTCGAGCCTTCACTCTTCCATTTTATTGCTTTGTGTCTTTGGGCAGGTCGCTTAACCTCACCCAGCCTCATTTGTGAATGGACATGACAAATACTTAGCTGGTGCCTGTCCATTTGGAATGTGCTCAGTAAATAGTCGTTACTATTGTTACCTCATTTTATTGGATACTGATCTATTTTACACGTAAGAGAACTGGCTCTGATCACTGGTTCCAAAGCCCTGCTCCTTACATAAACACTGGGCTGTTTGTCCCACCTCTTCGAGGGTCTCATAGCCTCTCTCTAGTCAGTATCTGAGCCCCTTCAAATATTCCAGAAAGAGGAGAATCACTGCTTGTTCCTCCCCTACACTCAATCAGTAGTTTAAGATCTACTTATCTGGGCAGCTCTCTGCTGCCCATGCTACTGTCTCCTGGTTTACTTCAAACTGGTCACTTTATTGAGCACCAAACAGGAATCAGTCAGTGGGCTACGGCCAAAGATGGATTGAATCTGTTTTCTGCCCTTCGCAGCAAGTGGAGCGCAAAGAAGACCCACATGTAAACAGCTAACAATGAAATTGTGCTGTGTGCTACATTTAACGGATTCTAGACAAGTTTTTAACATGCAATCAAAAATAAAAATAAAAAAACAAAAACGTGCCAGACAGTGTTATAAATGCTTTACAAACATAAACATTTAATCCTCCTATCCTTATAATGATCCTATGAGGCAAGTATTATTATATTTTTTTATTTACTGATGAGGAAATAAGCCATGAGGTAAATTGCCCAAGGTTACAGGACTTAGGATTCAAGCTGAGGCTTGCTCCCAAATCAATGTGTGCTCAGACCCAGAAAAATAAATTGTCCAAAATCACAGCTCGGAAGTAGAGGAGAAACCAAGATTCAAACCCAAGCAGTCCAATGGCCTTGGGTGCACTCTAATCACAATGCTCTTGCCTCCCTCCTCTGTAGCAGGGAGAAGATGGAATTCAGTGACCAGAGAGATGACTGGGGTGAGGTCCAGCTCTAAAAGCTGCACCCAGAGTTCACAGAATCTCAGGGCTGCAAAGTGAGAACTGCCTTTGAAGGCCTCCTGTTCAAGCTCCCAGCATGGCCCACATGGGGATCCTTGAAAGACTCCCTCTTTGGAGGTTCTCCCTCTGCCTGATCCTACTTCTTGGTCCTCCCAATCCTGACACCCAGCCCCTCTCAGGGAGAGCTTTTCCAGCCTTAACCTTGGCTTTTCAGACTGTACTTTTTGTCCGTCTGCCTTGGCCCTAATCCATACTCCCAGTCATGGCTCCTGCCATGTCCCTTTCTCTTCCCCCTGTTCTCTGCTTCAAGATTTCTGTGCTTTTGTGTAGTTGAGGTCTCATATTTATGCAATGAGTAGGAGATAAATAGGAAGAAACCTGAGTTAAAATGTCTCTGTTTCTGATTACCCATGGGATGTAAGATGGGTCACTCAACTTCTCATCCTCATTTTCCCCATCTGTAAACTGGGATAATAATCATATTCATAGCCACCTAAAACACTGTTGTAAGGAATAAGTGAAATGATGCATGGGAAGCGCTTAGCACTGTGTCTAACAAATAGTCATACTAATAACAATAAATATATTATTAACATTAATAATAAATGTTATTAGCAGGATGATCAAGAAGGCAAAAAAGACCGGGGCGCCTGGGTGGCTCAGTTGGTTAAGTGTCCAACTTCGGCTCAGGTCATGATCTCAAGGTTCATGAGTTCGAGCCCCACATCAGTCTCTGTGCTGACAGCTCAGAGCCTGGAGCCTGCTTCCAATTCTGTGTCTCCCTCGCTCTCTGCCCCTCCCCCACTCACACTCTGTCTCTGTCTGTCTGTCTGTCTGTCTCTCTCAAAAACAAAATTTAAAAAAAAATAGAAGGCAAAAAAGATCTGGGGTGTCTGGGTGGCTCAGTCGGTTGAACATCTGACTTTGACTCAGGCTATATCTCCAGGTTCATGGGTTCCAGCCCTGCATTGGGCTTGCTGCTGTCAGTGCAGAGCCTGCTTCAGATCTTATGTCCCCCTCTGTCACTCCCCCACTTGCACTCTCTCTCTAAAATAAGTAATACATTTATAAAGAAGGCAAAAAAGATTTTAATAAAGGGCACCAATTCAAAGGGTATGAGTCTGGGGATCCATGGACAGATTTCCCTTCCAGCAGGATATCTAGTAGGAGATGGCTTACCCACGGGATGGGGACTAGGCAGATAACTAGGCTACTTTGGGCAGGAGGCCAAAGCCATCTGTACCGCCAGCCTTGGGAAAGAGCCTGGGGAATCCTATTTTATTCCTTCACCAACACCCTCCTCTGCCTCCAGAGGGAATCTCTCATTTCCTTGAAATTCTGGGGAACTCTGATAACTTTATGCACCTCACTTATAGGATACCTTCCTTAAATCATCAGAAGCTTTTTATGTACGCATCAGATCAACTCAACTAGAAACTCCTTGAGGACAGGAGCCACACCTTAACTATATTATACAAAACCCCACACACCACACACACACACACACACACACACACACACACACACACACATGCACTTATGTGATGCCTTTGCCCTTGGTAGACCCCCTGAATGTCAGGGCTGAGAGAGACCTCGAAAATCCTCCACTACAACTCCCTACCTCCTGCTACCCCTAATTCACATGTGACAGTGGAGAAAAGTGAGGTGAGACATTCCAAAAGAGCAGGAGATGAGCAGGGGACCAGATTTGTCAGTGAGAAATTAGAGGTGATCCACAGGGAAGGGCCCCAAAGTTGGAGCTTGCAGTGTCAGGAAGAGAGGCGGGAGCCTGGAGAGATCTGGAGAGCGAGGCAGATGGGGGGCATTGTGGGAAGACCTTGAAAGCTTTGCAGCTGGAAGCCAGAATTCCTAGGCAGAAATGGGGATTCACTCGGCTTTAATCACAGCACCACAAATCTGGGAAGAAGCTTAGTGTCTGTCAAACCAAGGAGATCTCTCGAATGTCAGTAAAAGGTAAGAATAAACCAGTGGGTTTGGGCCTTGACTACTTACTATTTTTTTTTAATCTTAATTGTTATCTCTACTGAACACTAACGCACAGACGTTTGTCAGGGCTGACTCCTGGACCCTTCTAAAGAACTGGGTGGAGGCAGGAGAGAATTGGTACACCCCGACAACAAAGCAGGAGTGAGGGGCTGATTGCAGCTGGGGTCCAGCTCCAGGAGGAACCTCAGGGACCTAACCAGGAGCACAGCTCCTAACCAGGCCACTGCCCTCACTTTCTGCCCTGAGGGGAGCAACTGTGGCCAAGTAAGACCCTTTTCCTGGGCGGAGTGTGGGGCTGGGGATCTGCACTCCAGACTCTTCTCATCTGTCATCGCCTGGGCCAGGGGCCCTCATCAATGATGAGCCCTCAACTCCTCCTGAGGCCTCCAGTCAGCCTGGAAACCCTGAAACTCTTACGAAAAAAATAGCTTCCCTTCCAGCACAGTCCTTTAATTCCCCAGGCCTGGGGAAACTCCCAAGACTGTAACAGCTGTCACCCAATCAGCTTGTTGGTTAAGCGGTAACAAAAACTCAGATAAGGATAATCGACGGGCACAGCCCTATTATCCTGCACTGTCCCTTAAAACAATAAAGGACTCTCTCAGTCTTCCCTCCCTATTTATTTTTTCCACAGTAGCATAACTTCCTTATCAAGGCCCGCTCTTTCGGTGAAGGACCCAATTTAGAATTGCAGTGCGGCAAGCCAAGTTTTCTGCTGGCTGGAAGTAGGCTCCCCATTCAGCCCACAAGGCTCCCTGGCAGGACACCCCATGTCCTTACTTGTTGCACACCTTGCAAATTCATCCCCTGATGTTCAGATGTCCCCCGCTCGCCAGCTCGGCTGGCTGCTATCTGAAAAAGAGAGGATTTCTGCCTCAGAGAGTGAGTCCAGGTGACTGTAGCTAACGCCTCAAGACTGAGCAACTGAGCGACTGAGCCTGTAAGGAAAGAAGTGCTTCAAGGAGGGCGGAGGCGGAAGCGGAAGCACATGCTCCAGCCCCCTGCGGTCACCATCTGACAACCTACAGCAGGAATTAGCTTGGCTGGAAAAGAGAGAGGACACCATTACTGTGGACTTGTGACTTCTTACACCCTTCCTTCTCTGTCCTCAAAACCTAGCCTCAGGGGCGCCTGGGTGGCTTAGTCGGTGAAGCGTCTGATTCTTGATATCAGCTCAGGTCATGATCTCACCATTTGTGAGTTCGAGCTCCATGTCAGGCTCTGTGCTGGCAGCGCGGAGCCTGCCTGGAGTCCTCTCTCTCTCTGCCCCTCCCCCCCAAATAAATGAAAATAGACATTAAAAAACAAAACAAAACCCGGCCTCAGACCTGAGTGTCTGGCCCAGCGATGGCACAAGCCCTTCTCTCTGGATTCTGGAACTCCTCTGGTCTCTAAAACCATGAGATGTGCCCTCTGCCTCTAGGCCCTGCAGGTGGGAACTATGATAACAAAACTGCTCAATGAGCAAACTTTTTTGACCCTCTACCTCACTTCCATAGAACTATTTTCCTAGTCTATTTCTTTGGATTAAATCCTAAGTACAAAACAGGCAGACATTTTACTATTTGGAATAGTTCACATTAAGTTTAGTGAATGACTCAGAGATCAGCGGTATTAGTTAATACAGGATCTCTGAGAAGCAGTTGTGAGACAGGATTTGCATAAAATGTATTAGGGGAAATGCCTGAGACAGAGGATGGGGAGGTGACAGGCTGACAGAATAGGCGTGACCCTCTTGAAGGAAGGAGGAAAGGAAGGTTGTGTGGGTGGAAGCATCTGGACTGCAGTACATTTCTGAGGAAATTCAGTAAGGCTGTTGAGGAATTCTGGAGCCAAGATCACTCGTCAGAGCAGTCCTTGCCTTTGCGTCGCTGACGCCGGGATACTAAGTCACAGCTGGCCAGCCCGTGGGCAGCGTGGCTTCTGTCTGAATGCCATGAGGGATTTCAGAGTGACAGCAGGGGCCCTGGGTCAACCAGCCGTATGAGATCTGAGGGATGTATTCTAAGGACCATGCAAGGACATTCTATAAATTTGTCAGAAATGTTTTTATGGGTGCACTAGTGTCTCCTTACTGACCGACCGAGGAAAGCTATTAGAGGTACCTGTCAGCCAAGGGCAAGGTGACCAGGTTTCTAATATGCCTGCTAAGGATTTTGATGGGGGTAGAGCAGGGGAGCCGGTGGCTGCCATTACTTCTGAGTGCAGTGGAAGAAATGCCTGTCTCCCAGAGGTGACAATAGGAGCCAGCTCGGGGGTGTCCAGCCTAAACAATGTGGACAAAAAAGAACAACAATCAGAAACCCACATGAGTTCAAGTGGTTAAACTCAGAGTTACCACATGAGGCAGGATTCCACGGCCAGGTGTTTACGCAAGAGAAACAAAAGCAAATGTCCACACAAAAATTCATACACAAATGTGTATAAAAGCCTTATTCACAAAAGCCCAAAGGTGGAAACAACCCAATGTCCATCAAGTGCTGAGTGGATAAATGTGTAGTATGTCCATACTGCGGCCATAAAAAGAATGAAACACTGGTGCATGCCCACCTAGATGAACCTTGGAAACAATATGCAGACACAAAAGGTGACACGATGTAGGATTCCATTTCTGTGAAATGTCCAGAACAGGTAAATCTATAGAGACTGGAAGTCGATTAGTGCTTGCCTAGTGCTGGGGGCTTGGGAGCTGAGAAATAAGTTGTATGGAGTTTCTCTGTGAGGTGGCCAAATGTTCTAAAATTAGCTGTGGTGATGGTTGCACGTATCTGTGAAGTGAACTAAAAACATTCAATTATGTAATTTAAATGGGTGAAGTGGATGGTATGTGAATTATATCTCAATAAGGCTGTTTAAAAAAATCCGTGAGAGCCTACCCCCCCCCCCACAAGAGTCATCGCTCAAGGGCAGGGAAGGGGGTGTGGGTGGAGAGCTCGGGAAGCTGAAGCCAGGAAGCAGTTCTGGGGTGGCTCCGAATCTCCTCAGGCTGCTCCAGGGATGCCCCTCAGGGTGTGGTTGGGCCAGCGCAGTGGTTCTTACTGAGGCAACTGAGAGACTTAAAGGTGGGGTGAAGGCGAGGCCTCGGTGGCAGCAGGGACAAAAACTTTGAGGTCTGGCCTCAGGCCCCAAACTCTGTCCACAGGCACCTCACATCTCCTTCCAGGCAAGTGACTGGGAGTCAGGCTCCTAGGTCCCATTTCTGGCTTCACATGTGACCCCGAGGCCAGGGCCTTCCTGGGCTGGCAACCAATTTTTCTCCCTGATCCCCGTCTGGGAACCCCCAGCCCCAGGACCTTGGAGGGAGGTGATGGACACCAGACCTTCCTGCCACAGCCTGGACCAGGCAGGTGTCTCACCCTAACAGCCTCTAGATCCTCTGAAGATATATCCTCTTGAGCAAACATGGCCCACTGTTAAAGTGAAACGCCCTTGGGAAGGGGAATGGTTTGAGCTAGCAGTCACTTGAGGGGGGGAAAGATGTTCTCATTTTCCAAAGATTGTCCTGTTGCCATGGCAACGAGTATCCATCGCGCAGGGTTTTAAACCATTTAATGGATGACAGTTCATCTCTGTTTTACTGAACAATGACAATTTGCCTCAGTGACCACACTTCTGTGAGCCAGCCAATCAGCAACGGCCACACTTTGCCTCCTCTTTGTCCATCACTGACCTTCACCCCTCCAAGCACCTTATAGAAGGTCCTAGTTCCCCTCGAAGAGATCACACCTTTCAGGCATTGCTCTGCTCGGCTTAAGTGAGTAATAGATTCAGCTTTTTGTTTCAGACATTAAGAAGTGGCCTCTTCCATAGACACATGTTCTGAAATATCCCCTTCCTGGCAGTAATTTAGCCTCACTTCTGGGGCCATTGCTCCAGTGTCATTGGTGAATTAGAAAAAAGCCAGCTCTTCTAGACAGGGCCCAACGAGGACTGGATTTTCAATCCCTCAGCTGGGAAATGAAACAGTCCACAATTTGCACAACTGTGTACAGCAACACTGCTCACCCCTCATAACTGGTCAACCAGTGAGTGCTGCCCATTCTACCTCCTAAATACATTTTCCAATCCATCACCTCCTCTCTGCCCCACCGCCACAGCCTCTGTGTCAGAGCCCCTCCGTTCTTGCCTGCGCCGGTGCAGTGGTCTCTCACTGGCCCCGGTGACTCCAGTCTTGCCTGACTCTAGAGCGAACATCTCACGCTCTTGCTGGCCCCTGTGCCTTTGCAGTTGCTCTTCCCCTGTGGCTGTGCCTCCGCCAACACCTTTCTGGTCCATTCCGACTCGTCCTGCATGATTCAGCTCCAACATCACTGCAATGGGCTGAATGTTTAGGTCCCTCTTCCCCAAGTTCATGTTTAAATCCAAACCCCCAATGTATGACATTGCAAGGTGGGGCCTATGGGAGGTGATTAGGTCATGAGGATAGAGCCCTCATGACTGGGATTGGTGCCTTATAAAGGGGACAACACACACACACACACACACACACACACACACACACACACACAAGAGACACCACAGAACTCCCTAGCACCTTCTGCCGTGTGAGGACACAGCAAGAAGAGAGAGTCTATGAATCAGGAAATGACCCTTACTTGATGCTGAATCTGCCTGCCCCCTGATTTTTTTAAATGTTAATTTATTTATTTTTGGGGGGGGGGAGGGGGAGAGAGGGAGAGAGAGAGAGAGAGAGAGAGAGAGAGAGAGAGAGAGAGAGAATCCCAAGCAGACTCCACACTGTCGGCGTGGAGCCCAATGCGGGGCTCAAACCCTTGAATAGTGAGATCATCACCCAAGCCAAAAGCAAGAGTCGGAGGCTTAACTGACTGAGTCACCCAGGCACCTCTGCCTGCACCTTGATCTTGGGCATCCTAGTCTCCAGGATGGTGAAAAACAAATCTCTGTTTATAAGCAGCCCAAACAGACTAAGACAGTCACCTTACCCGAAAGTTGTCCCCGACTCTCCTCCTAGGCCTGACCACACCCTGCCACGCTTGGGGCTCCCACGGCTCCTGGGGGTACCTGGACGACTGCACTGATCGTCACCGCCAGGTGCCTTTGCTGCCGCTCCAGCTGGCCTGTGAGCGCTGCACAGGACTAGGCCTGCTTTTATCTCCTTGTGACCGGATGGGTGTGACAGGACCTAGGAACCAAAGTAAGTTACACTTCCAACTCTACCACTTAATGCTGTTGAGAACTTAAGCCAGTTACTTGACATTTCCCAGCCTTGGTTTCCCCTCTTGTAAAACGTGGGTAACCGTACTTGGCACCTTCCAGGAACAGAAGGGCAGGGATGGAGACCTCACGAGTCTGGTTTTCAGTTGAAGGAGAGGGAGGAGACAGTGGTTCTATCCACAAAGTCCAGAATGGGGTGGAATTACCTCCAGGACGAGTCACTGTTAACCCGGCACAGCCTTCACGACAGTCATAGAATTGGATTCCTTAACAATAAAGAAGTAATCGTACAGTTTCCGAAAACTGGCAGCACCTACTGCACAGAGTGGGTGTGAGGACTCAGCAGAATCGTGCACGCAAGGTGCTGGCACAGTGCCCAGCTCTGCAAGGAGTAATAAATGGTAGTTGCTGCTATTATTACTACCAAGAGTCCCTGACACAGAGACATCCATTAAATGTTAATTCCCTCTCCTCGTCCCCACCGCAATGCCCAATACACTCAATGGTAATGTGTGCCGGCTGAATAAATGGAGGACCAGTACTCCCAAAGTACAAGCCGTATAAAGTATTTTCCCAGATTGCAATGTTCAAAAGCTCTCTATTAAGATCCAGACTCTTCTTCCAGACCCTCAATGTCCTTAGGATCTGCTCCCAATCTACTCTGCCAGTTTCACTTTTGGAAAGTCGCCTCCTAATCAAAGGTATCCCTCTGACAGCCACCCAAGGTGAGGGTGTCTTCTTGGTCCCCCAAAGCTTTACTTGAACCTCTCTTGTGCCTCCAGCTGACCTCTGATTATGTCATGTATTCACTTGGCAAGTAGATGTATTGTGCTATATGCCAGACACTGAGGTAGGCTCTGATGACACAAGAGTGGACCAGACATGCCCCCTGTCCTCAGGGGTCCACAGTCAGGGAGGAGGCAGAGAAGCAAAATGCAGTTCTATGACTTGAGCTTCAGTGAGCATGAAAGTTCCAAGGTCCTGGAGAGAACCAGGTACAACATCCTCGATCTACAAGGGAGGAGACCGAATTGTTGGCTTTGTGCTTGTGTCTGCACTGCTAAGCTGTTAAGTTTCTTAAGAGCAGAACAAGAGTCTTTAAGCATCTTTATGTACCTCTGTGTGCTTGCTTAGCACAGTGTCTTGCAAGTAATTAGTGCTCAAGGAGTAACTTGTGGGCATGTAACTGAGTTAAATTGTTTAGAACCAGGGGCGCCTGAGTGGCTCAGTCGGTTGAGTGTCTGACTCTTGTCTTTGGCTCCGGTCATGATCTCAAGGTTCCTTGAGTTCGAATCCCACATTGGGCTCTGCGCTGACAGTGCAGAGCCTGCTTGGGATTCTCTGTCTCCTCTCTCTGCTCCTTCCCAACTCATCCCCCCCCCCCCGGCCCTTTCTCTCTCTCAAAAATAAATAAACTGAAAAAAATTGTTTAGACCCAGTCTTCCCAACAACTAGCTGAGCTCCAGAGGCTGCTCATTGCTTACTCCATGAGTTCTTCCCTTCTACCTTAGCAATAGAACGCCCCCTGGGGGGGGGGGCTGCAATGTTCCCCACTAAAAGGCTACATTTCTCAGCCCCTCTGCAGTGAAGTTTGGCCAAATTACTAAATTCTGGCCAATCAGATGTGAGCCGAACTGGCTTAAAGGGAGCTGACTTGGCTGGGAGTGCCCTCTTGGCTCTTCCTTGCTTTCATCTTACTCAATCTAGGCCTGGGTTGTAAATGTGATGGTCGGAGCTCCTGCAGTCCATCTTTGGAGTATGAGGTGACACTGAGGATGGAAGTCACGCACCACGGAGGGTGAAGCAAAAAGAGAAAGGAAGCCCAGGACCCTGAAGACCCTGTGGAGCCACCATATTAGCCTGGATTTGCCCACCTACCTCCTGATTTGCTGCATGTGGAGAATTAATCCTGTGTGTTTAATGAAGCCAGTCTCTTGGGGTCTCTGTCACAGCAGCTGTGCCTAATTCATTCCTGATACAGAGGCCCTGACACGAATGGGGGGTTGGAAGTAGTAAGCGGGGAAATGCCTAATTCTGGAGTAAGAATGAATCTGGGGGCATCGGGAAGCCAGGTTAGAGTGGCAATCACATGGTCTCTGCTCACCCATCTTCCCTTCTGCCTATCGTGGACACCTACTGTCACGTGGCAAACAAGGGTGGACTCCACCCCGGGGGCAGGCCCCACTTTGAGTAAGAGCACATCCACCATGCCCAGACTTCAGTCCTTTTCATAGTCTGGGTCCCCTTTTGTGCACCAGGCCATCTGCCCATCCCCCCAGACTTAGTCTAGAAAAAGCAAGCTCTTCTTAAAAGCTCGTCTTTGGCCAAATGGAGTGTTAATGCGCCAGAAGCTGAGGGACGCGCAGCCTACTGTCGTGGCAATGTGCTGGGCCCGGGGCTAAGCTTTCTGCATGTATTATCTCATTTTAGCCTCAGAACAGCAGCCCCATTGTCAGATGAGGAAACTGTGGCTCGGAAAGTTCAGTCACCTGCTCCCAGTCACACCTGGGATGTGGCTCCGAACACAGACTCGCCTACATCCGAAGTCTGGGCTTTGACACAGCTCCGGCAGTTAGGACAATCCTCCAGAGCGGCTGTAAGCCCACTCACTGCCTTGCTCACCATGGGCTCCCCAGGGCAACAAAGCCTTCCTCCTCCCCCTGAACTCGAGCCCCAAGTTAAACACCCAAATCATCCATCTGCTTCCTCTTGGTTTGGGGCAAGAGGCTAAGCCTCAACTTCCCTTTCCTCCTGTCCAGTGTCATAACAGATAACAGCCCGATTGACTAAAAATGGCTTTCCTGTTGGCCTTGGCTGAGTGCTTTGGGTGCGGCAGCCCCTGGCCCTCCACACGAACTTCCCAGACAATTTTGAGAGCGGTGGTTAGGAGGGAGCTCCTCAGCTAAGGGTTGGATCTCTTGGCTTTTGCCCATCGACCAACTGTAGGACACCGGGGGTGTCGTTGAACCCGTTGGAATCACGTTTCCCCATCTGTGAAATGAGGATACCGCTCTGTCCTCCCCAGTTCCATAATAGGTTAGAAGGCGTTTGGGAACTCGAGAAGAGCTTTGGGATAATAGTGAGCTCACATTTATTGCTTTCTCACCAAGTGCCAGGCAGTGTGCTAATAAGCACTTTACACATATCATCTTACTTAGTTCTCATAAACCCTATGCGTTGGCATTTTATAGCTCAGGGAAACTGAGGCGTAGAGAGTAAGGTGACTTGCTCAAGGTCAGACAGCAAGTGGTAGTACTTGGATTCTAACCCAGAGGGTCTAAGCACAGGGCCCATTCTACAAATGCGTGTGGTCCTTATGAGCCACAAATTGTATGGATTATCACGGAGAAGGCTAATTAATTCCTCTGGGTGGAGGATGGTGTTGGAATTCATGGACAGCAAAGTTAGTCCTTCATAAGAAGGGTGAAAGGTGGTTGTGCAGAATGTGAGAAAGTACGCTCAGGCCCTCTGGATGCCTCGCGTCCCTTCTCCTGACACCATCTTCCAGAGGAGGCTCTGAGCGCATGCTTCCGGATGGAGGCCCGGCCCATTCCAGACAGTTCGTTCGTCCAGAGGCCGTACCCAGTTATAATTCAGCAGACTCGGGGGCGCCTGGGTGGCTCGGTCGGTTAAGCGTCCGACTTCGACTCAGGTCATGATCTTGCAATGCGTGAGTTCAAGTTTTGTGCTGACAGCTCAGGGCCCGGAGCCTGCTTTGGATTCTGTGTCTCCCTCTCTCTCTGCCCCACTGGAGCTCTGTCTCTCTCTGTCTCTGTCTCTCTCAAAAATAAACATTAATGTAGCAGACTCAGTTTGGAGGCCAGCAGGTATCTGCTGTAAGGGAAAAGGATGGGAAGACTGCCGCCCGCCTGGGCCTCTTCATCTCCCAATCTGATCTGCAAAATCCTAGCCCGCTCAGCTGGTATCGCTGCCTCTCTCTAGGGTTTCAGTTTTAACTGGCTGTTTTCAGAGCCCCCTCTGGTGACAAAGGTGCACCACCACACCCTTCGCAAGGTACCACTAACATTTTTGGAGTTGTACATATTTTGACATAAACACACACTTTTATATTGAATCCTCAGGGTAGCCCGATGGGTTCAGTATTATCACCACTTTACAGAATATGAAATGGTCACTCAGAGAGGTTAAATCCCTGCTCAGTGTCATAGGTAAAGCGTCATAGGTAAAGTAAGACCAGACTTTAACCAACATTTTCTATGTCTTCCCTCAGTGACTGTCCCCACATCTAGACCCCTGGTAATGAGCACCAGGTTGCTTACAACAGTTTCCAAACTCGGTTTCCTTTTCCTCCTCAGGCCACCAGTTCCCTTTTCGCAGCCTTACCACCGGGTCTCAGCCTGTGTCCCAGGAGTGGCCTCTGTGGGCAGGTGATGTATTAACTCCCGTGACTGGAAGTGCAGGCCCAGAGTCAGCACTGAGTTATTTTCTCTGCAGTGACACCTTCTCAGTCTTTGTGCTCTCTTTGCTCTGCATTCCAGGAGCAGTTTCTATTTTTTAGTAAACCAATCAAGAATAACATACATATATATATGCTAACTAATTTGGATGTAAATTTAAAAAAATAAAATTTAAAAAAAAAGAAGAAAAAAAGAATAACATACATACAGAAGAGCACACAAATTATAAGTGCACAGATAATGAATTATGACACAGTGAAGACATTCATGTAAATTCTCTTCCGATACAAAAAAATCAGGGGCGCCTGGGTGGCTCAGTCAGTTAAGCATCCGACTTTGGCTCAGGTCATGATCTCACAGTCCATGAGTTTGAGCCCCGTGTCGGGCTCTGTGCTGACAGCTCGGAGCCTGGAACCTGCTTCCGATTCTGTGTCTCCCTCTCTCTCTGCCCCTCCCCTGCTCATGCTCTGTGTCTCTCTGTCTCAAAAATAAATAAAAACATTTAACAAATTTAAAAAAAAAATCAGAATATTACCAAACCCCGTATGCCCACTCTCAGTTACCATGGTAACTGTTATCCCAAGTTCTAATACTGTATATTAGCAAAGCCTGGTTTTGAACTTCTAAATGGGATCATGCAAAATGTTCCTCTGTGTGTGTCTGGAGTCTTTCTCTCAATTTAGACCATACATGCTGTTGCATGTAGCAGTAGTTTGCTTGTTTTCATTACTGTATACAGTTGGATATTGTATTATTTCATGATACCAATATAGCACAATTTATTTATCCACTCTGCTGTTGATGTATATGACATCATTTCCAATATTTGGCTATTATGAACATTACCATATATGTCTTTTATGCATATAAGTATACATCTCTGTAGAGTATATACCCAGAAGTGGATTGGACTACAGAAAAGGCATACATTCAGTTTTACTAGAAACCACCACACAAAAGTGAGCGTATCAGTTGCTCCTCCCTCCAGTCGCATATGTGGCCAGTGGCTCCACATCCTGACCAATGTTGAGTATTGCTAGTCTTTCTAATTTCAGCCATTCTGGTAGGTGCATAGTAGCACTTCACTGTGGGTTTAATTTGCATTTCTCTGTTGATTAATGAGATTAAGCATCAGTTATTAGCATCCATATGTTAATTGGCCATTTGAATATTCACTTTGGTGAAGTGCCTGTTCAGGTGTCTTGCCCATTCTTATTGGATTGTCTGCCTTGTTCCTAGATGTGTAGGGTTTCTTTATATACTCTGCCATACTTTGTTAGTTTTATGTATTGCAAATATCTTCTCTCACTCCTGCTTGCCTCTTAGTGCTCATTGTGGTGTCTTTTTTGTGAGCAGAATTTCTTACGTTTAGTGTACTCTAGTTTATCAATCTTTTCCTTTACAGTTACTTCTGTGTCTCATCAAATAAGCTACCATGCCATGGAAACTTGTGCAAATCACTTCACCTTTTCTGTACTTGGCAAAATGAAGAGTTGGCTCAGATATTCCAATGAAAATTGGCTTACAGATATTTTGAATTTTACACATCAGTAAACTTTTTTTTTTTTTTCTAGAGAGAGTGCAAGTGAGCTGGGGCAGAGAGAGCAAAATCCCACAAGGGGCAGAGAGAGAGGGAGAGGGAAAGAGAAGCAGGGCTCACTGGAGGCAGGGCATGAGATTACCCAAATTGGGGCTCGTGCTTACATGATGTGGGACTCGAACTCATGAACCATGAGATCATGACCTGAGCAGAAGCCAGATGCTTAATAACTGAGCCATCCAGGCGCCCAATAAACTTGTTTTTAAAAGAAGACCTGACAAAAGTTTGTCGACTCTTCATTTTGGAAAATCATAGTGTTTGGGGCAAAAAAAAAAAAAAAAGAAAAAGAAAAAAAACCCTTCCATTTAGTCTCACTATTGCTTTGTAAAAGAAAGGGCATTTGAACATCAACATCACTGGATTGTACTTGCTTTACTGCAGAGCAGTAAAAGTATTGACCCTGCCTGGCATGTGACTTATGACCTGTGATCTTTTTTTTTTTTTCAACGTTTTTTTTTTTTTTTAATTTTTTTTTTATTTTTGGGACAGAGAGAGACAGAGCATGAACGGGGGAGGGGCAGAGAGAGAGGGAGACACAGAATCGGAAACAGGCTCCAGGCTCCGAGCCATCAGCCCAGAGCCTGACGCGGGGCTCGAACTCACGGACCGCGAGGACCTGTGATCTTGATGACCCCTCAGGTGTCTGCTTCTAGCTCCAACACTGCAGTTTCATGAATTTCATCCTGGCCTTCCCTTTACTCTCCATTCTTAGCTCTTTGGTTCTTGGACCAAAGCTCAACTTTTGGTACTTCTTAACTCCCCCAGAAATGTATGTTTTGAGCTTTGTGTTTCTATCTATGGGGTCAAAGACCATCTCAGTTTGGCTAAGTAAAGACTAATTACAGTTATCGGTATTTACATTTATCCTTGAATCAATGCCCAGCATGGAACACAATGTGGGGCTTGAACTCATGACCCTGAGGTCAAGACCTGAGCTGAGGGGCACCTGGGTGGCTAAGTCGGTTAAGCATCAGACCCTTGATTTTAGCTCACGTCATGAACTCACGGTTTCTGAGATCTGGCTCCCCGCTAATCAACACAGATCCTGCTTGGGAATCTCTCTCTCCCTCTCTCTCTGACCCTCCCCTGCTCTCTCTCTCTCTCTTTCTCAAAATAAAATAAACATTAAAAAGAAAGACCTGAGACCCTATTGAACTTGTGCCCATTTTAGTCCTCCCTCTTTCCTCCACAACACACACATTCGTTCATTCAACAGTAATTTGTTGAGTGCCTACACTATTTTCCAGGCGCTCTTCCAGGTCCTAGGAGAGGAAGTGACAAAGACAAAACTTTTGTCTTCATGGAATTTATATGGTGGATCTATGTTTCTCACAAGCTACAGATCAGCTGCAATAAGCTGTGAGAACCATTTTGCAAAAGGATATTTAAGAACAAAGGATGTCTTTAGTCTGTTCAGGCTCCTATACCAAAATAGCATAGAGCTGATAGCTTATAAGCAACAGAAATTTATTTCTCACAGTTCTGGAGGCTGGAAGTCCAAGGTCAGAGTGCCAGCATGGTTGGGTGAGGGTGCATTTCTTGGTTCATAGCCAGCTCCTTCTTGCTGTGTCTTTACATGATGGAAGGACTAGGGATCACTCTTGAATCTTTTTGTAAGACACCAATTCTAGGGGTGCCTGGGTCTCCTGCCCTGTGTTAAGCATGGGGCCTCCTTGGGATTCTCTCTGTCTCTTTCTCTGCCTCTCTCTCACTTGTGTGTATACACACTCTCTCTCAAAATAAATTAAAAAAAAAATAAGACACCAAATTCCATTTAAGAGGGTTTCACTATCATGACTTAAATATTTCCCAAAGTCCAACCTTTGGGGTGTTATTTCCCCTAACACCATTGCCTTTGGGAGATAGGATTTCAACAGATGGAGTTTGCAGGGATACAAACATTTAGACCAAAACCAGGGGAAAAATTCACACTGTACCAGGCAAAAGAAGCTGTATACAAAAATTTTGTCAACTTGTGCTTCATTCGGAAGATTGACTCATTGAAGTGTCTTTTTCAGTGGGAGCTAAAAAATGTTTGTAAAATGAATGCATAAAGCCTAATCAGCAAAAAAACTCACCTGGGAGGCACCAGCCTGGCTCAGTTGGTAGAGTGTGCGACCCTTAATCTCAGGGTCCTGAGTAGTGAGTTTAAGCCCCACGTTGGGTGTGAGACTACTTAAAAACAACAACAAAATAAACTCACCGGGATCCAGTCATAGTTTCACAAAATCAGGTTTGTTGATTTGAAGGGGGGGAGGGAATTCCGGAGGAATCTTGAAATGCTGCACCCCAAGACAAGGGAGGAAAGTATCTTTTTAAGGTTTGAGTTCCAGCTAAAAGATTTTGGAGAGGGTCGCAGGGGAGTGGAAATCAATGCAGGATTGGTTGCTGGTTCTGACATTGGATTAGAAAAGAATAACGAGAGGGGACTGAGTGCTGCCATGAGGGAAGGTGGTTTTAGCAACTATGTATCCCCAGTACTAAACGAAAATAACTAACTGGGTTTAGAGCATCATCGGCTGCTTTTTTTCTCGTTTGGGGACAAAAGATTTCACTCATTCTGGTTTGGCCAGGTTTTGACTCTTTCAAAGAAATTTGTTTCCGCGCGTTACTTTCGAAATTAGATATTACAAAAAAATTATATAAATATACGTTTGTTTTTTAACCTGCAAAAGAATTCTAGTTTTATAAGGCCCACTCCGGTGGCCGAGAACCGTGGCCCTGGAGTAGAAGCCCCAGGGACTCCCTAGCTACCAACCTTCTCTGAGCAGCTCAGGGATTCTGAGCCTGGAGGCACTGTAAAACCGGATGTTGACTGTCTTGCCATAGTAACAGACGCAACCCCGGAAGTTACGTCAGAGAAAGAGGAAGTGAAGCCGCCTACGGGTCCACGTGGGTCCTGCGCGTGTTTCCAGGGTCCCGGTAGCCGGTGCTTTAATCCCGGTCCGGGTTTAGAAGACATGGGTCGTTCTGGGAAGTTGCCTTCCGGTGTCTCAGTCAAGTTGAAACGCTGGAAGAAAGGCCATAGTAGCGACAGCAACCCTGCCATCTGCCGCCACCGCCAGGCCGCCCGTAGCCGCTTCTTCAGCCGGCCCTCAGGTAGCGGGGTCGGGACCCCGGCGCGCTGGCGGCGGGATTTTAGCGGGCCTGGGTCTGATGGTCTGGGCCTCTCAGGAGGCTCCGGGGACCAGGCATTGAACCTTTCTTCTCCTAGAACGTCGGATGTGTAGCCTGAAGTAAAGGCCCACTCTCCCCATTAGACAGATGCGGAAACTGAGTCTTTAATAGGGAAATGACTAGCCCAGAGTTCCACGAGTGTCGAGAGTTGGGACTCGGCTATAATTAACTTTGAGTGTCTGTTTACAAAGTGCTTTCACAAAGTGCATTTACTTCCCAAGCCCCTGCGTGTTGTCCCCCACCCCGGTCGACTCCCATCGGCATATTATAACGTCGGGACGCGGGAGCAGAAACTTACCTGAAGGGTTCCGTATCTGGGTATGCTAAGTTACGGGCGGAGGGTGGGCTGATGAGGCAGGCCATGTTCAGAATGAGTCTCTCGAGTTGGGGGACTGGACTCTGGTAGTTTTTGTCGTATGGGTGGATCCTAGCCAAAAGGAGGTTCGGCTAGAAGTGGGGGCCTCACCCGTGCCTCCGGTTTTCAGGAAAAAGCGACCTGACAGTTGATGCGGTGAAGTTGCATAATGAGCTGCAGTCAGGGTCCCTGCGTCTGGGCAAAAGCGAAGCCCCTGAGACGGCCATGGAAGAAGAGGTGGCCCCCGCTCTCACGGAGAAGTCCTCGGCCACCTTCCTGAGCGGCCTCTCCGACTGCACAAATGTCACCTTCAGCAAAGTGCAACGCTTCTGGGAGTCCAACTCGGCTGCCCACAAGGAGGTAGGGGGGAGGGTTCAGGAGAACTCGGGATGGTGAGGAGGAGTCAGACTCAGTCTCTTTATTTTCTTTCAGTGCTGGCTGGCTGCTGCTGGTGACAGCTGGTATTTTGGGATGATGCGTCATCTCTCCTGCCCTGTGTGTTCCCTACTTACTAGCTCTCCTAGGGCAGGTTCCACTTTCTGCTTTTGTCCAACAACATCTCCCCTACTTAAGTGTAAAGTCCTTCAGGGTAGAAACATTTTCCAAATACTTACCTTGTCAACTATACCTAACACAGGACTTTTTACATGGAATAGTTTCAAGAAACATTTGTTGAGTAAATTAATGCTGAATAACAATGGATAGGAAATGTTTTATCTAACAAGAGCTACATTTTATTTGTCGTTTTTAGTTAATACTTTTAAATTATACATATTTATATTCACTTTAAATTGAAAGATGTCAAAATTATAAATGGTACCAAAGTGAAGTGAGTAGAATAAAATGTGAAAGTTGTTCTCCCCACTTAATTCCTTCGTGGTAGTTACTGTTGATGGTCATCATGTATCTACCTGGCCCAGCACTGTCCAACAACACTTAATTGTAAATTTTTTAGTAGCCACGTTAAAAGAAAGTAAAAAGAAGCAAATGAAATTAACCTTAATAATACAGTTAATATATGTAAAGTATTATCATTTCACCATATAATCAATATAAAATGAGATGATTTGGGGTCCTGGGTAGCTCAATCGGTTAAGCATCTGACTCTTGATTTTGGCTTGGGTCATGCTCCTGTGGTTTGAACCGCGCATAGAACTTGGGGTTCTCTCTCCCCCCCCCCCACCGCTCCCCCCGACGCCCCTTCACTGCTCACACACACACCTCTCTCTTAAAAATAAATAAACATTAAACAAAATAGAATAAAATGAGATGATTTGCATTATTTTTATCATATTAAGTCTTCAAAATCTAGAGTATATATTACCCTTACATCTCCATTTGGATGCTAAACCTTCTTTGGAAGTACTTGATTTGGTCCTAAAATTTACAATCACAAACGTAGGTTCATATTTCCAAGTTCTAAATCTATATTTTCATAAAACTTATAGACGCAAAAGTAGATCCATGTATCTAAGTTGTTTTAAATCTGTGTTTTCCGGTAACTAAAATATTTATTTTGAAATTTAATTTATTAAAATATTAAGATTAAAGATTCAGTGCTTCAGTCACACTAGCCATGTTTCAAGTGCTCAGTAGCCTCTTGTGAACATTACTGTCCTAGACTTTTTTGTATATTTTTTACCCACATTTTGTTAGGTTTACAGATCATATTTTATTTTTATTGTTATTTTTTGAAAGCTTTATTTTTGAGAGAGAGAGAGAGAGAGTGAGTAAGCACACAAGTGGGGGAGGTGCAGAGGGAGAGGGGGATAGAGGATCAGAAGCAGGCTCCGCACTGACAGCAGAGAGCCTGATGCAGGGCTTGAACTCACGAACCGCAAGATCATGACCTGAGCTGAAGTCGGATGCTCAACCAGCTGAGCCACCCAGGCACCCCCGCCCCCTGATTATACTTTATATGCCGTGTTCTGCAGTTTTTTCCCCACTGAATAGTATTTCTAAATTAATGTAGTGTTTTCCTCACTCTTTTCAGTAGTTGTGTAGTATTTGAGTCTATCATTATTTACCATGTAGTGATAGTACTTTATTAATCCTCTGTTGATGGCTGCTGTATCGTTCTAGTTGGTTGCTGCAGTGAACACGCTTGTACATAAACATTTGCAATTTTCTGCAGGTGTTCCTGTAAGAGACCCGAGTCCTAGAGGTGGAATTTTGCAAACATGTCTGAGTCTGCCTGTTTGCTAGGCCTCATGGTGTGTACACCTGGCTCTGATTGTAGCTCCTCTTGTCTTGTCTACCTGTAGGCTTTGTCAGGAGAACAGTTTGTGAGGGAGCAAGGAAAAGAGGCCAGTCCCAGGACAGGCTTTGATCTAAATAGATCTATCTAAATAGATAAGTGCCTTCTCCCTCCCATGCAGATCTGTGCTGTTCTGGCCGCTGTCACTGAGGTGATTCGCTCCCAGGGAGGGAAGGAGACAGAGACTGAGTACTTTGCAGCACTGGTGAGTGGGTGTGACTTGGGAATGGGTGTTCACAACAACAGGTGACTCGAGCCGTAGGGAGAAGAAGGGTGCTCCTGGTGTGTGGAGATAGAGCAGGACATCCTTGAATAGGGGAAAGTGCTTCAGGAGCATCTGGCTGGCTCAGCCAGAAGAGCATGTGACTCTTGATCTCGGGTCGTGAGTTTCAGCCCTATGTTGGACCGAGAGATTAACCAAACAAACAAAAAACAAATAACAAAAAAAACCACATCAAAAGTGCTGTCATTCTCAGGCGGTTTGATAAGGCTGATGCTATTTGCTACACTGTCATTCTAGAACAAGAATCCACTACTCTGGTGGTGGTTGTTGGTGAAATGTGGCCAGGGGTGGGGCAGGGTTAGGGGGCCAAGACCTTTTTGTGGGGCTAGGCTATCAAAATTATTTCTGTACCAATACTAGAACATGATTTGCCTTTTCATCTCATTCTTTCATGAGTGTAATGTGGAGTTTTCTGGAAGTTACAGCCTGCCTGATGATATTATTCTGACAGCTAATTGTGCTTGCGTATGCTTGTATTTTAAAATGTTCTGAGTTTTAATTTTTAATATGGTAAGTATCAGTAATATAACCTATGTAAACGAAACCTCTTTGGGGAATTCTCCAAAAATGTTAAGGGTGTAAAAGTTTGAGAACCCCTGCTGGAATAGGAGTTGATAGACTACGGCCCATGGGAATAACCTGAGCCATGGCCTGTTTCTGTACAGCCTTAGAGCTAAGAATGGTCTTTACATTTTTAAAGGATTGTTCAAATACAGAAGAATATACAACAGAGACCGTATATGGCCTGCAAAGCCTAAAATATTTATTACCTGGCCCTTTACAGAAAAAGCCTTCCAGCCCCTGCTCTAGGGTAATGAAATAAATTAGATAGCAATGTATGGTTTCTATCACGTGCCAGGCATGTTGTGATTTACTTATATTAATTCGGTGAAACCTCACAACATACTATCTCTATTTTACAAATAAGGGTCCTGAATCACGGAAAGGTTCAATTGCTAGCCTAAATCACACACTGGCAAAGCTGGGATTTGAACCTCTGACACCAGTGTTCTTGGTCAGAACCATTCTGCTGGGCATACGGTGTCCTCAGCACCCCATTTGCCCCAGCTTACACATTTCCCATTCATCCCCTGTGGTCTGGCCCTCAGATGACAACAATGGAGGCAGTGGAGTCCCCTGAGTCTCTGGCTGCTGTTGCTTACCTGCTGAACCTTGTCCTAAAGCGGTGAGTTCTGGCTCTGGTTTGAATCCCAAGTCGCTTACGGAGAAAGGAGTGCAGGCAGGAGGAACAGGATGAGGGAATTGTTAAAAAGAACAAGAGGGGTGCCTGGGGGCTTAGCGTCTGACTCTTGATTTTGGTTCAGGTTGTGATCTCACGGTTCATGGGATCGAGCCCCACATCAGGCTCTGTGCTAGGCCATGGAGCCTGCTTAAGGTTCTCTCTCCCTCTCTCTCTGTCCCTCTCCTGCTTGTGCACATGGGCATGCTCTCTCTCTCGCTCTCGCTCTCGCTCTCTCTCTCTCTCTCTCTCTTTCAGCAAAAAAAAAAAGACCAGGACCCTTAAGTATCAGGTGGCATTCTGATGAGGCTCCCAGGGTGGCTCAGGATGTTGTACACAGAGTGTGAGCGCTGGTGCCTGGGAAGGGGGTGGCCCTGCTCAGTGAGTGGGGCCGGAGGCACGGGCTGGGATGTTGGCACCAGGATACCTGGAGGCTTGCAGTTAGGGGAGGAGGTGAGGAGAGGATTGAGGTGAGCTAGTAAGGGCCCACCTTGTGGGTAGAGAGAATGGGTAGTGAAGAAGGTGCGGAGGCGCGGAGTTCAGGTGCCATGGAAAGCACACTGAACTGCTCACTTGCTGAATTGTTGGGCCGGCACTGCCTCCTGTCTAGCTTCCTCCTTCAGACCCAGGCTGGGCCTGCACCAGCTGCTTTAGGAGGCCCCTTGGGGTTCCGACCGTTTCTCTTCTGTCCCCACAGTGTGCCCAGCCCCGTGCTCATTAAGAAGTTTTCTGATACCTCCAAAGCCTTCATGAACATCATGTCAGCTCAGGCCAGCACTGGCTCCACCTCTGCCCTCCGATGGGTTAGTGTCTGGGTCTGTTTCCCCTCTGCCATCTTCCAGAGCCCCACGGGTTTGGCTGAAGCTTGGATACTCCCTGGGTGGGGCGGCGGGGGGAGGATGTAGGCACTATGTGGACCTCAGATGGATCCCCGTGCAATTTTCTGGAATTGATGAAAACCTGGGCTCTTTCCCCACCTGGCTGAAGCGGGTGAAGCTGACAGACTCTGACTCTCCTTTCAAGGTCCTCTCCTGCCTGGCCACCCTTCTGAGGAAGCAGGACCTGGAGGCCTGGAGCTACCCTGTGACCCTGCAGGTGTACCATGGGCTGCTGAGCTTCACAGTGCACTCTAAGCCCAAGGTGAGGCTGCTGGGCCCCCAGAACATGGGAGGGGGGGGCGGTGGCCACTCTGGTAACTGCGCTGGGGCTGGTCTGTCTGAATGGGATTGGGGAGGTTGCCCTGAGGACCGGTTTCTTGCCTGGATGTTCTACTTTTTGCCTCTGACGCCTTATTTGCTTAGCTCTAGAATGTGAGGGGCAGTTCCTTGTCCTACAGGAGGGATGCTCAGTGTCCGGCCCTCCTGAGTCTCTGCTGCCTCGTTGGTCAGTGACCAGTTTAGCTGCAGTGGCAGGAAGGGGCAGAGTGGGGCTTTGGAGTCCCACAACCTCAGTTGGACACTGGATTTACTACTTGTGCTGTGGTCTTGGGCAAGTTACTTAACCCGTCCCAGCCTCGGTTTCCCAGCTGTAGAGTAGGGATAGTAATACCATCCTTGCTGCAAGGGCGTGTGGAGACTCCAGTGTCCCTCTCAGGCTGGCACGGTTCCTGGCTTATAGCAGGCACTCAGTAAGTGGTGGTCAGCCACTCCGTTCCCTCCTGAAATTTAGGGCAGGGAGTACATAATAGTAGCAACAGTCCGTGATCACTCAGTGCTCAGCACACCATCCCAGGTAGGCTAACGCCTCTTTCCCTGTGTGTACATGGTGGTCTTTCCCTCACTTTCCTCAGGTCTCTGCTGAAATGTCACTTCACTGCAGTGACACTTCCCTGACCACTGTATAAAAAGTAACAACCCTTGCTGTATGGTCTGCAAAGTACTTTTACCTTCTGGTGTATGTTTGTTTTCTGTCTCCCAAGTACAGTGCGAGTCGTTTGTTCCGGTCACAGCCAGACTGCCAGCTCCGAGCACAGTGCCTGGCTTGATGCACACTTGGTATTGCCGGGTGACTGGCTGAGTAAGAGAATCCCTGTAGTAAAGATGAGAACACTGAAGCTCAGAGATGAAGCGTTTGGCTTGCTCAAGGCCGTTTGCTGAGTTAGTGGGAGATCAGGGATTGGAGCCGAGGTTTGTCTCATTCCCCAGCTCAGGAGTCTGCGCACAGGAAGGCCTGGGCACAGCATCGGCCATGTAGGAGGCATGCCATCAATGCTTGTCGGTTGGTTGTGACAAGCACCGAAGCTGCTGGTTGAGTGCTGACCCGGCCCCAGCCCCAGCCCCCTTTCCTTGCCCCTCAGATCCGGAAAGCTGCCCAGCATGGAGTGTGCTCGATCCTCAAGGGTAGCGAGTTCATGTTTGGTGAAAAAGCCCCTGCCCATCATCCTGCTGCCATTTCCACCGCCAAGTTCTGCGTCCAGGAGATTGAGAAGTCTGGAGGTGGGAACCAGGTTGACAGCAGGGTGGATGGGGGTGGAGGACGGGGCTCGCCGCAGAGAGTGGGTTGGAGGCTCAGCCCCCTCTTGTGTGCCAGGCTCCAAGGAGGCCACCACCACGCTGCACCTGCTGACGCTGCTGAGGGACCTGCTCCCCTGCTTCCCAGAAGGCCTGGTGAAGAGCTGCAGCGAGACTCTCCTCAGGGTCATGACCTTGAGCCATGTGGTGAGCTCAGCCCAGGAGCCAGAGGAGCATGCCGGGGTGGGGGGCTTAGCTTCAGACCTGGGCCCCTGGTGCTGATGCATGGGAACTTGCTTCTCAGGCCAGAAGCAGGGCCTAGGGTCTCCCCATCCCAACCCTGCTCTTACCTACAACCAAGGACCCCAGCCATCGCTGGTGTCGGATAGACCAGGCTCTCTTCACGGTCCTGGTCCTGTTGGGAGCTGGCCTCAGGGAGCAGGTCAGGGGAAGGGAGAGCTGTGGTAAGGCTGGTAAGGCGCCAGCCCTCTCCCGGCTTGAGCTCTGTTTCAGTCACAATCGCGGTTCTTTTTTCTTTCTTTCTTTTGCTTATTTACTAACAGATCCGTATAGTGGCTTTAAAGATGCAGAAAACGATCCTCTGCATTTCTGTCATGCTGGCAGAATTCTGTTAATCTTTACGTATCCTCTTGTAGCATTTGTTCGCATGTGTGTTTTAAAGTTTGGGTCACATAAATCACACGATCATTGTTTAAAAGGAAAAACTCATTCAGAACAATTTGCTGTGTATCCTTTCAGACTTTTTTTTTGGATAAACCAACACAGATAAAAACATGAAAATACAGGCATAAATTATAGTGTGCACACCACTTATAGTCTGCTTTTGTAGCCTATTATGTTAAAAATATTTTATGTTTCTCTGTTAACTTTGTTTAAATTATTTCAAAATTTTCAGTGGTTGCCACGCCTTCCTGAAGTGACAGTCCTCTGAGTTTGCAGGTGTGGGGGGCATGCTCGAGGTCAGGGCCCTGGGTCTCCCTCCAGCCCAGCTTCTAGAGTAGGAGGTTGAGGAGCCCAGGGCAGCCATGGGCTTTGCGGTTCCCCACTAAGCCTACGTGTCCTCTCCAGCTGGTGACAGCCTGTGCCATGCAAGCCTTTCATAGCCTCTTCCACGCCAAGCCCGGCCTGGGCACCCTGTCAGCAGAGCTCAACGCCCAGATCATCACGGTGAGGCCTGATGGTGGAGGGGCATTGCAATGCTGGGGCGTGGGGAATGGGGAGACGTTACTTGTCTACAGAGTGAGGTTGAGTGGGCTGGATGGGCTGCCCCAGAGGAGGAGGCCAGTAGATGAGCAGACAGGAGGCAGGCATCCAGGAGACTGGCCACCAAAGCCACATCAGTGTCCACAGGAGCTGTGGGCCCTGACTCTTCACTTACTTAATAAACTATTTCAGTATTGTGTCATGGTATAACCCACACCTTGAACAGAAGCTCTTGAACTTAGGGATCCCTGTATGGATTTGAGGAAGGAGGGCATAAACACCCCCCAAATTATTTGCAAAATGTGCATTATTTGCCCATGCACTTTTCCAGAGAAGGGCTTTGTGGCTTTTGTGAGATCCATAAGGTTGTGTGACCCAAGTTTTACTCAACTGCTTCTAGAGACTTTGATCTCATAGGAGCAGAACTGGAAGGGCTTCATGGAGTCCAGAAAGGCAGGACCTGGGAAGGCTAAGGGGGCTGTGAGTTCTAGGGCCACGTGTGCAGGCCTGTCACTGGGACGTGCTAGTGTGTGGGGATGGGAAGGGGTCATTGTCATTAGACTGCTGTTAACACACTTGCTCAGTCATCTGCTTATTCCCTGTCCCATCTCTAGGCCTTATATGACTATGTTCCCAGCGAGAATGACTTACAACCCTTGCTGGCCTGGCTTACGGTCATGGAAAAAGCCCACATCAACCTGGTCAGGTAGGGGTGCAGTGGAGGGGTGTCCTACCTGCTCTGCAGTACAGATGGGAGGGACGTGAGCCAGGAGCTGGAGAGGGATGGCGGCATCTCCTTGTTGAGTGTGCTGCAGACCAGCTCTTGTGGTTGTGAGGCACAGGGCAGGATGGTGTGGCCTGTGTCAGCTAGAGTCAGTGCTTTCCTCCCCGAGCAGTTACGAGCGAGCTCTGAGGGGCAACAAGATGGCTGAGAGCACCACACTAGGGTGCCGGGAGTGCCCGAGTTCCATCCTGGTTCTTGTCAGCCCCTGAGTCCTGTGTAGCTGGTTTCCTTCTCACACGATCTTGTCCACTTTCTGTGGCTTCACCCCTGTCCCCACCTGGGTTAATGGTCCCCTCCTCTGGGGTTCAAGGTCCTGCAGACCCAGTTTCTGCTGTGTGTCTGTTATGATATATTTGAGCTTGGCCACTTCATAGTAGCTACTCGACACTCCACTGTTCCAGAATAAGGAGAGAAAATAAGTGTATCAGTTGGTGACTTGTGTTTTACCTGGAACAAGGGTCTCTGAGTCCCGGTGGAGTGTCTCCACCATGCTATGTCTGTCCCCTGTCCACTGAGGGGTTCCCATCTCCTGCTCTCTCTCAGGCACCGTGCTGAGTGCTTGGCATCCTTGCTTCCTGTCACCCATCACAGCCACCCTGGGAGGAAGGGCTTAGCCTGTCTCATGAGGCTGACCCAGAAGCACTGTGAGGTAGCTAGTCACGCCGCTCCTGAGGAGCAAAGGCAGGTGTCCAGCCCACGTCCTTTTCCCACACCATCCATCTTTTACCTGGAAATTCTGGAAAGTAGCAAAATAGCCTTACAGTCCACTTCTCCATATTAATCTTACCAGGAGGCCTCCCACAGTTGTGCCATGATATACTTCCCAGGCTATTTGTTATAATGCCATAGGTAATGATAACCCTAGAAACCAAGAAATAACCTAAATGTGCCCCCAGAGGGGACTGTTCACTATACAGTGAAATACTATGCAGCCGTTAGAAATTACCAAAGTAGATATGCCCATGCTGACATAGAAAGACCCCTAAGACACATCAAGAACAGCGTGGATGGTAGGACTCTGCACACTCTGGAGCAAGACTTAGCAGGATGTGAATCCTGACGCCCCTCTCTCACTAGCGGAGTGGCCTTGGGCAAGTTACTTGACTTTTCTGTGCCTTAGTTTCCTTACTTATAAAACGGGAATGGTAATGGGAATTAATCTCAGTGGTTGCAAAGATTAAGTGAACGAATGTGTGTTATATCCGCGCTTGGCATATGAAAAGTGGTAGGTAGATGTTAGCACATGTCATTACTTTGTATGTTTGTATGCGTATAACAACTTCTGGAAGAGTATTTGAGAAACCTAACCTTGATATTCCTCTGGGAAGTGCATCTGAAGGTCAGTCCAAAAGAAAGTTGTGATAATGGAAGCATGCTCTTTATTTATACTCTGAAGACCTATTTGAGTTTTTCACCACATGCGGCTATTACTTGAATGACAGCACTTTTTAAAATTGCCCACTAAAAGGACCCTGTAGAACCCTGCAGATCAGTGACTGTCACTGGACCTGGGCTTCTGGGCCTTGAGTCCCAGGGCCAGGCTCCACAGAAGCCTTTTGTGTTGACAGACTGCAGCGGGACCTGGGGCTGGGCCACCTCCCTCGCTTTTTTGGAACTGCGACCACCTGCCTCCTCTCCCCACACTCACAGGTGGTGACGGCTGCCTCTCAGAGCCTTCAGGTACCCCCAGCCCCAGCTTTAGTGGGGGAAGCAGGGAGTGCAGAAGATTCTGCTGGCTGCCCTGTCTCTCCCAGAGCTCACCCTAGACCTCCAGCTGCGTCCTGGAGGGGAGGTTCTCGGCAGGGGGTGGGGGGGGTGGGCAGGATATCGGCCTAGAAGTGTCCAAAAGCAGTCACCTGGGAGGGCTCAGGGGCACTGGAGGCTGCTTTGGGTCAAACAGCTGTGGCCTCTTTTTGCAGGAGATCCTGAAGGAATGTGTCACTCCCCACATGGCCAGCATTGGCTCTGTGACTTCTTCGGCCTCAGGCCCTGCCCAGTATGTCGCCAAGATGTTCAGGTGAGAACGTAGCATCCGCGTTAGGAGGGAATAAGGTGTTCCTTGTAGAAAGTTCTGTGTAATGACAGGTGTTCCACTTGGCACTTGCTGTGGGCATGCGTGCAGTGCCAAAGCGGCTGCTGTGGATTCGAGCCCTGGCCACAGAGACCACGGTTCTAGGGACCGTGATGTGGTGCTCATGAGTGTGGACTCTGGGCCAGTCATCCAGGGCAATGTGTAGATATCTCAGGATCCTCCGTGTCTAGATACCACAGGATCCTCATCAAAGCTTACTAATGGAGGTGAGGATTAAATGAGGAAGTGTGTGGAAAGTTCTCGGAACTGTATCTGGCACATAGTTAAGCGCTCAGTTAATAAAAACTACCGGTAGTCCCTGTGGTACTGGGAGATATGTACTGACCCTCAGTTTACAGGTGGGCCAGCTGAGGTCACCCAACTAGGCAGTGGCAGCCTGACACAGTGCCCACTCCTATTCACACGCCCTGCTGCCCTCCACACCTGCGAGAGGAGCCATTCAGAGACATGGCCACTGACCGTCCTCACCCTCCCTGTGGGCAGTGAGGAGCCTCAGAGCACCACGTGGTCCTGGGAAAGCGGCTAGAGTCCTGGGTGTCTCCTCTGAGTCTGTCTGCTCAGCTCTAGGGTGTGATGCTTTGGGTCCTGCCACTTGTGAGGAAATAGGCCTGTTGCCTGTGGATGCATCTGTGATGAGGTTCCAGGAAAACTCAGAAATAGAACCACCCCAACCTCTAGCTCACCCATCCCCCCCCCCCCCCCCCCCCCATTGGCCATTCTTTCCTAAAATCTCCAGGACCCTAGACTGGGAGATAGAGCCAGCCTGGTGCAGCTCTCCCCAGTGTGCCCAGACCATCTGTTCCTCCCCTGGCATCCCACCTTGGGTCAGACTGGGAAAGCATGAGACGGTGATGGAGCATGGGCTTTGGAGGCCCAGTATGGCCACTGGCAGAGTAACCCTGGCAGCTTATTTCATCTCTCTGAGCCTCAGTTTCCCCACATGAAGATGGAAGAACGAATATACCTCACAGAGTTTCTTTAAGCAATAGGATTACATGAATGAAACTCAGCACGGGGACTGCTTCATAGATGCTAGTTTTCCCCCTTGGCCTTTCCTGGAGCTCCACCCTTACTGGCCAGCCGGTGGTCTGTAGCTCCTGGTGTCAGCCATTGACTTCTTGGTTGGGGCCCAAGTGAGCACAGACTTGGCCCTGACTGCCTGCTCCCTTGGCAGGGCTGTGGAGGAAGGCCTGACGTACAAATTCCACGCGGCATGGAGCTCTGTCTTGCAGCTGCTGTGTGTCTTCTTCCAGGCGTGTGGGAGGCAGGCCCATCCTGTGATGAAGAAGGTGAGCTGGGGAGCCGCTGGGACCAGGACATGAGGTGGTGACTGGGCTGTCGGACTGTGGGCTCCCAGAGAGGTCCTGTGTCTAGTACCTCTGCACTTTACCCCACTTTACACTCCCGATGGCGCCCACAGCAGGTGCCTAGTACTGTGTCTTCAGGAAGGTGACCGAGCCAACATGGGGGAAACAGAGGGGTAGGACCTCCCCCAGCCTCCTGTCAGGAGCTGCTCACTAGTGCTGGTTTGAGTGGATGGCTTTGAGGAGGGAACCAGTATGACTCTCTCACCCCTACCCACTATCTTTTTGTTTTTAATTCTCTAAATTTTCTATTACAAGGATTATAGTGTTTTAAGCAGCCTTAGGTCCCAGAGAGGTTATTACAGCCCAGAGTAAACCACTTAAGGATAAGGGATTTCCCCAGGGATCCTCTCCAGCTCCAGGAGAGGGTAGGGGCCTCAGGTCAGGCCCCAGGCTCCTTAGCAGCATCTTCCAGCCTCATGGGGTCTGCACTGACTCCCACCATTGCTGGTTGGAAGAAAGGAGCCACCCTGGGATGGCAGGGGCTTCCTCAAGAAGCCTGGCTCCTGATAGATCAGGTTGGCAAACATGACTTTCTACAAGTGAGGCCCTGGGGGGCTCTGGGGGGCCAGAGGGCACAGCTCTGTCTTGAAGAGCAACCACCCCTCAGCGTCTGCTAATTTGCACAATTGTCACATGTGGGTCGTTCTTTTTGCCTTTGCCAGAGTTTCCATTTTTCTTTCTTTTTTATTCTTTTAAAAAAATTTTTTAATGTTTATTTTATTTTTAATTTTTTTTAATGTTTATTTTAGACAGAGAGAGAGAGGCAGAGTACGAGCAGGGTAGAGGCAGAGAGAGAGGGAGACACAGAGTCTGAAGCAGGTTCCAGTCTCCAAGCTGTCTGCACAGAGCCTGTCGCAGGGCTTGAACTCATGAACCATGAGATCGTGACCTGAGCCAAAGTCGGACGCTTAACCAACTGAGCCACCCAGGCACCCCTATTTTATTTTATTTTTTGAGAGTAAGAAAGAGAGAGACAGAGCATGAGTGGGGTAGAGCAAAGAGAGGAGACACAGAATCTGAAGTAGGCTCCAGGCTCTGAGCTGACAGCAGAGCCTGACATGGAGCTTGAACCCACGGACCATGACATCATGACCTGAGCTGAAGTCAGACACTTAACCAACTGAGCCACCCAGGCGCCCCCCCGCCCCCACTTAAAAAAAATTTTTTTTTGATGTTTACCATTTTTCAAGATAAACTGGAAGTCTACATTTGTACATGAAATCTGATTTTTATATGTTACTAACAAATACAGAATTTTTTTTTTTTGAAAGAGCATGTGCAAACGGGAATGGCAGAGAGAGAGAGAGAGAGAGAATGAGAATGAGAATCCCAAGCAGGCCCCAAACTGTCAGTGTAGAGCCTGATGCAGAGGTCAGACTCATGAACTGTGAGATCCTGACCTGAGCTGAAACCAAGAGTCAGACACTTAACCAACTGAGCCACCCAGGCACCCCAGAATTTTTTTTTATTTTATTTTAATTTTAGAGAGAGAGCCAGTGGGGGAGAGGAGCAGGGGGCGAGAGACAGAGAGTCTTAAGCACCTCTGTGCTCAGTTCAGAGCACAACATGGGGCTCGATACCACGAACCTGGGATCATGACCTGAGCCGAAATTAAGAGCCGGATGCTTAACTAACAGAGCCACCCAGGCGCCCCAAGAATACAGAATATTTTAAAATCTTGGGGTTTGGGGAGAGGTCAGACTTCTCAACAGGTTAAATTTGGTTGTTGGTTTGTGATCTCTGACCTAGAGCTTAACCTGGGCCCATGCTCCCGACCTCATCCTCTTAGAGACTTTGGCCCAGACTGAACTATGGGTGTCTGTTCTGTCAGCATGCCTTGATGTATATTCTCTCGTCTTTTGGCTCCAGTGCCTCCAGTCCCTGTGTGACCTGCGCCTCTCCCCCCACTTCCCTCACACGGCAGCTCTGGATCAGGCAGTGGGGGCTGCAGTGGCCAGCATGGGACCCGAGGTGGTTTTAGAGGCTGTGCCTTTGGAAATTGATGGCTCTGAGTAAGTGTGATCCTGTCTGGCTTTCTGTGGGGCCCTGGGGTATTCAGCCAGCTCATTCTTCTCTAGCAGGGTGTTCACTCTCGTGGGTGAAGTCTGTGTGTATCACTTGGGGGTCAGCCAGAGAGGCCACGGCAGGGCTTGGGCTGCTCCTTGGCTCAGCAGGTGACATGCTGCTGGGCATGCTGCCCTCTAGGATGTCACCTTCTCCTCACTGGCCCTTTTCTATGTCCTCCCAGAGAGAATCTAGATTTCCCGAGGAGCTGGCTGCTGCCTGTCATCCGGGACCACGTCCAGGAAACACGACTTGGTTTCTTCACCACCTATTTCCTGCCCCTGGCTACCACCCTGAAGAGCAAAGGTATGGGCCCCACCTCAGTCCTAGAGCCTTGGCTGGAAGGAGCCAGGAAGGGCTCCTTGTCCAGCACCCCCAGCCCTGGGACACTGGGCAGCATCCCTCTGCCAAGCAGGTGGCCAGCCAGTGCTTGAGGGCCTGCCTAAGGAGGCTGTCCCTCACTTTGCTTTGAGGCCTGGCCAGGCATGTTCCCTGTGACAGGCTCACAATGGCTCCTTCTCTTGCTAAGGAAATAATTAGAGAAGTGCACGCCGATTTATATATATGCAGGGCTGTTCCTAGTAGAAATCTGACACAACGTATGTGTCCCTCAGCAGGGTTCTGGTGAATTTAGTCCCACTATGGGCCATGGCACGGTCTTTGTGAGAAAAGGGAAACCTTGTGTGGGAACGGGCATGTTTAGTAGATGGTGAGTTGAACAGATTAGATTCAGATCTCCGCTTAGCCACGCTATGGCTGGGTGACTTTGGGCAAGTTGATTTAATTCTTCTGGGTTTGCTCCTCATGAGTAAAATCAGGGCGATAATTGCCACATGCAGATTAAATAAAAAAGTCACATACATACCTATTCTACAGCCTACCGCTTAGAAACCTTGTCAAGGTAAACCGGGTTTCAGAACATATATATATATGTAGTACAGTCCTGTTTATTATGCTTTTAAAAGCATGTATGTGTTTAAAGAAATATAAAAAAGTCAGAAGAAGTGATGACTATCCCTGGGGGAGTAAGATTATCAGGAGACATCCATTTCCTATTTTATGGTATTTCAATTTGTGGGGAGGGAGGAATCACCCAGATTCGTGTTTTCATTATTGGACTTTTGCTTTTGATAAAATGAGGCCTCCTGGCCCAAAGGGTGCCCAAGGTCCCACTGTGTCCTTGTGTCACACTGCAGCAATGGACCTGGCCCAGGCAGGCAGGACGGTGGAGTCCAAGATCTATGATACGCTCCAGTGGCAGGTGAGGGGTCAGCCAGGGGGATGAGGGTTGGATGGTGCAGGGGCCTGAGTTGCTGGGCGTCACTGTCCTTTACCATCCCCCCTCCCCAGATCTGGACCCTCTTGCCTGGGTTCTGCACAAGGCCTACGGACGTGGCCGCCTCCTTCAAAGGGCTGGCGCGGACATTGGGCACGGCCATCAGTGAGCGCCCAGACCTGAGGGTCACTGTGTGCCAGGCCCTGCGCACCCTCATCACCAAGGGCTGTGAGGGGGGTATGTATGGGCTCTGGGGTTTGGGGCTAGTAGGGGAATGGTTGCAATGGCCCGGGTCCCCTGGCCTCCTCTACCCCACTGCCTGAGCCATAGCGAATCCTCTGCAAGGACCTGGGGCTTCTGCTGGGGACCCAAAGAGTTAGTAACACGCTGAAAGCTGTCCCTTTTCCTTCTACTGCCACTGTGCTGACATCTGCTGGGTGTTGTCCAGTTGGCGTTAAGGGCTTTAGTGGGTAGCTGGCTCTTGGCTGACGCACAGGACAGAGGAGCTATGGAGGAACATAGAGCATGGTGGGACCTTTTGTCCTGGAGAATCCCCAAATCCGTAGGTCCTGTCACGGGTCCTCCAAAAGGATGCCTCTAGGCTGTAGCCTCAGCAGCCCCTTTGGGGCAGACTTGACTCCTGCTACTTGCATGCAAACTTTGGTCCTCCTGCCAGAGGCTGACCGTGCGGAGGTGAGCCGTTTTGCCAAGAACTTTCTGCCAATCCTCTTCAACCTGTATGGGCAGCCTGTGGTAGCCGGGGACACCCCAGCCCCTCGCCGGGCCGTGTTGGAAACCGTGAAAACATACCTCACCATTACAGACCCTCAGGTGAGCTGGTGGAGGAGAGGGAGGAGCTGTCGGGTGAGTGAGGGCTGGGATGGGGGTGGTGAAAGGGCCTCACCCACAGGGCTCGCTTGGGCCTCTGCCACCTGCGAGACAGGCCACCAGATACCAGCGGTGGCTGGGTCAAGGCTTCTGAGTGGAGGGGGGCAGGGTTGGAGAAGAGAAGAGAATGCAGTTCTGTGACCTGCTCCTGCTCTTTATTTCTCTCTTCACCCCCTGCCTCCTCTTCATCCCCTTGGGGGTGCCAGTTGGTGAACAGCTTCCTGGAAAAAGCCAGTGAGAAGGTGCTGGACTCTGCTAGCTCTGACTTCACCAGGTAAAATGCCCCACTTGAGTTGAGGCAGCCCAGGGAGCCAGAGGGTATGTCTAGCAGAAGCCCTGTAGATTCTCTCTGGAATTATTTAGGAAAGTCTTGAGTTATTGAATGTCCCAGCTCTACCGTGAGACCTATCTGGCTCCTCCTACCTGAAGGAGCAGTATAGCCTCCTAGGGAAGGATAAGGACCCTGGTGACACATTGCCCAGGTTCAAATCCCAGCTCCACTGCTTAGAAGCTAAGTGACCTTGGACAGGTTACTTACCTACTCCGTGCCCTCTGTGTCCTCATCTGCGAATTGACCATGATAGTACCTCCAACAGGGTTGCCGTGAGGACTGAAGACTTTAAGACACATAAAGCACCTGGAACAGCATCTGGTACCTTACGGGTGCTGATTCGGTGCGAGCTGTGGTGATTGCTCACGGGCTCCTTCAGGACCCCTTTTCGTCCTCACTCTGACTTCTCCCACCTCCTCTGCTCCCAGTAGGTGTAAGACACTGATAGTCTGTGCCCTTCTCCAGCCCTTCTAAACCCATCCTTCGTCTCTTGCCCTGAGCAGATTGTCTGTCTTGGACCTGGTTGTGGCCTTGGCTCCTCACGCGGAGGAAGCTGCCATCAGCAAGCTGTACTCTACCATCCGGCCCTACCTAGAGGTGAGACGTGCAGGCTGGAGTTGCACATGACCACACTTGGGGGAAGCGGGGGCTCTTTGGAAAGGCAGGACCCGTCTTCTCGTCTGGACCATGCAGGCAGATACAGAAGTCCAGGGCAGGGCCACCTCAGCTCAGGAGAGGTGTCCTAGGGGGAATAACAGCTCCTTTGCAATAGCAAGGAGTTAGGGCAAGAAGGGGAGAAGAGAGCGCTGCAGCTGGAAAGGCGAGTGGGCACACGGGCCTTGGTACATTCTGGGCACTGCAAGTTCTCCCTGCTGGATGAGCATTACTTGAGGCCAGTGAGTGGAACGGATTGGAGGGCTGGGGTGGCTTCCGTCCTTGCAGCGTCCTCTGCCTGACCCACAGCCTCTCACCGTCCATGCTCAGCCAGCCCTCTCCTCAGACCTCTTGAGCTCCAGAGGTGGGCTCAGGTTCTGAATTTCCCCAGTGCTGGTCACAGTTAATGGTGGCTGCTCTGTGACTGTAGTTGCACAGTGGCGTGTATATGTGTGTGTGTGGACGGGGTGGGTCGGGACCCCCAACCTCCTTTGCTCACCCATCCCTGACCACCATACACCCTCCCAGAGCAAGGCCCATGGGATACAGAAGAAGGCCTACCGAGTGCTGGAGGAGGTGTGTGCGAGCCCCCAGGGCCCTGGGGCCCGCTTCGTGGAGAGCCACCTGGACGATCTGAAGAAGACCCTGCTGGACTCGCTGCGGAGCACTACCTCGCCTGCCAAGAGGGTGAGGCCTCCAGGGCAGCCGCGCTCTGCCCACAGGACGATGGGCGACACCAGGAGAGGACCACCTTAGAGGGGCCTTTGGGGGCACAGGTGGGATTGAGGGTTCCTGACTTTTGTTCCCCCCTGCCCCGCAGCCCCGTTTAAAGTGCCTCTTACATATCGTGAAGAAACTCTCAGCTGAGCATGAGGAGTTCATCGCTGCCCTTGTCCCGGAGGTGAGGGGTGCAGGAGGGGTGTGTGTGTGTTTTGAGGAGTTCCTTGGAGTTGGCTTCTGAAGACCTGTCAAGATCAGGGGAGAACAGTATTGGGGTTGGGGTGGCCTCAGTTCTCCGCCTGTGAGCTTGGGTGCCCCCCCTGCCCCTTTCTGCTTCAGGCCACCAACCAAGCCCATGGTGGCCGGCTCCAGAGCGCATGCTCAAGGGGTTGTCTGGGCAGGTGATCCTGTGTACCAAGGAGGTGTCGGTGGGTGCTCGGAAGAATGCTTTTGCTCTGCTGGTGGAGATGGGCCATGCTTTCCTCCGATTTGGCCCAAACAAAGAAGGTAAGGCGTGGATGACCCAGGGCCAGGATGGGTGCTTGGCTCACGGGCCTCTGGGAGGCACCCCTCCAAACCACTGGCTGCGGACCTGGGCAGGCTGCTCCTCTCTGGCCAGAATCCCTTCCCTGAGGGGCCCGGCTTGCCGCATGCAGAGTGCTCTGCCCGGATGTGATTATCCTTATCTCGCCTTCCAGAGGCCCTGCAACGCTACCTGGTCCTGGTGTACCCTGGCCTCGTGGGCGCTGTGACCATGGTCAGTTGCAGCATCCTGGCCCTGACCCACCTCCTGTTTGAGTTTAAAGGTGAATGCTGCTTCCTTGAAGGCCTGGGGAACCCTTGGGGTAGGAGGATGCCCAGAAGGTCAGGACAGGGTCACTACCAGAATGGGAGAGCTACCACCTTCCTTCCTCGGGGGAGGGAAGAAGAACCAAAAGCAAGCCTGGCTGCCTCTTGTCTCCTCCGCTGCCCGTGTCATCTTCCCTGCCCACCTGCATGCCACTGTCAGGGTGGATCGGAGGAGCTCGAGTCTCATGCCCAGGTGTCAGTCCTGGTTCCGCCTCTTACCAACCGTGCCAGACCTTGAGCAAGTTTATGAACCTTTTAGAACTTCCATTTCTTATCTCTAAAGTGGGGGGAAAAAACTACCTTCTCACAGGATGGCTATACTCTAGGGAGAGTGACTAGGACCGTGCTGGACACACAGAAGTCCCACAGATGTTAGCTCCTCTGCATGTGACCGGGCAGGGGTGTTTCGTCTGGATGGGGTTTTGGTGTCTCTGACGGTGGCCCTTTGGTGACCCCAGGTCTCATGGGAACCAACACAGTAGAGCAGCTGCTGGAGAATGTGTGCCTGCTCCTGGCTTCCCGTACCCGTGATGTGGTCAAATCGGCGCTGGGCTTCATCAAGGTGGCGGTAGTTGTCATGGATGTGGCACACCTGGCCAAGCATGTGCAGCTGGTGGTAAGTGGCCCCCTGGCCCCGGCGGGTGGCAACATGGCCTCTGGCCTGCCAGCATGGACCCATGAGCACTGAGGCCAGCAGGTTCCAAACATTTGTCTAGCTGTACGCTGTCTTGTCTCACAGAAGGTCATGCAGGAGCTCTGGAAAGGACCGGTAGGGTGATGCCCACCCGGTGGGGGTGAAGAAGGTGCATGGTGCCCAGGCTGCCTCTTGTGACCCCTCTTCCCCTCCACAGAAGCAAGGGCTCTGCGGGGCAAGGGTCTGTGGGCAGGGCCACCCTTTGTTTTGCAGATGGAGAAACTGAGGCCAGAGATTTCCCCAGGTCACAGTGTTGGTGAGAGTGGTCCTGGGACCAGAACCCAAAGCTCAGGACTGACCCTCGGGGCTCTCCCCCAGCAGGGCCACATCTTGCTTTCTTTTTCACCTCTTGCATTTTGACCTTCTGGGTTTGAGGAAGCTCCTCTGGACACCACTGCTGGGCTGCAGAAGGGCCTGAAGAGCCCTCAGCTGGGCACAGGGTGTGTCGCCTGCTGGGTCTGTCCTCCAGACTGTCTGCCCGCTACCTCCACCGTATCGGTTTTTCACTTCAGCTGGGTTGGGTCACATCAGACCTCTGGGTTCCTCTTGCCTTTTGTCTTCGTATCTGGGCTTGGGTCAAGGTCGCTTGCCTGTGCCCTCCCCTGCCTGCAGCCCAGCTGGGGACCAAAGATCCAAAGATGAGAAGCGATAGAGGAGTAGTCTGTCCTAGGGTTCCAAGAATTGATAAGAGCCTTCCTTTCCTTTCCTTTCCTTCCTTTCCTTTCCTTTCCTTTCCTTTCCTTTCCTTTCCTTTCCTTTCCTTTCCTTTCCTTTCCTTTCCTTTCCTTTCCTTTCCTTTCCTTTCCTTTCCTTTCCTTTCCTTTCCTTTCCTTTCCTTTCCTTTCCTTTCCTTCTTTCCTTTCCTTTCCTTTCCTTTCCTTTCCTTTCCTTTCCTTTCCTTTCCTTTCCTTTCCTTTCCTTTCCTTTCCTTTCCTTTCCTTTCCTTTCCTTTCCTTTCCTTTCCTTTCCTTTCCTTTCCTTTCCTTTCCTTTCCTTTCCTTTCCTTTCCTTTCCTTTCCTTTCCTTTCCTTTCCTTTCCTTTCCTTTCCTTTCCTTTCCTTTTTTTTTTTTTTTTTTTAATATTTATTTATTTTGGGAGAGAGGGAGAGAGAGAATCCCAACCAGGTTCTGTGCTGTCAGGGCAGAGGCCAAAGAAGGGCTTGATCCCACGAACCACAAGACAAGACCTGAGCTGAAATCAAGAGTCAGAGGCTTAACCTTAGACTGAGCCTCCCAGACACCTTTATAAAGGCCTTTTAAAGGATCGATGGGGCCCTGCGCCTCCAGCCCCATCTAGAGACACTGCAGATAGTGAGATCTGCCACCCACACATGGGCCCCAGCCAGGCCCGATGAAGGTGTGAGAATAGTCTGGCCCGAGACCAATGCAGGGCTCAAGAGAAACCTGGTGGTGTTAGGACAAAGTATGGGCCATGGAATTAGATAGACCTGGACCTGGACCTGGGCCGACTGCTGCCTCTCACCATGTAGCAGCCACTTAACTCTCTGTGCCTCAGTTTCTTCATCTGTAAGAAATGATGATAGTGTCTGCCTCATGGGGTTCTAAGGGTTAAGTGAGGTAATGCAGGTTAGGTGCCTGCCACTTTCAGAAGTCTCTAAAGCTGTAACCTTGGTAGGATGGTCGTGGATTGTCATGAAGGAGGGTTTAGGGGAAAGGTGGAGAGCTGCCCAGGTTGTGGAAACACGATCGGACCAAGGGGTGGCTGGGCTGCTCTGACCCTCACCCCTTAGCTGGGCCTTGTGGGTCCTGTGTACCTGGTCTGTACCGTAGTGAGAGGGCAGACAGGGTGGAGGGCACCCCCGAAACCTTGGTGCTCTGCCCGCCAGATGGAAGCCATTGGGAAGCTCTCGGACGACATGCGGCGGCACTTCCGCATGAAGCTTCGGAACCTGTTCACCAAGTTCATCCGCAAGTTTGGGTCTGTGCTCTGGATTGAGGGGGAGCAGGGGAGGAGTTGAGGGGCTTCCCATCCTAGCAGAGAGCCTGCAGAGAAGGAGCTGGGCTGGGGGACTGAGTCCCTTTCCTGTGGCTGGAAGGGCTGTGGCTGAACCCTCCTCTGGGTAGCACTCCCTGGCCAGTGCGCCTCACCAGCCCCTCATCCCTCAGGTTTGAGCTGGTAAAGGGGCTGCTGCCCAAGGAGTACCACAAAGTCCTGGTAAACATTCGGAAAGCCGAGGCCCGAGCCAAGAGGCACCGTGCTCTGAACCAGGCTGCTGTGGAAGAGGAGGAGGAGGAAGGAGAGGAACCTGCCCAGGGCAAGGGTGACAGGTGAGGCCTGTGGTGGGGTCCTGGGGGTCCCAGGTCCTGGGGACCTGGTCTCCCTCGACCTGCAGCCTGCCCGGATCATGCCCAGACACCCCTGCCTCTCCTGGGAACACCCTGACTTGGGACTTCTCTGCACTTAGTATCGAGGAGATTTTGGCCGACTCGGAGGATGAGGATGCTGAGGAGGAGGAGGAAAGGGGCCAGGCCAAGGAGCGCCGGAAGCTGGCCCGACAGAGAAGCCAGGCGTGGCTGAAGGAGGGTGGCGGGGATGAGCCCCTCAACTTCCTGGACCCTAAGGTGGCCCAGCGAGTCCTAGGTAGGCAAAAAGTGGCTGGCACATGAGTCGAGAAAATACGCTTGCCTTGCCAAGGTCAGGGGTTAGGGTGATTTCCACAGAGCCCACTGGGCACCTCTCACCGCCATGTGTGCACATCAGTGCGCTGCAGACACCCATCTGGGGCACAGACCTGGGCTTGTTGGTTTGGATGGGGCTGTGGGTGGGTTAGTCTGGCCTTCCGCCTCCTCACTGCTCGACTCTGCCACACCAGCTACCCAGCCTGGGCCCGGCCGGGGCAAGAAGAAGGACCACGGCTTCAAGGTGAGTGCCGATGGCCGCCTGATCATCCGGGAGGAGGAGGACGATGCTGCCACGACCAAGATGGAGGAAGAGGAAGGCACTAAAGGTGGGACCACCATCCATTCTAGGGGCACAGCTGCTTCTGGAGTGGGCAGTGTTGCACTCACTCGGTCGTTCATTCACTCATTTGTTTATTTGCTCATTCATTCCGTGACCACTGGTTGGGGAAGTGTAGATAAATACAGATAACGAGGGGCTTGTATCTAAGACAACTTCCTCAAACATTTTGAATTTCTCAAACTTTTTTGACCACATTGAGAAAGCTTTACATTGCAATCTAGCCACCTATACGATACATACATAATTCAAACAGAACTTTCAAAACGCTGTACTTCCTCTTGACTGTGTGTGATGCACTTTTTTGGCCGCTGTTCTGTATCTTTCCTTCTCCCTCTTCTCCTTTTCTTTTTTTCTTTCTTTCTTTCTTTTTTTTTTTTTTTTTTTGCAATATAAACTTCACTGAGACCATGAAGCTCATTTAGAGGTAGAGCCAGACTTAAGAGGTTTAGGGGTGGCAGCCCCCTTCCTGACTGCATGATCTCCTGTTGTCCAGGAGCCACTCTGGTGTGAAGTCTCCGAGTCCTGTTTAATTTTTCCTGCTTCCTCTCCCCCGTGTCATCTGTTAGATCAAAAAGCTTCAGTCTTTAAAATTGATCTGCCTTCCTCTTTTTTTTTTTTTTTGGTTCCCACTGCCATGATCCTTGGGCCCTTGACTCACTACAACCTCCTAACCAATATTCTCACTGCATCCCCTGCACCCAGCTTACCGGCTGTGTGACTGTGGACAATTATTAACCTCTCTGTGCCTTAATTTCCTCACGCCAAATGGGCTTAATACCAATACCTACTTCAGATGGTTGTAGATGAAATGGGTAGCCAGAACAGTCAAGTACATGCTTGGTGTAACGGTGACTACACTGTTTCCTGATCTGGTCACACCACTGTCCCCTCTCGCCACTTTGTACTTTCCAGGCTCTTGATCCCTTCTTGGCCCATATGTCCTTGGTGCTGAGAACACCTCTTCCCCTCTTTCTGCCTCTCCACTTTTTTTTTTTTTTCCTTAACGTTTATTTATTTTTGAAAGAGCACAAGTGGGGGAGGGGCAGAGAGAGAGAGGGAGACACAGAATCCGAAAGACTCCAGGCTCTGAGCTGTCAGCACAGAGCTCAACGTGGGGCTTGAACTCATGAACTGTGAGATCACAATCTGAGCCGAAGTCGGATACTTAACCAACTAAGCCACCCAGGCACCCCATCTGCCTCTCTGCTCTTAAGGATCCAGCCCAAGTGTTTTTATGTGGCCTTTCCTTGGCCCCCAGCTTTCCGGCCCTGTCACCCAGCGCTCCCAGCAAGCTTGGCCACTGCCCAGGCTGCGGCTCTTAGTCCCATGTTGTCTCGTGGCATTATTTACTAGTTGATTGACTTTGCTTGAGTTTGTCTTCCCTCCAACTGGTTTGTTTCTTACTTTTAAAAATACGTATACCGATAGCTTTTTAAAGAAATTGTGGTGGGGGCGCCTAGGTGGCTCAGTTGGTTAAGCGTCCGACTTCGGCTCAGGTCGTGATCTCACAGTTCGTGAGTTCGAGCCCCGTGTCGGGCTCTGTCCTGACAGCTCAGAGCCTGGAGCCTGTTTCCGATTCAGTGTCTCCCTCTCTCTCTGCTCCTCCCTGCTCACACACTGTCTCTCTCTCTCAAAAATAAATAAAGATTAAAAAAAATTTAAAAAAATAAAAAAATAAATTGTGGTGCAAAGTACACATAATGTAAAACTTACCACATTAACCACCTTTAAGCCTGCAGTGGACTAGTGGTAAGTACGTTTACATTGTTGTACAGCCAACCTCCGGATCTCTTTTTGCCTCTTAAACTGAAAGTCTCTACCCGTTAAAAGACAACTATTGCCCCCACCCCAGACCCTGACAACCATCATTCCAGAATCTGTCTGTAATAATTTGAATTTGAATTTGAATATGCATCTAGGTACCTCACGTAAATGAAATGATTTCAGTATTTGTCTGTGACTAGCGTGTTTTACTCAGCATAATATCTGCAAGATTCACCCATGTTGTAGCGTGTCTCAGAATTCCCTTTGTCTACGCAAGCACTTTGCCCATTTTTTTATTGAGATATTTCTTTTGTGTTGTTGAGTTTGTGGGTGGTCTTTACGTAGTCTGCTAGTCTGTGTAATCCTTTATCTGTATGGTTTGAAAAACCATTCTCTCATGCATTCTGTAGAGTACATTTTCAGTCCGTTGATGTGTCCCCTGATGCACAGAAGTTTTAAAATTTTGAGATAGTCTTTTTGATCTATTTTTATTTTGGTTGCCTGTGCATTTTCTTGATTCGTACTTCTTTGGCTCATCCCCACACAGAGCTCAGCATGTATAGCGAAAAAACAAAAAGGATTCTCAAGTAGGAAAATGAGGCTGTCCTCTTGGCCAAGCAGAATGTATGTGGGGCTGGGGTGCGCGTGACTCCCCAGGAAAACCAGGGCTTTCTTAGGGTCTTAAAAAAAGCTGTATTTGTCTCAGGAGTAGGAATACGACTTCCTTGAGGGGCTGTTGTCCCTGGGGCCTGGGATGGGAAAGATAAAGTTGCAGTCAGTGTTCAGGGGTCTTGTCTCCCACAGAAAGATGCAAGTTTTCTGGAGTTGTCAGCTCCGTCAGCCTGCTGAGCCAGGGGGAGGCAAGGTGAAATTTGCGTGGGCTTTGGGAAGTCAGGGGTGCTCCCTATGTGCTCACAGGACTTTCTTTTGGTTCCAGGGGAGGATGAAGAGATGGCTGACCTGATGGAAGACACGGGTGTCAGGAGTGTGAGTACTTCCTCTGATGGGGGTGCTGGGCCCTCAGGGCAAAGCCTTGGGCTGACAGCTCTCAGCCATCTCTCCCCCGCCCACCTCCCACCCACCCCCGCCTGCCCTGCTTCCTGAATGCACAGGAGCGCCTTGAAGCTGTGCATAACAGATGGTCCAGAGGATGTGGTGTGCATGTACAGGGCACAATGTAATGGCCGACTGCTCTGTGGGGCGTAGGAGGGGGCCCAAGGCACCTGATGCTTCCGTGTTGGTGGAGTTGTCCAGCTGAAGGAAGAGAGACAGAGCCCTGTGTGTCTCTACCGAGGGCATGTGCTGGGCAGGCTGCAAAGGCAACAGCTGGCCTATGTGTTCCAAGGGCAGGTTCCTGCAGGGAGCCGTTGAGGAGTGCCAAGGGGCCCGTGCATCATCTCACCTAATCCTCACAAGAGACGGAACTCTATCCCCATTTCCAGAGGAGGCTTATCCTGCCCAAGTTCACAGGGGTTGTTAGATGCAGATGGGATTTAAACCATGGCCTTCCAGCCTCCTGAGCCCAAGAATTTAACCTTGGTATCTCCCAGGGTGGAGTGCAGCTTCTCACCTGCCCCACCTGAACCAGCAGGGTGATGTGGGCCCAACCCCTCACCGTCCTTCCCAAGCCTAGTGAACAGCACTTCTGAGGGCATCTAGGAGCAACGTCTTTCCTCTGCGTCCTCTCGGGGCCTGGCCAGCCCATCCAGCCTTCCTGGGTGTCCCCATTGGAGGACAGCTGCATAGGCGGGGATACAAAATTAGCAGTGCAGATGCAGGTACTGGGGTCCCATTTCGGCGTCAGCCTAACCTTTCAAACTCAGCTCCTCACCTGTGAATCTTGTGGAATTACTGGGTTGGCTTGATGAGATTGGACACGGCAAGTGCACAAGTATAGTTCCTGATGATCTTTCCCCCAGTTACTGCTTTCGTGAATGTCCTATTCACAAATGCCCTATCCCTGGCCAAATGCCCATCTTCCCACCAGGGCCAAAGAGGTACCTGGTTATCAGAGCATTGCACCCACGTAGAATTCCTGGGTGAAAATCAGACATAAAAGATCAGATAGTTATGGGGTCAGAGGGTAGCCGGGGGTCTGAGAGGCCTCTGATGCAGGAAGCCTCCTCTGAGTAGGAGCGTTGCACCAGCTAAGCTGAGGTCGGGGTTCCCAGACAGGTACTTGTTGCCCTGGGACAGGAGTTCTGTGTGAAGCAGGCAGATGAGATTGTGGTCACAGCCTGGGCTGGAACTTACTTCTGCACAGCCTGGTTGTGTGATCTTGGATAGTTCTTTACCCTCTCTCAGCCTTGGTGTTCCCATCTGAAAGTGGGGGATTGAGTGCTTGGCAGAGGACCTTTCCTGCTAGCATAGTTTGCAGTTGCTTTTACTATGAACATTAATGATGATCGTGTACCCTTGTTAATGAAATTTGTGCACCACGTTATAGAAGAAACATCAGAAGCTCAAGCATCAGAAAGAGGCTGACGATGAGGAGCTGGAGATGCCCCCTCAGTACCAAGGTGAGACTTCCACTCTTCCCTCTTGGGACACTGTGTTCCCTGTCCCCTGCATTAGACAGGGCAGTGGCAGGCAGAACCACAAGTTTGCATGGCATGGCCCGATTGTAGTGAAGTCAGCACCAACAAAGATTGGCTGATCTGTCTCCCAAGACTGGTGTGGGGGCTGAGAATGTTTGGGATGAAGAAGAGTCTGGGGGGATCTGTGCATGGAACCCCCAGCCCTTCTAGGGAGCCCCTGAGCCCCATCTCTGTCCCACCCACTTAGGCCTTCCGTGAGGCTTGCAGCCCACCCCTTGTTTTCCTGGGAGGTGTCTGTCTCTCTTGTCCAGCCCTGAGTCAGGCAAGGTTTGGGAGATCACTTCAGCCTGTGTTGAGGGTGGCAGCTGGGAGGGTCAGTGATGGGTCTGCCCGGGGGATTCCCCTATACATTTGTCTCTGGTCCCCTAAGCTGTTCCTTTTCCTGCAGCAGCTGCTAAAGACACCAGTGTGGCTGCCAAATGCCAGGGGAGGCCTCTGTTACTCACCTCTGCCTCCTTCCCCTGAGGGCAGCCCCTGTAGCAGAACCCTGCTATATATCTGGAGGTACAGGGGCTCCTGTAGAAAGTCCCCAATCCCAGGGGCTCCTGGGCGGCTCAGTCAGTTAAACATCCGACTCTTGATTTCAGCTCAGGTCGTGATCCCAGGGTCGTGGGATCGAGCCCTGTATCAGGCTCCGTGCTGAGTGTGGAGCCTGCTTGAGATTCTCTCTCCCTCTGCCCCTCTCCCCTGCTCACACGTCGTATGCACGCGTACTCTCAAAAATTAAAAAAAAAAGCACGGTCTCCATTCCCAGCAGCAGGTATGTTCTCAGAGCCTTAAGGCATCCTAACCCAGCTGGAGAGCTTCACGGCTCCCCACTCTGTGGCCCCATGGGCCAGGGCCTAGTTTACCTGCTCTGCTTTGAGGTGGTGTGGTGCAAAACCAGATGATGTGGAGGAGGCCTGGGTTCAAGACTGCCGGCTCTTAGCTCTGTGGCTAACTTGGCCCAGTCCTGCTGCTTCTCTGAGGTTCTAGTTTCTCATCTGTAAAAAAAAAAAAAAAGTGTTATTCATCTGGCTCATCTAAAAAGAGTCCTCCTGAGTCATCCGTGAGTGTATTGAAATCCGGACCGGAAATAACAAGTGACCTTGGAAGCACCTGGATTTCTGTAACCACAGTTTTCGTGTCTGTACAATGGGACAGGAGCTGCCTTTCTTTCCCAGTGTTGTTGTGAAGCCTGAATGAGATCAAGCTCGAAGTACCTCATTTTATAGACAAACTTAAAAGATCCAGAAATTAAGAGACTTGCTGAGGTTAGAGCTGGTAGTGGTAAATCAGGGAGTCGAACCTGGGTCTGTCTGACTTCAAAGCCTGTGTTCTTTTCTCCTAGGACAAACGGAACAGATTTAGCTTTGGAGACTGGGGTGGTTCATGTTAGTGGAGAAGGTGTATGTCCTCAGAGGTCATTGGTAGGTCTGTGTGGCTTCAGGTCAGCCTGAGGAGCCCACTGGTCTTAACTGTTAAGCCACTAGACAGTCCCTTCTTGAGGAAGGTCTTTGTCCTTGGTTGGTAGGGGACAGAGCCATTGCTAGCCTTGATTTCTCTGCTCCCTGGAGGCTCTGTAAAGACAAGGTACCCACTGCCTTCTCCCAGGAGGAAACTGCCCTGGCTTTGCCTGATTCATGGTCTCTGTGTTCCCCCTCTAGCCGGAGGCTCTGGTATCCATCGCCCTGTGGCCAAGAAGGCTATACCTGGGGCCGAATACAAGGCCAAGGTAAGAGCCATGGGTAGGGACAGAGCCTCTGGGAAAGGATGAGGGTAGCTGTGCCCATCACCCTTCTGGAGAGCCACCTTTGTGGAGCCAGACTCAGGCCACACCGAGGGGCACACTGAGGTCTTGTTAGCATTTAAAGTCCATGCCTTTGTTGGTTGGCATTCCTGAACTACAGGAGCCCTTTGGTGCCACCAGGGCACAGAGTGAAGGGGAGGACATGGGGTCTGTTAAGTCAGGGGCAGGGAGGAAGGGGAACCCTGTACTCCTAGTTGACTCTCTCTCTCTGGCTGAGCAGAAAGCAAAGGGTGACGTGAAGAAGAAAGGTCGGCTCGACCCCTACGCCTACATCCCCCTCAACAGAACCAAGCTCAACCGAAGGTACAGTATTGTGCGGGGTCTGGCTGGGGCAGTGGGGGTGGGGAGCTCAGTGCTCCAAAGAGGGGAGGGCCTTATTCTCAGTAAACTCTCAACTTAATTGCTCCAGTGTCTTCCAGGTTTTTTTAATTTTTGCTTTCTAATGTGCACCTTCATGTAGTTGGTGCCCACATGCGTTATTGACTTGAACTGCTCTTGTAAGTAGGACAGCACCTGTGCCCAGGCAGCACCCTTTCTCCCCAGTTCCCGCTAATGCTGGGGGAGCCATTGGTCAGCATTATGGGAAGAGAGACCACCTGTCTTCAGGGAGATGTGACCCTCTGTTCCTTGTTCCTGCAGGAAGAAGGTGAAGCTGCAGGGCCAGTTCAAAGGCCTGGTGAAAGCTGCCCAGCGAGGGTCCCAGGTGGGACACAAACTCCGCAGAAAGGATCATCGGCCCTAAAGCCTCGAGGCCCCCAGAGCTGCCCTGGGACCCAGTGTAAGGTCTCTCTGCAGCTTCCAAGCTGCTTTGACATCAGTTCCAGATACTGAAGGTTCTGGCAGAGCCTGGACTCGGAATGACTTGCTGGACAGGGCTTGGCTTCCAGAGAGGCACCCAGGATTTTGGAAGCTCCAAATAGGAGCCGCCCTTTAGAGATGTCCCTAAGGCCTGGAGATGGGAATGTGGCCTCGCTGCTTGTGAATCGGCCAATGAGGCAGCTGTGCTTTCTGCCCAGAGCAGCCATGCGCACCAGAGCAGACGGTTTCCTGTTTCTTCTAACCGCTTATAGCCACATGGCACTTAGCCTGGCTGTGGTCTGGGTGTGGAAGATTTGCTGTGATCAGATGTAGAATAAACATGGACTGCCATGCATTTTCCCTAGAAACACTGTGTTTTATCACCTGCCCCTCCATGGACAAGAACTGTGTCCAGTTACTGGCAGCAGTGGCTTGACCTCTTCTTTTCCAGTCCCAGCATCCAGTCTAAGGCATAGCAGGTAGCCCTAGGTCAGGCCTTAGAACTTGCCCACCTATGTCAGGAGGTTTCCCTGACTTCACTTACTGTCTCAGTCAGAAAGTGACATTTGGAGGGGCAGGAGGGGCAGTGAATGCTCTGGGGCTGGTCTGTAGAGACAGAATAGGAAGGAAGCAGAGGCTGCCCCAGGTTGCCCCTAGGCACAGGTTTCCTCGGCAGCTTTGTTCGTTGATTCACTGAAGTTCATTGGTTCACTGAGCCCCTCTGAGTGCCGAGTGCAGCCTGGTCACCCACCTCCCTGATCATCACATCCTGTTTTTCCCAGACAAATAGACAAGCTGTGGAAAGAGCAGCATGATTCTCACCATCCAGCTTTGTTGGTCTGGAGCATTGCTCCTGAGGTCACTTTATCGGCCATGGTACCCCTGTGTGTGCTTTCCCAACAGGCATCAAGAAGCAAGGAACCCCAGGGCTAGTCCCCCATCCCCAGTAGGAAGAATTGTCCCCTGGCATTTGATCCATAGTTTTTCTCATCTCAAATTCTCCCCATTTGACATGAGACACCCCACCCCCTCCAGCACACATGCTCAATAGTTTCCATTCTAGTTTCATGCCCTTGGCTCTGATAATGCTCCCAGGAGGCCCTGTGCACAGTTCCGTTCATCCTCCAAGGGAGCTCTAGTCTTGACTTGATCCATTGACCCCCAAATTCGAGCATTTCCTCCCACTGAATCTGGAACGAAGAAGTGGAGAGGAACCACACTTCACCCAGAGGTGGCGCTCTTTACATGCCTTGTTCACAAAGTCTGGGCCTGGAGAGCCAGGAAGGTGGTCTAACCTTAATCCCCATGGTTACTCTTATGGACAAATCAGGCCTATCCTAGCCCTTTCTTATTTCCTTTCTCAGGAAATTAGCCACATGCAGTAGGACACTCCATGAAGTAGGAGGAGCCGGTTGTGCTTACTATAGTATGCTTTCCAAGGACTTTTGTTTTCTTCCAAAGGTAGAGCTAGGGCAGGTGACCCAGAAAGACTGGTCTTGGTGATGTGGTGAATTCCATACTCTTTTGGAAGTAGACTTCGGATGCACATTACCTCGAAGCAGAGGCAAGAATTGATCTGTCCCAGAGACCTAAGGTGCTGGAAACATTTGTTGTGAAAGTCAGTGCTGCTTTTGTCCCCACAGTGGGGGTGATGAAGGAGAATCAGGAGTATTTATCAATGCAAGGCTCATTCAATTTCAGGACCACTAGAAAATCTGAGGGTCTCCACCAAGGTCCAGATGCACTACTTTAATTTTATTACGCTTTTGGCAGGTCAGAATCAGACTTATTCCAGCTTTCTTTTCTGGGGTCCACCTTCGATTCCTTCTCAGAAATGGGAGACAGAGCATGCCCTGCCTGGCCGCACTGAAACAGCCACCCTGGTGTTGGCTGAGGACGTGGGCAGTGTTGGGGATCTACAAAGGCGGTCCATTCATGGCCCCCATCCTGACGCCTCTGCACACAGGTGGGTCCGATCACACCAACCTCACCCCTTCCTGGGAAGTGCAGCTTCCTGGGATCGAGGCAGCTGGCCTGATGGTGGCTGTCATCTTACCTCCACTGTCTCATTTGCAAGCCCACCTCAGTCCACATGCTTCATCCTGTTTTCCGGCGTCGTTTGCAACATGTGAGAAAATTACCTCCGGTGTCCAAGTAGTCTCTGTTTTCTCTCTTCATTGTTGCTTACGTTCCATCACAGGGTAACTTAGGAAATTAGAAGGTATTCTCTACTTCACTATAAAAGTACTAAAGAATCACAGAGCATTTGGGAAAAAAAAACCAGACAAATAAAAGCAAGAGCTAGACTCCTTCCACCAAATTCTCACTGTTAATCTTTGTACATCTGACTCTGAAACAACACAGATTTGAATTGCATGGGTCCACTTACACATGGGTTGTTTTTGATAACTACAGCACAGTACTATAAATGTATTTTCTCTTCCTCATGATGTTATGAATGGTATTTCCTCTAGCCTTATTGTAAGAACACAGTATATAATATATATACCAAATATGTGTTATCGGTAAGGCTTCTGGTCAACAGTAGGCTATTAGTAGTTGAGTTTTGAGGGAGTCAAAAGTTATATGTGGATTTTGAACTGAAGGGGGGTCAGTGCCCCAATCCCCACATTGTTCAAGGGTCAGCTATATCAACTGTACATTTCATTCCTGTTTTTTTATGTGCAAGGCTTTTTTAAATACAAAAACAGTGTTTTTCTTTTTTTTTTTTAAGTGTTTATTTTTGAGACAGAGAGCATGAACGGGGGAGGGTCAGAGAGAGAGGGAGGAACAGAATCCAAAGCAGGCTCCAGGCTCTGAGCTGTCAGCACAGAGTCCCACGCGGGGCTCTAACCCACGGACCGTGAGATCATGACCTGAGCCGAAGTCGGACACTTAACCGACTGAGCCACCCAGGTGCCCCAAAAAACCAGAGTTTTTAAATACAAGTATACATTCTAAATTTGCACTTGACTATCACAAACTTTTTACCCTACCAATATAAACACTTCATAAACGTTTTCAAATGCCTGGTTTAAACACCCACCAGTGAACGTAGGTCAGTTTATTTACAAAGAATCTGTGAGTCCCTAAGTATGTTGTTCTTTGACGTACACAGGGACTTAATGCCATCACTAGATGCTGGATCATGTGCAGAGCAATATTTAGAAAGTGACATGATGACTGTTCTTTGTTCTATTTTTGCTATACATTAGTGTAAATAGACAGATGACTGTACTCCAGAAAATAACCCTGATTTGGGGCACCATAAGCTCGCTTGCCATTTCCTGAAATCATGCTTACTATAGCTTCTGCCGTCAGAAACATTTATCAAGCTGTTAGAGAGGCTGGCCACGTCATCCGGGGCCAGGGCTACAGTGGCAGAAGGTGTTCTCCCATTCCAAGTCCCATTGATCGGTCGTGGAAGTGCCTAGAACAGGATTTTGAGGTCAATAATCGGTAAATATTGATTGAGAATGCTGGGGGGTGGGGTGGGTATGGTGGCAAGCTCAGGCTGCATACTCCTTCCTGGGCTGAGGTCTGGATATCAGCTGTGCAAGTCTAAAATCAGAGTTCGTTGTGTTCAGAGAGGAAGAAAGTGACTCACAACAGGCCTAGGCGAAATTGTGATTTATTAACGTGTAATGAGAAATGTAACTGCTAAGGGGCTTGAGACTGGCGCGTGGTGACTGCTCAGCACACAGTCCCCTGCACAGGAAGTCAGAATCAGAGGCTTTAGTGAGCATGGGACAGGGCACAGGGAATCATGGGAGTGGTAATTGGCAACGTCTCTGACGTAGGACAGTGTTCTGTTCTGTCTGTAGGATAGACCTGCCCGTCGGGTCCCCCTCTATTCAGGTTAGTGCCAGATCCTCTGTCGTGTCCTCTAGACTCTTCAGAGCCACTTGCCTGCTGTTCAGAAGCTTTTCTGAGATTTCCTTCAGCTCCGGGTTCCTTCACATGCAGGCATGCCTGGATTGAATTTCCAAACCCAACTCTTTTGGCTGTCACCAGGGAGACATCCTGTTCTCTCTGGGGCCTTGTGTAGATAACTAATCCTGTCTGTCTGTCGTGTGTAGACTTGAAGGGTTTAACTTCTAGAGGGCAGCTTGATTTCCAGATTCCAGGGATGTTACCCTGTAGACCCAAAGGTAGCTATTACAGAGCTGATAGGATTTTAGGGCAGAGTTTCACAGAAGACCTGAGGCATTGATGACAGATAGATGGGTTTGCGGGATGGTGCCAGGAATAGCCTGGACCTCCTTCTGGCCCCTCCTGCTTTTACAAGCTCTTCAAGAGTCTTGCTTTGAACCAGAACTGTTGCTGTGCCATAGATTTTGGACTTGAGGCCTCTGAGCCTGAAATACATACACAGCTGATTGCTTGGGACCAGCCCTCAGTTGTAAATAAGCTCATAAAAATGACGAGGTGCAGTGTTACCTGAGATTTTACACGGCTGTGCATAATGATTGGGTCCCTGTGTGATAACACTTATCGAAAATTGCCTTCCTTAACCTTTCCAGCAGGTGGGGTATACCTCCAGAACACAAATAATCAGCCAGCAAAACTGACATCTAGTATTTATTCTGAAGAAAGTCCTTCCCTGCCCACACGAGGACTATCACAGGGGCCACGTGGATCCTCTCCCTCAGGACTTCACACACGGGGCACAAGCATACCTGATCCACACCCGCCAGGTTTAAATCTCTGCAGGTCCAGATTACCACCAAATGCAACCACGTGTACTATCTCTCCATCCCCACAACGGTGGCGTGATGATTAACCGCTGTCATTTTCATGATCCGTCACAGCTGAGAACCCAAAGGCAGCGTTAAGTCAGCGGAAAAGGTAGTTATTAGGCCTCCAGAGTTCAAGCCCATGCTGCTGCACCTTCATAGCTTAGCCCCCGGGGAGAACACAGTGTTGCAAGCAGGCTTAGCTGTGCATTTCAAAACACCGCCTGCAGTTGGGACACCAGAGTCTGTTTCCTTTCCCTTCATCACCTTGTGGGCTCTTTACTCCCCAAAGCTCTGTCGCTCTGGGATTAAAACCAATTACAGAACAGGCTTCTTTGTACTTGGCGAGAGGAGGGTGGAGTTGTACCAGGACTGACTTTCTTGACAGCCACCAGGGGCAGGGCAAGGCAGGGCAGGGCTGCTTGCTGGATATTCCTTCCTCTCTTTCCTCTCCTTCCTCTTCCCCTTTCAGCAGACTGTGGAGCTGCTCTGCACGTCTTGCCTTTCTTCCTTTCTGCCGTTTTCTTCTACCCTATTCCTTGTCCACTTCCTCAGCTCTCCCTCCCTCCCTGTCTCTGCTTCTCTACACACACACACACACACACACACACTTGCATTGTGCCTTTGTTCTGAGCAAAGGACTTCCTTCAGAAAGGCATTTTGTGAGATGGGATACAGTAATAAGCCAGGCAGACAGGATCTTTGCCTTCATAAAGTTTATGAGGAGGGAACGGGTAAAATAAAGAATAAATAAAACATGTGATTGGAATAGTGCTTTGTGGATGCCTTGAATGGACCTAATTTGGATGAGGAGGACATGGTGGGGGGGCACTCTTGGAGTAAATGATGTTCGTCTAAGACCTGAAGCGTGAGCAGGCTTTAGGTTAACTCATTTGCCTCAATGATCCAGGCTCCGAAATTTCTAGGTCCCGGACCTAAGGGCAACAATATGGTTGGAAGGTGGGTTTAGGCCAGGACCTGTCTGGAAGTTCTGCTGCCTACCAGGCTTACTGTTTCACTTAGATTGTGTGTGTGGATGGGTGGTGGTGTGGCTAAATCTCTCACCTACTTTTGGCTCCTGCTCCAGACAAACGAATAGCACATGCAGAGGCCCTGGAGCCAAGAAGAGTTTGGCCCCTTCAAAGAACTAGCAGGAGGGGCGCCTGGCTGGGTCAGTCGGTAGAGCGTGCAAATCTTGATCTCCGGGCTGTGAGTTGGAGCCCTACGTTGGGTGGAGAGAGTACTTAAGAACAAAATCTTTAAAGGGGCACTGGGTGGCTCAGTCGGTTAAGCATCTGACTTCGGCTCAGGTCATGATCTCACGGTACGTGAGTTCGAGCCCTGTGTCGGGCTCTGTGCTGACAGCTCAGAGCCTGGAGCCTGCTTCAGATTCTGTGTCGCCCTCTCTGCCCCCGCCCCCCCCCCCCCCCCCACTGCTAGCACTCTCTTTCTCAAAAATAAATAAACATGAAAAGGATATTTAAAATAAATAAATAATAAATAAAATCTTTAAAAACAAAACAAACAAAAACCAAAGAATTGGCAGGAAGCCAGGGTTGCTGGACCAGAGGAGCAAGGTGGAGAGTGGGACAGCTGAAGGCTAGAGAAGCGGCTGCTGGTGGTGTTTCACAGGGTCTTGAATTAGCCCAACTCAAACGGGTGTTGGAGGGGAGGGAGGGGTAATGCCTGAACTGACTTGCTTTTTTTTTTTTTTTTTTTTTTTTTTTTAAGATCACTGGCTGCCACACGAGTCATAGATTGGAACAGGGCAAGAGGACACAGGAGGCCCACTGGGAAGCTGCTGCTACAATCCAACAAGGGATGGTGCATGTGGTGGGTGGTGGGTGGTGGGGCCGTGGCGGAGATGGTGGGAAGTGGCTGTACATGGTATGAAAACTGCAACCTGAAGTTCAGTGCTGTTAGTGGAGGGGTCTTCAGCTTTGGGAGAAAGAAGCCGGGCCTCTTGTTTACTGGACCACAAAGGCTGGACAAAGTTCAGTCATTGGTCCCCTTTCATTCAGTGCCCATCATGTCAGGCATTGCACTGTCCAAGGCACTTCAGATACACGAAAGAACAAAACAACAGAACTCCAGTTTTCGTGGGAGGATCAAACAAAATAAATATGGAATTTTAGCATGTTAGTGATAAGGGTTCTAGAGAATTATAAAGCAGAAAAGGGGATAGGGAGTACTGGATGGAAGAGAGGATGGTTTCAACTTTCAATTGGGCAATCAGAGACGGTGTTTAAAGACTTGAGGAATTGAGACTTTATATAACTCCTCAAGATGGAGGAAACAGCAAGTACAAAGGCCCTGAGGTAGGCATGTGCTGTCAGCTCAGAGCCTGACATGGGGCTTGAACTCACAAACCATGAGATCATGACCTGAGCCAAAACCAAGAGTCAGATGCTTAACCGACTGAGCCACCCAGGCATCCCTGTGAGGACTTTTTTTTTTTTTTAAGGATTTTATTTCTTTTAAGCAATCTCTACACTCAACGTGGGACTCAAATTAATGACCCTGAGATCAAGAGTCGTATGCTCGGGGCGCCTGGGTGGCGCAGTCGGTTAAGCGTCCGACTTCAGCCAGGTCACAATCTCGCGGTCTGTGAGTTCGAGCCCCGCGTCAGGCTCTGGGCTGATGGCTTGGAGCCTGGAGCCTGTTTCTGATTCTGTGTCTCCCTCTCTCTCTGCCCCTCCCCCGTTCATGCTCTGTCTCTCTCTGTCCCAAAAATAAATAAAAAAAAAAAAAAGTTGAAAAAAAAAAATTAAAAAAAAAAAAATTAAAAAAAAAAAAAAAAAGTCGTATGCTCTTCTGACTGAGCTAGGTGGTCCCTTATAGACTACTGTGAAGACTTTAACTTTTCCTCCCAATGGAAAGGGGAGCCATTGGATGATTGTGAATGTAGGGGGTTACATGACCTGGAGAGGCCATCATCTGAGATGGGGAAAACTGCAAATGGAGCATTTGGGGGCAGGAAAGGCAGGAGTTCAGTTTTAGACATCCTGAGTTTGAGACGGCTCTTAGACATCCAAATGGAGATGGACCAGCTGGTGATAGGAATCTGGAACTCAGGAGGGTTCCTGCATGGGTGTATACACTTGAGAGTTATGTGTGCACGTGTGTGTGTTTCAAGCAAATAGACTGGGATATCAACAAGTGGGTGAGTGCAGAAAGAGAAGAGAACATTTCCAACGCCTGAGCTTGGGATACCCCAACATTAAAAGCAGATAGATAAGGAAGAACAGCCAGTGAGGCAGAAAAAACAAACCAACAAGACAAAACAAAAAAATGGCCTTCTGGAGAACTAAGTAAAGATAACGTTTCAAGAAAAGAGAGTTATCAGCTTTATCAGATCTACTGAGAGGTCAGGTAAGATGACAAGTACTGGATTTGGTAACATGAAGGTCATTGGTGAGGAGTTCTGGGAATCGGCAGCTCAGCCCAAACTGCTCTCTGACACTGACCTAAAAAAGTAGGATGGGGGCACCTGGGTGGCTCAGTCGGCAAGCATCCGACTTCGGCTCAGATCATGATCTCACAGTTGGTGAGTTCGAGCCCCATGTCAGGCTCTGTGCTGACAGCTCAGAGCCTGGAGCCTGCTTTGGATTCTGTCTCCCTCTCTCTGTCCCTCCCCACTCACACTCTTTCTTTCTCTGTCTCTCAAAAAATAAAAACGTTAAAAAAAAAAAGGATGGAACATTTAAAGAGACAAACTCAAAAGCAACAAAGAGCTAGCTGGAGAGTGAAGACTTAGTCAACCACGCCCTAAGAGTAGACAGGACCTTGAGAGGAAAGCCCAGCAAAAGGGGAACTTAGGCTGGGGTGGGTGGGCAGTGGTGCAAAGTAGGAAGAGTCTGTTTTAAGGCTGAAATGGTCTTTTGGTGGTTTCATGGGATTAAGGAAACAGAAGTTGGAGTTTGGGAACCACCAAGAGTGGAAACCCAAATAAATTACACATGCACACCTTCGTCTGGGACCCTAATGGGCGACAACCTAGGTGTAGGTGTACATCTAAAGCATGTCACACGTGTTTGCAAACTACTGTCAGGTCGTCTGGGTGGTCCAGGGAATCTTGAGGCCAGGACTTGGATTTAGGTGTTTCTGGATTGCTAGTGTCCCCGGGAATTTTGCAGAAACAAACATGGCAACATCATCCTAGTTCCAAATGATTTCTACCACTAAGTTTTCAAATACAATATCCGGTATTCAATTAAAAATAACCGGGCATACTAGGAGATAGTAAAGTATGAGAGAAAATGTCGAAACAATAAACAACAAGAACATACCACAGGCAATCTGTTTACACCTCTATGATCTCACTCGTCACACTCTGTTGTTATTAGTTGTGACCCCTTTTTGATGGGGAACATCTCTTGGTTGCTTCTCCAGCATCCATTCCATACTTTTCGCTTCCCAACACTCTTGATTTCAGTTCTGGTAATAAAGGGGTACTGGAGAGGCTGACCAGCTCTAAGAGTGGGGCACGTGAACTAGCCACCTAGTCTCTCTTCTTGTCCCCAGGATTGATTCAGGGGTGAGAATGTAAGGCAGTCCAATGGGTGAATTCCAGCCCTTTTGAAAAATGCTGATACACAGAACCATACTCTTGGATGAGGAAGCATGTCCCTCTGGGAGCTGCTGGCTACAGGATGAAACCCACCCCACACAAGACCAAACAGAGAAATGGAAAGAAATCAGGTCTTCGGTAACATTGGTAAGCTGCTAAATCAAAATTCATCTGAAGTTAGACCTGCCTCTAGGGCAGCAGTGTCTGACAGAAATATAATGCAAGTCATTTATGTAACTTATGTAGTGACCATGTTAAAAAGTAAGAAGTGGATGGCGCCTGAGTGGCTCAGTCGGTTAAGCGGTTAAGCGTCTGACTTCGGCTCAGGTCACGATCTCATGGTTAATGAGTTTGAACCCTGCGACGGGCTCTGTGCTGACAGCTCAGAGCCTGGAGCCTGTTTCAGATTCTGTCTCCCTCTCTCTCTGCCCCTCCCCTGCTCACACTCTCTCTCTCAAAAATAAACATTACAAAAAAAGTTAAAAAAAAAGTGAAATTAATTTTAATAATATCTTTTATTTAACCTAACACCCAAAAGAGTATCATTTTAACATATACTAATATACTATTAATAAAATATCTTACATCCTGTTATTTATGCTAAGTATGAAGTCCTGTGTGTACACTCAACCCATCTCAATTTGGACGACCTATATTTCGAGTGTTCAATTGCCCGGTGTGGCTAGGGACTACCAAACTGATACCACAGCTCTGGAATTCTCTTTTATTGAACCACTAAATTCCCTTAGGGTAATTTCAACAGCTTTATTGATATATGATTTATACGCCATAAAATTTACCCATTTCAAGTGTACAGTTCTATGGTTTTTAGTAAATTTATAGATTGTGCAACCATTACCCACCTCTAATTTGGGAACGTTGCCATCACCCCAAAAAGTTCTCTCATGCCCCTTTGGTGTTACTCTCTGTTCCCTTGCACAGCCCCGCGTGATCACTAGTCTTTTTTCTGTCTCTGTAAATTGTCCTTTTCTGGATATTTCACGTAAATGAAATTCTATAATAGGTAGCCTTTTGCTTCCGACGTCTTTCACAGCATTTTTGAGATTTGTTCATGTGTGGCATGCGTCAGTATTCCATTTCTGTTTATTACTGCCAAGTATTCCTAGTATGACTATACACACATTTTGTTTCTTTCCCCACCAGTTGATAGTCATATGGATTGTTTCCAGTTTGGAGTTATGACTAATGCTGCAAAGAGCATTAACGCCCAAGTATTCGTGTGCACATATGTCCCTCTATGTCTTGAGTAGAGTTTTAGGAGTGGAATTCCTTGGTCATATGCTAGGTTTATGTTTAATATTTTAAGGAACTGACAAACAGGGGCACCTGGCTGGCTCATTCGGAAGAACATGTGTCACTTGATCTCTAGGTCATGAGTTCAAGCCCCATGTTGGGTGTACAGTTCACTTTAAGAAAGAAAGAGAGAGAGGGAGGGAGGGAGGGAGGAAGGGAGGAAGGAAGGAAGGAAGGAAGGAAGGAAGGAAGGAAGGAAGGAAGGAAGGAAAAAAGGAAGGAAGGAAGGAAGGAAGGAACTGCCTAACTATTCAAACTGTTTTGCAGAGTAGCTATTTTACATTCCCACCAGCGTGTCTGAGGACTCCTGTCTTTCCATATCCTTGCCAACAGTTGGCATTGTCTGTCTTTTTTTAATAGCCTTCTAGTGGGTGTATACTGGAATCTCACTGTGGTTTTAGGTTGCATTTTCCTAGTGACTAATGACATCAAGCATCTTTTTGTGTACTTATTGGCCATTTGTGTATCTTTAGTGAAAGGTCCACTCAGATCTTTTGCCCAAGTTTTAATTAATTAATTTTTTGGTATTTTATTTTCTTAGTGATATCTTTGTTTATAACAGCTTTATTGAGGTATAATTCACATACCATAAAACTCGCCTTTATAAAGTATACAATCTAGTGTTTTTTTAGTATATTCACAATGTTGCACAACCATCCCCACTATCTAATTCCACAAATTTCCATCACCTTAAATAGGAAACCTGTACCCGTTAAGCAGTCATTCCCCATGCCCTGCTTCCCCTCCCCCCCATCCCCTGCAATCTACTTTCTGTCTTTATGGATTTGCCTAATTCTGGGCATTTCCTATAAATTGAACCACAGATGTGGCCTTTTTGTCTGGCTTCTTTCACTGAGCGTCCTATTCTCAAGGTTCATCCATGTTGTACCATGTGTCAGTGCTTCATTCCCTTTTATGGCTGGATGACATTCCACGTGTGCCTATACCGCATTCTGTTTGTTCACTCATCAGCTGGTAGGCATTTGGGTTGTTTCCGCTTTGGGGCTATAACAGATAATGCTGCTGGGAACACTGGTGTACAAGTTTTTGTGTGAATGCATGCTTTCAGTCCTCTTGGGTCCTGGACTTGCTGGGTCATACGCTAACTTCATGCTCCACTTTTTTTTTTTTTTATTTTTTATTAAATTTTTTTTTTAAACGTTTATTTATTTTTGAGACAGAGACAGACAGAGCATGAACAGGGGAGGGTCAGAGAGGGGGAGACACAGAATCTGAAACAGGCTCCAGGCTCTGAGCTGTCAGCACAGAGCCCGATGTGGGGCTCAAACTCACGGACCGCGAGATCATGACCTGAGCCGAAGTCGGCTGCTTAACCGACTGAGCCACCCAGGCGCCCCCATGCTCCACTTTTTAAGGAACTGGCCAAACTCTTTTCCAAAGCAGTTCCACGGTTTTGCATTCCCACCATCAGTGTGCAGTTCCACGGTTTTGCATTCCCACCATCAGTGTATAAGGGCTCTAATCTCTCCGCATCCATGCCAACACTTACTATTATTGTTGTTCTTGTTATTGCTATTATTACTCCAGGCAACGGGCACTCCTTTTTTTCATTGTGGTAGAATATGCATAACATAACATTTACTGTCTTAACAAGGTCAGTGGCATGACGTACACTCACTTTGGTGTGCACCCGTCACCACCATCCACCTCCAGAACCTTTGCATCCCAAACTGAAGCCACACACCCATCATACGATAACTCCCCATGCCCTGCTCCCTCCAGCCCCTGGAGGCCATCATTCCACTTTCTGTCTCCATGAATTCGCCTGCCCTACATATCTCACATAAGTGGCATCATGCTACATTTGTTCTTTTATGACTGGCTTACTTCACTTAGCATACCGTCCTCAGATTCCATCCATGTTATAGCATGTGTCAGACTTGCCTTCCTTTTTAAGGCTGGCTAATATTCCATGGCACGTACACACCACATCTGCTTATCCATTTATCTGCCGATGGGCATTTGGGTTGCCTCCACCCTTTGGCGATTAGAATAATGTTGTTGTGAACACGGGTATGCAAATATCTATTTGGGTCCCTGCTTTAGGCTTTTTTTTGATTTGGGGCATGTACCCAGAATTGGAATTGCTGGATCATCTGGTAATTCTGTTTAATTTTTCTGAGGCTTGGAGCCACTTCTACAGGGCAGTGGCCACCACGTAAGGACTCTCGGCCCCCGAAGTTCCTACCTGACACTTGTGTTGGACTGTTTAGCTTTTAGATGATTTTTCCTTTGTGTGGAAACCACTAATCAACCATGTTTTAAAACGGTTTTATTTGCAATGTACTCTCATTATTCAGAAAGGAGAAAGGGAACATCCCCTTGAAGGACCCGGGTTTAGAGGACAGCACTAAACACTAAGCAGCAGCAGCTCAGGGGAGCTACTCATTGATTCGTTCCTTCTCTGCACTCTCCCTGTGCAGCCAGCGTTCTCCTGGCTAAAGGCTGTGTGGCGTCCAGCAAGCCCTGACCTCTTGGGAACTGTGAGCAGCTATCATTTCAGTGGTTGTAGATTACTGATCTGTTGGTTTCACTACACCTGTATAAAACCAATATCCCAGGTAACATTTTAAAACACCCAGCCCATCTGCTCTGATAGCACAGAGCCTGCTTGGGATTCTCTCTCTCTCTCTCTCTCTCTCTCTCTCTCGCCCGTCCTTTGCTCATGTGCGTGCTCTCTCTCTCTAAATAAATAAATAAGCTTTAAAAAATAAATAAATAAAACACCCATCCCCGTCCTCGGAACCCAGAGAAACGGGTCAGCTGATTTTCAAACCAGGAGTTTCCAGGGAACCCGACATTGCCAGAAAAGTAGGTTCTGGTTAAAAGTGAAACGTAGGCACCTTTCACCCTGGGTACTCTTAAATCAACCCCTTTCCTCCTCCTGTGAGCCTGGGAAATGGTTTGGCAGAGCAAATAATACTTTCTTGGGGATAGTATGGTGCTAAGGGGAGGGAGCGGCTACAAAGTCATACATGGTAGTGATCGTAATACTAGTAATACTAACTGCCATTGTTGTAAAAACGACCACTGCAGAATGTCCCCTGAGGCAATATGCTGAGAACCCCTGAGTCAGGGTGACCGACTGCCCTGGTTTGCCTGGGACTAGGGGGGTTTCCCAGGACACGGGACTTCCGATGCTAAAACCAGGAAAGGTCCAGGCACATTGTGATAACTGGTCATCTAAGTCCAGTTTGGGGGGGTGCTTGGGTAGCTCAGTCAGTTGAGCATCTGACTCTTGATTTTGGCCCAGGTCATGATCTCACAGTTTGTGAATTTGATCCCTGCATCGGGCAGGAATAGTGCAGTGCCTGCTTGGGATTTTCTCTCTCTCTCTCTCTCTGCCCCTCCCCTGCTTGTATACTCTCTCTCTCTCTCTCTCTCTCTCTCAAAATAAATTAATTAAAAATAAATACATACATAAATATATAAGTCAATCAGTCAATCCAGTCTCCTGCCTGTGAGCTGGTTATCCTAACTTGACTGGTTAGCCTACTTCTCTATTCCCCAGAGGTCATATCCTCGGAGATAATATCTAACTCATACATTGGTTTTAAGGATCAAGTAAAACATCTGTAAAGCATTAAGCTCAGCACATGGCATATATTAACTACAAATAAATGTTAGGTATCATTAGCTAAACTCCTATCTAACTTTGCAAGTTTTGTATGTTCTTTTGGGGAGACAGCAGTTTTTATTTATTTAGGTGTATAGCCCATCTACGTCCACGAATTTATGTAATAAAAGCCAAATATACAGCAGGACTGCTAGAGAAGAAAATATTAAAACCACACAGTAGAAGAGAGAAAAGAATGAACCCCAAATCCAGGCTAACAGGTATCTATAGGTGTGTGTTCAGTGGGTCTGGATTATGAGGGAGTGGCCATCGTTTACTTGGGGCTGGGAAGGTGATCACCAGGTTTCAGCTGACTCTTCCTTCCCTGCTTAGAACAGATCCTGAGAGGCGCCTGGGTGGCTCAGTCAGTTAAGTGTCAGACTCTTGATTTCAGCTCAGGTCATGATCTCATGGTTTGTGGGTTCAAGCCCTGCATTGGGCTCTGTGCTGACAGTCTGGAGCCTGCTTGGGATTCTCTCTCTCCCTCTTTCTCTGCCCCTCCCCCAGTTGCTCACTCTCAAAAAATGAATAAACTAAAAACAAAAACACACACACACAAAAAAAAGAAAAACAAGAATAGATCCCGAGTTAGATGTTTTCATTATGTCTATTTTACAGAGTAGGAAAAAGGGTAAAAAGCACAAAGAAGTCTGCCTGTCCTCTCGTCAGCTTTTTTGGGACTAGCCTCTGGCCATCCTAATTTTGTAAAAGGAATATGAGGAAGCACTGGAAATTACAAGCCTGGCTCACAGCCAAGCTGTTCACCCAGCCTCCTAGACAGGGGAGGCTTCAGGAATTGAGTTCAAATCCCTTGCTTTGCAAATGGGGACACTGAGGCCCAGAGCAGGGACTGCTGTTCCCAGCATCCAGATACTGGAAGAACCAGGGACTAGAGCCCACGTCACTAACCCCCAACCCGGTGCCCTCTGCTGAAGGTAGTCTGGATGACACAGGGAAGCTGGAAGCCACAGAGAGCTCACTGGGCCTAGGAATGTAGGTCTGCAGCAGCTAAGAATGAATTTAGATAATACCCTCAAGCCTCCATTTCCAGTGGGCAGTTAGGTGGGTGGAGTTTACGTTTTTCCAAATGAGGTCACTAGTTCTGTGGGTGAGACCAGCAATGTCTCCAGGGAGCTCCCCAGGTATCTGAAATGGGAAAGAGAGGGCCCCATATGTACTTTTACAGGTCGGGGTCTACAGATGCATGGACTCCCCTGTCCCTTCCCACCTCCCAGAAACCAGAAGCAAAGCTACTCAGGGAGGGAAACTCAGAATGGCCTAGTTGAAGCAACCTGCCCTTTCTAGGACAGACTCACCAAGATTCTGTGAAACACAGGGCCTGTGAGACTTGGGAAGTAGAACTTGCGCTCCTGGGAGGGGGCCAGGGTGTGGCCTGTATGCTGGAGCCCTTCCTCACACAGGGAGGTCTCTCCTCTGCCATCAGTCTGTACTGGCCTCTGGCCTTCACGTCCACCTCTTCAGGGTGTGCCTCCTCCGGGGGTATTGCTCTCTTCAAAATGCAAATCCGGTCCCCTCTCCTACCTGTACTCACGAGCTGACCCAGTGCTCACCAGTACAGCATCCCTAACCTTCACCTGCCCCCCTTTCCACCTCTGCCACTCAGTTCCAGCCTTGCCGAGCTTCTCCAAGTTGCTTAGGTGTGCTGCTCTCCCACTTCGCTCTCCCCTGTCAGCCTTCCTCCCCCCACCCCACCATCCGCATCTGTTAGTGTGATGCAAGATGCTCGAAGGAAGGAACGAATCTCAAAACTTTAGTGCTTAACACAAAGTTGTTTTCAAGTTCTCCTAACAATCTGTATTGAAATGTCTAGAAGTTGTGTGATAGAAGTGGGGGCAGGGGCTGCCCTCTTCCACGTGTGGCCTCCAAGGGTGTGGCCTCCAAGGCTGCCGGGGCATTGACAGGCTGTCGGCACAACAGGAAAGTGCGCTGGATGATCAGATGAGGGAGATTTTTCTGGGCCAGCGCACATTGTTTCTGCTCACATTTCGCTGGCTAGAACCCAGTCGTTTGGCCACGCTTAACCCCAAGGGGGTCTGGGCAACATTCTAGCTGTGTTCCCGGCGAGTAAGGACTGGGTTTTTGTGAACGCTGCCACACCACCCTTGAGGTGTCAGCCCGAGTCACTTGCACAGAAAATATTTCCTAACTTATGAGCAGGCCAAGTTGCTCCTTTTGGGCTGAACCAGTACACTTGGAACCCGATCCTTTTATAAGCCATATTTAAGGTAGGGTATAATAATGGTTTATTTACACATTTTTCTGCGTTAGAATGTATGTTAGTTTCCTATTGCTTCTATAAAGAATTATCACAAATTTAGTGGCCTAAAACAATATAAATTTATTTTATTACAGTTCTAGTGGTCAGAGGCCTGAAGTGGGTCTTACTGGGTTAAGGTCAAGGTGTGTTCTGTGCTCCTTCTGGAGGCCTATCTAGGGGAATCTGATTTTTTTTTTTTTATTTTTTCGATTTTTTTGCCTTTTCCAGCGTTAGGAGCTTCCTGCACTCCTTGGCTCACAGCCCCTTCCATCTTCAAAGGCAGCAATCACAGCCTTCCAAGCTTTATGTCTCCTCCTCTGACTCTGACCTTCTTTCTTCCCTCTTATAAGGACCCTTGTGATTACATTGGGCCCAGCTGGATAATCCAGGATAAACTCCCCATCTCAAGATCTTTAACTTAGTCACATCTGCACAGTCCCCTCTGCCACTGTAAGGTAACATATTCACAGAGTCCAGGGATTAGACCATAGATGTCTTTGGAGGGTCATTATCTTTTTTTTTTTTTTTAATTTTTTAAAATCTTTTTTTATTTTTGAAAGAGAGAGAGACAGAGTGTAAGTGGGGGAGGAACAGAGAGAGGGAAACACAGAATCCGAAGCAGGCTTTAGGCTCCGAGCTGTCAGCACAGAGCCGGATGCAGGGCTCAAACTCACAAGCTGTGACATCATGACCTGAGCTGAAGTCAGATGCTCAACCGACTGAGCCACCTAGGTGCCCCATCTTTTTTTTTTTTTAACGTTTATTTATTTTTGAGAGAGAGAGAGGGAACAAGTGGGGGAGGGGCAGACAGAGAGGGAGACACAGAATCCGAAGAAGGCTCTGAGCTGTCAGCAGAGTCCAACGCAGGGCCAGAACTCACAAACATGAGATCAAGACCTGAGCTGAAGTTGGTGGCTCAACCGACTGAACCACCCAGGCGCCCCTGGAGGGCCATTATCTTGACCACCACAGACTGTTAAGCTTTTGTAAGGACTGTCTCCACTCTTTGTTGCTATGTGGACTTAGAAGTAATCCCAGTACATGGGACATTGTAGATGTTCTTCAATGTGTGAGGTGATGGAATGGGTAGGGTTATAGCTTCCCAAAGTGAGCCCCAGGTTGTGGCAACCCCGCCCATTTTTCTCTCCCCATGCGGTCTGGACTGGCTCATGGCCAGCAGCCCATTTGTCATAGTTCCTACTTCCCCATATGATGTGGTTTATAAAGAATTCATAGGACATTTGGCCTTTATGTTCCAAGGCAGAGTTTTAAGAATCAACTTTATTGAGGTATAATTTACATATGATTAATCCATCCATCTTAAGTGTTCATTGAGTTTTGACAAATGTATACCCCCATGCAGCCACCACCATAATCAGTATAGGGTGTATGTATGTTCATGGTTTCTTTCGTTGTTTCAATGTACAGTTCTAAGACCTATACCAATGTATGTAACCATCACCACAATCAGGATACTGAATGGATCTATCACTCTCCAAAAGACCCCTGAGCTCCCCTCAGCTTCCCCCACCCCCTTAGCCCTTGGGAACCACTGATCTGTTATCTCAAACTAGTTTTGTCCAAGGCAAATTTTAATCATGACTACCTAGGTACCATTTTATTAAAAACAACCCCTTTCCCTCTCTGCATTGTATTATATCCACCTCCCCAAACTACATCTTTAGCACAAAGAAGGGGGTGACCAGATGAAAACTCGGAAGTGGGCAGGGTCACTGAAGATTCTCATCAGGCTCACGGTGGTCCCCTAGCTGCCTCTAGACCAGCCTCCGTCCCCATGAGGAGGGAAAACAATGAACCTGTTCGCCTGGGCCAGGAAGACCATGGAACGGAAGTGAGGGAATCAGGTGAGCTGGCATTTTTAATGTGACCACAAAGTTGAAAAGGATCAACCACTGCACTGGAAGCATGGTGAAGCTGTGATTACTTCACATCAACAAATAGATTGCAGTTACGATTACAAAGTAAGAACTAGATCAAATATAAGATACAACCTAGAATTTTTCTTGAGGTGCAATTCACATAACATAGAATTAGTCATTTTAGAGCGTACGGTTCAGTGACATTTAGTACACCCACAGTGTTGTGCAACGACCACCTCTACCAACTTCCAAAACATTTTCACCTTCCCAAAAGGAAACCTTTTGCAGCTGTCTGCAAATGCAACCCATTAGCAGCTGTCTCTACATACCCCCTCATATTCCCACCCCCCAGACCTAAGCAACCACCAGTCTGCTTTCTGGCTCTATGAATTACTATTCTGGATGTTTCATACAGTGACCTTCTGTGTCTGACTTCTTTCACTTAGCATAATGTAGCATATCATAGCCTTTTCATGGCTGAGTAATATTCCATTGTCTGGCCATGTCACAGTTTGTCCATGGGTCTGCTGATGGGCCACAGCATAGAATTGCCTTATTTGTAATTTGAGTACCCCTGAGATGATTTCTGTCCCCATAGTTTAATTCCAATGTCATTCCTACGGGCCCATGTGCTAAGCCTTCCCATACATGTTCTCATACGACATAATACTTTTGTACAGAAGGGATCATCCCCCACTTTACACATTCAGAATCTGAGGCACAGAAGGATGAAGCTTCTGGATCCAGGTGGAAATATAAACCCAGTGTTCATCCCTCTTCACCCCAGCTGGTGTCTCTGAATGCACGTAACTGAAAGCAAAATCCATGTGGAAAACAGTTCCTTGGGAAAGATTTCAGTGTGGTCTAGACCAATGCAGAAAACCCTTGACTTCTGTGTCCTTCCACGGTGGTTCTGAATACCCTCCGTGAGCATCTCTCCAGGCCGGCAGCCAGCATACCCAACGCAGGGTCCTCCCCAGTCCCTCCTTGATGCCCTCTTGTTACTTTTAATTGCATCTGAGCCTCTCTAGCATCTTGTATTTTGACTCCTAATCCAGGGCGTTTCTCTGCCTCCCACTAGTCCGGCACAGCGCTTCCTTTTCTCAGAGCTCCCCAGAGAAGTGCCCCCAGAAAATGGAGTTGGTCTTCCCTAATGAATTCATCTCTATAATGAAGAGTATAATATCCAAGCTCCAGCATATTTACATAGCAATCTCCACACAAAAGCAACATTACAAAGGGAAGATTTTTAAAAGAATGTCATCTCAAAGCTCCATTTCCTATAGTGCTAAGAACACTATGGGAATTACCCTGACAAGAAGACAAAAAACGACTTCCAGGGATGCTGGGTTAGAGACAATAGCTACACCAGCCCCATTAATGTTTAAACTCAATGGAGCATAAAACTGCTTTTCTCTACTTACAGGCAGGCATCATCTTACAGAGAGGAGAAAAAAAAAATTACCATTTAACTCTAGTGAAATCCTTAAGCCCTCCCCTAGTTTTTATTCCCATTGAAATACTCCAGTAAGTAGCATCAGAATGAAAATGAGAATCGCTCTCTTTGGGGGAATGGTTTCCGAGCCTCATCAGTAAGTGTGCGAAGAGCCCTCCACAGAGACGGAGGAGGACGGCTGCCAGTTGGGAAAGGATCTGTCACCAAAACCTGCAAAACTAGCTGCGGTGACATACCTGGGGACTTGGGAGCCTCTGGGCTGACTTCAAAAGGCTTCAAATATGTGCAGGTCAGGGTAGACAGGAGGCAGAATTCAAGGGTAAATTCAAGGAAGTAATGCCTTCAGGGTACATTTGACTTAGTGGGCTGCAAGGGGGAGCATTTATCATTAATATATTAGCTGTTTCCCTGGGGGATTCACGGGACCTGAGCCAGGCCTCTGTTAGTAAATCACTGGACCTAATCCCACATTACATTTGTGTAATGCCTGACAAAGCCTGTTCCCATTATCTCATTTGATCCTGAAAACAATCCTCAGAGGGAGGCAGGGCAGGGATTATTTTTTCCATTTTACAAGTGAAAACACTTGTAAACTGATTTGCCAGGAGCCACACACCCAGGATGTGGCAGGAACGAGAGACTTCAATCTAGATCTTTGTACAACCTGTGCAGGGTTCTTTTAACTCCACACAACAGACAGATCAAAATATTCCCAGCCCCACCCAGTCCTCACACCCAGCAGCTTAACCAGCAGCTAGGAGTTCACCAGGACAGAGCAATTTGTTCACACTGTCCCCACGCCTCTGTCCTAATGAAGATATATAGCCCTGACTGGCAAACCCTCTGGGGGAAAAAAAAAATCATTTCATATTTTCTCCCTACACCACTGACCAAAATTAATCCCAGATGGATTTGAAAATAACAACAAACAAACAAGGCATTAAAAAAAAAAAAAAACCCACTAAGGAAAATAGAACTCGATATTGAATAACTTGCTGGAGACAAGAAGACTAAATTTAGCATTGTGTTAAAAGTCTCAGGGAAAGGGATTTTGTAGATTTGGGGGCATTAAAATTCGTTAAGTTTTAGTCACAAAAACATGACTGTAAAGGGCCAAAAAAACCTGAAGAAATAGAGCAAAATGTGGAAGAAAAGGGTTAACTAAACTTACGTAGAAGTCACACAAATACTAAGAAAAGCTCAAGATGAAAAACTTCCTAGGAAACACAATTCACAAAAAAAGGAAGTACAGTTGGTTAACAAACATTTAGAAAACTGCTCTACCTAAGTAAAAATCAAAGATATGAAAACACAAAGGAGATGTCAATCTCACCTATGAAATCAGAAAAAAAATTTTTTTTAACTTTTAATACTCAACACTAATGACGGGAGAGTAAATGTACTCAACCCTTGTAAAGCAGTTTGCCACGTTTATCAGAAACCTTAAAATATAATTTGACCTAATATTCCACTCCTGGGAATACGGTCTTAGGAAAGAATCATCAATATGGAAAAAGTTTTACGCAAAGAAATGTTAGTCACGCACTTACAGTGGTGAAATTTGGTAAACAGCAAACGCTAAAGGAATTGTTAAATAATTTATGGAACAAACACTTGATGAGAACTTATGAAATCATTATAGGTTTTCAAAGTGCATGCAATAACACGAACACCATTTATGGTGTAATGAGAAGTGGAAAAGCGCGTGCGTTGTATGTGTGGCTGTTTGTAAGATACACTTTGCTAGAAAAAGGCTGGAGAGAAAACATTCTTTTTTAACGTGAACATGTTTGAGTCCTATGATTGAGAGAGGTTTTTTCCACCGTCCTATATTTCTATTTGACCTTTAAAAATTTTTTTTTAATGAACAAAATCAACTTTTCTTTAGCCATGCGGTGGCGTGTCCTTCTCTCCCAAGTTCCCTGGGGACTTGAGGACAAGACGGAGAGGAAGTCTCAGAGGCCCTACCCCGAGACGATCCCGCTCTTCTTAGCAAGGTCGCCGCCGCACCCCGATTCCCCCTCCTTTCCCCACCTCCAGCTCTGCGAACCGGGACTGTCGGCGAAACCCGCCCCTCCCCCACTACACCAGGTCCTGGTGACTGCGGGTGCGCGGGGGAGGAGCAGGGCGGGCCCAAGCGTTGCTGACACGTGGGGAGCGAGGAAACGTCCGAGGAGGAGGGGTGGGGTGTGTGGGTGGGTGTGTCCGCGAGTGGGAGAAACCAACACAGACCACCTCCGAGTCTTCATTTTCTCGTGTTGCTTACCGGACGGAAAAAGGACGCAGCTCTCCCAACGATCCAGAGCCCCTCCTAGGTAGGTACCGAGAGCAAACACCAGAAAGCTCCGGCCGCGACCCTGCGCTGCCCGCGACGACCAGTAACCCGTCCCCTGGTCGCACGTCTCCCCCCCCCGCGTCCTGGCGCGGTGGTAGGGCCCGGCGGCGACGTCACCCATTGTTTACAAATCAACCCGAGCCGGTAGGATTCCGGCTCCCGCGGCTGCAGGCGCGCGGCGCGAGTGCCTGGCGGCTTCCCGCTTCCGTGTCCGCCCCGGCCCCGGCCCCGGCCCCGGGCCCCGCTCCCGCTTCGGCCTCAGCACCGCTCCCCGCTCCGCCGCGGCCCATCGAGCCCGGCGGGCCGCCGAGCCGCCAGAGCCGGCCGCCGAGCTCCGTGTGCCCGGGCGGGGGGCCATGCCGTGTCGGAGGGAGGAGGAAGAGGAAGCCGGCGAGGAAGCGGAGGGGGAGGCGGAGGAGGAGGAGGACAGCTTCCTCCTGCTGGAGCAGTCGGTGACGCTGGGCGGCTCGGGCGAGGTGGACCTGCTGGTGGCCCAGATCGGCGAGGCGCTGCAGCTGGACGCGGCTCAGGACAGCCCGGCCTCCCCGTGCGCGCCCCCGGGGCCGCCGCTGCAGCCCCCGCGGCCCCCGGCGGCCGTGCGGGCGGACAAGGCCCGGCCCCCTGCGCTGCCACTGCTTCTGCCGCCCGCGCCGGCCGAGGCGGTGGGCCCGGCGCCCCCGGGGGCCCTGCGCTGCGCCCTCGGGGACCGCGGCCGCGTGCGGGGCCGGGCTGCGCCCTACTTCGTGGCCGAGCTCGCCGCAGGCCCCAGCGCTCTGCCTGGGCCGTGCCGGCGAGGTTGGCTGCGGGGCGCCACCGCCTCCCGCCGCCTGCAGCAGCGACGATGGCCCCCAACTGGGACGCGCGCCCGCGAAGACGACCCGCACCGGCTCCTGCAGCAGCTGGTGCTCTCGGGGAACCTCATCAAGGAGGCCGTGCGAAGACTTCAGCGAGCCGTCGCTGCCGTTGCAGCCACGAGCCCAGTGGGCGCCGCTGGGCCGGGAGGCGGCCGCAGCGGACCGGACCCTGTCTCCCTGCAGCCTTCTGGCGCTTTGCACTGACCCGGGGGCCCCTGGAGGAGGAAGAGGACACCGCTTCGCAGACCCAACAGCGTCCTACCCTCACCGACCGAGAGCTGAAGCCGCCGTTGCGGTCCTGGGAGCGACCGCCCAGGCTGCGGAGAGACGCGTGGGGAGAGACCTCAAGGCGAGAAAGAAGTTACCGGCCCCAGCGAGGCTGTCAGAGAACAGGAGCCTGGAGAAATGCACGGGCCAGGGCGCATAGGTGCCGCGTGAGAGTTTTCTCGGCCACCTCGGGGCCAATGACCTGGGATAAAACTGGGAGAACTATGGCAGCTACTGGCATCGACTTGTACCTGACTTAAGCCTTGGGGGCGTCATGTGCTTCGATTGTTTAAAGACAGGGTTCTGAGGGGCGGGTATCGCCTGGGCTTTATTAACAATACTTGAAAACTAATGACACGCAAACATTTTATTTTCTGGTGGAAGAGCTTAGTGGAAATGGTGCTACAATTGCTGTGCAAAGAAATTCCAGAGGGAAGAAGAATGTAAAAGCTTGGTGGTGGTTGGGTTGCCATCACCCCCTTTTCCCCACCCAACTGGTGTTTGGTGGAGGTGGGAGATGTGAACTCCAGTTAGGGGGTTAGAGGGAGCTGAAGAATTTTGAAGGTGGCGTGGCGCCAGTTGGAGTTGAATGTGGACTTTTAACTGACTTGACCTTGCCACCTGTGGTTCAAGGTCACAGTTTGCTCTCTGGCAGAAGGCTGTGGGGTTCCTGGGAGAACTAAATTCATCCCTGGGTCTTTTCTTTCTCTTGCCCCAAGAAGAGCCTTGTCTGTGCTTTGCTACCTTCTGGAGTCTCCCGAGGACACACAGAAGCAGAGAGGGACCTGTGGGGAGAGTTATTTTTCTGTGCTTTCCTCTTTCCAGAACTCCTCCTCCTCTTTCCCTGAGGCCACTCTTGGCCTAGCCTTGAGCTTTCTCAGAAAGTCATAAACAGTCTCCCCTGTCCTCCCAGCCAGACTTTGTTATTTCACCCTTTCTGGTGTCTGCATGGGATAGATGAGACCCTGGATGTTTTTCTGCTATGTTCTGGCCGTCTGTGGGGCCATGGGCCTGAGCCTTTGTGGGTCCTCATCCCTCACAGCCTTCTTCTGTCACTAGCTCTTCTTGTGAGTGACTGAAACCGTGTTTAAAATGTGACTCTCCGAGAGGAGAACCCGCCGGCTTTACCCTTGTGAAACTTGACGGCACTTTAAGGAAAGTGCCACCCCCAAACTTTAAGGTAGCTAAACAAATTTTAAAAACAGTTTCAATGGCTCGTTCATCCTCCAGATGTAGCTGTTGACGTACACTTCGCACCGGAGTGTCTGAAATTGTGGTGGTCCTGATTTATAGGATTTCTTAATTAAAATGTCTGCTGAATAAATTTGGTTTTTGTTTTGGAGCATGTTTGGCTTTTTGGTGGAAGGTGGGGGAAAGAAAAACACATAGGGGATATCTTAATAATGAAGGGTGAGTGTTCTTGGGGGGACCTGGGCAATGGGTTGGAGCCATCTCTGCTCAGCGTAGAATACTGGTAGAGCTGCAGGACTTCATTGTTTCTGGGTTGATGTTAACCGAAATCAGCAAATTAAGTCCAGATTTTTAAAACCTGCTAGATGGGCTTCCATTCCCTCTGTGGAATAAGAACATATTCCAGAAATGCTCTCTAGGCGGGAGGGCAGAGGCCAAGAGACTTGATGTGTCTGGAGAGCAGCGGTGGAGGTGGGGTGATTTTCATCTGGATTTTTGTGTGTGTGAAAAATGGGAGGGCACAGGCAAAGCCAGCCTGTTTCTTCCTCTTTGGAGACTAACCCGGTCTGGAGCTCTGGCCTAGGAAAGGGAAACCAGTTTCACGGCGATATATTTGGTAGTTGTAAAATGGCTTGGTTTGAGCAGGCAAGGGTTAGATTAACTGAAGTTTTCCTGTCCTCAGGCCTGTTTTCCCCAGGCATGGAACCCTGGTAGAGTCCCTTCCTACTTGGTCCAGCCCAGAGTTCTGCCACCCAGCCCCCTCGGGAACTTCTTAGCACCTCTTCCTCCCTCGCCTGCCCACCATTGTCTCATGGGGGGGCCACAGGGGAAAGCTAGTGTTCAGTGACTGGGTTTGACTCGGCCCTGCTACTCACCCATCTGTATCACAACGGGCAAGTGACCACCCTGTGTTTGTTCCTTCGCTCATTAATAAAAGAATACTAGTTAATAGGGTAGTTGGGAGGGTTAAATGAAGATCAGGGATGTCTGGGATAACTTGCTCAAAGAATGATAGTGGCTAATTCTTGTCACCACCACTGCCTCTTCCTTGGTCCCTTCCTTTGGGAGTGGCCCCTTCCTTGGGGACCAAACGTGCCCCGCTTGCCCTCGCCAACTTTAGCCACCATAATACAAGCTGTCCCAGTCTCTTGCTACTGTACCCTCACATCCCTCGTTCTGACTCCTTCCAGAAATCTGCTTCCACGTAACCTTCCAAACCAGTCTATCTCTGCATTCATCATTCTGGGGGTTGTATTCACTGGGTATACGTGTGCCAGGAGCCACTGTTCTGGGTATCCTCTCATCATGTCATGGTTTTATGGGCCATAATGTGGAGACTGTTTTCTCCATTTTATAGATGAGGACACTGAGGCCCACGAGACTGACTGACTTGCCTGAAGTCACCACCTTTTTTTTTTTTAATGTTTTATTTTGAGAGAGGGTGCATGCTCACGCATGCGCACGTCCCAGTGGGAGAGGGGCAGAGAGAGGGAAAGGGGATCCCAAGCAGGCTCCACACAGCGCAGAGCCCGATGCAGGGCGCCATCTCAGAAACCTTAAGATCATGACCTGAGCCGAAATCAAGAGTAAGATGCTTAACCGACAGCCACCTAGGCGCCCCTGAAGTCGCCACTTTTTAAGTGGACAAGCTGGGATTTGAAGCCAGGCAGTCTGGTTCTAGGATCTCCTGTTCCTCAACCAGACCTTCCAGTCTACTGTACCCCCTGTATGAGACTTCCCTGACACCATTTTCTCCCATGTTGGGTTTATTAAGGTTTCTTAAGAGCATCCCACTAAATACCTTAACACAATGGCATCACTGTTTTCAAACTTCTCTTGAACACCAGCCACATATATGCAAAGTGCTGGGGCTGTGGGATTCGGCAGGGTTTGAGACCTCCTGGGCGAATTCGCAAGCAGCTTTGGGGCCGAGGCCTTTACATAAGATAGGAGAAATTGCCCAACAAGGGCGCGGATAACAAATGGTACCTGGCTGCTGCTTTTAGAACCTTGAGTTGTCTAAGATGAGGGCATAGGGCCGAGATGGTGCAGTCTCACCCAGAGCAGATGTCCTGTGGGTCTGCACTATTCCCAAGAGCACTTGGGAATGAGGTTAGAATGGTGCCTGCAGACAAGGAGAGAAGAGCTATGGGACCTGAGAAGCAAGGTAGAAGGAAAGAGAAGTGATACCTGTTAAGGGCAGGTGCTCTGTTGATACCTTTTATGAGACCTTCCTTTGCTCTCTACAATGGGGAGAGGTAGGACTTATTGGTGGTAGAGCAGGGTCTGTACTCATGGCATTAAGCTGATTCTCTTGCCTCCTGCCTGAACCACCCACATCTCTAGTCATGAACAGCCCCCTCTGTGGATTCAGCCATTTGCAAAGGCTGTAGGGAGCCAAAGCCTGGGCCTGGGCCTGGGCAAGTGTCTCTCTATATTGAGGCAATGGCCATTTCCAAGGTATTGGAGCTTGGGATGGCCCATTCCTAGTACTTGGCCCAGGAATGACTGTGGCTGGGATATCCCTAGCCCTTTGAGTAGCTGGGCACCGAACTGGGGGGATGTGAGCTGGCAGAATTGAGACAGCTCCCATCTTCTGAAGGGGCTGGGACCTAGGTTTCCCTGGTAACATTCTGCAAGTTTTGAGCCCTTAGAAGATCCAGAAAAATAGGGAAGTGGCAAGGAGAAGCTAGCTGGTTGTGGGGGTGGGGGTGGGGGTTGATCAGGAGTTTCATGTGTGAAGTTATAGGGACGGCAGCCTGGTGCCTCATAAATGATTAGAGCTGTGCTGAAGATAAAGACTTGGCAGTTAGAGCTAAGATGGGTGGATGGATCCTGGGAGACGCTGGCGGTTGGGAAGCAGTAATAACACTAGCTAATGTCTGTCGTGCTTCCCATGTGCCAGGCTCTGTTCTAAGTTCTTTATAAAGACCAACTCATCACATCTATGTGGGAGGGAAAAAAGTAAACAATAGGAATAGACAGAAAGAGTAGAACCGAGAAGCCACGGGAGACTGTAAGGGATGGTGGGTATGTGAGCGTGTCTGCATGTGCTTATGGGTGTATGCACACGAACAGATGTATCTACGTTATCTCTGTACATCCTCTGTGGCTAGGTCCAAGGTATATGGAATCAGATCTTAGTGACTTTCACTATTTTTTTTTTTTAATATTTATTTTTGAGAGAGAGCACGAGCTGGGAAGGAACAGAGAGGGAGACACAGAATCGGAAGCAGGCTCCAGGCTCCAAGCTGTCAGCACAAGCCTGATGCAGGGCTCGAACGCACAAGCTGTAAGATCATGACTTGAGCTGAAGTCGGACGCTTAACCGACTGAGCCACCCAGGTGCCCTCTTTTTTTTTTTTTTTTTATTTTGAGAGAGAGTGAAAGTGAGAACAGGGGAGAGGCAGAGAGAAAAGAGAGAGAGAGAGAGAGAGAGAGAGAGAGAGAATCCCAAGCAGGCTCAGTGCTGTCAGTCCTGAGCCTGACGTGGGGCTTGATCTCACAAACCATGACCTGAGCCGAAATCAAGAGTCAGATGCTTAACCAACTGAATCACCTAGGTGCCCCGTGATTTTCAGTATCTTTTTTACACCCCAGAGTTATTCAGTTTCCCTGCCTCAGCACCATTAAACAATAGGTCTTGAACATCTGCACTGTGAGTTTTCCCCCCTTTAACCCAGCTGAAGCAAAGTACTATCTATGGTGCATCTGGACAAAGGTGATTATGACTCCAGTCCAGGGAAGATTTTTGGGAAAATCTAGGAAATCATTTGTCACCCGTGCTAGGTTGTGGAATCTAATTTCGCTGGTAAAAAAGAAACAGGCAAAAAGGCAGGCCAAAGGTAACAAGAAGATAACCAGCTTGTGATTTTTTTTTTTAACCCACCCAAATCAATAAGTCAAACAAAGTGCCTGAACAGCCTATCGACTGGGGTTGTGAATTTTACCTTCTATGAGTCAGTTAATTGATAAGAGGGAGCAGTTAATACACTTGACACCAGATTTAGTTTCCATTCTATTGTGGCGTAAGCTGTAGCGGAAGGTTCAGAGAAGGATTCCTTCACACAACAACAGAAACACACCAGCGATCCCAGGCGTGATGGGTTATACAAAGTGGTTTCAAGAGCCAACTCTCAGGTGCCCAGCCTTGCTGTGCTAGGAGTTTGTGACGTAGGTGCTGTCACGTAGTGGGCACGCCACCCTTGTAATCCCCCAGAGCCCTGCCCTTCAGACCTGTGCAGACGGGGCGTCTTGTGCCTTCTTGCCTCCTCAGGCAAGCTCACCCCTGAGAACATCTTCAGTTTCTCCCTCTGCACATCCTCCATGGCCGTCAGACAAGCTCAAGTCTCTCCTGGTTGAGCGAATCCTTCCATTGGCCCAGTTTTTCCTTTTTAGCTGCTGTCCCTCCTTTCTCATCTTCTTGGAGTTTCTAGGAGCCACAGCTCCTCACTATGCCCCAAGCACCCCACTCCCCTGGCCTCTATAGGTCTGTTGAAATCGCCCCATTTGTTTGCTCTGCAAATATTTACTAAATGCCAATACCAAAGCAGCGTTACTAAATGCAGTTATGTTTTGGGCAGTTGGCTCAGCATTTTTACTAGCGTTAGCTCAGTGAATCCTCACAACCCTGTGAGGCAGGGACTTTATTACTATCGGAATTCACAGATGAGGAACGTGAGGTTAGGTGAGGTGAAGTGACTGGCCCGAAGTCACAGGAAGGAGCTTTAAAGGAAAGATCCAGAATTGCCACCCAGGCCTTCTGGCTCCAGAACTGACATTTTAGTTGCCACAAGGTACTCTATGGAGGCCTGTGGGGTTTTGTTTTTTTGTTTTTTTGTTTTTTCTTTTCAAAGTGTGTCTTGTCTTTTCGTCTCTCTTCCCACCAAGGCCCTTATCACCTGGTGCACGGATGTTATAACAGCCATGCAACTGATCTAGCTTACCATAAATGTCCCCCCTCAACCTCAGACCATCCCCTACACTGAGTGGCCTGATAATCTGCCCAACACATCCTCTTCATCTTGTCCTCTGCCATTAAAGAATATCTAATCTCTTTGGGAAGGGAAGACATTCACATATGAGTTCCCGAGATAACCCTATAATGACAGTAAATATAATGAAGGGTAAGAACAAAATGAACTCCAAGATCACTCCCTGTGAAGAAATTACATGAGTTTCTCAGTACAGGTTATACACGAGTGGACAGAGTGGGCACACAGAACTTCAGCTGAGCCCTGAATTTGAATTAGAAGGGTGGGTTTTATTTATTTATTTTTAATGTTTATTTTTGAAAGAGAGAGCACAAGTGGGTAAGGGACAGAGGGAGAGGGAGACACAGAATCCAAAGCAGGCTCCAGGCTCTGAGCTGTCAGCACAGAGCCCGACATGCGGCTTGAACCCACGAACTGTGAGATCATGACCTGAGCCAAAGTTGGACGCTTGGTCGACTGAGCCACCCAGGTGCTCCAGAAGGGGATGGGTTTTCTGATGGGGGCGTTAAGAGCTGTGGTCCCAGGCTGTCCTCAGCACAAACCCTCCCCTTTGTAATATTTCCTGCTGCTCCTACTCTACTAGTCCTGATCTGCTTTCAAGGTTTGGGATGAAGGGCACTGCCACCCTTTTCAGATTAAACCTCATCCAGACTGAGTAAAGTGTTCTCTATACTTCCCTTAGCACTTACCTATACGACAGGGGCGTATGCTCAAGCAACTAGTCTTCAGAGGAAACAGGTTTATGCTTTTGAAGAAACAGATGGAAGAAGTCCTTTTTAAGAGGCAGGATTTTCCACAAAAAACAAAGTCGTGACCTTCATGCAATAGCTTCCAGATACAATGTCTTATTATTCGAGGGCTTATTGTTTGCTATTTACTTCCATGCATTATCTAACTGAACACTCACATAATGTTTCCAAGGTAGGCCCTTCTTCTCCCATTTTGCAGATGAGTTCATTGAGCTCATTAATTAGGTTAGTGACTCTGCCCCAAATCACACAGCTGCCTGTGTGGAGGCAGGGTAGGGCTGCCTGCAGAGCCCAAGGTCTTATCTATTATTACTTCTGGGAAACTGTTAAGGGCAGGTCACTTGTTCCCCCATCAGTGATGGATGGAAAACCATGAAGATGTACTGCACGGGAGAGGTTTTGCCCCTGGGCCTGCAGGAGCCTGCACCGTGTTCAAACGAGTGAACCTCTGAGGGGCAACCTCTCTGGGCTTCTATGGCTAAATAGAACTGTGGTAGCACTAGACCGCCTAAGGCTGAGCTCTCCCTGGGCTGACATTCTGTGATTACTGAGCATTGGTGGAAGAGGGGGGAGCTAATTGAGTGAGTTAGTAATTTAGTTGCCAGGGTAACTCTTTTCTGATTGGAAGGAAGGGATCACAGGGTTCAACACAGACTTTGCTGGATACGAAAGTGGTGTCTGATCTTCATTCCCTGTCTTTGCTTATGAGCTGGAAAAAGAAGGGTGAAAACTGAATCCAAATATTGTAGCGTTTATGCCTAATTTAGAATGAAATCCTGGGGTGGCAGACTGTGCAGTTCTCTGTGAGGTGTGGCATTCCTTTCTCCACATCACTCGTTACTTGCCAGTTTCCGTGTTTTAATTTATTTTGTATTTTTCTCGTTGACTTTCTAGCTTGGTCTTTTATCTCATCCAGGCTATTTTCTCTGGCCAACTAGCTGTCTTCATAGGACGCTGAACATTTTGTAAGAATATGGTTGTGGCGTACCTGGCTTTCCGTAGCTCAGCCTAGGGATCTGGGGTATGTTTTTCAGGGTTCCAGTGGCAGGGCCACCATCTTGGACAATTACAGAGGTGTCACTCACCTTGTAGTATATGTGCGGAGTTGTGCAGTGAACAATATTGGACTGTGTATGACGGTGTTAGTCTATTGGAAAGAGGCCTGAACTGGGAGCCCAGAGACCTGGGTTCTAGACTCTGTTAGGCCTTTGACTTTCATAAGTGACTTTGGTAGGTGACTCTGTCCTGTTCCCTTCCCGGACTATTTTTCCACCTATATATATAAAGTGGTCTAATAACTTAACAATCTTTTGTGTAAACCTTGACTTATTTCAGAAAAGATTTTGGGGTGACTAGTAAGGCCTGCAAGATTTTTTAAAAGCTGGACGGTTTAGGGTTATGGTGCATTTAAAGTGCCTGATAGTAGAGATTAGTTTTCTCCAGTTGTCCTTTTAAATTATTTATTTTGAGAGAGAGAGTGTGCAAATTGGGGAGGGGGGCAGAATGAGAGAGAAAGAGGGTGACAGCAAGAGAGAATATCTTAAGCAGGCTCCACACTAAGCACGAAGCCTGACGGGCTTAACGGGGGCTCGACACAGGGTTCACTCCCATGACCCTGTAATCGTGACCTGAGCCAAATCAAGAGTCAGATGCTTGACTGAGCCACTCAGTCTCCTCTCCAGCCTTCCTTTTTTAAGGAGGGAGTAGTACTATGTGAACCCCATGGTTGAGTCTAGCCTTAATTGATCATTACAAGCCAGCACGGCCAGTGCAGTGGCATCAAATCATGGCCAGTTTGGCCCTCGATTGCCCCTAACCCTTTGACCTCAAGGAAATCCCATCCCCAGTAAGAAGCGGAGCTGATGACCCCAGGCGTACTCCAATGCTGGAGGAAGTCAGCACCTGACCACTTTCCTCCTGCTCAGCGCCCAGTCGTGGCAGCCACCTACACTGTTGGAGCGTCCCCTTCCTCAGTGTTAGAGCCTCCACAATCACCCTTCCCTTGCTGAGCCCCACTGGAAAAGCCTCCCACAACATTTTCTGGACAGGATGTAGGGAACAGCTGGCTTGGTGCGCTCTGGAGGTGTATCTCAGACTATCAGGGGCGGAGAGAATGGGGAGGTATAGACAATAGGCATGGAGTCCAGAAGGAAGTTAGAAAGTCAGGACTGTAGGGGTGCCCGGGTGCTCAGTTCATTGAGCATCTGACTCTTGATTTCAGCTCAGGCCACGATCTCATGGGTTCATGGGATAGAGCCCTGAGTCGAGCTCTGCGCTGACAGCAGGGAGACTGCTTGGGATTCTCTCTCTCCTTCTCTCTCTGCCCCTCCCCTGCTTGCATTCTCTCTCTCTCTTTCTCAAAATAAATTGAAAGAAAGAAAGAAAGAAAGAAAAGAAAGAAAGAACTGTATCCAGAAAGCACTTTTGGGACCATGGCACGCACTTCTTTCATGAGAAACCTAGGACCCAGTCATATGGCTACCAAGGGGCAGTCCTGGGAAGGAACGAGTAGGGACTAGAGACTGTTCTTCTCCAGTATGTGCCAGTCACAGCAAACTTATCCACATCTCACTTCTCGTCTATTGTACAGAAGGAAACCAAAAGCCCACAGAGGTTGAGCAACTTGTCCGAGGTCCCCATTTAATAAGTGGCCTTGAACCCTGGTTGATATGTTGCCTAGTGTGGCTCCTTCCTGGAGGGAACAGGCTGAAGTAACTCAGAAAGGGAGGGATAGAGACAGGCCGTTATGTCACCGCTCCTGGAGAGAATGGCAGCAAACATGCTAAGAGCAAAGAGAGGAGTCCTTTCAGACACTGCCAGACAGCTTTCCCACCGTGGGTTTGTCTCCTGATCGGCCGCTAACCAAGAGCTGCCCCAGCCTTAAGGGCTGCCTTGTGAAACGAGTCCACTTAATGACCACGTTAGAAAGAAAAAAAAAGTGATGAGCCTCCCAGTCTGCAGTGACAGGCTGAACTGATGTCCTTTGCTAATAGTCAGAGGCAGCTTCATAAAACTCCATCACTGACTAGTAATCCAAAAGGCTCTAAGGTTTTAGTGAATGGGATTGGTCCAAAACCTGACCTCACTTTCATTTAATTTCATGCCAGCACCAATACACGCCCAGCCACACAGACCCTGCTTAACTAGTGAGCCGCTCAGACACAAAGGCGCTCTAATTACCATCCACAAGGCAGGCCGACAAGGATTTCAAGTGTTTTTAAGGTTTATGGATTAGAGAAATGTGTTCTCTGCATCTTTCGCACCGAGGGCAAGTAGAAGATAAAACCCAACAATAAACCCAACAAAAAACCCAACGCATTTATTGAAAACAAGTATTTCAGTTAAGTTAAAATCCTACAATCAGGATAAGCCACAATTCCAGACACTCCGGTGCGAAGTGTAGATATGTCAATAGCCACATCTGGATGATGAACAAGCCATTGAATCTTATAAAACTAAAACACCCACAAAACGGTTTTAGATCCCTCAGAGTAAGTGAACAGTATGTTAAAGCACTTTACCACGATTCACAATGGCAAAGCCTGCAGCTTCTCCGTTTGGAGGGTCACATTTTCTACTCGGTTTCCTTCACTTACAAAGGCGAGCTGGCATGCCTGGGGGAGGGGCAGAGGGAGGAAATCAACTCCGTCTATCCAGGGAATTGCAGCTGTTATTGCAAATGGCCCCGGAGAGTCCATTATAAGCTGCTGTGCGAGGCTGTGTCCCCGGAGTGCGCGTCACGTGGCGTCTCCCCAGCCCCCAGCCCCGGCCCCAAGGAGCACCAGCGCCACCCACTTGGAGTAGGACAGCAGAGCCGTGGGGGGAGCGCAGGGACCCGAGGCTAAGACTCTGGGCAGTTTCTGTGAAAGCCCAGGGCGCGGCTGCCCGCAGAAGGCACCGGCGCCCGTCACGTCCCCGCCTCCCCATACCCGCGGTGGCCGCGGTGCGCGTGTCCTTAGGAGACTCCAGTACTTGCAAAACACCGAGCTCTTCTCCGGAGTACAGGCAGAACCCGGCAACTCTTCTGCTCTACTGGAACCCCGGAACCCTGCCTGCGCTCAGGAAAACAGTGACCTTGAACCCGAGGAGGAGAGGGACGGCTGTGAAAATATTTTAGAGAGGAAGGAGGGTTCACTCCACGTCCCACCTTACCTTTCCCCAGCACCGCCCGCCCCCGCCTCCCGTGCCAATCTCGCACACCTTTCCCTGCCACGCTGAGAACCGCAGCCAGTTGCAAAACGGGGGACAGAGAAAACGTTACTCCTATTCAACTCCCAAAAAGTCCTTTCATGGTACCGCGTGTTTTGTATTAAGAACCAGCACCCAAAAGACATGAGATGCGTTTTTTTTTTTTTTTTTTTAAGAGTCACAAATTTTCAAGTCTGGCAGTTTGAGGTTCTCCCTGAAATGACGGTCTACTCATGTTCCCCTCCCCCAAAGTGGATCAGGAACCAGCCCTGAAAAGGTAAAGTAACTGGGATCATCCTCGTCTTTCAGACGCTCGGCGATCCCGAGAAGCGTGGAGTGTGGCCACATGGTCGCCGGGCTGAAGGTCTCCGAGAGGCTGCGTGGAACTGCAAGCTGCACTGCCGGGGCTGGTCAAGCCAAATAAGGAGTCCTACTGAATGTGAGCTTGGAGTGCGCTCTGTAATCTGCCTCACAAATAGGGCCAACCAAGCTGTTTCAAACACACTGGAGCCCTCCATTAATTCCCCAAGGAAATATTCGCGGTTTTTCCATTCCTCGTCTGCATTAGCTTATTTTCCCGTTTCCAACTGCGCGAGTTCACCAGTCTGAATAGGGATGCAGCCCTCAGCGGAATCCCTTGCCCTCCAGGCAGAGGCTGGCACTGTGGCCACTCGGGGTGTTAGCTGCCAGGTACCAGAACGCCGTCGCCAGTTTTGAGCTGCGCCCTCCTCCCGGACGCGCCGGGGTCGTTGCAGGCCGCGCGAGGGCTGTGGGGCGAAGGGGGCTCATGCACTGGGGCCGACAGAGGCCCCGTGAGCGGGCGCTGGGGAAGCTTTGCGTGTAACTGCAGCCGTCGCGAATGAAGCCTCCGCACAGCCTCCTTGATGAGGTTCCCCGAGAGCACCAGCTGCTGCAGGAGCCGGTGCGGATCGTCGTCGCCGGTGCGGGATTCGAGCTGGGTCCCGCGTCGCTGTTGCAGGCGGCGGGAGGCGGCGGCGCCTCGCAGCCAACCTCGCCGGCACGGGCCGGACAGCGGCTGCGGGGCGCCCCGCTTGTTGGCTCCCGAGGGCCCATCAAGGCCGGGATGAGGGGCCAGTGGGGACAGAGCGCTGGGGCCTGCGGCGAGCTCGGCCACGAAGTAGGGCGCAGCCCGGCCCCGCACGCGGCCGCGGTCCCCGAGGGCGCAGCGCAGGGCCCCCGGGGGCGCCGGGCCCACCGCCTCGGCCGGCGCGGGCGGCAGAAGCAGTGGCAGCGCAGGGGGCCGGGCCTTGTCCGCCCGCACGGCCGCCGGGGGCCGCGGGGGCTGCAGCGGCGGCCCCGGGGGCGCGCACGGGGAGGCCGGGCTGTCCTGAGCCGCGTCCAGCTGCAGCGCCTCGCCGATCTGGGCCACCAGCAGGTCCACCTCGCCCGAGCCGCCCAGCGTCACCGACTGCTCCAGCAGGAGGAAGCTGTCCTCCTCCTCCTCCTCCTCCGCCTCCCCCTCCGCTTCCTCGCCGGCTTCCTCTTCCTCCTCCCTCCGACACGGCATGGCCCCCCGCCCGGGCACACGGAGCTCGGCGGCCGGCGCTGGCGGCTCGGCGGCCCGCCGGGCTCGATGGGCCGCGGCGGAGCGGGGAGCGGTGCTGAGGCCGAAGCGGGAGCGGGGGCCCGGGGCCGGGGCCGGGGCCGGGGCCGGGGCGGACACGGAAGCGGGAAGCCGCCAGGCACTCGCGCCGCGCGCCTGCAGCCGCGGGAGCCGGAATCCTACCGGCTCGGGTTGATTTGTAAACAATGGGTGACGTCGCCGCCGGGCCCTACCACCGCGCCAGGGCGGGGGTGCGCTGTACGGTTGGGGGGCGGGGCGCCCGCTGGGCCCGGGTGCAGGGTGAAACCTAGCTGCTTCTGAGTCCACCAACCCTGAGTGCTGTGTGCAGGAGTGCACTGGGTTGCGGATACCCGCTCTGTCAGCCGGGCGTGGTTGGCATTTCCAGAAAATGAACACCGGCGTGGACTCAGTTGGTTTCTTCCACACACAAGCACAGACACTTACACCCACACACTCCCCTCCTTTAGGCGCGTCAACTCGTCTGGGTTTGGCATTTGCGCTTTTGAGGTCCCGGGTGCCAGCGTCTGGGAAGTGATGACCCGGCGAGTGAAGCGAGGATGGAGAGAAGGGGTCAGGCGAGAGATCTGTCTGGAGATTAGGGAAACGAGGCTGACAGGGATGAAAAGGAAGCCCAGGACCTTGTGGTGTGATGGAGTGCGGGGGGCGGGGGGGCGGGCGGTGGGTGGTAGAGTTAGAATAGGCAAAGAAAGGACACAGAGCAATGTTTCTTGACCAGGAGCATGGGTATATGGGGCCTGGACTGGGGCTGACATTCGTGGAGAGGAGGAGGTCGTTGGTCTTGGGCGGTGGGTGTGTGAACTGAGCTAGAAAGTTCTAAGAATGCCTCAGCTCAGCAGGGGAGTATCTTCTCTGAGGGGAACACAGGAGAGGAAAATAAGCTGTTTGGATGAAAATGGAGATATGGATCAGTTTAACTCTTCAAGATATCATGATTGGCCTAATGATTAACCAAGACTTCATTTTTTAAAAGGAGGAGGGATGGAAAAATGATTCTTCACTGTCTTGTTGCCTGGAGGTTTTAGACCTTTATTCAAAATCCCAAATCCCTCAGGCCTAACTTCCAAACTCTACACTTGTAGGTGGCCAAGTGTAGAGGCCCAGCCTTTACAAGCCAATCAGGGGAGGTATACCATCAGCGTGAGAGAAATATTCAAAACTGGATTATGGTGATGGTTGAACAACTTAGTAAATTTACTAAAAATCATTGAATGGTCTCTTTCTTTAAAAAAAATTAACATTTATTTATTTTTGAGAGGGAGAGACCGAGCATGAGAGAGGGGAGCTGGGGGACAGAGAATCCGAAGTGGACTCCACGCTGACAGCAGAAAGCCAGATGTGGGACTCGAATTGACGAACCCTGAGATCATGACCTGAGCTGAAGTTGGAGGCTCCATGGACTGAGCCACCCAGGTGCCCCTCTCTCTTTTCCCCGAAATAGTTATTTATTTATTTTGAGAGGGAGAGAGAGAATCTCAGCACAGAGCCTAATGTGGAGCTGGAGCCCATAAACTGGGAGATCATGACCTGAGCAGAAACCAAGAGTGGGTTGCTCAACCGACTGAGCCCCTCCCCGGCCCGCCCCCCCCCCCCCCCCAGCTCCTGAATGGTCTCTTAAGATGAGTGAATTTCATATGTAAATTATATGTCAATAAAGCTGTTTTAAAAATTAGCCACAACACATGCACACAAATACAGAAGCCAGGCAGAAGGGGGCTACTTTAGGATAGGCAGCGGGAGAGTAGCCTAATTTAGAAAGGGAGTGCCAGAGGAAGAGACTGGAGACTGTCCAGATGGGGAGAAACAAGGGTCGTGGTGGGCAGTTCCAAAGATGGTAATTACAAGAGCAAACCTCCAAGGAGAGATGGGGTGGAGGGAATAGGTGGGTAATTGTTTAAAAAGTGTTGGGTTTATCCTTGCTAAGTATGGAGAGAAGAATGTGGGAATAAAGGAAGAGGCAGTTTGAAAAAAGCCAGGGAATTTTTAAATCTTGGAAATGGGGACTTTTACAGGGTGTCATAAAATTCATCATCTCTTTTTAGTAGATTCCTTAGGATTTTCTATATATATTGATCATAACATCTGCAAAGAAAGATAGTTTTACTTCTTTCTAGTCTGGATGCCTTTTATCTTTCTTGCCTAGTTGTCCAGCTAGAACTCCTAGAACAATGTTAAGTAGAAATGGTGAGGGCAAGCATCCATGTCTTGTTCTTGATCTTAGGGTAAAGCATCCAGTCTTTCATCAAGTATGACGTTGGCTGTGGGTTTTTATAAAAAGATGGCTTCATCAGGTTGATAACATTCCCTTCTATTCCTGGTTTGTTGAGCATTTTTTATCACGAAAGGACTATCCCTTCATTTTAAATCACTATTCTTTTTAAAATTTTATTTTAGAGAGAAAGAGAGAGAATGTGTGCATGCAAGAATGGGGCTCAATCTCACAACCCTGGGATCATGACCTGAGCTGAAATCGAGTTGGGCGCTCAACTGACTGGCCACCCAGGTGCCCCTTAAATTATTATTCATGTGAATGTACAATCAAGGCAGGCATTTATTAGCTTCAATATTCTGAATCTACTTATTTAAAAACTTAAGATGTAAATAATTGGTAGCAGCTTACAATTTGTGTTTTTTAAAAATACTTTTGTGTTTACTTATTTTTGAGAGAGACAAAGTGCAAGCAGGGGAGGGGCAGAGAGAGAGGAGACAGAATCTGAAGCAGACTTCGGGCTCTGTGCTGAGACACAGGGCTCAAACCCATGGACTGGGAGATCATGACCTGAGCTATAGTCAGACACTTAACCGACTGAGCCACCCAGGTGCCCCTTGAAGACATTATCCTAAGTGAAAGGAACCAAACACAAAAGGCCACATATTGTAGGATTCTATTTATATGAAATATCCAGCAAAAACAAATCCACAGAGACAGAAAGTAGATTAATGGTTGACAGGGTAGAGAAGGGGATTAGGACTAACTGCTAATGGGTCGGGGATTTCTTTTGGGGTGATGAAAATGTTTTGGAATTAGTGGTGATGTTTGCACAATGTAGTGAGTATACTAACAGCCACTAAAATGTACATTTCATAAGTATACACTTTAAAATTCACCTTAGAAGGCATCTGGGTGGCTCAGTCGATTCAGCGGCCGACTCTTGATTTCGGCCCAGGTCATGATCTCATGGTGGTGGGATGGAGCCCCGCATCCAGCTCCTCGCCGGGCATGGGGCCTGCTTACGGTTCTTTCCCTCTGCCCTCCCCAACTCGTGTGGGTGCATGCTTTCTAAACAAACAAACAAACAAACAAACAAGTAAATAATTCACTTTAGATGTGAGATATATATCAATTTTTTCAATGCTAAAACATATTAATGGTAACATCTAGGTGCTGGGTAATAGGGTAGTTCACTGTCAAATTCTTTCACTTTTGTTGACTGCAAATTTTTAGAATAAAATGCTAGAAAAAAATAAGCCACAGAAAAGAGCTGATTAATTTTATGGCTTCCTTCAGAACTGCCCGGGACACGGGGTGGTGGTGGTGGGGGGGTGCTCAGGGCTGACAAGTGGGAAGGAAGGGAGCAAGGAAACACCCTGCTGGCAGGTTGCCTGCTACACGGCAGGGGAATTGTGTAGACTCATTCTCCAGTGTTGAAAGAATGTAGACAGTCTGCTGCAGGCTGACCAAATTCTTGCCCACTGTGGAAGATTTCAAACTGTATGGCAGGAATGAGGCTTGACACTATTTTCAGAGGCCAGCAGCATCCCTGAGTTCTGAGCGATGGGCAGACATGGGCTCGCCTCTTTATCAGTCCCTTCATTGCCACCCAGCACCCACGCAGGGAGGCTGGAGGAACTGAGCTGGTTGGAGGTTGGGGGGGGGGGGTATGTGTACAGAGAGAATTTAAGAGATTAGGGGATTCACACTGAGGTGCAAAGGGGTGCTAATGAGATATTAAACACCTCTCGGGGGAGTAGCGCTGAAGAAGCTGCAAACTGAGAGGGCAGAAGTTGAAAATGTCTTGAGGCTGCTGATAGGGTGGGAAAGATAACTGGCCACTGGTTAAATGGGACAGTGGTGTCTGTAACTCAGTAGTTAAACTGGATGAACGGCTTTGGGCTAACAGTGATGCAGCAGTGTGAAATAATTTTGCCATTCATAAAGGTAGAAATGACTCAAGACTGGGGAAGAGGTTGAGAGGGATGCAGCCGGCAGGTGGAGACTTGAGTAGTGCACTGAGTTGAATGAAGCTCCCTCCACATTCCTGCCTGCCTGGAACCTGTAAATGGGACCTTATTTTGGAAAGAGGGTCTTTGCGGATGTAAGCAAGTTAAGACGAGGTCAAACTAGAGTAGGGTGGGCTCTAATGCAGTGGCTGGTGTCCTTGTTCAAAGAGGGAAATTTGGACACAGAGACACACAGGGAGAATGCCACGTGTCCGCAGAGGCAGAGATCGGAGAGGTGTCGCCACCAGCCAGAGAACACTAAGGATTGTCAGCAGTCACCTACGGAGAGCACAGAACAGCTTCTCCCTCAGAGTCCCCAGAAAGGAACCAACCCTGCTAACTGACACCTTGATACTGGACTTCTGGCCTCCAAAACCGTGAGAGAATCAATTTCTGTTGTTTTAAGGCACCAGGTTTTTGGTAATTTGTTACGGCAGTCCTAGGGAACTAGGAGTGATTTCAAGAAATTGTGTAAAACATGTAAGCCACGGAGAAATTTATTGAAGGCCCTGGGGGAGTTCTGAGAATCAGTGGAAAAAATGGAAGGGCTGAGGGCCTCTCTGATAGATGCTGGGTTATGCTAGGCCCAGCGACATCTGCCATGAGAACAGGAATAAAGAATGAAGAGATAAAAAAAAACAAGGGGCCAATAACCCCTTTTTGTGTGTTCATCATATGTAAAATAAATAAATAAATAAATAAATAAATAAATAAATAAATAAATAAAAGCAAGCCATATCAGGAACACATCTCCACAGGGATTATTAGGATGACCCCATATAGGCTGATGCAGTCAGCACTCACATTTCTGGAACTGCAGAAAAGCTTGCGCTGTCCTTGCCAAAGGGACGGCAGCAGGAAAGGAAGAGTAGGTGTCCAGGCAGGTGGTCTTGGATCTGCAGAGGTTTTGGGACTGTCTGGATGCCTGGGACAGCAGTGGAATCAACAGAATTGGAAGTCAGGAGACACAAGGTCAGGTGGCCTAATTCAGTCTTTTTGAAAAAAGATTCTAGTTTTATTTATTTGACTAGATAATATAGCCACGTGGTTGAAAATTCTAAAGGTCAAAATGGGAAAAGTGGAAGTTCTGACCCCATCCCTGTTCCTAGCCACCCGGTCTCCCTCCCTGGAGGCAAACCATACAATCATTATTGTTTTTTAAAAAATTATCGTTTTTAATGTTTATTTATTTTTGAGAAAGACAGATCACGAGTGGGGGAGGGGCAGAGAGCGAGGGAGACACGGAATCCGGAGCAGGCCCCAGGCTCCAAGCTGTCAGCACACAGCCTGACGCGGGGCTCCAACTGGCGAACCGCGAGATCATGACCTGAGCGGAAGTAGGACACTTAACTGACTGAGCCACCTAGGTGCCCTTACCATTTATTCTTTTAAAGATATGTGTGTGTATGTGTGTGTATGTGTGTGTGTGTATCTTTGTATTTGTATTTTGCCTCCCTTTGTTAGCTAGAAGCTTTAACAGAAGCTGCTGTTTGCTTCCCAGCTACCATTCTCCCCTTCGATGAACCCCACGTTATGGAAGCACGAGGGCTCTAGTATCACACTTTTGAATTTCTCTGGCAGCTGGATGGGGCTATGTGATGACATTCTAGCCAGTGAGCTAGAGGTCAGAAGTATAGAAGTGCCGTGTGGTAGTTTTGGAAAGTCACCCTAGTAGAAGGGGGCCAAACCTTTCTTTTTTTCTCTCCTCGTGTTGCCTGGAATGTGGATGTGTTAGCCGGAACTCCAGCAGCCACACGGATCTATGAAAAGAGCAGTGCATTGGAAGGAATCTCAAACAACGTCTGAAGAGTCAAATGCAGTCTTCGACTGCCTACCTCTGGATCTCTTTTCTGTGAGGAAGAAATAACATTCTACCTTGTTTAGGCCAACCAGAAACTTTGTGAAGATAATGCTACTATAATCAGAAAATCAGCAAAGCTGGTTTGGAGAGCAATGCCAGTCAGGCAGGCCTATGAGAAATACCCAGATCAGGAACCGAAGCTGATAATGATAGTAGCCACCACATACTGATTATTCTTTCTAACAGTTTTATTGAGACATAATTTACATGCCATAAAATTCACCCGTTTAAATTGTACAGTTCAGTGGCCTTTAGTATATTTCCAGAGTTGTACAACCATCCCCATAATCTAACTTTAGAATATATGCATCATCCCCAAAAGAAAATTTGTACCTAAAAGCTCTACGGAAAAGTGCTTTACAGGTATTATTTCCTTTAGTCTTCCAGTAACCTCTCAGTTTGGTTTTATCCTCTTTATGGAGAGGAAAACCAAGGCGCAGAGATAAGAAAACTTGCCCAAGATCACACAGACTACCAGTGCCAGGGCCAGGATTCAAACTCTGTTTTGGTTGAGGCCTAGACCTGCCCTTCTCAAGCCACTACCCACATGCTGTTACCCAGGCACAGCGATGTGGTCTCTTACCTCTGCCTAGTTCTTATTCCCCAAGGCCTTCAGTGCCTCTGCTAGTAGTCATGCCCTATTTCTGGTCCCACTGCGGATGCCCTTCGTGTTTCCTTGGCTGGGCGCATGCAACTTGTTTCTGGACCCTAGCTTCTTTCCCTTTAATCCACTCATGTGGCAGATCAACTTCCTAATGCCCAATCCTGCTCAGGTTACCCACCTGTCCCACTGTGAATATGTGCACGTTGCCTCCGGAGTAAAACCCTTAGCTGCTTGACACAGTATCCAGAACTCTTAGAGGACTGGCCCTGATCCATTCTTTCAAACCTCTTGTCCTCCACCCCCACACAAGCCAGGTTCCTGTCTCTTGTGTTTGGTGCTGTTCTTTGCGCAGAGAATGGCTTCTCCCACATCTCTAGCCATCTCAGTCTTGCTCAGTCTGTGAAGTGAAGCTCCTTCATGAAGCTGTCTCTGCTCTCCCCAGTAGGTGGTGGTTCCTCAGCCCTCTGCTCTCCCACCCCATTCAGTTCCCTCAGTGGGGGGTGTTAGAACATCCTTTATTTCAGTAGTTACTTGGGCTGGTCTAGACTGTAAAGACTCTTAAGTTCAGAAGTGAGAGTCCTCTGATTGGTCAGGCCTGAGTTCTTTGCCCACCCCTATAGCCAGAGACAGGGCCAGTCATACCCAAAACTCTTGGACTGAGATAGGGAAGTAGAGGATCCCTTAAGAGTTGCTGGGTGCATCAAAACAAAAGCCCATTTCCAGTATTGGCAGGATGTAGTTTTTCCAGAAGGCCTGAGCAACTTTATTGTTTCATTTATTACTTCCTTGATTTAATTGATTAACTCGTTCCTTTATTCCTTCAACAAATAGTTGGGTAAGCAAAACTAAATATAGTCCTTAACTCATAGAGCCTCCAGTCTCCAAAACTAATCAAGCAATCTATAAACAAATCTAGAAATGCAGCAGTGGTAATCTGAGATGTATTTGAGTCCCCAGAAGGTTTTCATGTTTCCTAATCTAAATGACTGTGTGAAGTTATTTTAACCGGGCAACAAGCCTTTCACAATTAGAAGTGGTCCTTTACATTCACATGTTCCAAAAGAGGTACCCTTGGGCTTAATTCACACTGAAGTGTGAATAAATGAATGACTGAATGAGCAAGGCCTTTCTTTCTACACCCTTGAAAGAAGATGGATCATATGGGTGGGGATGTACAGGCCTACAGAGGGCTAAAGGACAATTTCCTTTACTTTCCTATTTTGAATGGGGAATCTTACAAGCTGACTCTGAAGGCTCCCCTAGAGAACAAAGAGATAGGGGAAGCCTTGGGGCCTTTTCTGACCTTCACCCTACTTCCTAATAGCTATAGAAATTTTATGTGCAAAATTTCTCTCCATACCAAAGCAATCTCCATTAGGATGGGTTATAGTGGCAGAAAAAAGGATCCATCCAGGCTTCAGCTCACATGACTGTGGAGATAACACCCAACACAGCGAGTTCATAATGTTCCTGCCCATTCCTGAACATCACATACACGTTACTGCTTTGAAACTTAGCCATCAGCACTTGGGGCCCTGACCTGAGGTCTGGGTGTTTTTGATTAGAGGGCCAGAAAGATTCCAATACAGAATAATTTGGTCAGTTTTCGGGACTTTAAACTTACTCTGCAAGACTCAGGACCACCCTAAGCCTCCCTCAGATCCGACCCCTGCGCCAGGCCTGGCTGCCTGCGATACCTTCAGGCTTTCAGAGAGTTTGTTCCTTGCCTCTGTTGAAGCCCAGACAGCCTGCCCCTTTGCCCCCAGCTACAATCTGAACTTTCTGAGGTAGGATTCATGGCTCAATGCTCAATGCTGAGCTCAGTGCTTGACAGATGGTAAATCCCAATCACAAATGCTCTGTGACTGAATGTGCTTCCAGTGTTTCTCTCTGCCAGCCTCTTGCCAGTGACCTGGCTGTTTCCCAGCTTGTTATCCTGGCTGGGGAAAATGACCCCCAGAGTTTTTCCCGTGGGGTTCCAGCCCTGACCCGGGTTGTTTTTAGCTGCACAGATTGGTTCCTCTTCTCTTCACCCCATTGAGTTCCTGCCTCCACTTACCCTGTGGCCGGTCTTAAAGAGGATTCCATAGCAAAGCTGGAGAGAACTTTGTTTTTTGGCATATGGAATAATGTGAGTGTTAGTCTTTGGTATGTCTGAAGGAGACTGAATGGTTAAACTTTGCCCTAGCCCACAATAAACAGGTGTCCCAGGAAGCAAGAAAATTGGGAGTGATTTGTAGCCTACCTTTGTCCTTTAACTTTGCCCCCCTTTAGTGGGTAGTTCCCCACTGGGAGAACTTTGGTGGGAGATAGGGCCCTCCTCCAGGCCAAAAGGTAGAGGCACATGACCTTGGCCCAGCTAATCAGATATTCTCATTCATGACTCTTTCTCTCCAGGGATTGATGGGGAGACCTAAGGACAGATGGGAAATCAGTGGAGGGGTGAATGTGCTGAGTCAAGTGGCACTGAATGGTGTGAACTTGGCTGGGTTTTTGGCTCCCTAGCCCCCTTCCTTCCTGCCAGCTCTTCAACCTAGTATCCTCATAACAAATCCAGTTTCTGTTAGCCAAAGTCACTTTCCAGTGGTTGAATCCAGATTGATATAAACCTGTTTTATGTCTGGAGGAAGTGGTTTAAATAAACCAGGGAGTGGGGCACCTGAGTGGCTCAGTCGGTTAAGCGTCCGACTTCGGCCCACGTCATGACCTCACGGTTTGTGGGTCTGAGCCCTGGGTCGGGCTCTGTGCTGACAGCAGCCTGGAGCCTACTTCGGATTCTGTGTCTCCCTCTGTCTCTGTCCTTCCCCCACTCGTGCTCTGTCTCTCTCTGTTTCTCAAAAATAAATAAACGTAAAAAATTAAAATAACTAAGCCAGGGAGCATCTGTAAGGTGGAATACTACACAGCTGTTCAAAAGGGTAATGGCAGATCTATGTGTACTGACATAGATGTCCAAGATGCACTTCTAAGGATAATGTGTACAATATATCACAATTTATCTAAAAATGAAGGGAAGCCTGGTTGGCTCAGTTGGTAGAGCATGTGACTCTTGATCTTAGGGTCATGAGATGGAGGTCCATGCTGGGTGTAGAGATTACTAAAAAAATAACCTAAAAAAAAAAAAAAAAAAAAAGGAAAGAAATGCCATAAGTAAAGGAATTCAGCTTTGTTCACACTTATATTTCCAGGCCTAGAACAGGACCTAGCACATCGTACATATTCGATAAATATTTTTCTTTAATGTTTATTTTTGAGAGAGACAGAGAAAGAGAGAGAGAGACAGACAGAGGATGAGTGGGGGAGGGGCAGAGAGAGCGGGAGACAGAATCCGAAGCAGGTTCCAGACTCTGAGTGGTTAGCACAGAGCCCAATGCAGGGCTTGAACTCATGAACCACGAGATCATGACCTGAGCTGAAGTCAGATGCTTAACTGACTGAGCCACCCAGGCGCCCCTCGATAAATATTTCCTGAATGAATGTACTGTATGGAAAAAGATCTAGAAGAACATATATTAAACTCAAAATAGTTTCTTAGAGGAGGGACTAGAGGTAGGGGCGGTTGACGAGGGAGATTTTTATCTGTATTATTAAAATTTTTTTTACAAGGGGAATATCTTCATGTATTATATGTGTCATTAAACAATATAAAAAGATGCTTGCAGTTTGTTGGAGGTAGGCAGATGGAGGTGCAGTGACATTTGTGGCCCTGGCCCTCTTCCCTGCGCCATACTTCTGAATTCTTAGGAGTCTTTTCTCTGCTTGAATATATAGTCCTCTGTAATTCTAACCTGACTTCTGTTGTATGTGACTTATGTGTGTTCATTTTGTCTCTCCCAGTCTGTCACTCCTGCAGGGCTGGGGCCACTTTTCCATGACCTTCGGTTCAGCCAGACTGTTGGAAACAAGATGACTTTCTGAACTGTTCATGAATACCTGCTGTACAGCCATGCTTCTCACCAGGCTGGCAGTCAGCAGCCAGACTAGGATGATTTCAGGGGAGCCAGGACCCCCTTGCTTGTCGGCAGGCTCGTCGGCTGGGGCGTACTTATTATTATCCTCGTTTTTCAGAGGAGGAAGTGGACTCAGAAAGTGAAATAAGTTGTCTGGGTCACGGTTAGAAGTAACGGAGCTAGGATTTCAAAGTAGGCTTACTGGCTCCAGAACCCATGCTCTTAACTACCGTGCTCTAGTTCTCCAAACGGTAAGGGCTTTGTATAAAAATGTCATCAAAACAGATAAACCAGAAATAGAGTGGTGTGGTATTCTACCTGGTTGTAGCAGTGAAATTTCAAAGTTGTGAACGTTTCTTCTGTGTGAAAACAGCCATTCAATCCAATCAGTCAGTTGATGCTGGGTCTCATGCAGCTAGGAAAAAAACACCCAAAAAACAAAACTTGTTCCTTCTTGGGAGAAATTCTTTGCAGAATTTGAGCCTTGTGTTCCTTGCTTTGTATTTATACCAAATATGCAGCTTGGATTTTCCAAGTCTGTCGCAGGTTCAATGAACAATTTCACTGATACGTGCTTGTTGAACTGTATGTTTCTTTTCATGTATTTGTTCAACAGAGATCATCTGTTAAACATAAGACATAAAATAGGGCACCTGGGTGGCTCAGTCAGTTAAGCGTCCGACTTCAGCTCAGGTCGTGATCTCATAGTTTGTTGAGTTCCATTCCCACATCGGGCTCTCTGCTGTCAGTACAGAGCCCACTTCAGATCTTCTGTCTCTCTCTCTCTCTCTGCCCCTTCCCCTCTCATACTCTTTCTCTCTCTCTAAAAAAATAAATAAATAAATAAATAAAATAAAATAAAGCAATTTTATTTTAACACTTTCATCAAACTTTGTAAAGATTTTTTTCTTATATTTATTTTGAAAGAGAGAGTGAGGGAGGGCCAGAGAAAGAGGAAGAGAGAATCCCAAGCAGGCTCCTCACTGTTAGTGTGGAGCCAGACGTGGGGCTCGAACTCGGGAACTGAGATTGTGCCCTGAGCTGAAACCAAGAGTCAGATGCTTAATTGACTGAGCCACACAGGCGCCCCTTCATCAAACTTTTAATATCAAGTCATCAATTGAAATAACCTATTGGATCATGAAATTCAGTTTTTGTTTTGGATTATATAATCTGAGGACTTGTTTAATCATTTGTTCAAAAACTATTTACTGAAAGGTCACTCTGTCAGAAGCCATGGGGAGCAAAATAGATGTAGTCTCTGTGCATGTGTGGTAGGAAGTCTAGTTGGAAACTTCACATGAAATAAATACTCATACAAACAACTATGTAATTTTAAGTGGTTATGAAAGCTATGAAGGGCGAGTATAGAGTGCTCTGTGAAAGTGTAGTTAGTAAAGTGATTTAATATAGTGGGGGCCATGGAAGCCATCCCAGCCACTGACATTTAAGCTGAGACCTGACCAATAATAAAGTGAAAAATGGGCCAGTCAGAAAAAGTAACAAGTGCAAAGGCTGGAGGCAGGAAGAGTTTGCTGAGAAACTGAAACACATGTGGGTAGAGCTTAGTGAAAGGGAAGAATGCTGGGAGGAACCTCACGGGAAAGGATGTCCGAAGGAACCCCAAGAAAAATATCCCTAGAAAAATCCTGCATAGTAAAACAGTACAGAAAAAAAAAAACATTAATGCCTTAAGTTTACAGTGTTCCCACATCTGTTGCCTCACTAGAAGTGAATCCTCACTAGAAGCCCGTGAGGCAGGGAGAGCAAGCAGAATTATGATTATTTCTATCACTAAGCATTAAAGCTCAGTCAGGGACAAAGTTAGGCAGCCTTTGGTTCCATGTTTCAGACCAGAAAGGCAAAGTCTGTGGGTTCTCTGGGAAGCCGGAAGGGAGCGTGTGGAAAGAAGCAGAAGTGACCCACGGCTGTGCTGTGTGACTGTCTGAAGCAAGCGGGCTGTGAACGAAATGTAATAGTTACATACTTCTTGTTTGCCGCGCTATACCTAGCCTTCTAGGCGTGTGTCTCTGTGTCAGGACAGAAAACGAATCTTGCATTTTATTATATTATTATTATTATTTTTCAAATCTTGCATTTTAGATAATTAACTTAAAGTCAATTTCAAATTCGACAGTTGTATAATTCTGAGATTTACACATCAGGACATAATTTGAGCCTAGGCTGGGGATTTCTGACTTGAACCTTAAAAAGTAGGTGGAATGCGAAGGGCTAATCAAAACAAGAAACTACAACCTCCAGCAGGTCTCGGGGCTCGGTCTCCTCCGGGATCCTTTTTTTTTTTTTCCGCCAGGGCTGGGGGCGACCAATGACCGTTAGTAATTTGAATAGACCAATAATATCATGAAACTCTTTAGGTTGCGGAGGGGTGGTAAAGTCACCCAATCGCATGGAAGAGGGGGGAAACACCTTAGCCAATCCAAAGGCGTGGGGGCGGGGCCGGAGATGGGGGCGGAGAAAGAAGTTTGCTGACTAAGATGGCGACAGAGGCGCAGAGTGAAGGGGAGGTGCCAGCCAGGGATTCCCGCCGGAGGTGAGCCGAGTTCTTGGTCCAGCTTCCTTGGAAACGAGGCCGTGGGCTGGTCGTACTGACGCTTTTCCTTTGGGTCATGGTGACCCAGCGGGGCCACGCTTTGTTGTTTCCTGCCACCGCGTTTCTCACCTTCACGCCTGCGGTCTGGCTCAGGAGCTGGGATCCAGCCTGGCCTCCACTTGGTCCCGTTGATGCCCTCCGGAGGTCGGTCCGCAGCGTTGGCTGCAGACCCACCGGTTGGTGGTGGCAGCTCTGCTTGCTTTTGCGCTGAGCTTCCTTGGGGAGGAAACTCAAGCCCAGAGCTGTTAAGCGAATTCCCTAACGTCACACAGTGCCGGGAGAGAGCTCTGTCAGTACCGCAGTGTATGTGTTAAAGTCGGAGCGAGGGTTGGAGTGACAGAAATGGGTTTGAGTTCTTGTGCCAATTAAATAAAAATTTTCGTTGTGCTTTAGAATACTTAACACGAGGACTACCCTCTTAGCAAATAAATAAATAAATAAATAAATAAATAAATAAATAAAATTAAAGTAAATGTTTATTTCTGAGGGTGGGGAAGGGCAGAGAGAGAGGGGGACAGAGGATCCCAAGCGACCCCCCACTGACCGAGAGCCCTGTGTAGGGGCCCCAACTCACTAACCCTGAGATCATGACCGAAGCTGAAGTCAGCCGCTGAACCGACTGAGCCATCCACGCGGGAACCCTCTTAGCAAAATTTTCAGTGTATGAGATAATATTGTTGACGATAGGTACAATGTTGTACAGCATATCTCAAGAGCTTATTCATCTTTAAATTTTTTTATTTTTGACAGAGAGAAAGAGAGAGAGACAGAGCATGAGCGGGGGAGGGGCAAAAAGAGAGGGAGACACAGAAATCAGAAGCAGGTTCCAGGCTCCAAGCTGTCAGCACAGAGCCTGACGCGGGGCTCGAACTCACGAACTGTGAGATCATGACCTGAGCCGAAGTCGGATGCTCAGCCCACTGAGCCACCCAGGCGCCCCAAGAGCTTATTCATCTTGCTTAACTGGAACTTTATGCCTGTTAATTAGTAACTTCCCATTGCCCCTCTCCCAGTCCTGGCAACCACCATTCTGCTCTTCTGTTCTATGAAATTGACTATTTTAGATACCTCATATATAGAAGTGGAATCATTTGTCTTCCAGTAACTGGCTTATAAGGTTCATCCATGTTGTCACCTATTGCAGAATTTTCTTCTTTCTAAAAGCTGAGTAATATTCCATTCTGTGTATATACCACATTTTGCTATTCCATTCATCTGTCCATGGACATTTAACTTGTTCCATACCTTAGTGATTGTTAATTGTGCCTCAGTGAACGTGAGAGTGCCAGTAATTCTTTGAGATCCTGATTTCAATACTTTTGGATAAATACTCACAAGTGGGATTGCTGGATCATATATAAAATACTCAGCCAATTTTTAAACCTCTCTCAGCTTCAGTGTCTTTATTTATAAATGGGCACAATGATGTCTACTCCAGAGAATGTCAGTATTAAATTAGACAGTCCTTTTAAAGTGCTTAGACCTGGGGCACCTGGGTGGCTCAGTTGGTTAAGCATCCGACTTCAGCTCAGGTCATGATCTCACAGTTGGAGAGTTTGAGCCCCGTGTAGGGCTCTATGTTGACAGCTCAGAGCCTGGAGCCTGCTTCAGATTCTGTGTCTTCCTCTCTCTCTGCCCCTCCCGCACTCACACTCTGTTTCTCTCTCTCTCAAAAATAAATAAACATTAAGAAAAAAATAAAATAAAATAAATTGCTTAGTACTGAGCCTAGCAGGTAATAACCATTCATTATGTGATAGATTTTCTTTTTCCTGGTAGAACTAAAGAACAGATCTGCAGTTTAACAAATCATAATTTCTTTTTTTTTTTTTTTGACCTGAGCCGAAGTCGGACGCTTAACCGACTGAGCCACCCAGGCACCCCTTAAAATGCCTTTTAATGGTGAAGCTGAACAAATCATAATTTCTACAGGCACACCAAAAGATAGCTTTTCCCAGAAAGAATTTCCAGGTGGTCTTGCCACAGCCTTGAGACCTTAGTTGTCTCAACTGATTACTTATACATTAGAATTTAGTAGAGTGAAATTATTCTCATTGCCTCAGTGTAAAGTGTAAACACTTTGGTGTCTCTTGGTGCCATTTGTATTGAATAAGAGATTCCAAGTCTTGGGAAGTTGGGTTTATGAATGGGCACTGGACTCCTTCCCTAGCTGAGATAGACATGGTTGAGTGTGTTAATATCTTAAAGGGAAGAGTTTTTCACTCTTGGAGGTGTCTATAAATGGTTGATCATTGGTGCCTGGACACTGTAGAGGGGATTGATAAATTTGATGAGCTCATCTCCCATCCTGCTTTAAAATCTTGAATTGTGATGAAAACCTGAAGACAAAATACTAGTCTGTAGCAGGAGTAGTTTGAATTCCTTTAAAGGATGTTGCCAATTGAATTTAAGTTTTAAGTGCCAGGCTTAGTTATATGATCAGCAGGTATTTACAGAATTTTATTTGAATTTGAAACTTATCAATTTCCTATTATAAAAGAAAATTCAGGTTTCTGTAAGGCTTTTTGAGGGCAGGACACATGTTTATTTTTATTACATATTCCCGGTGCTTAGCTTTGCATAGGTGGTCAATAATGAATGAATAATAGTCTTTTTTTTTTAAGTTTATTTTGAGAGTATGTGTGTGTGTGCTTGTGTGGGGGAGAGGCAGAGAGAGAGGGAGAGAAAGAATCCCAAGTAGGCTCCATGCTGTCAGCTCAGAGCCTGATGCGGGGCTTGATTTTAGGAACTGAGATCATGACCTGAGCCGAAGTTGATGCTCAAGTGACTGAGCCACCCAGGCTCCTCTACCTTCAAGTTACTCTTAAGTGAACAATTCTAAAGGGGAATTCACAAATAGAAGCTATCCACTCTACCAATAGCAATATAAAAATATTTAAGACTTTCAAAGGCCAAAGAGAGAAAAGCTAAAGCAGGAAAATCTATAGCCATTTCTCCTACATAATTGGCAGTAGGGAAATACAGTTCAGCACCTTTTTTTTTTTTTTTTTTTTGAGAGAGAGAGAGAGGGAACAAGTGAGAGGGGGGCAGAGAGAGAATCCCAGGAGAGGCAGAGGGAGAGAGAGACAGAGAAAGGGGGAAGAGAGAGTGAGGGGGGGAGAGAGAGAGAGAGAGAGAGAGAGAGAGAGAGAGAGAGAGAAGTGAGGCTCACCTGAAGCAGGGCACGAGCTCACCCGATGCAGGGTTCAAGCTTGTCCGATGTGGGACTTGAACTCACGAACCGTGAGATCATGACCTGAGCCAAAGTTAGATGCTTGACAGCTGAGCCACATAGGCGCCCAGTTCAGTACTTTTTGAATTGAACAGACATATAATAAAAGTGCTATTATTAGATGAAGAGGGGAAATTGATAACAAAGAGTCACAAGCTTTTTAACCCCAAAATTCACGGGGAAAAAGAAACCTGCTGTGAACCTAGAAAAGCAAATGGGAACATCCAGGGTTGGAGGGAAGCATAACAAGCCATGGTAGTGATAACGTTTGTCATAAGTTGGTGACAGTTAATATGCCAGCAGTGCCCAAGTTTTGGGGCCCAAGCCTGTTTCTAGAATTTAGGAACAGCAGGAAGCTTAGGAAACGACTACTTACTGGATGCTTGCATTCCATTTTGGAATTGTTTTTGGAGGGTAAGGAAAGTCCTATAGATGGGGAAAGGGTCCTGTATTCTGCTAATTTAAATACACCATAGAGAGTGGAATATTGGTTACTCAACACATAATTTCCTGAAGACTTTTTTGTTATATTGTTCTTCCTTTGATAAGACAGCAGTGTAACCCTTCAAGAAAAGTGATAGATGGAAAAAAAAAAGTGAAAAATGGAAACTTTACTGATCTTTGGAAGACTTGCCTCTTCTCACATGCACAAGTGGGAAAACATGATTTAAATACCTGAATCCAGTTTTGTATTTGTGCTGTCAAATCCTATCCGAAGGGGGGCACCTGGGTGGCTCAGTTGGCTGAGTGTGCGACTTTGGCTCAGGTCATGATCTCACGGTTCATGAATTTGAGCCCTGTGACAGGCTCTGTCCCCCTCTCTTTCTTCCCCTCCCCCGCTTGTGTTTTCTCTCTCTCTCCTTCTCTCTTTCAAAAATAAATAAACATTAAAAAATATTCTATCTGAAGGGTAATGAGGAATAGATTCTTCAATTTTAGTATATGTGCTGCCAAAGCAGGCACAGGAATAGATTCTTCAGTGATTTTTCTTTTTTTCATTTTTAAAGTTTATTTATTTATTTATTTAGAGAGAGCGCAAGTGAGCAGGAGGACAGGGAGAGAGGGAGAGAGAGAGAATCCCAAACAGGCTTCACACTGTCAGCACAGAGCCTGACTTGGGGCTTGACCCCATGAATTGTGAGATCATGATGTGCTCTGAGATCAAGAGTTGGACACTTAACTGACTGAGCCATGCAGACCTGCTTCAATGGTCTTTCTTGAATCTGAATCATTTCATTTTATATTTTTATCAATTACCTGGCTTAGAGGGTTTGATCATTATATTTATAGACAAGGCCAGTCTTGTGGAAGGAGAGGGGAAGAAGGAATAGAATTTTAAAATAATCCACATAAAAGTGGCTTACTTTTCTTTGCTTCTGACCTTTTGTAGAGTTTGTGAGATTAACAAATGTTAAAGCTGGAGGTTGCTGGTTGGTTATGTGGAAGGTCATCAGAGAGTGGCAGTCTGTTTTTGTTATTGTGAGTTCAGACACTATTTTATCCATTAGGTGGGTTTGAGGAGACTGACTCCATTCAGGCTCACAAGAAGCCAATTGCTAAATGCAAATTTGGTAATTTGCACAAAGAATATACAAGTTATGTACACCAGTTTGCCTTATTTTATCCTTGGGAGGGATACACTACAGTTGATTATATTAATGCTTATTATTATTATTATTATTTTTTAACAGCAATGATCTCATTTCCTTCTTGAAGATACCCTCTGGTTACCTTGTATGAATTCTCTTAACTACACTTTTATTAATCATTTTTTAGGATGGGTTTTTTTCTAGAAATGCCAGAGCCCATCTATTTTGTGCTGATGGTTTGCTAGTTTTACCTGATAGCTCAGTTGAGGTTCAACTAGGACACAGAAACTATACAGTAATTTGAGCAAAAAGTGTTTAATATAAAGAATTGTTAACTATAGTGGGATTGGAGTTAACAGGGATTGGCTAGTAAGTAAAAGAGATCTCTAAAGATATAAATAGTAGATATCAGAATCAGCTTATATATATTGAATCATCATGTTGTACACTTTAAACATCTTGCAATTTTATTTGTCATTTATACCTTGATTAAAAAAAAAAAAAGAATCCACTGTAATCCTTAGGGCTGAGATAGAACGTACAAGAAAGAGGTCCACGCTTTGTTTAAGGCATGGCTATGGCTCACATTGAATGGCAGAAAAGTTGCTGTGGTGGAACTTGTTGGAAATTCACCTTATAGAACCTGCTAGAAATCCACGCTTTAGGGTACTGGGGAAAGCTGTTCCTAGGGAGCTACTGGCTTATGGGTGCTGCTCAGTACCTTAGACTGCAGGAGGCTGTCACTGGAGAAGCTGCCGATGCTGTGGGATCTGGGTACTGGAGAAGCTGTGCATGCTGCAGGAGCTTTCCTAGTGGAGTGCCCTGGGGCCAGGGAAAGGGAAAGGGAAAGGCTCCTCCTCCTGCAGTGTCACCCCTGTGTTCTTTATGAACTCTCATTGTCATGCCAGCTGGAGAAGAAAATACATAAACTTTAAGTAAACAAATTTATTTTGAGAGAGAGCTTATGAGTGGGGAGAGGCAGAGAGAGAGGGAAAGAGAGAGAATCCCAAGCAGGCTCCACACTGGGGGTGGGGGGGTCAAACCATGAACCCTGAGATCATAACCGGAGTGGAAATCAGGAGTTGGATACTTAACCAACTGAGCCATCCAGGTGCCTGGAGAAGGAAATATATTTAAGGGCTCCAGCTCCATTTTTGCAGAGTAGGCAAGGGTGGGTGAGAGGCATGAAATCAATAACTGGCACATGTGGATAATCATCTCACTAATTCTTTGCCTCCCTTGCTGTAGCACTTCCTAAGACTTCTGTGGAAGAGTATGAGATACTGGGTAGGATCTGAAAGAATGAGGAGGGACAGAAACACATCAGAGAAGACACGAGAGTGATGGGGTGGTTAAATTTGCACTGACACACTTATTTGCATGTAAACTTGTAAAAGTCTATATGCTTTCTAGATGGAATGACTGTTTCCTGGAATAAAGAACCTAGAGCAAGACTGTTAAATTATATTTATCTATTTTTTTTAAAGTTTATGTATTTATTTTGATATAGAACCAGCAGGGAAGGGGCAGAGAGGGAGCAGGGCAGAGGATCCAAAGTGGGCTCTGTGCTGACAACAGAGAGCCTCATGCGGGGCTTGAACTCACAAACTGTGAGCTTATGACCTGAGCTGAGGTTGGACGCTCAATGGATTGAGCCACCCAAGCCCCCCAAGACTGTTAAATTATATTTAACCTGATAACTATTGCTTATCTGTATTTTTTTTTTTTTTGAGGCATGCTGATGTGTAAAGTGTTAGTATTACCTTACTGATCTTTGCAGTTTCAAACTTGCAGAGATCCCAGAGGGTGTGTTGTTTATTGATACTGTTCTCTCAATTAAAGCAGTTTGTGTCTTTGAGCAAGTTACCTTTGTATTTCCCTATCTTTATTTTTTTCAACGTTTTTTTTTTTTTTTTTTTTTTTAATTTATTTTTGGGACAGAGAGAGACAGAGCATGAACGGGGGAGGGGCAGAGAGAGAGGGAGACACAGAATCGGAAACAGGCTCCAGGCTCCGAGCCATCAGCCCAGAGCCTGACGCGGGGCTCGAACTCACGGACCGCGAGATCGTGACCTGGCTGAAGTCGGACGCTTAACCGACTGCGCCACCCAGGCGCCCCTGTATTTCCCTATCTTTAAATGGGGTTTCGGGTAGGTAGTTATACGAGGTTTTAGAAATTGTTGTTTGTAATGATCTTGAAATATATATATAATTTTAAAAGAGTTAATTGCATTTCTGCCAGGGTCTAATGTATAATAATTTTTTTTGGCCTTGTTCTAGGTCTGGGTATTGCACATGAATCTTTTGAACAAGTGTAGTTTTTAGTTATACTTATTAGAGTAATACCCTTTTATCCTGAATTTAGATTTAATATCAGCATCAGTTATTTGGCATAACACAGCATTAAGCTTGAAAGTTTTGTTATTTTTTTAAATGAACCTTTGAATAACGTGGGACAATGAAAATCACCGAAATGAGCTGAGCTGAAGAACCAAAGGCCGCATGCTGTGTGCTGTGATTGGTGCATTTGGCTGAACAGAAGTTCACATTGTAAGAAAACCCAAGACTGGCTTATTAAAAAGCCAAGAAGCATTGGAAAAATGGTACAGAAAGGAGAAGCACAAGTGATAAGATACAAATTAAAAAGAAAATATGGAGAAGAGAGGGTAACTTCCTAATAGAGGCTGCCAGCCACAGCCATAGGGCAGGCTTTAGAGGCAGTGGTGATAATGAGCCCAGCAAGAAGTGATCTAGAAGAGAGATTTCCCAAGGAAGAATTAGGGAGGCAGAATACCAAAATGACCAAAGAGGGGCTGGGATTTATACTAGGGGCTGACTTTTTTTTTTTTTTTAATTTTTAAAAAAATGTTTATTTATTCTTGAGACAGATAGAGAGACAGAATGTGAGTGGGTTAGGGGCAGAGAGAGAGATACACACAGAATCTGAAGCAGGCTCCAGGTTCCGAATGGTCAGCACAATAGCTTGACGCGGGGCTCGAACTCATGAGCTGTGAGATCATGACCTGAGCCGAAGTCCGGCGCCCAACTGACTGAGCCACCCAGGGGCCCCTAGGGGGTGACATTTTTAGCATATTTATTAGGATTCTTTCAGTTATATGTAACAGAAACTTAAACTAGTTTAAGCAAAGAGATGCTATTGATTGGCTTAAGAAAATGAAAAGTCCAAGGGGTAGATCAAGCATGGCTTAGTCTGTATTGAAATTCTCAAATCTCAGTGTCATGAGGCATCTGCTTCTTGCTTTCTTAGATCTGGTTTCCTTCCTTTTTTTCCTGCTTTTTGAGAAGGCAAGTTCTTCACAAAAGATGCAGTAAAGGACCACCAGCAGCTTCAGTCTCACATTCCACAGGTTTAGCAATCTTAGCATCTAGCATGACTCTGCAATTAAATCTTTTCCTGGCTTGACTCTGTGGGCCTTTGTCTGAATCAATGAGGAGGATAGAATGTTTCCATTGGTTAAGCCTGGGTCCTGAGCTCACACTTGCTGCCCAGGGAGTAGGGTCGATATTGGTGGCAAACCACATACATCGAAAGATGGGGAGAGCTTATTGCCCAAAGGAGAATAGGGGTGCTCTTACCAGAGGAAGGGGGAAATAGATGTTGGGTATGCAAAAAACAGATGTCCACTACTCTATTTCATTAACCCCTCTGTATACTCCCCTCTATTTAACGTTATGTTTTGAAAAGGGCTTGCCATAGTATGTGGAGAACATATTTTATGTTTCTTTTCTTTTCTTTTCTTTTCTTTTCTTTTCTTTTCTTTTTAAAATTTATTTTGAGAGAGACAGAGACAGTGTGAGTGGGAGAGGGGGAGAGAGAGAGAGAGAGAGAGAGAGAGAGAGAGAGAGAGAGAGAGAGAATCCCAAGCAGGTTCTGCGCTGCCAGAGCAGAGCCGGATGAGGGGCTTGAACTCATGAAACTGTGGGATCATGACCCGAGCCGATACCGAGAGTTGGATGCTTAACCGACTGAGGCACCCAGGTGCCCCACATTTTATGTTTCTTAAAAAACCAGCCAAACCAACCAAACCAACAAGCCCCTTATTTAAGTACTACTTATTTCTTTTTTCCACTGTCTAAACTTCATCTTTAAGATCTACCTCAAATCTCATCTCTTGTATAAGAGTGAGAGTTTCTCTCCTACCTTTTTTTTTTTTAATGTTTATTTTTGAGAGAGAGAGAGAGAGTATGAGAATGAGCGGGGGAGGGGCAGAGAGAGAGGGGGACAGAGGATCTGAAGAGGTTCTACACTGACAGCAGAAGGCCTGATGCAGGGCTCAAACTCATGAGCCGTGAGATCATGACCTGAGCTGAAGTTCGATGCTTAACTGACCGAGCCACCTAGGCGCCTCTCTCCTACTGCTGAATTTGTACATCTTTTATTGTTTGTACCATGGACTGGGCAGTTAATGATCTTGTATTATCTTTTGTGTTATGGTCTTTAGTTATACTTAAAATTTTGTAGGAAAGCTATCATTTTTTTTTTGTAATCAAGTGTAAAACTGTAGTAATATAGTGGGGAAAATGATTTTGTCAGATGTTCACAAGTTTTGTGATCTACCTTATAAGTAATTATTCAAATATGGAGTGCGTTAATGATAGTACATTTTATAACGGGAAATGTGTTAGTGTGAAATTCATAACTATAACACTATAAAGCCATAACTTTTAAGATGATCATATGAAAACATAATAACAGTATCAGTTATTAGATTAAATACAGGTGATTTGTCAGGCTGAACTATTACATGAAAGCTGGACACCAGAATGTAACGGAACCATAGAAAAATTTAGTCACCCCCTACTGAATTTAGTTGTGCTGAAGTAATAACACTTTGGCTTTTGAAAAATTAATATATAATTAAAATATTGCTTGTATACACAAATACGGAGATGAGATGCTTCGTTTAAAGACGTATGGATCAGTTTCAAATAAATGTAGTCAAGTTTGAGCTTTATTTCTCTTGTTTACTGACCAGAGTTTATTATGTAGCATAAAACTAATTTCTTGGGACTCAGTAAGATTACAAAAATGCAATAATAATCTGAGCCAATCTATGACAAATAAACTTCTCCCAGTTTAACAGAAAATGTCCAACATATCACATAAAGCTATATCCACTTCAGAAATGTAACATTATATGATTGTGTTTTTATTTTTTTGTTCTTTTCATTTTTTCCCATAGAAAATTAAAATAGTTTGGTTGATCTTTGTCCAAGTCTCTGAAATGTGTTATTATAAATAAGTAAAACATTATTTGACAGTTTTAAGATAATATGTCATCTGATTAGAGATAAAGCCCTCTTAGCTGGGTTCTATCACTATGAATAAAAAGCAACATTCATGAATGAAATACAGATACTACAGAGGTCTTAATATTAAATTTGTAATTGCATGCCACAATAATGAGAGCTACATTTGCTAAATGTGTTTTAATTATACCTTTGGGTAGGGGAGAACCTTATTAATTTAGAAACTAACCTAAAGAGTGATATTGGGATTATATAATGAGAAAGTTCTTCACTTATTTTCATGTTGAACACAATTACAAAAATAAAACCAACTGAGTAATATTAATGACGCTAAAGAATAACCCACCAAATAATAGGAAACAGAATTGGGGGAGAAACCAAGAAAGTATACAGTGATACAATTTAGTAATATCATCAATGGCATTATCATCAATGACTTTCTTTTATAGTTTGATTGGAGATTGCTACATGCACTGGAAGTTGTACTTTGAAGTATGGCTAGCTTTTGTATACTTAAGTCTATTTATCATTTTTAAGTTTTTTTGCATTTTAGAATCCCCACAGTCCTTCCCTTGGTTGCAATAGTAGTTTCTTCACTCAAGTGTCAAGGCTTACTTTATTAATATTTTTTCTTTTGGTAAGGTCATTTTGTGGCAGCTATCCTTGTGACCAGGCTCTTGCAATCAAAGTCCACCAGTGTGAAACATGCCTACATCATGTGTTAACAGTTTTCATTGAAGATTTATTTTTTTATTTTTATTTTTTAAATGTTTATGGGGAGGGGCAGAGAGAGAGGGGGACAGAGGATCTGAAACAGGCTCCACACTGTTAGCGCAGAGCCCATGTAGGGCTTGAACTCGTGAACTGTGAGATTATGACCTGAGCCAAAGTTGGACACTTAACCAACTGAGCCACCCTGGTGCCCCTTTATTGAAAATTTAAATACAGGGTATGTATATTAAGATTGTATAGGGGATAAAGCCTAAATTTTATTAAAGTGTAAGTATTTTAACTGACAAAATAGATTCTTTTTGGGTGTTGAGAAATAAAAGTGTTGAAAAGACATTAGAATATTTAAATTTTCAGAAAGTATTTTTCAAAATACTTAAAATTTTTTTCAAAAGTATTACATACTTGATGCACCATAAAATCCCATATATCAGAATGCCATCTTTTCAGCATTCCATCTTCTCAACAGTTGGTGTCATTCAGACGGAGTGGGAAGGTAGGTGTTTTCCCAAAGTGGAGGTTGCTTAAGACGTACTACTGTGAAAAAGTCTCATAATCGCTTGCAATGCAAAGGATTTTTAGCAGTTGCCCAAAGAGCTCTTTAAAATAACGTATATATGCAAATACAATAAAACAAAAGTTGTTTACAACCTAATTTTCAAAGTCATCTCTAGGTGCTCCTGTGCTTAATTATACCTGCAATTGGCTACTTGTATTTTTGAAAATAGAGGTAGTGGGGGGAAAAAAATAAAAGCTGAGTGAATTTTAAACTTCTGGAGGCCAGCAAATTACCTTAGTGTCTTGTTCCTGTACCTTATGATTTCTTAAAATGACAAAGCACTCAGTAGATCATGGTTAGTTTGATTTTAAATGACACGTGAGTGACTATGATTCCACCTTCTTATGCTAGTTGAAGAGACTTATGATTAGGTTTGTAGAATATTGACTAAGGTAATAGAAGCTCTTTTTAAAGATATGAATGTCACATGTCAGAGCAAAAGCACTTGCTGTCTCTTGGATAGGATCACTCTGGACTTTGGAACAAATAGATTTAGAAGTAGTCTTTGGAACCTAATCTGATCATACATAGAAGTACTTTGTGTTTTTGTTGCCTGAGGCTCATATCATTTAAAGTCTGTTGGAAAAGAGAGTCTCCTGAAGTTTGGACTATACTTTTCTGAGTGGTAAACAGATTTTAGGTAATGATAAGAGAGACACTGTATTGCCAGCAAAGCATCTTTTAGAACTTTCTCCAAATAAGGAATTTTGATGTAATTTTTCTAATTCGAATAAACTTTCTTATTGTATACCTGCCTGAAGGAGAAAAAGTAAGAGAGGTGGCAGCAGCAGAATTAATACCAATTCTTGTGACACCCAAAAAGGATACAAATTGACAAGTAAATACATGTTAATAAATTTGTGTTACTGATACTTTGAGGAAGTATAATTAGCCCTCTTGACTGAGGACATTGGGTCATCATTCTATAGGGCAAAATCTTAGGTCAGATTTCCAAAAATGTTAAGGTTAAGATAAGCAATCAGGAATTCTTTAGTTTCTTAAAAAACAATTTTTTTTTTTAATGTTTGTTTATTTTTTGAGGTGGGGGGGCAGAGATAGAGGGAGAGAAAGAGTCTGAAGTAGACTCCCACTGTCAGCACAGAGCCGGATGCAGGGCTCCAGCCCACAAACCATGAGATCATGACCTGAGCCAAAATCAGATGCTTAACCCACTGAGCCACCCAGACGCTCCAGGAATTCTTTAATTTCTAAATAATTTATTTCAGGTTAAGTTGCTCTAGTACTTTGAAATTAGTTTATGTTGAGATCAAATGTAGAGGACAAATATACTTTTGCAGACTTTTGGAGTCTAAATTAGAGATAAGAGGTCTTAATTACAAAACCTTGGACAGCTATTCTAAGGGTGGACTTTAGGATATAAATGTTTCTTGTCTAAGAAATTGGATATTATTTGCTGAAACCTTGTAGTACTACTTGTCAACTTTGAACTGTTTTTGTTATATAAAAATGCTGCCAGCTTGGGCACATGGGGTTTGTTTTATCCTTTCTCTCTATATACAACTTTTCATGATACCAGTTTAATTTATATGCAGAAAAAGGAAGAATAGCCTCTCGTTTAATACTTCTGTGTATTCCTATCTAACAGCTCTCCCAGAGAGTGACACATTGAAAGCCATATTTCAGAGCCAGACAGTTGAAAAAGTAGTCAGAGAGTGCCTACTTCTCTTAGGGTGGTAAGTCAGATTTAGACAACTTTAAATATAGCTCATATTTTGATAGATGTTGCCAAGGTTGTGGTTCTTGGAGAACAAATCAAGTTAAGCAATTCACTAGGGAGGAAACATTTAGTTTTTGTGGGTATGCAGTTTTGGTAGCAGTCAGCCAAAAGATACATCTGCAGGATACATTTTTTCCCCCCACTGTCTTGAATTTTGCAGATTCATGGGTTCAACATGCCTCAAAAGCACTTGCATTTCATTATTCTGTAATTGATTTTTCAGCTGTGGATTCTGTTTCTAGTTCTTTCACTAAGCAGATTACCTTACATGTAGACTTCCATCTAGTGGTAAGAGTAATCATAGCAGACAATAAGTAGGTTATACAAATTATCCTTCCTTCCTTCCTTCCTTCCTTCCTTCCTTCCTTCGTTTGTTTGTTTGTTTGTTTCTTTCTTTCTTTCTTTCTTTCTTTCTTTCTTTCTTTCTTTCTTATTTTTAATAATTTATTTATTTTTAATTTTATATCCAAGTTAGTTAACATATAGTGCAACAATGATTTCAGAAGTCGATTCCTTAATGTCCCTTACCCATTTAGCCCGTCCCCCTTCCCACAATCCCTCCAGCAACCCTCTGTTTGTTCTGCATATTTAAGAGTTTTTTATGTTTTGTTCCCCTCCCTGTTTTTATATTATTCTTCCTTCCCTTCCCTTATGTTCATTTGTTTTGTATTTTAAAGTCCTCATATGAGTCAAGTCATATGCTATTTGTCTTTCTCTAATTTCATTTGGCATAATACCCTCTAGTTCCATCCATGTAGTTGCAAATAGCAAGATTTCATTCTTTTTGATTGCCAAGTAATACTCCATTGTATATATATACACCACATCTTCTTTATCCATTCGTCCATCAGTGGACATTTGGGCTCTTTCCATACTTTGGCTATTGTTGATAGCGCTGCTATAAACATTGGGGTGCATGTGCCTCTTTGAAACAGCACACCTGTATCCCTTGGATCAATACCTAGTAGTGCAATTGCTGGTCATAGGGTAGTTCTATATTTTTAATTTTTTGAGGAACCTCCATACTGTTTTCCAGAGTGGCTGCACCAGCTTGCATTCCCACCAACAATGCAAAAGAGATCCTCTTTCTCTGCATCCTCCCCGACATCTGTTGTTGCCTGGGTTGTTAATGTTAGCCATTCTGACAGGTTTGAAGTGGTGTCTCATTGTGGTTTTGATTTGTAGTTCCCTGATGATGAGTGATGTCGAGCATTTTTTCTTTCTTTTTTTAATGTTTATTTATTTTTGAGAAAGAGAGCGAGAGAGAGCGAGAGAGAGCGTGAGAGGCGGAGGGGTAGAGAGAGGAGACACAGAATCGGAAGCAGGCTCCAGTCTCTGAGCTGTCAGCACAGAGCCAGAGGGGCTCGAACTCCCAGAGTGAAAGATCATGACCTGAAGCTGAAGTCAGAGGCTTAACTGACTGAGCTACCCAGGCGCCCCTTGAGCATTTTTTCATGTGTCGATTGGCCGTCTGGATGTCTTCTTTGGAGAAGTGTCTATTCATGTTTTTTGCCCATTTCTTCACTGGATTATTTGTTTGTTGGGTGTTGAATTTGATAAGTTCTTTATAGATTTTGGATACTAATCCTTTATCTGATACGTTGTTTGCAAATATCTTCTCCCATTCTGTTGGTTGCCTTTTAGTTTTGCTGCTTGTTTCCTTTGCTGTGTAGAAGCTTTTTATTTTGATGAGGTGCCAATAGTTCATGTTTGCTTTTGTTTCCCTTGCCTCTGGAGATGTGTTGAGTAAGAAGTTGCTGTGGCCAAGATCAAAGAGGTTTTTGCTTGCTTTCTCCTCGAGGATTTTGATGGCTTCCTGTCTTACATTTAGGTCTTTCATCCATTTTGAGTTTATTTTTGTGTATGCTGTAAGAAAGTGGTCCAGGTTCATTTTTCTGCATGTTGCTGTCCAGTTTTCCCAGCACCATTTGCTGAAGAGCCTGTCTTTATTCCATTGGATATTCATTCCTGCTTTGTCAAAGATTAATTGGCCATATGTTTGTGGGTCCATTTCTGGGTTCTCTATTCTGTTTCATTGATCTGAGTGTCTCTTTTTGTGCCATTTTTCTTTCTTTCTTTCTTTTTTTTTAAATGTAAGCTCTATGTCTAAGGTGGGGCTTGAACTCACGATCCTGAGATCAAGAGTCACATACATTCTCTACCAGTTGAGCCAGCCAGATGCCCCCAAAGTTTCCTTTTTAATAGACCCTGCCTCTTATCCTTCTTTGGGATAGTTACCTAATATATGCATTTAAATACTGGAGTTCTAACTATCTCTGTATGCCTACTGCCTAACTACTAATTCTGGTTCTGTTCACGTATCAAAAACTCCTGTGATGAGGAAGTTAACCTTTACTATTCACTTTGACTTTCTATGATATTAACATCAAGTTTTAGCAAGATTTAGGTCAAATCTGCTTGGTTTCTTAAGATTTATCTTGGAAGATGTGGTTCTACATACAAGAATGTAGAATAATATGATCAGTATTTTCCTACTGCCCAGCTTCAGTAAACCTTAACATTAGCTATAAGTCATTCAAATGAATCTCCTTTTTCCCATAGCTCCATGATTTATCACAAGAATAGTGCTAGCACCCTGGAAACTCCCCTCAACTCCCCTTTTTGCCTCCTTTTCTTAATTACTACTCCTCAAAGGTAGCCAGTTTCCTGAATTTTATGGTAAATATATCTTTGCTTCTCTTTACAATTTTACCACTTAAGTAAGTATTGCTAAATAATATAGTTTTGTCTGTTCTCAAAATTTGATGTAAATGGTCTTGCATACTAAGTAGTCTCTGTGTGTGTTTGTGTGTGTGTGTGTGTGTGTGTGGTATGAGAGACTTCTTTTGCTCATCATTACATGTGAGATTCATTCATGATGGTGCGTGTGACTGGAGTTTGCTCATTTTCATTGCTGTAAAATATACCATTATATATGCCACAATTTAAGGAATCATTCTGGATGTTTTGGCTGTTTAGAAATTAATGTTTCTACTAATGATTTTGGTGCACACATGGCTGCATACATTAGACATGTTTTAGAATTGCTGGGGTCACAGGATACACTTTTGTTCAACTTTAGTAGATAAGACCAAACAGTTTTCCAAAATGCTTGTACCAATTTATAGCCTCACTATCAGTATAAAAGAGTTACTGTCAGTTTGTCTAAGCTTTGGTATTGTCATTCTTTTTAATTTTCGTCATTCTGTTGGATAATAGTATGTCATTGTTTTAAAATTTGCATTTCCTTGATATTTAATGATATTGAACAGTTTTTTTCTTTATGAATATATGGGCCACTTGGCTAATTTTTTAATGAGATTTTATTGAAATTTCATGCCTGTTTTTCTATTGGGTTTGTTTCTTCTTATTCTTTTTTTTTTTTTTTTTTTTTTTTTAAGAGAAAGAAAAAGAGTGTGTGTGGAAGAGAGGGGCAGAGGGAAAGAGAGAGAGAAACTCTTAATCAGGCTCCATGCTCAGTATGGAGCCTGACATGGGCTTGATCCCATGACCCTGGGATCATGACCTGAGCCAAAATCAAGAGTCGGATGCTCAAACAACTGAGCCACCCAGGTACCTCTATGGTTAATATATGTATATTTTAAGATTATTTATTTATTTTGAGAGACAGAAACAGCATGAGTAGGGATGGGGCAAAGAGAGAGGGAGACCGAGAATCTCAAGCAGTCTCTGTGCTTGAACTCATGAAACTGTGAGATTCTGACCTGAGCGGAAACCAAGTCAGATGCTTAACCGACTGAACCACCCAGGCGCCCCCTTGTGGTTAATATTTTTAATGCGGTATTTAAAAACTCAAAAATTTCCTCAGCTTCAGTTCAAGAATGTATTCTTCTATATTACCTTCTAGTAGGTTTATGGTTCTGCTATTCACCTTTAGATCTGCCACTCACCTGCAATTGATGATCTTTGTGTATATTGTGTGATAGAGGTCAGTTTTCACTTTTTCCTCCTGTAGATAGCCAAGTGTCCCACACCATTTAGTCAAAAGGTCATTGATTCCCCACTGATTTGCAGTGCCACCTTTACCCTGAATCCAGTAAAGAAAGGAAGCAATAAAGATAAGAGCAGAAATTAATGAAATAAACAGCAAATACGTGATAGAGGGATTCAGCAAAATCAAAAGCTGTAACCTTGACAAAACGAATAATAAATCTCTAATAAGATTCATAAATGAAAAGAGAAAACATAAATTATCAATATCAGGAACAAAGAGAAGGACATCATTATGTAACTTTGTAGTTCTTAAGAGGAACCATTGAAAAATACCTAAAAGGAGGGGGTACGTGGGTGACTCAGTTGGTTAAGTGTCCGACTCTTGATTTTGGCTCAGGTCAAGACTCATGGTTGGTGAGTTTGAGCCCTGCCTTGGGCTCTGTGTTGATAACGCGGAGGGTGCTTGGGATTCTCTCTCTCCCCCTCTCTCTGCCTCTTTCCTGCTTGCACGCATGCATGCTGTCTCTTTTTCGCTCTCAAAATAAATAAATAAACATTTAAAAAAATAATAAAAAATAAGGAATCTTTAAAAAAAAGTACCTAAGAGAATATTATAAGCAAGTTTATGCCAATAAAGCTTGAAATTTATGTGAAATAGACAAAGTCCTAGAAATGTCCAGCTTAACCAAAATTAATGTAAGAAGAAATAGAAAATTTGAATAGTCCTGTAACATAAAGTAAATTGAATATATAATTAAAAACCTCACAAGGAAAGTTCTAGGTTTAGATGGCTTCATCAGCCAATTTGATCAAATATTTAAAGAAGCAATAACATCAATCTCACATAAACTTGTTCAGAAAATAGAAAAATAAGACATATTCCTCGACTAATTTTATATGGAAACACAATCTTTTTTTTTAATGTTTATTTATTTATTTTGAGAGAGAGAGAGAGAGAGAAAGAGAGAGAGAGAATCCTAAGCAGACTCCACACTGTCAGTGCAGAGTCTGATGTGGGGCTCCATCTCACAAACTGTGAGATCATGACCTGAGCTGAAATCAATAGTTGGATGCCTAACTGACTGAGCTACCCAGGTACCCCAGGCCAGCACAACCTTTATATAAAACCTAATGAAGACAATACAGTAGTCCCATTCTGTCCATGGGGGATATGTTCCAAGACCCCCCAGTGGATGTCTGAAGCTATGGATAGTACTGAACCCCATATGTACTTTTTTCCTATATGTACATAGCTATGATAATGTTTAGTGTATAAATTAGACATATTAAGAGATTAATAACAAAAGCTAGATACAATAGGGAAATAAATAACAATCAAATAGAACAATTATAATATACTATAATAAAAATTATGTGCGTGTAGTCTTTCTCTCAGAGTATCTTTTGTGCTGTACTCACCCTTCTTGTGATGATGTGAGATGAAAATATGCCTGTGCAGTGAGACGTGAGGTGAATGATGTAGGCATTGTGGTAGTTGTTAGACTACTGTTGACCTTCTGATGATAGGTCAGAGGAAGATTATCTGTGGACCCCAGAAAGTGAAACTGTGGACGGGTGGTGGTGCCACTGTACAGGTATTGCCTGCATTTTGACCGTCTGTGTTTGGCCACTTTTATGAAGGACCTCCATTAGTGCCTATTTTCACTAACTGAAAGCAATCCAAAGAGGATTTCCATTTTTATGAAAAAAGACAAAGAAGTGAAAATAGTATTCAGCGTTTATTTTCGATTGAGCCATTATAGAGGCAGCTCAGAGCCTGATCAACAAGAGTGGCCCCACCAAGCTCCTTCCCACTGCACTTAGCATCTCAGTAGCAAGCTGCCATAACTCTGAGCTGTGTCTGTGAGGATCTGTGAGTTATAGGTCCTAAGGGATCTGAAAAAACTAAGAGGGGTTATTTTGGGGGTCAAGATGCAAAAAAAAATTTTCCGTATGAGTTAATGGTGACTGCTTCTTCACTTTATGCCATTTTGGCTTAATGAAAGATTTCATAGGAACTCTATACTTTTGGAAAGCAATTCCATGACTTTCTCACTTATGAATGAATGTGGAGAAATCTAAATATTAGCAAACCAAATTCAACAATATATAAAAATGATATAACAATATTACATTTATTCTAGAGATGCACGATTGGCTTAACATTAATCAATGTCATTCACCACATCAACAAAATAAGGGAGAAAAGTCATATTAATAGATGCACAAAAATTGATAAAATTAAGCACTGACTCATGATAATAAATAAACAAACAAACAAACAAACAACCCTTAGCAAACTAGGAATAAAAAGATAATGCCTAAATCTGATAGTTTTTGCCAAAATGATGGATGGGGAAAGGTACCATTCTTCAATTTGCTTTACCCTTGTGATATTTATTTGTTTATTTAAAAAAATTGTTTTTAACGTTTATTTATTATTGAGAGACAGAGAGACACAGAGCGTGAACAGGGGAGGGGTAGAGATCGGGGGAGACATAGAATCTGAAGTAGGCTCCAGGCTCTGAGCTGTCAGCACAGAGCCTGATGCGGGGCTTGAACTCACAAACTGTGAGATCATGACCTGAGCTGAAGTCAGTCGCTTAACCAACTGAGCCACCCCGGCGCCCCATATTTATTTATTTATTTTTAAAATGTTTTATTTATTTTTGAAAGAGAGAGAGAGCGAGCACGAGCGAGGGAGGGGCAGAGAGAGGGAGACACAGAATCCGAAATAGGCTCCAGGCTCTGAGCTGTCAACACAGAGCCCGATGTGGGGCTCAAACCCATGAACTATGAGATCATGACCTGAGCCCGAAGTTGGACATTTAACTGACTGAGCCACCCAGGCGCCCCAACTATTGTAATTAAAAAAAAAATTCTTTTAATGTTTACTTATTTTTGAGAGAGAGTGCAAACAGGGGAGGGGCAGAGAATGAGGGAGACAGAGAATCCAAAGCAGGCTCTGCAATGTCAGTTCAAAGCTCAATGCAGGGCTTGAATTTATGAACCATGAGATCATGACCTGAGCCTGTTGGTTGCTTAACCAACTGAGCCACCCACGTGCTTCTATCCTTATAATTTTTAGAGTTGAGATTCCTTTCATGTTTGTCAGTCACTTAGGGCTCCTCTTTGGTGAATTACTTCGTCATATCTTTTGTCTAATTTTCTTTGAGTTGAGTGTATTTTTCTTTTTTTAAAAAAAAAATTTTTTTTTTTAACGTTTATTTATTTTTGAAACAGAGAGAGACAGAGCATGAATGGGGGAGGGTCAGAGAGAGGGAGACACAGAATCTGAAACAGGCTCCAGGCTCTGAGCTGTCAGCACAGAGCCGGACGCGGGGCTCGAACTCACAGACCGCGAAATCATGACCTGAGCTGAAGTCGGCCGCTTAACCGACTGAGCCACCCAGGTGCCCCGAGTGTATTTTTCTTATACATTTTAGACATAAAATTTTAGAGTGATGAATTCTGAATACTAATCCTTTTATATGCATGACAAATATTTTTTTCCAGTTTATGCCTCTTATTTTGTTATTTTAAAGTTTTATTAAAAAATTTTTTTTAATGCTTATTTATTTTTGAGAGAGAGAGACAGAGAGACAGTGTGAGCAGGGGGAGAGGGAGAGAGAGAGGGAGACACAGAATCTAAAGCAGGCTCCAGGCTCTGAGCTGTTCGCACAGAGCTCCACGGGCTTGAACTCACAAACCATGAGATCATGATCTGAGCTGAAGTCAGTTAACCAACTGAGCTATCCAGGCACCCCTTAAAGTTTTAAATCTATTTATTTATGTATGTGAATGAGTAGTATGTTCACATGAATCAAAAATGCAGAAAATACAAAAGAGCATACAGTGAAAAGTTTTTCTCCCACTCTTGTTCTTTCATTCCTGTTCCTCTCTCCAGAGGCATTTTGCTTTCTTTTTTAAAGAACTTTGTTCATAATGCCATTTGTTGTACAGACATTTAAAGTTTTAATGTAGTTAAATATATCAATTTTTTCTTTGTGGATTGTGCTTTTTTATGCCTTGTTTAAGACATTTCCTCTGTCTCATTTATTCTTTGCTCTTTTCTAAACTTCTTAAAGTTTGACTTTTTATATTTAGATCTTTGTTCTGTCTGGAATTTGTCTTTTGTGTATGATGTGAGGTAGGGATCATCCTCTCCATATTATAAAACTACTTGTCTTATACTCTTACGTTATGTGATTGTTTTGTCTAATACAATTTTCAGTGTGATGCGGAACTACTGTTGAGTTTCAAGTACACATTGGCAAATACAATGAACTGGTCCAGTTTTTAATTTCTGTTTTGTTCCTACTTGCAGATGAGTGCTTAGAGTCCTGATAAGTACTGCCTTTCAGGCCCCATAATATGCCCTTGTATCCTCTAACATGTCTGGAATTTGTGTAGGCTGTGATGGGGCAGGGAAAGGAAGGTTCCTTTGTCATAACAAACAAGGAGAAAGCTTTTTTCCTGTCTCTTCGATTTACCAATGCCTCATCAGAAGCTTTCAGCACTTATGTAAGAAATTAAATTTTTTTCTTGAACTTGAGCAAACTTAGACTTTGTTTTAAAATAAGATACCATAGAGTAGGAAGTTGTTTTTGCTTAAATGTAGTATTTTTTTGTTAGTCCTAGAAATCTCTTAAGTTCTTAATGTGTCCCTTGATATTCTTACCTTTGTATTGTGATATTGTTGTATTCTGCAGAAAGGGATTAGTGGGCTGTGTGATATGGGGGTAATTAAAAAAATGTATCCCACTGTATCTGTCTTTTCCACCTCTCATCTTCCATTTTACTTCTTTTTTAACCATTTCTCTCTCTTACATCCTGTCTTACCAGATGCACCTCTCAGAAAAAGTGAGGAAGAGGAAACAAAAAAGTAGGTTAAAGACATTAAAGTAGGGCAGAACAAGAGTGAATGATCATGAGAAGGAAGGGGAGGAAAAGCAGAAGGAGAAAAGAGGAGATTGCTTATTTGTGACCTGTGTGTTAGGACTCCAAGGGAATTTTTCTGGTATTCTTTGTGAGTAGGTAGGGGCAGCCTTGAATTACTTATTCTTCTACGAGTTCTACCTGTTTAGGAGGGGGCACACTTGGGGGCTAATGGCCAGGCAGGAAGGACGCTGTTGACAAACTGTGTAGCTAGGGCTTTGTGCTTCTAGTTCCTTTCTCGCATGTGTATGTGATCCAGTTTAGTGCTGGAGGGTCATCTGTGATGGAAATTTTAGAATTTTAACCGAGTATTTCTCTGGATATTAATAAACTAAAGATCTGGAAGTTATATGTCTGTATGTGGTTCTACTTCAGGGATATAATGGATGCTATTCATGTATATATACATGTTAGAACTAATTTGATCTGAAATCTGTTTTTCAGAATTAAAAGGAGTGTGCAATCTGTAAAATGATAGTTTAGCCTCAGTAAATTATAAGAATCTTTTCAGTGCTGATACATTTCATGATTTTTTCTGGCTGTCTCAGAGTAGTGATTTCTGATTGGCAGTGATTATAAACAGTAGTTTTATATTGACTATTGGTTCTTAACTGAAATAAGCTGACATTAAAAAAAAAAGAGGTTTTGCCAATGGTTACTTTTGATTTTAATTGGCTTCTCATCATTGGCATATTTACAGGGAAAATAACCTTTCTTTGTGTGTAAAAAGGTTGAAGAGATAAGCAGGTTAAGGTATCTTTCTTTACTGACTCTTTGGCTTGAGAATACGCATAATTTAAAATTTTTACATGAATTCTTATATTGTCATTCCAGACAAAAGAAAGAATTAGTAGCCACCAATTGAAGATTTGGGCTGTTGATTGAAGTTATGTGATAATTTTTGAAGGAAGTAGTGACAAACTTTGAAGTTTTCCCATGCCTTGTTTTCATTATGCCATTGTTAAAAATTATCCAGGTAGTGTTGACAAAGTGGATTATAGATCACTAATATTTAATATTTAGAGTGTTATTTTTCCTTCAACAGTATTTTGGTACCTAGGATGTTGTGGAAGACTTTAAGTTGTGATTTTTTTAATTTATTTTTTTATTGTGGGAATGTTTGTATGTGTCAGGTGGATTTTGACTTCGCCTGGCAGACGTGATGACTTGTCCTTTCTGGCTTGTGTTCTACTCTTTGGTTATATAGTAGATGCCTTTATATAATAACGGTTAGAACAAGCCATTAGAGATAATTGGTAATGGATACAAACAAGTGTTGTTGTGTCTGCTATCAGAGGTGGAATCACGTGAGGTACAAAGGAGTATAGTAGTTAGGTATTAGAAAACAATGAATAGGGAAGAAAATATTTCCTGAGAGTCAAAGGAACTTTGCCAGGAGTACAGCCTGAGTAATGTAGGAGTGGAAAACCAGCTAAGATCAGGGGCCCACAGAACATATCAGCTTAGTATTATTTAGTGACAGACAAGTGAAATTAGGAGCAAGATGTAGAAGTTTGCCAAGTGCCCTAGAGAGAAGAAACTGTCTGAACAAAGGTTGGACTTAGATGACGGGCAGAGGCATCTAGGATGGATTTTATTTTATTTTATTTTTGAGAGAGACAGAGTATGTGTGGGGGAGGGAGAGAGAAAGAGGGAGAGTCTTAAGCAGGCCCTGTGCTGTCAGTGCAGAGCCCATGAGGGGCTCGAACTCATGAACCGTGAGATCATGACCTGAGCCAAAATCAAGAGTTGGACCCTTAACTGATTGAGCCACTCAGGCACCCTAGAGTTGAAGGATTGTAAAATAAAACTTATTTCCTAGAGCACCTGGGTGGCTTGGTTGAGTATCTGACTCTTGATTTCAGCTCAGGTCATGATGTCACGGTTTGTGAATTTGAGTCCTGCGTGGGCTCTCTACTGATAGTGCAGGACCTGCTTGAGACTTTACCTCTTCCTCTCTTTCTGCCTCTCTCTCTCAAAATAAATAAAAAACAAAACAAAACAAAAAAAACCCCCACAAGCCTATTTCTGGACCTGGGTAAGGTGGAATTAATTTATTTTATATACCTGTAAAGGTGAAGGCTTTTCATTCTGGGGAAGGCTTTCCGATTATGAGGAATAGAATCCAAGGGCAGCTGACTCAAAGGGAGCTGATTATTAGAAAATGCCTGTATAGGGACCCAGGAACCAAAGAACCCTATGGGTAGAGTAAATGTCTCCAAAATGTCTACTACACTATTTAGATGTAGTTTTAGCTCTTTTATAGTTTTATGCTTACTATCATGTGTTTCTGTGGCATTGGAGACTGGCCTAAATGTGGTACTGTGAACAGTTGGGATGATGCATGGGAAATAGTATAATTTTTTTTTATGTTTATTTATTTTGAGAGAGAGAGACAGCATGAGTAGAGGAGGGACAGAGAGGGACACACAGAATCCGAAGCAGGCTCCAGGTTCCAAGCTGTTAGCACAGAGCCCGATGTGGGGCTTGAACCCACAAACTGTGAGATCGTGACCCGAGCTGAAATTGAATGCTTAACCCACTGAGCCACCCAGGTGCCCCGGTGTCTTTTCTTTTTCAATTTAATTTAATTTGTTAGAGTGTTTTATTTATCTTGAGAGAGAGAGAGAGCGAGCATGCACACATGTGTGCAAGCTGAGGAGGGACAGAGAGAGAGAATCCCAAGCAGACCCTGGACTGTCTGCAGAGAGCCTGACGTAGGGTTCGATCTCAAGAATCGTGAGATCATGACCTGAGCAGAAATCAAGAGTTGGATGCTTAATCGACTGAGCCACCCAGGAGCCCCTTGGTGTCTTTTTATCAAATGAAATTACACGGGGCGCCTGGGTGGCTCAGTTGGTTAAGTGTCTGATTTCGGCTCAGGTCATGATCTTGCGGTTGTGGGTTTGAGCCTTGCGTTGGGCTGTGTGCTGACAGCTCAGAGCCTGGAGCCTGCTTCGGATTCCATGTCTCCCTCTCACTCTGGCTCTCCCCTACTCACAATCTGCCTCTCTCTCTCTCTCTCAAAAATAAACATTAAAGAAAAATTGTTTTGAATGAAATTCCTAAGTATCTGCGTGGGTATAACCTAAACAGCAACAAGCTCAAATTGTCTTCTTTTGTACAGTCAGCAGATTAAGGATTAGGTTTTTCAAAAGATCAATATGTAGATTAACCCACAGAAAGAGTGAATAATTATATGGCTTAGAGAGGATGAGAAGCATGCAGAAATGATCCCCCTAACGAGTCTTCTGTTTCATTTTTTTCAGTGATGCTATCTGTAATTTTGTTATCTGCAATGATTCTTCCCTTCGAGGGCAGCCCATTATCTTCAATCCTGATTTTTTTGTGGAGAAACTCCGACATGAGAAACCTGAGGTGTTCACCGAGTTGGTGGTCAGCAATATCACGAGGCTCATCGACTTACCTGGAACTGAGTTGGCTCAGCTCATGGGGGAAGTGGACCTTAAATTGCCTGGTGGGGCCAGCCCAGCACCGGGATTCTTCCGGTCTCTGATGTCTCTCAAGCGGAAGGGTAGGGGATGTGTCTGTGAAGGGTGGGCAGGTCTCAGCTGCTCCCTGGGCTTTATTCCTAACATCTGCACATTCACTGAGTTGCTGTTATTTAAAGTATTTTTTGGTCATTTTTCTCATTTTCATAAGTAGTAAAATCTTAAGTAATAGTAATAAAAAATTTTAAAAAATAGATAAGTTAAAGTAAGTATATCAGTCCCTGAGAGAGATGACATGATTTAGTTTAGGCAGTTGTCAGAGGCACCTTGATTTTCATGCCCTATGACATAGCTGAAGAGTAAAGAATGAACATTAAAAATAATTTTTTTTAATGGTTATTTATTTTTGAGAGAGAGAGAGACCATGCAAGCGGGAGAGAGGTAGAGAGAGAGGGAGACAGAATCCAAAGCAGGCTCCAGGCTCTGAGCTGTCAGCACAGAGCCCGACATGGGGCTTGAACCCACAGACGGTGAGACCATGACCTGATCCGAAGTTGGACGCTTAACCGACTGAACCACCCAGGCGCCCCAAGAATGAACATTTTTTATTGCAGTTCTCAAATGTTTTCATTCTATGGAATGCTTTGATAAGGCATTATCAAAGAGCTATGAGTCACCCAAAATAAAAGCCTCCCTAGAAAATAAATTGTAGCACTACTTTCGATAAGATACTAAGAGGTACTATTTCATTTTATTAAACATAAGAAAATCATTTAAGGTAGAGAAAAATGTTTAAACATGACAATAGATTAGACCCTATACTCTAGTGGATAGTCTGTCATACTTTGACAATCATGGCTCTAAGTTCTATTTTTTATTTTTAAGCTAATTATCAACATGCTAAGTAGTGTTACTTAAGAAGATAGTTTTTGCCTTCAGGGAACCTACAGTTTAATCTTAAACATGCAGAGTTGATTGAGAGTTGTTGCATTTTTGGGGGCACTAACAGCTTTAAGGTTTTTGTTTACTGAACCTGTGAAAACATTTGCTGGATTGTTATGTAGGATGCTTGAGTGGTTTTAAGAATGATGATTTTGTACTATTTGTGGAAAATATAGCCCTGTCCTGTTGTATGTTTTTTTAGAAAAAGGAGTGGTATTTGGATCCCCATTGACAGAAGAAGGCATTGCCCAGATATACCAACTGATTGAGTATCTACACAAAAGTAAGACTACTCAGGATTTTGTTGTTCTGTGTTAATGAAGAGTTGTCAGTTTTGTATGAACTTCCTTGAGTTAGTAGGTGCTAATGAACATAAGACACTAACCAATTATAATTTTAGGTGGCATGTTTCTAAATATATTTCTTCTTAAATTTCTTTTCAGAGAGAATTTGTTTTAAAAAATTTTTAATATTTATTCATTTTTTGAGAGATAAGAGTGTGAGTGGGGGAAGAGCAGAAAGAGAGGGGGACCCAGAATCTGAAGCAGGCTCCAGGCTCTGAGCTGTCAGTACAGAGCCTGACGCGGGGCTTGAATTCACAAACTGCGAGATCATGACTGAGCTGAAGTCAGAGCTTAACCGACTGAGCCACATGGGCGCCCCTAGGCACCCCTATTTATGACTTATTTATGTGGGGCACTGTGGTAGGAGCTAGCGCAGAGGTTGTAAACCGATAATGTAAGGACTTGCATCCTCTATGTTCATGTGTTGTTTGCTTGGCAAAGTATTAAAATAAAAATAAAGTTAGTTACTGGTGGAAGTCCAGGTTTTCAAAATTCTTTTGGTATAGGAAGATCTAGCATCCTGGGGCCCCCATTTGGATACAATCAACTGGAGCACAGCTATGTGCTCTCCAGTTTGTTTTGGTTCCTATTCATTCATTTACTGTTACCTGCCCGCCCTTGTAGGCATTTGAACTTGAGCCCCTGAATTAGGAGGCTATACAAAGATAAATATATACCTCAGCTGAAAATATGAACTTTTATACTTCTTCTAGATCAGACCAAAACTATAATTCCGCCCCCCTCCCCCCCTTTTAAATCCTCTTAGGTTAGCTTAGAACCTAGTTGGCAGGGGAGAACAGTTTAGTTGCGATGATCCTAAGCTTCTGGGAATCTCAGACTGAAAGGTGATCTGACGGGTTAGAGTTCTAATTTCTGGGACAGTGCAGAGACTCCAAATTCATTTTGGGCTGGGAAACCATTTACAGGGGCAACACACTTCCACAGATGAATTCAGCACCTCTAAACAAAGTCTGGGATGGCCAAAGGGAAGGGGACTTCTGGAAGATTTGGCTTTCTTCCCACTTATTTTTCAAGCTCATTCTAATCATTGTTCAGGTTAAATTCAGTCTCCAGATGTGCCTGAGGCAGACCATGTCCAGGTGCTCAGGGATGTTCAGATAAGTCTCCTCAAGGGCCAGTAGATTCTAAACTTCTCTGGGAAAATGGTGGTGGTGGTGGTGGGGTAATCTCCTTCAAGATGTTTATAAAGGGTCCTTCAAGCGTAAAGTAGTCTTCTAGATCAATTGTTTTAATTGTAATTTCTCTTTTTGCTTCCTTTTTGCATGTCTTCTGTTCTTTTTCCATGCTAAACAGACTTGAGAGTAGAGGGTTTGTTTAGAGTACCAGGGAATAGTGTCCGACAGCAGATTTTAAGAGATGCTCTCAATAATGGAACTGATATTGACTTGGAATCAGGGGAGTTTCATTCAAATGATGTTGCTACCTTGCTGAAGATGTTTCTAGGAGAGTTACCTGAGCCGCTGCTGACTCATAAACATTTCCATGCACACCTCAAAATTGCTGGTGAGTATAGGAGGTGAGAAGGAGATGTAAATGAATACATTTCTTTTAGTTGAGTAAAGTTGTTTGGAATTTTCTGTTGTTTGTAACCCACAGTAATACTTCCGCCAAAATTGGTTAAGAATTCATGGTATTTGGGGCTCTCTGGGTGGTATTGGCCAGTTTAGTTTTAATCAGGTGTTTTTCTTGCTAAATCAGCTTCTTTGAAAATAAAATCCGGATTTGATTTATTTTTGTATCTCTGATAGATCCTAGCATTGTGCTTTGAACATTTTAGTTGCTCAATAAATGAATGCTTTTCATTGGATTGATTCACATACCTGAGATGGTTATAGGTTTGCTATATTTACCTTGGCTTGAGACATTTGCTAATATTAAGTATTATTATGCCTCAGTTGAGATCATCTCTAATCTAGGAGACTTGTTTTTTGAAAATAATTTTGTTCTCTAAATAGGCAATACATTCACATGGTTCAAAATTCAAAAGATTTAAAAGTATAGAGTGAAAAGCCTCTCTCCTGCCCCTGTCCCCCAGTACCCAGATTTTCTTCCTGGAGGCAGCCATTGCTATTGATTTCTTATGTATCCTTCCAGAGGTATTTTATACATTTACAAACAAATACTTACATATATTCTTTTTCTCTCTTTTAGGTATTGGTAGTGGTAGGGTATTATAATTTTTGAATTTCTAACCTCTAATTAAGATTAGATTTTCTTTTTAGCACTCTCAGGACATTCAGGTTATACAAATGAGTAAATGTTATTAAAACGTTGTATAACTTTATAATTATTTTGGAGAGAAATAAACTGGGATCTTGAAAAAGATATGGAAAATATTGGTACGTTTTTTATAAGTGTTAATATGAAGAATGTTCGTTCCGTTTACTTTGAGTTAATTTAGTGCCATACTTGAAATCCTCCGCTCCGCCACCCGTGACTCGCACTTCTTTGCAATCATATTGAGGTGTGGCACAGTTGTAGCATTTGATATGCCTTGCTGATAACTGGAAGGTGTTTTTGTTTTTGGTTTCATATTAACAAGGAATAGTTTCTAGAAATAATACCTGCCTTTCCTAAACTTGGATTCATTATTGAAGTTAAATAGTTTAAACAACATACTAACTATTTTTGGGTCTATATGATTTATATCCAAATGGTTATTTGTATTGTTTGAAATTCTGATTATCCAGGGGACTGTTTTTATTGATAACCTATGCAGCCTCTTAGGGGAGAAACAGTGATTCGGATGTCATGAGGAGCTCCTAGATTATCCTGTTATCAGGGCATAATTCACTCTCATATTTCTTTCCCTGTGTGAGGAAAAGTGAAGAGGGTGGCATTATCAAAGATCTTTTTGGACATGTTTTCATCTCTCTGTATAGCTAAGAATATATACCTAGGAGTAGAATTGCCAGGTCATATGGTAACGATATGTTTAGCTTTTTGAGGAACTGACAAACTGTTTTCCAAAGTGTACCCTTTTCCATTCCCACCAGCAATGTAGGAGGGTTTAATTTTCTCAGCATTTTTGCCAACACTTGTTATTTTCAGTTTTTTGGGTTATAGCCATACGAGGAGGTATGAAGTAGTGTCTCATTGTGGTTTTAATTTACATCGCACTGATAGCAAATAAAACAGAGTATACAAGTGCTTATTGGCCATTCGTATATCTTCTTTGGAGGACGTTTATTCAAATCTTTTGCCCATTTAAACCATAAGAGACTCTTAAATACAGAGAACAAACTGAGGGTTGATGGGGGGTGGGGGAGAGGGGAAAATGGTGATGATGGGCATTGAAGAGGGCACTTGGGATGAGCACTGGGTGTTGTATGTAAGCCAATTTGACAATAAATTATATCAAAAAAAAAACCCAAATCTTTTGCCCATTTAAAAATTTTGGTCTTTTTATTATTGAACTGTATTGACACTATTTGTTATTATATTTTGCTCTAAGTTCTGTTTATGCCTGATTCTTTTTTTCTTCTTTTCTTTTAAGTTTATTATTTTGAGAGGGAGATAATGAATGGGGGAGAGGGGCAGAGAGAGAGAGAGGGAGAGAGAGGATCCCAAGCAGGCTCTCCACAGTCAGCACAGAGCCCAACGTTGGACTCGAACTCAGAAATTGTGAGATCATGACCTGAGCCCAAATCAAGAGTCGGACGCTTAACCGACTGAGCCACCCAGGCGCCCCTTTCTTCTTCTTCTTTTTTTTTTTTTTAATTTTTAAAATGTTTACTTATTTTTGAGAGAGAGACAGAATGTGAGCTGGGGAGGGGCAGAGAGAGAAAGGGAGACACAGAATGTGAAGCAGGCTGCAGGCTCCAGGCTCTGAGCTGTCAGCACAGAGCTCGATGCAATGCTGGAACCCACGAACTAGAGATCGTGACCTGAGCTGAAGTTGGACGCTTAACTGACTGAGCCCCCCATGCACCACATCTTTCTTCTCATTTTGATTGGAGTTCAGGGGAGGATAATAGTAGACATGTTGATTTTTCTTGCTTGTATTTTCTCCCTCCTTTGCAATCGTTTCTTTTGTCCTCAAGATTTGATGCAGTTTGATGATAAAGGAAACAAGACCGATGTACCAGATAAGGAGCGGCAAATTGAGGCTCTCCAGTTGCTCTTCCTCATTCTCCCTCCACCTAATCGTAACTTGCTGAAGTTATTGCTTGATCTCCTGTACCAGACAGCAAAGAAACAAGACAAGAATAAGATGTCTGCTTATAACCTTGCCCTTATGTTTGCACCCCATGTCCTGTGGCCGAAAAATGTGAGTGTTGAGGGGACGAACAAAGAGTGCTTGGTTTTCTTGGGCTGGTCCTAATCCTCTGGCTGTATCTTGGTGAGGTTATCAAGGGTCCAAGGTCTACTCTTCAGCTTTACAAGGTTAGGGACATACTTTATTAATTCATTTAAGAGTCATCTAACATGAGGGGCCAATTCCTGTTAACCTCATGTGTAAATCAATCTCTGATAAAGCTGAAAGACATTTATTAGTGGAAGCTTTTAGTGGAAAATTATAGCTACTAACTAAAATAGAATATTTGTTTTGGCTGGTCAATATATATGCCTTCTTGAGAAATCAAATTGATATCTGAAGATTGAATGGCATAAATTTAGACTAGAGCCATACAATTTTACTGGATAATGTCACTAAGCCCTCAGGTAAGATGATAGAGCAATCCTTCCTTATCCTAACCCTTCTATTTTCTGTAGATATGCTCTCCTTGGATAAAGCTGAATGTGTTTTTTTATTACTGAGACCATGGCTTTCTCAGTGACTTACATGAGAAATAAATTATTAAATGTGTTTTGAACTAATTTTTGACCTGGAGGTGTACAGCTTTCTATTCCTGCACATTCATAATATAAGTTTTATTGCATGTTGGAATTGGGAGCCAGAACACTTGGGTTAGAAGCTGCAAACCAGCTATGTTATCTGTGTCCTTTACCCTTGTTATGCTTAGGCTGTTCCTCTGTAAACTGGGCGTAAATTAGTATTTTATCACTTACAAGGTTTTGGAAGATAATAGAAGTAGATAGGATGATAGGATATGGTGATTTATAAAAGGTTTTTGGGATTATAAGAAATGAGAAAAGGAGGGTTAAGGAGAGCACTTGTGGATGCTGATTGGCTCAGTTGGTAGAGTGTACGACTCTTGATCCTGGGGTTGTGAGTGCCAGCCCCACCCGTGTTGGACTCCTTGGGCTCATAGAGTTTACTTTATTTATTTATTTATTTATTTAATTAAAAAAAAAATGTTTATTTATTTTTGAGACAGAGAGAGACAGAGCATGAACGGGGGAGGGTCAGAGAGAGGGAGACATAGAATCTGAAACAGGCTCTGAGCTGTCAGCACAGAGCCCGACGCGGGGCTCGAACTCATGGACCGAGAGATCATGACCTGAGCTGAAGTCGGCCGCTTAACCGACTGAGCCACCCAGGCGCCCCTCATAGAGTTTACTTAAAAAAAAAAAAAAAAAAAGGAGAACAGTTGTGTGGAACATTTTACCTAACAAGTAACTAGTGAAAAAATGTAATGTTCCAGGCTAAGAAGAACCCCACCCCACACAAAGGTGGGGGTGGGGTAAGAAGAAAAGGACACACTAACATTTGTCCATATTAAGGAGATCAAGCCTCCTAATGAGTTTTTTGTTGTTTTTTTTTTTAAGTTTATTTATTTAGAAAGAGAGTGCAAGCAGGGGAGGGGCAGAGAGAGAGAGAGAGAGAGAATGAGAATCTCGAGCAGGCTCTGTGAGAACCTGATGTGGGGGCTCAAACCCATGAACTGTGAGATCATGACCTGAACCGAAATCAAGAGTTGGATGCTTAACTGACTGAGCCACCCAGGTGCCCCCTAATGAAAAATTTTAATAATTAAAAAAATTATTTTTATTTATTTTGAGAGAGAGAGAGTGCGAGCAAATGGGGGAGGGTCAGAGAGAGAGAGAGAGAGAGCAAGTGGAGGGGGGGGGCAGTGAGAGAGGTAGAGAGAGAATCTCAAGCAGGCTCTGCACTGCCCTCACAGAGCCCAATTCGGGGCTCGATGTCACAAACTGTGACATAATGACCTGAGCTGAAATCAGGAGTTGGTCACTTAACTGACTGAGCCACCCAGGTGCTGCAATGAAAGAATTTTAGAACCAGTCAATTGATCTCATGAAAAAAGAGTGAGTAATCTGTGTCTATAAAGAGAAATGCTGGGGCACCTGGGTGGCTCAGTTGGTTAAATGTCCAACTTTGGCTTGGGTCATGGTCTCATTGTTCTTGAGTTTGAGTCCCACATCAGTCTCTCTGCTGTCAGTGCAGAGCCTGCTTTGGTTCCTCTGTCCCCTTCCATCTCTGCCCCTGCCCTGCTCGTGTGCTTTCTCTTTCTCTCTCTCTCTCAAAAATAAACATTAAAAAAAAGAAATATTAAGAGATCTTGGTTAAAGCAAACCTATTAAGTAACAAAGATGCCTGTTGAGGATGAGGGCTTTGGGGTAGTAGAGATGGATACTCAAGTGCTTAAAAAAGAGGAGAAATAAGAGAATCAATGACCATTTGCGTTTTTAAGAAACAGATGTTACCTTTGGTATCAATTAGTAGTGATGGTTTTCTTTCACCTTTGGAGAAACTCCAGTTTCTCTGAAGAGGCGGTGTCCCTGGTAGTCTGTATAGATTCTGTTCTTCCTGCCCATTTTGAATCCTAGACTAGATTTTCTTTATTAACACCGCTTGCGTGTATAATTCTCTAGCAGAATTAGGAAATAAAGATTGGTTCTCATAGGTTCTTGTTGAGTTCAGGGACACATGGTTTCTCCTAGGTTATATGTCCAATCCAGTAGAAACTTGCTGAACCGAAAAGCCTTTCCAGAATTAAACACTATAGTACAGGCACCTTTGTTCGGGATAGAAACCCTTATACCTTTGAAAGAATAAGCTTATTGGTAAGTAAATGGAACATCTCTTCTACTTCTCAGCTCTTAATCCTCTTTTGGTTTCTTTCCCTATGAATAGGCCACTGCAAATGACCTTCAAGAGAATATCACAAAGTTGAACAATGGGATGGCTTTTATGATTAAACATTCCCAGAAACTTTTTAAGGTAGGTAAGGGATGGGATTTGAGTGGTAATAGGACAGGAGGTTGGAGCATGGTGGGATCCTCAGTAGGGCTACGAGGATGACTAATAAGAAAGTCTCTGCCTCGGACTTGAAACCAGATGGGACAGTGGCAAAGCTCAGAACAACTAAGGTGGGGAGAAATAGCAAGGTACCTGGAGGCTGAGTAGGATAACGGGCCCCACCTGGGACACCCTTGCTTTTTCATGAAGGGCCGTTTGTACTGGCAGTCGAGTGAGTTTATTCTGTCTGCTTCCTGCCAGGAGAATTTTGAGGGTCTGACAGTCTGCTTTCATTTTGTACTCTTTGTCCCTTTTAGTCCACACTATCAATGTTTCTGCCCATATAACTTTTTCAACTTCGTGGTTCTGTGGATTTCAGAGGGATTCACTACATTAGACAAAAACCACATATACAAATCTTTTGAAGACAAACCCTTCTCTCCCTTGGTCTCCTCCTGAGAAGGCTGAAGGACAATACCTTTAACCTTCCCAGAGGCCCTCTGGTCTGACTGAGAGGATCTTTATTCTTTTGAAAGGGTCCTTTGTGTGACTGAAAACTTTGACCTTTTGATGTTTTAAAAGATTTTATTAAAAAAATTTTTTTTTAATGTTTACTTTTGAGAGAGAGCAAGAGTGTGAGCAGGGAAGGGGCAGAGAGAGAGGGAGACACAGAATTCAGGCAAGCTCCAGGCTCTGAGCTGTCAGCACAGAGCCTGATGTGGGCTCGAACCCATGAACTGTGAGATCATGACTTGAGCCAAAGTCTGGTGCTTAACCAACTGAGCCACTCAGGTGCCCCTAAAGATTTTTATTTTATTTTATTTTATTTTATTTTATTTTATTTTATTTTATTTTATTTTATTTTATTTATTATTATTAAAAAATGTTTTGAAATGTTTATTTGAGAGAGAGAGAGAGAGAGAGAACAGGGGAGGGGTAGAGAGAGAGGGAGACACAGGATCCGAAGCAGGCTCTAGGCTCCGAGCTATCAGCACAGATATCGGGCTCGAACTCTTGAACCTCTAGATCATATCTGAACTGAAGTCAGTTGCTTAACTGACTGAGCCACCCAGGTGCCTCATTACTGTTTTTTTTTTTTTTAAGTTTATTTATTTTAGAGAGAGAGAGAGAGAGAGAGATAGCATGAGCAGGGGAGGGGCAGAGAGAGAGAGAGAGAGAGAGAGAGAGAGAGAGGGAGAGAGAGAATCCCAAGCAGGCTCTGCACTGTGAGCATGGAGCCTGATGTGGGGCTCGAACTCACGAACTGTGAGATCATGACCTGAGCCAAAACCAAGAGTCAGATGCTTAACCAACTGAGCCACCCAGGCGCCCTGATGCTTCTAAGATTTTAACAAAAAGTTGTACAGTCATATCCTTGGCTTTTTCTTTAGAGCACACTTTCCTGATAGTGAATTTCTCAATTTTAACATCTTGCCATCTGGAAAGACTGAGAATTGAGAGAGAATTGACTAAGTACTTCATATAAGAGAAATCACACTTTTTGTGATTGGCTTATTTCACTTAGCATAATGTTTTCAAGATTCATCCATATTGTAGCATTTGTCAGAATTTCCTTCTTTTTTAAGGATGAGTAATATCCCTTTCATTGTATATACTGCATTTTGCTTATCATTTATCTGTTGAGGACACTTGGATTTCTCCCATGTTTTAGCTCTTGTGAATAATGCTGCTATGAACATGGATGTACAAATATCTTTTTTGAGACACTGCTTTCAATTCTTTTGGGTATACACCCAGGAGTGGAATTACTGGATCATGGTAATTCTAACAGAACTGCCATACTGTTTTTTTTTCTTCTTTCATTTTTTTTTTTTTATGTTGCTATTTCTTTTTTTAATTTAATTTTATTTAAATCCAAGTTAGTTAACATATAGTGTAATAATGGTTTCAGGAGTAGAATTTAGTAATGCATCACTTAAATATAACACCCAGTGCTCATCCCAACATGTGCCCTCCTTAATGCCCATCACCCATTTAGTCCATTCCCCTACTCAACATCCCTCCAGCAACCCTCAGTTTGTTCTCTGTATTTAAGAGTCTCTTATGGTTTCCCTCCCTCTCTGTTTTTATCTATTTTTCTTCCCTTCCCCTATGTTCATCTGTTTTGTTTCTTAAATCCCACATATGAGTGAAATCATACAGTATTTGTCTTTCTCTGCCTGACCTATTTCACTTAGCATAATACATTCTAGTTCCATTCATGTTGTTGCAAATGGCAAAATTTCATTCTTTTTGATCACTGAGTAATATTCCATTGTATATTATACCACATCTTCTTTATACATTCATCAGTTGATGGACATTTGGACTCTTTCCATAATTTGGCTCTTGTTGATAGTGCTGCTATAAACATTGGGTTTCATGTTCCTTTTCGAATCAGCATTTTTGTGTCCTTTAGATAAATACCTAGTAGTGCAGTTGCTGGGTCATAGGGTAGTTCTATTTTTAATTTTTTGAGGAACCTCCATAGTGTTCTCCAGAGTGGCTGCACCAGTTTGCATTCCCACCAGCAGTGCAAAAGTGTTCCCCTTTCTCTGCATCCTTGACAACATTTATTGTTACCTGCCTTATTAATTTTAGCCATTCTGACAGGTGTGAGGTGGTGTTGAGCATCTTTTCATGTGTCTGTTATTTGGATGTTTCTTTGGAAAAGTGTCTGTTCATGTCTTTTGCCTATTTCCTCACTGGATTATTTGTTTTTTAGACATCTTTCTTTCTTTCTTTCTTTCTTTCTATCTTTCTTAATTTTTTTTTAACGTTTATTCATTTTTGAGAGACAGAGACAGAGCACGAGTGGGGAAGGGGCAGAGAGAGAGGGAGACACCAAATCTGAAGCGGGCTCTAGGCTCTGAGCTGACAGCACAGAGCCCGACATGGGGCTTGAACTCACGAACTGCGAGAGCATGACCTGAGCCGAAGTTGCACACTTAACCTCCTGAGCCACCCAGGGGCCCCCGGGCATACTGTTTTCTATAGTGGCTGTATTCATTTTACATTCCCTCCAGTGACGTACAAGGGTTCCCATTTCTTCACATCCTCACGAATACTTATTTTTTATTTTTTGGTAGTAACTATGAGGTGGTATCTCATTGTAGTTTTGATTTGCATTTCCCTAATGATTAGTGAGATGTTGAGCATCTTTCATGTGCTTATTGCCTATCTTCTTTGAAGAAATGTTGTTCATTTTTGAATGTTTGCCCATTTTTGAATTGGGTTTTTTTGTTGTTGAGTTGTAGGAGTTCTTTATATATTCTGATTAGTAATCCCTTATAAGATATATGATGTGCAAATATTTCCTTCCATTCTGTGGGTTGCCTTTTTACTCAGGTGATAGTCTTGCTACACAAAATGTAAAAACTTCTGTGAAATCCCCCATTAGTTTATTTTTTTCCTTTTGTTGCCTGTGACTTTGATATCATATGCAAGAAATCATTGCTAAATCCAATGCCATGAAGCTTTTGTCCTATGCTTTTTAAAAATAATTTTATAGTTTTAGGTCTTATATTTAGTTTATAAATCCATTTTCAATTAACTTTTTAATACAGTGTTAGGTAAGTGTCCAACTTTATTCTTTTGCTGTGGACATCTAGTTTTCGCAGCTCCATTTCTTGAAAAACTGTTCTTTTTCCATTGAATAGTCTTGGCATGCTTGTTGAAAATCATTTAAGGATTTATTTCTGGATTCTCTATTCAGTTGGTCTATATGTTTGTCTTTATACCAGTACCACACTATTTTGATGACTATAGCTTTGTAGTAAATGCAGGGTGTAAACATGGAGACCTCCCTAGGATTTATTGACTACAAGGTGGTGAGTGATCCAGAGTCCAGAGTTTAGAAATGAAAGATCAGAATCTTAGGTTAAAAAACAAAGAGTCAGGGCTACATCAGGGGCTTTGGTGCCCAGGTCAAAGATTATCATCAGTTAGAGGTCAAGATCTAGATAAGTGAAGTAGAATAGTAGTCAAAGGACAACAGGAGAAAAAATGATTTTTAATGATGAACAAAGATCTTTCAGACCTGTTCATTATATACTTCCTGATGAGGGGAACAGCTAGTTCCAAAACATGCATTTATGGGAATAAGTAGAGAGGAGTTGTGATTATGAACAGTAAGGCAATTACTTGACTGTAGTTGTGAATCAAAATGGAGAGTTTCTAGGTGCAGTTCCTAATAGAACTCTCCTTCATTGAATTTTCTTGTTACTATTGCTATAGGATTAACTTTTCATAGTCTACCACTCACAAGTTAAAAGAGAAGTGGGATCTCAGAGTCTCACTGCACCCCACGGTTTTTAGCCTTTCTACTTCTGATCTCTTTACCTGTGGAATCCATTCTCCCTTGTGCATGATTCAGTGTACATAGTTCAAGTATACAATGAGGTTGTACTTAACTATGAAGGATTTTAAGTGACTTAACACAAATTTGTTATCTTACAGTTCTGTAGGTCGTAAGTCTACAGGAGTCTCACTGGTCTAAAATCAAGGTTGGCAGGGATGCTTTCATTTCTGGATATTCTAGGAGAGAATTTATTTATTTGCCTTCTCCATCTTCCAGAGGTTGCCCACATTCCTTGGCTTATGATCCCCTTCCTCTATCTTCAAGGCTAGCAATGTTGTATCTCTCTCTTATTCCTAACTATGGTTGGGAATGGTTCTCTGCTTTTAAGGACCCATCTGAATAACCTAGTTAATCTCCCCATTGCAAGGTTCTTAACTTAATCACACCAGCAAAGTCCTTTTTACCATTTAAGATAACATAACACTGTGAAGGATTTTGAGAATAGAAATCACACAAATCTTAGAGATAAAACAAGAGTATGGGCTCCTGGATGTAATTCAGCTTGGTACAGTTCTAATTAATAGACCCTTTCAAACAGTCTGTTTTTACTCTACATTTTCCTTATATAGATTCCTGTTTCAGCTCCTCATCTTTGGGGTTTTGATTCTTGTTTGCTACTTTACCTTTGTTTCCAGACTAGTGTGAGCACTCTTTGAGCCTCTGTTGATCTTTGAAGGAGAGAAAAAACATTTCTTTTGAGATTTTAGTCTTCAGTCTCTCCTCTTTGATACTCACATCAGAACTGTTGTCTTTATGGGCATCTGCTTTACCACTTTGGCTAATTAGGTTCTTTCCTGAGCTTTTCCTTTGGATGAAAAATGGTCGATTATTCTGTGTGCTCTATCACTTATTCTGAGGTCCTATTGTACCTCCGGTTTGTTGTTCTTGTGCTTTGTTGTGTCTTCTTCTTCTCAGGCTTCTTTGGGTGGAGTTTTTACCTCCTAATCCTCAGATTCTGTGTTCTTTGTATTTTTTTCCTTAAAATTCCTCCTATTTCTAGTTCTGTCTTCTATTATCAGTCCCTCTGACCCAATCTAGTTTTATGTCTCCCTAACACGAGTCACAACATCTTTTCCTAGGGACTTATAATGATATACAATTAAGGCCAATTCCCATTTTATGTGAGAAGTCCTTTTGTTGATTCCCTCTGAACTGTAAAATACTTAACACCTCCAGATTTTCATTTAAACCCATCTGCTTCTGTCTCCCTTTCTGGATATGTCTTAAGTTCATAGTATCTTTTGGGGGCAGGGATTTTTTTTTTAATTTAAAAATAAAAAAAAATAATCCCACACCCAATGTGGGGCTCGAAGTCACAACCCCAAGATCAGGAGTCACATGCTCCACCAATTGAGCCAGCTAGGTGCCCCAGGTTTTTGTGTTTTTTTTTGTTTTTTTTTGTTTTAAATGAAGTTTATAGAATAGGTGGAGTGGGTTCTGTCATACTCTTGTTTGGAGGAAATTTCCTTTGGTTTTCAGCTCTACTTTATAGTTTAGCAAGGTAGAAATTAACAAGATATCATAATGTTTTTGTCACAAGACTCTTCTTAAAACTTTGTTATGAAGTTTTTCAAATATAGATAAAAGGTGAAAGAGTAAAACAGTGAACACTCATATAACTGTCAGATTCAACAAATGTTACCATTTGCCATATTTGCTTTTTTTTTTTCCTCTATATATTTATGCTTTTTTTGGTGTTTGTTTTTGGCTGAATCCCTGACAGTAAATTGCAGACATGATACTTCACATCTAAGTACTTAAGCGTACATCTCCTAAGAATAAGAACATTGTCCCAATAGTCACAGTACCATTATCATGTCTAAGAAAATTAATGAGGATTTCATATTAGCTAATATTCAGTACAGATTCAAATTTCCCCATTTATCCTAAGAATGTATTTCATAGCTGCTGTTTTTAATAACATGTACTAATCGAGGTTCATATATTGCCTTTGATTATTATGTCACTTTTAATCTGGAATAGTCCCTATGCTTTTTCTTCATGTCATGGACTTGTTGAAGTATTCAGGCCAACTGTGTTACAGAATATTCCATCTTCTAAATTTGTCTTACTGTTTTCTCAAGGTTATTTAACTTGTTCCTATGTATCCCTTTCTATGTAGTTCCTGTAAACTGTTAAGTTAGGTCTAGAGGCTTGATTAGATTCATATTAAGCATTTTTGCAAAGATTTATAGGTGATGTTTGTGTATCTCCTATTGCATCATGTTGCATCACATTCAGAGGCACAGAATGTCAGATTGTCTCACCCTCAGTGATGCTAATTTTGCTAACTGCCACATCTCTTAATTACAAAGGTACATTTTCCCCTTTGCAATTAGTAAGTAACCTGCAGGATGATTACCTAATGTAATGATTTTAGCACCCATCTGTAATCCTGCTGGAATCTGTGGTGATACTGGGTATTACAAAATAGTGTTTTTCTAATTCTGTTTAATCTTTATTAGCTGACTTTTTTTTTCCTGTGGAGGAGAGCTTTCCTTTCCTCTGTTTCATTCTCTCTCTTTTTTTTAATGAATACCTCTATAGACTCATAGGTTTATAGTTATTCAAGGTGTTAGTCAATTTCAGTTGTTAATTTTAATTTTCAAATTGTCTCAGATTTGGCCAGTGAGAGCCCTTGCCAGCTCTTCCTGCTGTCTTTTTGACAGGACTCCATTAGTCTGAGTGTTTCCTTCCTGGCATAAAATGTCCCCAGCTCACTTTGCATTTGCTCTGCCCTGGGCCTGGAATCAATTATTTTCTTTAAGGAGCCCTGTTTTTTTTTGTTTTTTTTTGAGTGACCCTAGGTATACTCATTGTTTCTGGGGTGTCATTGCTTTCTAGGCTCTTTGAGGGCAGGAAGTAGATTAAAAATTTTTTTAAAAGCAACTATTAGTTCATAGTAGTATCTCCAATTCAGATTTATCATTCCAGAGCTTTTTCTTGACTTCTTTTACTTTGTATCTGTTTTCAGTCATTGCAAATTCAAGATTTTAGTAGCACTTATATGCTACTTGCTTTATCCTACAATATATAAAATATCAACATATAAAAAATTAGTTTAAAAAATACACCTATATAAACATGCTGATGGAAGTTTAAGATTCCCTTATAGTTCCTTTTCCTTAGAATATATCTCACTCAGGATGTATAATTAGAATACAGGTGTTTTTTTTTTTAAAGGTTTATTTATTTTTGAGAGAGGGCTAGAGCCCAAGCAGGGGAGCAACCGAGAGAGAGAGAGAAGGAGACACAGAATGCAAAGCAGGCTTCAGGCTTTGAGCTGTCAGCATAGAGTCCCACACAGGGCTCAAAATCATGAACCATGAGGTCATGACCTGAGCCAAAGTTGGAATGCTTAACCGATGCCCCTAGAATACAGTTTCCAAAAGTTAGGTGGAATAATTCTTTTTCTGTGCTTATGTTGTCAATCATATACTCAGATTATTCATTTTTTTCCCTGTTTGTGTTCAGTTTAGGGTTTACCTTTATTTCCTTTTGGGTTTAAGTGTATTTTTTTGACTCTGTAGTATATTTACATGCTTCAAAAGCCCAACTACACAAAAGGGTATATACTTAGAGAAATCTCAGTCGTCTTCCTAACCATTTTCATTATTTTCTGGCTTATCCTTTTCTGGTTTATCTGGTTCTTTTTGTGTTTCTTTTTATAAAAACAAATAAGTGTGCATATGTATATATGTTCCTATTTCCTTTTTCTTACATAGGTGCTTTATATACTGTTCCATGACTTTTCTCATTCAACAGTAGATCCTGGAAGTCATTCATATCAATTCATAAAGTGTTTCTTCCTTCTTTCCCTTATCCTCTCCCCTCTTTCGTTTTTAGTAACTAGATAGTTCTGTGTTGTATGGATGTATAAAAATTCATTCAACCAGTTTTCTATTAAAAGACATTTAGGGGGCACCTGGGTGGCTCAGTCCATTAAGCGTCCGACTTTGGCTCAGGTCATGATCTCGCGGTTTGTGAGTTTGAGCCCTGCGTCGGACCCTGTGCGGACAGCTCGGAGCCTGGAGCCTGCTTTGGATTCTATGTCTCGCCCTCTCTCTGCCCCTCCCTGCTCACACTCTGTGTCTCTCTGTCTCAAAAATAAATAAAACATTAAAAAAAAAAAAGACATTTAGGTTGTGTTTAATCTTTTTTTTTAAAGTTTACTTATTTCTTTTGAGAGAGTGTGTGAGTATGAGTGGGGGAGGGGCAGAGAGAGAGAGAGAGAGAGAGAGAGAGAGGGAGAGAGAGAATCTCAAGCAGACTTCATGCTCAGCACGGAGACCAACTTGGGGCTCGACCTCACAAATTGTGAGATCATGACCTGAGCCGAAATCAAGAGCTGGACGCTTAACCCACTGAGCTACATAGGCACCCCGTCTTTTTTTTTTTTTAAATGACAATTTAAATTGTGGCCAGGGGGAAAGTAACCATTCGGAAATATGTCCAGAGTGGTTTTTTTTTTTTAATGTTTATTTATTTATTTTGCTAGACAGAGAGTGAACGTGAGTGGTAGAGGGGCAGAGAGAATCCCATGCAGGCTCCATGCTCAGCACAGAGCCCAATGTGGGACTCAATGTCACGACCATGAGATCGTGACCTGAGCCGAAATCAAGAGTCAGAGGCTTAACTGACTTAACTAAGTAAGCCACCGAGGCACCCCATATTTGATTTTTATATCTATAGTAGTGTCTTCTCAAAAACAGTTTTCCTATCAGATTTGTTGAAGTACCATTTTGGTGGCAAGAGAAAGGAAGCTATGGAATAGGGCATTTTGAGGATCTTTTGTTTTTCTTTCTTTTTTTTAAAATTTTCTTTTAAATGTTTATTTTTGTGAGAGAGAGAGGGTGTGCATGCACACTAGTTGGGGAGGGGCAGAGAGAGAGCGGGACATAGGATCCCCCTCTGACAGTAGACAGCAGACAGCCCAATATGGGGTTCAAACTATGCTTAACTGACTAAGCCACCCAGGTGCCCCTGGGATCTTTTGTTTTTCAGAAGTAATCTGCTAGTCCAGTTATTTTGAGAGTCACTGTTTTTGTGGCCTGAAAGAAATTTAGATACTGCTAACCATTTGTTCTTGGTTTTCTTTTATATCCCGCCCAGGCTCCTGTTTATATTCGGGAATGTGCTAGATTGCACTATTTGGGCTCCAGATCTCAAGCATCAAAGGTAAGAATAGGAAACTGCTCTTAGTCTATTCAAGGAGAGAGTTAATTAAGATTAGTGGAGTTTTATTTTATTTACAAAAAAATTTTTTTTTAACATTTATTCGTTTTTGAGAGACAGAGAGAAACAGAGCGTGAGCAGGGGAGGAGCACAGAGGGAGGGAGACACAGAATCCGAAGCAGGCTCCAGGCTCTGAGCTGTCAGCACAGGGCCCGATGTGGGGCTTAAACTCACTGACTGTGAGATCATGACCTCAGCTGAAGTCGGACGCCTAACCGACTGAGCCACCCAGGCTCCCAGATTAGTGGAGTTTGTTTTTAAAAAAAATTTTTTTTTTTTTTAACATTTATTCATTTTTGAGAGTGAGAGAGACAGAGCATGAGCAGGGGAGGGTCAGAGAGAGAGGGAGACACAGAATCTGAAGCAGGCTCCAGGCTCTGAGCTGTCAGCACAGGGCCAGACGCGGGGCTCAAACTAATGGACTGCGAGATCATGACCTGAGCTGAAGTTGGGTGCTTAACCAACTGAGCCACCCAGGCGCCCCCCCAGATTAGTGGAGTTTTAAAACAAAGTGTGAGGGGTGCCTGGGTGGCTTACTTAGTTAAGTGTCCAACTCTTGATTTTGGCTCAGGTCATGTGATCTCATGGTTCGGGAGTTTGAGCCCTGCATGGGGCTCTGGGCTGACAGTGCAGAGCCTGCTTGGTATTCTCTCTCTCCCTCTCCTCTACCCCTCCCTCACTCGCACTCTCTCTCTCTCTCTCTCTCTCTCACTCTCACTCAAAATAAATAAATAAACTTTGAAAAAATAATAAAACAAAGTATGAAATAAAAATAAGCCATGGAAAATAAAATGTTAGTGTTATAGTTCAAAATTATCTAGTCAGTTTGAGATAAGGAAAAAGACGGAGAAGAAAGTTATGTATTGAAATAAAAGTGCCCCCTCCGCCCCCCGCAGTCTTCTTGTTTCCTTTCAGAGGTGCTCCACTGGTAGATGGTATCCTCTACATGTGAGTGATGGCATAGACTGCATGTTTGAAGTTTTTCATAAAGCCCCTATGCATTCTTACAGCATATGATATAAGCAGTCTGTAAATAGCAACGTATTAAATATTTTGCAGCAGTAAATTAGTTTTATATAATACATTCTTATTTCATGTTCAGTGGTAACACTCTACCAAATGTCTCAAACGCTTGAGACCACATGAGCTTAGAAAGCAAATGTGTGATGCTTATTAACCAGATTGCATATGATTCTTAAGCTTTAAAACTGAGAAGTTTGAAAAACTTCACTAGTACTTTTTAACGATTTCTATTTAGTCTGTCTTGGTTAGAAACTTAAGCTGCCATCTTATGCTATTGTTTCTGCCTCTTCTTCAGTAAATATTTGGTGTGACCTGGAGGACAGTATATGAGTTCAACTAGTGTAAGTGCAGTTTGGTTTTTCTTAGAGAGTTGTTGCCATTCCTCCACCGCTGCAGTGTAGTTACCCCATCATGTTGTCACGTGTAGGAAAGAGCACCCAGCCAAGAGCCCGTGCACTTGGTCTCCAGGATGGGTCTGTCCCTTTTAATATCTAAATGACTTTAAACTTATAGCTTAACTTCAGTTTTTTCTTTTATCAAATAGGAATGATGATACTTTCCCTGCTTACCTCATAGGATAGCAGTGAGAGTTATATGCGATTAAAAGATGCTTTGAAAACTGAACTCTTATATAAATATAATTTTTGGTGGCAATATTCTAAATGAATTTAGGTTCTCTAGGTAGGTCGTGGGAGTGGGCTGTTAATGTAGTCCATAATTAGCGATTTCTCTTCATCTGATAATTTTGTTTAGGTTTTTCTTATTCCTTGATTTAAGAGTGTACCATGTTCCCCATTTCTCCCCCCTCTTTTGTTCCAGGGTTGTGGGAACCTGAAAATAAGCTGGCAGGATATATTAATTCGCTTTTCTTTAAAATTTTCTCTAGGATGATCTTGATCTGATAGCTTCATGTCATACTAAGTCCTTCCAGCTGGCAAAATCTCAGAAACGGAACTGGGTTGATTCCTGCTCTCATCAGGAGGAGACCCAGCAGCGTACAGAAGAGGCATTGAGAGAGCTGTTCCAACACGTTCACAATATGCCAGAGTCAGCGAAGAAGAAACAACTTATTAGACAGGTACCTGAAGGCAGGAAATGGTGACGGGCTTTAGGAATGTGGTCAAGGTTGTCGAATCACTAGGGAATACTGTTACAAATCTCGTTTAAGTTTTGGCTCGTATTGACCTACACTTGGCTCGGCCAAGGAAGCAAACTTGTCAGTGGAATCTCAGTGGCGGTGTCTATACTACTGCCCCACTAGGGAAGGGAGTAGAGGGAGGCTCTTGGATTTCTACAGTTAAACGGAAGGATCCAAGTGTAGTTAGAGTTTCTCTAATTTCGGTCACGTACCAAATATGCTGAGAGAGAACCAGCAGTTATACAATATATTGTTCCGGAGTTTAAATCCTTCAGATATTCTTGGCAAATAATTTAATCCTTTGGAATTCCAATTTTCTTGTTTGTAAAATGGTAATTGAAATGTCCGCGTTTCATGACTATAAACATTAGAAAGAATCTGTGTAAAGTGGCTGGCATAGCAGAAAGCGGTAGCTGTTACTAATGAGTTGTCTGCAGTTAGGAAACACTATAAAGCGGGCCTGGTTTGATATTAGAAGGTAGGAATTCTGGTAGCTAAATTTGTTGATTTTGGAGCTGTGGGAACAAAGTAGTGCTCTCATTTGCCATTTTGAGACTTGAAGTGTAGCAGGAGTAAATCCCAACGACTTGGTTAATTTCTTTCTCAGGAAATATATTTTGTCTCAATCCCTCTTGAATTTTAGCTGAATAGGCAAGGTCAGCCTCTTGACTTCTTATTCAGCTGGGATCTTCTTGAGGGAAGTCTGTGTTTTTACTTTTTTTTTTTATACCTAATCTCAAGCGTAGGTAGGGCCAGATATAACCAAGTGCTCAGAAAAAGTTGAACTGAGTTATTCTTAATAGTTGATAGAATCTTTTAAGAAAAGTTTTCTGTTACACTCTTTGAAGTTACTTTGAGATCTAGCAAATTGTGTTATGACTGGAATTTTCAGGGGTGTTGTCTGAGTATTATCACAGATTCAGAGCACTGCAGTGATTTAATTCTTGATAGAAACTAAGACAGCAACTTAGGTAGGACAAGTGTAATGACTTTGTCATCAAGAATGCACAGGGTTAAAGATAATATGAAGGAAAAAGCTAGCATCATTTTTGGTCTTTTTAGAAAAATAGGAAATTATAGAGAAGGTTAAGAAGAAAATAAATCACTCATCTTACCAGTGTTTACCTTTTTGGTATTTCTTTTCGTTTTTTTCCTATGAATAAATTTTTACATAATTAGGAGCATACCACATACTTTCTTTATCTCTTTTACTAAACATTACAGCATAAGCATTTTCTCATGCATGCTTGCAAACTCCTTGCATACGTTTCAAATACTGCCATTTTGTTTTGTGGAAAGTGTAATTTTACTATTTCCTGATTTTTCTCTGGTTATAAAAATAATAAATATTTACTATAGAAACATTGAAACCTCCAGAAGAGTGTAAAGAAGAAAAATCACCTGTAATCATCCTGAGATAACCACCAATAAAAATTTGGGAGTATTTTCTTCTAGCGTTTCTTTCCATGAGTATGTATTTGACATGTTTTTCTTTTGCTTGAGATCACAATATATATTCAGTTTTTATATTCCTGTCTTTTTCATTTAACATTATATCATGATCATTTTCTAGAGGCCGTGAACAAGGGCGTCTGGGTGGCTCAGTCGGTTGGGTGTCCGACTTTGGCTCGGGTCATGATCTTGCAGTTTGTGGGTTCAAGCCCCGTGTTGGGCTCTGCGCTGACGGTTTGGAGCCTGGAGCTTGCTTCAGATTCTATGTCTCTTTCTTTCTCTCTCTCTCTCTGTCTCTCAGAAACAAATAAATATTAAACAACAACAACAACAACAAAAAGGGTCGTGAACATTTTTAACACTTGCATAATATTTCATCACTTATATCTAATGTATATACAATTTGCCTAACATTGAACATGTTTGGGAAATAGGTTGTTTTTTAGCTTATAAATTTTTGCTCATAGCTATTTTCTTTTTTTTTTTTTTTTAAATTTTTTTTTTCAACGTTTTTTATTTATTTTTGGGACAGAGAGAGACAGAGCATGAACGGGGGAGGGGCAGAGAGAGAGGGAGACACAGAATCAGAAACAGGCTCCAGGCTCCGAGCCATCAGCCCAGAGCCTGACGCGGGGCTCGAACTCACAGACCGCGAGATCGTGACCTGGCTGAAGTCGGACGCTTAACCAACTGCGCCACCCAGGCGCCCCTGCTCATAGCTATTTTCATTGCAGAGTTTTTCCTAGAAGTGGCATGACCCAAGGATATGCTTTTTTTTTTTTTTTTTTTGGGTGTAGCTTATAGCTATTAGGTCACTTTTTTTTTAAAGTTTATTTATTTATTTATTTATTTATTTTTTTATTTATTTTTTTATTTATTTTTGGGACAGAGAGAGACAGAGCATGAACGGGGGAGGGGCAGAGAGAGAGGGAGACACAGAATCGGAAACAGGATCCAGGCTCCGAGCCATCAGCCCAGAGCCTGACGCGGGGCTCGAACTCACGGACCGCGAGATCGTGACCTGGCTGAAGTCGGACGCTTAACCGACTGCACCACCCAGGCGCCCCTAAAGTTTATTTATTTTTGAGAGAGAGTGTGTGAGTGAGATGGGGCAGAGAGGGAGAGAGAGAATCCCAGGCAGGCTCTGCATTGTCTGCGCCGAGCCCAAAGTGGGGCTTGAACCCACGAACCGCGAGATCATGACCTGAGCTGAGTGGGGTGCCTAACTGAATAAGCCACCAAGGCCCCCCCCTTTTTATTTTTAAAGTTTTTAAATTTATATTAGAGAGAGAAAGAGCACGGGAGTAAGGGGGGAGCAGCGAGAGAGGGGGACAGAGGATCTGAAGCGGGCTCTGCGCTGATAGCAGAGAGCCCAAGATGGGGGTTGAACCCATGAACTGTGAGATCATGACCTGGGCTGAAGGTGGATGCTTAACCAACTGAGCCACCCAGGCGCCCCTAGATCCCTTTTAATATATAGGTCTCTCTTTCTCTCCCCCCTTTTTCCCCCTAAAACATTGCCAAAGTTTGTTTGAATAATCTTAAATTCATTTGTTTATTTACTTATTTTTCATTTTTTTAATGTTTGTTTAATTTTGAGAGAGAGAGAGACAGAGTGTGAGCAGGGGAGGGGCAGAGAGAGAGGGAGACACAGAATCTGAAGCAGGCTCCAGGCTCTGAGCCCGACACGGGGCTTGAACTCCTGAACCGTGAGATCATGACCTGAGCTGAAGTCGGATGCTTACATGACTGAGCCACCCTGGCGTCCCTGAGTAAACTTAAATTTTTTTTTTTTGTAAATGTTCATTTTTTGAGAGAGAGAGAGAGAGCATGCGAGTGGGGGCGGAGGGGCAGAGAGAGAGGGAAGAGAACACAAAGCAAGCCCCAGGCTCTAAGCTGTCAGCACAGAGCCTGACCCGGAGCTGTCAGCACAGAGCTGACCCGTGAGATCATGACCCGAGCTGAAGTCGGACACCCAACTGACTGAGCCACCCAGCTGGCCCTTAAATTTAAAACAATTTAGATTTACGGGACACCTGGGTGGCTCAGTTCGTTAAGCGTCCGACTTCAGCTCAGGTCATGATCTCATGGTTTGTGAGTTCGGGCCCCACATCTGACTCTGCTGACAGCTCAGAGCCTGGGGCCTGCTTCTGATTCTGTGTCTCCCTCTCTCTCTCTGCCCCTCCCCCACTCACTCTCTGTCTCTCTCTCTCTTTCTCAAAAAATAAATAAACATTAAAAATAATAATAAGTAAAATTTAGATTTAGGAAAAGCTTGCAAATATAATACAGAGAATTCTCACATACCCTTCACTCAGGGTACCCTTCACTCCTGATGTTAACATTGTTAAGACTGGGATGCCTAGGTGGCTCAGTTGGTTAAGCATCCGACTTTTGATTTTGGCTCAGGTCATGCATGATCTTCTGCTAGTCCCATGTCTGGTTTTGCACCGTTGTGGAGTCTGCTTGGGATTCTCTCCCCCTGTCTCTGCCCTGTCTCCCTCATTCGCACTTGTGTTCTCTCTCTCTCTCTCTCTCTCTTAAAAAAAATTGTTAAAACTTAATGTTACTATTAACATGATAGATTTTACTCAGATTTTATCAGTTCTTTCGCTGATACCCTTTTTCTGTGTCAGGATCTAATCCAGGTTACCGCATTTGTGTTTAAATACACACATTCTCTCTCTGCACTTCATTTGTGAAAGAAACCAGATTGGTTTCCACAGACTGGATCTTGCTGGTTGCACTTCTGCGGTTTTATTTAACATGTTCCTCCATCCTCTGTATTTATTATACATTTGTAGTTAGATCTAATTATAGAAACTGATTTGAATATCAATTAGGTTTTTTTCTTTTTGGTAAGAACTTCATAGGTGGTGTGAGTTTTTTAATACAGTAGTTCCTGCCTCTTATCTTCAGGGGATGCATTCCAAAACCCCCGGTGGATGCCTGAAAACTGTGGATAGTGCTGAACCCTATATATACTATGTTTTTTTAATATATACATACTTATGATAAAGTTTAATTTATAAATTAGGCCCAATGAGAGATTAACAACAATAACAATAACCACAATAATAATAAAATAGAACAAATATAACAGTATACTGTAATAAAAGTTATGTGGATGTGTTCTCTCTCAACATACCTTACTATAGTGTTCTCACCCTTCTTATGATAATGCGAAGTGATAAAATGGTCATGTGATTTGGTGAAGTGAGGTGAATGATGTAGGCATTATGATGTAGCGTTAGGCTTACTACTGACCTTCCTCGGAAGGAGGATCATCTGCTTCTGGACTGTGGTTGATTACAGGTAGCTGAAACCACGGAAGGCAAAACCATGAATAAAGGGGGGCTACTGTATGCATTTTTAAAAGACTCTGGACACACATTGTTAAACAGCTTCCCAGAAAGTTATTAATGCTCTCACAAGCTGGATACAAGAGAACCCACCTTACTGTACCTGTCCAACATGATCAGGAATGATGGGTTGTCACTTGTCCCAATATACCCTGGAGGGATGCTTGCTTGCGAAGCTCTTTAGAAGTGACTAAATTTTCTGTCAGCTGAGATAATTAATGTCGAGAACATTTTGGTACCTATATAATATGTATGAAAAGTGTCATTTTTTAAAGTCTCCAGAACTGAACCTGAACTGATAAAAATTTGCAAAATTAAAATTCACATGTAAAAACTATATATCGAAAAGGAAGATAAGTAGAATTAAGTACTATGTCATTTTTTGTAACTGGGAAGATGAATGGCTAATCAAAGCATTAAATAAGACTATATAATGTCTTAGGTCTTCCATTTTTCCATGTTAGATACTATTAAACAGAGAGCTGATATTGATAAAAATGCCAATTCTTTTGAGAGAGAGGGCACGAGCAAGTTGGGGAGGGGCAGAGGGAGAGGGGGAGAGAGAATCCTACATAGTCTCCACATCCAGTGCAGAGCCTGACTCGTGGCTTAGTCTCACAAACCGTGAGATTGTGACCTCAGCCAAAATCAAGATTCGGATGCTTAACCGATTGAGCCACCCAGGTACCCCGACAAATTTTTATTCTGATGTATTTCCTCTGATAATAATGCTGGCAAGCAATCATGATAGATGTCCATTTAAAGAGCTTTAGTCACTTTTTTATTCTGTGTGCAATTTATGTTAAATTAAGGACTGTTTTAGGTTGTGCTAGTCACTCTCTTTGTTCAAGGTACTTTCTGCAGAAAAGTCTTGATTACCAGCTGGAGATCTTGGACAAATTACATAACTCCCAGAGCCTCAGTTTCCTTGTCTGTAAAATAGGGGTAACATTTCCAACCTCATATAGTACATGTGAAAAGGAAAATGAAGTGCAGTCTTCTTAGAGTAATTTAAAAACTTTTGACTTTTTTTGGCAACATCATTTGCTTTGAGATTTGCTTGCCAACCTACCAATCCATATGTGTGGAGACTCACTTATTCCTGGATTTTTCTGGATGTTTATACTTAGCTATTGATTATTACAGAATCCTATCTCTTGATGGGGGAAATAATAGTAAAATGTTTATGTTTTCTCTTAGTTTAATAAGCAGTCGGTGACTCAGACACCAGGGCGAGAATCTTCTACTCCTCAGGTACAGAAGAGAGCCCGTTCACGTTCCTTCAGTGGCCTTATCAAGGTAGGTATGCTGTGCTGTCGTTTTCAGCATTGACTTAGAGAAAATTTAACAGTGTGACTTTTCTTATGCATAAACAGTTTTCTTCTATTCTTTGGGATCCTATAAAGGGTTTGTTTGTAAGAGGTTAAAGATAGAATTTGGAAAAACTTTTAGTTTTTATAGCATTTTGCTGTTTCAAATTGGAGAAGGGGTTCTGTGATTGGAGAAGGGGAGAATAAAAGAAAGGTCCTTCCTTTTCTTTGGGGGCTGAGGACAGAGTCCCATTCCTGAGCAGTGTAGAGTGTTCTTTGTTTTGTGCTACACATTTCACTGCACAATTTACAAAAGCTCTTGGAGAAGCGAGGGAGTTGACAGGCTTGTGGAAATGGTTTGGGAATGGATTTTTTTTTTGAAGTTTATTTTGAGAGAGAAGAGAGAGATGGAGAGAGCGTGTGTGGCTTGTGCACCAGTGGGGGTGGGACAGAAAGAGAGAAAATCCCAAGCAGGCTCCATGCTATCAGCGTGGAGCCTGATGTGGGGCTCAAAACCCACAAACTGTGAGATCATGACCTGACCTGAAATCGAAAGTTGGCCACCTAACCAACTGAGCCACCCAGGTGCCCCCAGAAAATGGATTTTCTGATAGCCTAGTGAGTTTCAGGTAGCTGAAATTTTTGTAAGCTTATTATTTCAATCAGTTGTATATTTCCTCTGTATCAAATTACTTAAAAATCTTGTTTTTAAAACAAATACAGTATCTACTTCTGTGCTGTTGCTGCCCTCACTATGCTTGTGGGTTGAATTCACAGGTCTTCACGGATGATCTCAATTTGTGATTAAGGGATGTTGCCATTAGGTGGCAGTAGATAACCCAATTATGGGGTTCAAATTTTCAGACATAAACTAAGGCAATGTTCTGGTTAACTTGGAGAGAGATTAAGCACAGTTCTGTGTTCTGTTGTATTTATTTTAAAAAATTGTTTTAATGTTATTAAAATCTATAAATCCAGCAACATTAAGGAGCTCTGTTTAAAAGTAAACATTATTCCCTAAAAAAATAAAGACGTTGTAATATGTATTTTTTCTGTAAGCTGCAGTTGTTAGCCATTGCTATGTCATCTAGCCCTAATTTTGGCCTTAGCTATTATCATTAATAGAAGTTTAGAATTCACTCTCAATCCTGATCTGTGGGGGGCGAGTACCTTCTGCTACATTAGTCTTGCTTAACATCAAAATTGCCTTTGTGATCAACAGAATGAAAGAGCAACTCACAGAATGTAAAATATTTGTAAAACATATGTCTGATAAGGAGCCCAGAATATATAATGAACTCTTACAACGATAGAAAAAGAAAATTAAAAAATGGGCAAAGGACTCTGACATTTCTCCAAAGAAGATACACAAATGCCAATAAACACATGAAAATATGCTCAATATCACTTATCTTTTAGGGAAATGCAAATCAAAACCACAGTGAGATAGCAAGTCATACACAGTATGATGGCTATTATTAAAAAAACAAACAAACAGGGGTGCCTGGGTGGCTCAGTCGGTTAAGCGTCCAACTTCAGCTCAGGTCGTGATCTTGCGGTCCGTGAGTTTGAGTCCCACTTGGGCTCTGTGCTGACATCTCAGAGCCTGGAACCTGCTTCGGATTCTGTGTCCCTCTCTCTCTGCCCCTCTGCCGCTCACGCTCTCTCTCTCTCTCTCTCTCTCTCTCTCAAAACTAAATAAACATAAAAAAAATAAAAAAACAAACAGAAAAGAACAAGTGTCAGGGAGGATGTGGAGAAATTGGAACCCTTGTGCACTATTGGTAGGAATGGAAAATGGCGCAGCTGCCAAGGATAACAGTGTGGCAGTTCCTCAAAAAATTAAAAGGATTTTACCATATGATTCAGCAAGTCCACTTCTGGGTACACACCCAAGAGAATCACAAGCAAGGATAAGAACCAGATATTTGTACACCCATGTTTGTAGCAGTATTATTCACAATAGCCAAAAGGTGGAAGCCACCTAAGTATCTGTTGACAGATGAATGGATACACAAAATGTTGTATATACACGCAGTGGAATACTCTTCAGCCTTAAAAAGGAAGGAAATTCTGACATATACTACAACATGAATGAACCTTGAGGACATTATGCCAAATGAAATAAACCAGTCATAAAAGAACACGTACTATGTGATGTCATTTATACGAGAGACCTAGAATAGTCTAATTCATGGAGAAAGAAAGTAGAATGGTGGTTGTTAGGGGCTAAGGGTTTGGGGCGGGGGGAGTTGGGAATTATTGTCTAGTGGGTACACAGTTTCTATTTGGGAAGATGAGAAAATTCTGGAGGTGGATGGTGTGATGGTTGCACAACAATATGAATGGAAGTAATGCCACTGAACTACATACTCAATGTGGTTAAAATGGTAAATTTTGTGTTGTGTATATTTTACTATAATTAAAAAGTAATTTATTTTGCTAGAACCCTAGCAGTATACTCACCTGCTTAGGTGTAGTTCATGAAATGAACATCCTTTTTGGTTCATTTTACTTGGAAGTCTGCATTTCCTCTGACTTCCCGTCATTGAGATTATTGATAACAAGAAAAGTTGTTAGTCAGATATTTCTCTATGTGTCAGTCAAACAAATGTTTCTTTAACTGAAGCTAGATGGTGTAGTTTTCTCTTTCTAGTGAGGTCTCTGCGGTGGCTCTAGATGTCATGCTAAGTGTTGCTTCAGATGTAAATATAGAGTAGATCCTCTTGGCAAGTGCCCACTTAACTTACTGAGAGAGAATTTAGAACTTTAGAATTATAATAGAGCTTATAATTCTGCCAGGAGAAAACATTTTAGAACAACAACTTTAAATACAAACATTAACAAATTTTATGAAACAGAAGGACAAAGTATTTTTGTTCTAAATGAAGAGACTTTTGAGCTAATAATAGAGGTTTCTGCTCAATAGAGATGGGGTAATGAAATGTCTTTTTAAAAGTTCATTGGAGGGGCGCCTGGGTGGCTCAGTCGGTTGAGCGTCCGACTTCGGCTCAGGTCATGATCTCACGGTCCATGAGTTTGAGCCCCGCATCGGGCTCTGTGCTGACAGCTCAGAGCCTGGAGTCTGTTTCAGATTCTGTGTCTCCCTCTCTCTGACCTTCCCCCGTTCATGCTCTGTCTCTCTCTGTCTCAAAAATAAATAAACGTTAAAAAAAAAAAAAAAAAAAAAAAAAGTTCATTGGAAGCTTTACAGCCTGTCCTATGGCTCCTAGGATCCCCATTTCAGCTTTTCTGAGGTGATACCTGATTTCAGAAAGGAAGATGTAGTGGTCTCATTTTTCTGGTACTTCTGTGTTTTAGGTATTTGATTTATATTCTGCTTTGATCCCTTTTTTGGGCTAGACCCTTTCCTCCAGAATTCCTCTCATGTAAATAATTTATTACATTGGAATATTCTTTTTTTTAAAATTTTTTTTAATGTTTATTTATTTTTGAGACAGAGAGAGACAGAGCATGAACAGGGGAGGGGCAGAGAGAGAGGGAGACACAGAATCTGAAACAGGCTCCAGGCTCTGAGTTGTCAGCACAGAGCCCGACGTGGGGCTTGAACTCACGGACTGTGAGATCATGACCTGAGCCAAAGTCGGACGCTTAACCGATCAAGCCACCCAGGCGCCCCAAGAATATTCTTTTTTTTTAAAGTTTATTTATTTATTTTGAGAGAGAGAGAGAGTGGGGGAGGGTGAGAGAGAGAGAGAATCCCAAGCAGTCTCTCCACTGTCAGCGCAGAGCCTGACACGGGGCTCAAACTCACAAACTTGAGACCATGACCTGAGCCTAAATCAAGAGTCCAGATGCTTAACCGACTGGGCCACCCAGGTGCCCCTGCATTGGAATATTCTTAATATTGCTGCTAAAATTTATATTGTAAAGTTTAATCTTTTAGTTTTGTTACATTCCTTTTTTGGGATTTAAACTTAATCTAAGAAGAAAAACGGGAAGATTTCCTCAAAGATGATAGAATTGTCACTGTCAGCTGTTACAGTAGGTTAGGTGAGCTTCTAAGCTGTTCAGAGATGAAAGGGCTTTTTGTCCTGCTCTGAATGACAATATAGGCATGTGACCCTCTTAAGAAGACCTGCATGCTCTTGTGGCTGTATTAGAAACTCTTAAAGACTCTCCCCAAATTTTCTAATCCTGTATGAGGATGTGACAGGGAGGCAGTCTTAGAGTGGACCTCGCAGAAGTGTCCTTTAGTAGGGAGGGGACTCTTAATAGCTGCCAGAGACCACATGTATTTGGGAAAAAAATTTTATTGGTAAATAACTGGTGGTTTTGTTTTTTTTTTAATGTTCTTAGAAACACTGTAATTGGCCTGCATTAGCTAGTTTAAATCAACTATAAAATTGTTTCTTACATTTCAGCTATTTTAAATGTAGAGGAAAGTGATCACCTAAAGAAAGGCAATAATTTCAAGGTTTTTTGTAACATGCTTTGGACTCCTTTGTATAAGATGCCCTGGCAGAATTTATCAGAAAGCTGAAATTTTTTAATTTTTATTTTTAGTTATTTTAATTTTTGTAACTTTTTTATTTCTTTGAAAAAATTTTAAACTAAGAAACTGTAGTGGAGCACCTAGGTGGCTCAGTCAGTTAAACATCTGGCTCAAGTCATGATCTCATGGTTTGTGAATTCAAGCCCCATGTTAGACTCTGCACTGACAGCATGGAGCCAGCTTTGGATCCTCCTTCTCCCTCTCTCTCTGTCCCTCCCCTACTTGCTCGTTTTCTCTCTCTCTCTCTCAAAATAAATAAACTTAAAAAAATAAAGAAAGAAACTGTAGTTTAAAAGATCAGTATAGCTATTATACAGATAGAGTCAATCTTTATAAATCACATATTTTCTCTTCCTAAATCAGCGGAAGGTCCTGGGAAATCAGATGATGTCAGAAAAGAAAAACAAGTACCCTACTCCGGAATCTATAGCCATTGGTGAACTGAAGAGAGCCAGCAAAGAAAACATGAACTTAGTAAGATCCTGTTCTTCAGACTTTCTCTTTGTGTACATTTGTAGAAAGGAGAAATATTGCTATACTGTCTGTCATCTGTTTTATTTCCTGTTGTGTTTCTCTGAGCCATGAAATTATGCCTTTTCTTCAGTCCTTTCACGTATGTTGATGGTCAAAACAAACACACGTGGAGTTCCAGGAGAGTATAGCCAGTCATACGCAGAGGTGACAAATATGGTGAAATAGCTCCACAAAGTGCTGGAACTATTCCAGTTCTTACGGGGGGACTCTGTGGGGCAGGTAACACTGAGCTGGGCCTGCTTGACACTGCATTACTTGTTGGGTAGTCTCAGGTATACTAGACATGCTGCTTCATCAAGCCAGCAATAAAATCAATTAAGGTTAGTGATATAAATACAATCTGCCTCCGTGAAACTCTTCACACTGAAATGGAACAAGCAAATAATTCTTCTGTTAGTAGTCCGTGTATAAGAATGATATAAGCACATTTAAGCCACTATAAAATTTTCTTGTTACAGTTATTTCCTGGTTCTCCAGCTGTCACATTGATGCCAACAAGATTGAAATGGTCTGAGGGGAAGAAAGAGGGGAAAAAAGGTACTGATTATATTTATTCTTACTGAATGTAAGTCCTTTCTGCATTTAGTCAGTCAGGAGCAGTTTTTGAATTCCCAGTGTCAGAAGCAAAGTAAAATAGCAAGACTGGGTCTTTGCCCTTGAGTTCATTTAGCAGATGGTTATTGATAACATACCTAGCGCTGTCCCAGGTGCTGAGGTGCAGAGCTGTGAAGACAGCCCCCATGGTCCCTGCATTCTTGGACAGATGGGACACATGTGAACAAAATCTTAAGAATACTTGTTAAGAAAATTTAAAGCAAGTGTAAACTAATTTGTGAAACCAAGTACAGAAGTGCTAAGAATATGCTCAATAAACATGGAATAGTTATGTTCTCTTTCTGTGTAGACTTTGGCCTTGTTTACTCAGTGAGGCTTTCAGTGAATAAACAGCCGACGGATCCTGGAAATCATGTCATACAACATATTTCAGACAATAATTAGAACAAAAAAGATTATTTGGCACTGACTGCCAGTTGCCCAAGGCTTGGGGATGAAAAGTAGTGGCTGCTGTGCTTTCCTCTGAAGAAGCCATGTGGCCCACTGGGAGGACCAGGGGACTTGTTGTTAGACCTGATTTAAGGCATTATTCCTCTGGCCCAGGAAGACCATTCATTCTCTCTGAGCTTGTTTCCTTCTCTGAAAATAAGGATAATAGTTATATCTAGTTCACAGATATCTTGTGAGGCTTCATTGAAATAGTGTTTTAGAAGCATTGACAAGTAGTGCTAGTGTGACTACAGAAAAATGGTTGAGACTTGGTCTTATTTTAAAAGGCTCCTGTGGCAGATGAAGTGATCTCTGGTTTGACATGTGCACTTTACTAATGAGACCTGAGCATAATTATGATTTGAGATATCAGCAATAGAAAGAGAACAAAAATCCAATCCTTATGGATAAATCTTTATTCTTTTCTAAAAGATTAGATTTCAGTATAGTCTTTTTTAAAACTTTTATTGATTTTATTTTTTTTAAATTTATATCAAAATTAGTTAGCATATAGTGCAACAATCATTTCAGGAGTAGATTCCTTAATGCCCCTTACCCATTTAGCCCATCCCCCCCTCCCACAACCCCTCCAGTAACTCTCTGTTTGTTCTCTATATTTAAGAGTCTCTTCTGTTTTGTCCCCCTCCCTGTTTTTATATTATTTTTGCTTCCCTTCTCTTATGTTCATCTGTTTTGTATCTTAAATTCCTCATATGAGTGAAGTCATATCTGTCTTTCTCTGACTGACTAATTTCACTTAGCATAATACCCTCTAGTTCCAGCCATGTAGTTGCAAATGGCAAGATTTCATTCTTTTTGATTGCCTAGTAATACTCCATTGTATGTGTATACCGCATCTTCTTTATCCATTCATCTGTCGATGGACATTTGGGCTCTTTCCATACTTTGGCTATTGTCAGTAGTGCTGCCATAAACATTGGGGTGCATGTGTCCCTTCGAAACAGCATACCTGTATCCCTTGGATAAATACCTAGTAGTGCAATTGCTGGGTCGTAGGGTAGTTCTATTTTTAATTTTTTGAGGAACCTCCATACTGTTTGCCAGAGTGGCTGCACCAGCTTGCATTCCCAGATTTCAGTATAGTCTTATTCCTTATCCTTGAATGAATTATCTGAGCTCTTTTTCTTTCCATCTTCGGACTTAAAGGAGGGGCTGTCTGATTGAGGCAAGTTGGGTGTTTGAGTTATGTGTGTCTAAATATTTTTACCTAACCTATAATCCATGAATCAAAGCTAAGTATAAGTTATTTTTGAAGGATACATTGTTTTGTATCAATTATACCTTTTGTGGCTTTCATTTTTTAAAATAATCAAGAAATAGTAAGTCTTTTTATATTGACAGTTCTACTTTCAGGAGAGAGAAATAAGCCAGGTTCAGGGTGCCTGGTTGGCTTAGTTGGTTGAGCATCCAACTTTGACTCAGGTCATGAGCTCATGGTTCCATTAGTGTGTTCGAGCCCTGCATGGGTTTCAATATAACTAGATTTTTTGATGGTGATTTTATAAAAGGAACAAATATTATTTGAGGGAAATAATGTAATTTAATTATCATCATCAAGAACACACTCTAGGAGCGCCTAGGTAGCTCAGTCAGTTGAGCATCTGACATGATTCTGGCTCAGGTCATGATCCCAGGGTCATGGAATTGAGCCCCGCATCAGGCTGAGTGTGGAGCCTGCTTAAGATTCTCTCTTTTTCTCCTTCTGCCCCTCCTACCCACCTTACATGCACCTGCGCTTTCTCTCTAAAATTAAAAAGGAAAAAAAAAAAAAAAGAACATGCTCTCCAAAGAGATTTATTTAGCAGAGGGTTTCTCAACCTGCTTCTGTGGACATTTTGGGTCAGATAATTCTTTGTTGTATGAGCTACCCTGTACATTGTACCATGGTTAGCACATCCCTTAGTCTCTACCCATTAGATGCCAGTAGCACCCTCCCCCCAGTTTTGACAACCCAGAATGCCTCCAAACATTGCCAAGTGTCCTCTGGGGACCCCCAGATGAGAATTGCTGATGTAGCACTTCCTTATTAATAAGCATTACTTTCAGTAGTTAGAATCTTACCCATTCTTCAAAGCCTAACCTGAACCACACATCTCCCCTTTGAAACCTTCTTTGGCTAACCCAGCCAGATGTGCGTTTTCCTTTGGATTCTTGTGGACACTACTAAAATGTTGACATTTAGTATGATTTATCGTCATTATTTACTTCACTTGTATCATCTAATATCTGTAGCTAGTTTCTTTTCTGAAAGACAGGGCCAGACTTAAGAATATATTTGTGGTCTCCTGTCTCCTGTTCTTTTTCTCCCAGTAATGACATCTAGTAGGCATTTAGTAAACATTTGCTGGTGAGAGGCGTAGTAGTGGTAAGAACATGAGCTCTGCATTCAGTTAGGCTTTGGTTCATTTCCCAGCTTTGCTGCTCAATAGCTATTTATCTTGGGGCAAGTTAACTTGTGTAGGCTTCAGATTCTTCACCTGTAAAATGGCAAGAGTGTTATCTCATGCACAAATTGTTATGAAGATAAATGAGATAAGGTATATAAGAAACTCAGAGCAGTAAAGTGGTAGCTTTTATTGTCATTACATTTTTTAATTTAATTTAATTTAGTTTAATTTAATTTATTTATTTTTAATCTTTATTTTTTGAGAGGTGGGGGAGGGGCAGAGAGAGAGGAAGACACAGAATCCGAAGCAGGCTCCAGGCTCTGAGCTGTCAGCACAGAGTCTGATGTGAGGCTCAAACTCATGAACCATGAGATCATGACCTGAGCCGAAGTTGTATGCTTAACCAGTTGAGCCACCCAGGTGTCCCAAGTTGTTACAATGAACTGAGATTAGGGCAAGTGGACAAAGTGATGTTTATTTGATAGAGAGTCAGAAATTCTCAAGCTATTGAACCTTCAGTTTGTAGAAATATTAAGTGTAGATTCTCTAGCTTTTAGGTGGGATGTTTGCAAAAAGAAATGTTTATAAATGTGCTTAATGTTCTTGTTTTTCTTTCAGCCTAGGGTTCCCCTAAAGGATCCAGAGTTCTCCTGTTGTCCACCCAGAATTTTCTCTTTAGTGGGCCAGGTATCATTACCGCTCGTGGAGAAGCTTGGACTTGCAGCCTGCTTGCTGCATTTTGAATTGTGAGAGTCACCTAATCCTGTGACCTGACTGACACCTCTAACCCCACTCACTGGATAATGTCTATAGACTCTGCCTACTGAATGAGTGCTGGCATCTCTCTCTTTCTCTCTCTTTGAAAATATCATGGGGAAACCACTGAACTAGCCAACCAGCTCACACAGCGCAGTAAATGGGCAGGACCAGGTGGGCTTCAGTGCTCATTCCATGTATTTGTTCAGGCAGATATTATTTTTAAAAATATGAAAGTTGTGCTCAACTGTCAGTGATTTTTTTAAAAAGTACTGTCAATCCTAGTGGGTTGATACTATTTTTAACTGATATTTGGGGCTTTTCTCTGTTTTGTTAGTGTTGGGGGTATTTTGGTTGTTTCTTGTTTGTTTGTTGTTGTCTTTTTTAAAGCCATTTTTCGGATAGGTACTCTAAATTGCCTCTAAGACAGGTATCTTTCCCTTCTTTTTCACCTTAAGCTTTGGGAAAGCTCTTTGTCTCATGAGGCTGTACTCCTCAATATCATTTGTGTCCAAAGAACTTAACAGCTTTCCCGGAAATTTACAAATTATTTCTTGGGCCTGAGATTGCAGGGTATTTGGCCTGTGGCATTGAAAAGGGAGAATTCAGAATGATAGAATATTTTAACAAATGTCATTTGTTAAACTTTGTCTCTTCCTCCCTCCTTGCATCTCTCCCTCCTTCCCTCTCTTCCCCTTTCCTCAGTGATGCCAAAGTAATTGTGTGGTTGCTGAACTCGTCTCCTTCATTCAGTCTCCTCTCACCTAAAACATCTCTGGTGCCAGTACTTCTGTGCCAAATCACTGTGACTCAAGGAAAGTCACTGACGGCTTAATAGAGGTTTGCTGATACATCTGAGTGTAGTCGAAGCTCTGGAGTGTGACTAGGATGGGGCCAGCTGGCTTTATGACCGTGGTGACTCCTTGTGGATGGGATTATATTGCATCCTTCTAAGGGATGGTGTGTGCCGGCTGGACTGTCTCCTGAGAGCAAGCTGGAGCCACAGGGAGGAAGCCAGCATCACTCTGCAGGGCTGGGAGGATTTAAAGGAGCATCCTTTAAAGGCATCCTTTGTTCTCCTTTGGAAGCAGTTAAGGCTTATCACCAGTGCTTGAGGAGGGTTGCTGCGCTGCCCCCTCCTCGTCAGGATGGGCAAGGGAGTGGTCTGGAGGTGGGGCTGGGGCTCTGACCTGGTTGGGGATGTTCACGTGCATTGGAGGTGAGCGGTGGCATGGCTTTGATCCGGTGTGCGGACTCACTGCCCGGAGAGCGGTGTGTGGCCGGCGAGGACGTTCGGAGCGGGCCTGCTCTATTAAGCTGCGCGGCTGCTCTTGCCCTGTGCTGGAGCTGAGTCAGGCTCTGTGCGGAAGCAGTTGCCCGGCAAAGTATGATTTGCTGACTATCTTCAAACTATTGAAAAAGCTGTGTTTCTCCTGAAACAGAAGATGACTCTGCGGGCAGCATGCTTCGGTTTTGTGTCCAGGTGTCAGTCCTCTTCCGTGCCTCCTGTTTCATTTGCTGCTGTAACAGCAGTAGTGAAGGGAAATGTAAAATTTGGCTTTCCAATTCAATGGATTGTGAACGGTAGATGGTGAGGAGTATAAACCTATATAGAATCCCTTTTCTCTAAAACAGTTTTATGTCATTCTTAAAAATATTTTTAGCAAATTCACTTATGTAGATTTCTATTTGGCTTTTTTCTCATTGAGAAAATAAGCACCAGCTACCAGTGAATGCAAACAGATGCTGCTTTTGGTATGACCAGACTGAAGTAATGCTCTCCCTTAACTCTGTAGTTCATTTCTTTATTCGTCTAAATGTTTCATCTCAGAGTGGCGTGGTCAGTTAAACACGCCTGGCATCAGGTGGAGAGAGCAGGGCAGTGACCTGATAGCTCCCTCTCATCAGGTTTGTTCTGGCGTTCTATTTGAGGAAGGTGGCTGAGATTTAGGAGACTTTCTTTGCTTGGATGGAATTGATACCCCAGGGTAGTGTTCTGGCACCAGGATGGTGAGAAAGATGCTTGTCACACGCACATGCTTTTATATAGCTCGCTCCCTTGGGCAATTTGTGTGTATTCGGGTATGTGTGTTTCATTTAAGTTATTTATTAAATATACTTTCCCTTGCTTAAAGGGTGTGATAGGTAATTTTTTAATAGAAGCTGTGATCCAGTTGGAATCCAAATTTGAGAAATAAACAGCATAACCTTCTGCCTTATAATATGTAAGCGTTCTAATCCTGTGGAATCTTACGGAGAACTCAAAGACAAAAGCCCTTTGTCATTTGCCACAGAAGGGTACTGTCTCCCTTCTGACTTGGTGGGCGGGTATTCTTGAGCCAGTATTTAACAGTTTTTTAATCTATAAGATGTTTTTTTAATCTGTTATGTTTATTTTTCATGTTGGAACAGTCTCTTTGGGAATGCCTCTTCGTATGATTTTTAAGATTTCATTTCTTTCTGGGGTCAGTTGCGATGGATTCTGATATGTCAGTGCAGGGCAGTGTATTTGTGCCAGTGGGCATGAGCATGGAAACACAGAGCACCGCCTTGGTTCACATCACTGGGTGAATCAGTGAAAACCATAGTCACTGGGGTTTCTAACCTTTTATAATGACAGACTTTTGCACTGGGACCAGTGAGTCTGGTTTGAAAAACTCCACTGCCGCAGCGAAAGAAGATTAGAAGATACTGATGATACCTGAGTGCCAAAACATGTCAAAGGAGATGGTTGTTTACAAATCGTAACTGAAGCGGCAGTTGGTCCTCCACACACTCTTCACCCTGGATATCTTTCTAGGGTCTGTCAGGAATGACAAGGGAGCACCCTTGGGAAATGGAGCAGTGCAGGGCTGTTGACGGCGATGACCACTGCAGAGGCAGCTCTTTGTTGGCCTGTGAGGAAGCCAGCAGATCCCAGAGTGTCGGAGCAGAGCCTTTCCTCCCAGATAGCAGTGTTTTTGTGCTGCTTCCCTCGCAGGAGCCTCTGTTAGGATATGGTTTAAAATACTGCCTCCTAGGAGAAGCTGTGGTCATCGCAACTGTGCCTCGCAGTGACCAGCTGTGTGGCCCATGCTTACCTGGGGCAGCCATCTTTGGGAATGGACTTCTCTAGACTCTCGCTGCTTCCTTACTTCACACAGGGCCTCATGCAAATGCTGGAAGGTCCTTTCTAAGTAGATTTCCCTTTTCCCAGGGAGAACCTCATCCCTGTCCCCTCCACCCTGAAGCTTTTGTACTGAAGACAAGACCTTGATCTAAACCTGGATACCGGCATTTGGCAAGATTGCTCTAGAATCTGGGGAAGATTTGGGTTCCTAAGATGCACAAGCTTTTCAAACCAGTGGTAATTAACCCAATCTAAAACTCCCCAGGGAAAAGCTAGCTTCCCTAGCAGCCAATGCCAACGTGTAGTGGAGAGTCAGTGCAGGAGCTAGTGAGGAGGTGGGGTGGTAATAGTCTGAGCGCATGCGTTGCCATGGAAGCTGGAGTGTGCGAGGCCACAGCCTGGGGGCTAGAGAGCCATTGAGCAGAGCACTCGCCCACACTTGCTGGGAGCCTGGCAGAGCCTATTGGGAAAAAAACGCTCCTGCCCCGGGGCCCTTCATAGCAGGGGCTGCCCTCCCATTCTCCCTGAGCTCCCTCAACACGGAAACAAGGTTTCTTAACTGTTTCACCATTTTTTGTATATCATTCTTATTTGACTATATATCGGATATATCTATGTAACTGTAAAGAAACAACCATATGCACTGTCTTTTTTATTCATGTAATATTCTGAAATTAAATCTTTTGTTTCATATCCATAGGCTTTGACTGGTCTCTTAATTCCAATTTTCACTGATAGATTATCTTAAGGAGAGATTGCTTCTTAAAAAATTTTTTCTCCTTAGTTTTATTGAGATATTGACAAAGAGGTTGGCCTCTTATTCTGAGGAATATGAAACCTGTCTAAGAAAATCACCTCTGGCTTGTTTTCTAGCTGAGTAGATGAAGTTCACTGGGAGTGGGGCTTTTGGCTGATAAGAAATGGGATTGGAACCTCTGGGAAGTCTGAGCTTTCTGGTGTCCTGTGGTTGAGTCTAGAATGTTTTGCACAGATTCAGTCTCTCACATGATTTTATTTCCTTGTGTAAAGATAAGGAATGACGGGGTGCCTGGCTGGCTCAGTTGGTGGAGCGTGTGACTCTTGATCTCAGGGTTGTGGGTTCGAGCACCACATCAGACGAAGAGATTACTTAAAATCTTAAAAAAAAAGGGAATGACGGTTATAATGACAGTAAAAACCGATTGATATTTTCATCTAGGGTAACAAGTTGAGGTGTTTAGACAACCTGGTTGAAATGTTTCTGCCACTTATGACGTATATGACCTTGGGGATGTACCCTCATCTGTAAGGTGGGGATAATGGCATCTTGTCTCAATAATGCTATGTAAGGGCTTGGGAGATGTAAGGGCTTGGCAAAAAGTCTTTTTTTTTTTTTTAATTTTTTTAATGTTTATTTACTTTTGAGAGAGAGGGAGAGACAGAGGCACGAGTAGGGGAGGGGCAGAGAGAGGGAGACAGAATCTGAAGCAGGATCCAGGCACTGAGCTGTCAGCACAGAGTCCGATGCAGGGCTCGAACTCACGAACCGTGAGATCATGACCTGAGCCAAAGTCAGACGCTTAACCAACTGAGCCACCCAGGTGCCCAATTTTTTTTTTTGAAGTATTTAATTTATTTTTTATTTTTTAAAATTTACATCCAAATTAGTATATAGTGAAGCAATGATTTCAGTAGATTCCTTAATGCCCTTTACCCATATAACCCATTCCCCCTCCCACAACCCCTCCAGCAACCCTCGGTTTGTTCTCCATATTTATGAGTCTCTTTTGTTTTGTCCCCCTCCCTGTTTTTATATTATTTTTGTTTCCCTTCCCTTATGTTCGTCTGCCCCAATTTTTTTTTAATGTTTATTTTGAGAGAGAAAAAAGTGCAAGTGGGGGAGGGGCAGAGAGAGGAAGAGAGAGAATTCCAAGCAGGCTCCATGCTGTTAGTGTGGCTCGAACTCACAAAACATGAGATCATGACCTGAGGTGAAACCAAGAGTCGGACACCTAATTGACTGAGCCACCCCGGTGCCCCTCATAAGAAGTTTTAGTCTGTGGGTCTGTGATTGTGCTTTGGAACATTGTTCGCCCTTGTAATTCTATGTAAAATTTTGTGTACATTTGAATTTTTCTAAGGGAGAGATTTTGTAGCTTCCACAAGAATCCCAGAGGAGTCCTTGACCACTAAAATACCGAGAACCACGAGCCTTCCACTCTGCCTGGCAGATGGCAAGTATTCATTAGATGTTAATTCTCTCTCTGTCTCTGCCAAGAATACATTTTATAAGCAGCAGGTTATTGATGCTGACATAGTTATTTTTGATAACAAAGGAGTTACTTAAATCTGTACTGAAATAAAACCGCTGCAGTTGTCTTTACTCCATTACCTACCCATGTGCTCCTCGTTTGCCATGTAGGCTCCCTGGGTGCTGCACAGAACTGTCTCTCTCCCCAGCCCCCGGGGGCCAACTCATATATTATTTACTCTAAAGAAAGGAGCCACATCTTTTTCCAGAGAGTGAATCATGGAGAGACTCATAGATAGCACATGGGAAACTGAGTAATGCAAAAGAAAAGAAAAAAGTGTGGAGGAGACGAGTTATTTTGAAAAATAGGAGGAGGTTCAAAATGTCTAGTACAGTGCTGGGCACATTATCTATACTTGAATTGTAGAAAGGAATGAAGAAGCCAGATATGCATTAAATAGCAGAAAGGGAAGATGGGAAACAGAACTGGGAAAAGGTTTCCTTAGCCTCCCCTTCCTTCTGGGCTAGTTCTGTGGCCTCTGTCCCCTGGGGTGGGCTGCCCGCTTTTTGCTCCTACCTACATCTCTGAATTAAAAGCATACGGTGGGGGTGCCTGGGTGGTTCAGTTGTTTGAGCGTCCGACTTCGGCTCAGGCCATGATCTCACAGTTTGTGAGTTTAAGCCCTGCAACGGGCTCGTGGCTGTCAGCGCAGAGCCTGCTTGGGATCCTCTGTATCCCTCTCTCTATGCCCCTCCCTTGCTCTCACGGTCTCAAAAATTAAAAAATGAAAAATAAGTAAAGGCATATGGCAGTGGGGATGGTAAGGAGCCTGAACCCCAGGCTAGAGGGTTGTGGTGTGGAGTTCATCATGATTGTTTAGATATTTTTAAGTCCCAGCCCCTTAATTTCTCCATGAAAAGCAAAAACAAAAATTGGGGTGGAGCAATGGCCAAGATTTGTTCCAACTTGATCATTAACATCTTTTTTTTTTTTTTTTTTTTAACGCTTATTCATTTTAGAGAGACAGAGAGTGAGCAGGGGAGGGGGAGAGAGGGAGACACAGAATCCGAAGCAGGCTCCAGGCTCTGAACTGTCAGCACAGAGCCCGACGTGGGGCTCGAACCCACAAACTGTAAGATCATGACCTGAGCCAAAGTCAGATGCTCAACCGACTGAGCCACCCAGGCACCCCGATCATTAGTATCTTTTATCAGCAGCATCTGGTGCCCAGACCCCAAGTCTTCTACCTTGGAACCGGGATGGAGGTTAGCAGGAGGAGCCACTGGTGTCATTGCTAGCTTCCGCTTTCGTTCCCAGAAATAATCCTTTTAAAATTTGTGGTGCCTTGGTACTGAGGACTGCTTAATTCAGTTGAACCACAGAGAAAAGAAACAGACTGTCTAAAGGTTGTTAGTGCAGAAGCCGTTCGTCAACATTGGTGTAGGCAAGTAAAGGTTGCTTTTAAGAGCTGCTCCTGTCCATGAACTTCCCAATTTCCCATCTTGAAATAAGACTATGGTAGGGGCTCTAAGGAGTTCAAGCCTCCCGTGAATGAAACACTAATGCCACCATTTATCAAGTACTTACAACGTACGAAGCCTCGTGCTAGCCAACGAATGCCTTATCTCACTAAAGTCACACGTGTCTGTAAAGTATTGTTCTCTCCAATTTTATAATAGGAGACATAGGAAGGGTTTAATGTATCCAATGTCAGCTAAAAAGCAGTAGAGTCAGGATTAGCATGCAGGGCTGCCTGACTTCAAGAACTGTGGTCTCATACAGGAGTTACACATCCAGTGTCTAAAAGAGCCAGGAGGGAAATACAAGGTTGTGAAAACAACTGCTTCAAGAGATTGAAAAACGGCATAGGAGCCAAATACAACTCCTCCACAGCCTGGATTTGGCCCACGAGCTCCACTCGGCATCCTCTGTGTGACACTGCTGTGCATCTCCTGGCGGGGCCCTGGGTCTGCGTAGGATGTTCTCCTGAGCTTCTCAGTGCTGGCTCTGGGAGACAGGAGGCGTGCCTGTCAAGAATGGCATTTGGATGCAGGAGGGGGGTGTCCACCATAACCACCCCCTTCCCCTGACTGCTGGGAACTGCTCATTTCTTTGCTCTCTCACAGGCACTGTTGGATATGGTAACCCCTCATCTTAAAAGGATATCGAGAACCTGAAATATGGCAGTCTGAACTGCGATGTGCTCTCCGTGTGAAATACACCCCAGAATTCAAAGCCTTAGTAAGGAAAACAGCATGTGAAAATGTCTCCATTTTTATAAGAATTACATGTTGAAATGATATTTTGGATATCCTGGGCTAATAAATTATACCACTAAAATGAATTTTACTTGTTTCTTTTTTTTTACCTTTTTAATTAACATGGTCACTGGAAAATGTTAATTTACGTAAATGGCTCATGTTATAGTGCTGTGTTCCAGAGCCTCTGGGGCTCTAATCCTAAGCTGTCCTTTCTTTCCCAGAACCTACTCCTCAACTCCAGTGGCATCTGTGGCCACATCTTCTCTTTTCCTTTAGTCATGAGACCATCCTGGAGAGGGGAGGGAAGGTCACAGGAAAGGTGGTAAAAGGTTTAGCCTCCGGCTCTCCGGGATTGGCTCCTGCCTGCTATGGCTGGCCATGGGAATGCCTCTGCTCCTGGTGCGCACAGCCCTGGGGGCTGCTGGGATTTGCTACAAGGGGACTTCAAGTCAGGGTGTGCACTGAGCACGGCCTGCTTCTCCCAGAGGCGATGCTGCCCTTCAGTGTTTGTCCGTGTTGTGATCCGTCAAGATCTTTTTTAAGTTAATGAATTCATAATAAGGTGTGTGTGTGTGTCCTGTAGTTTCTATGTGGATAAAAATGTAGCTGTAAAGTGTAGAAACTGAAATTTGTGGGTGTTAAGGGTCTTCATCTTCCCAAATGCAGGGAACTAGTGACGAATTCTCTAAAAGCAAAGGAAGAGGAAGTTGTGCTGGTCAGAGCAGGAAAGAAAACGTTAAAAATGTAACCTCCTTCCTCATGACCAACTGTCTTGGGCATAAAACACCCATTAATTTCTCTGTTCAGCTTACAGGCCTGGGGCCAGGGCCTTCTGCCGGCCCAGATGAAAAGCCACTGGGATTTACTGGAAACCTAATCACCCAGTAATCCAGGCTTTATTAAGTACTTTAATGTAACTGGAATTGACCATTAATGAGAGGTCTTGTACTGCAGCCACTTCTTGAACGCTTGCTGTGGGAATTGTGTGCAATGAACCAGGAAGAGGAGGAGAATGGAGAGGAGAGGCATGGCCGTCTTTTTTGTCACTGCTTCCCTCTTCCATGGAAGCACAAAAGCCTACTCTTTCCAGAGCAATCTAGAAACCATCTGGTATGGAGGAAAAGGGGATATATTTAGTCTCAGGCAAATCCTTTGCAGAGACAGAATCAGCGCCTGGCAGAGCTATTTGGGACTCAGGGACAATGGCGCCCTCTCAGGGCCATTGTGAGGAGGGGAAGGGGTTGGAAGCATACCACCAGATTCCCCATGCCCACTTGAGCCAGGGAGCTAGCTCCTTTGTCTCTGATTTACAGTAAGAATTTATATAAATAAGGAGCCTGAAAGCCATCAAACTAGCTCACAAATGATGTTTTACAGATAGAAATGGAGATTTGGAAAAATAGTGACTCAGGCCTGAGGTGATACATCCAGCGAGTGGCAGTGAGTGCCAGTGTATAGAATTGAATTCATCTTTCCTTTTATTTTATTTTTAAAAATTATTTAATTTTTTAGAGAGTGTGAGTCGGGGAGAGGGGCAGAGGGAGAGAGAGAGAGAATCTCAAGCAGGCTCCATGCTCAGCAAGAGCCCCATGGGGAGCTCGATCTCAGGACCCTGGGATCATGACCTGAGCTGAAATCAAGAGTTGGGCACTCAGCCATCTGAGCCACCCAGGCACCTTCATCTTTCCTTTTAAAGCAACTCTAAGCATACAGTTGGATAAGATGTATACATCCCTGTAACCACCACCCCAATTAAGATGTACGATATTTCCATCATTCCAGAGAGTTCTGTCATGCCACTGTACAGTCAATCCCCATGTGCCTGCCCCAGGCTACCATCTCATTTCTATCACTGGAAATTCCTTTTTGTCACTAATTCCGTTGCCTAGTTTGCAGTTGGGGTATTGACTAAGTAAGCCTCCTTTCACTGCCTGGCTGACTTGAAACATCTGAGTGTTCCCACGTGGAGGAGAGAGGACCCTTGTTACTGTTTCTGAGACCAATGGCAGGAAAGAGTGAATCTGGCTTGTGGAAACCAGAGTTCTTGAAGGCAGGAGCTGTTCCTTATTTTCTGTTTCTGCAATACCAGAACAGTACCTGGAACATAGGAAGCTCTTAGTGAATGTACTTAGTAAATGTATCTGTCCAATAATGGAATGGTTATCCATTGGAGAAGCTGTTCTGTTCCTTCCTGGTTAAAAATGTGCTGGTAGTGGTGGTGCCTATCGCTAACGAACACAAGTGAGTTTGAGTTTCTGACCTTGAGGGATAGACACAGGGCAAGAGCTGTGTCTCTTCCTGTGTTCTGTTCCTTCCTGGTTAAAAATGTGCTGGTAGTGGTGGTGCCTATCACTAACGAACACAAGTGAGTTTGAGTTTCTGACCCTGAGGGATAGACACAGGGCAAGAGCTGTGTCCAGTCGTCTTGGCTCGGCCCCAGGGGCACAGTGCAGTGGGAGAGATGTGGTAGGTGGTAGGTAGGTAGCTGAATGCTGTGGAAACAGAGGGGAGCGGCATAGAATCCGACTGGGAGATTTGGGGAAGCTTTTCTGGAGGGCACATGTCATGAGGGATGGTGAGGAGTAGCCTGTGGAAAGGGATTTTGGTGCAGGAACCAGCCTAAGGCATGGCAACTTGAGAGACCACGGTCATGTGACATAATTGCTCTGAGTGGGAAAATGGAACGTATGTGGCCCCTGCAGTTGTTGTCATCCTAAGATTCTGTAAGTAGCGGGGTTTAGCTGAATGGCCACAAGTGCCCCAAAATACCCACACACATTTGAGGTTTGGGTCAGAAAATGCTCTGAAAATGGCCATTTTCTGCAACAAGGTTTTGCATCCTGGGAACAGAAATGGAAATGAACGGATGGTCAGGGTGAAACGTTGCTGGACCCGCACAGACACGGAGAAAGGCAGAGTGGCAAGGGAGTCCCCGGTGTCAGCAAGAGCCATGGAAAATGCCAAGTGTTGCACCATTGAGCACAACTGGCATTCACACGTGGCTGGTGGGAGTGTTATGTTGGTTCAATCACTTTGGAGAAAACTGGCAGGATCAACTAACTAGCGGAAGGTCTAGCCTATACCCAGGCTGTTCCGCTGATATGTGTATACCCAACAGAAATATGCTCACCAACAGGCTTGGCCTGGAGCTCTCCAGATGCCCGAGAGTACTCGAATGGATACCCGCGTGGTGGGTTCTGCCTCCCACATGTTCACATCCTGTGAATATGTTGCATTACATAGCAAAGGGGGATTAGGCAGCAAATGGGATTAACAGGTGAACCAGCTGACGTTAAAGAGATTATCCTGGATTATCAGGGTGGGTCAAATGTATCACAAATTTCCTTAAATGAGGAAGAGGGGGACAGAAGGGCCAGAGATGGTGGTATGAGAAAGACTCCACCAGTCTATACTGGCTTTGGAGACGGAAGGAGCCTTGAGCCCGGGAATGCGGGCGGCTGCTGGAAGCCGAGAAGGTGAGGAAACACTCTTACCTAGAGCCTTTGGGAAGGAAGGCAGTCCTGCTGACACCTGGATTTTGGCCCAGGAGACCCATTTCTGACTTCTGACCTCCAGAACTGTAAGATCATGGATTTGTGCTGTTTTAAGCTCTAAATTTGTGGCAATTTGTTACAGCAAGAATGAGAAACTAATACGTGGAATATTCATATGGTGGAATACTACACAGCAATGAGGACGGAGGATTTGCAATTACATGTAACAATATGGCTGAGAACATGCTGTATGATTTAATTTATGTAAGTATAAAGATGGGCAAAATGAATGCATGCTATTAGAAAATAGGAGAATGGTTACTCTGGGCTGAGGGTGGCCATGGGGTGCTAAATGACCAGAAGGGGGCGTGAGGAAGTTCTGAGATGCTGGTTATGCAGGCGTGTTCGTTTGCAAAGATTCACTGAGCTGTACACTTAACCATATTTGTACTTTCCTCTATGTATGTTATGCTTCAATAGAATGTGTGTATTTTGAGGGGCATGAAGGAAATTGATTTTTAACTGAGTGCTAATTATATAAGCGTTTGGCTCTTGGTCTTGGTAAGGGTGGAAAGTCGGCCGAGAGGATAGGGAGAAGGTGGAAAGATGCAGAGAGAAGGTGGAAAGATGGGGGAAGGGGAGGCCTAGGGACACTTCCTGGAGGTAATGCTTAGGCAGAGTATGTAATGTTGGGGAGCCTGGATGCTGTGGAGCAGGGGTGGACATCTTGGGGGCCCAGAGTTGAGTCATTCCATATATATTTCCCGAACTAGTGATGTTTCATGGGGAGTTCTCAGGGATATCAGCCTCACGGGTGGGGCTGATGAAGGGGGTTGCTGAATGGTCCAGGAAGGTATTACTGACAAAAGTGTGGAATTTAGATGAGAGGCAAAGGGGAAGCTCTGGGGGGATGGACAGGGTGGGTGGAGTGTGTTCTGAGAGAGCCAGACTACACTTAAGGCATTGTTTCCCCGAAATAACTTTTAGGTGGTACTTTGGGTGAACTGTTCAAATAAAAAAAAATTTTTTAATGTTTATTTTTGAGAGAGAGAGAGAGAGAGAGAGAGAGAGAATGAGTGGGGGAGGGGCAGAGAGAGAGGGAGACACAGAATCCGACGCAGGCTCCAGGCTCTGAGTGGTCCGCACAGAGCCCCACGTGGGGCTCGAACTCAGGAGTAGTGAGATCATGACCCGAGCTGAAGTCGAACACTTAACTGACTGAGCCGCCCAGGTGCCCCTCTACCCCCTGGAGTTTGAGTCGGTTGCCCAGGAAGTTGCAGTTCTAACAGGGTGCCAGGTGGTGCTAATATTGTTGGTCCAGAGGCCACACCGAGAACCACTGATGTAGAGATAGCAGTGGGTGAAGAGTTTGTGACCAGTCGTGGGTGTGGAATATGGGGCTGGAGGGGCAGGGGGTCAGCTCCCTGCAGGAAGGGGAGGAGCAGGTATACGGGCAGTGACACCCAGGCAGAGGCAGAGGCAGAGGCAGATTCAGCCTTACCTGGCAGAGGGTGGAGTGAGCCGGTGCTGGGATGGGCACACAGTGCCAAGTGGGATGCCCAGGAGGGCTGCAGCTGGGGCTGCTTCTTCGAAGTCAGGGAAGCTAATACCCAGCCCCAGCACCCGCAGCTTAGCAATGATGTAGGAAAAGGGAACTAAATCCAGACCTTCTGACAGTGCCTAGGGAGACTACTGACTCTAGTTTTTCTCCCCTTTTGATTAGCTCTGAAAGGAAGGAAACCAACATCTGAGCACCCACTTCCTCTTAGGAATTTTATATGCCGTATCACATTTAATTATTACAGTCCGTGATGTAGGTATCATTAATCTGTTTTAAGAACGAGGAGGGGCACCTGGGTGGCTCAGTTGGTTGAGTGCCTGGCTTCAGCTCAGGTCATGATCTCACCGCTCGTGAGTTCAAGCCCCGCGTCAGGTTCTGTGCTGACAGCTCAGAGCCTGGAGCCTGCTTCAGATTCTGTGACTCTGTCTCTTTCCACCCCTCCCTGCTCTCTCTCTCTCTCTCAAAAATAAATAAACATTAAAAAAAATTAAAAAAAAAAAAAAAGAATAAGGAAACGGAGGCCCTGAGAAGTGAAGAGACTTGCCCATTGTTACCTAGGCAATCCTGTGATGCAGTCAGCCCTAGGGTTGACTAATTAAATTTCTTGTTTGTTCCCCACTCCCTCAATATTATTGCAACATGCAATTCATTTTACGTTCTTTTTTTCGAATTAAGTACATGTGCCTGTAATCACCACCTCTACCATTAGATGGCGCAGGTGACCTTTCACCCAGTTAATGCATCAGACATGAGAGGCTGGGTGGGTGGGGACCTCAATTAAATCTCCCTTTCTTTAATTTATTTGTTTTAATTTTAGTCAGAAGTGAGCTTGAAAGATTGAAAACCATTATAAACTTACCCTAGAAATAAACACAGGTAGCTGGATCTGTGTGTGTCTGTGACCAATTGTATAATTGGGATTGTTCCAAGTTGACAACCATGTAAAATGCCACGTTTATCAAAAGATAGGTAGTAAAAATGTGCTTATTTATAGCTTACAAATACATTACTAAATTTTAATAGTAATGGTAGCAATTGTTTAGGACTTAGGCAAACAAAAGGCTTTTTTTGGGTGAGGAATATTCTTTCACTGATACTTTTTAGAATTGCAGGTATATGGTCATAATAAAAAGCAGACCAACTACTAGTTCATTATTAAAAAAAAAATCTCCATAGGGGTGCCTGGGTCGTTCAGTCAGTTAAGTGTCCAACTTCGGCTCAGGTCATGATCTCAGGGTTTATGGGTTCGAGCCCCGCGTCAGGCTCTGTGCCGACAGCTTAGAGCCTGGAGCCTGCTTCAGATTCTGTGTCTCCCTCTCTCTCTGCCCCTCCCCTGCTTGTGCTCTGTCTCTCAAAAATAAATAAACATTAAAAAAAATCTCAATAAACAACTGACTCCCTTGTTGCCTGCACCCAAAGGGAACCAATCTGACCACACCACCCTTGGTAGCACAGGTACCTACTATCCTGGGGCTTTCATTCTGTTTTAGGAATGAGGAACTAAGGCCAGAGAGGCAGTGTGCCTCCATTACATCACAGGAGTGCTGATGGCTGGTCTAGAACTAGAAGTCAGGTACTCTGACTCCTTGTCCAGTGCTCTTTGTGCCACATCATTCTATTTGAGAAGTGGTGGCAGTTACAGCCATCTTGTTTGTCATGTCTCTGTGTATAAAAATCTTGAGCCTGACACCATGGCCAAGAGCCTAGCTCCCTCCTGCTGTGCCACTTATAGGATGAGCATAGCGGTGGGCTTGCAGTGCAGGGGGAGACTCAGAAAATTACTGTGTGAGTGAGGAAAAGAAGGAAAGAAATGCCCTCCAGACACTTTAGAAGCTTACCATTCCTGAATGTGGGGGGAGCAGTCGGGCAGCCATCTGGTGGTAGATTGATTACATTGGACCCCTTCCATCATGGAGAGCATCGATTTGGTCATCATTGAAATAGACACTTATTCTGGATGAGGATTTGCCACCCTTTCCTGAAATACTTCTGCCAGCCCAACCATCTGTGTGCTCACAGAATACCTCATTCACTGTCGTGGTATTCTACAAAATATTGCTTCTGATTGGGGATCTCATTTCAGAGCAGTATAAGAGCAGCAACAGATTTGTGCTGGTGGGAATTCACTAGTCTTACCACATGCCCTATAACCCAGAAGCAGTTGGCCTGATGGGACATGGGATGGCCTCCTGAAGGCTTGGTTATGGTACCAGTTGTCCTGGAAGGTTGAGTTCCGTCTTATAGGATGCACTATAAGCTTTAGATCTGTGACTGTCTCCCATAGTAATCAACCTTCTCAGTCCTCTACCTTACCTTTGGTTAAGGTCAGTTAAGTTGGTTAAGTTACCTTGAGGCAAGTCACTCCTCTAACTTACCTGCAGAAACTTTGAGGTTAGCTGGTTTGAAGGCATTCGTTCTGATGGAGGTATGCTTCCATCGGGAAACACAACGAGTCTGTTGAACTGAGACTGCCATCGGCCAAGTTGAGCCCCTTGTGTCTCTGAACCAAAGGGAAGTTGGGTTGCTGCTACAAAGTGGGAGCAGAAGAACTATATCTGCAACTTTGGGGTACCTCTGAGAACAGCTGACCCTTGAACAATGTCAGGGGGCTAGGGATGGTGACCCCCTTACACATACACAGTAGAAAATCTGTGTACATAGTACAAAGTTAGAAAAAATAAAGTCCTCTTTGGCCCAGCATTTCAACTGTGGTGATGTCAGTCCAGTCCCCATCATATCTCACCAGACTTCCCTGTTAGCATTCTTACCTCCTCCCAGTCCAGAGGCTCATGCTCTGTTTGAGTCCATTGATTAGCTCAAACGCCCCTCCAGGTCCTCTGGGTCAAGGACAGTCTTCTAACATGATCTGCTGGCTGTTCTCACTTCCTCCTCCAGCCCATCTCCATATTCTCTGCCCACTGCCACCCAGGCTTTCAGATCCCAGAGCTTGCAGATGCCCTCTGGCCTCAGGGTTTTGTCTGGAATTCTCCCACCCCCAGACTCCCACCCAGATGCACTACTCTTCATCTGATGGCAGGTTGGGCTTCATCTCACGGAAGTCTTCTTGGGCTCCCAGAATCCTACGTGGTTCCTTTACAGCTCTCACTACTTTTGGTAATTATAAAATCTGGCAATTCTTTGTTTTTCATTGATGTCTGCCTCTCATAGGAGACCACGGACTCCCCAAGGGCAGGGACTGTGTCTGTGTGACTCACTGTTGGCATCCCAGAGCCAACACAGAGGCTGGCACATAGTAGGCATTCATTATTTAATGAACAAATTAATACAAGAGAAGGACATGTGTTAGAAAACTCTTGGATGAGGAAAGTGTATGATGTTCTGGGAAAACCCTGCACGAGATGCTTGGTTTCATGAGAATACACAGTTGGAAATGTTAGGAGGGGCCAGATCACGGGGGGCCTTGTTGGCCACATTAAGTGGACTGGTTCAGATTGTTCAGATCCAGAGAACCATGGAAAGTGGCAAAATGGAGAAGTGATGTGTGTGCCAGGCAGCCCCTTTGTCTGTCTCTGCGGTGGTAAAGGGAGAAGTGGGGGCCGGGAGACCCCAAGATGGGCTGACACCACAGTCCTGATTAGGGTCTTGCTGGTTTGAGCTGGGGTTGTGGTGATGGTGATGGGATGTAGGAATGGAGTCAGCATTTGTGGCAATTAATCTAACACAGTGGCTCTTGGTCCTTCCCTGAAAACAAAAACAAAAACAAAAACCAGTGTGTCTGTATAAGAGAGATAGTAATGGAACCCCAGAGGGACCTGGTGGGGACTGAGTGCATTCTACAGACACATCCTTTGATCACAAAGAGAGTTTTGCAAATGGTCCCTCCAGAGGCAGTCACCGGGACATGATTACACAGCCCAGGGGCTTGGGGCAGAGACAGGGGCAGGGCCCTCGTCCCTACGGCCAGGAGCTGTGGGGACAGCAGCAGAGCCTGGCAATGGTGAATGGAAAATTGGCTTGTTACGCAGTAAATCTCTCTCCAGCACTTCTTCATTTAGGGCTTGACGCGGAGCCAGCGGAAGGAGCCTGGGAGACCCTGGAGCCTGAGAAGCCCCTGGAGCCTCAGCCGGAGCCAGGAAGGGGCTGCTGCTCTGGCTAGGCAGGGATGGCGAGAGTTGGGTGTGTGCCATCCACCAGCAACAGGCTGCCCAGGGACCTGCTGCACTTGAGCTGTCCCAACACATGCGTCACACTTTCTCTCCATCCCTTAGGAGCCTTGTAATTGGTTGCAGAGTTGGAGGGCGGGGCCGCCAGGTCACCTAGCTCTTCTTAAGGTAAGTTGGTTGAGAGATGACTGGGAAGATGCCAGGAGAAAACCTATATAATAGCTACTGTAGATTGAATGCTTACTCCATGCCCTGAGTCAGGCTTTTTAATGCTACTCATTCAGCCTAAGCTAGGTTCCTTTCTTTCTCTCCCATCATGCTCTGTACTTCTCCTTTAGAACACTTACCAGAAGTGTAACAGAGGTAATTCATTCACACGTCTATACAGTTAATATCTGTCTTTCCTGCTAGACTGTAAACTCCATGAGGGCAGGGACTGGGTCTCATCCTTTGCTGTGGCTCCAGCACCTACCGTGCCACCTGCCGCGTAGTTGGTTTGCGCTAAGTGTTTGTTGGACAGATGAATGAGACGAATGATCCTCACCACAGCCCAGTGAAGCGGCTACTGTTATTCTCCTCATTTCAGGATAGAGAGGTTGGAGCGGCCAAGCCACAGAGCCTGAAGGTGGCACTCAGGATCCAGACTTACAATGCCAAGGAGTGGGCATGGGGCCCAAGTATGGCTGATACAAGTCAACCTGGGGAAAGTGAGACCCCTGCTCTTTCTGGCCCTTGCCTGTTAGGATGTGAGACCAAGGCTGCTGGTGGCTGTGATTCCAGCCTAGTAGGGAGCTGGTCTGAAGGCATGGTGTCAGAGAGAAGCAAAGATGAGCGAGAGACCCAGCCATCCCTTTGCCCTGTCTGCAGCTGGGAATGGAGCAGATACACGCCTCTTAGGCTTGGGCTGGCCTGGCTCACACCCCTTATACTTGTAATGGAGAGTGCTGATGAACCTGGTATCAAACCCATCCCTTCTGCTGGTGTAGCCAGAAGAGAGCCAATGACCTGGCTTTGGTTCCCAGTCTACCGGCACTCAGTCTGTGACAGAGCAAGTTCTTCTCTACCTCTAGGTCTCAGCTTCCTCAGCTGTCAAATGGGCATGGTCATCTCCAGCTCTCAGGCAGGAGTGGGAAATGCTGAGAGAGGAATAGGGAGAGGGGAATAGGGAGAGGAGGGCGGCAGGGGAGCTCGTGAACTGGGTTTGCAGTCGTGTTGAGTTTGAGGTATGAACTCGCCCAGGCAGTTGGAGGAATAGGTCTGGAAGCTGCAAGACTTCTCAAGCTCTCCCATCCCCAGGATGCAGGAAAGATGGGTAGATTGATGGATTCCCCTCCTCCTTGTTTTTCCTCTCTGGCCATTGTGAGCCTGGGGCTGTGTCCGTAAGGGAAATAAGGATAAGCACTGATTACTTACCCTGAGCGAGACTCTTTTTCAAGACCTGACATATTTCAGCTTATTGAGGCCCTATAACAACCCAATGGAATAAATACTGTTACCCCCCCCCCCCCCCACTTTACCTATGGGAACCCAGAGGCCCAGAGATCATAAGGAGCCTGTTGTGTGAGGTCGGGTGGCAGAGCCCAGATCTGAACCCAGGCAGACTGAACAAGAGCTGCATTCTTAACCAGTGTCCCACAGCATCCTCCTGTGCATGCCGGGGGGTGTTTTTGTGAGCGTCAGGGACTCCATACTGGGATGCTCATCACTGTGGGCTGACAGAAAGCTATGCCATCCTGACCCTGTGACAGCACATTATGGTGGCACAAAGATTTTTAGCAGAATTCACATTAGAGATTTTGGGAACCAGGAAATGAAATTTGACAGCTGACAACAAAGGCATCTGAGTCTTACTTTTTGCATTCATGTGGGTGAGACCCTGGGTCGTTGTCATGCTGCTGAGTCGTCCTGTTTCCCTGTGACCCCCGGTGGAGCTCAGCTGTTTTAGCTCTGTGAGAATGTCCCTAGGCGTCGAGGCGGGCTGCGCGCAGGAGGCTCAAATGCAGGGAGGAGACTTGGTACAGACAGGGGTTTGCAAAAGTATTCGGGGAGGGAGAGCCAAGGAAGAGCCGAGTAGGCTCAGCTTCAGGCTGCCTCGTTCCCAGATTCTCCTCTGTTAATTCAGACAAGGTGGTTGTTTTACTGGAATAGGCTGGTTGACAGGATTGTAGCAGCTTTCTTTCTTCTCAGGCTTTTCCCCCCTTACTTTTAAGTTATACTTGGGGCACCTGGGTGGCTTAGTTGGTTGAGCATCTGACTTCGGCTCAGGTCATGATCTCACAGTTCGTGGGTTCGAGCCCCGCGTCGGGCTCTCTGCTGACACATCAGAGCCTGGAGCCTGCTTCAGATTCTGTGTCTCTCTCTCTCTGACCCTCCCCCGTTCATGCTCTATCTCTCTCTCTCTCTCAAAAATAAATAAACATTAAAAAACAATTAAAAAAATTAAATTATACTTGAAACAGATACAGAAAGCCACGGAAGACGAATGTATGACATAATGAATTCCTATCAGGTGACCATTCGGGTAAATCAGCATTCCGGTCAAGAAATGGTATAGCTCCCTTCTTCTCCCCATCCCAACTTTTATGGTAATCGCTTCCTCACATTCCTGAGTAAACTTTACCACCCAAGAGCACCTTTTTAAACCCTACCATTCAGTCTTACCCACTTTTAAAAATTAGGCAAAAATTTTCGGGGCGCCTGGGTGGCTTAGTTGGTCGAGCGTCTGACTTTGGTTCAGGTCATGATCTCTCTGCTCATGGGTTCGAGCCTTGTGTTGGGCTTGGTGCTGACAGCTCAGAACCTGGAGCCTGCTTTGCATTCTGTGTCTCCGTCTCTCTCTCTCCCTCCCCGCTCATGCTCTGTTTCTCTCTCTCTCTCAAAAATAAATAAACATTAAAAAAATTAAACAAATTTTTACTTATAGTAAAAAAAAAGTACAATTTTTCATTGTACACATCAATTTATACACAGCATAAAATTCAGCATCTTAACCATTTTGAGTGTATACTTCAGTGGTGTGAGGTATGTTCCTGCTGGTTGTGCGTGCCTCACCACCATCCATCTCCAGAACTTTCTCATTTTGCCAAACTGAAACTCTTACCCATTGAACAACTCCCCATTCCGTTGACCGCCACCCCTGATAACCTCCATTCCACTTTCTGTCTCTCTGAATTTGACCGCTCTAGGCACCTCATATGAGTGGAGTCACACAGTATTTGTCTTTCTGTGACTGGCTTATTTCACTTAGCCTTAGTGTCCTCCGGGTTCATCCACATTGCTGCAGCATGTGACAGGATCTCCTTACTTTTTAAGGCTGAATTACATCCCAGTGTATGTGGGCACCACATTTTGTTTATCCATTCACCTGTGGATGGACCCTTGCTCTTGGCTAGGGTGAATGATGCTGCTATGAACGTGGGTGTGTGCTTACCCACGTTTTTATTTGATATGTCTTTAAGGTCTCTTTTCATCCACGGATTCTCCCTCCATCCCTTTTGCCCGCTCTTTTAATTATTCATTGAAGATCCCAGGGGCGTTGGACCAGCAGACCTTCCCCAGTCTGCATGTTGCTGACTGCATACTGGTGCTGCCGGCAGTTCAGCATCTGTATTTACAATAAATTGGTAGTTGGATACAGAAGCTTGATCCATTCAGGTTGTGATTCTTTCAAATCCATAGGCGATGGTGTGTTCTTTCATCAAAAGGTGCACACAGTATTGTGTTGTTATTTTGCCTGTGTTCATGTAAGGCGTGATGCTAACAGCAGCTGATACTCAATACCTAGATCCATTAATTAATTTATAGGTACAAAATGGCATTGTTGTTCGAATTTGCCCATTCCTTTTTTCAAGTAATTAGCGGCAGCGACTTTCTTAACAGAGAGCCAATGGAGATTTTTGCATAAGATTTTGTTTCAAGAACGGGTCCATTGCCTTAAAAACAATGAATAAAAAAAAGAGCAGAGAACTTCTGGGTAATGATAACGGAGTGAATAGGTCAATTTTCTCTCTCCTAAAATTCTGCCGAATTGACTGAAGGTGCAGGATCTGCAAAGACAGAGGAAGGAGAAGAGGTATAACAGCAACACAATGGTGGCTCGGTCGTAAAGGGGTTGGCATCTCTGAGAGCTTCTTGAGAAAAAGGTACACGAGAAGTCAATATTTTGAGACTTTTAGTGAATGAAAATGTCTTTACTTTACTCTCACATTTGATTGATAGTTTGACTGTGTATAGAATTCTGAGTTGGGAGTCCTTTTCCTTCAGAATTCCACTGCCTTCTGTGCTCCGGTGTTGCTGCTGCCAAGAGAACACTAATTCCTAGCTCTTTGTAGATGATGTTATTTTTATTCCTTCTGGGAGCTTGTGGGAACTTCTTTGCGTTCTCAGTATGCTGAAGCTCCACAACTTGGTGGATTTATTTTCATGTGTCATGGAGAGAAATTCCAAAATGGTCAGTTGTAGGAGGTACAAGTTGGTAGCTCTTGGGAAGGCAAATGGTGGTGGTTGTGGAGGTTGGCTGCCATTTTCATAACTGATCTTACAGGATCATTTGACTATTTTTGTGTATGTATAGCTTTGATGTAAAAATAAAAACTGAAAGGAAAAGACAAAGAAGGAGTGTGGGCTTAGGGGCAAGGCAGTCCAGGGTTTGAATCCTGGATCTCTTACTTGGTTAACGGGGTGTTTGTGAGTCACACAACAGCGATGAACCTCAGTTTTCTTACTTAAAATGGGGGTGGGTATTCCCACTCTGTCCAGATCACATGGTTGTGTGATAGAGGATGTGGGGGATTTTGTAAGCTGTGAAGAGTGAACCCACAGGAAGTTGACATTCCTGATAAGACATGACACAGAGGCTATGTTTTCAGCTGCCAGAGGACCTTGTGCAAATCAAGAGGGTGTCATTTCCTACGGTCCAGACTTTTCTTCTTTCCTCTTCCCTCTCTGTTCCCTGCTACTAGAGAAAGCCAGTTTGTTCTATGTGGTAGAAAGTGGGCCCCAATCGGGGAGCCTGGGTGGCTCAGTTGGTCAAGCATCTGACTTCGGTTCAGGTCATGATCTCGTGGTCCGTGAGTTCAAGCCCCGCATTGGGCTCTGTGCTGACAACTCAGAGCCTGGAGCCTGCTTCAGATTCTGTGTTTCCCTCTTTCTCTGAAAGAAAGAAAGAAAGAAGAAAGAAAGAAGGAAAGAAAGAAAGAAAGAAAGAAAGAAAGAAAGAAAGAAAGAAAGAAAGAAAGAGGGTCCCCGTCAAATGTTAGCCTTTGCTGGGCCCCATTGTTATGTGTGGTGCTGACTTAATCACCTGGAGCCTGCTTCAGATTCTGTGTTTCCCTCTTTCTCTGAAAGGAAGGAAGGAAGGAAGGAAGGAAGGAAGGAAGGAAGGAAGGAAGGAAGGAAGGAAGAAAGTGGGTCCCCGTCAAATGTTAGCCTTTGCTGGGCCCCATTGTTATGTGTGGTGCTGACTTAATCACCTGGCCCCGGGACAGTCCTGTATATCTCACGCTCTTGTTCTCCAGCTTCCAAGTCTGCTCTTCTGAAGCCATTTTCTTCTGGGAACTGAACCTGGAATTCAGGGAAGTTGCCAGCAGTCAGTCAGTAGAAGCCAGGCTTCCCCAAAGCATGACCAACAAGTGGAAGATGATAGCATATCTTAATTAAGATACTTGTGTATGTACATGAGGAGATGCTAACAGTTTTCAATTCAAAGCTACTTGGCTGGAGTGTTGGGTTGAGAACGATTCTGAAGCTGAGCTCAGTGGAAAGGAGTCTGGTGATCAATCAGTATTAATGGACAAGGGAGGGGATAATGGTAGCCCACCCACCATCTACTTGTCCTCCCTGATAGAAATGTTTTTTCTTTTTTTAATCGGGGCATAACCTTGACATAATATCTTAAATTTAAGTGCACAACGAGGTGTATTTTTTTTTTATTTTTTAAAATGTTTTTATTTATTTTTGAGACAGAGAGAGACAGAGCATGAGCAAGGGAGGGGCAGAGAGAGAGAGGGAGACACAGAATCTGAAGTAGGCTCCAGGCTCTGAGCTGTCAGCACAGAGCCCGGCGCAGGGCTTGAACCATGAACTGTGAGATCATGACCTGAGCTGAAGTCAGACACTTAACCGACTGAGCCACCCAGGCACCCCTAAGTGCACAACGAGGTGTATTTTTACACACACACACACACACACACACACACACACACACACACACACATTACTACCATCTAGATCAAAATAAAGAATATTTCTAGAAGCCCAGAAGAATTCCCTTGTGTCCCTTTCAGTCACTACTCTCTCAAAGACGACCATTATTTTGATCTCTATTACTGTAGATTAGTTTTGCTTGTGTTTTACTTCATATAAATTGAATTAAATGATATGCACTCTAGTGTCAAGCTTCTTTCACTCAGCATAATGCCTGTGTGATTTATTCATGTCTTGCTCATTATTCCATTGTATGGATACACCACAATCTGTTTATCCATTTCCCTATTGATGAACAGCAGACTCCTTTCCAAGTTTGGGCTGTTATAAATGAGGCTGTTTTAAATAGTTTTATACATGTCTTCTGGTGGACTAACCCCCTCATTTCTATTGAGTATTGTATCGCCCCAAATTCATTTTTTGAAGTCCTAACTCCTAATGTGATGGTATTAGGAGGTGGAGCCTTTCTGAGGTGATTAGGTTAAGGTAAGGCCATGAGGGTGGGACCCTCCTGATGAGATTAGTGTCTCTATAAGAAGAGGAAGGGGGGTGGTGCCTGGGTGGCTCGGTCAGTTAAGTGTTGGACTGAGATCAGGTCATGATCTCACGGTTTGGTTCGTGGGTTCAAGCCCTACATCGGGCTCTGTGCTGACAGCTCAGAGCCTGGAGCCTGCTTCAGATTCTGTGTCTCCCTCTCTCTCTCTGCCCCTCCCTTGCTTGCGTGCGCGTGCGCATGTGTGTGTGTACGTGCTCTCTCTCTCTCTCAAAAATAAATTTCTCTCTCTCTCTCTCAAAAACAAATATGTAAACATTAAAGAAAAAAGAAGAGGAAGAAACTCCAGACCTTCCTCTTTGCCGTGTGAGGCTACAGCAAGAAGGCAGTTTTCTGCAAGCCAGGAAAAGGGACCTGATCATGCTGGCACCTTATCTTGGACTTCCAAACCTCCAAAACTATGAAAAATAAATGTCTGTTTTCAAACCACCCAGTCTATCCAGTCTGTGGTATTTTATTATAGCAGCCAGAGCTAAGACAGTAATTTGTCTCTATCTCTATCCATATCTATATCTGTAGCAATATCCATATAGTTCTACCTAGGAGAGAACTAGCTGGTTCATAGGGTAGGTGAATGGATTTCTACTCACAAAGCACTGAATTGCATCAAATGTGAATCGAGTCTCTGTTCACATCAAATACGCTGCTGGGCTCCCGGTCCGCATGAGGCTGTTGAACTCAGACTCTGACTCTGAGGTTGGACATCAGTTCAGCACAAGACTTTAAAGCAAACACTTTTATATAACCAGGCAGCTTGTTCTCTAACCTTTCACTGTTTTAATATTTGTAGCATATTTAATATTTTCAATTATGTAATTGAACTTTGGTTTTCTGCAGGCTTGAGTAAATCTTGAATTCCCTCTAATTCTTTCTTGACTTTTCAGGGGCTTGTCTAAAGTTTGTTTTGCCAGATGTCAAATCTTCAGTTCTCTTTAGTTGTCCTAGAGCAGATCTTGTCTGTGTCTGTTGGAAAGAGCCTTGGGATACTTCCCTAGTCCACTAATGAGTTTTCTATGCCTGGAAATTATTATTTTTTTCCACCCAGAAGGCAATTTCTCCAAAAAATGACCTCTTTTACCCTAGATCTTTGCTTTTTGAAATAATAGCTGCTGTATATACCACTTGTATTGAAAGCTTATTATGTTGGCTCACTAAATACCTCTGGTTGTAGAAATTGTCTGACTTATAAACTTGCTTCTAATTTTAACAAGGGTCACACTTCTTGTTTTAGCAATAAAGAGCCTTGTTCATAGTGGATGCACAATAAATATTTGTTGAATCCACTTGATGAAAATCATTTAAGGAGACATAACACAGAACTGTAACTAGAGGCTGTGGAAGTTTCCTTCCAGCTCCAAGGTTTTAAGGCAAAGCCCTCAGGTGATTTCCTCACCCTAAGTCCTGGGAATGGGCAGCTGGGGAAAGGGGTAAGCAACTGATTTTCATAGCAGAAAGGAGTGGATCTGCCTGGGCAGCAGTCCGGGGTCCCTGGTTGGGCACATTTATCTAGACGCCAGCTGGTCTGGCTCTGGACTGTTACAGTAACTGGATTTCTAAATTCTGTCTTTCCTCAAGGATCGAGGACCTGGGTTTTCTGCTCCCATTACAGTTCATTTTGATTTCATAAACATTTTTGAGCATGTGCTAGGTCCCAGTTATTGTGCTAGGTGCTGGACAGCAAACATGAACATAATGGAAGCTGATCTATGATAGCCAGTCAGCTCTGTGACCCTGAGTTAGTTATTTCTCCTCTAGGGGCTCTATTTCCTTATCTGTAAAATGGGGCTGTAGCTTGGGAATTACAGTTTATCTCTGGAGACACATTGAACTGTGCTATCCATCTGTTCTCATAGAGGGAAACTGAGGTCTGGGTGGGTGGACATACTGGACTGGTCACAGAGCTGGACCAGTTCAGTGCTTCCCTGGGTACAGTTTGCCCTCATCTCCTTGCAGATGGTGCCTGAAACTTCCCAGAGGGTCTCTGTGCTGTGTCCATCCCCATTTGTCCAGAGGCACTGTCCTGACTGATCCAACAAAAGTGAGTGGTTTCTGTTTGGTGGGAGCCCCCCCCCCCGCTTAGCAGCCGCCCCCCGCCAACAGCAGGTCCACATGGCCCCACCCCACCCTTGAGCATCCACGCTGCCCTCACCCGCCTCTCCCTCTCCCCGGAACCCGCAGCGGCACCCCATCCATGTCCTCCCAGGTGGAGCCTGCAGGGAGCAAGTGTCTACAAACCTGCCCAGAACCTTAGGTTCTGGACCGCTGCCCTGGCTGAGGTTGATAAATGTTCATTGAAGATGAAACACCCTCCAAGGACCCAAACTGGCTTGGCAGAAGCCTCAAAGCAACCTAATAGTTGATTTTAAAAATTCTTCCTGCCCTGCCTGAAAATCCTCCAAACTTCCCCCAAGTCAATTTAAATACTGCTTCGGTTGTTTTCAATCTGCAATCAGTCATTTACACCGTTGTCAGGCCTTTGCAGGCACCAGCCTGGGTCTAAGAATGGAGCCCTGCCCCCACCAGCTGGATAAGCTGGCAAGCAGTTCACTGTGAGCCTCTCCGATTTCTGTCCGTAAGTAGGAAGAGCAGTACCTTCCTTGCAGGGTTACCTACAGACGATCTATGTCATATGAAATCTACAGCAGACCGTTTTGCCATTGTCGAGTGCAGTAAAATGGTTACAGGTGTGACATCTGGGGTCAGATTGCTTGGGTTCAAATCCCCGATCCCTGTCAGCAGGTGATGATGAGTAGCTTATTTACCTCTGGGCAGCAGTTGCTCATTGTTAGTGGTACCTACCGTTTTCATAATTTGTTGCATCCATCTTGGGCAGCTGGAGACAAGCCAGTGATCGGATGGGCGTTCTGTAACACACAGCCATCACATTACTATTTTTTATTGTGGTATATATATCCATTTTAACCATTTTTAAGTGTACAATTCAGTGGCATTAATTTCTTTTGCAGTGTTGTGCAATATCATCTCTATTTTCAAACAAACAAACTCTGTGCCCATTAAGCAATAATTCCCCATTCTTTCCTCCCTCTGGTCCCTGACAACTTCTAATCTATTCTCTGTCTCTCTGAGTTTACCTATTCTAGATAGTTCATACAAGCCATCACTTATTTTAAGCATCGTTTGCAGATTTAAACAGCTCTTCAATGCAGGAATGTAAAATGTGTTATTTAGTTTGCTCATAAAATAATTAAATTTGGAATACTAAGTTTAATGGTGATTTTATTCAGGCAATAATTATAGATTTAGTAATTATACTTTTATTTCTAAAATGTGGGGTTTTTTTTTGTAGAAAATATCGAAGAGTATAAAAGAAGAGGCTAAAAATCACCCATAATCCCAATAATGTTAATGTTTGGTATGTTTTTTAAAAAATTAGATTTACCATTACTCAACATAGTACTGGAAATCCTACCCCTAGCAATCAGACAGGAAAGAGAAATAAAAGGCATCCAAAGGAAGAAGTAAAACTGTCATTATTTGCAGATGACATGATACTATATAGAGAAAACTCTGAAGACTTCACCAACAAACCTACTAATAAATGAATTCAGTAAATTTGCAGGATACAAAATCAATATACAGAGATCTGTTGCATTGCTTCTATACAGTAACAATGAGCTAGCAGAAAGAGAAATGAAGAGAACAGTCTCTTTTACAATGTAATCAAAAAGAATAAAATGCCTAGGAATAAATTTAACCAAGGAGGTGAAAAACCTGTACTCTGAAAACTGTAACACATTAATGGAAGAAATTGAAGATGATACAAATAAATGAAAAGCTATACCATGCTCATGGATTTCCAAAACACCCCAACTCACTGCTCCCTGGGGAATTCTCTTTCTAGCCAAATGTGACTCTTTATTATCCTGATTTTTACAGGAGACCTGCCTTTTTTGCACCTTTATTCTCAAGATACACCTCCCCTGAATGCTCCCCCCACCCCATGCTTCAGTAAAAATATTTATTCAGCATTTTCTATGCTCCAGTCCCTAAACTAGGCATTAGGGAACAAGATAGATGGGAACCTGCCCTCATGGAGCTCCAGCCTAGGGGGAAAGGAGAGACATTAGGTAAACAAGTAATTACAAATGACAGTATCAGTGTTCTGAAGGGGGCACAGGGAGCCAGGAGACTGCATGACAGGGGAGGGGGCTGACTCAACCCGAAGTCAGGGAAGGCTTCCTGGAGGAGGTGTTGCTTAGGAGGAGGAGGAGGACTAAGCCATGTTGAGAATGGCAGAAAGAGCTTGCTAGCATAGGGACTGTCTTGTGCACAGAGTGTGAGGTGCTTTATAAACTGAGAGAAGCCCCATGTGACTGAGGCCCCTTCTTCTCTGGCCAATTTCGTGATACTTGTCAAAGTCAAGTGACTGCTTGATTGTATTCCTTAGCATGTTGGGAGAGTTTAAAGGGCACAGAGTGTTGCTGAACATCTCTTACAAACTTCTGTCTTTAAAAAAGATTTTTAAAAAATGTTTACTTAATTTTGAGAGAGAGAGAGAGAGAGAGAGAGAGAGAGCAGGAGTGGGGGAGGAGCATAGAGAGAGATACAGAATCCAAAGCAGGCTCCAGGCTCTGAGCTGTCAGCACAGAGCCCGATGTGGGGCTTGAACCCATGAACCACAAGATCATGACCTGAGCTGAAGTCGGCCGCTTAACCAACTGAGCCATCCAGGCGCCCCCAAACTTCTGTGTCTGTGTAGGTAGAATAATGAGCAAATTTACCCTTCCACCTTAAACAACTAAAAAACAAAAACAAAAACAAAACCCAAAAATGAAACAACTGTTTTCAGACATTGGACAACTGGTAATGTAGGATGGTGATTCCTTTGAGAGGGAAAACAAGCATGGTGAGCATTATAATTGCCTTGGCTTATAGGCTGGAGAGAGTTTCCAGGCCACAGAGCAGGAGGGGCACCCAAGTGTAACCCGTCATGAAGCTGAATTGTGGAGTTGAAGCTGAGAGATTGGGAGGCCAAGGTGGCTACATTTTCCAGGGAGATGGGAGAGGAAATTGCTGCAGAGAGAGAGAGTAGTGAGGGATTTGCAGATGGTTCCTCCCTGTGATGCCCCATCCCATCCCTAGTCTTTAGCTGAACATCAATCAGGGCATGCTATAAACTATCTGAAGCTGGGGAAAGTTCCACCCAAATGGAGTAGACGAAAAAATCCTTGGAGCTCCCACAGAGTTGGTGTTGACACCAGCCAGAGTAGAAAGCCTCCAAATTCACAGGGCATTGGGTAGACTATTCACAGGGTATTGCCTCAGTAGTGGGGAAATCAGCCCTACACTAAAGGTTACTCTGGTCTGGCCTAGGAAAGTTTAAAGGATCAGATTGTTCTCAAGTAATTTGACTCTGTTCTAGAGTACTTTTTTAGAAATACAAGAATATCTAGCACCCAACAAGGTAAAATCCACAATGTCTGGCATCCAATCTACAATTACTAGGATACAAAGTCATAGGAAAATATGACCCATAATGAAGAAAAAAAGCCACCAATCAAAACTGACCCAGAAATGATGCAGGATAATAGAATTCATAGATGTAGTTATTACAACTATATTCCATATGCATGAGAAGGCAGAGGAAACCATAAGCACATTAAGAAATAGGGGAGAGAAAAAACACCCAAATAGATCTTCTAGAGATGAAGACCACAATGTCTGAGATAAAACTGCACTGCATGGGCTTAACAGCAGATTAGTCACTGCAGAAGAAAAGATATGAACGTGAAAACACAACAGGAGAAACTCACCAAGATGAAACACACAGAGAAGATTAAAATGAACAGAGCATCAGTGACCTTTGGGACAACGTCAAGTGGCCCAATATATGTGTACTTGGGGTCCCCAGAGGTGAAGAAAGGAGGGGATGTAAAAAGCTTTTGAAGAAATAATGATGGAAAACATCAAATTTGAATTAAACCGTGAGCAAGATACAAGAAGCCCAATGAATCCCAAGCAAAAAATCTCTTGTATTTCAATGCGTGGCTCACAGTCCGCATGCAATCAGTGTCTGATAAATGAATGATCAAATTGCTGCCTGCACAGACTCTGCCCCCTGCTTTCTGTCTTCATCACCTCTCCTTTCTTCCCTCTCCCCTTTGCGTGTCTCTTGCTTCTCAACTGTCAGAGTTGTCCTGGATGCATATGGTAGCCTCTAGAAAAGCCACTGATCTTAAGTCTAGGAGCTTGTTTCTGCCTTAGGCTTTGTCATTGAAAGCCTCAAGCAGTCCAGCCTCCTTCAAGTTGGAGTACCTCAAGGGCTTTAGAGATTAAAGCTACCATATCCTGAGCCCTGCTGGCACTACTTCCCTGGAGACTTCTGGCTTCTCAGTCCCTGTGGGGGTTGTAGGGTCAGGAGGAGTGCCCAGGATGGACCAGATGCTGTGTTCTTCTCACGTGTGTGGCCTAGCAGATCAAGATGCAGCCTCAATCATGGCCCGGCTCTGCCATTCCTTTGCCCTGTGAGGTTAGGTTGGTTGCTTCACTTCTCTGAGCTGCCAACTGTATGGTGGTGTTTGGATTTGATGATTTCTTTATCCCCTTCCAGCTGTGACATCTTGTGATTGAAGCTACTACTACGCATCCGTTGCCACGTGGCTCTGTCCCCTCCCCGCCAGTCCCCCATGGCTGCCTTTCTCTTTGACGTGTCTCATCTTTGCTAAGAGTGTGTGGAGACTGGAGATGAGGGAGGCAGACAGGCCTCAGACCCTTTGTCTTCACTGGGCCCCTTCCTTCAGTGGCTCCCAGAGTTTTCAGGTCCAAGTTCAAACTGATTAACTCAGCACACCAGGCTCTAGAGCATTGTCCCCGGAACCCGCATCAGAATCATACTTTCTCACTCCCCAGTGTGTTAACAGTAAAGATTTTGATTAAGAAAGTCTGGGGTGGGTCCTGGGAATTAGCATTTATAATAAGCATACAAAGGTATTTAAAAATGTTTTGGTGGTGATGGGGAGGTTAAGTCATACTATACAGCTAAAAAAAATCCTAACAGTAAAAAAAAAAAAAAAAGCATATGCTGAAACTGTTCGTCTGCCATCATCCTGTCCTCTCTGGGTCACTGGTTCCAGGCATAGTGCATTGCAGGTACCTACATATATGGGCTTGTGCTTGAGCACGGGGACAGACCAGGGACTTCTGCAAGCCCAGTAAAGCCAGAATGGCTGCACCAGGGCCTCTGGGATGTCTGCCCTCCGCCCCCACCCCACCTGCCACCTCTATGATCTCTACCTGCACTTCCCCCTCGAACACCTGCCACGTTTTAGCCTTGCTGAACTTGCCCCAGCTCAGCCACTGAGACGCTGCCACAATCTGTGTGCCTTTCCTTTGTACTTCTCTTCACCCAGAAAGGCTTTCTTCCTGTTTTGCTGCCCAGCCCATGCCTATTTATCCTTCAAGATTCAGCTCAAGTGCCTCCTCTTCCAGGAAGCCTTCTGGCCCTACCCTGAGCGCCACACTCTGGCTTCTCTGCAATTCCACACTCCTTCTTACCAAACTAATCATGCAGAGTGGGCTTTCCTCTTTCTGTTCCCCACTGGACTGGGAGCTCAGGGCAGGCCAGGGCAGTTCTTATTCTCTGTTGAAGTGCCAAGTCCCAGGACAGTGTACATAATACATAGATACTTAATAGATGGTGTTGAACGAATGCCCAGATGGCAGGCGTTTTGTCTCATTCTTGCCGTTTGCAGTCCAGAAATCCAAACCGCAGTGCTCTGCAGCCTCACCCAGGTGCTCTGCTTCTCGGTGCCTCAGAAGGGCTGGTGGAAGTGGAGGAGAGGGCCCTGTGCAGAAAGCTGGAAGGAGGCACTCCCCAGAGGTTTCCCTGGTCACAGGCGGGAGGTGGCCCTCAACTCCTGAGCACGCATGGCTGAGGGGGCTGGAGGAGATGCCCACCACCGGGATAGGGAGACCCAGCCTCAAGTCCCCCCACCCCCCCACCCCGCCATCCCGGGTTGCCCTGACGGTAGCCAGTGGGCTTTGGCAGAGCCTTTCTGGCAGAAGCAGTATGACAAGGCTGCCTCCTCCCCACCCGTGCAGAGGGAGCAGGTGGCCTTGCTGTAGGGAGGGGGCAGGGAGATCCAACAGAGGGAGGGGCCTGGGAGAGGAAACTGAACCAGCAAAGCAGAGTGGGGGTGGGGGGTGAGCGGCTGGCCAGGCGGTTGTTTCAAGAGTAAATGTGCTAGGAACGCTAATGAGCTGCGTTCATTCATGGCTAGCTGCCTCCCAAACTGGGGAGCCAGCCAGGTTCTGGGGTGGAGGAACTGGGGCTAGGAGCCAAGTTGGGGAGCTGACTGGCTGCTGGGGCAGGGCCTCCCATGACTAGGCTGGCATGGGGAGTCTTTGTCCTGGGTCTGAGGGGGCCCCCTTCCTTCCCTCCCCTTTATAGGAAACGCCAGGCTTTGCCAGGTGGTGACAATTTGGGATTCACTGTCCAGGCCAGTCTAGAAGCTTCTAGGGCACTGGCTGGCTCTTGGGAGACACGGGCAGGGCTGATCTTACAGCCCCCTGCTGGCTCCCACCCCTCCCTCCATCCCATCACCCTACCACTCTGAAGCCCCCAGGGCAAGTGGCCCAGTTAATCAACACTCTCCCTCTTCCCCACATGGGTCCTGGCTTCTGAGGAGCCCTCTGAGGTCACCGGGCTGGGGAGGCACCGCTGGAGCAGAAGGTTGGAAACTGGACATCTTCAACAGTCTGAGTGCCGTCTGTGACAGGCCTACTAAGTGCCAGGTGCTGGGTTAAGTGCCAAAGCGAGGAAATAAGTAAGCCGTGGGGGAGAGGCAGGCTCTGCCCCAGGAGGAGTGTCAGGGAAGGAGCCACATGTGTAAACAGCTCCAGCTAAGAGGGGGTAAACAAAGCAGCAGGCTCAGTGGGATGAGGATTTAACTCTGCCTGAGGCAGCTGGCAGGGCCTGTGAGAGGAGGGGGCTGAGCGCCCTGTGGAGAAGCGGCAGAAATTGGTGAGGGAGAGGAGTGAGGAGGCCCTTGGAGGCTGGAGTTCTGGTTTAATTTGTGGGAAGCTTCTCTAAGGTCACAGCCCCTGGGGACCCCCAAGAAGGCCCCTTCCCCTCAAGGTGTCATTTGATTGATACTGAAGAACCCATGGCCTGGGATGGAGGTCATGGAGAGCAGTGTGTAAAAACCTGAAAAAGAACTGTCAAAAGCCCATAACACCAGTCACACTAGTTGTGACATACTGGCCACTGTTCTATCTCTGCTATGACAGCGGAGATAGTAAAATTTTCATCAAGGTGGAAAAGAAAAACAAAGACCCCCCCCCCAAGTCTTTGGATACCTGGTGGATAAGGCTTTAATCTCATGGAGACTAGCCACATCCCCCCACGCCCCCCACAAGCTGTATCCATGCTGTGCCTACCCCTGGCACCTCCTGGACCAGCTACCTTTCTTTCTGGTTCCTCCCGAGGGGAAACCCAGGTAGCCAGCTCCAGGGAAGGGAGGTGCTTCTGGAACCGCTTAACTGTTTCTTCTTGCCAGCGCCTGTAGGTGGCCGGGAATCAGGGGACGATGGACAAAAGATGTCTGGGTCCTACAGAGAACAAGCAAACCACAGCTGTTCTTGATTTTCCGGAGGTCCTTCATCTTTTCTGGGCTTGAGGATAATTCTCTCCCTCTCTGGATTTCCTGTTCACACCCATGCCCACACCTGTGTCTACACCTGCCTTGGAGTAAGAAAAGTCCCTACCCAAAGGAGGGTAAAGGCTTGGGGGGTTGACATGGGTGGACCGTGGAAGGAGCTTCTCTCCCAAGCAGGCCACCCAGCCCTCTTCCAGCCCTGTCTGCAGTCCTCTGACGGCAGGACCGAATATTCGTTTTCATCTGTTAGAAATGGAAGAATATTGCTGTGAGTGTGGGTTGGACTTCCAACCCCCACTGATACTCTGCCCAAACCCTGCATCCCCACCTGCGAAGCCAGTGTAGCCGACTGGGCAGAAATAACATCTCCCCGACAGCAAATGTCCACATCAGGGCCATTTTCATGAGGGAGCAGGTAGCTGCTGTCTTCTCCTCAGACAAGTGGGTTGCTGCCATCTTGGTGGAGACAGGGGAGAAGACTGTACTTAGCTTAGGGCTGTTGTACATTCCGCCTCCCTCCCCCCCCCCCCCCCAAGGCTCTGCCCTCAAAGTCCAAGGCTAAGTAAGGTAGGTAGCTTGGAGAGCTGGGGTGCGGGGCTTCCTTTCACCAAGTATTCACAAAGCAAGTCTGGTGGGGCCTGGGACGCGTTTCTGACGTCGGGGAAAGCATGTCTGTGGCCCTGGGGAAGGGGGTCCAGGCGGCAAAATAAGATCTCCCCCTCGCTCTGGCCCAGCTGCTGGGGCTGCGGGTTCCGAGTGCTTGCGTCTAAGTGTGCACATACTCGCGGGGTGTGTGTGTGTGTGTGTGTGTGTGTGTGTGTGTGTAGTCGGCCGGGGCCAGGACTGGACAGGTTGAGCGGTGGCCATCCTCCCATCCCCTCCCCCGTAGCCCCCTGCCCGCTCACGGCGCCTCCGAGGTTCCACCTTTGAAACTGTACGCTGCTCGCAGCAGCCGCCGAGTGGTCGTCGTCGGGAGGCGGGGGAGGGGGCTGCTGGGGGAGGGCGGGGAGGAGTCTGGCCCTGGATGTGTGCTTTTCGATTGATGGATGACTGCCGGGTGGGAGCGAGCGTGCGGGTGTGAGTGTGTGATTGTGCGTGCGTGTGTGTGTGTGTGTGTGTGTGTGTGTGTGCGCAGGGTGCGTGCGCGCGCGGGGCCTGCCCATTTTCCTCCTCGCAGCAGTCAGTTGGGAGCTGGAGGGAGGGAGAGAGGGAGACAGACGCAGCCAGCGAGAAACCGGAGAGGAGCCGAGCGCCCTCCGCCCAAGGCGCCCTCCCTCGGTCCGCACACAGGCGCCGTCGCTTGGAGGAGCAAGGTGCCTCCCAGCCCGCAAGGGCATCGCGTACGAGCCCGCGGTCTCCTCGGTGGCGCTGCCCCGGGACCGCACCTGGAGGCCGCCCCGGACGGGGATGGTAAGCGGCTGCCGCCGTCTGGCACACCAGCGGGACGCGGTGAGGGCACCATGGCGCTGACGCCCGGGAGGGGGCCCTCGGCGGGGCTCGTCCGACCCGAGCTCTGGCTGCTGCTGTGGGCAGCCGCGTGGCGCCTGGGTGCCACCGCGTGCCCCGCCCTCTGCACCTGCACCGGCACCACGGTGGACTGCCACGGCACGGGGCTGCAGGCCATCCCAAAGAACATCCCACGGAACACGGAGCGCCTGTGAGTACGGCCCCCATCCCCAGCGCTCAGGGAGCCCCGCGGTTACCCTCCCACCAAGACGAGTTCAGGGCTGGGGTGGGGCAAAACCGTTGGGGCCCCGGCTCTGTGGCCAATAGACGGGTCAGTGCCTGCCGGGGTCCTTCTTGAGCCAGGAGCCAGCAGCACCCCTGTTTCCCTTTCACGGGATTCAAAGGGCCCTGGCGGGGCTGTCAGCTCCCATCCTCACCCCTGCACCCTGCCCTTAGCCCTGGCAGGCCATTCCCACTGCGCCAGCACTTGATTCCTACAGGGTGCCTGTGACTTGGTGCCGGTGAGCCTTCCTGGCACTCAGGGGGGAAGCTCCTCGCACTGCCAGGCACCATGTCTTCTTTTGGGCACATGGGGCTTGGGCTGTGGTCTGAGCTGCATGTGTGGACTGGGCTCTGTGGGCTGGCAGGCAGGTGATAGGCCACAAGATGGGATGGAGTTGAAGTTTCCAGTCTTCCCCTGCCTCCCCATTGTTTGCCCCAGAGCCTTAAGAATTCTTCTCTTGCAGGTGTCAGGCATTGGTCCCCCCACCTCACATCCAGCCATCCCTAACCGAGGCAGACAATGGGACCTGAGGGATTTGGGTTTGGGGCCTGGGGTATATTACATCGACACCCAGAAAAGGGTAGGTGTGATAATGCTGAGGGGTCGGGAGCCTGGAGTGGAGACATGGACCATGAAGTCATTTAAAAATAATTCATCTTCCCCTGTTGTCTCTTACTTCTAAATTCTTGAGAAAACTCAGCCCTTTCTAGATGGGCTGAGCTTTGTAGGGTGTGTGTGTGTGTGTGTGTGTGTGTGTGTGTGTGTGTGTGTGTTTGGATCTATATAATTTGTTTACCCAGATTCTCCTGCAGAATGTGTGTCTGTGTGAATTCCTAGTACCCGTGGTGTCGCCTCAGTAGTGGGAGGTTGTGAGAGTCCCTGTACATGGGCCATGTGTGTAGATTTTTGGTCACATGCAGGGTCTTTGTGCTGCCTGCAGAGGTGACTGCTTCAGGAGATTATTGAACTGGACTTTGGAGAAGGCTGCCAGCTCCTTTGAAACCTGCCTGCCCCTTCTCCCCACACTCCTGGGCAACTGCAGTGGCTCTCAGGAAAGGCGTACATATCTCGATAACCTGAGCGCATTTTCACAGCTCCCAGCTGGCCAAAGGCAGAAATCTGACCCTGGGGAGAGCTATCTCCTGGATCAAACTCTGTACCAAGGTCAGCAATTAGTGAGCACACGTTTGCCCCAGACTCTTCTTGGCTGAGTCTGAAAAATTCCCATGGAGGTTTCAGAGAATTTGCAATCTAGATGCAATCTAGATGGGAATTGGTGTGTGTGTGTGTGTGTGTGTGTGTGTGTGTGTGTGTGTGTGTACATGTGTGTTGTGGGGCTGCGGAGAGATGCTGGCATGGGGAGAGGTTGGACAGAATCAGGTTTCCTTGGGGCAGCCTGTGCATTACCCTGTGTGGCTATGGAGAGGGACTGAGGGTCAGGAATCTGCCCAGAGGACCCCTGAGGTTGCAGGGTCACCCTCCACACCTGTTTGTCCTGGACCTATTCTCTGTTCCTTTGCTGCATCCACAGGGCATTTTTCTTGCAGCTGTTATGCTGATGACAGCCTAGGTCTGTGACACGGTAGCCCATTGCCTTAGCTTTTGGACCTGAATGCTGAAGTCATCTCATTCCTTGCTCTTTCTCTCCACCTTTAGTCCTGAGGACAGTGTCAGTTTTGGCGTTCAGGAACTCTTGAACTCTTCTGCTATCAGAGTGGAACGGAAGTGAAATTTCCTAATGCAAAAGAGAGTTGGGCCTTCAACTGCTGAGGTTGCTGTGTGACCTTGGGCAAGTTACTTAACTTCTCTGAGCCTTTGTTACTTTCCATCCAGAAAATGGGGCTGCTGCTGGTTTTTGTGAGGACCGAAGATCATATATGGAAAGCATCCTCGTTCATTATGTTTACTAAGTGAGAGGTATTATTGTGATAGGATCAGGAGAAAAGTCTATTTAATTCAGCAAATGTGTAACAGAGCCAGGAACTACCCTCGGTGCTGAGGCTCCAGCAGGGAGTGAGCAAGTCCCTGCCTTCAAGAGACATACAGTCTAGAGGACCAGGCAGGGGACACATAGCTGGAAGCTCTTGGGAGAGGGCCAGGCTGGCAGTGTGATGGGGCTGTGGTGGGGAGCATTGGGATGGGAAGCACTCTTCTGGAGGGAAGGGGCTTCTCAGAGGATGGGCCATTTTATTAGCATACTTTGGGACCCAGTAGTGGCTGGGTCGGAGTATGCCAAGCAGAGATGGCAGGCAGCCCAAATAGAGGGAACGTTCGGGCAAAAGGCCCGCAGGTGTGCGTGTGCCAGCCTGATGGGTGAGTGGACCGGCTTTGTCCCGGGGCTGCAGCGTGTCACATCCAGTGGGATGTGACAGGGCTTGAGGTTGGGAAGGTGAGGAAGAGTCAGGAAGTCCTCTCTCTCTCTCTCTCTCTCTCTCTCTCTGGATTTTTCCTTTGGGGACTTCAGGGATGGAATCCAGGGGTGACTTACCAGGGGGAAGCCGGGGGAAGTCTGGTCTTTTCTGAGTGCAAAACTTCTCAGGGGGTGAAAGCCTGTGCAGCAGGCAGGCCTCTGAAGAGCCATTTGAAGAGGAATAGAACACCCTGAAAAGAGGCCTTGGTGAGCGCCCCGGCAGACCCAAAATAGCTGTAGCAAACGCCCTGTCTCATCGATAGGGGTGTCGTGCAGTGTCAGAGCCTGAGACAGTGGCTTCTGCGGCTGTGAAATTGGGAAAGAGTGCAGCTGTGCCTTCGCCTTTTGTCTTCTGGGCAGTTTCTATGGCAGCTCATGAGACCCGGCAACTTTATGATCACATATCCCGTAACTCTGGGTCCGGGCCTGTCCCCCCAAGTGGGAAGAGATTGGTTTGCTGCGGAGACTTCTGGGAAAGGACCATGCAGACTCCAGAGCTGTTGAGGAGATTGGTTCAGCCAGAGGGGCTGTGGGGCTGGCGGGCTGCGTGAGGCAGGGACGCTGAATAATTCGCTGCAATGGAACAATTAAAATACGGAGTGAGGGTTAGGGGTGTGGTGGAGGAGGCCTGGAAGCTTCATCTCTTTGTAGAACTCAGGCTCAGAGGGACCTAACCACGGCCGCTATTAATTGTCTTTTCTTCTACTCAACGACTTTGATTTTCAGTTGGAGTTTTTAAAAATTAAAACAGTCTTTTAGACTAGAGCGTCCAGGAGAGTGTGATAAGAGGGTGTAATATGCGGGGACACCGCTTCTCCCACCCACCCCAGGCACTTGTACTCTAGATTTGTCACAGATTGCCCTCGTGGGTGCAGGGTGCAGAGACAGGAGAGGCCTGAGGATGCTAAGGCCGGGAAAGGCCCTGGGGGAGACCCATTTGTCTCTGTTCGCACCTCGGGCCAGCATGATCTGCTGTTCGTTAGGTTCTGGGGGCCTGTTCTCTTGCATCGTGGCCAGTTTGTCCACTGCCCTAGCTCCCCTGCCTGCTGCAGAGGCCTGGAGGACCCTTGCCTTTTCCTGGTCTGGCCCCCTGAATCTGGAGGCCACATTCAACGGGGCTGGGTGGGCATGCCCAAGGAAGACCTCCCAGGACAGCCAAGAGCCTGTTTGGAATTCCAAATGACAATTGGGTGGTGGTCACGGAGAGGGGTCAGGGGGCCAGACCGCAGCCATGTCTGTACTGTGGTCTCCTGCAGCGGAGACCTGCATTGTGCAGGGGAGGCTGCCTCTAAGTGGGGCTGGCGGCTCCAGTAGCAGGTGCCCTGGGCTTACTGCTGGGCTCTGCATGACCGGTGGCAGGCCCTTGGTGCTGTCACTCCATCTGCTCTGAGACCCAGTTTCCCCATCTGTAAAAGGGACGATGATGACAGCTTTGCAGGTTGATGGTGAGGATTAAGGGAGCGAATGCACGCAGAGGGCCTGGTGGTGTGCTTGGCACAGGGCTGTGTGAAAATGCTTTGTGATTTAACTGGGTGATGTTATTATTATTATTTGAGAAGCTCAAGCAAAGGTTTAAGGATTCCGGTGGGGCAGGGGAGAGCTTGGGAGGTAAGCACGTGAGTGTTGGTGGTGCTGCGAGGGACTCTTCTGGAGTCTGGCTGTCCAGAGTGCTCCTTCCTTGGACCTGGGCAGCTTTGTCTCCTGCAGTTTGCAGGAGGGAGCAGGGTGGTGGCCTGCAGGGATTCTCTGCAGGGTAGATGGCCTGAGGACATGGCTCTGGAGCCAGACCGCCTGGGATTTTAGCCCCATTCTGCCACTCGGCAGCTGGGGGGACCTTGGACAAGTTATGGGGCTTAATTAATTCATTCAACAGATAGCTGTCTATCGAGTGTCTGCATCGTGCTGAGTGAATAGTGACGGACAGAACACCAAACCACCTGTCTCTCCCTGAGTTTTAGTCCAGTAAGGGAGGTAGAGGTGAATGGCACAATATGAGAATAAACACATAATGGCAAACTGGGGTAAGTGCTCTGGAGAAGGCGTGACTCCTCAGCACCCCGTTTCCTTGCCTACAAAGTGGGGACGATAGCAGACCTGCTTGTGAGGCTGCTTGTGAGGATTTAAATGCGACAGTGCTGGGAGTGGCACTTTGCACAGGGCCTAGCACACAGCAAGTGCCCCCTAAATGGTAGTATTACTATTGTTATTAAGGTGACAGAATTGCAAGGACATGAAAGGAACTGGGGCACCACTCATTTCTGGGTCCCAGCATGGCTCCGCTCCCTCTTCCCTCACCGTGTAGCCACTGGTGTTCTGGATGCCCCCGAGAACACTGCCCCTGCCTCCATGCCCCACTCGGAGGCGGGGGGCTGGTCCTCGGTGGTCCTGGCTGCCTGGGGCTGCGAGCAGGGGACAGCCGTGCTCTCTGGGGCCGGGTGAAGGGTGGCAGGGACGGGAGGCTCCTGCATTATTGGAAGCAGACAGGAGCTTGGCCTCCAGTCCTGTGCCGGCATTAGCGGCTCGGCAGGGCTCTTGCTTAATGGGATTTTCTCCCCAAATGCTGTAATTATCGCCATACAAATACTTATTACCCAGAGCAGATGACGGCCGGGCCTTGGGCAATAGCCAGGGAGCTGGGCTGTGCTGGGGAGGGGGGGGGGTGGTGAAGGGGTGGGGGTGGAGAACGGGCTCCTCTTTTTGATGGAGTTTGCAACCCCCTCCTCTTCTTTCTGGAACCCAGCCTGTGGCGGACAAACAGCTGTTGGGCACCTGCTGTGTGCATAGTGTTATGAGAGGTCCAGAGTGTGGACCCGGCTCCCCAGGGAGCTTGCAGGCTGGTGGGCGAGAAAGGTCTGTCTGCAGAAGAGCAGGTGTGCGAAGATGTCTATGGGGACTAAAGCACAGCGGCTACCGGCGCTGGCTCAGTCTGAATCCTGGCTCCATCAACTACCACCTGAGAGATCCCAGCCGGCTCACTAGTGACTCCGTTACTTCATCTATAAAGTGGAGCCAATGATGGCACTTACCTTGCAGGGCTGAGTTTGAATGAGATACTCTGTGTAGAGTGTTTAGAGTAACGCTGGGACAAGTAGTCCATCAGCGTCAGAGATGAAGAGACGGGAGTTGGGGTGGGCAGGAGGGGCTGATGGGGTCTGAGGGCTGGGCAGGACCTAGGTAAGAGCCGAGCTGCAGCAAGGGCAGGGGAACCTGGGGCATGAGAAAGTGAGTGCCATACATTTGGGGAGGAGAGTAAGGAGCGGATCCAGCCGGTGGGTACATTCGTGTTGGTGAGTTCTGAGATAGGAGGTTAAGGTAATGGATGGGCACTAGGCCATGGGGCTGGGAAATAGGGAGCCATCAGAGGAGTGTGTGTGTGTGTGTGTGTGTGTGTGTGTGTGTGTGTGTGCATAACATTTTTTTATCAAAACAAATTTTTTTTCTTTTACTATTCAGTGGTTTTTTTTTTAATCCTCAGCATTGTGCAAACATCACTACAATCCAATTTCAGAATATTTTCATCACCCAAAAAGACTCTTTGGTGCTCCATGTAACTTTCTGTTTTGTCATAATTTCGATTTTGTACAAAAGTTGCAACAAAAGCATAAGGAGCTCCTATAAGCCTGTTATCCACATTCGATTGTTCATATTTCCCTGTTTGCTGTATCATATGGTATGCATAGGCACAGTTTTGTTTTTTGGAACTATTTAAGATTAGGTTGGAGGGGCGCCTGGCTCTCTCGGCCGGTGGAGCATGGGACTCTTGGTCACGGGGTGGTGAGTTCAAACCCCGTGTTGGGCATGGCGCCTGCTTAAAAAAAAAACATATTTAAAAAAAAAAGATTAGGGGCGCCTGGGTGGCTCAGTCGGTTAAACGTCCGACTTCGGCTCAGGTCACGATCTCGCGGTCTGTGAGTTCGAGCCCCGCGTCGGGCTCTGGGCTGATGGCTCAGAGCCTGGAGCCTGCTTCCGATTCTGTGTCTCCCTCTCTCTCTGCCCCTCCCCCGTTCATGCTCTGTCTCTCTCTGTCTCAAAAATAAATAAACTTAAAAAAAAAAATTTAAAAAAAAAAAGATTACATTGAAGATGTAAGTCTTTCTGCCTAAAGAGCGTGGTGTGGATTTTCTGAGAATACGGCCATCAAAATCAGAAAACTGACCATTGCTACCGTACTGGCATCTGCTCCATTGTTCTGTTTGCGCTCCATCCGTTGCCTCAACAATGTCATCCGTGGCTCTCGGAAGGTGTGTGCAGGATTACACGTGGCATTCACTTGTTACAGCTCTTTAGTCTCCTTTAATTTGGACTAGTTACTCAGCCTGTTGCTTTTCTTGACCTTTACAGTTTTGAAGAAGACAGGCCAGTTATTTTGTGGAATGTCCCCCCGTCTGGCTTCATCTGTTCCATCCTCATCATTATGCTCAGGTTATGCACTTCTGGCAGGTTGTGCTACGTAAGTGGCGTTGTGGCTTCAGTGGGTCATGTTGGGACGTCAGTTTCCGCTGGTTTTAGCAGCCGTCGCTGAGACACTTCTAGCATCCTCGTTGCTTCTCGGCGTATCAGCTGGCATTCTACCGCAAGAAAGAACTTGGCCTTTTCCTCCATCTGTTTGTCTGTTTATAACAGGATGGATTCAGGGATTATTATTTTGTTCCTTGGGTTGTTCCCATCATTATTTATTTGGACGCTCAGAGTGTCCCACGTTTGGGGGAGCCCCTTCGGGCTGCCCCTGTATCCTTTTGAAGAGACCCTTTGAGCACTTACCCCAGGGGTTTTGAGTGGAGGGTGACAAGTGCAAAGTAGTGTTTTACGACATCCTGTGGCCTGGCTCTGGTGTGGAGGGGGAGACCGGCTGGTGGCGGGGAGGCCGCTTGGTTAGGGTCACTGTGGTTTCTGGCTTTTCTGTTGACAGTGGTTTCACTGCCACTGCTGTGATTTTATTCTTAAAACAAAAATGTGAACAACTTGTATTTTAAAATAATTTTAGACTTACAGGAAAGTTGCAAAAATAGTACAAATACCCTTCACCCAGCTTCCCCTAATGTTTTCTTTTCTTTTTTTAAAGATTTTATTTATTTTATTTTTAATATTTATTTATTTATTTACTTACTTATATTGAGAGAGAGAGTGTGCATGCAAGCAAGGGAGAGAGGCAGAAGGAGACAGAGAGAGAGAGAGAGAGAGAGAGAGAGAGAGAGAGAGAGAGAGAATCCCAAACAGGCTCCATGCTCAGTACAGAGACCGACGTGGGGCTTGGTCCCATGATCCTGGGATCATGACCTGAGACGAAATCAAGATTCAGATGCTCAACCGATGGAGCCACCCAGGTGCCTCAGATTTTGGTTTTAAGTAATCTCTACACCCAGTTCGTGGCTCGAACTCACAACCCCAAGATCAAGAGCCGCGTGTTCTACTGAGTCAGCCAGGTGCCCCATCTTCCCCTAATGTTAACATCTCTCTTACCCATAGCGTGATGATCAAAGTTAAGAAATTAACATTGGCACAAGGCTATTAAGTAAGCTACACACTTTATTTGCATTTCACCAACTCCTTCTCTAGCGTCCTTTTTCTTTAAAAAACATTTTTTTTCATGTTATTTATTTTGGGTGGGGGGAGAGAGAGAGACGGAGAGAACAAGTAGGGAAGGGGCAGAGAGAGAATCCCAAGCAGGCTCTGTGCTGTCAGGACAGAGCCTAATGTGGGGCTCAATCCCAAGAACCATGAGATCGTGACCTGAGCCAAACTCAAGAGTGAGACGCTTAACCGCCTGAGCCCCCCAGGTGTCCCAGGGTCCTTCTTCTACCCCAGGGTCCAGTCCAGGATTCCACATGATGTTTAGTTGTCATTTCCCCTTAGTCTCCTTCGGTCTGTGACAATTCCTTAGTCTTTTCTTGCTTTTCAGGACATGGGCACTTCCGAAAAGTACTGGTAAGTTATTTTCTGGAAGGCTCTTCATTTTGGCTTTGTCTGATGTTTCTCCCTGATTGGATTGAGGTAATGGAGTTTTGGCAGGAATGCCGCAGGGATGGTGTGCCCGTCCCAGTGCATCCTGTCAGTGGTAGGTGACACTGATAGGTCTCATTGCTGGTGATGTTAACCTTAATCTCTTGGTTAAGACAGTGTCTGCCTGTTCTCTTCCCTGTGACATTACTGAATTCACATTTGCTGTTAATAATATTTGGGGGAGATACGTCGAGGCTGCCATAGACTTTTTGTCCTCAAATTCTTACCTACTAATTTTAGCATCCATTAATGGATCTTGCCTACAACCATTATTATGCAATTTTGATTTTCTATTTCCCTCATTCCTTCTACATTTATTAATTGGAATTCTTCTGGAAGGAAGAGCACTTTATTGCTTTCTAAGAAGCTGGTTTGTTTGATGGGTACCTTGGGTTTTGAGTTTCCTGAGGGCAGGGCTGTGTCTCATGTATCTTTGTAGTCCCATTGTCTGGTAGGTTGCTCAAAAAAGCCTTTTCTTGACCTTTACAGTTTTGAAGAAGAGATATAACCATGGAAGCAAGGGGGTGGGAGGGTGGGGGAGAGGCCATGAGCCAAAAGGGGCCTCCAGAGCTGTAAGATAATACATATGTGTTGTTTTAAGCCCCTAAGCGTGTGGCAATTTGCTACGGTACCAGTGGGCAACGGCCACAGTCCTCATGGAGTTGAGCCACAGAGGCAGAGCCACAGGAGGAAACAGGACTGGACCGAGGCAGGAAGTACAGAGAGAGCTAATGAGAAGGTCATGGGGCCCTAAGCCTCCAGCCTGGGGGAATGATCTTGGGAATGGAGTGAACTTTGGGGAGGGTGGTTGAGCGGGGAGAGAACTTTGGGGAGGGTGGCTGAGCCGGGAGAAGAGAACCTGGCTTCTACTTCTTTTGTTTGAGTTGCCAGTAATCAGCTACATTTAAAAGGTGACCTTAAGGGTAGGGATAGGGGATGGTTACTTTGTAGAGTATGTGGACTGGAGAGACAGTTGGGAAGGCCTCCTGGGGAAGAGGTGGAAGAGAAACTTCAACAGGAATAAGGATTTCCTGGGTTGGAGGGGCAGAGGTTGGGCCTGGCTGCTCAGTTGGTAGAATCTGCAACTCTCGATCTCAGGGTTGTGAGTTCGAGCCCCACATTGGGTGTAGAGATTACTTACAAAAAATAAAATCTTGAAAAAAAAAAAAAAGAATTTCCTGGGAAGCTGGTATAAAATGCAGATTCTGAGACCCGTCCCCGAGATGCTGATTCAGCTGGTTTTTGGCAAAGGCAGTTCAGGTGATTCAGATGCAGGAGGTGCCCAGAACACATTTGGAGAGAAGCACTGGGTTTCCTGGTAAGGAAAGTGCATCCTCTGAAGACTTATGAGACTTGACTTTAGCTTCCGCCCACGGTAAGATGGCAGGAGGTGATGTGGGTGAAGGTCAAAGGTACTGACTTCCAGCTATAAAGTCAGTAAGTCCTGGGATGTCAAGTACAGTATGGTGACTGCAGTTGATAATACTGTATTCCAGGGGTGCCCGGGGGGCCTGTGGGTTGAGTGTCTAACTCTTGATTTTGGCTCAGGTTATGATCTCACAGTTTGTGGGATTGAGCCCCACATCGGGCTCTGTGCTGATGGCTCAGAGCCTGCTTGGGATTCTCTCTCTCTCTCTCTCTCTCTCTCTCTCTCTCTCTGTACCGCCCTCATTTGCTTTCTCTCTCAAAGTAAATAAAATAAAATAAATGCTGTATTGTATATTTGAAAGTTGCTAAGAGAGTAGATCTTAAAAGTCCTCATCACAAGAAAAAAGTGTTGTAACTATGTGAGGTGACACATGTTAACTAGACTTACTGTGCTGATCATGTTGCGATATATACAGGTATCTAATCAATGTGTTGTACACCCAAAACCAACATAATGTTGTATGTCAATTATATATCTCATTTAGAAAAAAAAAAGAGGGGGCACCTGGGTGGCTCAATCAGTTAAGAGTCTGACTCCTGATTTCAGCTCAGGTCATGATTTCATAGTTATGCGATTGAGCCCTACATCAGGCTCTGCGCTCACAGCACAGAGCCTGCTTGGGAGTCTCTCTCTCCCCCCACCCCACTCTCTCTCTCTCAAAATAAATAAATAAACTTTCAAAACGGGGGTGGGTGGGTTCAGGAGGAAGAGAAGGCAACAGGGGAGGAGAAGGTGGAGAACAAGAGCTCCTGGTCGTGGATCCGAACCTGGCCAGGTGGTTCTTGGCCACGCCGGAGAAGGAGTTTGGAGATGGGGAGGGGGCTTCACCTGGGAGAGCAGACAGGCTGCCTGAGGACAGCTTCTGGACCTGTGGTGTGGGTCACTGGCCAAGCTGGGCAGCCTGTTTCCTGGGAGAAGTGGGAGGCAAAGGCAGGTGGTTGGGAGTGAGTCAGCCGTGAGGAAGTCTGCGGGAGGGGAAAGCACGCAGGAGCACTGAGGGGGAGTGGGCTCGGCAGTGTAGGGGCAGATGGACCGGAGCATGGAGGGCTGGGGGGCGATCTGGAAATGAGGAGCCAGACCCTTGGGGATGGGGAGACAGGTCAGAGAAGGAGAGCAGCAGCGGGGAATTGTGATGGGGTCTGCAGTCACCACAGAGAGCCCCCCAGCCCGGGCCAGGCTCAGAGCCCTGCTTTACCCTCCCCTGCTTTTCTGCTCACAACTGTCCCTGGAGGAAGCTATTATCGCTGCTCTGCTGAGGAGTGGGTTGGAGAGGCGTACCATGTGCCTGGGGGCACAGACGGCTGCTGAGCGGGGGTGTCCAGGGTCCCTGAGCCTTGAGGCTCTGAGATGTGTTTGTGTTTAGTCTTTAAAATCCGGCTACTGCACCACGCATCTTAATAAGGCCTGGCTTCTTTCATTCATTCGCTCGTTTATCCGACGTTCGTTCAGCACCTGTGAAACCCCTGTGAGGGCTTAGCCCTGGAGCATGAAGGCAAATTGGCCGCGATTGAGTCCGGCCTGCGCATGTTTGCAGGGTGGACCCAAGTGCAGGCCGGCACAGGGAGGTGTCCAGCCTCAGGGTGGGGGTTCAGTGAGCAGAATCGGGGGTGGAGATGTGGGGAGGTGTTGTGGGAGGACTCAGCGTCAGAGCGTTAGCTGGTGGATAGCCTCTCAGGGGCCTGAGGTGGGCAGGGCTGTGCTTTTAGGGCTAGGCCCCAGACCTGGGAAGGGGATTGGCGAGGGCAAGTCCAGGCCTTGGTAATGAAGAGACTGGGGTGCACGTCACGCCTCAGAACAGAACACACCATGGGATGGGGGTTAACAGCTGGGCCCTGACCCCCTCACACCCATTAGAAGGGCTGCTATCAAAAAACCAGCAAATACCAATTGGTGGTGAGGGTGTGGAAACACCCGGGTGTACTATTGCTGGGAATGTAGAATGGTGTAGCCCCTCTGGAAAACATTCTGACGATCCCTCAGACAATTAAGCAGAATTACCAGATGATCCAGCAAGTCCACGTCTGGCTATGCGGCCAAAGGATTGAAAACAGGGTCTCAAAGATATTTGCACATGTTCATAGCAGCGTTATTCACAATAGCTAAAGGGCGGAGGCAGCCCAAGCGTCCATGTACAGATGACTGGGTAAACGCACGTGGTGCACACACACAGTTGAAATATAATTCGGCTTTAAGAAAGGAAGGAAATCCTGGCACATGTTGCAACAGGGATGAACTCTGAGGACATCAATGCTAAGTGAAATAAGCCGGTCACAAAAAGACAAATACTATTATGATTCCACTCATATGGGGTACCTGAAATGGTGAAATTCCTAGAGACAGAGCAGGATGGTGGTTGCCAGGGTCAAGGGCGCGGGGGGGGGGGGGGGGTGGAATGGAGAGTTATTGTTTAATGGGAACAGAGTTTCAGTTTTGCAAGATGAAAAATCTCTTGAGATCTGTTCAACAACGTGAATACACTTAACACTACTGAACTGTGCACTTAAAATGGTTAAAGTGGTAAGCTTTATTATGTGTATTTTATTGCAATTAAAAAAAGAGAGAAAGAAAGACCTGGGCTCTGGAGTCAGACATGCTAAGGCTTACGTCTTCAACCTACTTACCAGCTAGCTGATCCTGAACAAGTTACTCAAATGCTTTATGCCTCAGTCTCCTCATAATGTGAGCCAGATGCTCTCGCGAGGCTTAAATGAGTTGGCTTGGTTGTGATCGTATAGATATTTCTAGTATTCGAGCCAAGGAAGCAAGATGGGTCCCCAGGAGCCTGAGGCAGAGTGCGACCAGCAGCATCTTTGTCCTGGCATGGGGCCCCTGACTACTCATCCCTGGGGCTTCTTGACTTCTTGTATGCTGGAGGGCAGTCCCAGCACTTGGTACCAGGCCTGTGGTCTCTGCTGGGGCAGGAGGTGTTGGGGGAGCCTCCTGATCATGACCCACTGATGCCTGAGGATTGTGGGCAATGCTCAGCCAGCTGGTGGGACTGTGTGCTGCGCTTGGGCCGAGTTATGCCAGCAGCAGCCGGGCTCGGTGGGCAGGATTGCTTATCAGCCTATTTTCACTCTATTCAGTGAACACCTACTGTGTGGAGGGTGCTGGGCGTACAGCAGGGAGCAAACCAGATGTGGCCTCTGCTTCTCCTAGCCTGGCAGGAGAGACTGGCCTTTAACAAAGGATCTCATATTATTGCACACAACTCCAAATTCCAGTCCCAGCTCTGGAGGGGGAGCTGAGTGAACACATAAAAGAGGTGGTCTAGATCAGATGTTTCAGTTGAAGCCCCGAAGGATGTTAGGAGTCAGTCAGGTGTATGTGTTGGTGGGCAGGTGAGGAGGGAAGGACTGTTCTGGGAAGTCCTGGGCTGAGAGAGCAGCATGGGCAAAGGCCCTGCGGCAGAAGTGCTGGTGCGTTGAAGGAAGTAGAGGAACAGAGCAGCTGAAGCCCTGGGGCTGGAATTTTCCTATGAGAGCAGCTGAGTAAAAATCAGTCTCTTCACCCGTGGGCTATAGGAAGTTGTTGGTAACACAGCAGTGTCCTCAGTGCGTGGAGCTTTTCTTGGCTGATGTCCATTTGGGCAGAGCATTTCTTTTTAATTTAAAAAAATTTTTTGTTGTAAAAATTTGGTTATTTATTAAAAAAATATTTTTAAACATTTATTCATTTTTGAGAGACAGAGCATGAGGGGGGGAGGGGCACAGAGGGAGAGGGGGAGACACAGAATCCGAAGCAGGCTCCAGGCTCTGAGCGGTCAGTGCAGAGCCTGACACGGGGCTCGAACTCACGGACCGTGATATCATGACTTGAGCTGAAGTCGGATGCTTAACCAACTGAGCCAAACAGGTGCCCTCGAGTTTATTTATTTTTAAATTGAAGTAGAATTGACACAGTGTTAGATTAGTTTCAGGTTTACAACATAATGATTGGATAGGGAGAGCATTTCTTTTCTTTTTTCAGAGAGAGAGAGAGCAAGCTGGGTGGGGGGCAGAGGGAGGGAGAGGGAGAGAGAGAGAGACAGAGAGAGAGAGAGAGAGAGAGAAAGAGAGAATCCCAAGCAGGATCCATGCTCAGTGCAGAGCCAGACTGAGGGCTCAATCCCATGACCCCGGGATCATGACCTGAGCCAAATTCAAGAGTCAGACGCTCAACTGACTGAGCCACCCAGGCAGCCCGGGGAGAGTAATTCTTAATTAGGATAGGTTGTTTTTTTTTTTCCCTTTGGTGCGGGGAGCAGGGAAACATTGGAAAACCCACTCAACCCATTGCTGTTTGAAATATGTCCACTTTAATGCAAATCTATTCATGCGTTCAAGCAGTAACTTAATGCAGCATCCATGAGGTGCCATGTACTGTGTTACGCCCTGAGGATACAACAGTGAGAAAAAACTGACACAGTTCATGTCCTCAGGGAGCTTATAAACTCACGCAGGGGCTGAGATACCAGTCAAGGAAGCCCCCAAATCCATCTGGTTTGTGCTGCAGGGGAGGAGTTTGGGGTGTTCTGCAGGCCTGTGATAGGGAGTTTGACCAGCTGGAAGGAACACTTGGAATCAGGCAAAGAGGAAGGAGTATTCTAGACAGAACGGATGGCAGTCCAAAGGCCCTGCCACAGGAGGGAGCGAATCAGAAGGGGGAGTGGGGGGCAGGCCGCGCGGGCCTTATAGTTCTCGGTAGAGATTTTGTCTCGATTCCAAGAGCAATGGGGATTCATTGAAGGGCTTAAGTGGAGAGTGACACGATCAGATTGCATCTTGAAAGGATCCCTCTGGCTGTGGCTAGAACAGATTGGAGGGGAGCCAGAGGGAATATGGGGAGCCCTGTTAGGTGGCTCTGCGGGGCCCCAGGCCCTCCAGATGCAATGGCATGGGTGTGCAGCTGGGCGGCCTGTGGGTTGCAGAGTTCAGCCTGTCGTGTGTGGGCCCTGGCTGGGTAGGGAAATCCTTCCTTCCCTCAGTTCTCCTGACTCTGCAGGCGCTCCTTGCGTGGATTTGGCCGGGGTAAGATTTCAAAGGACAGAGCCGAGGTATACAGCCGCCCCCCCCCCACTCCCTGCCCCCTGCCCCCAGAGGCCTGTCTCAGCTACGGTCAGAGCTGCATGTTTATTTTTTTGGAGATCTGGCGGGAAGGGATTTGGAGTGTGGCCTGAGCCTCCTCACTGCCATGGCAGGTTTGGGGCCCTGTAAGATGTTCTGGTCCCATAGGGAAGTAGCACTAGGAGTGGTGGAGCTTTAGGGCAAGAAACGCTGTGAGGCATGTGGGACCCCCAGAACACCCCGGGAGGGACCCAGGCTGTTTATTCCTGCAGCTCTAGGAAATCCCAGGGGTTCTTTCAGTTTATCACCAAACACGCAGGTGCTGGGGATCAGAGTTTTGTTTCCTGAGAGGATTCACGAAATCCTTGTGTGTTTTTGTTTTTACCTTGGTAACTTTGCTTCAGAGGATTTTCTTCAAGATCGTTCACCACTGAGGTTTTTCTTTTAGGTTAGGACCACACAGGAGCTGATGGAAATCAGGGCCACTTGCCTCCAGAGTGTATTTCCTCCTGGGGGAGAAGGGCAGATGCACACTCGTCACTTTTGGAAGAGAGAGAATGGCCTTAGGGCCTCTTCCCTGGACTTTTGCATCCTGGGGCCTGCAGAGCCTGGCTAGCTGCTGGCTCCTCCCTGCTCGTTGGGGTGCTGCCCGTCTGGCCCCAGCCTGAGCTGAGTCTGGGGCACCACCCTCCCGGGGGAGCCATGGTCCTTGAGGGGCACGACAGTGATAGCGGTGATAGCGAAATACTCACAGCAGGTAATACCGACGCAGAGAGCACATGTGTGTGCCAGGCACTGCTCTCAGTGTTTTAGAAATATTGTCATGTACGCCTCACCACACCTCTAGGAGGTGAATGCTATCCTTAGTCTCATACAAATGGGGAAACTGAGGCCCAGGGAATTTAAGCCGTGTGTCCAAGGTTATACAGCTAGTGATGGTGGAACAGACAGTTTGGCTCCAAAGGCCGAGCTCTTAGCCACTGGCTCAGTTGGCCAGGGACCCCCTGATACGGCTGCTTAGGCAGAGCACAGGGTCTTATTACAGGGCCCCCGTGTTTCCTATCCAAAGCCTCCAAGTTTCTCATGAGCACTTGGGGTGAGGGGTGTGCTTGGCAGAGTCTGTTGGCAGGAGGCGTCATGATGTGGGGGAAAGAGCACGGAATCACACTGGCCTGGGTTTGATCCCCACCCCTAATTAGCTGCGTGGCACCGGGCAATTGCTTCACCAGTCTGTGCCTCAGTTTCCTCATCAGCGAGGGGGACAGAACACGACTCATCTCACTGCGAGGGTGAGGGTGAGTGAGATGAAGCGTGTTAGGAGTTAGGCTCAGAGCCTGCACTCAGTGGCTGCCCGGCAGGGAGGAGTGGTGGATGTGGGGCCCTGGCGGCGAGAACCTCAGGGAGCCAGGCTCTGGATCCGGGTTCTTCCTGGAAACCAGGCTGGAAGCCGCCCTGGAGGCTCCCCCCCGCCCCCGGCTGCTGTGGCTGCAAAGGTCGGAAGGTCACAGCAGCCTCTCCCAGCTTCTCCTTCCCAGGTGGCTTGCTGGGGAGGGCGTCTCCATGGCGACACCGAAGGACCACCTGTTGGAGGAGTCAGGCGCTGGAGAAAAATGACCTCCTTGCCTCATTCCAGCAGCCTCGGCCAAAGGTTTGAGGGGAAGTGGTTGGCCCACGTTGGAAACTTAATCCTGGCTGCCCTGAGCTACCCCGTGGAGGTCATTCTCTCGGCCTAAATGGCCTAAGTGGTGATAATGCCTCGTTAAGCAGCAGCCCTCAGACCTGGGTGCCGGATGAGAGCTGCCTCTGCCTCCCAGGCTGCCTGTAGAGGGCTCTCCCCTGAGAGGAGGCACTTAGCTCCCGGGTAAGAGAGCTGGAGAGGGAGGCAGGGGGCTGGGGTGGGGTGGGGGGCTTGAGTGTCCATGGGCATTCTTGTCCGGAAGCCACCAGCAGGGCCTCCTGAGAGAGAGGCTGTATTTGCCTCGTTGTCTACACTGTTGTTTCTTCCACCTGCCTCAGGTCTTTTCTTGCGTGGGGGTGGAGTGGGGAGCAGGAAGTGAGGAGGAGGGGGTGGAGTCGCCTGATGGTGGGCTAAGGAATGGGTCCGGGGGTCTGCGCAGGGGCTGGTGCAAAAGGGTAAGAAGAGAGGCATGTGAGTACGATACGTCACCAGAAGTCCCTGTGAGTACTCCGTGCCCACCCCCCTGCCCACCGCAGGGGTTCCCGACTTCCCTGTTGGGCCTTGTTCAGACAAGCCCTAACATTTTCCTTTGCCTCAGCTTTGCTGTCTGTGAAATGAACAATTGTTGAAGTCAATTGCCTTATAAATAAACCATGGTTGCCACGAGAAAGAATGAGCCAGTTATTGTAACATTCATCAGCTTTTTCGTGACTTTTGACTGAATGATTTTGTCTCTAGGAATGTATTCCTCCCAAATGCCCACCAAACTTTATGCGGTGTTTATCATTGAACCGGGGGTCGGGGAATGCCCCAGTAACTTGATGCATCCAGATGCAGGGATAAGTGCTGGCCCGTCAGAAATCATCAGTGGGGGAATGAACAGGGTGTAACATGGCAGAAGGAGTGTGTACCACTTCCGTCTCACCCATCCCCTTATAAAATGCTTTGCCAACAGTAAATCTTCAATAAATATTTGTTGAATTATTTCAACTATATAAAAATTGTATCCGAAGAAAACAGGCTTGGGAGAAACTTCTAGAATGTTAACAGAGGTTAATTCTGGGTGATGGATTTATGTGTGATTTTAATTTTTTTCTTTATTCTTCAGAAAACGGAAAAAATAACAATGTGCATGTATTACTCTTATGATTTAAAAACTTTTTTAATGTTTTGTTTTTGAGAGAGAGAGAGAGGGAGCATGGGTGGGAAAGGGACAGAGAGAGAGAGGGAGACACAGAATCTGAAGCAGGTTCCAGGCTCTGTTATGTAAGCACAGAGCCGGATGCAGGACTTGAACCACAAAGCTGTGAGATTGTGACCCGAGCCGAAGTCAGACCCTTAACCAACCAAGGCGCCCATGCACCCCTGTTATTATTATTTTTTAAGTTTATTTTTATTTATTTTGAGAGAGAGAGAGAGAGATCATGCAGGGGAGGGACAGAGAGGGAGACAGAATTCCAAGCAGGCTCTGCACTGTTAGTGCACAGCCCAACATGGGGCTGGAGCTCATGAACGGTGAGATCATGACCTGAGCTGAAATCAAGAGTCGGGGAGGGCTAAACCAACTGAGCCACCCAGGCGCCTCTGTGTTACTCTTATTTTTAAGTGCAATAACTTGAATATTATGTTGGCTTATGAAAATATAGATGTACTTTAAAAATCCAAACAGTGCAGAAAAGTATAAAAAAGAGACTAAAGTCACCTCAGTTCCCACCACTGAGCAGTTATAGGTATTAATATGTGGCATTACTATAAGCCCCAGTGAGCTCGCTCTGCCCACATACTGGGATGACTTGTGTGTGGTTTTACATGAGCAGCTCCCAGAATACAAGCTGTCTTGTAACCCTCTTACCCGTTCTGTATCCTTGACATCTTTCCCTGTCAGTACAAACTGATCTGTACCCTTTTAAATGGCTACATAGTACTTGGTTTCACAGATGTGCTGGAAAGTCAACTAAATGTTGCTTTGTGGGGGGTCCTGGGTGGCTCAGTGGGTTTAAGCCTGGGACTTCGACTCAGGTCATGATCGCAGGTGCGTGGCTTCTAGCCCCGCTTTGGGCTCTGTTCTGACGGCCTGGAAACTGCTTTGGATTCTGTGTCTCCCTCTCTCTCTGCCCCTCCCCTGCTCGCTCTCTCTCTCTTTCTCTCTGTCTCTCTCTCTCAAAAATAAATAGACGTTAAAAAAAAATTTTAAGGGGTGACTGGGTGGCTCAGTTGGTTAAGCGTCCGACTTTGGCTCAGGTCACAATCTTATAGTTCGTGAGTTCAAGCCCCGTGTCGGGCTCTGTGCTGACAGCTCAGAGCCTGGATCCTGCTTCGGATTCTGCGTCTCCTTCCCTCTCTGCCCCTGCCCCCTCGTGCTCTTTCTGTCTCTCAAAAATAAATAAATATAAATTTTTTTTTAATTTAAACATCGCTTTGTTGATGTCCATTTTTTAACATTTTTGCTCTTGTAATCAGTACTGATATATCTTTATAATAAAAAAATTAAAACGGTTAAAAATTCCTTGTGGTTTAGGGTTTGGGGATGAAGGTTTCAGCAGGATGGACCAAAGGAAACCAGCCACACTTGCGTAGGGAACCAATTTTCAGGGCTTGTTGACGAGGTTCTCAATGCTTGAGGTGCAATTGTGCACAGGAGGAGCAGTTTGGGGTGCACAGGTGAGGCTCTGAGGCGTCAGGGAAGGATATTTGGTTCAATAAAAACCCTCACGTGGAAAAGAGCCCATCTCACGTAGAGAGGGCCCCTTTGCAGCGTCTAGGCCAGGAAGTGGCTCTGTCTGGGCCTCTCATCAGGGGCCCCGTTACCTTGGAGAGGCCTCAAGCCCCTCTGAGAGATCCTGATAGAAGAGAGAAGAGCAGGGAATGAGTCTTTCCAGCTGCTCCTCAGGATCAGGAGCCAGGCTCAGGGGAAGGGTGGAGAGAGTGATGGGTTGAATGAGTTATCAGCTCGTCACGGGCCTGGCCCGGTGGAAGAAGCCTGGGCCCTAGGATCAGACGGCCGTGTCCAGATCTCTGCTCTGTCATTTACCAGCTGGTGCCCTCCGGGAGACACCTGACCTCTCTAAGCGGCAATTCAGTTTGCTCGTCTGTAAGACAGGCACCGTAACTACTTTCTAGCCCTGCGGGAGGATGTACACAGAGCCCAGTTTCTGGAGTGTGTGGAAACTAATAACATATGTTGTTCTTAGCAGATGCAACTCTAGAACATCATCTAGGCCAAACACACTTCCTAAATGCTTAGAGGAGAGGGAACTTGCCGATTTTCAAAGTAGCTTGGATTTGGGCTGACGGGTGTTGGTAGGCGAGGAGGCTGGGCTGCAGGGGAATATGGTGTGTGAGTGTGTGTGCATGTGCGTTGGGATGGGGCTAGTTAGCTTGTTGCCAAGCACGTGAGTGACTCTGTCGCGGTGAGAAAGAGGAGGTGGTGGCGTGGATGTGGCCACAGAGCTGCCACAGGGAGATAGATTAGATGTGGAGGTGGTTGAGGCTAGGCCTGGTTGAGATTCTGCCGTGTGTGGCTCAGTGGAAGAACGTTCTGGGGAGTGCGGTAGCTGCCTCCTGGAAGGACCTGCTTTTCTGAGGCTGTGCTAGCTCTCTGTGAAGAGAAGTGGCCTGCAGAGGCTCGGCAGGGGCCAGATGGCCTCTAAGGTGGGGTTCATGGCCAAGGTGCCCGGGTCATGGTTGGGGAGGGCTGAAGAAGAACACAGTAGCCTTGGAAGGGAAGGAAGGGCCAGAGGCCGGGGTGGTGTGGGGAGAGGAGCCACTGCAGTTCAGGCCTGGCCCTGCTCCAGACAGTGGGCCCCCTGTCCTCCTCGGCCCTGCCCTCCTTCTCCTCGATGCAAGACGGACCTTGTGGCAGGCTCCTGCCTGTGGGCCTTCCAGGCTCCCTGTCTTCCTCTGCTTGCTTTTTCAGGCCCTCTGTGATCCGGACTCCCATCCCCCAACCCCGTTTCCCACAGCTCCTGACTCCCAGCCTGTCTCCTCCCTCATTCCCCAGGCAAAGGGCCGTTCCCCTTTCCCAGAATGTCCACTCTGTCCCTCTCACTGTGCACACCTGCCTTGCCTTTTAGGTTTCATCTTGGGCCCCATGTACCCAATCTCCTTAAAATGCATGGTCCACCCTGCTGTCTCCTCACAACAGCCTGTAGGAGCCAATGCCATCAGATAATGGCATGGGTGTCTGAAAAGGGGGCCCTTTTCAAGTACAGGCCATGCTCTTCACTTGTTTATGCCCCATGCTAACCTGATGAGCTAGTCACAGTTATTATCCCCGCTTCATAGATAAGGAAACTGAGGCTCAGTGAGGATTCCACCTGAATAGCCTCCAACTGTCTAGTTTCCAAGTTCTTCCCTGTGTGAATGTCTTGTCTCTCCAATGAGCCTGAGGTCTTTCTGGGCAAAAGCCATGACTTTGGCTTCCACGGTTCTTCCAGCAGCGAGCCTGTGCCCTGTGCATTTCCCTGGCCTCACATCAGCTGCAAAGATGGGCCTTAGCTTGTTGGGCCTTGGCATAGACTTGGGGGTCCCGGGGCTTGGCTGGGAAGCACCCAGCCCCATTGATGAGAGGACAGGCTAGAGGCAGGTGGAGAGGGAGTGTGGAGCTGAGCCCTGGCCTGGGGGCCACCCTGGGCATCTCACCCATTTCATTCTCTCCTTGCCTCCACCAGGGAACTCAACGGCAACAACATCACTCGGATCCATAAAAATGACTTTGTGGGACTCAAGCAGCTGCGGGTGCTGTGAGTAACTTCCCTTCTGCCCCTACCCTTGGCAGTGGCCCTGTGGCTCCTGAGCAGAGTCCTGGCTGTGGGTTGTAGGGTTGTGGGCCAGAGACCCTGGATGCCCTGAGGGGGGTGGGGTGGAAGTGCCAGTGAGTCCTTCCCCTGAGCAGCCACTGTCTTGCACACAGCTGAGCACTTGGGCTCAGCATAGGCACCAGTGGTCGCTGCCTGGCAGGGTCTCGGCCGGACAGATGGGGCGTCTTGTCTGTTGGTTGTATCCTGGAATGAGGGAAGACCGGGTAACCATGAGGAACTTTTAGGTCTCTGACTTAGCCTGCTGGGGCTGCCATAACAAAACACCCACAGACGGGGTAGCTTAAACAACAGAAATTTACTTTCTCACAGTTCTTGAGGAAGTCTATGATCAAGGTGCCATCCATCAAGGTTGTTTGTAGTGAGGCTTGTCTTCTTGGCCACCTTCTTGCTGTGTCCTCATATGGCCTTTCCTCTGTGTGTGCACAGAGAGAGATCTTTGGTGTCTTTTTCTCTTCTTATAAGGAGACCAGTCCTACCAGATTAGGGCCCTACCCTTATGACCTCATTTAACCTTAATAACCTCCCTAAAGACTCCATCTCCAAATCACGTTGGGGGTTAGGGCTTCAGTGTATGAATTTTGGGGGATGCATTTCAGCCTATAACATTCTCCATAGTTCTTTTGAGTCTGTGCCTCAGAAAGACTCTCCGGCAAGGCTACCCCTGACTTGAGACGGTAGATGAGTGGAGGCAGTTGAGGATAGAGGTGACCCCCTTGGGTGCCTGACAGTGGCAGATATTGGAGGTGATGGGTGTGGCTCTATTGGCATTGACCACTAGCCAGCAAAGGAGCTGTCCACAGCATTTCCCTTGTTGGGCTGGGCAGGGGTGAGGAGTGAGGACTGAGGAGTGAGGAGGGGAAAGGGTGGATCCCTTCGTCGCTTCCTGCTCTACTCCTCTCAGACACATGCATGCATTCTGACACATTCAACATCAGACCGTCATAGGGTTCTCACCCCCTACTGTCAGGGTAGTGCAAGGGTCCTGGGGCCTCAGTTCTTTCAGAACTACTTTGCAGTTCTGAGGGTCTTGGGCGGATCTGGGGACCTTGTGGTCTCCATCTTCCCTGGGGTCATGGCTGTCAGTTGCTGGGCAGGGGTCTCTGCTGCTCCAGAACCTGCTGATCTTTGACCCCTCCCCAGGCTCCAGGAATCTCTTCTGAGTACAGGAAAACCCTCCTTCCCTCCTGTCACCCCCCACCCACCCAGGCCTCCAGCACGAGCTCCTCAACAGCTCGGGCTTTTGGAAACAAGGTGGAAGAAGAGAAGTGTGTGGTGGCAGCTTCTGCCCCTGTCCTATCCCCAAACCTCCTCTGAGGTCCTTGTGGGACCTCGAGCCACCCGCTTGAGAGTGGACAGGAGAAAACCACAGGGAGAAAAATCTACTTGATGGTCTCCAAAATTCCCACGCAACAAGCAAACTGCCTGCCAGCCGGATGTTCTGGGCTGTAGGGCGCGTTGGTGGTGAGGAGGTGCAGTCTCGTGGAGCCAGGTGGTCGAGTGGGCAGCAGATGGGGCCAGGCAGTGTAGGAGTGCGGGCAGAGGGGTGCTGGCTGCCAACTGCAGCGTGTTTGCTGCACGTGTGGGCTTTGCCCAGTTGGCACAGGCTCCCCGCCCCCTGCTACCGGCCCATCCCCCTGCTCTGCCGCTTGGACGTGTGCCCTCTGGGCTGAAGGAGGGCACGTGCGCCAGCAGCCTGGCATTGACCCCTGCTGCCTGGGTCCCAGCTTCCCAAGACGAGGCTGTCTTTGGAGCTGTAGCCCGGTGCTCTGGGATCCTGTGACCACGGTGGCCGCTTCAGAGGGATTGGCATGGGCTCGGGGGCTGGAAGTGCATCTTGCTGTCGGGGCTGAGCATGCCACCAGCCCTGTCGGGAATTTGCAAGCTTGTGAGGCAGTTTTGTCCGCTCGGGCCGGGACGCGGGTCTGCGTGTATCTCCAGCCCTGCTCCTGTTTCACTCCCTTGTGCCATCTGCTGCTGAGAGTTCCTGTCCAACACCCTGCAGCTGTCCTGTCTCTTTGCCTCCCCAGGCAGCTGATGGAGAACCAGATTGGAGTGGTGGAGCGGGGGGCTTTCGACGACATGAAGGAGCTGGAGCGGCTGTAAGTATCCGCGGGCACAGGCTTGGGGCGGTGGGGTGGCGCCGGGGGCACATGATGGCTGAGTCTGGCAGCGAGGGCCATGTGCGGGGAGAGGACTGCACGCCCCGCCCGCCTCCCACCTGCTGATGGGAGCCAGGGGGAGCCGCAGCCGTGGAAGCCGTCACGGCATTGTTGTCGTGAGATGACAGCAAGGACAAAGCTGGAGGGTGTCCGCACCCCGTGCTCTAAAAGCAACTGTCTTTGTCGGTTTTCCCTGAAAATGCATTATGGCAAAAAATCCATGCAGTACTGAGGAAGTGAGATGGCTTCATATCATCTCACACCCACTGATTCGTGTAGCCATAAGGAAGAAATGGTGTGCCAAGGGGACCGTCAGGGAAGGTACAGTGGCCGGCCACCTGAGGATTTGCGTCTTGGGTGTTCAGGGCCACAGCACAGAAACCGGAAGGTGGAAATGTTTCTGATTTACATGGTTTGCTCCATACAGGGCTTTTGCATTTGAAAATGGGTCTTGATCAATTTTTGCATTTCAGGTTGGCAGTAATGAAAAGAAAAGGGAATGTGGTACGAGTGAGGTGGGGGATGGACACTCAAGTTCACGGTGGTCACTGGTCTCATTTTTTTGCTTTGGTTTGGCTCTCAAGAGGTGCGCAGAGTCCTGAAGTTCATGCCCTTCGAGCCAGAAAGTCCCATTTCATTTTAAGGAAATAATCAGAGATGTGGCTAAAAATTTGTTTATCGGGGGATATTCATGGCACATCATTTAAATACAACAAATACAACAAAAAAATGGAAAACCGTTCTGGTGGAGACATAAGATATCAGATCACATTTGTCAAGAACAGTTGAGACCATTGGAATGTGCTCACAATGTAATATTAAATGAAAAAGGCAGGAAGTGACATTTATGTAAATTAAATCAGCTTGTATGTACATAGAATACAGGAGGAGGAAAATCATTGGGAATATTAACTCTCATTACACTGAGTGGTGGGATAATTTTATTCTTTGTGCTCATCTTTTTGATGAATTTTCTTACAATGAGTTTATAATTATAATTATAGCTACTGTTGATTGCCTTACTCTGTGCCAGGCGCCAAGCTGAGCTCTTTGCCCTACTGTATCTCATTTAATCCTTAAAACAACACAGTGGTCAGTGGCGTTTTACGGATGAGAAACAGAGGTGCAGTGCAGTTAAGGCACTTGTGTTATTAAGTGATTATTAAGAGATTAAGGGCAGAAGAAGGGATTAGAACCCGGATCATTTTCCCTCCAAAGCCTGAGATCTTAATGACTATGACCTCATACCTCACTCTTCTCTTTTACTTCAAAGAAAGGGAGGTATTAAATAAAGGGAGAAGAATATGGCTGTCTTCTTGCCTTCCTGCTGCCTGGAAGACATTCAAGGCGATCTTTCTTTTGTGTTCTTCATCCAGGCCTAAACCTGAGCAATAAGGAGGCTGCAGCTAGGACAGATGATTAGTCCTGTGTTTGTTTTCTTGAAAAGGCTCAGAACAAAATATGTCCTCGTGACTTGGCTGGGAGGGCCTGGTTGGGACCTAACCCACTGCGGCTCTGGCTGGGGGCTGCCCTGCCCTGCAGGAGGAGAAAAGGTGGGCGGGGGTCTACCCACGTTGGGGGTGGCCCAGGTCATGCCTGCTGCTGCCACCAGGATGGGGCAGGGACCTGCAGGTTCCTCGCCGTGCTGGGTCCCTCCTTTGGCGTCCTTTGATTTTCTACTTTAAACTGGCTATTGAATTTTTTTTCTCTCTTAAATGTTTTCAGAAATTGAAGCCAGAAAGATGAGAAAGTCCTGGGGGAAAACAAAACAAAACAAAAACAATGATTACCAGACAGTGTAAACACAGGATTAATTTACTGGACAAGGTGAAGGAACTTGAGGTGATCTGATGTCTACTCCTGTTGCTTTAAGGATTATATTGGTGGTCCCCCCCACCCCTTTTTTTTCCAAGGCAGTGATGTGTTTCCCTAGGAGCCCTCCCTTTTGAGTAAACCTCTTCCAGCTGGTCTAATTGTCTGCACCGTGCTAGAAAATGATGCCTTTCTCACATATCAGACAAAGAGCGACCTCTGAGGAGGTTACCACAGACCAGTTACTATTGGCCACAGAGAACTACATTTCTTCCTCCCTCCCACTGAAAGAAAGCTCTTGCCGAGTTGGTTTCTCATCGTCCAGCACTGTTGAAGGGGATGGTCGTGTGAGGCCCAAACTGTGCTGTAGTGTGGAGGGCGGGGGCTGCCTCGTACACTTGTGCTTCTCCAACCTTGACATGCACGCAGATCACTGGGGGATCTTGTTAACATGCAGACTCTGACTCAACAGGTCTGGGGTACGCAGTGCTTACCAACTCCCAGGTGAAGCCCCTGCGGATGGTCTGTGTGAGCACCAAGGTTCTACATTTATAGGTGCCACAGCCCCAGTGGACTGGCCTCTGGTGCTCTGGTATAGAGAACTAGGTGCTGAAGGTGGCAAGAAGCTTCTGGTTAGGCATCGCTGCCTTCCTGGGACGAGTCCGGGTCCTTTCTGTATTGGGTCTTCTCCGCCAGGCCACCTTCCAGGACCAGCCTTCCCACTCCTGCCTGTGTTTACAAAACGGGGAGTCGTCTGTCCACCCGTGGAGCAATTAGAAATGATGGGCATACTAGTCAGTCATTAAAAATAAAGGGGTCGTTCTCTATCGTTTGGCATGAAAAGACATCCACAAATTGTTGAGTGAGGAAAATGCAGGTGGCTGAATACTTTTTCTTCTATTGCTTGAAGTTTTTAAAGAATTAAGCATGCGATTTCATACATAATTTAGAAAATCGAGAAAGCTGTTTTGATTTTGAAAAAAGACCTAAAGCAAACACTAAAAAAAAAGTTAAGTTGCCACGGAGTCAAATGTGGATGAAACAACAAAAAATCAGGACCTTGTGGCTAGTCCTACCCCATAAGGGTATATCTCACATTTCAAGTGTAGTCAGGTATTCAGCTCGAAAACCAAGATGATATTTGAATCAGTGCCTTCTAAATTACAAAGGGTCATGCAAATGTAACGATGATGATGATGAGCAAGGGAGGAAGTCATGGAAGGTGTCGACGCCCACTGTACTTCGGGTCCTTGGTGGGGAGCTTTCACAGGCGCTCTGTGCTTCTCCTCCCCAAGTGTTGGATGGTGAATTCCCACTTTATAGATGAAGAAACTGAGGCCCGGAGGAGGTAATTTCCCTGGGGTTACACAGTGACTTTGTTAAAATTTGAACCCTGTGCCCTCTCACTCTGAATCCAGTGCTGTCTGAAAAGTCTTTGGATTTCCTGGAACACTTAGGCAACTTCCGAGTCTTCCTTTCTTCTCTTTTTCAGACGACTGAACCGGAACCAGCTGCACAGTTTGCCAGAACTGCTGTTCCAGAATAACCAGGCTCTGTCGAGGCTGTGAGTGACACTGTGGCCAAAACTCTGTGGTCTAGTCCCTCACCCTGTGGGAGGGGCAGTGTCTGGTCAGGGGGACCCAGAATTTCCCATGACGGTGACCTCCTGCTCCTTACCTGTCAGGAGTTGCACGGGGCATCAAAAGCCAGGCCCTTTCTGTAGGAAGGTGCTGCGTGGGGGCATTTCTGTCTGGTGAGCACTTGCAGAATCCACGACTCATTCAGTTCTATGTGCTGCCTCTGACAGTGTGGATGTGAGAATGTTCTGGGAGTGGACATTCTCGTCAGCCGTGATGCCAGGCTTTATAGGGAGCACTGTCTTTGTGCATCTGTCTCAGCCTTTGGTAACCTGCCTTGGGTCGAATATTTATTCATTCAACTAAGCCCTTCTTGGACCTATTTATATTTTCAGATCTGGGTAATGAGGTCTGGAAACTTAGTAACCATGGCATAAAGTCGGACTTTTATCTGCTGTAAATGTATTTCTTCCAAGTTTAAAGGGTAGTGGCTAATTCTGCTACTCTGTGATGTGCTAAATGTGTCTGTACTTATTCTAGCATTTGCTTCTTTTTTGGGATCCTGGGTTGGAGAGGACCTTAGAGATCATCTAAGGAATCTCTTCTGCAGCTCCTTAGCCTGTGGTCCTTCAGTCTTTGCTTGGCTACCTCTAATGATGGAGAGTTCACCACCTCCACAGTCAGTTGCATTATTGCACAGATCTGCATATTAGAAACATTTTGTTAACTTTGAGCCCCAAATCTGTGTTCCAACAATTTATGTTTTCCTTCACTTTGCTTTCCGTAAGTATCTACAACAACTGTGTCCTCTTGTTAGATTTTTAAAAATGTTTACTTATTAATTTTTTGAGGGAGAGAGAGCGAGAGAGAGAGAGCGTGTATGAACAAGGGAGAGGCAGAGAGAGAGAATCCCAAGCAGGCTCCGCGCTGTCAGCATAGAGCCCGACTGGGGACTTGAACTCATGAACCAGCGGGATCGTTACTTGAGCTGAAACCAAGAGCCGAACATTCAACCGGCTGAGCCACCCAGGTGCCCCTCTTGTTAGATTTTGGAAGGGCTATAGGGATTTTGAATTTTAGGTTGGGAGGTTTTTGAGTTCTTTCAGTTGTCATTAACAACCTGGTTGGGACCTGCATGGCCAGCAGAGCACCGTGTGAGGAAGCGAGGCTGCTGGTCTCCCCCGAAGAAGTTTATAGGCAGCACCGAGGTGGAGGAAGAGGCAGCAAGTGACTTAGACAAGACTGAGGGGCAGGGGCTGGGTGGGAGACGGCACCCTAGGGCTGCCTGAGTGCTGATGGGTGTGACTGGGCTTCTGGAGTTTGGATTAAGCACAGCCGGTTCTTTCCACGTCTGTCACAATTTCCAGAGCTCTTGATTAGCCTGTGTCATTGAACCTGCCTTCAAGTTTTTGTCTTTAAGCTGTCCAAATGGTCTCTATGGTCATTTCCCGTTTCTTCCTCCTTCTGGCCTGGAGGGTCTCCGTAGTGACCCTCAGTGATGACCCCTTCTGCTGGTCTTCACCACCCCTGGGCTTGAGCCGGGCCTTCTTCAGTCCCCCGTCACTTGGTGGGTTGGTGCTTTCATTCCAGGCTGGGCATACACGGTGGGCACTTTACTTAGCTGCTGAAGGTGCATGGTCCTTCCCAGCAGATGCCTCCGCCCTAACATCTCCCTAACCTGTGCTTTAACCTGAGTTCTGTGCTGTTACTGGTCACGGGCAGGTGCTGGCCTTGCCCTGCCCTGGCTCCAGCAGCTCCTGTTTTCTCTGTGCTGTCCTTTCTAGAAGCTGGCTCTCGCAGGTCTTATCACAGCTCCGCCTCTGCAAAAATTCATCCCGAACATCTTTTCCCTTGGTGTCCTCCTGTACTTTTCTTTTTGCTTTCCCCAAGCCCTCTTCACCTTGCAAAAGTCTGCCCTCATGCTCCCAGCATTATCTGTCTGCTCGGCTTCCCTTCCCCTCGGCCATCCTGACCCACTGTCTTCCACTGACCAGCGTTCAGAGTATGTGTGTAGTGCGTGCTTGCCGTTGAGCTCTGGGCACCTGCTTTGACCCTCTCTCACTTATGTTATGAAACATTTTATTTATTTATTTAGAGAGCAAGGCGGGGAGGGGCAGAGAGAGAGAGAGAGAAGGAGAGAGAGAGAGAATCCCAAGCAGGCTCCTCACTGCCAGTGCAGAGCCTGACATGGGGCTTGAACCCACGAACCGTGAGATCATGAACTGAGCTGAAATCAAGAGTTGGACGCTTAACCCACTGAGCCACCCAGTCACCCCAGACCTTTATTCATCTTATAGCTGAAAGTTTGTGTCCTGTGATCTACCTCTTCCTATTTTCCCCCACCCCAGAAACCACTTTGCCATTTGCCATTTTCTGTTTCTATGAATTTGACTTTTTTTTTTTTTTTTTTTTTTTTTTAGATTCAACATATGAGTGGTACCATGGAATACTTATCTTTCTCTCTCTGGTTTATCTCACTTAGCAAAATCCCTCAAGGTCCATCCATATTGTTACAAATGGCAGGATTTTATTCTTTTTCATGGTTGAATAGTATTCCATTATATATATATCACATCTTTATCCATTCATCTGTTGATGGACACTTAGGTTGTTTCCATCTCTCATTTATTTTAAAATACCCAAGATCTCCTCATATGAATCTAAATTCACAAACTTCCCGCCTTTTGCTTGAGATTACTTCTAACCCTATTCATATTTTGACATCTTTGGCCATAGCCTTCCACCAGCTCTTGGGGCTGAAGGGGATAGGATGGCTCCACAGGGGTCTTTCTCCAACTCTTGGGTCTACCTTTTACCAGGTGCCCTGGTGCCTTTTATTTGTGTCCTGCCGTCCGTGGGCTCCCCTCCTGACAGTGGTGACACAGTGTGGTCCATGTGGCTGCCTTCTTGGCCTGTGTCTAGAGAGCTTGGATTCCTGGTGGAATGGGAAGGTAGCCTGGAGGAGAAAATCAAGGGTCAGGTGGTCCTGGATTTTTCAAGGTATAACGCCAGATGGTCTAACTTCCTGGGGCCTGCTTTTCTTACCGGTATGCTGTTGGGCTATCAGGAGGCTGAGCTGAGATCGTGCACGTAAAGCATCCAGGCCTGCAGCCGATGTCCATTGTGCTCTGGGCAATGTTGGTGAGTGAATGGCCCTGCAGTGAAGCTGACGCTCCCGTGTCTCGTCTGAGACCTGTGACCCTGCGAGGTGAACAGAGTGTCATGGTTTTATTGCTGTTGAAAGTCAGGAAAAAGTCAAAGTTGGAGGGGTAAAGCGACCTCCTCAGGATCAGTACTGAAGCCCCTTTGGACTCCCCACCCAGTGCTCTTCATGTTTTACTGGAGAAAAGCACTTCTATGCCTTAACAAATATTAAATAGCTGAGTTTTATATCCAAAGGCTGGCACAAGGAGCTCCATTCAAGGAGTGGAAAAGCCATTGAAGGGAACAGGAGTCTGCCTCACTTATGCTCTTGGCACCCTATAGGGCTGGGAGCTGGAGGCAGTGGCCTCCAGAAACATTGGATGTTCTTACCCCAGTGGCTTGGGGCTGGCTGCCTTGGGGAGGGGCCAGTCAGCAGTGAACAGAAGGACTTCCAGGAGATGGGCCCTCCTGATCGAAGGCTTGGTGGCTCTTTGGGGAATATTTCCAGGCTCTAGAGCCAGAACCTTTCCCAGTGCCTGCTGCTTTTTCTTTTTAGGCAATGGGTTCCTAACTCTTGGCAGGAGATGTTTCTTATCCAGGAGCATAGCCAGACCCGGGTGGAGGGGGACTGCTTTCTCTAGCTCTCCTCTAGAATATTTCTTAAGCTCATCTGTAAGCACAGGTGTGCCAGTCATCAGGACTTTGAGGAGAGCTCCTGTGCATTTTCCCCCTCAGGTCAGCCCAGGACTTGAGTTCATGACTGGGCCCAACTTGGTTTAGTGCAGCATGGTGCCCCTCCAATTCAGGCCATCTCAAAAGTACACATTCTGAGGGAAATGGTTAAACAAACCCTTTGGTTGATCTGGTTGTTTGTGGCATGTGGCCTCACTGAGCTTTTTACCTTTGTTGCTGTTCTAGGGAACAGTGAGGAGCAAGTGCTTAGAGATTTATTTGCTAACATTCTTTGTCCCACCTCCACCCTGTCTATTGACTTGAACATCTGGCATTGCAAAACACCTCTGTTAACTCTCCCAGTCCACTTGGTCTGTCCAAGCAGCACTTGGGCACTCTCGGCTCCAGAAACAGAAACTCCTGCACGCTGGTGATGGTAAGGGTGTGGTGGGTACTGTAAGGGGACAACCAGCAGACTTAGTTTCCCCAGGACAGGAAGTGAAGTAGAGCTGGGACCAGGACTGAGATGTGAAGGGTGTTTCTAGTTCTTTCTGAATATCTACTTATTATGGGCTTATGGACAACATCTCAGTTCCACCATGACTTTGGTTAGCCACAGTGCCGACTCCCCTCCTGCTTCTTCTGACTTTGGAGTTAATGCCCAGGTCTCAGGTCCTAAGTCCAGATTTCTGGGGAAAGAATCTGATTGGCTCACCTCATGACCTCATGATTGGTCTAGAGAGCTCAATCATGACCTCATGATTGGTCATGAGATCATCCCCAGGCCAAGGAGCTGTGTTGGGGATCACCGGTGTAGTCTTACCATGGAGCCCGCTCCTCCTCCAGGACCTGGAGGGGGACCACATTCCCTTAAGAGCCAGGGAGAGAGGGGAGGCAGGGCCTGGTGTTTCTGGTCTCTCACCTGTTGACCTCCCCTCTGCTTTAAGGGATCCATTGCTAATCCTTTTCACCGGGAGCAAATCATGGACTTTCAGCAGAGGCCATTATGCTAACTAGGCATGAAAACAGGTTTGAGAGAGACCAAATACGTAGGGTAAGGTGTGGTCACAAAGTGACTGGCACACTTTGATGCTGCAGCCCACATTATGTTGATGTTGTTGACGTGGCTGCAGGGTTCCTCTTCCTGGCTATTCTTCAGTAATATCTCCCCCTGAGTTGGGTTGGTCTGTCCATCTCGTTCCTTACCACGGGACCTGAGGCCCAGGCGGTGACTTGGCTTGGACCACAGGGCAGTGAGGTGATTGGGTTGGAATTAGACACCGGGCCTTTGAAGGTCCTGAAGCTCACATTTGGGGATCGAGCCCAAGGAAGTAATAATACGTGGGTGCAAACATGTTCACTGCAGCGTTAATTAGAATTTGAAATACAGAATATTCCTCTATTGAAATATAGAATATTGAATATAGAAATAACCAAAGTGTCCAGTGTTGAGGGAGCAGTTAAACAAATTCTGGTGTATCTATTTGATGAGATATTTATATCACCAAAAGTGGTCTTTATGTAAAGCAATGCAGATACATGTTTGTGTTATCAAAAGTCAGGATGCAAAATTGTACTGACAATGTAACCACTAAAGAAATCACTCTAAAGAAAGCACAGAAACGGTCTGCAAACTGCCAACAGGGGTGGTCTCTGGGCGACTTTTTTCCTTTTCTCTATTTATTTCCCAGATATTCTGAAAAGAAGCATGTGTAATTTCTATGGTAGGAGACCTCCCAGCTTGTATAAACGATGGCAAGCTTCTGTGGTCTGAGTTACAGTGAGTGCTAGGTATGTGATGTTGGAGGACTTCCTGTAACCCCATCGAGCACCGTTTTGCTCTTTTATCAGATAAAGATAATACCGTCTACCTCACAGGCTGTTGTGGGGATTGGAGAAAGGTGTAACCCACTCTCGTGTCAGCTGTAAACTTTGTGGCCTGTAATAGATGCTCAGGAAATGCTAGGCGATTCTACGTAGGGATTGCTTTGGAGGTGGCACTACAGCCTCTAAGTTGACCCTACACTTGAGCCTTTGTCCTCTGCTGGTGATTTATCCTCATCTGTCTTAACGCAGAGCCATCCTCTTGCTTTGCAGGGACCTCCCCCAACAGGTTTAACATTTTTTTTTTTTTTTCACGAGAGGCTGTTTTTCACGAGGTGCACCTATGGAGGCACCCCTAGGGGCCACGGAGGGAGCCACGGAGGTGTGCTCGCCAGCAGAAGGGCTCTCCAGGCAGAGGCTGGGGTGTCTCAACAGGAGGTCTCAGGGACCGCAGTTGTTACAGCAATGGTTAGAACAAATGGAAGGCTATTCTGGGCCAGGATCAGGGGGGCAACCCACAAACATTATCTGATTTCATCATCACAACATCTCTGATGTCGGCATTTCCCCCATTTTACAGATGAAGGAATGCAAGCTCAGAGGGTTTGTGACCTGCCCAAGGGGCTGAGCCAAATTTGAACCCTGGTCTCTCTGATGCTACAGCTCATCCTTGCATATCATCCTTCCACCTCCCCTTACCCATCCACCTCCTACTTACCACCCATTCACCTCCTGCACCTATCTACCTACCCATCTTCCCACCACCTACCTATCCCCTCAGCCCCATCAACCTGTCATATACCTGCCCCCTATCCACCTCTGACTTGATGCACTCCAGCTTACCTATCTACCGACTCACCAGTCAACTTACCCATCTGCCCATCTGTCTCTGTACCCTGTACCATAGCTCCCATCCTCCCATCTCCACCCACCGAACACACTTCCACCCACCTAATCCATCTGCCTGCCCATCCGCTCTTCCATTCATTTACCCATCAATCCTCCCCATCCAGCCCCCCACTCATTCTGCTTCTACTTCCCTGTCTACCAATCCACCCATAAACCTACCCATCCACCCGCCCACCCATTCATCCAACAGTTACCCAGGGCCTCCTGTAGGCCAAGAGCTGTCCTCAGCTCCGAGGACACTTGCAGTGGGCTGTGTAGACAGACGGGTAGGCACTGTCTCTCCAGGAGGGGAGGGTCTGTCATCACTGCTTTTTGAGAGCAATCTGCCAGCCTCTGACCAACAGCAGGACGGAGTGGGTAGAGGCAGATGCTTCACTAGCTGGAGCCCTGTCTCTTGCCAAGGTGGTTATACCCTGGTAGCAGGTTACCTGGATTTGAGGTTAGCTTCCTCACCTGACAGTCAATCACTAGAGAATGTGGAGATGTTTCATGGATGCACACAGGGGTCAGACCTGTTTGAACCAGACGGCTCCTCTTACATCAGCAAAACTCACTCTCCATTCGTGTTTGGGTGTGGAGCACAGTGGGTGTCAGTCTCTGTGCCTCTGTCCTTCCAGATTCAGGGAGGGGTCTGCTGTGCTGCCTTACAACACCCCCTCTCGCTGCTTGCTTTTCTTGTTCACCCAGAAGCCACTTCTGGAAACCCAGTTACTCTGGGCTTCTTTTTAGCCTTGCAACTAATATGTCTCCGGACAAGATCAACCTTTTGTGTCTCTGCTGGACCTGGAAGGGGTGGGGATGGGTGATTAAGGGCAGCCCAGGGCATTTATTTCCCCTTATTTATATCCCTGCTGTAAGGACCAGGATAGCTCATTAACAGAGCCCTGGTGGCTGGAGAGGCGTGGATGTGATATTCTGCAGGAGCCCTGTTGAAGAATGCCTGACCCTGCCGACCCCGTCTGGAGCTGGGTTTAATTAAACTGTCAGCACTGGTCAGAAGAACAAAGCCTCCCTTCCAGTCCTGGTCCCCAGCCCCCATCAGAGGCAGGAGGGCATTCTCTGCTGAAATGAAGAGCTGTTAAAAATGGATCTGTCTTGCCTCCAAGGGAAATTACCCGAAACAGGAAGGTGACCTCGCCGTTGTGACACGTCCACTCTGGGCAGCAGATCTGCGGGACTGAACCAGCCTTGCCGCCAAGGACCCTGGTGCATGAGGGATGGGGCTGCTGTGGCTGCCCCACACTGGCTAGGGCCTCCTTCTTGCCAGAACCGCTGCCTTAAGATTCTATTCCTTTACTCCCTAGACTTCACTTTTCCCAGGAAGGACCTTCATGAGCTTTGTCTCATGAGATATTAAGTCTGTGAGATGTTTCTGGCAGTAATGATGGAAAGAAACTTCCTTGGTTAGACAGTTTGGGAAGTACTGGGTCAGCCCCTTTAATCTGCTTATGTGCATTATAAAGCCCCTGGGGGACGTGTGGGGTGTTGCATTGGCCAAACTGATTTGACCTTGAAACTCTTAAAAAAAATTGTTTTTTTTTCTTTTTCTTTTCCGGAATACCTAGATCTTGTGGGTCTAGTGTCAGGTCACTTGCTGAGCTCTGGCAATAGGGATCATAGCTGACTCAAATCCAGGTCCTTCTGACCCAAACCATTAGTACTCTACCTCTAAACCATTAGTACTCTAATTAGTGTGAATGAGAGTTGTCTAGGGGAGTTTATTAAAATGCAGATTATCATCAGAGCATTATCATCAGAGATCCCGAGTCTGTAGATGTGAGAGGGCCCAAGAATCTGAATTATTATCAAGCCCCTCCTTATCTGGTTCACACTTTGAGAAGCCTTCCTCTCAGCACACTTTGATGAGTCTTAGATAGGTACCCCTCTACGATCAGAACCCCCCTTTGCCTCCGCCCAGCCTGGTTCTGGTGTGGGAGCCACGCTAACAAAGACCCTCCCAAGGGCAGACGCTTTACCTCCTGCGGCCACACAGAGAACAATTTGGGGATTATGAGTTAGCAATTACAGAGCACTCTGAATTCTCAAAGTGCTTTCCAATCATTACATCTGTGCCTGCTGTCAAGGCTCAAGTGAAAAAGGCAAGCGTCCCACTGGGCTGGCCGGGAGCCTCTGCAGCAGAGGGCAGCCAGCCCGAGATTGACATCCTGAGTGCCAGAGAGGGCTGATGCGCCCAGCATGGTTGAATGTCCTAAACACAGCACTGGCCCCTGGCTCTGACCCTGCTGCCTCAGAACCACATGGGCCTTCACAAATGCAGCTGGCCAGCGCCTGGGGGAGGGCTGGAGGGAAGAGCAGTGGACAGGTCGCCCCCCAGGAGAAAGCCCAGCAAAGGCAGAGCGCTCTGCTGGGGACGTTTTGTGGCTCAAAGGAATGAAAAGTCCTCTCCTACAGCATTACAAAAATCAGTATGGGACAAACTGAATTCATAAGCATCAAGAAGATTCTGAACAGAGAGGAGTACACATAGGAGGGGAGCAATTATGAATAACTTTTAGGGGAGGGAGGATTTTTTTTAAAGCCATTTCAGAAATTATATAAATAATTTTGTGCTGCCATTAAAGAAACGTAAGAGATAGGGATTTTTTTTTAAATTAAGACATTTAAAAATGCTTGAGCTATCAAATATTTTCAAAAAATGCAGTTTAATACCAAAGCTATATATAATTGTTAGAATAATTGTAATTACCATTTGTTAAGCACCTATGCACCAAACACTTTATGTGGATTTTCTCATTTTAATTGTTAACAGTCCTATGCACTTATTATCCTGTTTTACAGTGGGGAGAATTGAGGCATGGAGGGGTGAAGTCATTGGTCACACGGGTATTTGTTGGCAAATCCAGGCTTTGAATTCAGGTCAGGCTCTAACCCTCTCTGCTATACTGCCTTTCATGATAAAAAATAGAGAAACAGGAAGAGGAAAGAGATTGCTCAGGAGTCTTCTGGGAAGGTGAGAAGTTTCGAGTCAGGTGTTGAAGGATGTGGGAGACACGGGTGGATGGAGAGGGTGCAGTTGTCCTATGAGCAGGGGCCCCACAATTCTAGAGTGTTGTGTGGATCTCGGCCCAGAAGGTATAGACGGTCTCTGTTTCCTAGAACGAGGAGTCTGGAATGGATGATGGGCAGAGGGGGCCACAGAGGGTACTTACGAGCAGAGTGACTGAGCAGAGAGTAAAAGTCATCTTTCCTGAATACACCACTCCCTCAACCAGAGCCCCCTCCCCTCTTGTGGGTCTCCATCCCATGACATGAGGACGGATGAGTGTATGTCTATCCTTGGCTGGCCTGAAATGTGTGTGTGTGTGTGTGTGTGTGTGTATTAAAATAAACATAGTTATCACTGTAACCACTTGTAAGTGTGCAGTTCAGTGGCATTAACTGCACACACATGTCAGGCAGCCATCACTATTGTCAGTGCCCCAAACTTCGTCATCGTGCCCAGCAGAAGCTCGGCACCCATTAAACAATAACTCCCCATTCCTGCCTCTCTCCCAGCTCTGGTGGCCTCCCTTTTACTTTCCATCCCTAGGAATTCACCGATCCTTAGTGTGTCATACATGTGGAGTCATACAATATTTGGCTTCTGGGACTGTCTTACTTCACTTAGCGTGGTGTTTTTAAGGTCCATCCAAGTCTTGTTCTTTCTTACGACTGAGTCGTATCCCCATGTGTGGCTAGACCACATTTTGTTTCCATCAGGTACAGTTGCTTGTATCTCTGTCCGAGCCCCCGACGTTCTTCATGACTCCTTTTCCTGCTTCTCCTACCAGATGAGGCAGTGATCAGGCTACCCATCCTCATTTCCCCAGCATGAGTGGGCTTAGCAGGGCCGGTAAGCCGTGTCTTTCAGGTGGTGGGCATTGTCCCGAAGCCTGTGGGAGGAGAGTGAACAGCTTCTGCTCTTCGTGAGGAGCCCAGGACTTCCTCCCTCCCTTCTGTAATTTCTGGGCTTGGGGCTTTGAGCTTGTGTGTCAGGCCCCAGCTTCATGGATTTGATGGACTCAGCACTTGCCCACTGACCCCTGTTCTACTTGACCTGTGGTTGACTTTGACCTGTGGCTCAGAAATATGAAGCTAGTTGTTCAAGGACTGATGGCTTGTAGAAGTAAAATCTATTGAGGGTGGGCTAAATGGAGTCTCTGTAGAAGCAGGCAGGCATACCCCTCTGCTTGAAATGGGGTGTGGAAGGTAGTTCTAGGGAGCCCCTGCTGCCTCTCATGCCTGGGAGGCCATGAAAACTTGAGACAGGAGGTAATCAAGATCAAGAAGGAAACATGGACCTTTTAGCTGGTGGAGACAGACATGAATCGGAAAGAGGCTGAACCCAGGGGATGCATGGCAGGGTTTGACTGACTCCATTTTTTATTAGGATGGGCCAGGACCCTGCATCTCCTGATGAGACCCTCCCCATACTTAATTCTGTGGCTTAAGTGGTTCTGTTTCTTACTTGGGATTCCGGCCAGGTGTCCACAGGTCTTGAGAAGCTCAAAGAAGAAACCAGGGGTTCCTTTAAGCTCTTTGCAGTGTGGGCAGCATTTGGTGTAGCACTGGCCATCTTCTGCTAAAGAGAAGCCCTGACTGGCAGTTGATTAATTGGCTCTTGATTAATAATAAAAATTTGGAAAGATAGGTGCTCCTGGGTGGCTCATTCGGTTGAGTGTCCGACTCTTGATTTCAGCTCAGGTCATGATCTTGGGGTCATGGGATTGAGCCCTGGGTCTGGCTCACGTTGAGCGTGGAGCCCGTTTGGGATTCTCCTTTCTCTTTCCCTCTGTCTGTCTCCCTCACTTGTGTTCTCTCTCTCTCAAATAAAATTTTAAAAAAATATGGGAAGATATATTATTAATAGAGATATTTTAATGGCCCATACTTTTCAAATGTTTGGGGAGTGTGATCAAAGGGCACTCTTTTGGTGAAGTGGCTGGGAACCATTGCCTTACACATTTGGACCCGTTCCTGCACCCGACCTCCCATCCCCATGCTGTAGGGCAAGGAACGCCTGGCTGGTTTGGCCCCAGTGTTAATATGGATGGAGCTTCTTGGCAGAAACTCAGTCTTTGTTGCAGGACAGCTCTGGTCTCCTGCTCTTGTCGGGAGCCTTGGAGTGGGGTGGGTAAAGAAGAGGTAGGGAGCTGATAAACCCATCCCAAGTCTCTCCCAAATCTGGCTCTTTTCCCTCATAATTCTGTGGGCTCCAGACCTTTGCTAAAGAGATGCAAGTCTCTACCTGACAAGTGACCTGGCATGAGCCAACCCTCATGTGGACTCTGGGTAAGAGACTGGACTCTGCCTAGGGAGGGAGGGGTTGGATTTCTCAGAGCAGAACTGTTCCTGACCAGCCCTTGTAAAAAGATGGGCACTAACCTGAAAGGAAATGCTTGTCTTTTATGAAAAATAGGCACCATAAAATTAACACCGTATATTCTTAGACCACTTAACACTTTGCAAAAAACTTCTTAGAAAAACTCTTGGAGTTGGTATATGGTATATTTTTTCACATCTTAAAGAGGCAACTTGAGATTGGCTAAAGTTTGCTGACTCCCCTGAGCTGGTAAAGAGCATGTACTCCATTTCCCCATACTGCTTGGTCAGTTTTTTTAAGTCTTTTTAAAAATTGTTTGTTTATTTTGAGAGAGACAGACAGAGAGAGAGAGAGCAAGTGAGAGAAGGGGCAGAGAGAGAGGGAGACAGAGCATCCCAAGCAGGCTCTGCACTGTCAGCCCTGAGCCTGACGTGGGGCTCGATCCCACAAACCATGAAATCATGACCAGAGCCAAAATCAAGAACCAGATGCTTAACTGACTGAGCCACCCGTGCACCCTGCCTGTCAGTTTAATGGACCTGGAACCATTTTTGCCTTTAAGGACACTGACTGGCTGGATTTTCCTCACCTGGCTGGGACTCCGTGTGGGGATGTGGGCGCAGCTGCTGGCAGCTGTAGCCTTACGGTCTGTATTTGTTTCCTCCTGCTGCTGGGACAAATGATCACAAACTCAGTGGCTTAAAACAACACAGATGTGTTATCCTACAGCTCTGGAGGTCAGAAGTCTGAAATGGGTCTCATGAGGCTAAAATCCAGGTGTCGGCAGACTTGTGTTTCTTCTGGAGGCTCAGGGGAGAATCTTACTTTTCTTTTCCAGCTTTTAGAGGTCAATCACATTTCTTGGCCTGTGGCTATATCATTCTCTCCAACTTCTTCTTTTTTTAAAGTTTATTTATTTATTTTGAGAGAGAGAGTGTACAAGCAGGGGAAGGGCAAAGAGAGAGAGAGTCCCAAGCAGGCTCTACGCTGTCAGTGTGGAGCCCAATAGGGGCTCAGACTCATGAATCATGAGGTCATGACTCTGAATCAAGAATCAGATGCCTAACCGACTGAGCCATCCACCTGCCCCTCTCCGACTTCTGTGTCAGCTGTCACATCTCCTGTCTCTCCTGCCTCCTCCTTTCCCTCATAAGGTCCCTTGTGATTGTACTGGTTCCACCTGGATAATCCAGGATAGCATCCCCGTGTCAAGATTTGTAACATAACCACGTCTGTCAAACCCCTTTTTCCACGTAAGGTAACATTCACAGGTCCCAGGGGATTAGGACAAGGGCATCTCTGGGGGGCATTATTCTGTATACTGCATCTTGTCTTCCCTTTAGAGGACAGTAAACCTTAGTGACCAGAAGCATGGCCTAGGTCCTCCCTGCTCGGGGTTTTGGAGTTACGGGCACACGCCATCGGAGCTCCAGAAGCCCTCCAAAGAAGTGCACCTCTGGGAAGCATGACCAGCTCTTCCAGGTTATAGTTAGCCTCGTGGGCATTGAGTCCTCGCTTTTCCTCCCATGATCATTGGTAGTGATTAGCTGTCGGACTCTGGGCCAGTTACTTAAACTCTCTGAGTCTATCTCATCATCTGTAAAATGTGGTGGGGGATGTTGTGAGAGTCAGGGGTGATTTCTACAGACCACCCAGTTCAACTGCTGTGAATACCATCGTCACCCAAACCATCATCCTGAAAGCAGTGGAGAGGGTGGGCAGGCATGCTCCGTCCAGCCGTATTACTTGGACGTAGAGGACAAGCTGCCATTCTAGAAGTCTTTGTGGGTTGCCCCAGGCTTGTGGGCTTCTCTGGCTCCCCTTTCCTCATGGCCCCGGTGGGAGGTTGCAGGCGAGGCCTGGTGGGAGGGTCCGGATTGCCTTTTTGCCTGTCTCCTTGGCTCAGTGTGGGGCCTGCTCGAAGAGACGCTGTCTTCTTTGTGTGGCCAGAGTTACTTACCTCCTGCCGCCTCTTGCCGCAGCTCACTCTGCATTTGGCAGGCAGCTTGTCACCTGAGAGTTTTACCCATGCAGCCTCTCTTCTTGGTTTTATAGACTGGAAATGAGATAGTGACTTCATACAAACGGAAGAAGGATTTCTGCAGCCGCTTTCTCTGAATGCATTCCCCGGGAGTTGACTATAATGTAGAGCTCTTTAGTAGATTAACTTGGTGTGACTATTAACATGAATTATAACTTATATTTGAATTTGTGATCTATAATAGTGCAGGATTTAAGGAAATAAACAGCTGGACTCTGCGTTACCTTTGTCGTTAATTCTTGACCGGTATCGATCTCTGCTTAATCTGATCTTAACTTTAATAATGTTGAGCCTCTTAGCATCAGAAGGTTTCCTAGAACACACGCATGGTTTTATTACTTTGGGACTTGAGGTCAACTTGGTATCAGAAGTCCACAGGGGAGGTAGAGGTTGTCACATGTGAGTAGAGGATTGGTATCAGTATTCCAAAAGACTCCTCAGCTTTCACTGATGTATCTGTAGCTCGGTTCTGCTTCATCGAAATCCAGGCTCCATTGGCCCTTCCCAGTTCCACACTGTCCTGCCTCTTGTCAGACACAGCTTTTAAAAAAAGACTGTGACTGAAAACACATAACATAAAGGTTACCATCTTTTTCACGTGTACCTTTCAACAGTGTTAAGTATGTTTATGTTGTTATGAAACAGAGCTCCAGAACTTTTTCATCTTTCAAATCTGAAACTCTATACCCGTTAAACAACTCCTCATCGCTCCTAGGGTTATTTCACTTGGCATTATGTCCACATTGCAGCATGTGACAGGATTTCCTAACTTGTTAAGGCTGAATAATATTCCATCTCATGTATATATCACATCTTGTTTATCTACTCGTGTGCTGATGGACACTTGGATTGCTCCCACCCTCGGCTGTTGTTAATGGTGCAGCTATGAACGTGGGTGCACAAATACCTCTTTGAGACCCTGCTTTCAATTCTTTTGAGTATATCCCAGAAATGGGATTGTTGGATTTCAGGGTAGTTCTATTTTCACTTAAAAAATTTATTTTATTTTATTTTTTTAAATTTACATCCAAATTAGCATATAGTGCAACGATGATTTCAGGAGTAGATTCCTTAGTGCCCCTTACCCATTTAGCCCATCCCCCCCCCACAACCCCTCCAGTAACCCTCTGTTTGTTCTCCATATTTAAGAGTCTCTTCTGTTTTGTCCCCCTCCCTGTTTTTATATGATTTTTGTTTCCCTTCCCTTATGTCCATCTGTTTTGTCTCTTGAAGTCCTCCTATGAGTGAAGTCATATGCTTTTTGTCTTTTTCTAACTTCACTTAGCATAATACCCTCCAGTTGCATCCATGTAGTTGCAAATGGCAAGATTGCATTCTTTTTGATTGCCGAGTAATACTCCATTGCATATATATACCACATTTTCTTTATCCATTCATCCATCGATGGACATTTGGGCTCTTTCCATACTTTGGCTATTGTTGATAGCGCTGCTATAAACATGGGGGTTCATGTGTCCCTTTGAAACAGCACACTTGTATCCCTTAGGTAAATGCCTAGTAGTGCAATTTCTGGCCCATAGGGTAGTTCTATTTTTAGTTGTTTGAGGAACCTCCATACTGTTTTCTATAGTGGCTGCACCAGTTTGCCAACACTTGTTATTTTCTGGGCTTTTTGTTTTTGTTTTTGTTTTTGAATAGTTGCCATTCTAATGGGTGTGAGAAGATATATCATTGTGGGTTTGATTTTCATTTTGCTGATGACTAATGATGTTGATTATCTTTCCATATGCTTGCTGGCCATTTGTATGTCATTGCTGGAGAAGCATCTTTCTGTAATCTGGGTATTCAACCCTTTATCAGATATATGATTTACAAATATTTTCTCCCATTCCATGTGTCTTTTCTCACAACTGATTGTGTCCTTATGTACACAGAAGTTTTTAAGTTTGATGTAGTCCTGTTTGTCTATTTTTGCCTTTGTTGCCTGTGCTTTTGGTGTCAAATTGAAGAAATCCTTTTCATGTCTAATCTCAGGAAACTTTTTACCTGTTTCCCCCTACCCCCACCCCCAGGACTTTTATAGTTTTAGGTCTTACATTTAAGTCTTTGATCCATTTTGAGTTAATTTTTATATGTAGGAAAAGCTAAGTGTCTGACTTCACTCTTTTGTATGTGGCTGTCCAGTTTTCTAAATACCATTCGATGAAGGGACTGTCCTTTCCCCATTGAATGGTCTTGGCCCCCTTGTTGAAGATCATTTGACCGTACAGCTGAGGGTTTATTTCTGGACTCTCCATCCTATTCCTTTGGTCTGTGTACCTGTCTTAATGCTAATATCACACTGCTTTGATTACTGTGGCTTTGTGATATGTTTTGAAATCAAGAAGTATGAGTTCTTCAACTTTGTTCTTTTTTTTTTTCTTTTTTTTTTTTTAACGTTTTATTTATTTTTGAGACAGGGAGAGACAGAGCATGAATGGGGGAGGGTCAGAGAGAGGGAGACACAGAATCTGAAACAGGCTCCAGGCTCCGAGCTGTCAGCACAGAGCCTGACGCGGGGCTCAAACTCACAGACCGCGAGATCATGACCTGAGCCGAAGTCGGACGCTTAACCGACTGAGCCACCCAGGCGCCCCGAACTTTGTTCTTTTTCAAAATTATTTTGCTATTTGGAGTCCGGTGATGGCTTTTTACTTTGTAGCACAAGGGATCTGTCACAGCAGGAAACAGGCTACAGAAACTTGGATCTTTGGATTCAAATAGGACAAAAGTAATTTGCTCCAGCCTCTGCTTAAACACTTTGGTGATGGGGAGTTCACAGGACAACTGGTCTTGTGGTGAGATCTGATCATTAGGAATTCTCATACTAAACTTGACCTGTTTTCCTGGCATATTCACCCAGCGATCTTGGTGTTACTCTCTAGAATTATACTCAGAGAAAGGATGTATGTTTAGGTCAATCCTTTAACTCGTCATTATCTTCAAGGGACCATGCAAGACTGGTCTATAAGAGGCTATGGGGCTGAAGCTATCTTTAAGTGTCCATTGTATAGATTCTTTCTAAAGTTCAGGGTTATCCTCAGAATCTTTGTAGGCTTCCTCGTTCTAACCCATTTATCTCAGGCAGCTTTGATCCCAGGAACTCCTTATCTTCCCAGTCCCGTTTCTACTGCTCTGTTGGGTGGGTTTCTTAGAGGCCCCCTTGAAGCATAGAGCTGTAGCTTCAGGAAACATATAATTTAACAAATAAGGATCCTTTAGGTAGGGGGCAATTTCCCCATCTTCCTCCCACAAAGCCAGTCCTTACCAGACCTTCCTGTCTATAATCAGGGTCCCTGGATAGACCAGTAAGGATATGGGGGTGGTAGAGGGCTGGAGAGAGCAGTCTGAGGGGGTTCTGGGGACTTTTTGACAGAGGATGATAGACATGAGCACTAGACTGAGAACCAGGACACTTGTGTTCTAGATCTGGCTCTGTCCCCATCTGGCTGTGACACCTTGGACAGACAAGTCATTAACATCTCTGGACCCTGCTGCGTTTATCATTTTTATTAATGAAATGGATGAGCATACAGAAGGGATGCTCAGCAGATTCATAGGTGGCACAAGTCTGGAAAGGGATGGCCGTTGTATCCAAGGTGACGGAAGATTGAAAAAGAATTCCATGAACTAGACTGGAATCGATGAGGTGAAATTAAATACTGATAAATACAAAGATGACTTTGAAAGCTCTGATTGGAGGAGACCTGGTTTGGGGCACTTGTTAGGAAAAGGGCCTGTGATTTCAAGTTGAGAATGAATTGAGGGTGGTAAGGTGGCTGACAGAGCAATGTAGTCAGAGGCTGAATTAATGGAGGCAAGGTGTCCTCTCCAGGGGAGGGGATAGGCCTGTTTCTGTCTGTGCTGATTTGAGCACATACAGAGAACAGTGCTCAGTACCCGAATCTGTACTTTGTTGTGGGCAGCTGTGGTGAGAACACTAAATGTGCTGTGGAGGAGGGTGGCTAACATTGAGAGAATCTGGAAAACATTTCATGTGAGATATGGTCAAGGGGCCTGGGGCTATTTGGTGTGATGAGAACAAATGTAGAGGAACTCTGAGAGCAATTTTCAAATCTACGTGAAGGGCTGTCATGAGAACAAGGGAGCTGATTTGTTCCAGAAGCAGAACTGGGTACAGTGGGTGGAAGGTGGGGAAGTGGATTTTGTTCTGTATGAGGCAGGCTTCCTGGAGAGCTGGCTGCAGAGGGGAGGGCTGCTCTGCTGTTTGGCTTATCCACGGAAGAGTTCAAGGGGGAGCGGATTCGTTATCTTCTGGGACTATGTGCCGAGATGCTGGGGAGCCCTGGGTTTGGTGGCCTCGGATGCTTTTCCATAGAGAGCTGTCTGACCACAGTAAGCAGATGAGATTCCTGCTCTGAATGGTGTTTGGGTGGGTAATCAGCTTGCAGGCACACGAAACTGGCAGATGGTGGGAACCTGGAAGGCCCCTAGCCCGAGCCTCTGTGCTGCAAGCCATCCTTTACAGCAAAGTGCTTCCAGCGAATTGTGTAACAAAATATTTACCAGACCTCGGGTTCTGGCCCATGTTTTGTAGTCAGAGTTGGAACAATGAAAACCTACAAATAGCTCTGGAAATGGTGTTGGTCTGTGAGAAGACACGGAAGGTTTGTCCTCAGGAAGAGTCTGGTCCTGGAGGTGCTTCGGGGAGCCGGCCCCCCACCCAGTTTGATGAGCAGTGACTCATTTCCCCCTTTGAAGTCCATGTGTTGTCTTCAGAGCCCTGGTGTTTGCACCCTCTGCTCCTTCAACAAAGGCCCTTCTGTCAGCGGATCTCAGGGGCCAAGCAGGGAAGGGTCAGGAAAGGAAGGTATTGACTGAATACCAATAAGGAGGGGAAGTGTGTTCATGGAGGATGAGGGGCGCCAGGCAACTCGGGGCCCCACTCGTGCTGTGCAAACAGAGCAAGAATGCCCTTTGGTGGGTTTGTTTTACTAAAGGCTGTGGGGAGGAGGCGGGGGAGGGACCCAGGAGCAAGGGAGGAAATATTTCACAGTGCGAGTGCAAGCTCGGCCCCTGGCTGGGGAGGGGCCGGCCTGAGAGCCCTGGGCTAACAAAGAGGCAGTGTGGGCTGGTGACAGTGAGGGGAAAGCACATGGCAACTAATGGGGTAGTAATGGGTGGGGAGGTAACCTGGGAAAAGCTGGTACAAGGAAAGCTGGCACATAAATTCTGGTGGGGTGACATCCCTTTTGGCAGGGAGACAGGGGCCACTCTTTCACCCTCCCCGGTGCCAACGCCAGAGATATTCCCGCTCCCAGGGACGAGGCCAGGGTGAGGGATGGCTGCAAGGGGTAAAGGCGGCTGGGGTTTCATGGCCCGCAGGGCCTCGGGAAGGATGGTCACGGAAGGGGAGAGCGTTCTCTACAGAAGCCAGAGCCCCAGGCTGAGTGCCAAGGAAGAGCTGCCTCTCCATGCGTGGTAGAGGGGTGGTGCGGCCCTGCAGAGACCCCGCTTGTGAGGCTTTGCACCCCAGGCTGGCCCTCAGGAGTCACCAGCTGGCTAGGGGGGCCAAAGGCCCGTGTCCCAGGCCACTGCTGTAGAGGAGGCAGACATCAGGGCTCTCATTCACTGCCCCCATAACTCTGTCCATCGTTTATAGGAGAATCATTTGGACATGTCAACTCTAAGGGGACGGTAGTTATTGCCTGGGGGCTTTTGGAGGAGGCCATTTAACAGTTGGTATTTGAACTTTTATGGTGTTCCCCAAAAAACCAGGGGCATCCCAGAGTCCAGAATCATGGCTCATCGATGGAGGTTTTAGTTCTGTGTCTGTCACAGAGCAACCATTTTTGGTCACGTTAGTATTCTTTTATTAGGAAACACAATAGCAAATTGTGTTTTTTATCTATTTATTTATGCGCGTGACCAGCTCTGCTCTTCATAATGTTTAGGAAAGAAGAGAAAGGCGGGGGGCATCTGCCCCAGGTGTGGGTCTAGAGCTTTATTAAAGGGCCATCGCTTTGGGACCCCTCCTCGGTGCTCTGCTGTGGGTGCGAATCCTTACTGAGATTCCTGGTTGATGTTGACAAAGCAGCAACTGCTGTTAGGTTTCTGAGTACGTACAAGGTCCCATGGTGGGGGTCCTTCCTGGAAACGTGAGCTCTGGAGATGTCCCCTAGTCTTCCTGCCTGGCTGAGAGCCAGCCCTCCTTCTGAGTGTCACTTTCCCCAGTGTGGCAGTGGGGACTCTGGACCCAGCTTCTCTTGATGGATGGATGGATGGATTCATTCACCCAACAAACTTATTACAAGCCTGCTGTGCACAGTGACTTGTTGGGCTCGAGGAATATCAGGATGAATTAGACATGGTCTGGGGCTTGGCTGGAGCTTGACTGGTGGTTCTGTGATGACTGATTCCTCAAGAGGGTGGTGGGCTTAAGCTGTGAGAATTTGATGGTCAGTTTGTATTCTGGCTTCTCTCTCAGTGCCCATGAAATGAAAAAAAAAAAAAAAAGGAAAGAAAAGAAAAGGAATGTGAAAGAAAACTAATAGGAGTGAAAAATCATATTTCATGGGAACGAATGCCCATATCAATTATACTGCTATTCAAACATAAACTTCCCCGCACTTCATCTTCTGTCTCAGGTATATTGAAATGTCACTACACCTGGGCATTTGAATGTCGTATTTCTTTTAAGGCAGCTGGAAAAAACAAATCCATTTCGGACAGTCATCAACTCCACTGATAGGAAACAAAGGATAAGAAATCAGTGTTGATAGGTCCTTACAGTAAACTGTGTAAGCAAAGGCTGGAACTCATTTATCAGTGATTTTTAATAGCATCTTTCACAGCCAGCTGGACATGGTGTGAGACCTCCATTGTCTCTGGGGGAAAGCTGTGGTCATTTGAACATTGACCGCAGACTGCAAATGGCTCTGTCCCCTGGGCGCCCTGTAGGAGTGCAGCCCTTGCTGGTGAGCGCCATCTGTTGATGGCAGGGGTGCGTGCAGAGGTCAAGAGTGCCTTTCTGAAGTCACAGGTGACCCAGAGGCCCTTGCGTGGAGAAGTCCTCGTGCAACTTCTCTTTGGACTTCTAGGTGCTGATGCTGCTGACATCACCGGAGTTGGGGACCAGGCATAACATGGAAGTTGAGAGTTTGGACCCTGGAATCCAACAGCCCTGCTGTTACTACCTACTAGTACTGGGCAGAGTGCTTAATCTTGCATGGACTCAGCCTTCTCATCTGGGAAAAGAGCATAATAAAGACTTATCTCAAATTGCTAAGCAGGAGTTAAATAAGATGATGCCAGTGATGTGGGCTTGGGCCCACATTCTGTGTGTGATGAACCATCAAGAAACACTGAGCTTATATTTTCTTCCATAGTTAAGCTCTAGTTCCTCTAACAGAAGGAGATGCAGGAAACAAAAGAAAACAGTTACATTTCCATTACCCAGTAATCACATCTTATTACCATTCTATACTTGGAATTTGTCAGAACAAAATTTTCTAAAAGTGGTATTTTGATGGTTTGTAATTTGATTCCCGCCCCCCCCACCCCCCCCCACCCCCCCCCCCCCCCGCCCCCAAACAAAGATCATTGGGCAACCAAAGGTGGCTGACATTCTGGAAATTCATTCTGGACAGTAAACATATTGGAGTTCTTTCAAGCAAGAGGGAAGTGAGCCATGAAAACAATGCCTCTCTCCAAAGTGGTTCTGTTAGCATCTAATGTTTCCTGATGGAGAGGTGCTGTAAAGAATTTCCTTTATTATTAAGGAGGAGAAAAACATTATTATTAAAAAAAGTTTTTTAATGTTTATTTATTTTTGAGAGAGAGAGAGACAGAGTGCAAGGGGGATGGGGTAGGGGCAGAGAGAGAGGGAGACACAGAATCTGAAGCAGGCTCCAGGCTCTGAACTGTCAGCACAGAGCCTGACACAGGGCTTGAACTCAAGAACCTCGACATCATGACCTGAGCTGAAGTCAGACACTTAACCGACTGAGCCACCCAGGAGCCCCAAAACATTATTTTTAAAGAAATAAAATAAAAATGTGGTGGTTTTTTATGCTGGCCATGGGAACTGGAGCTTAACCAGCAAAAAGGTTCCTTTTTCTCTTATGTGCCTTCCCCGGGCATCCACTTGGCCCAGGTTAAAGGCTGCGGATCTTTATAGCTCATTTAACCCAGAGCGCGTTGGGCTCGGTTGAGGTATAGGCCTTGACAGTTATCTGTTTTGACTCTAACAGGGCGGACTTGGCCCTGTTCAATCTGTTCCAATCTCAGTCCCCATTGTGAACATCAGCTCACACCCAGGAGGGACTGCGGTGACATGTCTCCTGTGTGATGAGGCCACCGCCCCCAGGCATGTCACACCGTGCCCCGAGGATGCAGTGTTGCCTCTTACACACCAAGAATGTGCCTCCAAACCTTGAAATTAGGGGCTCTGTTAACACAGGAACATCACTCCTTTCTGTTCATTTCGCGGCCTTGGCAGCCCTTGAGGGGAAACAAATCATGCCTGTCAGCCCTTTATAAAAAGCCCAGCAGAGATGGTTTGTTTTTATTTTCATCTGAGAAGGAGATGGGCTGTTTTCTCAGAGTATGGTTTTATTAGTGTGTCCCCCCATTCCTTATCACTAATGCCAAGAGCAGATGCTGAAACCTCAAGGCTGGTGAGCCCTAGAATCCCATCCAACATTAAGTTCCATGGTCACCCCAGGGACCCCAGAAATTTAGGAGCCCACTCAGGAGTCTGGAGTGCCTGTCCAGCCACCGTTCCTTCTTGAGCCCGGGCATGCCGTGTCCGTTCATGAGATGCTTTTCTTAGCAGGCAGGCAAAGTCAGATTGACTAAAGGAAACATTTTTAGAGGAAGACCCACCCCCAACCGGTTCTAGTCATTGCCATTTTTGGGAACAAGAGGCAGGACGCTTTGGTGGTGTTTAGATGTGCTTTGGAGCGCAGTGTCCAGTGAGAGCTGGAGAGAGGCTGAAGGAAGGTGCTTCTCAGCTAGGGTACCTCGTGCACCCCTCCTGGATTTGCCTCTGCTCAGGTTTCTAGTCTGGGGCCTTCGCCACCCAGGACCTCAGTGCTGCCCAGCAGGAAACCACTCCCACCCGGGCATCTTTGCTGTTGCTCTAGTTCCCAAGGCATCAAACTCACCCCCTCCCCACCCCCGCCCCCTTGCTGATTCCAGTTTTTCCTGGGATCTCTGCTTCTCACTCTATGCCTCCTAAGGGAATCCTACTTTTAGGCCCAAGGCGTGGGGGTTGCCAGGGAGGGCTTTGGAGTCAAGTGCCCTGGCTGCCACTTCTAGCCATGTGGCTGTGTAACCCCCCAGCCTGTTTCCTCATCTGTGAGGTGTGGATCATAACAGACCTCCATCGTGGGGGAAGTGAGGATTAGGGGGCCAGTGCCTGGGTCTCTGTCAGCACCAGCTCTAGGATTAGCTGTGGCTCTTCTGTTGCCCTGGCCTTTTAGGTCCACTGCTGTCTTTAAGGGGCTTCCCTTCTAGGGAGGAGGACGGAATTGGCTGGTCCTTTCTGTACTCTCCCAAGGGGAAGCTGAGGGGTCATACGGTGAGTGGCCATCGGGCCTCACTCAGTATGTCGGAACAATGTGATGACTGGCTGACTTGTTATCAGCAAATGAAAACATAGGCGCACGCGTAAGGCTGGGGAGGGAACAAAATCCAGAGCAAATTATTTGGACAGCGTGCTCCCCAGGTCACCATCTGTAGTAGGTGTCATTCGTGAAGCCCATGCCTGTAAGTCTGCGCACGGGGCCCTGACTCGTGCTGGCTTTCTTGGGTCTGATCTTTAATCTTTCGTTTGTAACACTGAACACGTATTTCTCTGCCTGCCTCCTTCCGGTCTCTGGGGAGTGGGGCAGTGAGGAAACGAAAGGATGTGGTCTCTGTTCTCCAGAGCTGATAGGTCCTGCTGGGGATGGGAGTCAACGTGAGCTAGAGAAAAAGAGTTTGATTCAAAACTTCAGTTGGCTGAAGGTGCAGGGCTTAACTGCGTCACGAAGGGGAGAGATAGCCATCAGCGTGGCACTCTAATCAATAGTGATGCTGCAGTGAGTGTGATGGAGGCAAGGACTGCAGGTCTCTGGGAGCTAAAGCAGGGGGGCAGGAGCTGCGGGTGGGCAGGGATGCTTGAGTCCAGCCCTCTGCCGTCCTGCTCATTCGAGCTGCTCTGTCTGGCTCTGTGCCTGCCCATCCAGCCTGGGGAGGTCAGATCTGTGACACCTGAGATCTTGTCCCACCTTCACCAGCACCTGGGGTAGCCCAGAACCCTCCTACTTCACTACGTCCTTGGCCTTGGCATCTTCTGACTATAGTGCATTTGCTGCTGCCCATCTTTCCCCTGTGTCTGTGATTTGGAGTTAGGCTTGCTCCTCTGGTCCTGGTGTCGCTGTCCTCTCCTGTAACCTGTGCTCTGGGCTCCTGTCCCTGCTCCTGGCACTCTCTGCCAACGGGATGGCTGAGCCATGTGTGTATGGCCACTGCCTGGTCTCAGCTGTGACGTTAGCCAGCTGAGACACCCTGGTCTTGAATGTCCTGCACTTCAGTATCCCGTGGGTAAAGGAGGAGCCATGCCCTTCCTCCCTTCCTGCCTCCCTTCCAAAAGCTGAGACAAAAAGGTTAGAGAGGAAAGACATTACTCAAAGGTCAGTTAGTTGATGTTGCAGAAATTGTCTTGTGGGTTCAGTCAGAAGGAATGTTTTTAGATGAGCAGGGCTTGCGTGGATTTAAAAAAGTGTGATCTTCTTTTCCTAGCATACAAGCAAGAGTTATTTCACAAATAGCAGCCTTTACGACATATTAGAATTCACAAGAGAGTTCCTGCGTTTTTATAATTTTTAAATGCTTATTTACTTTGAGAGAGAGAGGGAGAGAGAGAGCGTGGGGGAAGGGCAGAGAGAGAGGGAGACATAGAATCAAAGCAGGCTCCAGGCTCTGAGCTGTCAGCACAGAGCCTGACGTGGGGCTCGAACTCATGAGCTATGAGATGATGACCTGAGCCAAAGTTGGACACTTAACCAACTGAGCCACCCAGGCACCCTGAGAGTTCCTGGTTTTGGAAGGAGTTTTCTGAGACCCTCCTAAGAGTCTCTTGTGTCTGTGGGGAGCCTGTGGGCTGTGATTTAGCACCCAGAAGTTCAGCCCTGTTCCAGATGCCTGCAGTTTGAGAAGGTATGGTGAAGGTCAGGGGACCTCCTCAATCTTTTTCAGGTCACTCAGTTCTCTGTTTCCACTGGGAAAGAGGTGCCGTTCCAGAACCTAGAAAGTGGTCTTTTTTTTTTTAATGTTTATTTATTTTTGAGAGAGAGAGCGAGAGAGGAGGAGGGTCAGAGAAAGAGGGAGACAGAGAATCCCAAGCTCCGTTCTGTCAGTGCAGAGCCGGATATGGGGCTCGAGCTCACAAACCATGAGATCATGACCTGAGCCGAGATCAAGAGTCAGACGTTTAACTGACTGAGCCACCAGGCGCCCCTAGAACCCAGAAAATGGTCTTGACAACAGCTGCTATGTATTGAGCACCTGCTGTGCACCTGAGCTGTTGTTAATCCTCCTAACACCCTTTCAAAGGGGAAAGAGAATGTCACTTCTGCAGACAAAAGGTGACACTGGGTGTCACCAGGACAGAAGTCTGAATGCCTTGAGTCAGCTCCGGGAACCAAGTACAACTGGGGACTGGCAAGGAGGGCTGCCCTGGGGAGAGGGGGGCAGAAAGCCTGCTCAAAGAGGCTTTTGTCCCATCAAGAGGCAGCCCCAGGTGGGTGAGCTCCCGCTTGCCTGGGAGACTTCCTGCAGCTCAGGGTTAGGGTGGGGAGGTGGGGACGGGAGGCCCAAATACCCTCATGGCTTGACTTTCCCTCCAGATTCTGCCTGCAGAAGTGGGGAGTTCCCTGTCCTACCCAGGGGCGCAGAGAAAAAAGGCTGCCCTTTCCCAAACTGTGTGTGCTTTTCCCAGGGGCCATTGTTCCCAGTTGCCAGGAAACTGGGGCCTTCAGGTGTCACCCGGGAGACTGGGGCCTGGGTATTTGGGTTTAGGTCAGGCACAATAACGCCTACAGAATGAAATGGCGTCCCCAGGACCTCCTCAGTCATTTGTCACGCAATTGAGGTTCCCAACGACAGTGGAGACACGGGGGTTTGGGGGAGGAGGTGGGTGGGGGCAGGATGGGCTGAGGGGCATGAGATGGGACACGCTAATGATCCCCCCCAGAGCAGAGCAAACACACCCTTTTGAGGAGAGGAAGTGAGGCCGCCCCAGACTCTCAGGCACTTCAGAAGGCCTGTGAAGGGTCTGACGAAGGTCCAGGACTGCCTGCTGGGAGCTGGGGGCTCGCCAGACCTCAGTCCTGATGATGCTCCAGAAATGCTCAACAACTGAATAGGACCTCTGCTCCCCGGCCAGAGAGTGCAAGGGCATGGTTAGAGCAAGAGACTGTCCAAAGCTAAGAGCAAGGACGCTTGGCTGTCCAAAAATAGTAGCAAATCAGAGACCCGGCAGTGGGCAGGGCCCATAGGAAACCTGGGGGTATAATGGGAGTGTCAGATCCTTCTCTCTCCAAATCCTTACGCACAGCTTCCCATAAATGCGATTTAGGGCGCACAGAGAGGAAATAGGTTATGTGTAATCGGCTTGCAAAACAGCTCTCTCCCCAATTTGATTTTATTGTATTTCTTTAGATTTTTAATTGTGTCAGATACATATAAAACTTCCCATCTTAGCCATACAGTTTGATAGGGGTCAGTACATTCACACTGATGTGCACCCAGTCTCCAGAATTTTTTCATCTTGCAAACTGACATTCTGTACCCGTTAAACAAGAACTCCCCATTTTGCCTGCCCCCCCGCCCCCACCTCTGGCAACCACCATTCTACCTTGTGTTGCTGTGAATTTGACTACTCTAGGTACCTCCTAGAAGGGCAGTCATGCAGCATATCTTTTTGTGACTGGCTTAGTTCAGTTAGCTTAAGGTCCTTAAGGTTCACCAGTGTTGCTGCAGGCGTCAGGATTTCCACCTTGAAAAAGGTGGGAAAATACCCCATTGTATGTATATCCTACAGTTTATCCATTCACCTGTTAATGGGTGGCTTCCACCTTTGGCTATTGTGAATAATACTGCTATGAACTTGCCTCTTCTGGATTTTGAGGCTCACTCTGACTTCCTTTATGACCTCCAGACATGAGCAGGTGACTGGTTTCCCTGCCCCTTTGCCAGACACTCAAGGCTTCCCGAAAGTGGTACCGTCCATGATTCCTTTCATGTCTCCCAAAGATGCTCATCTTTGGCTGTGTCATTCTGCTTGCCAACTTTTCTGTCTTGTGAAGGTCTTAATTCAGGCAGGGAAGGCAATGGGTTGGGAGCCCGTGTGCTGGTCCAGCCCGTGCTGGGGATGTTGGCAGGTAGATAAGGCACAGCATCTCAGGCACAGGACTCTCCAGTGTGTCTGGCAGGTACTGGTGAGCCTGGTAATAACTGAGGCCCCTTTAGGTAGGGGAATACACAATGAACAGTTGGGGTACGTGTCCCTTGGAAATACAGTGAGGGGCATTTGGTATTTTAGGGTTGTGTCCAATGATACATAGTTTGGAGTTTAAAGATAGGGACAGGGGCGAGGGAGATGAGCTGGTTACTGGATTGGTAGCCTGGGGTCAGAGGCAAGATGGAGCTCACATGGACAATTCAGATACAAGGTCTTGGCCATGAGACTGTGGCACAGGAACTTGTTATATATATATATAGCAGCAGCTCTGGAGGTGGCCTGAGGCTTAGGGAACCTACTCTCAGGGTCCAGGCTGGGATGGGGTGTCCTGGGAAATGAAGGAGTCAGCTTTTACCCTAAGAGAACCATCAAGGAAGGCTTGCTACACTTCTAAATTCTTTCACCATGGTGGGGAGAGGGGGGTACCGAGACTGTAGGGGCACCCCACGTTGGCTGTCTGAGAACTGAGGTTACCTGAGCCTGCAGAGGGGCCAGACTGGAGTCTGCAGAAGGCAGAGAAATCAGAACCTCAGTTCACGCAAGTGCCTAGAACCTGAACTTAGAAGAGTTTGGATGCCCTGGGGGCCAGGGCAGTGAGCCAGTCTGGGCATGTGGCTGCAGGCTTGAATGGGGCAATCATCCTGGAGCTTCAGTTTTACTTAAAAATTGGGGTGGGGGAATGGGCATTTAGGTGATTAAAACCATTTTTCATATTACACTAGATAGTGGCAAAGGGAGCACCCCTAGGGGCCAGGCTGGGTTCCCCATCCCTACTCTGCCATTTGCAAAATGTGTAACCCTGGACATGATGCTTCACCTCTCTTTGCCTTGGTGTCCTCATCTGTAATATGACGGTGCTAACAGTGAAGTGATACGTATAAAGAGGTCAGAACAGCACCTGAAACAAGGCAGGTTTTTCATAGAGATTGGTGGCTGTTACTGTCATGACTATTGGTAAAACCAAAACTGAGACAGTAAGGAGAACTCAAAATGGACTAGAATGTTTAAGATAAAACAAAAGACCTCCAAGAAGTTCTGTGCCTGGGCAGCTGTCCTTGGCCTCTTGGGTATTTTGGCAGAGCTATTTGAGAAATACCACCAACTCCAGAGGGCAGGACTCGCATCCCTTGTTTTCTGGGGCTCTCTGGTGCCTCTCTCAGAGTGGGGCACCATAAATGCTTGCTGTGTGTGATGAATGTGTCATTGGCCTGTGTCTGCAGAGACGTGGGCCTGCATGCCCAGTGCTGCCCCATCTAGGACTGGGTGGGCAGCCAGAAGAGAGGCCTTGTTTGTGTTTTCCTGGCCACTGGAGGCGGTCAGTACCCAGGGGGAATTTGTGCAGATTAGCTGCCTGAGTGGGCCCGCTTGGAGGAGAGTGTGTATGGTGAGAGATGTCGGCAGAATTTGACAAGGACATTAGGAGTGCCCCATGGGCCCCGGACAGACAGCTGCACAGAAAGTGAAAGGCTCTTTCTGGCTCAGTGGCCTGTTAGGGCAGAAGAAAATGCCCTGCCGTGGTGCTGACTGACAGGGAAGGTCACGATCGTCCACGATGCCCTTACTTAGCCTATTTCGTGCTTCGATCCCCACCTGTCATGGTCTGCTTGGGCTCCCCAGACTCCATTCAGTGTCCTGGCCACCCACCCACAGTTTGATGGCCAAGACTGAGTTTGTCCTCATGGCCGAGGGCCGTCTCACTCAGGGAACTTGGGCTCCTTGTGGGTCGGCACCACAGGGCAGGTTCTCTGAGCAAATCGAGGTGAGTAAAAGGAAGGCAGAAATGTCCTTAGACATCTGGGCTCTGGGTAGAAGGACTCCAGTGTCACCACCAATCATAATAACAGCACTGACGTGGTGTTGCCATGTGCTCCACATTGTTCTAAATGCTTGACATACATCAGCTCATTTAATCCTCCCGAACACCCTCCAAAGTAAGTGCAGTTATCCTTGTTCTACAGATGGGGAAACTGAGGCACAGGCCCATTAAGTAACTTGCCCAAGGTCATACAGCCGGAAGGTAGAAGAGCCAGGATTTGAACCCAAGCAGTCTGGCATCAATGTTCATGCTTTTTACCACTACATTATGTTTTCTTTCATTAATTAATTAATTAATTAATTAATATTTACTATTTGATTTTATTTTGAGAGAGAGAGAGAGAGCATGAGCTCTCTCTACATTATGGTTTTTTTTTTACCACTACATTATGTTTTCTTTCATTAATTAATTAATTAATATTTATTATTTGCTTTTATTTTGAGAGAGAGAGAGAGAGCATGAGCTCTCAGTAGCGAGAGGGAGAGAATCCCCAAGCAGGCTCTGCAGGGTCAGCGTGGAGCCTGACACAGGGCTTGAACCCACAAACTGTCAGATCACGACCTGAGCCAAAACCAAGAATCAGATGCTTAACCGACGGAGGCACTCAGGTGCCCCTCTCTCACCATATCTTTAATCTTCTTAAAACTTCTCTAGATTTGGGGTCATTTCCCCTGGTTTTTCAGTAAGCCCACAGAGTAACTGGCCTGGGAGGTCTCCCAGCTGGGTGGGATTTGGGCCCCAGCATGGGCTCCTTCTGCAGAACATTTGGAGCCCTGTGTGCACTGGACCTCCTGATGGCACCCAGGCCCTAGCACCCACACTGCTTGCTGAGTGAGGGAATTGTCATCTCCCCCCTTCCTTCCTTGCCTCACCAGCAGTGGCCAAGGATGCGTGTTTCCTGGCTCCAGCTGCTCTGGAGGACGTGGGACTTGGGAGTTGGGCACTCTGTGAACTTTAGTCAAGGGATGTTTTCTGGAAGTTTCCATTTCACAGGTGATAACTCCCCCTCTTGTATTTCCTGTGCTGTTCCTAAGTGGCCTGTTACTTTAGTCTTTTCAAGAAGGGTACCGTGTTTAAATGTGCAGCTAAATGTGATTTTGTTGGGAACCTTTGCCAGCCTGGTTTTGTGTGTACGGTAACATACATACCACGTAAAATTTACCATCTTCGCTCTGTTAAGTGTAGTTCAGTGACGTGAAGTATATTCACATTGGTGTAACCATTACCACCATCCACCTCCAGGCCTTTTTTCACCTTCCCCAGTTGACCCTGTGTCTCCATTAAACGCTAACTCCCCATTCCCCCCATCCCCATCCCCCTGCCTCCTGGCGGCCGCCATTCTACTTTCTGTCTCTGAATTTGACTGCTCTGGGTTCCTCCCAGAAGGGCACTTGTACAGTGTGTAGTTGTGTTTTTGTGACTCGCTTAGTTCACTCAGCCTAATGTCCTCAAGGTTTATCCCTGTTGCAGCATGTGACAGGATCTCCCTCCCCTTTTTTTTTAAAGATTTTTTTTAACATTTATTTATTTTTGAGAGACAGAGAGAGGCAGAGCATGAGCAGGGGAGGGAGAGAGAGAGAGGTACAGAATCCGAAGCAGCCTCCAGGCTCTGAGCTGTTTGTTAGCACAGGCCCTGACGCGGGACTTGAACTCACAGACTGCAAGACCATGACCTGAGCTGAAGTCGGACGCTCAACCGACTGAGCCACCCAGGCGCCCCTCTCCCTCCCTTTTAAGGCTGAACGATATCCCATGTACGTAGGCACCACCTTGAGCTTCTCCACTCTTCTGATGGCCCGCACTGGGATTGCTTCTACCCGGCTGCTTGGAATCGTGTGCTGGGAACGTGGGTGCACAAATCTGTGTGAGTCCCCACTTTTGCTTCTTCCATGCATATACCCAGAAATGGAACTGCTGGGTCAAATTGTAATTCTATGTTTAATTTTTTTGAGGAACTGCCAGACTGCCAGATTTTTTACACAAATAAACCATGCATCAGAGCACGTGCCTGATTTAGAATTTAGAGGCTTCACTCATCTGGCCCCCTCGGGTGCTGTCCAAAACCTCTCAGTTTTCCCCAATGTCTCCTTCTCCTGGAGCTGCGTCCTTGCCCTGGCAGCTCAGAGACTGCCCTGCCAGGAGTGTGCTTCTTACTGATTTCCCTCTTCCTGTAGCCTTCACCGCTTTTGGGATCAGGGGCCATGCCAGGGCCAGGCAGGTGTGCGTTCGGCCACAGGGCCTGGGTGAGGAGAGAGGTGGTCTCAGTCCTTGCTGAGGGTCTGGTTGGGGGACTGGTGGGGTCCGGGGCTGCATCTGGCTGTGAAGGGACTCGTGCAGGCTTCCCAGTGGTAAGCTTGGGGGTAGGGAGCAGGGCTGTGTCGCATTCATCTCGTGCCACTCCCAGGGCCTGATGTGGCACCAGCTGGGCAGAGATGAGGAAATGACGAGGGCAGAGCTAGCTCCAGTGGCAGAGTGGCTCAGGGTTACCTTCGTGGGAGGCTGGGCTGATGGGCTGCTGCCTGCCCCAGGGAAGGGGAGAGAAGGCCTGGTGGAGTGGCAAGCGGCCCCCTCTTCCCTAGCCCAGTTTGAATCCATCACAGGATTCATGTTTTGGACCATTCTGCAGCTCAGATTCCAGAGCTCAGAATAAGGAGCCCTGGAAAATCTAGCTCTGACAGTCTGTGTTTAGTAAACGTGAACATCTGTGGGTCTTAACTGAGAACCAGGGGCTGTGCTAAGTACTTTAGATGGGTCACTGGACTTAATCCTCATAACACTTATATTAATTCCATTTTACATATGTGAAAACTGAGGCACAGATGGGTTAAGCAATTTTCCCAAAGACACACAGCGGTAAGCAGAGAAGCTAGGATTGAATGGAGACCATCTGAGTTGATAGATCCGGACTTGAAGCTACCTCTCTACAGTGCTGCACCTCGCCAAATAGAATGGCTCGCTTTTACCCTTTCCTAGGATTTTTTTTGGAGGGGGAGGGCTTAGTTTTTCAAGGCATATATTTAAGGAATAGGGAAAGAATGGGGTTTATAGCTTTTTCTGCTGCCAGAAGGCTAGAAAGACTGAACATCGTTGGGTATAATTCCAAGTGAGATCTTTTCTTCCTCTGGCAGGATCTGGTGGAGGCTGAAATTCATCACAGCAAATGCGTCCTCTCCTTTCCTCTTCATCTTGCTCTTGCACAAACAAGCAACCTCAGTCACGATTCCAGCTGGGCATCCTCTGTCTCTTAGCAACCGCCATCAGCCCTAGGCTTTGGGCTCTAGGCTCCAGGCGTGCCTTTCTTTGCTGTAATACTTTCTGTGCATCCTACACACACAATGCAGGTTGTGGGCTCCCTCTCGTTGTCAGAGAGGGGAGGAGGGGGCCTGCTGGGAAGTGAGGAGGAAGAGCTTTGAGGGAAGTGAGCTGGTGGACACCCACTCCCAGCTTTTTGCTGAGGAGGAGCGGGATTGGGGCAGTGTGTGTGTGCACGTGTGTGTGTGCGTGCATGCGTGTGTGTGTGTGTGTGTGTGTGTGTGTGCGTGCACGCGCGCTGAGCCAGAGCAGCCCGGGCTGCCTGAGGCAGGCATTGTGCCAGGTGAGAGGCAAACACTCCTGGTTCTCCTGCTGGGCCCATCTTTACGATTACACATGTCTGTTCAAAAGGCTTGTTTCTTAAATGCAATGAAGAGCCCCCTGGGACTCTGGCTCAGGCTTTGCATGGAAGGGGAGGTCCGGGGGCCTGGGATCGTAGAGGTCTGCTGAGAGAGGGCAGTGTGGACAGAGGACTGAGGGAACCAGGGCCAGGACTGAGGTTGCCTTTGGTCATGGGAGATGGTGGGGCAGAGGGTCTGATCTCGGGCAGGGTGGACAGCGCCCGGCTCTTCCTGACACCCCATGGTGGTTCCCAGGGGCTTCTTTGTTTGGATTGTTTAGGAGGCCGGGGTGGAGCTGGGTCTGTCCAAGGCTACTGCTTGTTAATTCATTGCCAATCTTTGCCTTTGGGGTTTCCTTCACTCATCCTTGAGGAATCATTGCTTTAGTCTTACATATGAGAACTGGAACTGGACTGGAAGGAAGCCAGGAGAGGTTCTGATCCATATCGTGGCTTTATAGATGAAGAAACAGAGGCCCAGAGAGGTGGCATGTGTTACCCAGAGTCTCCGAGCTGGGTGGGAGCAGAGCTGGGAGCTGTAACCCAGACTCAGATTTCCAGCTTGGTGCATGATTCTTTGTGAAGTACAACTTGCGTATGTAAAAGTCAGCCAGTAGAACCCGTTGGGCTCATCTTTGTACCCAGAGGACACAGTTTCTGATGAGGCCCTTGTAGGATTGTTTCTGCACGTTCAGAGTGACCTGACTCTGCTGGGGAGGCACCTTGAGTCCGTCTCTTGAGGAGATCGTGAGCTGCACACTCCTGGTATCTTGCAGGGACTGGAAAGACGTGGCCTAAGTACTGCACATGGCAGAGATAAGATTTTTCTTTCCTTTGCTTCATTTTTATTTTTTTTAAGTTTATTTATTTTGAGGGAGAGAGAGAACACAAGTGGGGTAGAGGCAGAGAGAGAGGGAGAGAGAATCCCAAGCAGGCTCCACACTGACAGTGCAGAGGCCGACATGGGGCTCGAACCCACAAACCAGGGGATCATGACCTGAGCCAAGATCAAGAGTTGGACGCTTAGCCGACTGAGCCACCCAGGCGCCCCTCCTTTGCTTTTTTAAATTATAAGGCGGGGTTGATGGTTCTGATGTATCTGGATGCTTTACAAAAATCTCAGACTGGAGACCAACTTAAAAACCTCTAATGCATGTAGGGTGGTGTAGATGGACAGAGCACTAGGCAGCACATGGGATCTGGAGTGATGTGACTTCTGTGGACACTCAGGGAATGAGCAGGGCAGGAAGCTTTGGGGAGGGCCACAGATTTTGGGTTTTGGTCTCGCCTCTTTCCCGTCTTGCCATGGCCTTGAGCAAGTCCCATTTGCACATGGGGCTCAGAGGCTTCCAGAAAGGCCTTCCAGATCCAACTGTCTGTGAGCTTCTGGGCCTGTAGCCCATTCACAGCCACTCATTCATCCATTTCACAGATGTTGGCTGGGTGGGTCCCTGTGCCTGGCGCTGAGCTGAGTGTTAGGGGGACTAGGGAACAATACCTGCTCCAGCTGTAAGGTGGCACGGTGTTGGCATTTGTCAGTTGGCAAGACAAAACCCTCAGGCATTCCTTAGCCCTGCTCTTTGAGAGCCAACCTTGGGCCTTAAAGTGGGTTCATCAGTGGCACCTGGGTGGCTCAGTCGGTTAAGCATCCAACTCTGGCTCAGGTCATGATCTCACAGTTCGTGAGTTCGAGCCCCACATCGGGCTCCGTGCTGACAGCTTAGAGCCTGGAGCCTGCTTCAAATTCTGTATCTCCCTCTCTCTCTGCTCCTCCCCCGCTCATGCTCTGTCTCTCTCTCTCCTTCAAAAATAAATAAAAACATTAAAAACAATTTAAAGTGCGTTCATCAGATGAAATATATCCGTCCCCGTCCCCACCCAAACCTCTTAGGTAAAGGCCAGTTCAGACCCTGTCATTTTCAATGGCTCCTGAAACACGTCTGCGGATGAATGAGGTACAAACGTTAGGAAGCAGTGAGCTCCATCCTGATTCACTGTTCACCCAGATGTTCAAGTAGTTTTCTTCCCTAAGAAACACCCACATTGCATGTGGGAATTTATATGTGTGTGCAAACTAATAGCACTTTGCACGTGCATGGTCCTTCACAGTTTATGAAACACTCTTACATCAACTGCTCTTAATTTTCACACAGGCAAGATGCTCCCCATTGAAGCAAAACAAAACCCTCATGTCTTAAAGTGATTGAAAATGTAATACCTGGTTTAAAACACTAATTAGGACAAAAGCATGTAACATGAAAAGAAATCGGTCTCACTCCAGATCTCCTGGTTCCCTTCCCAGATACAGCTACTGAAACAGCTTCCTGTGGAGACTTCCAGAAATATTCTGTGCATGTAAAAACAGACGTACTTCCCTCCCAATTCTGTCTCTCTCTTCCCTCCCAGATGTGGGAGCATGCCCTTTTCTTTTCATTCCAGTAGAGCTCAGAGGTTGCTGTGTATCATCACATTTAGAGCTGCTTTTCTTCTCCTGGCACTGCAAACTCTCACTGTGTGTTCATCAAGGGTCACTAAATTGTTTTTAGTCTTTTTTTTTTTTTTGCTCTTGTAAGCAAAACAAAAAGCAATATCCTTGTCTGTTGCCCTTATAATGGTAGGACAGATTCCTAGCGTGGAAGTGCTATGTCAAAATGCATTTTATATTATGGAGGCTGTTATCAAATTGCTGTCCAGAAAGGCTATAGCATCTGCACAGTATATGAGGATTTCTGTTTTTCCATACCCTTGGGGAATTATTAGTGTTTTTTATTTTTGCTAATTTGATGGACTAAAGAAAAAAATCTCGTTTTAACTTGTATTTCTTTCATTATGAGTGTGGTTGGACATCCCTTTTTAATGTTTTTAAGGCTGTTTGTGTTCTTTTTTCGTTAAACTTCCTGTTTGAGTCCTTTGCCCGTTGTTTTTATTCCAGCTGCATTTTATATAGGAGTACACTGAAGTTCAGAGAGGTTAATCCAGTTTTCTTAGGTCACACAGCAGGCACATGGCAGAGCTGGGACCAGAACTCACTCTTTGGGTTTCTGGTCTAGAGGTTCTTCTAGTGCCCAGGCTCCCTTCCTGTATGAGAGCTGGAATGGCGGTACCTTGTGCTTCTGGGAGGGGGATGGATCTCATGCTGGGCATTCCCAGGAATACCTTTGGCCCTGAGAGGGATTTGGGGGTCTTTCAGGGTGTTTCCAAAGTTAAGCCCTCTCAGGCTAGACCTTGACTCTTCAAGTCAGCTAGGTCCTCTCTCTCTCTGGTAGGCAGAATGGGCACATGTGTGGCTGTTTGCTTCTAGTTGGTTAGAGGTTTATCCTGCCAGCCTCCTCAGAGGCCCCTCCCCCCACCCAAAGAGAATATCCAGCTGGCACTATTGTTTGTACCTGTGAATTATTGATAAGGCATGAAATGGCCTCAGCCTTGGAATAGCAGGGCTCAAGGGAGGGCAGCCGCCGTGCTCAGGAGGAGCACCAGGCTGAAAAGCCCCGTCCCTGGGGCCCAACCTTTCCAAGGCCAGGGGCCCCTTCTGAATGTCAAAAGACTTCATAGACCTGCTCTCCGCTGCCCTGCTTGGTCATAAGTGGACTTGGAGTATGTATCGTTTCAGAAAATACAGTGACAAAGCTTCTACGAATTTAATACCATTTTTATTTGGATCATTTAAAAATTTGTGAAGGTCATACATACTCATGACCCCGGAGCTGTATCACATAGAAAGGGAGATCCTGTGCGGTCTCATCCCCGAGGCTTCCACTGCAGAAATGCTTTCAAGTAGGTTTGTTTTTCACTCATTCCTCCTGAGTCTGTGTACATGCGGAAGGCATACTGTTTATGGAGGCAGTACTGTTTGACGGAGGGGTTCAGGACTCCTTGAATGTGTCCTACGCTGCCTGAGGGTTGGTGGACCTCTGGTTGAGAACAAGGCTTTAGGGCTTTGCTTTGAGGCGCATAAGCATTTGTGGCGTTTCAGTTGCCAGTGGTTAACTCCTCGTGAACGGGGACCCTCTACTAGGTTTCTTCTCTGTCTCCAAACGTGCCTGGAGCTGGGCTTGGCACGTAGAGGGAGAGGCTGCTTAACATTTGTGACTTTTCTACAGTCCCTTTTAAGGAGGACAGAACGTTGACTTCTGAGGGTCGTTTCTCTGGGCAAGAGGGTGCAAAGAATGCTGGGAAGAGTGCGACAGGCTCCGTGAGGTGGTGCAGATGTCACCCAGTTCCCCGAGCCTCAGTTTCTTCATCTGTAAATGGAGATAACAGGCCTCACAGGGAGGTTGTTTGGGTTCCCTGAAGGGTATCAGGGGCCCCTGGTGCAGGGCTGGCTTCAGTACACATTCGCTCAGTTCCCTCCCTGGACTAAGTGGCTGTGGCATCTGTTGACAAGGACCAGAGTTAAAGCTCGGGAGGTGCTGGAGGGGGTGACTCTCGAAACAGACAGGTGAAGTAGACTTCAGGGAGAGCTGTGAGTGGACGAGGCAAAGACTCGGAGACTGTTGGAGGAACCCAGAAGATGAGGCAGCTCTAGGACTGACTTTCAGAGCCAGGCCAAGTTTGCTGGCCTGAAAAGCAGCTATCAGAAAAGGAAGTCCCAGGGAGCGTGTCTGGCACTCAATAGATGTTTGTTGACAACAAAACTAAAAGGCAACCAACGGAATGGGAAAAGATATTTGCAAATGACATATCGGACAAAGGGCTAGTATCCAAAATCTATAAAGAGCTCACCAAACTCCACACCCGAAAAACAAATAACCCAGTGAAGAAATGGGCAGAAAACATGAATAGACACTTCCCTAAAGAAGACATCCGGATGGCCAACAGGCACATGAAAAGATGTTCAACGTCGCTCCTTATCAGGGAAATACAAATCCAAACCACACTCAGATATCACCTCACGCCAGTCAGAGTGGCCAAAATGAACAAATCAGGAGACTATAGATGCTGGAGAGGATGTGGAGAAACGGGAACCCTCTTGCACTGTTGGTGGGAATGCAAATTGGTGCAGCCGCTCTGGAAGGCAGTGTGGAGGTTCCTCAGAAAATTAAAAATAGACCTACCCTATGACCCAGCAATAGCACTGCTAGGAATTTACCCAAGGGATACAGGAGTACTGATGCATAGGGGTACTTGTACCCCAATGTTTATAGCAGCACTCTCAACAATAGCTAAATTATGGAAAGAGCCTAAATGTCCATCAACTGATGAATGGATAAAGAAATTGTGGTTTATATACACAATGGAATACTACGTGGCAATGAGAAAGAATGAAATATGGCCTTTTGTAGCAACGTGGATGGAACTGGAGAGTGTGATGCTAAGCGAAATAAGCCATACCGAGAAAGACAGATACCATATGGTTTCACTCTTATGTGGATCCTGAGAAACTTAACAGAAACCCATGGGGGAGGGGAAGGAAAAAAAAAAAAAGAGGTTAGAGTGGGAGAGAGCCTAAGTATAAGAGACTGTTAAAAACTGAGAACAAACTGAGGGTTGATGGGGGGTGGGAGGGAGGGGAGGGTGGGTGATGGGTATTGAGGAGGGCACCTTTTGGGATGAGCACTGGGTGTTGTATGGAAACCAATTTGACAATAAATTTCATATATTAAAAAAAAAAAGACGTTTGTTGAATGAATGAATGGGCTCTTCTGCTGCTTCGGGGTGGTACCAGTCTCTCTGAGTTCCTCAGATGTACCATCCTCATGCTTCTCTGGGCTTGTTCACGCTGTTCTCTTGGCCTGGAACGTGTGCCTCCTCGGAGAGACGCGCTCACTGAACACTCTCACGGACACATCATCTGGACAGTTTCTGTCATCCTCTGGGTCTCAGCTGAGACACTGCTTACTCAGCCAAGTCTTCTGTCGTCACTTTGTGGGCGAGGTGGGGTTTCCCTGCCCTGTGTTCCCTCAACACCCTTGACCTCACCTCTTTGTAACATGCATCAGGCCTTGGATACTTGTAATTATCTGTCCAGAGTCTGTGGCTCCTGAAGGATGGAGTGCACATCTACTGTCCTCAATGTTCCCAGCACCCGGTGTGGTCCCTGTTCTCTAATGGATATTCAGTAGACGTTTGTTGATTGAATGCTCTAAGAATCACCTTCCCTATCAATCATTGTTCACTTGAAAACAGGGTTTCACTTGCTCACAGTGGAAGTTGTGGGAGTCTGTCTACCCTCCCCTCGTGACATGCTAGACCCGTCTTCCCTATTGATCAGGGTCCTTATGTGTGTAGCAGCCTCTCAGAAGTATGGCTGGCTCTTTCCTTCTGAGGGAGGATGGCTTAATAGGCTCTGGAGCCAGAGCACCCGGGTCCAAATCTTGGTTCCATAAGTTACACCTGGGTGACTAAGGCCAGTGCGTAATCTCACTGTCTCTGTAAAGTGGCTATGATAATGCCCATGGTTACCGGCCTTATAAGAGTGTTGTGTGGGTAAATGAGATAATCCAGGCATTTAGCAATTAGCATGTAACGAGTGCTCAATAAATAGAATTCATTCTTCATATTATTGCATGTGCATCTCTCCTGCCGAGAATCTGGCATCTGCAAAACAGCGGAGTGGAGCTGGGCTCTAGCTGATCAGGCAGGAATGGGTGAACTCAGTGGAACTCAGGTAAGGACTGCATGCCCAAGAGGTCCTGTGGTGGAAGGCAGGAGGGAGCATGGATTTAGTGGAAAGACAGGGGTGGCCCTGAAGGACCATACTACATCCAGCCCGAGGTTTTTCTGGTGTAGACCTAGGGCTTGGATTCAAATCTTGGCTCCACTACTTGAAAATTAAGCATTATTTGGGCAAATTACTTCATCATCTGAGCCTCAGTTTCCTCCTCTGCAAATGGGTTAATGATAGTAACCTCAGAGAATGACAGGTGCAGACAAGAGAATGTCTAAGCAGGGCCTACACCAGATCTGGCACTAGTTTAAGAAGAGCAAGGTGGCAGGGCCTCCACGAACAGGGTGGACAAATCCGCTTGTCCCAGCGAGAGATCGTGTAAGTCTGAAGACAGGCGGGGTGAGCTGAGTGCGTTCAGCACGGCTTCGCAGGGTGACACCACTTATTGTGTAATTATGGAACAACTTGCATGAAAATGAAAATATGGGTCCAGATGGCAGGCCTTCCATGCTGTTGAGAGGCAGAGCTAATGAACTTAACAAATCACTGATAATTAATTTTCAAAAGCCAAAGGAAACAGGGGAGCCATGAATAGGTCTGCAGAAGGAGAGAATGTAGAGTAGTGCCAACTGTCAGCCGGGGGAAAGGTGTGAGATGCTGGCACTTCCAGGCCGGTGAGACAGACCTTGATGTCTTACAGACTCGGAGGGAAGGAGAGGAGACACGTCTTGCAGGTAGGTGCTATGATAACAGTCATGACAATATCAGCCAACCTTGCCCGAGCCCTTCTACAAGCCAGGGACTGTGTGAAGTGTTTTATCTGGATCAGTGCTGTGTCAGATAAGCAGCTTCTTCCTTTGGGTGGGGATGGGAGGTCGGGAGGGAGAGCCGGAGTGGGGGGCTGATGGGAGCCTTTATTTTAGCACCAGGGAGCGGTGAAACAAAACAGGGATAATAGTTACTATTTGCAGAGCACGTGCTGTGTGCCAAGCACTCTGCCGAGCTCTTCCATAGGTATTGTCCACTCAGAATCGCAAACACCCCCGGTAGGATGCCCAGCCCATGAAAATGCAATGCCAGTGAAGGCATGCACCTCTGTTAGGAGCTTCCTCCTGGACACAGCGTGAAGCATGAAGGATCGGAAAACCTGGGTTTTGGCTCTCGTCCTCCGAGATGAGCCATTGCACTCTCCCGGATTTTTGAATCTTTTGCTCTAAAATGCGAGTAGCGGATTTGAATCAGCAGGGCACAACGTTTATAGGTGGCAGCCTGTTCATTCAGAATAAATCTCGCAGGGAACCCCGTGATATAGAATAGACACGGGGGGCGGGGTGGGGGAGGAAGCAGGGGCCCTGTTCACGTCTTCACTGCCCCTCGCCTCAGGCCTGCCTCCAAAGTTGTGTGGGACACACTAGAATGGTCCTCGATGATCTCTAGGGCATCCTCAGCTCTAACTGGCAGAGGTTCTATGGCTCCAACACCCCCACCCCCTGGAGGTCACATTGACATGGTTGTAGGGAGAGGGGTTTAGGGAGCCACCTGTGTTAACAAGGGCCTGGTCCGCTGTCCTTTTTCACCCAATCCTGGGTTGGAGTCTGGCTCTGCGTTTGTAGCTGTGCAATCCTAGGCAACTAGCTTAACAGCTCTGGACCTCTTTTGGTTCAACTATAAAATGGAGATATATATATAAAATGGAGATAAAACTTCATTGTGTTAGCTATGAGGATTAAGTGTGGTAACGCTGTGCCTGGTGCTTAGTAAGGGATCAACTATAAAAGTGACTTACTGATAAATGATTGTTAAACAGATGAGTACTTTTGTATATATACGAACAACTTCTCCTCCTCCTCCTCCTCCTCCTCCTCCTCCTCCTCCTCCTCCTCCTCCTCCTCCTCCTCCTCCTCCTCCTCTGACCTTTAAGACTACGTGCGGAAGAATGAGAATTAGGGAAGATGTAACAATGTGCCGGCGTCAGGCCAGGCAGGAACAAAGCTACTGATCTGGCTGATGGGACTGAAATGTTTGGGTCCCTTTGTCTGCCTAGCTGGCTGCCAACACAGAGCAGGCTGGCGTCAGTCGGGCTCCTCCCAGCTGCTGCTGGGCCACCTCCTGCCCGTCCTCTGGGGGGTCAGATGACAAAGCCAGGCGCCATCTCAGAGTCCTCCTGGACACTCCCGGTGACCTCTACACCCGCCCACCACACACCACCTTCTGTTCACGGCCCGTCAGCCGGCTTTCTCCCTGACTGCGCTTGGATTTGAGCCTTTGTCAATTCATGTTTCCAGATTAATTAGCGAGGCCCCATGTCAGATGCTAACTGCAACCCAGATGTCGGCTTGGTTCCTCTCATCAAATCATTTTGTACCAGTAATTGAAGAACACAGAGGCAGTAGTTAGGTTGGCCAGGAGCGCCTCACGTTCCCCCTCCCGTTTCAATTAAAAGATAAATAGACCCCCCCCCCCCAATCCCTCGGAAGATCACGGGAAGGGACTTTGCCTGCCATCTCGTGTAATTATAAAGATGGTGAAGAGCCAATGCCCTGACCTTCACGTTGAAGGTGGGGCTCCCCAGAGAAGTTTCCTGTGGGTTTATAAGAAGGTGGGAGGGGCAGTGGGAAACCTCTGTCTGATGTTAACTTTAACCAGAAACCCTTTTCCCAGCCTAGGAAACTGGCCTCTCGCAGAACAGATGTGAGTCTAGCACAGTGCCTGTCAGCAAGCTCTGTTGTTGCATGTGCTTCTAGGTGAAATGGACAGGTCAGAGCAGGGATTTATTTCCGTTTCTCTCTAAGCCATATGTTGTGAGTGTGTATGAATATTTTTTTAAGCTACCATTTATTGAGCACTTACTATATCCCAGGAGTCATGGTAGCACTTTGTGTATATTATCTCACTGAATCCTTACAGCAACCCTGTGAAGTAGGATTTTTTAATCGCTATTTTTCCAAGGAGGAAACTCTGGCTCAGAGCGATGCAGGTGCCCAAGGTCACTTAGCTAGTGTGCAACAGAGAGGCAGTTTGAATCACGGAGCACATTGCTTCTCTCTGTCAAGTGGACGTAGCTACTGTAGGAGAGACTAGCCACCTTTTCTTCCTGCTTAAGAAACACGTGTTCTCCTGGGCAGATAAGATGAACACAGGGTTTGGTCATGCCCTTGCCTTTCTCAGTCGAATGTCAAAACCCACAGTGACTACTTTGGAGCTAGAGGAGTGCTTTGAAGCATGACACAGGATGACGTGAGATGCTGATCTTCTGTTAGCCTGGGCTGGAGTCTGAAGTGTGTCCCAGAGGGCTGAAGAAAGCTCTTGAGAGCTGGGAGCAGGCCCTGAGCTCCATTGCTTGCTGGGAATCCCGGCCCCACTGCACTGAGGATGGAGTTGAGAAGGCTTCGGGGTCTCTGGGAAGTTGATGGATGTTTGAAAAATGAAGGTTCAGACCCAGCTCATTCAGTTTGTGCTCTTGGGCTGTTGTTCATGGTGCCTCTTGGAGCCTCAGTTTCTCCATCAGCAAAATGGGCCTAAACCTGTCTTACACTATGGAGTCCTCGTGAAGCTGCACAGAATATTGTGTGATATTCAGGCCTTCAGGAAATGTTAGGGTGCCACAACGTGCCCAGACACCTCAAAACTTCTAGATTTAATAAAGCAGCATCTTAAATATTACATGCAAGGACTTGGGGTAGCCATTCTCAAACGTTAAAGAGATAAGAATCTGCTTGTTAAAAATGTGGATTTTAGAGACTTTCCCCATGTTATAATTTAGAATCTGAGTCTGGAACCAGAAATCTGCATTTTGACAGACACCTCTGGAGGCTCTGAAATACATTCATGCAACTTCCAAACGTCAGAGCCAGCAGAGATCCTTTAGGTCTCTCCTTCATCTTATAGACAAGGAAGAGGTTAGCTTGCAACTCAGAAATGAGTTGCCTTCCTTCAAGCAGGGCCGGGAACGGACCTTAGTTCGCTGATTGTTCAAAACGGTTGCTGGTAACTAAGGAGTGGCCTGAAGGTGGGTGATATGACCAAAGCCTCATGGCTTTTTCAGATTCAGCAACCAAAGAGATTTATATACTTGTATCCAATTCTGTGCCTCCAATTCAGATACACCGTCACGAGGTGGCAGTAGAGTGCTCCAGACCCTCCAGGGTGAAAATACTGGAAATCCACAGTCCCTTGGGTTTATACCTTGCAGAGTCACATCCTGTTTTGTTTTGTTGTTGTTGTTGTTGTTGTTGTTGTTAAACGCAAAGATAAATAGCTTTATTAAAGAGGCTAAATGCAAGCAAACATCAATCAAATATTGGAGAGCATGTTTATAAGCAAATAAATTATTAGAGGCAAGAAGCTATGATTTTTTAATAGATGTTGTTCCCAGTCTTTCTTCTCCCTGTATTTGGTTCCTGTTTTTACCTGCATAATTTTTTGTACACTTCATTCATGCGTTTTATTCTCAGACTTTCCAGGGTAGGTTCCTTGCTTTCAGAGTCTCTTTTGCTTTTCTTCATGCTGAGCGTTTTTCTTTCAAGCCAGTCTCTTAGAGGCAGAGATAAAGTTGCTTTTTTGTGTGTGTCTCTGAGTCCATAGTCTCTCCTTATACAGCAGGGTCCTGCCATATTTCTGCCACCCACTCTAAATAGGGGTGGGAAGGGGAGAGAGGAAACCAGCAAGTCATTGGGTACTGACTGTGGACCAAGCTCCAAGCCACGTGGCTTAATGTTACCTTGTGACAACACGGGGCAGAGCGTGCTGTCATTTTATAGACAGGTAATAAGCTGGGGCCAGCAGTGAATCCCAGGTCCTGTCATTCCAGAGGCCACACATTTTTTGTCTCCACGGAGTGCATGCCCCAGAGGGGACCTGGGTTGCCAGATGCTCCCCTACAGAGGAAGCCCAGATGCCCTGAGGTGGCGCCTGGGCCTGGGCCTGGTGGCAGGTCCTTGGCAGGTACCCTGCCTCCTCGTCTCCTTGGCAGTTCCCGGACCCTTCCTGAGCCCGTACTCGAGAGGTGGCAGGAACACCTGGGCCCTTCTCCCTGGGGAGTCCAACTGCTCCTGCAGCCACTCCACTGGCATTCTTGAGAGTGTTAATTGGGCAGGGTGCCCAGCCCCTGGCCCCACTGTCTCTGGAAATGAGCTAGCCAGGGAGACAACCTCATTGCCACCATGTGTGAGGGAGCCAGGACAGGCTCCTGGTCAGCAACACTGGGGAGAGGGTCCAAGAGGCCAGGCTGGGCCTGTGGGCAGTGGGCACCTGCTTGTCAGTGGTCTCCACTCTTCTAGCCTCTGTAAGGTGGGGAAGGGGAACTGACCCCGGGCCTCAGGACAGCTCATAGGGAGGAAGAACCTGGAATGTTTGCAGTGGGTTCCAACAGTTCAGGAAGCAGTCTTCTCTAGTGAGGGAGAGGGTGGTATGGTGTGGTGTTGAAAGATTATTTCTCCTCCTTCTCCTCCTTCTGGTTCTTCATCATCACCATCACAGTTGAAGACCGTTATTCAGTCCCGGCCCTAATCCAGGCCAGCTAAGGACCCCTCTCTACAACAGCCCTGTGAGGTACGTTTGGTTGAGTCTCCTTTCACATTAAAGCTCAGAGAGGTCAGGCAACTTGCCTGAGGTCACACAGCAAGCAAGTTGACACAACCAAGGCTTGAATGCAGGTTTGACTCCAAAGCCTGTGCTAGGTCCTCTCACCCTTGACTCCCCCACTCTACTGACAAGGACAGAGCCCGCTACCCTTATGGGAAGGCAGCTCTCCCTAACTGTCCGTGGTGCTTCTGGGGGGAGTATATGTTTCCTTCCTTTTCAGAAGACTTGGAATCTGATACAGGCTTCCTCTCTGAGCGTTGGCTCCTTAGAAGGAAGGGCAGAGAAATACTATTTCCACAGTTCTGTGGGAGATCGGGGCAGTTCATAGGTGGGGATTGGATTTCTAGGGGAGAAGGACCCAGCACACTGGGTGCACAGTGATGGGTCTTACTTATTTACTTACTTATTTACTTACTTACTTACTTACTTACTTACTTACTTACTTACTCCCCTCATCAGTGACCTTAGTCATTGACATGACGTTGACATGATATTGACATGACAACCAGTGACAGAAGACCCCTATATCCCAGAGGGATGGGAGAGACTCAGGGGACATTCCAGGCCTGGGACTGGGGGGTCAGGGAGGCCAGCAGGGTAGCTGAGGACTGCCACAGAAAGCTCCTTCCCTAGAACTTGTTGCCAGGCTCCATACTCTCGCCTGGAAAGTTTGCCAAACCCACAGGTACCCAGCATCGACCTGTGAGGGGTCAGTGAAAAACTGGAGAGATGAAAGTCAATGACTAGCAGGCTTGGGGGTGGTCCCCAGAGCTGCTGAGAGCGTCTGAGGGAATGACACAGGCATAGGAGGGCATGGCTTACTCTACCCTCTCCAGAAGTAGGATCGGCACTGGCAGGTGGCTTAAGTCAAGTCTGAGGAAGAGCGGCCTGAGCGTAGATGCCGGGCCTCCATTAATAGTCAGAGCTCTGACCTGGGCGTGTTCACACAGAGCCTGGGTGGGCAACCCCTATGCCTGGAAGGGGCTCCTGAGCTAGGCTAGCCCCCACACTCTGTGATCCAAATATTCCCTCCCAGCCTGAATGATGTCTGATGGCCTGATGGTTTAGTCACTTGCTGTTTGCTGAGCATGCAGTCTGTGGCCAGGCGCTCGGGGGCGACCAGGTAGGCATGGTCCTTGTTCCGAGGCAGCACACAGCTAAGAATCTTGCCTATAACAGGAGAACCTTGGAACGGCAGGAGATGCCATTTATTAGGGGCCTGTTATGTGCTATGGGGTTTATATGCCGTGTCTTATTTAATCTTCTCGAAAGCCTCGTGAGGTCGGGATTGTTATTATCCCCACTTTATAGACGAGAAAACTGAGACTTGGAGTAGCCAGCGGTTTTCATAAGATCCCACAACCAACGAGGGCTCAGAGGAGGAGGCTGGGAAGGCGAGCCTCCCTGAGACTCTTTCTGAGCTAAGACATGATGCCAGGTGTCTGGGAGGAGTACTCCCAAGGCCTCTGCTGTCCTTATTGGAAGATTTGGGACTGTGCAGTAATGATGCTCTCTCGGCTTCTGGGCTCACTTGGGCCCCCTTCAGGCTGGGTGCCCCCCCCTTGGGCAGGCCCCAGAGTGGTGCTTCTGAGGTGGATGCACCACCACTGCCTCGGCCCTCAGGCACCCTGTGTCCAACCGCATTGATTCTGTGGGGGACCTGGGGCCATGGCTGCCCCCTTGTTGGCTCTGAAGATTGTGGTGAATTGCTCTTCTTACCTGTCGCATTGGTCCCCGGCTTATAATGTTGCTGCCACGGGCAGTCATACTGTGAAGCGGTCAAGAATTGGGCAGATGGTGTGCGTCTTCTGGGCCACTCATCTCCATCTCCTGCCTTGCTGGGAAGGTCCCTAGTGTCCTGAAGGCCCGGGTGGGGTGGGAGTGGCCTCAGGCGCGGAGGACCTAGGATGCTCAGTGCTGTTGGGGGCCGTCCACCCCCCCACTGCCTCACTGCCATCCTCTGCCTTGCTTGGGGGGCTGGTGAGAAGCTTCAAGTGTCTGTAGGCCGGTCTTTGTACCAGCTCATGCCACCCTTGGGACAACCCATAAAACCCATCTTCAAAGTGCTCAAAGGCAAATTTTCAGAGAAGCTGATTAAGACAGAAAATCTTTTGGAACTGCAAGGTGCTGTACAAAATCTAAGGTGTTGTCATTCGTGCATCTTTATACATGATTAAAAAATTAAAAGACTCTCGCAGACACAACAATGACCACTAAAAATCATTATTGCTTCCCAAGATGCTTTTCAGGGCTCACGTCCTCTGATTTCTAGATTCTGAGGGCATTCAACTGTTTCTTCAAAAAGTTAATCACGGATCATGGGGTTTGGAGTCTGACAGGCCTAGGTGGCTGGCTGCGTGATTTTGTTCCTGACACTGGACTTTTCATTCTGTCTTTTTTTTTCTTTTTATTATTTTTTTAAGTGTTTGTTTATTTTGAGAGAGAGAGGGAGCATGAGCAGGGGAGGGTCAGAGAAAGAGAGGGAGAGAGAGAGAATCCCAAACAGGCTCCGCGCTGTCGATGCAGAGCCCGATGCGGGGCTCAGACTCATGAACCGCGAGGTCATGACGTGAGCTGAAATGAAGAGTCAGAAGCTTAACTGACTGAGCCACCCGGGGGCCCTGACACAGGACTTTTCTAAAGCTCGGTTTCCTCATTGGTGAAATGGGGATGGTATTGCCCCGTGGTATAGTTATGAGGATTAAGTCACATCATGCTGTCAAAGCTCAGCACAGGCTGGCACGTGCACATAAACACAGACCACCTGTCCCGACCCACCGTTGTTTTATGTGGCCCTGGGGCATGAGGCTCAGGCAACAACATGCATTTATCTATCGTGAGCTCTGAATTCATATCGGCCCAGCCTAGGGGCTGTGGATGCAGAAAGAGGAGCTCAGGGTCTGTGCGGAAGGATAGACGAGAAAACAGGGCTGGTGCCGAGGGATGAGTACCAGGGGGCGGTTTGTGCAGGAGCCATGGCAGCCCAGCCATGAGGCTCAGCAAAGCCCCCTGCTGGACGAGGCACCACTGTGAGGCGCTGAGCGTGTGTGCGGTGGGCACTGGCCAAGCCAGCAGAGGGGGGAAGAGAGGAAGGGGAGACAGAATGGTCAGAGCAGGGGCAGGTGGCGAGAGGGAGCACGATGCATTCGAGAACCTGCCGCTGGAGCCCAGCCTTCCTTCCATTCAGGGTGCAGGTGTGAGCCGTGAGCGGGAAGATGTGAGTTCAGCCAGGACGTGTCATTCTGTTGAGGGGTTTGGATTTCATTCCGAAAACGGTGGGGAGCCTCTGGCAGATTTTAGGCAGCAGAGAGCCATGAATTCCCTCACAAACAAAGCACCCTGCGGTCCCTGAGCACCCGAGTCTTATTTTCATGGTGTGTTAAATTGATGGCGATGAGTAACGGGGCAGAGGACCATCTGTGTAGGATGTGAGTGCAGACATAAGTGTGCGTTCATGGAAATGAGTTAACGTTCCCAGGTGAGCCGCAGCCTGCTCCCACAGAAAAAGCCCCGTTTGTCTGACGCCAGGCACTTCAGAGAATAGGCCTTATCAAAGCAAAACATTTGGTTATAAATATTTATAAATATGTGTTGGATTGAATTGCGCTTTGGTTCATTCACCATTTATGTCTATAAATATTTGAGAGGCTGCTTGGCATCGTGGAAGGACGCGGTCTTTGCAGGCGCGGACAGATGGGGGGCGTGCGTTTGCTTTCTCACTCGGCGGCAAGACCAGCTTGATGACCCTGGCCTTGTCACTTCACCTCTCAGAGCCATGTTTTCCACGGCAATAATGGCTCCCATCTTCCACAAATGGGAATTAGGATAATGTCTGTAAAGAGACCAGCATGTGCTGATGACACATTGGGCCCCAGTAAAAGCAGCTTTGTTATATTGCTCATTCGTGTCTGTGGTTTTTATAACCTGAACGCTTAGCTGGCAGGATGTTAGCGGTCATCTGGTTCGGCTTCAGCGATTCCTGAGAGTTCCAGGGCCTTTTTGCCTTCAGATGCCCCTCCCAACATTATCAGCAGCCCTCTGTTTAAACATGACATTTAAGCGAATTTGTCATAATACAAAAGAATATTCATAATGTGTTATACATGATGTATATGTTAATGTCAGAGCATAATAATAAAATGAATATCCATGAGTTCACCAGCTGATTTAAGCGAAAGAGCATTACAGTGCTGTTGGAAGGTCCCTTGCCCTTCCTGTCCAGTCCATGACCACCCCAGCCTCCCAGGAACACAGGGAACCACACACTGGTTTTGGGGGTTGTAATTTTATTGATTTTCTTTGTAGTATTACTACATGTATGTGTATATGTAAGCGTTTTTTTAAGTTTTACCTACTCTTTAACTTTTAATAAAAGGAACCAAATGATGTACATTCTTCTACAATGTTTTTTTTTTTTTTAACTTAGCATTATGTTTCTGAAATTCACCCATGATAACATGGGTGGCTGTGGCTCACGCATTTTCACCACTGTACAAATTCCCACGATGGACGTATGGGGTGTGTTTGACTTGTTTCCAGGTTTTTGGGTTGCACACAGTGCTGCCGAGAACATCCGCACGCGTGCTTCCTGGTACACATTTGGGAGAGTTTCTTGGGTGAATTCCTGGGAGCAGGGTTGCTAGGACGCGGGCCTGAGCATTGTCAGCTTTACTGGCTCTTGGCAAATTGTTTTACAAAATGGTTGTAAAGTTTGTCCACTTTCCCCCGTGTCACGCTCAGGGCTCTCAGGAGAGTCTCCGTCACTGTGACTGTTTTGACTACGCACTAAGTGAGGGGCTGAAGCAAACCTTTGCATGGTTGTGGGCCATAGAATTGTCTCTGTGCTGTCTCCCCAGGTGTGATTCTCAGAGGGACAGAGAATGAGCCAACAAATACTTTACAGGTGAGATCTGATTGTAGTGGTTTTTGAATGGACAGTGGGTCAACGAACAAGTGATTGATGCTTCTCTGTGCTTCATTTGGGCCAGTCTGGGAGGTCCGTAGCCGTCTGACCGAATGGCTGAGCAGCCTGGGCTGAATGCCCTGTTCTCATCCTCCCAAATTCCGGCCTGTCCAGTCTGACGGAGGTCTGCAGGAGGAGAGGAGGCCAAAGTTTTCTCCCTCCCTTCCTTCGCGGAGAGGACAGGGCTGCGTTTGAGCGCTGGCTTAGCTTGCCTCGGGTAGATTTGTCGGCGATGTTTCTCTTTTATGTGCTGCAGAAGGAAGATGAGACATGACTGATCTGGCGCAAAAGCTGTGGGGACCGCACATGCCAGATCCGCCCCTCAGCCCTCCTCTGTGCTGGGGCTCCTCGCATGCCACTCAGGAAGCGGGAGGCAGCACATAGCCAACGCTGACTTTGAAATGTTAATTTCTAGACTCCAACCTTTCACGCCTTCCTCTCTGTGTGTGACAGGCTAGCAGTGCAAGGAGGGAAGACGGCACAGTTCAGAGAAGAGATGCCGAGAGCGGCAGGGGCCCACAGCTTCTCCCTGGAAAGGGTCTCTGCCAGGATATTTCCAGAACTTTCTTCTGATCTGGGCTCTGAGTGGGAAGGCAGTTCTCCTCCCCCAGCATCTCAGAGGCAGTCCTTCTGTTCTGCGTTTTTCCTTTAATACCTCTTGAGAAAGTAGCCATGGTTCCAGATAAACTCAGGGTACCCACTGTCCATTATTGATAGTCATCCAGTGTTATTATTACTAAAAGTGACAGAACCCATTACATTTATTGAGACTTACCATGGGCCAGGTACTGTGCTAAGTTCTTTAGAAACATCCTCTCGTTTAGTCCTTAGAGTGACTCTGTGAAGTTGTTATTAAAAAAAATTTTTTTTAACATTTATTCATTTTTGAGAGCAAGAGAGACAGAATGTGAGTGGGGTTAGGGGGGCAGAGGGAGAGGGAGACACAGAATCCGAAGCAGGCTCCAGGCTCTAAGCTGTCAGCACAGAGCCTGACACGGGGCTCAAACCCGCAAACTGCGTGATCATGATCTGAGCCGAAGTCAGACACAACCGACTGAGCCACCCAGGCGCCCTCAGGTTGTCATTTTTAACTCAGGTTTAAAGATGAGGAAACTGAGGCTCAGGGAAGTAAAGGAACCTGTTCATGTCACGGCACCCTGACCCTGGACCCACACTGGAAATAGGACCGCTGGGTCCCGAATGTGGCTCTTAGTTGTCACCTGTATCCCTCACTCCATTTCTGACCGTTTCTGTTGGCCCTGTGGAGCGTTGTTCCACGTTGCTACCTGGGAAGTGGAATTGGCTGTGTGCTGGGGACACGGATGGGGGTGACACCCAGCCTGCGCCCCCAAGGAGCTCTCCATTTCATGGAGGAAAAGGAACAAGTTAGAGATGCAAAAACTCACATTTATTGCACGAGCCAGGCACTGATCAGTCATCTCTCGCTTTCCTTCTGCGGCGCATTAAAAGGAAACATCAGTGAAATCCACGAACGATTTCATTGATTCCTCGGTGTCATTCTCCCCCATTTTACAGATGATGACGGTGAGGTACAAGGAGGCCAAGTGACTTAGTTAAAAATGACAAAAGTGGCAGAGCAGTGTAACCCGGGTAGCAGAGGAGAGGGAGCCTACCCTCCTATTCCTGTTTCCTCTGCTTCTGCTTCTTACCTTCCAGAAGTGCTTCATGCAGGGACCTACCAGGTGCTGATGTAGCCCCAGGGGAGGGCACAGCCCCTGTTTGTGGAGAGGGCTTAGGTGGAGAGAGGAGGAGGAGGATGGCAGGCACAGAGGATTTCCCAAAGGAGTCATCTCGTGGGCAGATGGGGGGAGGAGGGCAGTGCCTGAGGCAGGAAAGAGCGAGGCCCAACTATGCCCCGTTTAGGGTTCCTGGTTTCCCCCAGACGAACGTCTCACCCTTTGATTTCTCTTCAAGCAGCGGCTTCTGGCTCTGCCCTCCTGTTAGCAAGTCTGCACTTCTTCCCTGTGGGTGAAATGGGGGTGGGGTGCTCGAGGCCCCCTCTGCAGTGGTTTGGGGCCTCCCCGCCCCAGCACGGCTCCTGCTTTATCCTGAGCGCAGGCCCTACCAGTGAGCTCCCCATCCTCCAACAGCTCATGCCGCTCTTAGCTGGGATGGCAGCACGTGGGATGGGCCGGGGGCTTCCAGACTTCGAGGGGGGGCTGCCAGCAGGGTGGGGGTGCCAGCTCTCCCAGCCAGACCTTGGAGGAGGTTGCTTGTGTGCTTCCTTGCTCTTCCCTCTGTTTTCTTTAGGATTTCCTGCAGTCCTGATTATTCCTCTTCAGGCAGCGAAGAGCTCTGTCTTAGAGAACGGGAACTGGCCCACGACCAAATGGGCTTGAACGTCAAGGGCAATGAGCAGAACTTTGGGGGCTTGTGTGGTATAGTTAGGTGTGAGGTACCCAGAGCCAAGGGACACCCAGGGAACAGAGGTGGCGTCCTTGGCAGGCTGCCCTGCCTGCCCTGGGGAAAGATTGCCGTGTCATTTTAACAACGGAGGCTGAGTCTTCACAAACCAAGAACGGAGTTAAAATAATGCCACTGCTCCACATCTCACAGCACGTTGCTATTGTTGCGACGCATTGCCAGGGGCATTCCGTCCTCCCTCACGTAGGTGGCTGAGCTGGTAGTGCTGTAGGCGCATCTCCGGAGCAGTGGGGGTACTTTCTCCCCGAAGTAACACGTTTTGTCTTTTGTTTCTGACACCTTCCCCATGGTGTTGTACCGCCTTGTGACTTTTCTGGCTTTGGCCCGTATCCTTGGCAATCACCCTGGAGGACTCCGAGGGCTCCCTCTTGGATTACGACTGACGGCTGAGAGTCACTGCCATTCAGAAAGCTTAGATGACTGCCCACTCTGTACCTGGAGGACTGTGTGCACACGCGTTTGCCAGCTGCTCTCTTGCAGGTTTCGGCAGTCCCTGAGAGATCCTTCTGGAGCCTAGTCCAGCAGATAGGGCATCTGTCTCCCAGGAGACATTATGCCCAGTAGTCCCTCACGAAGATGCTTCCCTGGAAGCCCTCCTCTGGTTCAGTAATCAAAATGTGAGCTCCCCTGGGTCCACAGCCCTCTGAGGATGCTCTCCAGAGCTCTGGCCTGTTTGCCCAGAGGCGGAAGGGCACAGCGTGAACATCATAGCCTTGGAGGTGACCCTTGGTTGTGGTTTTGCCTCTAGTGAATCGGCTGACCTGGGACAGTTAAAAAACCTCTTTAGCCTTAGTTTCCTTGTCTACGAATAAAACAGGCAGGGGGGGGAAGCCTCACAGAGTTATTGTGAAGATTAAATTCAATAACATTTGCACTGTGTCCAGCAATAAACACTCAATACCCATTAACAGTCTTCCCTCTGGAATCAGGCAGACCTGAGTTTAAATCAGATGAGGCCTGATCAAGGGCTCAAATGATGATACCAGGGTGTTTCATTCATCAAGTGATGATTCATTCATCTATCCATCCATCCAGTCGCTTTGTCTCTGTCCCTCCCTCCTCTAATCTCTACCACGCTGGCTCTCTTCTCAGCTCTTTCTCCATTCATGCTCTAAGGTGGCTACAGAAGCTCCAGTGTTTAGCTCCAAGTCTACAGGAAAGAATGTTAGCCTCTGTCCCCAAAGTCTCACACCATCATATTGGCTTTGATGAGTTCTGTGGCCATCTTGAACCAGCCACCATGGCCAGGTGATGGGGCCTGGAGTTGGGAGTGGAGTCATATCTACTTGACCATGAGAACAGAGCTGGGGAGGGATAGATCCCTAAAGAAAACAATTGGGGTTATCACTGGGAAGTAGAGTGAGCATATGCTGCAGATAAAAACAGACAAAACCCACTGGATGTCCATTATAGGTGCCATTTATGGGACCGGAGATCCAACTGATTGTCCTTTGGCAGAGGTCTTTTGATCAGATTCTGGGTATCAGTTCCTTCTCTGGCTGGTTGCTTTGTCTGTTGGGTTCTTGGCCCTGGGCGGGGGCTAACCTGGTGAAATAGCTTGAGAGAGAGAAGCCAGAGCCTCCCCAAGAGGCCCGGGTAACAACGGTTCATGAGTCCCGGCCCCATTTTCACCTTGAGTTCCTTAATTCAGACCCTCTGGAGGCTGCTCTGTGGTCCTGTGATTTATCCGCATCTGGTTAAGCAGTCGTCTAGAAGATTCTGACCCCTGTTTGATCTGGCATCTCTTCTGCCTGCTTCAGAAAACCATGTGGGAGTTCAGAGCTCTTTAACATGTCTTCCATAAAGACGGGTGGTGAGTTATGTTTCCCACCCTCGTTACACCATGGTCATTGGAGGCTTCTGTGATGTAGCTGAAGTGCTCCCCGCCACTGACTTTGCAAGGATGGCCTCAGTTCCTTCTCATCAGGCTCTTGCCTCATGGCTGCTTCAGGGCTCGTTGTGTGAGGGATGTCCTTTCTCTAGACGCAAGAGCTTGAATGTGGCCACACAGCTATGCTAGGCTTGTGGGTGCATGGCATGCATGTGTGCACATGTGTGGTGTTGAGCAGGGGTTTTGAACCTCCCCTCCTCTTTATCATGGCTGGTTTTTTTGGTGAAATGCCTGTATCTATGCTCACAGAGGGGCCAAAGCCTTTGCGCTTAACTGGTGATCAGAACGGTTCTGATCTGATCTGAGCAGTTGTTAGATTTATTTTTGTCTGTTGAGTTTTTATATTTGAAGGGAGAGGAATACCCCCTCCAGCCTTTTTTATTTATAATTAACCGGCCCCTTGGGAGGGCCTGAGAGAGTAGGCTGCCCCCTTCACTGCTTGGCTGACTCTCAGCCAGGTCTTTGCCGAGTGGGTGGGGGTAAACAGAGGCTGTGCATTTATTGCACTATTCAGCTGATAGTCATAATGGTTTATTCAGTGTTTGGCTAAGCCCTGTGGAGGAGCTTGGTGGGCAGCTTCCTCGTGGGTGGTGGCAGGGGCTGGAGGTGGGCTTCAGTGGGGGGATGAAACCAGCACCAAGGATAAGAAGGTCCATTAGTGGCACGGCTTGGCTAATGGTGGAGACGTGTCTTCTATCAGCTGATGCACGAGGGAAGCCTTCATGGAGGAGGTGGCCTTTGAGATGGATGTGACCTTGGATACCCAGAAGGTACCTCCTCCCAGGAGGAAAGGAATTGTACAGGGGAAAGCAAAGAAGAGGGGAGGTGTGCAGGTCTAGGGAGAGCAAATCTGTAGCTGGGCATGTTCTGGGCCAGTGGCTGGAAGTGTGGATTGGGCCTTCTTATAGAGGGGCTTGAATCCCAGATGGAAGGACTTGGGACACCTCAGTAGGTAGAGAGGTGTTACTGAAGGGCTTTGAGGGGTGTGTGTATTTGCATATTGGGGTGAGTACATGGAAATTTAGGGGGTAAAGTACAACAAGAGCTAGTATTAATTGAACACTTACTCTGTGCCAGGCCCTGTTCTTGGTGACTTAAGTGTATCAGCTTATGAATCAAGTTGCTCGTCTGTTCAGAACCCTCTGATGGCTTCCTGCTTCCGTCTGATATCCCAAATCCTTAACCTCCCACCCCTCACCCTCTTTCTTAATCCAGCCTTCCTGACAATCCTGGCTTTTCCTGGAACACTATGCATACTCTTGCCTCAGGACATTTGCATTGGCTGTTCCCTCTGCCTAGAACACTCTTTCTTATAGATACTCACGTCTTGCTCTCTCCCTTCTTTCAGCAGCAGGGAATGGTCTGAGCTATCCACATAACCCACACCATGCACACTCTCTTGTTGGTTCATTGTGACTGGATGATAAACACTTAGGGGCTGAGTGAGGGTTTTTTTCGGCTTTGTTTTTAACAGTGTCTTTGTTAAAAGGAACTTCGTTCCCAGCGGGTTCATTAATCCAGGGTGTTGCACTCTGAAGAAACCGCTGTCAAACTTGGTTTGGAATTTCCACTGTGTTCTGTTCAGTTGCACTAAAATGAACACTTAGAGGAGAAAAAAAAGAAGAGTATGGCTGTTGTAAAAATTGAGCAGTTTGCCGGGAGAACCGGAAGCGTGTTAAAATCATTACCGAGGGGCCTGGGAAGTGGGTACTAAGGTGGCCGGTGGTGCCTCCGTTCTTGGCTACGTGATGAGAGTTCCTTGCCAGCCGTGTTGGTGAAAGAGCGCCCGGCTTGCCGCAGGTTGTGGCACCAGCTCCAGCACAGCTCTGTCTGTGCCACTGCTGGGAGAGAGGAAGTGGGAGACGCCCGTTTGCATCTTGGGGGAGGCTGTGCCCTACCTTAGAGCAACAGGAATGGGGAGACGAAAGGGTGTCGCTCTCCGTCTTCTCTCAGCTCCCGTAGTGCCACGGTCCCTCTCCTGAGCTCCGGCGGCGTGTGCCACGCTTGCACCAGCCCCTGCTGGGCATTTGTTGTTGAGAGCACGCTCGCTGCTCGTGGTTTTCCCACACACTAAACCCAAACTGCTGTCCTAGGACTTGTACCCATGGCTCGCTGGCCCACGTCTGCCCCCTTAGGATATTTGGAGAAGCAGTCAGTCTCTCCACCCCCACATCACAATCAGAGCTGTTACTACTTGGGCACCCATCAGGGACCAGGCCAGGGCCGGCTTTTTACATCTAGGATCTTCTTGTATCCGCATGTCACGATGGAGATGTGGAAACAAGTCCTGGAGACCTGAGCTGACATGCAGCTGTCCCAGCGCTGGGGAACAAAGAGTGGGGATGCAGAGCCGGTTTGGGAGCCCGGGACCTGTGTTCCCCAGACACTGTGTAAAGGAAGTTTCCTAACTTGGCGGCCGGCTGCATCATGACAACAAGGGGGAGCACGCTATGTTTGCCGTCCTCAGAAACTCAGAAGCTTTCCACCTGAGCTCTTACCGAGCTGAGCCTCTCCCATCCGTCCGAGAGCAGAGGGACAGTGGCACCACGTCACACGTGTTCTGTGATGGTCTCTGATGCTGTGCGGGATGCTGGCCTGTCTTCAGGGCCATCACCTTGGAATGTCCCCATACCGCCCTAAACCAGTGCCCCCCGAGCTTGAAGGTACATCCGAGTCACCTGGGGGTCTTGTGTCAATGCAGATCTGGATCCAGCAGGTAGGTCCAGGAGGGGCCTTTCCAACTAGGTCCCGGGTGATTGGACCCTCCTGGTCCGCGGACTACATTTTGAGAGGTAGCAGTTGAATCCCTGGTAAATCAACAGTTGAACCCAATAGGATGGAGAGCACCTTGAGGGCGGGATGACGGCTGTGTCAGGTACAGTTAGTGTTTTCCGAGACCCTTGACGTTCCCGAATTTAATGATAGTCCAGGCCAGTTTCAATGGTTATGACACAGCGTGTGTTGAAGAGAGGTACTTAGTCTTATTGGCTGTGACTCAAGCATCCCAGATATGCAAAGTCGTATCCCACCCCCAAAGCCAGGACTGTGCCGTCTGGGACTGGGGCACTGCTCAGCTGCTCAAAGGCAGTCCAGCCACCAGTCCAGGCTGCTACCCAAGGCCAGGAAGCACTGGTGGTGTATCTCACATCACGCAGCTCTAAGAGGAGAGCAGATCTGGACCTTAACTCACTGACTGCAAAGCCCCTATGATACCATAATGCTTCTCAGAAGCATGGCAGGCAGGGGCATGGAAAGAGCACCAGCTAACCAGCTGGGTGACATTGGCGAAGTCTCTTGACCTCTCTGGGTTTTTTACGTTGGTTAGAAGAGAGAGCTGAACTAGGTCATGATTAAATTCCCTTCCAGGTCTTATTCCTTTGAATGTGCACTCTCTGCGGGGGGTTCATTGGCTCCTTTGGATGGCAAGAGAAGGTTCCAGAAGGGGAGACAGAAGTGCAGCCTTGTGCTTTCTGAGACCTATCCTGGGGCCGAGGGGAGGCAGTGTTTTGTGTTGTCCCAGGAGAGCTCCAACCAAACAGTGAGAGGATCTAAGCCTCCCTCCCTGTTATCTTCTCCAGGTGTTCCATCTATGTCCCAGCCGGGACCATCCCTGACCCCCTCCCATGTGACTCTGGTCTCCTTGCAGAGGCTTCCATGTGTCCCTTTGGTGTTTACCCTCCTCCCACAGCTCTGCATGGCCCTCGCAGCCCACCTGGGGATGCCGGTGACATTATGGCCCCTGCTGCCAGCAGGATGGGGTGCAGCTTCGATGGGCCACACAGAGGTCTCTTCCCTCGTTGTTTCTTGCTTCTGCAGGGTGGGCAGAGCATACTCATGGGGACCAACCCAGCCTATGTCTGCCCATCCCTGTACCACACAGAGCACCTGTTCTTCCCCCCACTCTAAAACAGTTTCTCCTCTGCGGCCTCTTCCCCCTCCCCCTCTGCAGCCTTCCCCGCTCCCTGGGGCTTCCAGACCATTTGTGCTCATGCTACTAAGTAAGGCTGAGGTGGTGGTGTGCCAAGGGGGTGGCCGTGGGAGCCTCCTTCTAAGTGGGGAGCAGTACTTTATCAATATTCTTTAGGACTACTTGTGCATGGAGTTAATGGAAATCAGACCAACTTTCATTATTATTATTATTATTATTATTATTAAAACAAGGATTTTATTATCATTTTAAGAATTTTATTCTTACTCTACAGATGATGCACTCTTTTGGCCACACTCAGGCCAGCTGATCCCTCTGCCCCTCCTCATACCCCACCAGGCTGCAGGCCCCCTCACCCATTCCCTGCCTCCCAGCTCTGTGACTTGTGAAGCGACGTATTCATGTCAAGCCTGTTTCTGAGTCTGAGTCTCTCTGTGCCACATTGATCCAAGAACCGGGTCGAAGAGTCCCCTGATGCTGGAAGGCTCTCGGTACAAGTCGTGTGACATAATGTCACTTACTGTCACTGGGGGAGATGCTTGGATTCAAATATTGTGTCTTGTAGGGTGATAGAAGTGAGAACATTTGTTCTCTGGCCACACTCTAAGTATATATTGTCAGAGGGATTTAAATACAGATAAGACATTTAATTATTAAATGGCTTTTCAACATGAAGCTCGAATGCAGCTTTCTAATTAGCTGTCAGCTCTGTCAGAGCCACACTTGGGGTGCCCTGGGCCGCTTCTCTCCTGATTTTCATGTATAAATTCCATTTCATGGCAACCAGCCGCTGCAGGGCCACTGCCTGGGGTCTACTGCTTCCCCTAGGCAAGAGGTTGCCAGGGTTTCCTTCTCCTTCCGGGATTGCCTTTCCCCCTCTGGGTCAGGGCAACTACACAAGGACCGTCAAACCAGATTTGCTTAAAAAGGAAAAGCGGAAGAAAATTCTGGAAGTGCCCCCTCCCCGAATGCCTAGCGCCTGTGTGTGTATGTGTGCTGACCAAGGGCCAGGGCCTGGCCAGGGGCACAGGTGGAAAGGGGATGAGCCAGCGGTAGCGGGGTGCAAACAGACAGACACCTGACCAGATGCGCCGCAGATCCAGTAACGTGTGTGACCTCTGCCCCTGGAGAGTGTCACCACCTTTGTGCCATTTTTGCTTCTGGAAACTCTAGGTGGCATTGGCCCCATCCTGCTGTTGTTGAACCTGCTGCTCTGGGAGGCCCGTGTGCGGCTGAGAGATCTGACGCCCTCCTGCCCCCTGCCCTCCTGGCCCTCCCTCCGGTGTCAGTCCTTCAGCAGCCCCACGTGAGCAGCCCCTGTTTTACTGCTCAGGAAAGATGGGACCCAAGGGGCTAGGTGTCTTGCCCAGGGCCACTCAGCTCCAGAGCTCGTGCTCATAGCCACGTTGATCTGCTGCCCTAGACAGTTTCACATATGGGGGAAGCCAGGTCCTCCAGGTCGGGAGCCCCATTGGTAGTGCTGGAAGGATTAGTGTGGCTTCCCAAGTGGGCCCACGCCCTCCCCGGCCCTCCCAACCCCAGCCACCCTTTCAGGGTGCCAGGCATCACCTTCTTGGACATCGCTCTGGTCTATTCACTCTTGTCTTCGAAAATACAGAGGTCCTCATTGCGCTGGCTCGGGTCCACCTTCCTCTTGCTGGCTCTCAAGGGCCCCCTGGCACCAGGCCCCTTCCAGGCTTGCGTCTCCTGATATGCTCCGGCAGACTGGCTTTCAGCTCTGTCCCAGCACTAGGAATATGGTTCACCGTCTGCCCTTCCCAATCCTTGCTTTCTCCTGGGACACTCACCTCACTTCCAGATACCCTCCCAGGCCTCTCCCACCCAGGGGCTTTCTTCCATATGACTTCCCTCCATAGTCCGTTCCTCTGTGTAGCCCTGTCTGTGGGTGCTGGGTGGCTGTTACATGCTTATCCTGTTCATTCAGGGTCCTGTCTCTCCCTGTCAGGGTCCTCTCTCTCTCTCTCTCTCTTTCTCTCTCTCTGTCTCTCTCTGCCAGCGTTCTGTCTCTCTCTCACTCAGGGTCCTGTCTCTTTCTCTCTCTCTCTCCTATCTCTCTCCCTGTCAGGGCTCCCGCTCTCTTTCTCTCTGTCTCTCTCTCTCTGGGTGCTTTGTCACACAGAGTCTTGTCTCAGTCAGGGTCTGAGGAGGTAGAATTGGTGTCACAGTTAATACTTAGGTTCTGGAGTAGGAATACCCGAGTTGGAAACCCAGCCTGTGCTTCCGAGCAGTGTGGCTTCCTCGGAGCGACCACCTCCCTAAGCCTCATTCTCCAGCTCTGAACCGGGGATAGGAATAGCACTGAATGGCAGGGCTTTCGTGGGGATGAAATGTGGTACTGTATAGTGCACAGTGAGAGTTCCAGAACTCTCAGCTCTCAGGATCACCGCTGTTTTTTCGGTGAGCTCCATGAGGACCTGGCCTGTGCCTGCATGCCATTTGTACCCCTTACACAACCCAGCCACTGTGTTTTATGTGGAAGGCACTCTAGGAACATAGTTATTTGTTCCAGCTGTGATAGTCCAAGGCGATTGCTTTTGCCAGACATTTGCTAGCTGGCAATGTGATCAGAATGTTGCAGATTGAACTATAAACTGGGCTTCCTGATTTGCTTGAAAGGGTGATGTCAGAACGGTAATTTAACAGAATTATTATGCTGGTGATTATAGATATGCGTGTGGTAGTGGAGGGCAGTTTTGAACAAGCCAGACACAGCGTGGCACCTGTCTTCACCGGGGGTGGCAGAGAAGGACGAGGCCCACGGCTGCCCACGGACAGTGTATGGCTGGGGAAGGCCTGCCTCGAATGCTGGAGACAATGAGGAATTTAATGTTCTCCTGAGGTGCAGTGGATTACAGACCAGACCATATAGCCAAGTGCTGTAAAACAGTGATCTTTATAATCTGAATGATCAGATGGGGTAAATCAGGGAAGACTTCCTGGAGGGACTCCTTGAGATGGACAGGTTTTGTTGTTGTTTGTATGTATGTATGTATGTATGTATGTATTTATTTATTTACTTATTTATTTATGTTTATTTATTTTTGAAAGAGAGAGAAGAAACAGAGTGCAAGTGGGGAAGGGGCAGAGAGAGAGACAGAGAGACACACACACACACACACACACACACACAGAATCCAAAGCAGGCTCCAGGCTCTGAGCTGTCAGCACAGAGCTCAATGTGGGGCTTGAACCCGTGAACCGTGAGATCATGACCTGAGCTGAAGTTGGACGCTCAATGGACTGAGCCACCCAGGAGCCCCTGTTTGTTTTTAAGACAACCACTATCATACATCTTAGGCCGTTTGCTTTTGTATTAGTATCTTTATATTTTGCCCTCCATGGTGTCAGTTCCCCATGGCCAGCTGTGGTCCAGAAGCAGATGACCCTCCTGAGGTGTGGCCAGAAGGTCACCAGTGGCCTAATGCTACGTCACAATGCCTGCACGGTTCACCTGACCCCATCTCATTGCATAGGCATTTCGTCATCTCCCATCATAAATGGTGTCTGTCCTTCCTGTGCTTTGAACAGCTCGTCTCTCCTTCCAACAGAAGAATCGCTCAGATCCTAATTCTCACCTCTAACCCCCCCACCCCCCGCAATGAACTGACATCATTTTAGTGCATTGAGTTGGAAATGCTTTCTCTGTAAAAATTATTGCCTCTCTGACCCAGGAGTAAATTATTTAGTGGTGAGTCAGACGCATTGCTGTGAACCCTGCCCTTGCTGAGCAGACATAAAACACAGCCATGAATTTCTTCAGAGACCATGAAGCGTGGAGGCGCTCCTTGCTCTCATGTCTCTTCTTTCTGAGGCTCAACAGTTCAGCAGCTTAAAGGATCAGATGTGGTTGTAGCAACTGATGTCTGAGGTGTAGGATGAGGGAGGCCCCCGAGGGAGAGGGCGGCCGTGAGGGTGTGGCGCTGGCCAAGCCTGACTACAGGCACCTGCCTCTTCCCATTTCATGGCCCAGTAACCCGATGGGCGGGGACGATTACCCCCTTCTAGAGAGAAAACAGAGCTTCGGATATTCCAGAAGTCAAGAGAGGAGCCAGAAAGCCGTAGGTTCAGCCGAGCGATGGTTGGGCAGTGAACATTTGTCTGATGTCTAAATGGGGAAAAAGCTGCCCAGGAGGGGCTCGCTGGTGGCTCTGATTACACCGCTAAATGGGATTTAATTTTTCTGCCTCTATGAGTCTTTTCACATCTATGCTTTTCCAAATCGCACCACGTGTCCTGATTGTTGAGAGAGACAATGTGGTCACTAGAACAAGAACCCGCCGGCCGCCCGGGCCTGGGCTGATGGGGGGCAGGTGGGCTGTGCCAGGTAAGGCGGTGGGGCGGCTCCGGGAGAGGCAGGAGCGTGAGCTGCTGACATTTCATCCCTGGCCCCTCCCGCTCTGCGAAGCCTTTTTAGCTTGGCTGCTGGAAGCTTCGAGCTGATAATGATGAGGGAGTGTAAATGTCAGCGGGATCCCAGCTTCAATCAGAGCTGTTAAAATAAGCCTGGCAAGCCTCTGCCAGAGGTGAGCTCAGAGAGTGGAGGTGGGGGGGGCCTGCGGAGTTGGGGGGGGACCCTGTCAGACAAGGGTGCTGGTGTGGGAGCTGGGAGAAGAGGACAGGATGACACCAAGAAGGCTAGTTTCTTGGCCCAGTGGTAGGTGGGGGTGGGAAGCAGAGACGGATGTGGAGGAAATATTTGTTTTCTTTTCTCAGCTGTTCTGTGATTTAAAAAAAAAAAAGTGACATCTCAAATTTGGTTTGGAAAGGGAAAAGAAGAAGGCAGCTGGCTGAGGTCCCTGGGCTCTGCCTACAGCTGGCTGTTTGGTCTGCTGGGCTGAAATTGTAGAGGCAGGAGAGAGGCCAGCTGCCAGGCTCGCTCAGTGAGGCTTGCTTTCTCTGCTTGGCTGCTGAGAATGAGGCCCAGGGCCAATCTAGTCAGAAGTGCAGACTTTCAGGCCCTCCCCCGGGGTGTGAACGAGACCCCAGAGGACTTCTGTGCACCCTGCAGCTTGAGAAGCACTGCCTTAGACACAGTTGGGGCCCTCATTTTGTAGGTGGGGACACTGAGACCCAGAGGGTCAGGGGGTCTTGCCCAGGGTCACACAGTACAAGAAAGAAAGCCTCTGAATCAGGGTCCAGAGCATTTTTCCCCATCAGCTTCATGCAACCTTCACGTCCATTACGGTGCCTGGCACAAATGGAAGCTCAACAAGTGTGGTTGTCATTTCTCTTCCTGCCACAGTGGGATGGCTTGTCTCTGCCCCGGGGAACAGTTTCGGGAACCGTTTGGCATGGATAGGTGAACTCCAGCTCTTCTCGTTAGCAATCTCTCTGGCACTTGATTCCGCCCCACCCCTTCCTTCATCTGAGACATGCTCACTTCTCTCTTGCCACAGAGTCAGTATGGGAAGGTGCGAAGGGCAGCAGGGATGCGCAGGGCCTGGAGAGCCCCCAGCAGAGGGACCTTCCCTAGAAAATGTGGTTGGTCTGCAAGAATAGCATTAAGGTGTGGTGAGGTCAGCAGCTGGGCCCTGGCTGGAAAGCATCGATGCAGTTTACTTTGTTTTTTGTGGGTTTTGTTTTGGTTTAGTTTGGTTTTTAGTTTGGGGGGCTTTTTTGGTAGTTGGGGTAGGGGCAGAGAATTAAGGTTGCAATAATTTATTTATTGAGATCTATCATTGCTTTTATTTATTTAAAAAATTTTTTTTACTGTTTTATTTTTTTTGAGAGAGACAGAGCATGAGCAGGGGAGGGGCAGAGAGACAGGGAGACACAGAATCCGGAGCAGGCTCCGAGCTGTCAGCACTGAGCCCGATGTGGGGCTCAAAGTAGTGAACCACGAGATCACGACCTGAGCTGAAGTCAGATGCTCAACTGACTGAGCCACCCAGGCGCCCCTGCTTTTTGTATCTAAAATAATTCCATAAATTGTAAAAGTGCTTCCTTCCCTCCAAGGGAAAAAATAGACCAATAAAATTATGTAAAGAAGCTTGAATTAATTATGATAAAGTTCAGAGGCACCCCTGTCTCCTTTTATTTGGTCATTGATTGTTGCAGTCCACAGATTCTTACTAGGCTGGGATTTCTACTTAGGTGCCGTGCTTGGTCTTTATCAAACTCATGGACAGGAGCTACAGTCACTTCTCATCTTAGTGTAGCTGTGACCTGCTTCACATAGCTGCATTTTCCTTATGAGTGACATTTAACCAGGTGCTCGAATCTGACATTGCATTTTTTTTTTTTTAGGGTGGAAATATCTCCTGCCTTTTTAACCAGGGTCCACATGGCCTTGTGTAATCATCACTTAATAATGCTAAGACATCCTTAGGGGCATAGCATTCAGCCACTTTTTGGAGCTATGAAGTTGATGCAGGTGTGGTGGGACCAGACAGATCTGCAAAGTCACTCTTCATGGTTGTGCAGGCTGTGCACTGTCCAAGGGCGCCATTTCTAAGGGACGCCATTCATATCACAGATGTAGATTTGTATATTTATTATGACAGTTTCCAAGTAAATGAAAGTGTTTTGAAGAAGGGGCACCTTTCTCCAGTTCCCACAAAGGTCCCCTATGGCCTGGCAGTGGTCCTGGGGGTTCTGGTTCCAGAACTAGCCCTGGAACTTGCTGCCTACAATTTTCCCACAGATTAACATACTTTCGGAGCTTCTGAAAATCCTCGTCTTTGCAGTCATCAGCTTCTCTGGCATTCACTCTCATTTTCACGCCACAGTGTCCTCCCACCCTCTCTTGTTACCTGCCTTAAGAGAGTCTGGGGTGTGAAGGAAGCCTATCCCCCCTGCCGCCCTGCTTACCTCAGGACTCTGCTTGTCTGCTGTGGTCAAGCCTGCAGATCCTCTGTCCAATGTTTCTGGAGATATAGTCCTGGGCTCTGCACGGCTCTGCTGGTCTTCTCCCCACAGGGGATTGATTTCTGTGCCAGTTGGGGGGATTGGGTTTGACTCTACAGAACAGAAAACTAAAAAAAAAAAAATGTAAATATTTATAAGGTGGCTTAGGGGGGCACCTGGGTGGCTCAGTCAGTTGGGCGTCTGACTTCAGCTCAGGTCATGATCTCGCGGTCCGAGAGTTTGAGCCCCACATCGGGCTCTGGGCTGACAGCTCAGAACCTGGAGCCTGTTTCGGATTCTGTGTCTCCCTCCCTCTCTCTCTGACCCTCCCCTGCTCATGCTCTGTCTCTCTCTGTCTCAAAAATAAATAAAACATTAAAAAAAATAAAAAATAAATAAAATAAAAGGTGGCTTAAACAAAGTATAGGAGTTTTCCTCTCACATCAAAAGACGGCAGCTCCAGAACCAGCTAGGAGTCAAGGTCCCAAGGTCCCTCTATCTTTTGCTCCAACATTCTTGGGCTTTGTCTTCTGTCCTTAAGGTCACCTCATGGCTTGAGATGGCTGATGGAGCTCCAGTTATTTCCGGTGGGCCCTAGGTAGGAAAAAGGGGGAAAGAGGGGAACAAAGGATACAGGGGAACCTCCAGCAACTAAGTCAGCCTGCTCTACAGATTTTCTAGAAGCTTTTTCATTTACAACTTCTGTTTACCTCTTCTTGGCCACGCCTACACACAAGGGAAGTGGAAAATGTACTCGTTTATCGGGGCACATGGCTGGCCAAATAAAATCACAGTTCCAGTAGAAGGCAAAGGGGAGAATGAATTTTGGCTAGGGACAACGGGCAGCCTCTGCCACATCCAGCCGCTTCTCCCCTTTTCCTTCCCATGACCTTCCCAGCGTCTCATAAATGCTGTCCCAGCAGAGCTTTGCAACGCAGGTCCTGTCTTCTGACTGCTACAGTGCCCTCTCCTCGCCTCGCCTCACCCCACCTTCTCTCTGCTGTGGTTCTCTCCTCTGCCACTCCTCCCATGCATCCGGGGAGGCAGTGTTGTGTGGTTAAGATTGGACTATGACAGACCTGGTCCAGGTTGTGGATTGGGCTCCTCAGCTATATGACCTTGGGCAGGACACTGAGCCTCTTTGAACCTCACTTTCTGCGTGTATGAAATGGAGCTCACAATAGTACATTGACCTAGGGGAGTTGCTGTGAGGAGTGAATGAGGGAATGAGGTCAGGGCATATTAGCACAGAGCCTGGCACACAGGACAGGCTGGATAAGTGTTAGTTGCTATTAATCTTATTCTTATTTTTGGGTCTTGCCCTTGGCATGGCTCTTATCAGTCAGTGACATGTCTCTTCCCTCCTGGACAATTCTCTTTCAGTCAGCATGTATTTATGGAGCATCTACGATGTACCAGGCTGTCCTCTAGGTCCTGGGGTAATTGGCCAGCAAAGCAGACAAGAATCCCTACCCCAGGGAGCTGACATCTCCTTTTTCTGGGTGAGACCCTCTGGCCCTTGGCTGCTTTTATGTCACTGGAAGTGGCATCCGTGTGGGTATATGTATCTCTAGGCCTGAGTCTCTCACATGCAGTTTATAGATCCTGAGCCTTTCAGGTACTTGACCAATGAAATGACCCACTTTTTAAAATATAACTTTTGGATTGCTTTGTTCTCATAGTCACAAATGGGCCCATCTGGGCAGGCTGACCTATGCAAGTGCTCAGGAGGTTAATGTGTTTTCCTTCTCAGGCAGCTCATTTGCTTCTAACAAGGGCCCTTCTGCAGACAAGGCAGGACATGTAATCTTTTTGGAGTTTTATCCCTTTGAGAATCTGATGCACTGTGCACATAAGGCAAAATTTGCACACAATTCCAGGAGATGCACAGACTTTGGGCAGCCCCTCTTTGGTCCTCTAGGGCCTCCACGGACTCTGGGTCAGAGCATCAGAGACCTGTTTGACACTCTAAGGAGTGGCTCTCTGCTGGAGATGCCTCACCTCTCCAGTGAGCAGGTGAGATTCTGTTGTATGGCAGGCATTCTTTTTTGGTCCTTGTGAGTGGCCTTGATTGAGCAAAGACCTGAGCTAAACATAAGAAGACGAGGCGGTAGTTAAAAGAGAAACAGCTTTTCAGCTGCAGTTGCCCTTTGTCCTTTACCAGCGTGCGATAGTGTGCAAGGCTTCAAGTTCCCCTTGGTCTCAGGGTCCGCTCCTGTAACATAGAGGAGTTTGGTCAGGCCATTCTGAGGCCCTGTGTCAACTCAGATGACATGTGAGACCTTCAGGGGCGGTTGCACTGTGAGCTCTGGCATTGGGCCGAGGGGCGTCCAAATCTTGCCCGTACACCTGCTGGCTCTGTGCACTTCAGCTAGTTCACTGGCTTCTTGTAGCCCCAGTGGCCTCATCTGCAGATGAAGATAAACTACTGCCAAAGTGTCACTGGAAAAAGTTAGATACGTGACTCTCACGCAAATAGAAAGTGGTTGCGGGACCAAAGGTTTATTTAAGCTGTTAATGAGAAAACCGCAGGATGGTAAAGTTGTCTCAAGGAGGGTTTGAGGCCCTTATAAGCAATGAAAGAGAACGTTGAAGTAAAATTACAAAGTCAGATATGATGCTGGCTAATGTCCTGCAGGGCAGTAACTCACCTTTGTGATCTTTGCTGCCGGGCAGTCATAATTTACCACTCTACCACACAAAAATCTCCAAGTTCACTCGTAACTTCACAGAGGATAGGCCCTAATCAGTAATGAGATGAACAAAGGTTAAGTTCCCTGGGGGTCCTGGCGGGCTTCATGGAAAGACATCAGGAGAAGCTCATTTCCAGGAAGAGGGTGGTAGAAATGATGCAGGGAATGTGTCTGAACAGGCCCACCCTGATTGGTTTTCTGATGCAGCTGCGAAGTTAATGTTAAGTGAAATGAAAAAAAAAAAAAAAAAAGAAAAGAAAAGAAATCCGTGCTTTGAATCTGTAGCATTTGCCTTCTGCAAGAGACAGATTCTGAGGTCTGAGGATAGGTTATAGAATCTCATCAAACCAGAGTGCGCTTTGGGTAGGACCAAAATTTGGTCGGGTAAGTAGGTATCTTCTCAGACTTAGGTAAATGATCTCAAATGCAACATAAAGGGTTTTTTGCCCCTTGCACCACCTCTGACATTGAATGGCCCTCCTCCCATCCCAGTGGGTTGTTTCCATCTGTGACGTGGACAGATGTGCTGAGATTAGAGCAGGGAAGAGCTCTGTGTGCAGACCCAGGGCCCCCAGGGTTTTCTCCCCTCTCCCAGCACCAGCAGACGGCCAGCCTCAGTGGGTAGGGGCAAGAACTTTGAAGCCAGCCAGACCCGGACACCAGGACCGGCTGGATGACTCTGGGTTCTCAATGGAACCTGTTCTGTAGGTGGTGACAGTGAAAGTGCAAGCCATGGGAGACGTAAGCACTCCGTGAATGCTAGCTACTGTGGGTCCTGTACTCCTTTCGTCCTGCAGCAGCTACCAGAGCTCAGCTCCCTTATCGTAAAAATCCTACCTCTCTGGTTATTAAGAGGCTCAACACTTGGTTTCACTACCCCCTGCCTTCCCCACATTCATAATACAGTCCCCTCCCAGCAGCCAGCTCTCCTGGAAAATGTCAGTCAGATCCTGCGTCTCTCCTACTTAACCCCCTCTAACTCACGTAGAGTCCACCTTACATCCTGGCCATGCCCATGAAGTCCTTGTCGCTGGCTCCCTGCCTCCATTCCTGGCTGTGTCTCCTCCCTTCCTCATGGCACACTGGCCATGTGGGCCTCCTTTCTGTCCCCTGATACTACATTCCTGCCTTATTGTCTCTTGCCTGCCTTATTGCTTCCTCTGCCTGGAATGCACTTCCCCAGGACTCCGTATGGCTCCCTCCTTCTCACCATTTGGCTTCCCCTCGGACAAACTGGGCAGCCCTCCCTGACCACCCTGGCCACTGAAGCCTCCTCCTTCCCAGTCACTCTTTAGCATGGCGCCCTGTTCTAGTTCCTACATGGCACTCATCCGTCTTGGAAATCAGCTTGAAGATTTTGGGTTGTGCTATTTAGTGTCTCTCTCTCTCCAACTCGAATGGAAGGCCAAACCCATGGCAGCATGCACCTCTTTGTCCTGGTCACTGTTCTGACAGAGCCCCCAGCCCAGGGCCCACCACTTATAAGGGATGAATGACCAACAGTAGCAAGGATGATGATAACTAACACACAAGGCATTTATCATGTGCCGGCAGGAACTGATATGAACACTTTATGCATATTCACTCATTAAATCCTCACGACAGCCTATGAGCTAGATATAATTATTATTTGTTATTCCCGGCCTATGGAGGAAGACATGAGGCACAGAGAGGTTAGGCAACAAGCTTAGAGTCACCCAGCTAGTAAGAGGCAGAGCCGGGATTCAGGCCCAGACAGTCTGGCTCCAGAGTCTATATTCTTAACTTACATGTAAAGTATTTGTTGGGTTTGTGGTGTGCAAGAGAGAAAATGAACCATGCACCCCACACACCATCATTCCCCAGTGTCCCCCACCCCTCCATGATGACAGCCTGTCCCTACTGGCTCTGTCCCCTAGCTTACTGCTAGCCTTCAGGGTCCTTCTCATGCAAAAGCCTTCCCTCTCCAGGCACGAATGGGGACAGGACCCCCCCAACACCATACACACATGGGGATTTGATTCTGGTGGGAAGAGGCCCCAGTAGCTGGAACTCCATTCCCACCTCTGCCCAGTGATTAGTCACACAGGATGTGTCCCCAAGGGCAGGTCACCTGCAGACTTCACACTCATCATCAGAGCCTGACACCTCCAGCCACAGGCAAATTATCCCGCAGCGGCCCAGCCTGCAAAAGAGACAGGCCAGGGGATGTTAGAGCCCAGCTCCCAGAGCAGAAAGCCCCCCACAGGCTCACATGCTGCTTCTTTTCATTTGCACCTCAGCTAGCTGTCAACGGTGACACTGACTCGCCCCTGGCTGTTCTGAAAAGCCAGGTGCCTCCAGTCCTGCCTCAGAGCCTCATCTTCAATAGGGGATCTTAGCCCCTCTGTCTCTTTTTGTCTGCCTCTCTTTGTCTTTTCCTCTCATTTAGCTTCTCTTTACTGGTCTCGTGTTTCCATCTCTCTTTCTGTCTCTGGGTTCCTTGCTTTCCCCCAGGTGGCTTTCCCACGTACCCTGAGTCTGGGGGTTGGGGACTGCTCCCTTGGGGTCCCAGCCCATGGCTTCCCTGCTGGGTCTCCCCACGCCCCTCCGTGGTACTTCCCAAGGGTGTGCCGGTGGGCTCAGAATGTGTTGCCTGGAATTCTGGCTTCTGTTCAAGTCTGCGGTGCTCATCTGATAAATAAACTTGGTCTGGCCTCTACCCCATGGTCTCTGGACCCTCCCTGTGGCAGCTCCTGAGTCTGAGGGGAGGGAGTGTATTTGTGCAGAGACATCGGCACCAGTGTCACCACAGGGGTCTGAGAGATGTGGGCACTTCTGATCCCGCCACCCACGGTGTTGGCCTCAGCCTCTGCTCTTGACTTCTGAAAGTACCCTCTGACCCTCTCCCCTTTTTTTCTTTCCCCCTCCCACCCAAAATGTTCTGGGACATCCCACCATCCACAGGAGACAGAAAGCACATACACACAGGTAAACATGCAGGTGTCTTTGCTCAATCATCTGACTTTAGTAGTGAACTTTTACCCATGCTACAAGTAGCTCTTTTCCTGGATAGTAAGTTTAGCTGAATAGAAAAGGCAAATTCAGGGAGACTGGGAAGGCCTACTCTGCTTCAAGTGTTCCCTTTACATTCTTCAGACTGATCAGATGCCACCAATGATGACAGCTGAGTCGGGAACCCACTTCTTTTAAAAGTGCACATACTCATGGGAGTCACAGCTGTCAGTTGTTCACCATCTAGTGTGAACTACTTTCCTCAACACTTGATTATTATCAGTAATCCTGGGGGGCTGGAAATACTGAGAAAGAAAGGGTTGGAGAAGCAAATAGCCATGTAAGGGGAGGTACACTGAGTGGAGGAGGACAAGACGAGGTGCCTGAGGGGCTGAGAGGACAGAAGAATAAGGATTCTCCATCCTGGTTACACGTTGGAATGGGTAAAATGGGCGTTGAAAAGTCCTGGTGCCCAGACTCTACCAATGAAATCAGAGTCTCTGAGGTGAGGTCCAAGCATCAGTGGCTTTTTTTTTTTTTTTTAAAGTGAGCACAAGCGGGGGAGGGGCAGAGAGAGAAGGGGACCGAGGATCTGAAGCGGGTTCTGTGCTGACAGCAGTCAGCCCGATTGGGGGGCTCGAACTCATGACCTGAGCCAAAGTCAGACCCTCAACCGACTGAGCCACCCAGGCACCCCCAAGCATCAGTAGTTTTTAAAGCTCTCCAGACTCTATTGTGCAGCCAAGTTTGAGGATTACTGCTCTGTCTAGTGCTTCACAACTTAAATGGACACAAGTCACCTTGTTAAATGCAGATTCTGATTCCATAGGTCTGGGAGGGGGTCTGAGATTCTGCATTTCTACCAAAACCAATACTGCACATCTCTGGTCACACTGTGAGTGGTAAGGCTGTAGTTTTTATTACTTATTCTCCAATCTGGCTTTGTTCTCAGACAATGACAGATGAAAAATAGGAAACACTGGCTGTGCTGATCCACACAAGCCGTCCAGTGCAGAGCTCTGATAAGCCTGAGTTGGAGCACCAGGTTAGCCTAGAGGCCTCGGGCTCTCTAAGCTGGAGTCGGATCTGGAATGTTACCGGCTTCTGGCTACATGCTCAGTACAGGCACTGAAAGCAGTGATCAGCAAGCTCAAGAGGGTATATGGTACGTTTGTGTGGCTGGCATTCCGTGGTGGCGTGGCTATGCCCACATGTGGCCCGGGTGCTGGCCACTCTCCTCACATAAGTATGTCTTTCTCCAGGAGGCAGGCAGAGGGCAGGTGTATCCTTCCTAACAGCTGTGTTGTCATTATTGTCAGGAGGCTAGAGACTCACAGACACGCAATGTGACAGGTGCAGTGATGGAAACAGCAGAGGGTTTTGTGACACATGGAGGAGAGGGTAGGTGGTGAGGAGAGTGGAAACGGACATGGTGAAAGGGGAGTCTGGAGACAACATTTGGCTTTTCTTCCCAGGGCCTATGGCCCTTCCCACATAACACTGACCCAGTTCAGGCCCTTTGCCCTTTGCTGTAGGGCAGGATCCTCAGAAGAATAACAGCTGGGTGGGTGGGGATGGGGGGGGGGTCACAGACAGGGGGCCTTATACCCTTATCCTGACAGTCCCTGAGAGGGACCTGTTTTTTAATGTCAGAATGTCACAGACCCCCTCCCAAATGCTAGTTTGACATTTTGAGTAGCCTAAATGATCAAATGTTTACAAATGTTTACTGAATGATCATCAATGTTTACCTCTTTGTTAGGCATGCAGTAAACAGACACAGGCCTTGCCTCATAGAATGCATGATTTAGTTCAGGAGATAAACATTAAATAATTGGATGACTAACCAATTGATTTAAAACTATGGTAAGTGCTGGGGCACCTGGGTGGCTCAGCTGGTTAAGCATTCAGCTTCGACTCAGGTCATGATCTCGTGGTTCATGAGTTTGAACCCCACATCAGGCTCTGTGCTGACAGCTCAGAGCCTGGAACCTGCTTTGGATTCTGTGTCTCCCTCTCTCTCTGCCCCTCCCCTGCTCATTTTCTGTCCCTCAAAAATGAATAAACATTTAAAAAAGAGACTATGGCAAGTGCTAAGAAGAGAAAAGCAATGGCGGGGGGAAAGAGTGGTGCCTGGGTGGTTCAGTCAGTTGAGCGTCCGACTCTTGATTTTGGCTCAGGTCATGAGCTCATAGGTTTGTGGGTTCAAGCCCTGAATCAGGCTCTGTGCTGACAGTGTGGAGCCTGCATGGGATTCTCTCTCTCCCTTCTCTCTCTACCATTCCCCTGCTTGCTCTCTCTCTGTCTCTCTCTCTCAATATAAATAAATAAACTTAAAAAAAAAAAGCCTGGGTACAGTTACGTGATAACTGAGAAAACATATCCTGTTATGAATCCAGCAGTACGTTTAATTGCATCTGTATCTTATCACAACAGCATCTGCACCCATGTGGGAGGGACAAGGAGAAGAGCAATCAGTAACAGTTGTGCCTACTTACTAGGCTTTAAACTGTCAACCCACCTGCCCACTCTTCGTGGCACTTTTCTGAAATAATGTATCTTAACTGTGCCCATTTTCTAGACATGGAAAAGAAACCACAGAGAGGTGAAGCCCACGGTCTTACATAACTCTCAGTCGGGCTGCAGACAGTGCTAGGGGTGCATGAGCATGCCCAGATGTTGCAACAGCTGTGTGGCCCTCAAGGCTCCGTAGCTCACAGGTGGGGGACCCCTGGTCTGGAGCGTTAAAGGGATGAGGCAGGACAGCGGAGTTTCTAGTGGCACCGGCCATTCCTGGGGGAGCAGGGCTGTTGGAGCCAGCTTCCCAGAAGCTGGACAGTGTTTCCATCTCTTCTGGAGAATCAGAAATTGGACCAACTTGGGTGCTAAAATGAAAGCTCCTCAACCTGAATATCAGTTTCTAGTTTTCACACATGGTCAGAGCCCCCCGGCCTTCTGTCTGTCTCACCCAGAAGCTGGCCACAGCCACCAAACCAGGAGGTTATGATGCCCTCTCTATTCCAAGCTTTGCAGCCTAGCCTCATTTCTGCACCTAGGTGAAGACTGGGGGCGGGAGTCCTAGCAGTCACTCATTCTGCTGGGGGATCTTGGGTGGTGGCCCTGGGAGGGGGCGGCGGATACCAGAGGCTCTGAGAAACCAGTGGCTGATGACTTCGATCCTCCCTCCAGCCTGCCCACACCAAGACCACTTTATTCTCAGGGACTCAGAGACATTCCTATCTGTACTGACTTGTGGCTGAAGCCTCTCGCCACAGGATTCCAAAGTTCACCTCTTTGTCTTTCAGACATAAGGAGGTTTGGAAGGAGTGACAGTTTCTGAGATACTGGTAAGAATCCAGGTGCAAGAAGTCTCTGGACAATGCTCATCCCAGTCAGGGGCCGACACTCTGTTCTTCCCACAGAATGTCAGCTCAGGGAAAATACTTGAACCTCATGTCATTTTTTAATGGCATATGTCTAAAACTTACTATAGAATCATCTCAGTTCTAAAACAGAGGGTCCTGAACGTAATTTAACCTTTTTTTTTTTTTTGATGACTCAATGTCAACATTATGAATGTTCGTTATCATACTCTGCTTTTTAGATTTTCACCTCCTTTCCCCAAGTTCATCTATCAGATGTCACTGCTGACACGTATATGCTTCTAGATGCCTCCCCACCCACCTGCCTATCACTTTGATGATTCTAATGTGCTGAGCCAGTGTAGCATAATGGGCTAGCTGCAGTCAGAAAGCCTGGGAAAGCTGCTATGCCTCAATTACATTTTCTGGAAAATAGGTATGGTGAGAATTTTTTTTTAAATTAAAAAAAAATTTAATGGTGAGAATTATTTAACTGATTTTATTTTTTATTTATAAATTTTTTAAGTTTATTTATTTTGAGAGAGACAGAGACAGCACAAGTGGGGGAGGGGCAGAGAGAGAGGGAGAGAGAGAATCCCAAGCAGACTCTGTAGAGCCTGATGCAAGGCTTTCACCCATGAAACCATGAGATCATGACCTGAGCTGAAACCAAGGGTCGAACACTTAACTGACTGAGCCACTCAGGTGCCTCTAATTGACTTTATTTTTTTTAGAGCAGTTATAGGTTTACAGCAAAATTGAATGGAAAACACAGACAGTTCCCATATACTTCCTCCCCTCTGTACATGCACAAAGTCCCCCACTGTCAACATCCACACCAGAGTGGTGGCACTATTTATCTTAGAAGACTGTTTTAAGGATGAAATGAAATAATGTATGTAAAACATATAAAATACCTAGCACAGTGCCAGGCACATAATAAATGTGTTTAATATATGTAGTTATCACCATCTTCATCAATTATAATTGTGTATTATACAAGAGTCAGTGATGATCATTAAGGTCCTAAGGATTAAAGTAAGTGGCTTTGGTGGGAGGATCTGGGCGAGGGTATTTGGGGCACAGGCACTTTTCAGCACCTCTCTGTGCTTGGGTCTGTGTCCAGGCAATGGGAGGTCTGACTTATGGAGAAATGGGGCAGGATCAAACTTCACTCCTATCTGGAAGTAGCTTAATGGTATGGATTGTGCTCAGTACATGCCTCTCCTAAAAGTCTAAGAATTGGACCTTTGCAACTCATAATGGTGCTCACCTGACCGTCTGTGTGCATGCTATAAGCTGGACTCCCTGTGGGCTTTTGGGAAATAAAGCTGAATAGACAAGGTCTGGTGTGTGGATCAGATGGGTAAAGTTGAAGGTGGGTAGGATCCAAAATATGTCTTCAGCTAAAACAAAACAAAACAAAACAAAAAACAAACAAAATATGTCTTTGGCTCTGACCAGAAGAGCTGCCAAGATGGTTCAGGACCACGGACAGCTCCTCCAGGCACGTGGTCCTCCAGCTCCTGGGCTTTCCTACTGTGGCCCACTGGGGCCATCTACTGTGGCAGATCACACTCAGCCAATTTGACACCATTCTTGCCCGGTAACTTGGCAGGGCTCTGTTTTTCTGCCTCCTTGGGAAGTGTCTCATGCCCTCTGGGCATCCCTCTGTATCTATGTGGAGGGGACATTCAGAGTGGCAGATGTGCCGGGGAGGCTGACCTCTCTCTTGCCATTCCAATCCTTCAACTCCTCTGAGCAACTCCAGAGACCAAGATTTACAGTGCCTGGACTGCAGTGCAAGAGATGGGGAGACAAGAGGTGTTGTCTTAGATTAAAAAAAAAAAAGTCCCATTTTCTCTTGGAGGTCAGGAAATAGAGTATTGGTAATGCCCCAGGGGCTCAGTGATTCTCTCTTGGCTTCCTTGGTGGACTGGAAGATGGCTCCTGCCACAGGCTTCAGTCAGATATCTATTCTGGCATTAGCTGCCCTCACATTGGTTATGGCTCCCCTCTTCTCCTGGGGAAGCTCAGACTGGCAATTTCGTCATTTGCACCGAGTGGAGCCCCCTCCCCCAGCACAGCCTGGATTCTACTTGCCCAGCCTTGTTGCCCTACCCTTGGATCTCTCCCTTCCCAAACCACATTGAATCTTGCCCATCCAACTCCCAGGTCTTTATTCCCTTGGGGGGAACCCAAGGAGTCTGACCCTTAGAGTTTTGGTGAGCTTAGCCGAGGAAAACAACACAGATGAAGGGTGAGACTGCATGCCATGCAATGTGTGTATCCCTCAAAAGATTCTAAATTCCCCCTTGGGTTGGGCCAGTCTAGTGGAGAGCAGTGTGTTTGATAGAGTGGGGTTGGTCCGTCTGCAGAATGGCTTCTCCTGAGCTCTCGTACCCAGCCATGAGTGTGAGTAATTGCCCTGTGAAACACGTTGCTATGTCAGAAGCAGACCAATTTAAACCAAATGTCATTTTGCTAAAAGCCAATTTGCCAAAAGTCAATTCACTGAATGGCCAATTTGTCAAATGACCAATTCATCACATTGACTTACGTCCTTTAACTGTTTAGTGTGAGTTGACTGGTTTTCATTTTGTCTTTATTAGAATATTTGAAGGGCTGTTCCATTTGTCTCTGCCCCTGCTCCTGGTGTTTGAACTAGGGTGGAACTACCCCTCGTCTCTTCCTGTGACTGCAGAGCAGGGAGCTAGGACAGGGACAACCCAACTGATTCTAAAAGGCCATTGTGAAGACAAATGGGGAGCTACCCAACAAAGCCAAATTGGTAAAGGAAACAATGAAATTGACCCTTTGGAGAGTTGGCTGATCTGTGAGTTGGCTTCTGGGGAAGTGACTCAGAAGGGAGTGACCTACCATAGTTGGGCCGCCTTTGGAGATGCCGATGACAGTCTTGTTTTCCATCCTTTGGGCACCTCTTTATGGAGACTGGTGGGAGGCTTCCTTGTTTGGTTTTAGAACAAGGAAAGGCCATGCCTCTCTCAAGCCTGTTTTCATCTGTGGTCTTCATAAATTACGTAGCACATTAGTCTCCACATTCCCCTAGATTGGGAAAAGCCAGGGCACATTTATATATGAGCAGACGCAAAGGCTTTTGAAGAGTGTGTTTCTCTCTCTTATTTTATATTTCTACCTCTTCCTTCCTTCCTTCCTTCCTTCCTTCCTTCCTTCCTTCCTTCCTTCCTTCCTTCCTCTTCTGGTTTCTGTTACCTTACTCCATTTAATAATGTATCCTTAAAACTACCTTAATTCCTTCTTGAAACAGGCAGAAAAAGAATCTAGACTTGTTCTGAAGGCTGTTTTGTTGGCCCCTTTCCCCTACTCCTGCCCTGGATTCCCCGAGATCCTCACCCCTCCAGCACCAGCATCTCAGCTCACCTGCTTGACCCTGAGGTGTTGTCCCGGAGCAGGGCACAGCCCCCTCTCTCTAGAAAGACATGGAACTGAGACATGCATTACTGCATTAGAGACAGATGCCCTCCTTCCCCAGGAGATGCAGCATCTTCACCCAGCACAAAATTCTTGCGTGCCCACAGTGCCTGCTTTCCCACCTCCTTACTTGTTTAAAGTTGGTCTCTGGTCCCTCATCACTTTGGGGTGGGCATTCTTCCTACCACACTGCCCTCTGTGCAGTTTCCCCTCAGCCCACGTATTTCCCAACCACTTAGAATTGTGAGCCTCGATTCTTCTGGAGTTTGTCACTTTGGAAGATTTTCTTCTTCATTTGCCTCCTCCAGTGAGGGATCAGGGAGGCAGGGTACAGGTGTTTGTTACATGTCTACAAAGCATCTGGCATGGGAATCAGTGCTTCACATGTTATTTTACAATCTTTTCACTGAAGAATAACATACGTACAAAAAAGTGCAACTGTCTGTGTACGTGTTACATCTTTCATCTATATTACTCACTGAATTTTCACAAAGCAAACACACCCATGTGCCCAGCATGGTGGGCCACCAGACCAAGAAGTAAAAATACCATGAGCACCCAGAAAACTTCCTGTACCTCCTTCTGGTCTTTAATTCTCCCCACTCCCTCCAGGGTAACTATGGTCCTGGCTGCTTCTTCTTCTTCTTTTTTTTTTTTTTTAAATGTTTATTCATCTTTGAGAGAGAGAGAGACAGAGTGTGAGCAGGGAAGGGACAGAGAGAGACACACACACACAGAATCTGAAGCAGGCTCCAGGCTCTGAGCTGTCAGCACAGAGCTTGATGCAGGGCTCAAACCCACGAACCGGGAACTGCGAGATCACGCCCTGAGCCAAAGTCGGACGCTCAGCCAACTGAGCCACCCAGGCACCTCCGTGATTCTGACTTCTAATAGCAAAGATTAGTTCCACCTGTTTTGTGCTTTGTATAAAAGCCATGTATGGTTTGTCATTCTCACCACAACTAAACAAGAGGGAGCTGTGATTCACCCCCTTCACACATGAGCAACTAGACTCAGGTTGAGTAACTTGCCTAGGAGCACACAGGCAATAAATAGTGGTAGAACTTGGAGTCAAACTTAGGGTTGTCTGGCTCCAAAGCTCACGTTCTTTCTTCTATATCTTGATTCTTCCTCCTGCTGCACCACCCCACCCCCACCACCGTGTGTCAGGTCTGGGAGTCTCTGAAGTTGTTGGTTCTAACAACCTGTAGGTGTCCAGGATAAGATCAGTAGAACAGCAGGCACTTCCTTGGGGGTCCAGTGTGTGGTGGTTGAGTATAGGGAAGGTCTTGCCCTGGTACCCAGATTAAAAGAGGCCTGCATTCCCCCCACCTATTCCCCCCACCCCCTCTACCCTATGGCCATTACTGTGTTCTTGCCATGGTAGCTGAGACCTGTGCCTACTGGTTCTGTTTCTTGTCCCCCCCCCCCCCCACTCCCCCACCCTCAAGCTGTTCCCTCTTGAATGGGACTCCAGCCTCTCAGCAGCTTTTCCTTGGAAGGGCTCTGAGGTTGCTTTGGGGGGTGTGTGCCTCTCATCTGATATCTCTGTTGTGGGAATCGAGTACAGTGATGTTTAGTAGCTGCATAACAAACAGCCCGGTTTGAGGAGGAAATGTTACCCAGGCTGGTTTTATGGTGCAGCCATCCAGGGCTGCTTAATGTCTCTTCCTAATGAGGTTTCTGCAACATTAACTCTGCAGGGCTGGAGGGGGGGAGGGGGGGCAGCCGCAGGAGGGTGTGTGGCTTCAGGGCATTATGGTGGGCAGAGGAGGGAGGGCATCGCTCCAGCTGACAGCATCTGACATGCCCTGTCCGGACCAGCCCGTGTCTCCTGCAAAGCTCAAACCCTGCCATCCATGGTGTCAGCCTTTAAAACCACCTACAGGAGTTTGGATGTCAGGAGTTCCCTGAGAAAAGCCTGGGTATATGCAATGCTTTTTGAACTCTCAGGAGCTCACAGAGCATGTGTGAGCTTTAATTCTATGAATCTTATAACCACCTTAGGACGGGAAGAGGAGGTGAGGGAGAGGGGACAGAGCTGGATCGCCCAGCAAGAATTACTAGGGGTTTGGAGCCTTACCAGCAGTACCTTGATTGTCACCGACTGTGCACCAGATACTCTTCTGGATACTTTCACATACTTTTATTTACTCTTCTTACAAGCTCATGTTCCAGATGAGGAAACTGAGGTGCAAAGAGGTTTACTTTTCAACCCAGGTTTGCTGGCTCTCCTCCCAGAGTGGCTACTGTGTGGCCAGCTCCTCACTGTCACTGAGGCCTCCTCTGGGGATCCTGGCTTCTCTGCTGGCCCCGCCATTGGCTGGCTTGATTCTGCTGATCAGGAGAGCAGAGGAGAGGGGGTCAGGAGGGCATAAGGATTAGCAAGGGGAACTGGCCACTTAGAGGGCAGTTGAGGAGCAGGCAAAGACAGCTCCCTCAGTCTTTCCTTTGTTCTGACAACATGGGGGGGGGGGTAGGGGAGGTTGGCCCAGGTCAGAGGAAACTAGCATGCCCCACCCCACTAGAGTGCCCCTTGGCATTACACTCTGGTCACTTCTGCACTGTCCTCTTTCCTTCTGTCAAAACTTGACTCCTGGAGTTGACGAAACAAGTTCATCCACATCAAGATCAGCCCCTGATAAACACAGATTGTGTCTCCTGGGAGTGCCTGAGATTTATGAGCAGACAAAGCCCTGATCCCTACATTGAGGTCGGAGCCTGAGGCAGCATGGTTCAGGTCCTTGCCACCAAATGCCTTTAAAGAACCCCCCTTGAAGATCACCAAGAGGCAGGGCACACACACGCAGCCCACCCACAAGGTGAATCTGGGGCACCTGAATGTTGTCCATGGGCTTGGGAGAGCAAACAGAGAGGGGTAATTGCAGAACTAATTTCCCTCCCAGGTGGGAGGGGTAGAGGTTGAGGCAAGATTGAAGGACAGGCAGAGACAAGAGAGGGATGGTCCTTCCAGATCCCAGCAGCACCTCAGAGCGAGGTGGGCACCGGGTATCCCACCCAGGAGGCACTGCCAACCTCTTCCCTGAGGGCGCCTCCTGCAGTGGGGACCTGGGGTGCAGAGTCTCCCTGGAGCAGTGACCCCTGGCCTCCTTGCAGTCTCACGCGCTGATTACTACCACAGCCTGGTTCTCAGCAAAGCCCTCAGACAATATCCCTCCCTCCCCCCCCCCACCCCCCGCCCACCCCCAAGGAATTGGAGCTGGTGCCTCCGCCCCTTCATTGAAATGCTGGCTGGGAGCAGGGAACACAACCCCATTTAGCCCTAGTGGGGGACAGGCAAACATTTTAAACTCCACTCAGTCGGATGCGGGGCTTCTCAAACTTTAATATGCATATGAATCAACTGGGTGTCTTGCTAAAATGCAGATTCTGATTCAGTAAGCGGGGCCAGAAAGTCCTCGCTTAGAACGAACTCCCGGGTGGCTCCACTATTGCCGGCCCAGGGGCCGGAGGCATGGGTGCTGGGTCACCCACTGTGGGATGGGGGGGGGGGGTACTCCCTAATAGCAGCGGCGTGAGCCACCCCACCCCCATGCTGGGCCGCCACACACTGTGACTGAACCCTCCTGACCTCGACCTCTCTGGGAGGGCAGTGTTGTTGGAAGGGGAGACTGAGGAGCTGGGGAACCAACTGCAGGTCTTGACCCAGGTCACCAAGCGGGCTGGGGGCAGAGCTGGCCTCCAGTCTCAGCGCCCTGATTCCCACTCCTGGATCTTCCAGCCCTGACCGCCCATCCCCACCCCCACCCCAGCCCTCCCTACAGGCCCCGCAAGGACCATTATAAAGTTCAAGTGGCAGCCTCAGTGCAGCCCCACAAGCCCGCGATCATTCCCACCTCATGGACGAGGAGGCTCCAGGGTCCCCATGGTGGGTTCGTGGCCAGTTTTGCTCCTGGGCCTGAGTCCTTATCGGACAGTCTCACAACAAGAAAGATCGGGTGAGGGGGCCTGAAACAGGACGCCCTAGTTCCCTCCCACTAGGCCCAGGCTCAGGATAACCAGTCAGGCTGCTAGCGCAAGGGGACAGGCCAGACTGCCCGGAGCCTCCCTCCGTGTGGCCTGAGAGGCAGACAGAGCAGGCCCTGTTGGGGCCCGCGGTGGGGTTGGTGAGCTGGTGGCAGGAACCCGGAGCCGAGTCTGGCCTGGGCTGGTGCCCAGCAGTCCCCGGCTGGGCCCCCCGCTGATCCCCTCAGAGGCCAGTCTGCCAGCAGGGTCCAATCTGGTTAGAGCGTGAAGGGGGATTAGCAGCAGGAACATGGGGTCCCGACCTCGCCTTCCCAGGCCCTGCTTCCCCCAGCCCTGGCAGAGGCTGCAGGAGCAGGAGCCCCTGGGATTGTGCCCAAGTCAGGGCGTGGGCCTGGCCGCCCCCTTCTTTTCATGGAAAGGGGCCTGGCTGGGGTCTTCGGGGGGGGGGGGGGGGGGTGTTCCCAGACCTGGGGGCTGCTGCAGTTGGCAGCGGCTTGCCTCTCAGGGCCCTTGATCTTGGGTGGTGGGGTTCAGACCGTGAGGATCTTTGCCTCAGGGACCCTTAACTGGAGCTCCCCGGGGTGGACTCTTAGGGGCTCCAGCTCCCTCTCTTCCTTGTGGGGTCCCAGGAGAGTCGCCCTTGTCCAGCGCCACCCGAACCTCCATGCTCGTGCTGCTGGTGCCACCTCAGAACCGCGTGGACTGGTTCAGTTACAGAGGTTCCGTAAGGATGTGTGAGCGGAAAGGCAGGGTTGATGATAAAACAAGGCAACAAGGGCTTCGCCAGCGCTTCCCTCCCCTTTCAGAGCCTCATCTTGTAGGGCCTGCTGCTGCCCAGTTAGGCAGAGTGGGTACGGGGGTACCCAGTGCACGAGTGAGGGGCTCATGTCTCGCAAATACGAGGCAGAGCCAGCCCGTCCAGCTCCGAGCCCCTGGCCTCCCCTCTCTGCTGCACAGCCTGGCCTCACTCCTTGTTTTGGCCAGGAAAGCGCAGAGGGATTGGAGCAAAACAAAGCTGTGGACCCACATTAGTTCAATTCAGTTAAAAATTACCGAGTCCCCACAATGTGCTGGGTCTGGGATAGCAGAGGGGAGCAAGAGAGACAGTACTATGTTTTGTTTTTGTTTTTGTTAAGAATCAGGAACATGTCTGTATTTATTTTTAAGGTTTATTTATTTATTTTTGAGAGAGAGAGAGAGAGAGAGAGAGAGAGAGAGAGTGAGTGAGAGAGAGAAGACAGAGAGCCCCAAGCAGGGTCTGAGTTACCAGCACAGAACCCAATGCAGGGCTCAAACTCACAAACTGCGAGATCATGATCTGAGCTAAAACCAAGGGTCAGATGCTGAACTGACTGAGCCACCCAAGCACCCTTAAAGGAGACTCAAGTATGGTCTGGGAAAAAAAGAGAGAGAGAGGGAGAGAGAGAGATTATGGTCTGGAGGGGGAGATGGATGTTAACCAAAAATTAGTACTAATTACATTCAGTATAGCAATATTTCATTATAAACCTGAATTGGTGCCAGGAAGGAAAAGCATGGGGTCCTGAGAACCTGAAGCAGAAGGAACAGTCAGGGGAAGTGTCTGTAGACTGAGATGTGAAGGACAAATAGGCGTTTACTGGGTGAAGACTAGAGGAAGAATATCCTGGGCAGCAGTTATAGCAAGTGTAAAGGTCCTGTGGCAGGAGGGATCTGAAGAACTGAAGGTACGGCAGCATAAGTGGAGTGATAGGCAGGACTGAGAACATACAGTGCCTGTCACATCAGGTCCTGCAAAGTAGGTGCCACTTCTCATGCCCAATTTTGCATATGAGAAAACAGGCCAGAAAGTTTAAGTGACTTGCCCAAGGCCACATGATTTAAGTGGGCAAGCCAGGGTTTATTGAACCCATCTCTATTATGACACTCTGCTGTGGGCTTTCTCTTCTACACGCTGGCCTCTCAGTGTGTCCTTCCTGGACCAGCAGCATCTGTATTCCTGGGGAGCTTGTCAAGGTCCGAGACCTCATCCTCACCCTTAGAATTTGTCCCCGGGCCTGTATTTATCTCCCCAGTCTGTCCCTCGTCTGGCTGCTGCATCCTTATTCTGGGAATCTGCTTTTCACTGTCCTGCCTGGGACTTCCTTCTGAGCCCCCATCTGCCCCATGGCTCTGTGCCCTCCGCTTCCCCTGGCCAGGGTCAGGCCACCAGGTGCTCCCAGTTTCGGTTTGTCTTCCCAGCTCCAGCACCTTCCCTCTTCCAGGATGGACTCTCTCAGTGTATCTCGTTTTGCCCTGACACACCCAGGCCACACTCACTTCAGGGCCTGTGACAAGGTCACCATAGGGTGGTGGTGCAAAAATGAAAGATGTGGGTGGTGCCTTTGGGACTGCATGACAACCTAGTGAAAATGGAGATGAGAAACATTACTTCACAGGGGTTTGGGAAAGACAAGACAATTGTTGACCAGATAGGAGGCCAACTGGGGCAAAAAAAAAAAAAAAAAAAGAATAACTTTGTTTGGGTTTCTGCAGTGGTGGAGAAGGCATCGCGTCCAGGGAAGTCTTCTTGTGCCCCCTAGCGAGCAAACTGGAAACTACAGTCAGAACCTTAGGAAAGAGACTGGCCAACTGTGTTTGAGGGAGAAAAGCCAGCTTTCTTAAATGTTGCTAAATGGAGGTACTAGGACAGAAGCTTAAACACATGAATTCCTCCTCTCCAAACCCGTGTGGTAGGTATTTTTATCTCCATTTTGCAAACAGGGACGGTGAAGCGGGCAGGTCCATAACTTCCGGGATCCCTGGCTAGGATGGTAGAAGCAGGAATTGAGTCTGGATCCTTCTCCTTGCACAGTTCAAGCTCTTTCCACCCCCTCCTGTGCTGCCAGCATCCTGCATTTTCCTCAGGCTTCCAAAGCTCACCCATTTTCCTCTGGGCTAGAGGCTGGCTTCTTCCCAGGTCTTAAGTTCAGTTTCCTTTCCTCATTTTAATAGCGTGGGCTGCTCCGTCCGGTGGGCTGGCCCTGGCTGGTTCCACACCCACCCCTGGACCCTTACCTCATGGATGGGCTCCTGATGTTAAATCTCCTGCCTGCCTGGGGGCAACATCTTTTCTCTGTAAGCTTTGGAGCCCCAGAGCATTGCCTAAAAGGCCGTTGGATCAGAGCCAACGTCTCCCCTCTCCCGTCTAACCTGTCGCCTCTGGCCTGCAAGGCTTTTTCCTGCAGACACATTTCCAGCACCTTCCACTCCAGGCAAACCTAACTTCTCCTGGGTTGCTCCAGGCTCTACTCCACCTCTTGCCTTTGCACATACTCTTTCTGCCCTTCTTTCTCCACTTAGCTCCTGCTGTGAGTCCTTATAGAATTGCATTTCCTGAACTGTACTTTGATACAATTATAAGACACACTTGAAACCCATTTATTATAAGGATCTAGTGTTATTGATTAGGCCACCCTGTCATTTTTCATAAAGATCCCTGGAGAATTCTTGTCTCATCTTAGTACCCCAAACAACTATACTCCTGAGAAACCGGTCCTCTTAAATTTATACACATATTGGGAATGCTGTTACCAGACCGGTTTCCCCCATGGACGTCAGCTCTCGGAAAGACTAGAGCTCACGCTTTGCCCTGGACCTGACATCGTGGGTGATATTGTGCTGCATTCTTGGTGCCCGCCATTGATTTTTCTTCTCTTTGCCCCACTTTTCACTCTTGCTCTCTTGCTGTTTTGTAAAGCCCTATAAGCAGCCTTAAAGCCTTTCTGGAACAAGGTTGGCTTAAATCAATAAACTGATCGATACAGATAAAAAACCTCCCTTGCAGGGTTGTGGAGAGGATTAAACGGAATAATGGATGTGAGTTGCTGGCCCAGAGTTCCCTCCCAGGCCTGGCTGAAGGGTGAGCTGCCAGCTGGGGCCAACAGGACTGTCCTGCTGGAGGTCCACGCCTCCTGTGCGCCCTCTTGTCTTCCTGAGTCTGTAGAAGTCTCCAGGCCGCTGCCCCTCCCTGCTCTTGTCTTGCCCTCACAGTTTCTGTAGGTGGCTGGGTGGTCCCGGCGTGGGGTCTTGAATGAGATTGCACTCGCGATGTTGGCTGGGGCTGTGTCTTAGTCTGTTTGGGCTACTGTACCAGAAACACCATAGGTTGGGTCGTTTATAAACAAGAAATATTTATTTCTCACAGTGCGAGACGTTGGGGAGTGCAGGAGCATGGTGCCAGCAGACTGGTGTCGGGTGAGGCCCCATGTCCTGGCTCACAGACTTCGGGGCTCACAGCTGTGTCCTCCCGCGGCAGGAGGGAGCTCCCTCAGACCTCCTTTATGGGGCCTTTCATCACACTCACCAGGGCTCCACCTTCATGACCTAAGCACTCCCGAAGGCCCCACTTCCTAACACCGGCACATTGGGCGGTGGGATTTCAGTGTCTGAATCCTGAGGGCAGCGTGTGGACCATAGCCAGCTGCAGAGTCGGGAAGTGACTGAGGCCGGAGAATCTGTTTCCTTGATGACTGACTGACGTTGCTGGCAGCCGGTGCTGGCTATTGGCAGGAGGCCTCAGTTCCTCCCCATGTGGGACTCTCCGGAGAGCTGCTTGAGTGTCCTTGACGTGGTGGCTGGCTTCTCCCAGAGAGAGTGATGAGAGAGAAGTCGTGTGACTGTGACCCCCTGAGCGCTGGCAGTCTTTTGTTTACTTGTGTGGCCTGTACATCCCTTGCTCCCAATTCTTTTGTTTACTATGCTGCCCGGTGTCAGCGTCTACCTAAGAAGAGGTAGAGATCAAGGTCACAGGGTGTATCACCTGCACTCTATTATGTGCAGCAATTACTTGCATAAGAGGAACTGGGCAGGGGACAGAGCTATGTAGGCAAGGAAGAGGTGATAATAGGATTAGGCAGATGGGTAAAGGCTGAAGTGCTCCCCTCTCCTCTCAAGATGGAGGGGCCGGGGGGAATTGCCGAGAAAGGGGAAAGTGGGGCGGGTAGCATGGATGGGGAGGCCAGGGGCGGTTCTGGGGCAGCTTAAGTCAGTGGGGCACAGAGAATGTCTCCAGGAACACAGACAGACTGAACGGGGGCCAGAGATGCGCACTGACAACTGAGATCAAAGACTCTGGGAAGAGGGAAGACTGGCACGTGGGGTGGGGGAAGGAGAGGAAGGTGGACCCAAGCGTCACCCCAGACCCACTGCCACCTGCCGGCAGGTGGATGTGGACGAAACAACTGCTGCATGGAGGGATGGAGACAGCCAGTTATGGTGAAGCGGAGCACAAGCTGTGATGGGGGATTGTATGCAGTTTTGGAGGAGAGAAGTGTCTGTGCCACAGGCTTGAGATGCCTTCCTTCAAGGGGAGAGAGAACAGGGAATGGGAGGTGTTGATGGCAATGAAGCCCCTCCAGAGCACAGATGCCTGGGGCCAGTTAGGGGGCTGGGGGGCAGGAGAGGCTGGGGTTTGGAGGGGAGGGAGCTCACACTCTGTGCAGGGGGACAGGGTTGGTGGGGACAGTCCTTGCCAGGCTCATATCCACACTTTGCACACAAGGACACTGCAACTCAGGCAGTAAAGGGGCTGACTGACAGATACACAGCCAGGGAGCTGGGATCTGAAGGGCCCATGCATTCTACCGTCACGCTTCTGTTTACTGTCTCAGCAGGAAAACCCAGATGGAGTGGTGGTGGCCCTCATAGTCCAGGGACTGTGTGCTGGGGGGGCTGGCAGTGAACCATAAGGGCTGTGGGGTGAATGGCTGAAAGGAAGGATATGGTCAAAGCCCTGTGGGGCTGGCCCAGAGGGGGCTGGGGGTCTGTGGAGCTGTCTAGCACTGGATCCCATGTTGTGGACCCTGAGGGCACATCTGATGCAGGCCTCTCCTGTAAACCACCTGGGTCCCCATCCTGGTTTAACCTTGGGCAGATTGCTTCACTTCTTGGAGCTCAGGCCCCTCCTCTGCAAAATAGGGGAGGACATCCATTCCCCCACTTCCAGTGCCTGCTCCTAGGGCAGCTGTGTGAGGGGTGGCTCCGGGAGGGACCTTGACTGCCTGGGCTCAGATTCTGGAGCCATCACTCACCAGCTGTGTTCCCTTGAATTTTTCAAAGCCTCCTTTTTATCTTTTGGAAAAGGGGGATGGTAATAGTATTTTCCCCGTGGTTAGTGCAAGGTCAAGTGGGTTCCTGTATGTGACATGTTAGGCTATGCTGGCCTGGGGGACATGCTTGGAACACAGTGGCTGTTGATGCCACTGCAGTGGTGAGGGAAAAACTGCCCTGCAAAGGCAGTAGTAAGGATGTTGTAAAAGTCTTTGGTAAGGATGCTGAGAGAGGAAGGGAGAGGCTGGTGGACAGGTGCCAGAGGCCCTATCTGCCAGCAGAGCCGGAGGAAGTGTCCAGAAGCTGGTCTGGGAACTTGCAGAGGCTGGGGATTTGCAGAGTCCCTGCAAGTCCGCCTCCCTCCATCAGGGCATTAATAATGGGGAAACGGCAAAGTCCTTGGTGACCTCTGCCATCCAAGTTGCAGGGCAGGGATGCAGCACTGTGGCCCCCAGCCAGTACGAGAAGCAGGTTCAAGGGCCAGACTCCGGTGTGGGTTCAGGCTCTTAGAGTCGGCTCTGCTGATGGCAGGCTCTGAGCACAGGATCTGGAGTCAGACCTGGCCTGGATTTCGTGACCTGAATCTGCCACATGCTGGCTGGGTTACCAGTGGTGCCTTCCTCCCGAGCCTTGTTCCTCCTCAGCAAAACAGAGAGTGAGTCGTGCGTACCACAGGCCCCAGGGTGGCGGTGGGCTTATTAAGAACCCCTCTTGGCTTGCTCCTTTACAGCCCTGGCTGATGCCGTGGGGGCTGAGCTGACTTCCCTGGGATCTGGCAGAGGAGTAGGTCACGGCCGCCCCAAGCTTGTCTCTCCAGCTGCAACCCCCTCCCTGCAGAGACAGGAGGCGATTGGGGGCAAAGCTCCCTCCAGGGCAGGGAGCCTCTCTCCAGCTCTGTCATTCATTCATTCATTCATTCATTCATTCATTTATTCATTCAACAAACACTTGCCTTACTGAGCACTGTCTTGGGTGCTGGAGCACTCTCTGGCCATCCTGACCTCCCTGACTCATCAGGGCACTCTGGAGAAGTCTCCTCTGATCGTGTTTTTCTCCCTCTGGCTTTATCCTCTCAGGGACCTGAGTGAGAACACCATCCAGGCCATCCCCAGGAAAGCCTTTCGTGGAGCTACAGACCTCAAAAATTTGTGAGTCCAGGCCTGGGAGGGACAAGGGTGGAGGGGCTGGAGGGCCACCCCTGCAGCATCCTGTGCATCTCCCCTAGCCCTGTGGTCCAGGCAGACAAGGAGCTGGTGTGGGCTCTGAGATGACTGACGGTCTTCTGGAACAATCTGGGGTCGAAGGAAACAGGCAGCCTTTGGGGACTGGGTAGAAGGGAGTGTCATGGACTGTGGGTGCTTAGGTGAGGTCCATTTAAATGGCACAGCCTCTATGCTCTTGCCCTTCAGCAGATTGAGAGAGCTGGGTTTGAATCTTCTCTTCCAGGTACATATTGTGTAAGTGGTTGCAGGTCAGTTAACTTCTCCCATGTACCTCACAGGCTTATTCTGAAGTTTAGACGAGGCATGGAAATAAATACACTCTGTCCAGTGCTATTTAAATGTAATGGTTTAGGGGCACCTGGGTGGCTCAGTCGGTTCAATGTCCAACTCTTGATTTCGGCGCAGGTCATGATCTCACGGTTTGTGGGTTCAAGCCCCACGTTGGGCTCTTTGCTGACCGTGCAGATCCTGCTTGGGATTCTGTCTCTGTCCCCCTCTCTCTGCCCCTCTCCTGCTTGAACTCTCTCACAAAATAAATAAATACACTGAAGAAAAAAAAAAAAAAAAAGAAAAGCTTAAAAACAAATAAATGTGACGGTTTATTCCTACTACTCAAATTTGTTCTGGTCCAGGCGTCCCACCTCCCTGAGCTCGGTGCCCGGCCTGTGTCTTGCTCCCTGACCCCATGTTTGTAGTAGACAGCGGAGCATGGCATTCTTTCCCAGGGGACCCAAGTCACAGCTCCGGTTTATTCCAAAGGCAGCATTCCAGGTGGCCACGGCTAGTCGGCCTCGCTTGGCACTCAGGGTGAAATCTGTTTGCCAGCGCTGGCTGCCGTTGCTCCAGGGAGAGGCTGTCTCATTTTCTAGCTGCCAGCACCCTCTAGGTGGTCTCCACGGCGGGGGCACAGACGCCTGCTCCCCCAGAGCCTATGCCGACTTAGGTGAAGGAATACAATACAACTTTTATGTAGATGTGTTGTTTTAACTGAATCAGAAAGAATTGAAACTTTTATAAGTACGGTAAAACCTGGGTTTGTGACAAATGCATTCGGGAAACGTGCTTGTAATCCAAAGCGCTTGGACATCAGAGCGAATTTCAAGAACTGTCGGTCAGCTGCGATCACATGGCGTTAGCCGTCACGTACTGCTTGTATTGCAAGACATCGCTCGTTTGCCAAATCACAATTGACCAGAAATGTTTGCTCGTCTTGCGGAACACTCGCAAAACAAGTTACTCGCAATCCAAGGTTTTACTGTAGTTGCTATTTGGATGAACGCACGTGTACTGAATGAGTGGGGCCAGGCCTCTCTTTTTTTTGTTTTTTTGTTTAACTAATGAGTGTTTGATCAAAACACATGGACAGACACCCCTGCTCTAGGCAACATGCATTCCGGTACAACTTTCCTTTGCTCCACAGACAGCTGGACAAGAACCAGATTAGCTGCATCGAGGAAGGGGCCTTCCGGGCTCTGCGGGGGCTGGAGGTGCTGTAAGTAGAACGTGGGAAGGGCAGCAGAGGCCTCAGAGCCTTGCTAATGCGGGAGTGGAGGCCCAGGCAGCTGGAGCTGGGCCAGGAGCAGCACAGGAGGTGTCCCGGGACACCCCGGGGGGGCAGTGCTAGGCCCAGGGCAGAGGCCATGCTCTCTGCTGCCCTAGACCCGCCACCCAGGATGGGGGTGGGGCACATGCTCACAGCATCGTACCTGTGGCGGGTGACCCAGGCTTACCCTGCTCACATGGACCCCAGGGAAGTGTCTGTGTCTTCCAGGACTTTCTGACACATGAAGCAGGAATGACTCCCTGTCTCCCTCTATGAAACCCCACCCTGGGGGTTTCAAACTGGCTTAAGCCTGTGGGCAGCTTTTCCCTCTCCCTGGAGTCCGTGGCTGCTGCCTGTTAGCCTCTGGCCCACTCTGGGCTATCCCTGAGGGTGGCTCCGTGTCACAAGCTCTTTGGCGGGCAAAGCCTCCGGGGTCCAGCCCGTGGATCTGGGTGTGAGAGTCTGTGTGCTTGTCAGAGAGCAGTCCTGTCCCTCCTTCGCACATAACTTCCTGCTGCATAGATGCCGACTGACTCTGCTTTCCCCTGGTCAGGACCCTGAACAACAACAACATCACCACCATCCCCGTGTCCAGCTTCAACCACATGCCCAAGCTGCGGACCTTGTGAGTCAGCTCGGGGGGAGCCTAGAGCCCTGCGGGCGAGCACAGGCTGGGGCCCCGGGTGGTGGGGAAGCGGGCAAAGGCTTCCACAGGTAGGAGAAAGGGCTCCTTCTCTGCATTCTCAGTGGTCATCCCAGGCTGGGAGTGTCAGAGCCATCCCAGGCTGGGAGGGAAGTGAGCTAAAATGGAAGGATGTTGAATGTCTTATATTTGGTTTCAACTTGGAGAACAAGTGCTTTGTTTTTGTGCTTGAGAATGAGGTATGTGATTCTGGGCAGTGGGTCTGTGTGAGCTCAGTGAGATGAATTGTTGGCTGGTCACACTGCAGCCAGCAGCTGCCCCTGAGAGAGCTGGGGGGCGGGGAGGGGCAGCGGCCAGAGGAGGTATCCCCCCGCTGCAGGTAATCCCCATCGGTGTTCCTGCTGTTCGGCTGGGGGCTGGGGGCCCAGGGAGGTGGGTTGTGAGCTGCCCTGTCTCTCTGTAGCCGCCTGCACTCCAACCACCTGTTCTGTGACTGCCACCTGGCCTGGCTCTCCCAGTGGCTGAGGCAGCGGCCAACCATCGGGCTCTTCACCCAGTGCTCAGGCCCCGCCAGCCTGCGTGGCCTCAATGTAGCCGAGGTCCAGAAGAGTGAGTTCAGCTGTTCAGGTGGGTGCAGGCCTTTGACTGCCCATCACCTGTCTCCCGTTACCCCCACATCTCATTCCCTCCTATTACCTCCTGTCACCACACACTAACATCTGGCCCACCCATGACCTCTCTTTGCTCATCACTTCCTTTTTCTTTTTTTAAATTTTTTTTTCAATGTTTTTTATTTATTTTTGGGACAGAGAGAGACAGAGCATGAACGGGGGAGGGGCAGAGAGAGAGGGAGACACAGAATCGGAAACAGGCTCCAGGCTCCGAGCCATCAGCCCAGAGCCCGACGCGGGGCTCGAACTCACGGACCGCGAGATCGTGACCTGGCTGAAGTCGGACGCTTAACCGACTGCGCCACCCAGGCGCCCCCATCACTTCCTTTTTCTACTCATCACCTACTGTCCTTATCCACCACTGCCTGGACCACTCACATCTCTGGTCCTTACCCATTATCTCCTATTCCCATCCATCCCTCCTGCCCCCACCCATCTCCCCCTCCTGCCCCATCCCTTATCTCCTGTTCTCACCCATCACAAAAACATCATGTCCAAGAATATTCAAGACAGCTTCTTTTCATAATAGCCCAGAGTTGGAGACAACCCAAATGTCCACCAGCAAGAGAATGGATTAACTAATTATGATATATCCATGTAATAGAATACTGCTCAGCAGTGACAAGGAACAAACCATGGATACGCACAACCACATGGGCAAATCTCACAGATTTTATATTGAGCGAAAGAAGCCGGACACAAAGAGGACCTGCTCTCTGATTTCATTTATGTCAAGTCCACAAATAAGCAGAACAGATCTTTGGAGACAGGTCTCAGAATAGTGGTAACTTGGACAAGGGGCATGGGGAACCCTTCTTAGATGACAGAAATGTTCTATGTCTGGGGACGGCTCTGTGGGTGTATCCATAAGTAGAAATTCAGCCGGATCTCCACTTAAGATGATGCACTTTAAATGTCGTACTTCAATTTAGAAAATTTATACCAGTCAGTAGGCTTTATCCTGGTTTTACCACCTATCAGCTGTGTGATTTTCCACAAACTAATACCTATCAAGGGCTCAGTTTTCCCACCTGTAAAATGGCCACAATAACATCGCACTCCTCATGGGTTCAGCAGTAGCATTAAATGAGTTACCACGCGTGTTAACATCGTTGCATGTGGCACAGAGCGAGTGCCCCATGGACATAGTCCTTGTCATTCTCTGGTGACCAATGAGGAGACTCAAAGTGTTGAGTGACGTGGACTAGAACCTGGAGCTTCGGAATTTAGGCCAGGATTTCCTAGCACGTGAATCACACTCTCATGCAGCGCGGTTAGATCCAGATTCAAGTTCAGCAAACATCTAGCAAGTACCTGCCATGTGCCAGGCACCCACAGAGTCACATGGTAGTCCCTGGTGATCTCCTCTGGTTCATCCTCAGTCAGAAAGACACATGTGCTCTGTATAATAATGCTGTATCTGGGGTGGGAGGTGTTGACATGGGACACCCCCAGATCACAGCCCACTGCTTCCTCAGGCCAAGGAGAAGCGGGCCGAGTGCCTTCCTGCACCCTGTCCTCCGGCTCCTGCCCGGCCATGTGCACCTGCAGCAATGGCATTGTGGACTGTCGTGGCAAAGGCCTCACCGCCATCCCCGCCAACCTGCCTGAGAGCATGACAGAGATGTGAGTACAGGGCAGGGAGGGTGCTGGGGCACAGGTGCTCGGGCCGGCCCGGCTCTGGCAGTCCAGGGAGGAGAGGGAGCAGGGCTCTACTGCAGGGCTTGCCTGAGGCCCCTCTGTACAAATGGAGGAGATACAGTTAGCCTCAGGGGTGACTCTCTGTGGTCCATTGTCCAGCCCAGCTGAGTCCACTGCAGTCGGTTTCTTAGTATTAGCCTGATTTATGGGCCCCTTGCAGCCACCAAAGCCTGAGATAATGGGCTCCAATACAGCAGTGTACCTTTCCCCTGTTTGTGCCAGCCCATCTACTCCAGACGGAGGATGGGAACAAGGGCAAAGGGCCCTGTTTGGGCAGGTGATCCCAGCAGGCAACAGTCAGGACTGGGGTAACCTGACCCTGGGCTTCCTCTGTGTTCTCTCTCTGCAGCCGCCTGGAGCTCAATGGGATCAAGTCCATCCCTCCCGGAGCCTTCTCTCCCTACAGAAAACTGCGGAGGATGTGAGCACCTCGCACTGCTTCCTGGGGGTCAGCTTGGGGCAGGAGGAAAAGCCTGGAGCAGGCAGCCACAGACACGGGGCAGGTCTTGACTCTACCTGCCCAGGTCATCTGTGACATGTGGATGGTGGTGCTGTGACCCCGTCATAGGGTTATCATGAGGCCTAAATGGGGTGTTGAGCCTGAGTCTGGCACATGACCAGAGCTGACTGTCACCCTCCTATTTCAGCAGGGGCACTACTAGGACATGAGAGGCGGTGTAGGGGAAACTGGGATGCGGGGTAAAGCTTTATCAAGAAAGGAGACCAAGGCTGGACTTCCTGGCCTGAGCATGACTCTCTCACGGCATGGGGAAATAGTGGCCGGGGCATTTCAGGTGGATGGGAGAACTGGCCCCTCATTTTCCTAATGTCAAAGAAATGTCTGCCCTCCCATGGCATCTGGGAGGAGGGGCCAAGCGGGAGGAGGGGCTTGGTGGCCACCGCGGGATTCAGCCATCTTCCCTCCTGCGCACTTTGCAGAGACCTGAGCAACAACCAGATTGCAGAGATCGCTCCCGATGCCTTCCAGGGCCTCCGCTCCCTGAACTCGCTGTGAGTAGCAGTGCAAGTCTGCCAGGGTCCAGGGAGCCCCCCGCCCCTGTGCTGTGGCCACTCTGATGGGCCCTGGAAGGGGATGCTGTGCCCAGCTCCCCCTTCCTCTCTGGTGGACGCTCTGCAACTGGGAAGGGGTGGAGGGAATCCAGGGCTGAGTGCCTGGAAAAGCCAGGCAGAGCTGTTGCCCCTGGCAACTCTGATGCTCTTCCTGCCATGAAGGGGATTTTCCCAGCATCCTTTGCTACAGTCTTCTGATTTGGCCCAGGCTTCCTGTTGGCCCCCCCCTCCCCACAGAGGCCCAGCACTCTATGCTCCTAAACTTCCCCAGCTCACATGTAAGGGCAGCCACTCTCAGCTCCAGTTGTGACAACTGTCACACCTTGTATCTTTCCTCCCAAATGTGCTCTGATCCCAGGTTGCGGTGGGTGATGTGAAAAAAGCGTTTTCCTCCACTTCTGTCCATTTTCCTTCCCTGGAGGGTTTATTGTGTGTGGGGGGAAGGAGGGATGGGGGGGGTTAAGGTGGGGGGGGTCCATCAATCTACAAAATGTCATGCAGCTTCAAAAATGTTACTTCATCTCTCCTTTTCCCGGTGCCCTTGCTTGTACCCCAAGTTCACCAAGTCTCTTGCTGTCGGAGGTCTATGCGGAGAGTGCACTGTAGTTGGGCGAGTTCCCCATTGATAGGGGCCTTTTGTTACTCTTAAGAGTTAGTGTTTCTGCTTGTCCTTGGCAGCAATGGACACATGCCTTGTATAGATTAGGGGCCTGAGAAGTGAGATAGGATGGAACTCCCCCTTGGGGAGTGCGTGAGGCTGCCAGCTCAGTGCCTCTCTGTGAGCCTTATTCTCTTGGAGTAGAGTCTGAGCTAGTGGGTGGGACTGTTTGTGAATGGCACCCTGTAAGTTGTGCAGTATACAACCTACACGGCTGTACCTGACGGCCTGGTGATGAGTCTCTATCATTGGCTGAGGAGATCAGAATCTGGAGGTGACCTGCCAAAATGCAATAACATTTAAGTAGGTTCCTGTTGCTTGTGGGTACCTGGTCAAAGCCATCTCCCCACCATCTGGGAACTTTTGTGCTGATGTCGTGTTAACGGACCTCACTGATAGCATCCATCTTGGCAGACCCTGACCTTGTTTCCCTGCTTCAGCCCCTGTCCCCTCCACTCTGTTCTCCACCGAGCATATTGAGGGATCTTTCCAAATGCAAATCTGATCATGTCTCAGAGACTTCCTGGTGCTGGCTGGGTAAAATCCAAGCTATTATTCCATTTGTTTCCCCTGAGCCACACTGAACCCCCCCCCCCAGGGGGAGGGGCAACCTGGACCCCACCGTAGGGCCTTTGCTTATGCCTGATCCATCCTTCAGGAAGGATCTTGAAGCTGTGTATGAAGAGACCACATATACTGTTTTTACTCAGCCTGAACTGTTTACAGGGGTGGCTTATGGGGGCTGCTTGTGATATTGGGCAAGTTCCCAAGCCCCGTTGGTACTTCATCCTCTACCCCAACCCATTCTTGCCTGCATGGCTTTTTTGAACCTTTGCTTTTTTTTGTATCATACACCAGAATTCCTGCTCAACGCAGAGAACTCAGGTATGACACCCACTCGTACCCCACCGCCCAGATCTCAGCTCGGCTAAACTGATCTCTTTCTTTCTGGGGTGTTTTCTGTTGCTTGACGTCAGAGCTCATTCCACACGTGCCGTTTGGCCTTCCTGTTCTTTTTCCTATAATCCTCTGAAAATATGTTAATTATCCTGCTCATGGGATTTTCTCCTCCTTGAACCTTTTAGATCCAGGGCCGGGTTAATTTCCCATGAAGTTCCCCAGAGGGCCCCTTTGCAGGCTTCTGGGGGTTCCATGTGTGAGGCAGAGAGCGGGTTATTGGGGGGCTGCTCCTACAGTAGCGGGGGATCACTGCTGCCTATAGCCCATAGGGTACCTTTTGCAAACTACAAATGGGGAACCCTTTAGGAACACACCTTACTGCCACCTGCTGGCAACTTGTTACAACAAACTGACACCACCACGCTGTGCCCTGTGAATGGCTTAGCAGTGGTGCCGTTGTGTGGGTGTGACTGGCAGAGCCCTGTCCCTCCTGGTGGGCTGTCCTCTTACTCTCTCTCTTTCTACTGCCTTTTGTCTCCAGGGTCCTGTATGGGAACAAGATCACAGACCTCCCCCGGGGTGTGTTTGGAGGCCTGTACACCCTACAGCTCCTGTAAGGACCCATCTGCAGGTGTCCTTGGGTGGCGCCCAGGGAGGGGGCTAGTATTCCTCTGGCTTCTCAGACTAGCCTTGTCAGCCTCTTTGGGGTGTGGGACTCGTTGGGGCAAGGAGCTTGGACGATGGCAGAGCTGGGGGTGCCACGGGGGACTCTGGGACTCTGGCAAGGCCAGAGAGGGAGGGGGGGTCAGGTTCAGAGCTGATCACAGGACGCCTGAGCTGAGAGGCTCCCGAGATGCAGCCTGTGTTCCTAAGGAGGTCAGCATGGCTGGGGACAGACTTGACTCATGCAAGGGGACATCCAGACCCAGCTCAGCCTCCTTCAACCATGAGAGTTCAGGAAAGGGTTCTCTCCCAGAATCTGAGAGGCACGGAACCTAAATGCTCCATCTCAGATACTTGGAAACCCGGCAGACTCTGGAAAGGAGGGGAGCCCCCAAAATGTCTTTGGGAGGAGGCCTGACCACTGTGCTCTTTGCTTCCCAAGAACCCCATGAGCACTTGTAGCAGTTGCTTGAAAGGGAGAGGAGCAGTGGAACAGGATGATCCCTCGCTTAGAGAGGGCAGTCGGACTTCTCGGCTTCCTGTAGGGAGTGGACATGCAGAGGGCCAGACCCCCTGCACCTGCTCCTGTGCTCTTCTCCCCGAGACAATGCATGCTTCGTGCCTGGAGGTGCCCAGGGCGTGTTGATGCAGCTGGATCCGCGCCTCTCCCCTCACCAGCTGGCCCTGGTCTGCCCACAGGCTCTTGAACGCCAACAAGATCAACTGTGTCCGGCCCGATGCCTTCCAGGATCTGCAGAACCTCTCGCTCCTCTCCCTGTATGACAACAAGATCCAGAGTCTCGCCAAGGGCACCTTCACCTCCCTGCGGGCCATCCAGACCCTGTGAGTGCCCTCTTGCCCTCCTCCCCTCGGTCCCTGCACCTGCAGGAAGACTTAGGGGGAGGCGACAGCCCCCCAGGGACAGGCAGCTGTCTTGCCCTGTGCCTTTTGCTCACCAGGATGGCCTCTCACAGAGTAAAGAGTACAGATTTGGGATTGGATAGTCCTGGGTCCAAATCCCAGCTATGCCTCTTATTAGCTGTGTGACTCTAGGCAACTTAATTTAGCTTCTCTGGGCTTCAGCTCACTCATTCATAAAATGAGGATACTATTTTCTTCAGGGGTTGTTATGAGATAAAAGGGGATGTTTGTACAGAACTTAGTTCATTGTAAATGCTCCTTAAATGCTGGCTGTAATTAATAATAATAATAATATCAATTCTAAGACATCCGTTGTTTCTACCTTAACAGCTCTAAGCTGGGATGAATATTACAATCAATGGCATGTCATTTAATTGACAGAATTTTTTTTTTTTAACGTTCATTCATTATTGAAAGACAGAGAGAGACAGAGCATGAGTATGGGAGGGGCAGAGAGAGGAGGAGACACAGAATCCAAAGCAGTCTCCAGACTCTGAGCTGTTAGCACAGAGCCTGATGCAGGGCTCGAACTCACAAACTGTGAGATCATGACCCGAGCTGAAGTCAGACGCTTAACCGACTGAGCCACCCAGGTGCCCCTAATTGGCAGGATTTTGTTCTTTTCTGCTAATACATAAAATAACAGAGCATCTTGCAACTGATAATATCTTAAACCAGATGAAATATGGTAATAGCACTGATGGCTATAAATTAAAAATTAGAGAGGAACAACCCTAGGCATTTATTTTAATCTTTTACTGAAGGAAATTATAAACATATTCAAAGCAGAATAGTGAGCCTCCTAGAATTCATCGCCCAGCTCTAACTCGTGGCCAGTCTTGTTTCATAATATCCCCTCTTCCTACCTCCCAGACTATCTGGAAGTAAACCCCAGCATCACTCATCATCTATACAGACTTCATATATATGTATAAAAGGCAAAGATTCTTTGAAAACGCAACCACAACACTGTTATTATATCTAAAAATTTAACACTTCTTTGATATCATCAGATATCGAATTAGTGTTTAAATTAAACATCTCATACATATCATACAGTTTTTAAAATAAGTTGTCTGAATCCGGAGCTAAATAAGGCCTAGATAAGTACAACTGGCTGATACTGGCTGATGTATCACTAAGTTGTTTTTAGCCTCTAGGTGTCCTCTCCATGGCCTTGTTCCTTGTGCTATGTTAGTCGAAGGCATTGTGTTATTGCATCCACAGAGCTCCCCATGGTCTGCACGTTGCTGGGAGATTACATTCCCTGTGATGTAGCTTCACATTCCCCTCTGTCCTGTCTGTGTCCTGCAGATAGAAAATTCTATCCAGGAGCTTGGTCAGGTTCGGATTTTTTTTTTCTTCTTTAGGCAGGATGACTCCACAGAACTGTGTACTTCCATTGGGAGTCCTATGATATCTGGTCAGCTCTCTTTGTGTAATAAACACAGCCGCTCATTTCAGTGCCTGGACCCATTCGTTCATTAGGGATCCTAAAATGGTGATACTGGATTTCTAACACTCCTTCTTCATTTGATAATGGTGTTGTGGTTATGCTTGAAAAAGGAATCCTTACCTGCGGTGTGACTTGATGAGCCGACCTGTGGGTCCAGAGCTGGGTGCTTAATGGACATTTACTGTTACTATCGCCATGGCCCTTGTTGTCACTGTCATCCTGCCATTATTTATCCGCTGGACAGTGGTCTCCATCAGATGATACGTGCACGGAGCACCAGCATACGTTGACACAGGTCAAAGAAAAAGCACAGCTCTTACTCCCCGGGAACCACGCTCATCAGCAGGGACATTAGCCGCAAAGACAAACTTGTTAAAGCCCATGTGCCCACCTGCAGCCCACACCTGCTAATTAATTTTCTTACAGCCAAGGAGAAGGGGATAGAACACTATGGGGAAATCTTGCCAAATACGTGAAATTCAAAGTTACAGGGAGACATCGGCAAGGTGGATTATTTTATGCAGCTGGCGGGATGTCCGAGAGACATGCACTCAGGAGATTTCAAGGTCGGGGACCCCCGCACAGGAAAGACTTGAGGATGGGGAATGGGACTGAGGGTCTCATGCAAGGAACTGTCACCCTCTCAAGGTGGAAAGAGAGTGAACAAATCAAATGGATCGCGCTCCCTGGGGATGGTTTCTGTCTGTGTCCACTTCCCTGACTGGATTTCAGAGAGTGCCCGCCAGACGGCATGCCTGAGATCTTGGCCACTGCCCGTAGGGCAGTAGTGGGGCACAAAGCTGGAGCAGAATGTTAGAACAGGAAGTCTTCCCACAGGTGAGATCGAAATAGTGGTGACACTGAAAACAACAGTCACTGCTGTTTATCGAGCGCTCACAGAATGCCAGGCCACTGCTCTTTCCATGTATTCTCTTACTGAATACTCACAGTGGCCTGTGGCGGGAGGGTCTAGCATCCCTGACTTCACTGATGAGGAAACAGAGACAGGAGGTCATGTGACTCACTCAAGGTCACACAACATCTTAGTAGAGCAGGGATTTGGTCTCAGGCATCTCTTTCACCATCGCTGAGAAGGCAGTTAACTTTCCCCTCAATTGTGCTTTTTTCCATAAGACTAGACCTTATTATTTAAAGGCCGTAAAACAGAACTGGACTTTCATAAACAACTAATGTATATTAACAACTCAAATATAGTTTGGAATAAGAATAAACGAAATACAAATCTGAGGTATAATCAGGTATTCTCAATACAGGTTTGGATGGTTAAACCCCTTTACTGAATCGTGTGTCAGGCCTGATATCAACTCCCCACATCCTGCCTGATTTGTCCGTGGCCCCGAGATCTGTGGCTCAGTGCCTTGTGTCTCAATACTGATTTTGCTGCAGTTTTCCTCGCCCCAAGAGATTTTTCAAGGTTTTTTTTTTTTTTTAAACAGCTTTCATGAGGCTTGCCTGGGTGGCTCAGTCAGTGAAACGTCCAACTCTTGATTTCAGCTCAGGTCATGATCTCACAGTTTGTGGGTTCCAGTCCCCACATCAGGCCGTGTGCTGATGTCGCAGAGCCTGCTTGGGGATTCTGTGTCTCTCCCTCTCTCTGCCCTTCCCCTGCCCCTGCTAATGCTCTTTCTCAAAATAAATAAATGAAACTTAAAATACTTTCAGGAGGTATAAATTATATACCAAAAAACCCACCTGTTCCAAGTGTGCAATTCAGTGATTTTTAGGATATTTCAATTATTCAGCTATCACCACAATCAAATTTTAGAACATTTCCATCACTCCCTCAAAATCTCTTGTGTCCCTTTTCCAGTCAGTCCCTATTGCCAGCTCATCCCCAGGCAGCCACTCGTCTAATTTCTGTCTTTGTAGTTTGCTTTTTCTGAACATTTCATAAAAATGGAATCACCATGATGTGTCATCTTGTGACTGACTTCTTTCACTTAGCATTGTGAGGTGTTTTTTTTTTTTTTTTTAATGTTTATTTATTATTGAGAGAGACAGAGACAGAGACAGAGCAGGGGAGGGGCAGAGAGAGAGCAAGACACAGAATCCGAAGCAGGCTCCAGGCTCTGAGCTGTCCGCACAGAGCCCGATGTGGGGCTTGAACCCACAAACCATGAGATCGTGACCTGAGCTGAAGTCGGATGCTCAACTGACTGAGCCACCCAGGTGTCCCAGCATTGTGTGTCTGAGGTTCGTCCACGTCGCAGTATGTATCAGTACTTTGTTCCTTTTTATTTATTGCCAAGTAATTTCCTATTGAATGGATAGACCACATTGTGTTTATCTTTTCTAGTTGGTGGACATCTGGATTTCCACTTTGGAATCGTTATGAATAAGGCTGCTATGAATATTTGCTTGCAAATCTTTATGTGGACAAATGTTTTAATTTCTCTTAGAATTTCTGGGTCACATAGGAAATCTGTGTTTAACTCTTAAAAAATCGTCAGTTTTCTGGGCGCGTGGCTGGCTCAGTCGGTTGAGCGTCCAACTTCGGCTCAGGTCACGATCTCACAGTTTGTGGGTTCGAGGCTCACGTTAGGCTCTGTGCCAACAGCTCAGAGCCTGGAGCCTGCTTCGGATTCTGTGTCTCCTCCTCTCTCTGCCCCTCCCCTGCTCATGCTCTGTGTCTCAAAAATAAAATAAATGTTAAAAAGAATTTTTTTTAAATTGTCAGTTTTCCTAAGTGGCTATAAGCCCCATTTTATGTTCCTACCAGCAGTGTATTATAAGGGTTCCATTTTGTCTGCATCCTTGCCAATACCTGGTATCATTCGTCTTTTTGATTATGGCCACCATAGTGGGTGTGGAGAGGTAGCTCATTGTGGGTTTAACTTGATTAATGATGCTGAGCATCTCTCCCGCAAGATTTTTAGTTGTGACTTCTTGAGTGCATATTCCAAGGAAGACGCTGAGAATACAGTCTTCCCTTCCACCTTCTACTGTGACAAATGTTCACGGCCACACATGCAGCACATTTCTGGGTGTACCTTTAACATGATGATATTTTCCCAAGCTGGTATTTTTTCCTTCTTCTTGAGCAATTTCCCTTCTCAGCTCCCTGCCCTTTGCAATTATTAAAAACTCTAATTTGTGTCAAATACTGGAGCCTCTTGTCTCTGTGGGTGGTTCAAGTTTTTATAGATTGGTTTTGACACAAATAACCTGTTCTTAAAAAGGATATATTCTACGCCGCACCCCTGGAACATTTTAACGTGTGCCTGAATAACATAATTGGATTGATTTTAAGCAGTTTTCTACCAAGATTGTGATAAAGGGAAGCCATTAGTTCAGGCAGAGGCCGGGCAGTGAGGCATAGGCAGATGTGGCTGGGTGGTCGGGAGGGTCCCAGAGCAAGCCCCGACTCCTAATACGTTTTCCATCAGCAATGAACTCTGCCATGGGGAGTCAGCAAACACGTCTTCTCTGCAAATTGACAGTTTGAATAGGGAGACAAATGTGCAACTAGATGCAGAAGGCCCGGCCCACCTGGTGATGCTGACAGGAGCCTGGACTCAGGCAGGCAAGCGGGGACAGTGCCCAGGGGAGTGGCAGAGACGTCTGGGCCAAGAAGGCTCCAACCAAGCATCCCACCTTCATCCAGAGCCCAGGAGGTGATGAACAGGAGAGCGAGTGGCCGAGGTCTGAGCTGAGCTGGGTGCAAACCCTGGGCAGCAGTTGTGTCTCTGCCTGCAGAGCCCTGTTGGCCCATCAGGGCACTGGGCTGAGGCCATGAAGTGGACGGCCTGAAGTGGTGGCATTAGATGGGCCTCTGAGCTGGCCCCTGCTCTGTCTCCCTGTACTTCCGTGCAGAAGCATTGGCTCTCAGGTACAGTAGCCTGAGCAGGTGCTAGAATATTCTTCCCTGGCTGTCTCAGTTTAGAAAGCAGGACATGCCCAGTGCTGTGATGGCCCAGATGCAGGTCAGCAAGCTGGCTGCTGGGGTGGTTCAGATGTGGCTGGTCTGAGCCTTTTGGGGGTGGTGAGGGCCCACAAACAGGAAAACCAGCCCTGTGGTTGCTTACAGGAACCCAGATTGCTATAGTCAGCATCACCTATCAGCTGCCCCCTCCCCACACCTACCCTGCTGGTCACACAGGCAGCCTGGAAAGAGAGTAAGAGTGACTTCCCAATAAGTAGCTATCCGGCCATGTTCTCTGACTTTCCCTTGTGTCAAGAGACAGCATGTAAAATGGTCAGGGGGAAGCAGTCCCAAAGGCCTGGGGTGGGAATGGAGATTCCCGTAAGTGAGAGGCTGCAGCAGGCACTTTGACACACGTCACCCCAGCTGCAGGACCAGCCTCGCACCCCTGGCCTCATCCCCTTCCTGACAAAGGCTGTGGAAAGAAGCTGCTGTCGTCCAAGGCCACGTGGAAGGGACGACCCACATCAAAGGCTTCTGGGCACTGACAGTCCTGGGTTCAAGTACCCGCTGTGTCCCCTCACCCATGGAATGATGGGGTGATCTGGCCAGTGTCCAGGTCACTCTTGCCTCCACTGGTGTCTGTGAAATGTCCCAGGGTGGGTACAGGTAGGTAGATGGACAGGGGACAGAGTGAGGCTTGAAGTGGTGTGTGTAGCAGGGACAGCTGGACACCCAGAGCCTGCAGAGATCCTTCCCTGCTGCGATGCCCTGGCAAGACTTCTCCAGCTGATGGGTGTGCCCGGGGGGTGGCCCCAGGTGGTGCATCTCCCCCGGGGCCCAGCCCTGGGCTTGGAGCCACCCGGAGGCAGTGAGGCCCTGTCCAGGCAGAGGTCAGTGCAAGTTTGCAACCCTGTCTCTGATCCCCACCCTGCCCCCTTTGGACAGGCACCTGGCGCAGAACCCTTTCATCTGCGACTGTAACCTCAAGGGGCTGGCAGACTTCCTGCGCACCAACCCCATTGAGACGAGCGGGGCCCGCTGTGCCAGCCCCCGGCGCCTCGCCAACAAGCGCATCGGGCAGATCAAGAGCAAGAAGTTCCGGTGCTCAGGTAGCTGCCCGCTTGCCCACCTGTCTGTCTGTCCACCTGCCTGCCTGTCTTCAGTCTGCTCAGGGACCTGGTGGTGGTTTCTGGATGGCTCCAACAGGGGCGTCCTAGGCCACCGGAGACCCTCTCAGAGGGGGTAGTTCCGAGACTATAGACTTGGATCTGAACGGTTGGTCAGCCCCACCCCTCACTTTACTGGGGCTCAGGGAAGGGGAGGGCTGGCTGAAGGTCCCTGAGGGAGGACTCCCACACAAGGACCCAGGTTCCTCTGCTCCCAGGTCAGTTTGCTTTCATGCTACTGCTTTTCACACTCGAGAAGCCTGGGAGCTCTCCTCAGGGAGAGAGCTGCCTCCTCCAGGCTCTGGGGCAGCAGAAACTGGCTGGGGACAGTGTGAGTCAGCTTCTGAGCCTGGGTCCTGGTCAGGAACCGGGTGCCTCTCTGCCCCATCCCCGTCTTGTACCATTGCATATGAGCGTTGCCATGGTTTGGGCGCTCCCCGAGAGGTTCATTTGGGGGTGGTACCACCCCAGCATCAGCCTGGCCAAGGAACATCTGTGCTCTGTGGCAAAGCCTTCTCCACATGGGGGCTGGGCAGGCGGGCTCTGGGGCCCTGATTTGGGACCCCAGTGTTATTCCCGGGGTGCCTGCACCTGGGCAGTGGGACTGGGGCCTGGGCTCTTGCACATCCTGGAAGATTCCAGCTTGATGGTGTTTCTGCTTCTCTCCCCAGCCAAAGAGCAGTATTTCATTCCAGGTAGGAGAGTCCGGGGGACCTAGGGGGTTGGGGCGGTGGCAGCTGGTGGGCAGGGGCAGCAGGCTGAGGGGGCTAGGGAGACCCTGCCCTGGGGCCCTCAGCCTCCCGCCCCTGCCCTCTCACCATAGGCACGGAGGATTACCAGCTGAACAGCGAGTGCAACAGCGACGTGGTCTGTCCCCACAAGTGCCGCTGTGAGGCCAGCCTGGTGGAGTGCTCCAGCCTGAAGCTCACCAAGATCCCTGAGCGCATCCCCCAGTCCACGGCCGAGCTGTGAGGGCCCCCAGCCCCTGCACATCCTCACCGGTCCCCAGTCCTCCTAGCCCTCCTCGATCCACACTGGGCTTTCCCCCGGTCCGGCTCTGTTTGGGACCGCTGGAGACTCCAGCATGGCAGCGGCTGGCTTTAGCAGGAAGCACCTCCCCACCCCTGAAGCCCCTCTGCTTCTGACTCACCACCTCCAGACCCTTCCAACAATCTCTGGCGTGCAGGGAAGGTCGTCAGCCTGAGCCGGGGTGCCTTTTCTCAACCAGGCTTTTGCCTTCTGGGAGATGTGATTCCATTAGATCAAGTTGGATCTTAAGCCATACTCTATTTTTTTTCTTTAAAAACATAAATTTGTGCACATGCCTATGTGCACGAATAGCTACACGTACCTGTCCTTCATGTATGTAAGTTTTCATGGCATTTTTAGTGTTAAAAGTACCCCACTCACCGCCCCTCCCAGCACCATCATCCACCCTTCCTTTGATAAGCGATCAGTTTGCCTTGCCAGATAAATTCTTCTGGGAGCCCCTTTGTTTGAGTCCCAAATATTCTCAATTTGGAAGATACTCTAATGTCTGTCATTTATGAATGTGTAAGTTCTCTTCATTGCCTCTTACAGACGATTAAACAACAATGAGATTTCCATCCTGGAAGCCACTGGGATATTTAAAAAACTCACTCATCTGAAGAAGATGTGAGTTACCCATTGGCGGGGAGGTTGTGGCCAGGACTCTAGCTGGGGAGGGAGAAGGAAAATATTGTGTGCGTGGGGAGTTTCATGGGGGCAGAGCTCCCCTGCAGGGGGCGGGTGCAGGAAGGTGGGGGAGGGTCCACAACTCCATAATCTTTCTGCCACCCTCTATCCAGCAATCTGAGCAACAACAAGGTGTCCGAAATCGAAGATGGGGCCTTCGAGGGTGCGGGCTCTGTGAGCGAGCTGCACCTGACCGCCAACCAGCTGGAGTCCATCCGGAGCGGCATGTTCCGAGGCCTGGACGGCTTGAGGACGCTGTGAGTGTGCGGGCCAGGGAGCAGGGCCAGACTGCAACGGGCAAAAGCAAGCTAGCGTGTCGGTGTCTGCATCAGGAGAGAGGATGGGAGGCACCCCTCCCGACCCCGGCTGGCAGGAGGAGAGGGGCAGCTGAGGGTGTATGAGGTCTACAGCCAGGGTCTGCAGGGGGCAAATAATCAGATGTTGGTAACCGTGGTGAGGCCTGCTTTCTTGTTCCCTGGGGTGTGGGGTCGATGCTTGGTGAAGGGGCCGGTGGGGGTGGGCCCTTTTGGAGGTTCCCCCTCACTGCCCTCTCATCAGGCTGCAAGAGCACCGCACGTGTGTTTAGTTCAGGAGTGGCAGGAGGGCTGGGTGGCCCCAAGGCGGGGACATTGCTGAGGTGACTCAGCCAGTGCGGAAGGGGGAGGAGGGATGGCCCATTATCTCTGGGATTCTGGGATCCCATGAACCAGAGCCCAGCCAGAGCTAACCACACTTTGGGACTCAGTAGATCCTGGGGTCACCCGCACCCCCCCCCCACAAGTGCTGCAGAGCGCCCCCCCCGCTCCACGCGGGCGGCACTAGCTCTTCACGTGACCACATAGACCTTTCAAGGGCGCAATAGACCGTGCTGTCCAGTTGGACTTCCTACGGTGGCAGAAGTGTCCCACGTCTACACTGTCTAGTCAGTAGCCACGTGTGGCTGTTGACATGGGGCTAGCGCTGTTGGGGCACAACATTTTGAATTTCATTTCATTTTAATTCTTTTGAATCTGAACAGCCAAGGGCCACTATGGGGGGGGGGGGGAGCATAGCTCTAGACGCCGCCCTGCTGGGTCTAAATCCCAGACCGGCTGTAGGGCTATCCATCTGTTTTCAGAGCACACATCATGGAATTTGTGTAAAGGAAATGAATATATGAGGGGTTCCCTGTGGGTTTGGGGTTTGTTGTTGTTGTTGTTTGGTTGGTTTGGTTTACAGAAAGGGGATGCCCTTTGTGCTGTGTTTTGCCACTGACTTCTTTCACACGTGGATCTAGTGGGACTGTTTTCCCAGGCTGTTCACATGGGGCTGCCTCATTCTTCTCTATACTTGCCGGGTAGTCCTTGAATGAGGGTGTCGTGGGCTAGTCAGCCAGTCACGTGGGTTCTTTCTGAGGGAGGTGTGGATGGGGCTGGAGGAGAGGGGAAGGGCTGGTCTGGGGCAGAGCCGGTAAGAGCCCATGAGTGACAGCGCAGGCACGGGAAGAGAAGTGCCATAACCCCTCCAGCCCACACAAACGCTGTTAATTGTCCATATCAACTACTTTCCAGTCTTCTGTATCCACACATGTTCTTGCACATATGCACACACACACACCCATACACCTGGGTGCTTCCATGTATTTCTGAACGGAGTCCTAGAATCCATTTTATTTAGTAACCTGCTTTGTCTTAAACACAACGTGAGCACCTTTACATACCATTAAAATTTTTTTTACAACATCATTTTGAAGGACTGTCTATTACATAACTACTGGAAATTCAGGCTATATTATTGATTTTTTAATGTTTATTTTTTTCAGAGTGAGAGACCGTGTACGTGTTTGCACGCGTGCACATGAGCAGGGGAGGGGCAGAGAGAGAGGGAGAGAGAGAATCCCAAGTAGGTTCCACTGCCCTCAGCGCAGAGCCTGATGCAGGGCTCGAACCCACAAACCGTAAGATCATGATCTGTGCTGAAATCAAGAGTCGGATGCTTAACTGAGCTGCCCAGGCACCCCAGAAATTCAAGCTATTTTAATTTTTTATTATGAGTAATGTGATTAATATCTTTATCATGAAATTCTGTGTGCATCCAGGATTATTCCCTATTGATAAATTCCTAAAAGAAGCCTTGCAGCAGGATGAAAGCATGAGGCCCGTTTAGGGCCTTTGCTGCCTGCCTCTCACTTCCAGGAAGGCCCCAAACCATTCTCCTGCCGGCCCAAGTGTGAAAATGCCCATTCACCCATACCGACCCTCTATTACTATATTTACTATACTATATTATATACTATACTATTACTATATTTATATATTACTATATTACTATATTTATATATTACTATATTTTTAGTTATTCTGCAATTTGTCAGGCAAAGATTCAATATTGCTTACATGTACTTGATTACTAGTAAGTTTAAACATTTTTTTTTTATCGGTGTTCATAAACCATTGTAATTTCCTAGTGAATCGCCTATTCTGTGTCCAGCTTAGTTTTGTTTTTGGTTGGGGAGGGGAATGGAGCCAGGTTTTGGAGGGTGAACACAGACTTAAGCAGATAAAAATGAGGGAAGGGGTCATTCTAGAAGGACACCACAGCCAGGGAAGGGCATGGAGAGGCAGGCCCCTATGCATGCCCGCAGGACAGAGGAGTCAAGGGTATGTCACTCTCCAGGAAGGCGGCTGGTGCTGGTCTGGGGTTGGCTCCCGCGGATCACGGTAAAGAGTATAAACATTATTCCGTGAGCAGTTTGGGAGCCACTGGGGCTTCGGCCTGGAGAGGAACACGACTGAGTTTAGGTTTTGGGCCAGCGTCCCCGGCGTTGGTGCGGAGCGTGGCCTGGGGGCGGGGGAGGCCCTGGGCACCCAGGGAGTGCAGGCGGAGGTCAGGCCGTGTGGGCGCTGTGCAGGCAGGGTGGATGGGAGAGCATCCTGAGGGGGAGCGTGGGGAGGGGAGGGCCCCGGGAGGAGAATCTGTGGGAGGCCCCCGTGGGCAAGGCGCAGGCAGGTGGGTGGCTGCGGGCACAGCACGGGCTCCCCCCTCTCGCCCCCCAGGATGCTGAGGAACAACCGCATCAGCTGCATCCACAACGACAGCTTCACGGGCCTGCGCAACGTCCGCCTGCTCTCGCTCTACGACAACCAGATCGCCACCATCTCCCCTGGGGCCTTCGACACCCTGCAGGCCCTCTCCACGCTGTAAGTCTGGCTCCGGCATCTGAGCCCCGGCGCCCGTCCGCCCACCCTCCCAAGGGCGGCTACTTGAAAGGACTCACTGGGGGTGTCGGGCCCTGGTGGTCTGTGGGGTCCCACCACGTCAGAATGCCACATCTTGGTAACTGCTGGTCGTCTGGGAAAGAGCGCGGGTGGCCGCCTGGCCAGTCTGTGGTGGGGCGACAGGGCATTGCAGGGAAACCCAGGCCGGAGGGTGTGTTGCTGGTCACACGGCTGCCTCTTCCAGAAACCTTCTGGCCAACCCTTTCAACTGCAACTGTCAGCTGGCCTGGCTGGGGGACTGGCTGCGGAGGAGGAAGATTGTGACAGGGAACCCGCGGTGCCAGAACCCAGACTTCCTGCGGCAGATCCCCCTGCAGGACGTGGCCTTCCCTGACTTCAGGTGTGAGGAAGGTAAGTCGTGGGGCCCTGAGCGGGAGGGGAGAGGCAGGCGGGCCAGCCCTGAAGAGTTTCCCGTGGGGAGGGGTGGCCCTGGGCCTGGGGTGGGGCGGGGAGCAGGGAGACCCAGTCTTAGTCCTGCGCCTACCGCTGCCTGGGGGTGTTTTCCCATGATTTTAAGAGCAATAGCATGGTTATTGTTTAAAAAATGGAAAGAATAGGTAAAAGGAGGAGATAAACGTTACCTATTATCCTATCACTCAGAGAAAATCACAGTTAACATTTCAGTGTATTTTTAAAAATGTTTCTTTATTTATTTTGAGAGAGAGAGCATGTAGGGGAGAAGCAGAGAGAGGAGGAGAGAGAGAATCTCATGCAGGCTCCACACTGATAGCCCAGAGCCTGACGAGGGGCTCGAACTCCCAACTGTGAGATTGTGACCTGAGCCACAATCAAGAGTGGGATGCTTAACCGACTGAGCCACCCAGGCGCCCCTACATCTTAGTACTTTTCTTAATGTAAATGTGTCTGATCCACTGATCTGCCTCCTGGGGGTTCCTCAGTGCCCCAGACTTGTGGGCTCAGCCTGTCCATGATGTGCCATGGGACCTTCCCGGGCCCCCATCCTCCACGTGGGAAACCTGGTCACCTCTCACCCTGATGTCCTGTTTCCTCTGGATTCCCCATCTCTTTCCTGAGGCCCTCCCTTCTAGCCCTGCCCGTGCAGAGTGTAGTAGCCCCATCCCGTGACTTTCCGACAGAGCTCCACGCAGGCAAGGCAGCTGCTGGAGGCAGATTTGTACCCAGGGTAACAGAGCAAGGTTGCAGCTCAGCCCGGCGGTCCCTGATCTTGAGCCTGGTCGCCGGGAGTTTCCTGTGGGGAGTTCCAGCCCCCCCCCCCCCCCGCCCCCGCCCCCGCTTGGCCTCCTCCGCCCCGCTCTCAGCCTGCTTCCAGGGGGCAGTTCGGCTCTCAGACTGGCCCATCCAGGCCGCGCAAGGAGCTTCAACTTTCACACCAAGAGAGAAGGTCAGGGTATTTCTCTAAACAAAGTCAATGGGTTTCCTAGAGCAATTTCACTTGCTATTTTAAAAAATTCCATACGACTCACGTATATATTTGTATATCATTTTGTATAGTAATAACTTCCTAGTCTTTTTTTAAAAAATGTTTGTTTTAAATTTAATTTTATCTTCAATTCCAATATTGTTAACATGCAGTATTATTTTAGCTTCAGGCGTACAATATAGTGATTCAAGAATTCCATCCATCACCCGGGCTTATCACGACAAGTGAAACCCGTTACCTATTTTATCCGTCCCCCACCCAAAAATTCTGCTCCTTTTTCTTTTTTCTTAAAGTTTATTTATTTATTTTGAGAGAGAGAGAGAGTGGGAAGGAGGGGTCAGAGAGAGAGAATCCCAAGCAGACTCCACACTGTTAGCACAGAGCCTGACACAGGGCTCAGTCTCACGAACGCTGAGATCATGACCTGAGCCGAGAGCAAGAGTCAGACGCTTAACCCACCGAGTGACCCAGGCGCCCCAAATTCTGTTTCTTTTTAAACCCGACTATATATTTTGGGCCTTTCCTTCTGCCATTAATTATCTTTTGAAAACATTCTTTTCTTTTCAAGAAACAATTTCTTTTTACTTTTCTTATCACAAAGTGAAGCATTACCATTTGCTTAAAAAAAAACAACACCCAATCCAGAAGAGTAAAAAGATCACCAGTGTTGGCCTGTTCCAACTTCCCGGTCCTGGAATGACTCCCGGTCAGTGTTCCGCTGGGTGACCTTCCAGAGCTCTGCTGTCATGTCCGTGCATCCTGGCAGGCGACCCTGTGCACCTGCGAGGCTCCCCCCACTCAGAGGGGCTCCCTGGAGGGGAAGGGACAGGAGCACTTTTGAGATGTTGCTGCAGTAGACTGAGGTGGTGGAGAGCAGCCGGCTTAGATTCCAGGCCCGTGCCCCTCTTCCAGGCTGGGGGACCTTGGGCCCGTTACTTAACCACTCTGCCCTTAGTTTTCTCATCTCTGCGATGGGCCGATAGCACATCCACCGGAGAGATGTTTTGAGGATTCAGGGAGTTCACGACGCCTGCACACAGCTGCCCTCCGTAACTGATAGTCTCTGCCACCTGCTTCCTAGTGCCCTCAGCAGCTCCTACCGTGGTGTCCTTATTGTTCCTCCTGCACCCAGTCAGAAGGGAGGAATATTTACTGGGTAGATGAGTGAATAAATGAAGGAGGTGTGATAGAAGTTGCTCAGAGTCTGTGTCGGCCAGATGGGGGCACAGACGCTGTGTTGTCTCTGACCAGCCTTCCGAGCCGAACAAGTTATGTAACCTCTCCGGCCCTCAGTAAAGTATAAAACCATTCATAGGTCCGTTTAGCCGATCTATTTTGAGGACTCCTGTGTGCCAGCCCCTGCTCTAGGTGCTGGGCTCCTTCTGTGAGCAAAAAAGCAGAGACCAGTACCCGTGGTGCTGGCATCCTTTCTGCATCGTTAAAGAGATTCTGTTCGACATATTGGCACTTAGTAGGTGCTCAAGAAATGGTATGGTTGCCATCCTCCTGCTGTGCTGAGGTCCACCTTGGACCTGAGGCAGAAGAAATTGACCCAAGACCCATCTTAACCTCGAAATGGTCCAAGGGGCTTTGTTCCTAGTGAGGAAGGGGTGCAGCCAAGAGGGGACTTACCGGTGCCTGGGGTAGTGTCAGAGAGGGGCTTCTGTTCTGAGATACCCCAGAGCGCGGCCCCAGGTATAAGAGGCCCTAAGAAGGCCTGTCCCCTCGCTGACGTGGCTTCGCGCCTTCCTCCCCAGGCCAGGAGGAGGGGGGCTGCCTGCCCCGCCCCCAGTGCCCCCAGGAATGTGCCTGCCTGGACACGGTGGTCCGATGCAGCAACAAGCACCTCCAGGTCCTGCCGAAAGGCATCCCCAAGAATGTCACGGAACTGTGAGTAGCCCCAGGCCCGACGGTGGGGGGGACAAGGTCACCAAGAACAGCTGGTTAGGGCTTGGAGCGAGGGCGTCGTGGGAGACACTGGTTCCAGGAAGCCTTTGAGCTTCTGTCGGACCCCCCTCTGCAGTCACCTGATGGCATGAGTCTCCCACGGGAGCGCTTGCTCGCTGTAAGCTGAGGCCTGCTTTTGAAATAAGAAGTAACCTTACGTTGGCCGCTTCACCGCAGCTTGTGAGCATCCCCTCCGTCATGAAAACTCTCACACAAGTTTGTTTTCGCTGGCCGCGCATGACGCTACCACGCGAATCTACTATGATCTATGTAACAAACCCCCCTTTGTTGGAGACTTGTTGCCAATGTTTCACTATTAAAAAAAGTCCCCGAGGTGAACATCCCTTCAGTGCGGCTGCTCGTCAAAGAGCGCTGCATTGCTAGGGCACTTGCTGCCTTTTGCATCATGGCCTTCCAGAAAAGCCATCGTCCTCGCGCCCCAGCTGGCCGGGTGTGGAAATGGCCTTCGTGGCCACCCCCGCTGTCCATACTGGGCATCATGTGCTAAAACCTGTGCTGATTTGGATGTGGTATCTGAGCCTACGTGGGGGCATGGATGTCAGTGTGAGTGACAGACAGAGGAGAGCTGGGCTTCTTCCACTGACACCCCCAAATAAGAGGCTGTGGTCCGTCCCCGACTCGTCCTGTCCCCTGGGATTGGTCCCTCCAGGCCTCCGTAGTTGCGCTTTTCCTTCCCTGTGGGGAGCGTGTGAGGTTTTCATTTGTGTTTCTTTCATTACCGGCGAGGCAGGCTGTTTCTTTACTTGCACACCAACCACTGCAGTCCTTGTCCTGTGTCCCTTGCCCAGTTTTCTATCATCATGTTAGTGTCCTGCTTCCTCCTTGGTGCCTCCTGGCCACCCTGAGCATAATACGACAGGTGGAACAGCCTGGCTTCTTTGACTAAGGATGCTGAAGTTCAGAGGCTGGGAAAGTCACTTGACTTCTCTAGGCCTCCGTTTTCCCAGCTCTTAAGTGGGGCCACTAGGGTGTGTTGAGAAGAGCCATTGAGAGGATCACGTGAGATGGGTGGGAAGTCACTTTGTATGACCCAGAGTGATGGGTCAGGATGAGTAAAGCCCTGATTTTGCTGCTCTCTGGATCTTTGGGGGGTGGCGGTGAGCCATCCTGAGGGCTGGAGTCGGTGGGGGTCCTGGACAGGGAGCCCAACGGGGGTTTCAGCTCCTGGCCCTTGGATCCCTGCTCAGCGAGGATGTCTGGGGCGATAGGGGACCTTCACAGCATCTTGAATCCCAAGCTCCACCTTGTAGACATGGGGCACCTTAGGGAATGTTACGAGGACCTTTGGTGGGCTTGGCTTTGAGGACAACAACTTGGGTAGCAGTGTGTATAGTGGGTCCCAGAAGGGAGGCCAAGGTGGAGGAACAGACGGAGGCAGCTGAGGAGTCCAGGCGTGGGTGACAGTGTGCATTCAGGGGGGATGTGAGAGCGGAACACAGCACATGAGCAGAGACCAGTGGCAGGAGAGTCAGCAGCTGTGGGGTGCTGTTGAGTGAGTAGGAGAGTCACCTTGAGGGTCCTGAGCCTGGGTGGTTAGGATCATGGTGTGATGCTGAGGGGGTCAGGGGAACCAGTTTGGGTGTGAAAGCCCCGAGGTCAGGTTTGGGCAGGTTTGGGTCTGGGGTTCCCACGGGACCAGCCGGCAGGTGGAGGGAGGGCCTTGCTAGCTGGTGAGGGGCCTGGCAGGTGGACCTGAGGGGACTAGTGGCAGATCTGACCCGTCTGGCCAAGAAAACTGCAGGGCAGAGAGGGGAGAGAGAGGAGCCTGGCATTGAGCCCTGGGTAGCGCCCGCCAACAGGGAGGAGGCTGAGAGGGCGAGGCAGGGGCAGAAAGGAAGCCGAGGGAGGCTTTGTGTGTCAGAGCTTTTACCGAGTTCTTTGGGAGGCATCTACCCAAATGCCTAAGAAACTTGCATCTTTTCTCCTCCAGTTAGTGATTCTGGGCCAATTGTGTGGTCTGCACGTAGGAGAGGAGAGGAACTAGAAGGCCCTGGCTGCAGGGGAGGCTCCCCTAACACCGCACTAACTGTTGTGTTCTGTCCTGTAGTTACTTGGATGGGAACCAGTTCACACTGGTTCCGGGACAGCTGTCTACCTTCAAGTACCTGCAGCTTGTGTGAGTATTCGGGCCTCTTGAGGATCCCAAGCCTTCCTTAGAGGATGGCGGGGGCCGGGGGGGGGGGGGGGCGCACTGGTATCTAACCCTCTGGCTCCAGCTTTTCTGGAATTCCCTACCACTCGGCTTCCAGCTCATCTGGTTTTTATTTTGCCCCTCCCCTCCCTGAATGTCAGTGCGTAGAACTGTGTTGCCACCTAGTGGCCATGCTTGGGAATGGCATGGTTCCTGGCTCCCTTGAGTTGGACCCTGTCCACTTCTCCCTAGCCTGTCACCCCAAGCCTCCATCTGGGCTGAGAATTATTGTTAATGAGGGTCATCCTGGCAAAGGAAGGGGGCCAGAGCAGAAGTAGAGGCTGATGGAAAACGCAGTCCATCCTTGGCCCCTAAACCAAACATGAAATACAACAGCTACAAATACACATCAGTGACTAAGTTTTTCTTCAGGCTAACATCTCTTTTTCTGTTATTTACACCTTTGAGCCTTTCCACTCCATGAAAATATATGAACTAAGCCTCAGAATAAACTTCATTTCTTCTCAGCTCTCCAACCTAATTAACACCTCTCTCCAATTGTCTTGGTGTGCTTATTGGCTAGATTCTCCCAAAAAGAAGTCCAGAGAACATTCCATGTTAGTTTGGCTTGGAGCAGTACTACTACTCAAAGTGTGGTCTATAGACCAATGGTCACTAGAGAACTGCTTGTAATGGGTCCGCAATTAGATAAGAAACTTGCACCAGAATGTAAATCAGTGTCTTGCTTCCATCACTGAGAAGTGTCACTATGAAAAAAGTGTTCGCTAAACTAAGTTGTGTGTTTAGCGTCATAGGTGACTGCACTTTGGCACAAGGTCCTTGTTGTGGGACATTCAGTTCGGGGACTGGCTACTTTGAGTAGCACAGAATCTTGAAGCTCCAGTGGATCTGTCTTTGCTAAAGACCTGGCAGATGTGTTTTGACTGTTCCAATGGTGTGAGGGGCGGGAGGAGGGCAGTGATTTGGTGGCTGGTGACAGAGTAGCAAAGACATAGATGGCTTTTCTCTGGTCTAATTTGAGGCAGCTACACTGGTGGCTTGGATACCTTTGGGAGGAAAGGAGGGAGAGGGGGCCGATGTGGGGCCAGTCCTTGCCAATCAGAAGCAGGGACCACGCGGTGTGCCGAGAGCTCAGAGAAGAACTACAGTGTGGCCTGAGAACAATAGACCGGTCTTAAATGAGTTGGAGGAACATTTACTAAGAGGAAATGAAGTCAGGGCACGTGTGGGGGCCAGGGCAGAGGCAGAACTCACCAGTAGGCAGAGGGAACAGGGGCAAGAGAATTTCAGGAAGTGTAGCAAATCTATGCCAGGCATGTGGGAGGCAGTGAGGGAGAGGTGGGCCAGAGCCGGAAGCACCTAGCAGGTGGCTGGGATAATTTTTTAGGCAAATGAGAGCCACTGTGGGATTTGGCAGAGAAGTGACCTAGTCAGATTTGTGTCTTAGAAAGATTCAGGTGGTGCCCGCCCGTGTGGAAGATGGATAGAAAGGGGGCAAAGCTGTAGGGGAGAGATGAGATACAAGTCTGAGACAGAAGCCAGGAAAAGAGATGGCTTGAGTAAGCAGAAATGAAGGAGGAGGCTGAGAGAGAGGAGCTTGCGGCGAGGGGGGGGGGGGGTGATTAGGGCAGTGTTTCTGGGTCCTTGGGGCTGTGGACTAGGTGGGTAGGGGGTAGGAAAAGTGCAAGATGTGGACTGGAGCTTGACTGTCTCTGGAGGGGAGTTCAGAGGCGAGGGCACTGTTGCACGTGGTGGGGAGTGAAGCCAGGTGCTTCCCGAGGCTCCCAGAGTGGACTAAAGGAAGAGGGTCAAGAAGGTAGGGTTGTCTGGGAAAGAAGCTTTACCAAGAGATGGAGGAGGCACGGCCAGCGGGGGGGGGGGGGGGGGTGGGTGGGAAGACAGTCAGGGGTCTGAGGATGGATGGGGTTTGAAAGGAGGTTTGAGAAGAGGGGTATCAGTTGTGATGGGGGGGGGCGGGTGTTACTTGATCACCCTGCTTCATTTGAAAAAAGGTGGTTATTGTCCCCTTGATAGGACGGTAGGAGAGCTAGGGAAGGAGCCTGTGTGAAGTACTAGCTAGAGAGAAAGCACAGAGCCCACTAGATCTGGTAGTTCCTTGGTGGGAGCATTTCCACGGTGGAAGGGGGCATGAGCCAGTCTGTCCTTGTGGGGGGCAGGGGTGGGGTGGGGAAAGGCAATGGAAACATGTAGCCCTGAGGACGCAGCGGGAGTTCAGGGAGCAGAGCAGAGGGCTGTAACTATTGTGAACCAAGTGCCCCTCTCTACCACCACCCCAAGCCCCTGCAGCCACCTGGCTGGGGCGGGAGGTGGGGGGGTGGGAGGGGGAGTGGCGGGGGGCGGGTGCATGGACAGAGTGGGGGAGGGGAGGAGCCTGTAGCAGAGAGCCGGGATTGGGTTCTTCTTTCTTCTAAGCAGTGATGCTTTTGTCTTTTCCAGGGACTTGAGTAACAACAAGATCAGTTCCTTGAGCAATTCCTCCTTCACCAACATGAGCCAGCTGACCACTCTGTGAGTCCCAGTGGTGGGGAGGTGGAGAGAGGGCATGCGCGCTGTGTCACCGAGACTTTCTCCAAGCCCCGCTGGTCACTCTTCATCTACCAGGGAGTGTGCCTGGCCTCGCCAGCCAAAAAGAAAAAAAAAAAATTTTTTTTTCATTGTGAAATATAGCATACATACAGAAAAATGCAAAAAAATATAAAGTACAATTTAACAAATAACCATAAAGCTAGCACATGTGTAAATACCTAAGGCACAAAACGGAACACAGCACGCCCGAAAGTCCTTCCCCCAGCCCCTTCTTGATCATTCGTTCCCCCCTCCCCACCGTCTCCAGGAAGTCCCTCCCCTGACTTTTATGGTGATCATGTCTTTGATTTTCTTTATAGCACTGCCATCTACATATGCACTTCTACACAAATCAGTTTTATTTTTATGTAAATTGAATCATACAGGATGTATTTTTTTTTTTGTATCTGGCTTATTTTATGTAGCATTATGTTTGCGAGGTCCACTCATGTGAAGCCGCGGTCTGGTCATTTTTACTGCTGTGTAGTATTCCTTTGTAGGAATATGCCATACCTTCCTTACCCATCTCACTACGGATGGATAGTGGGGTTGTTTCCAGTTCGGACTATTGTGAACGGTGCTTCCGAACACTTTTGTGCCCATGTTCTGAGTTGTTTTAACGATCGCTTTAATTACATGCCAAGCAATCAGTTGGAAAGAATAACAAGCAGCCCGTATACTGGCCTGAAGCTTACGGGGGTATCCCACTCCCCTTCTCAACACCTCATTTTACAGATAATGTGCCAAGAACCTAAGAACTTTCCCTTGGGCTCCACTGTGGTCCAACATTAGAGCCAGTACCCCCAAAAAAGGATGGGGTCGTGAGCCAGCCAGACCCCCAGGAGCAGAAGGTGGGCCCGAGGCCATGAAATTCTGGTTCTAGGTTACCCACCTGCACTTACTTACTCCAGAAGATGAGAGTCTTCTCATCAACTGGTTCCCATTTCAGAGTCTTTGTGAGCCAGGATGTGAAGCTGCCATCAGCCAGGGAGGTCCTGCCCACCAGGGGCCGTTTGGCAATGTCTGAAGCATTTTCGGTGGTCAAAGCTAGAGCAGGGGCAGGCGAAGCCCCCAACACCTTGTGGGCAGAGCCCAGGGATTTTACCGCTACACACCGTAGAATGCCCAGGGCAGCCCCCCAACAAAGAATTGTTGGTAGTGCTGGGCTGAGAAGTCCTGGTCTCAGTGGTTCCGGCAGCTGCCGGGGGAAACAGAACCCATTCCTGTGACAGGAGCACACCCCTGCTGTCATTATTATTTGAAAATAGCCCTAGTGAGGTACAGTCAGTATAAAAGAAACTGTACATGCTTACGGCAAATAAGGATACATCCTGACTTACGTTCACGTCCTTGGAACCGTCACCACAATGAACACAGAGTCCCCTTCCGTCACCCCCAGAAGCCTCCTCACACCCTTCTGCCCGGCCCCTCCCAGCACCCCCGTCCCAGGGCCGCCACCATTCGGCTCTGTGGGTGAGTCCGCATCGCCTAGGGTTTTGCATGTTTGGGATCGTGCAACGATACTCCTTTTTGTTTGGCATCTTTCAACCCACACAGTTACTCCGAAATTCCCCCATGTCATCGCCCGTCTGGGTAGTTCCTTCCTTCTTGTCAGCAACTAGTGATGTCCCACTGTATGGCTGCTCTGGAGTGTTCCTGTCCCTCCGCTGATGGACATCTGGAGCTATCACGAGCATCACCTCCCTTGTTTTCAACCTGCCCATCTACCCTTGATGGATTCATTTATTTGGAAGCATTTGGGGAGAGTGGGTTAGCCTGTGGACTCTGGAAACTGAGAAGCTGAATTAAAAACCCAGCTTACTGACTCAATTACGCCACCCTGGCGAAGTTCTTTCACCTTGCAGGGCCTCAGTTTCCCCATCTTTACGACGGGGGTAGTCATGGTGCCCTCGTCACCACCACAGCTTCCCAATGTTAGATTACTAGCTGGGCCTGGACCTCACCTGTCCACTCTGGAAGTGAGGCAGGTCCTGGTCCGGTGTCCACTTCACGGGGACCCTGCCTCTGGCCCTTGCTGGAGTGGCCTCCACGAGGAAGTGCACCCAGTCTCCTTACTGAGGCCTCCCTGGGAGCCGGGCACCTCGCTGAGGGCTTCACCTGGGCCATCTCCCCTTACCCGCAGAAAAACCCTATCAAGTTGTCATTGTTTTTGTCCCCGCTCTGCCGCTGAGGGAGCTGAGAGGCATAAAAGGGTTAGGGGATGGGCCCGGGCCACAGGGCTGACTAGGCCAGGAGCTCAGCCCACACCCTCTTCCACGCTCAGGCCTCCCTCATTTTGCTGCTGAGCCAGCCTGCAGGGGCCTGGTCAGCAACATGGCGCCCCCCACCCCTGTCCTGCTCCCTCCCTCACCCTCCCTCTCATCCCACAGGATTCTCAGCTACAACGCCCTCCAGTGCATCCCTCCACTGGCCTTCCAGGGGTTGCGCTCCCTGCGCCTGCTGTAAGTCTCCCCGTTCTTCATTCTTCATTCCTCTAAAGAGACCCACCCCACAGAGGACCGTGAAGCCCACCTGGTGGGTAGAAATGTCTCCATGTCTGTGGCCCCAGCAGAGCCGACAGTGTCCAAAGCTGGGAGGCCTGTCCATTTCCATTCAAGCCCCTCATGGAGGCTGAAGAGTGAATGGAAAACTCTGAGAAATGGGGGTTGCTGTCTGCCCCACTTTGTGTTTTGGGGGAGCAATGGGAGGTGGGGGCATCCAAGATAAGGTAGCCTCTTGTTTGCATGTGAGTTTCCGGTTCCAGTGGAGATTGTTGGCAAGAGATTTGTGAACCTTTCCTAAGAATTCCCACTGGGAGTTTTTGCCCTGTGATCAAAGTCCTCTGTCACGGCTGTTATGAAGTCCTCTCAAGTATCTGCATGAATCCTCTGGCAGCCCTGCCTGGGGCACGGTGACATTCTTTATCCCCAATCTATGGCTTGCCATAGTAACTTTTTTTTTTTTTTTTTTACCAAGAAGGACCTTCCCCCCCTACCTCCCCCCCCCCCCCCAGACTTGCTGGCGGAGTGAGGGAGGGCACAGGGTCAGGGCCTTGCGTTCCATTTGTCATGTAAACGGAAATGGTGCTTTGAGTTATTTGTGATGAGTTATTTGTGATGAGTTATTTGTGATGAGTTATTTGTGATGGTTATTTGTGATGGCTGCGGCACAGGGTTATCTACTTGGATTAGGAGGCGCTCCCTCTCCCTTGCCGGTGGCCAGCCGGCAGGGTGGGGTCTCTGAGGGGGGCACCGGTTCCCTCTAGCATTGACCTTGACCGAGACCCAAGGATAAGCATGACACACTCCATCAGTTCTTAAGTCTCTGTCCCTGGACGAGGCACTGACAGCCTCTTCTCTCCTCAGGTCCCTGCATGGCAATGACATCTCCACCCTCCAAGAGGGTATCTTCACAGACGTGACCTCCCTGTCTCACCTGTAAGTAACCCCGGCCCAATTCTCGAGGCCTCTTTGGATGTAAAAAGAACTTGTATTCCAAGAAACACGCCCCCCCCCATCTTCTGTAACTGTCAAAGTTTGTGGCTTTTGCCCTGAAACAAGTTTAGCTTGTGAACTTCAGATACTCCCCATCTCAGACTCTTACACATTCGGTGTTTCGTCAACAGCAGTGGAATCTGAGAACGGTTCTTCATACGCAATAATAAAAGTGGCGATGGCCATTGATTGACCGCCTCGGCTAATTTAGTCCTCACAGCGATCCCACAGCATAGGCACAATTATTCCTTTCCTACACATGGGGAAACAGGCCCAGAAAGTGTGAGAAGCTTGCCCAGCATTGCATAGGTGGTGGGGGCTGGGGTCTTCTGTCTCGAAAGCCCACGCTCTTAAGCAAAAGACACCACACTTGGGCCTCTCCCTTCACGGGGTGGGGGATAAGCTCTGGAAATGTACTGCCCCCAAGAAGTGGTATAATGAGATGTAGAATTGCTTCCAAAACCGTGTAGCTGGCAGTACTACGTGGATTTTTAAAAAGCAGTATGCCCAGTTCCTCGCAAGGGTAAATGTGGAATTACCCTGTGACCCGGCAATTCTACTTCTAAGTGTGTACCCCAAATAATTGAAAGCAGATTCTCAAAACAGATACGTGGGGCTCCTGGGTGGCTCAGTCGGTTTAAGCGTCTGACTCTTGATTTCGGCTCAGGTCATGATGTCACAGTCATGAGACTGAGCCCATGTCTCTCTCCCTCTCCTGCTACCCCTCCCTCATTAATGCTCTAAACAAACAAACAAATAAATCTGAAAGCAGATACTTGTACGACCCATGTTCATAGCAGCGTTATTCACGCAATAGGCAAAAATCAGAAACCACTCAAGTGTCCATTGATGGATGAGTGGATAATGTGATATAGACGTACAATGGGATCTTTTTTTTTTTTTTTAATTTTAAAGTTTATTTTGGAAGAGAGAGAACGAGCAGGATAAGGGCAGGAAGAGAGGGGGACAGAGGATCTGAAGCAGGCTCTGTGCTGACAGCAGGGAGCCTGATGCGGGGCTCAAATTCATGATCCGTGAGATCATGACCTGAGCTGGAGTCAGACACTTAACAAACTGAGCCACCCGGGTGCCCCCATACAATGGTATCTTATTCAGCCTTAAAAAGAAATGAAAGTCTGTCACCTGCTACAAACATGGATGAACCTTGCAAACTTGCTAAGTGAAATAACCCAGACGTTACGGGACAAACATCGTATGATTCCACCGATATGAGGCCTAGGAAAGTCAAATCAAAGCTACAGAAAGGAGAATGGTGGCTGACAGGTGCTGGGAGCAGGGGGGAAATGGGGGATTTTTGTTCAGTGGGTACAGAGTTTCTGTTTGGGGTGATGAAGAGTTTTAGAGCCAGATCGTGGTGATGGTTGCACAACATTGTGAGTGTTCATTGATGCTACTGAACTGCACACTTTTGCCATTTGGAGAAGATGGGGAAAGACTTTCTAGGAGGAGCGAACAGCATGGGCAGAGGCGAGAAGGCGAGAAAGTAAATGACATATTCAGGGATGCTGTGTTGTCCAGCATAGGACATACAGGGTTTGGTTGGGCAAGGAGCGTGGGGTCAGAAGAGACGAATCTGGAAAGGAACATTGAATTCCATTGTGAAGGGCCTTTTGTGTCACGCTCAAGAGTTGGGACTTTATTTTACAGATAAAAGGGAATTGTGGAAGAATTAAGTCGCAGAAAACTCCTGGAAAGCTGTGGTGACATGTGGAGGCTGGCTGCATGGGATGAGGCAGGAGGGAGCCTGGCTGGAGATGGTGGGTCAAGACAAAGGCCAGGCCAGGGCTGTGTGGATCACTGCTCTCGGTGACTCCTGGTCAACAGGGCCATGTTTCCATCTGCGTTTGGTAGTTAGTGGTGGTGAGCTCAGATTTTGCGGATGTTTGGAACTCTGAGGACCTAAATTAGAGACGCTTCTCTCCAGAGGGCATTTGTGCTTGTCTTCATGGGCACCAGGGTCTGCCCTGCTCTGGGCCCACGCACCGCCTTTCCTCACCCCACCCCCCACTATGACAAGGGCCTGCTTTAGCTGCCCATGCCCCCAACACCACTTGCCAGGCAAGGCCTCTTCAAGCATCTGGTCCACCTTTCTTGCCTTTGGATTCCCCCTTCACGTATCTCCTGTACTTGGGACTTAAGTGTGCAGTTGACTACCCTTCCTTCTTCCTGATGAAGACTGAACAATATCCAAGTCCATTCCGATTTTGACTCTAGCTCAAAATCTAGAGGCCTCGTTTTTCAAGGGGGAGGGGGGAACAAACAGCATGTTTTCTACAAACAAAAAACCAGAGCTGCCAAACAACCGTTGAACCAGACGCATCTATAAATTCAGACTTTCTTTAGGAGAACAGTGACGTCAAGCCAAAAAGCCAGATCCAATCTGGAAGAAATAAACCAGGAGGTAGAGATCCGTTAAGCAGCAATTGTAGAACAGGGCGTCGGCATTGCAGATTAGATGTGTTTGTTCACTGCATCCAAGCCCCTCTCTCTACAGGGCAGCATCTGCGTGAAAGAAAGCTTCCAGTGAAGCGGCGTCACGAATAAGGTCTGCCCTTCATACCCGGGTTCTCAAATGGAACTAGGCAGCAGCCTGGGACTCGTGCGTGTGCTTGTGTTCAGGTGTGGGTGCACGCGCAGTACTGAGGACACGTGTACGTGTGCACACACGTGTCCACCATCTGCCCCGCACGGGAGAGCCGTAGCTGTTCCATAAGGATTTCTCGAGCACTTGCAAGGAGTCAGGGAGTGGTACCAGGACGGTGTAGGCTCACCGCATTCCGCTTGGCTTCACAAGGGCCGTGTGCAATCTGAAGCGGGGGGAGGCACCCACGGCTCTGTAACAAGTCAGGGGTTGCCCAAGAGTTAGCATCCGGAGTCCCTGGCTCCTGGAGTGCCCTCTGTTCCTCCTGTGACTCTTGCCCGGGCCTCTCCTCTTCACTAGCAGTATGTGGGAGGCGGGGTGAGCAGGTGCAGTGGAGGCTGAGGTCCACCACATTCAGTCTCCTTGAACTTCAGGAATCAGGACGTGTGGCGTTAGGTTCCTTGTTCTGCCATCGACTTGCAGTGGGATCCCAGACAATTCATTCTTCTCTTTGGGCCTCTTTGTTGCCTGTACCAAGGTTATTTCTAAGGTCCACTGTGGTCCATATGCCATAGTGATTGTAAGCGTCCACACTGCCCTGGGTTCGCTCTGCTGTGGTTTACTTTTATATTTACTTTGCAGTTAGCTCAATTTTCATCCATTTGTCCGTCCATCCATCCATCCATCCGTCCGTCTCTTCATCAACAAATATTCACTGTGTGCCAGATCCTGTGCCAAGGTTCTCCAACATCTTTTGTCATTTCTATAATCTGGCATTTTGTTGCCTCTGATTTACTGCGTGCTGGGAAGCTAGATCCCGAATTCACTAAGAATGCTGTGTGAAAAAGTAAATATGGTGGGGCACCCAGGTGGCTCAGACAGTTAAGTGTCCAACTCTTGATTTCAGCTCTGGTCATGATCTCACAGTTCATGTGATCGAGCCCCCTGTCAGGCTCTGCACTGACAGCTCAGAACCTGCTTGGGATTCTTTCTGTCCCTCTCTCTCTCTCTCTCTCTCTCTCTCTCTCTCTCAGCCCCTCCCCTGTTTGAGCACCTACGTGTGCCCTCTTTCTCTCAACATAAAATAAATAACTTTAAAAAGTAACTATGGAATGATTAAGTAGATCATACTATGCCCATAGGACGGAATAGCAAGTAGTTAATTGTAATTACGGCACCGTAATTTACTATTTGATGAAAACACAGGATAAAGAAGACTGTATACTCTGATTTCACTGAGGTACACGTGTGAACACAAGAACTGGAAGGAAATCCACAAAAATTAAACTGGTTACATTTCTGGGATGATGGGGGAACTCTTTTCTTTTTGCATTTCCTTTGCTTTCACAGTGCGCTTTGTGCATTCTGTATGGTCGTAGGCAGGTGTTCATTCACAAACGTTCGAGGGATGCCTGCGGGTGTCAGGCACAGCGGGGGGGGGGGGGGGGTCGTGGTTCCTGCTCCCGGGGAGCCTCAGTGCAGCGGGAGATAGTGATGCACACAAATAGATTGCCCGAGAGGAGTGTGGGCGGAGGGGGTATAGCTCAGGTGAGGGAGACATGGAAGTTTCAGTATGTGCTAAACTCTACCGTTGGCCGCTCTGTGAAACAGCACAGGAAAAGCTATTTTGGTCCCCGTTCCGTTAATGGAAGCCCAGCGGGGCCTTGGCAGGAAGACACCAAGTATCTTCTGTTTCAACTATTTCCAAGATACACCAAAGATCAACAACACAGGATTATTTCTACTTTTGCCCAGGTGTCAGCCTGAACCCACAGTCCTTTTGGGTTGACGAGCTCTCCATAGAAACAAGGAAAATGCATTGGCCCCACCGGAATTTACTTTTGAAGAGCTTTATATTGACTTTGGTGCTTTCTGTTATTCTTTTTTTCTGCTTTTATGTGAAGAATCGGAAAGGGACCCTTGGATTTAAGGCGCACTTTTCCTGCTGTTTATTGAGGGGCTGCTCTCTGGGGACTGGAACTGTGGCAATCCTGGCCTGTCAAGGCATCCTCGGTCACAGTGGCCTCGGCCACGAAATGAGCTACAGGACTCGAAAGAAGTCATTCGTAATACACTTTAAATTCGTGGCCCATTACCAGACCACACCTCTGTGGTGCATTACAAAACATATTTTACAATAAATTCTACATTTGCCTCTTGAGTAACATAATCGCATTACCTTGCACTTTTTACATGAAAAACATTACTCTGGTTCATGTAAACATTTTAGAGCACAATTTTTTGTATTCCTGTGCTTTTTAAAAAAGACTTTGTTGTTGTTGCCGTTAACACACTGCAGCGTCAGAAAATCAAGGCACCCCAGCTTCCTGTACCTCTGAGCGGCCCTGGCCCCGTTCAGTGGCAAAGGGAAGGCGTCTCCGCTGTCCTGTGAGCCGGGCTGGATGTTGTCAGCAAATCAGGACAGAAAAAATTAAACACACGTCGAGGTTGAACTGGCCTTCTTTTCCGCGCTGCGTTATTCCCTTGGTGCCCATTTTAGGTTATTGGTGCTTGTCTTTCTGCCCTCCTCCAGGCTGCAGGCTCTTTAGCGCGTCGTAAAGTGAGCCCCGGAGATGTGAGGCGGGCTGCTCAAGGTCACCGGGTAGCGAGCAGCTGCGCCGGCCCCAGTCCAGGTCTCGCTCAGCCGCTTTGTAAGACTGCGCGGTCGTCAGCGGCGCTATTTTGGGGAACTCCGGCTCAGGGTTGCTGCTGCTTTCATCAGACCGAACGCACTTCGGGGGGGTCCACGTCCTCTCTGCTGCCCAGAAACAGGTGGAAGAGGGCAGCGCGTCTATTTGGTGCTTAATAAATGAGCCCAGTCTCACTAACGTCACAGGCCTTATATTTTCAAAATAACGTTGATATAAACGAACCTCTGGCCCAGGCTCTGATTTTTCTATTTGCTAGGCGGAGGAACTCTACCCCCTACCCTCCCCTGCCCTGTCTCTGACCCATCTCTAAATCTCCCGCTGTGAGTCAGTGAGATGCTGCAGTTGTCCGCTGGTTGGTAAACCCTACAGAGTTGGCTGTGTGGTGTCGGTGTCGGGCGGGGATGGGAGGGAGCAGGCATGGCCTTATGCCGCAGGCGGGTGTGAACCGTTGCCACCTCGTTTTGGAGGGCCTGTGAACACCCAGCATGCATGTCCTCCGCGATCTAGAAGTAGAAGCCTGCTTCTAGGCACCTGTTCTAGAGCAATGCTCACACCTCCCAAAGAAGCATGGACAAGAGTATTCGCTGCCTTTGGAAACAACCAGGATGCCTGGCAAGAGGGACGTTGCTCAGTAAGCTAGGAGATGTCCATTACTTTGGGATGCCAGGAAGCCCTTGGACAAAATGAGGTGGATCCATTTATGCTGATCTGGAAGGATCTCCAAGACATGTCGCTTGGTGACAAAAAGCTGCCTGGGGACGATGTGCAGTAGGTGGATATGATTTGTGAAGAATCTTCTACGTCGCTATGGGAGAGGAGCGGGAAGCCACACGCCTGAGCGCGGTGACCATGTGGCCACATGGCCATGGGTCCTTCTGACGTGGTAGAGGCACCGGGTGCAGCTTTTCTTTGTGATGTGGGTATAGTGTAGTTCATTTCAGGCTGTTACAAACAAGGCTGTGATCAGTCCCACCGCACAGACACCTTTATACACCTGCAGAGGTGTATCTGTGAGATAAACTTCCAGGAACAGAATTGCTAGGTCCAAAGGCAACTGCATGGGTGATTTGATAGATATCACGAGGTTCCCTCTGTCAGAGTTACACCATTTTGCTCTCCCGTCAGTAACAGGAACATGCCTTTCTGAAAAAAATGAAGGTGACATTCACATAAGATCAAATGAACCATTTTGGTGTGTAAAATTCATGGCATTTAGTATGTTTACCACGTCGTGTGAGGTGGAGACTTCTGTGCGCAGTATGTCAAAGTAGCTTAGACTGAGAATGCGTTCGTGTGCTCCTTGCTTGGTTAAAAATGAAAAGAATAACAGTATGGGCTTCAGAGTCAGATCCAGACCCTGAATCCAGAGCCTGCCCTTCATTCGTTGTGTGACCCCAGGGAAATGACTTATCCCCCGTGAGGCTCAGTTCCCCCTGTTTGAGGTGGAGGAGAGAGCTTACCCCGTGGGGCTCGTGAGGATGTCGGATGCTTGGCTGTGGGAAAGCAGCTGGTTCATCCCAGCGGTAACTGGTGACTCCTTCCCCTCCGTGCTCTCTGGAGACGACACACTGATGGCCTCTGGCCCCAACGGCGCCAGTTCAAATCTCACCTCCCCGCTTTGTGCCTCGGCCTTTCTGAGACTGGTGCAATGTGCGCAGTGGGGAGAGTGGGGTGTGGGAGGACTCGGAAGCCAACACGTAGGAAGTGCTTAGAGCAGCACTGGCTACACAGGAAAGGCTCATGTAAGGGGGCTGTTGGGATTTTTGCCAGCCCCTGGCTGAGTGCGCCCGGTGGGTGAAGGAGCCCATTATAGATGCCTGCTTCTCTCTGCTCTCTGACTCAGGGCCATTGGTGCCAACCCTCTGTACTGTGACTGCCACCTCCGCTGGCTGTCTGGCTGGGTGAAGACGGGCTATAAGGAACCGGGCATTGCCCGCTGTGCTGGGCCCCCGGACATGGAGGGCAAGCTGCTCCTCACCACGCCTGCCAAGAAGTTTGAATGCCAAGGTGAGGCCAGGAGCACGAGAATGGGGTGGTGGGTACAGGGTTGCATCCCGCCCACCTGCTGCTGGGAGCCCATGAGACCTGCCTAATCCTGGAAGGGCATTCCAGGAGCTCCTGTGTCCCTGTGGTGACCCGCTGGATGGGGGGTGGTCAGGTGGCAGGAACGAGGCACCTGCTGCTTGTTAGTATGGCCGCCTTCTAGTCCTGACGTACAACGAACAAAAAAAAGCCAGGCAGAAAATCTCAGGCTGTAAGGGCCTTAATCCCTCCCTGGGGTTATGTAAGGAAAATAAAAATAGCAGCAGCGTTTCTGGAAGCTCCAAGCCTCTCAGCAGCGGGAGTGCTCGGGCCTCTCTATGGTAGGAATTGTGCGCGGCAATTAGCTTAAACCCCGAGCCGCTGGACCCAGCTGCCGCTCGCCTGACATTTGCAGAAATACAGGGACTTGAGTGTGATTGGAGACTCACTCACGCTTTGCTCTGAAGCTGCCTCACTCAGGGCATCTGTAAATACTCATTCGGAGGTTGATTGACTGATTGACTGACGGCCCGGGAGCCCAGCTGAGCCAAGGGAGGCGGCTGAGGGCGGCCCCAAGCCCAGCTTTGTGTGCTGGGGGCCGCCTGGGGGGCGCAGCCCCTGCCCTCTGCAAGCTCACAGACCTCCATCAAAAATGAAACTGACATGGGGCGCCTGGGTGGCTCAGTCGGTTAAACATCCGACTTCACTCAGGTCATGGTCTCACGGTTCGTGAGTTCGAGCCCCTCGGGCTCTGTGCTGACATCTCAGAACCTGGAGCCTACTTCGGATCTGTGTCTCCCCCTCTCTCTCTTGCGCCCGGTCTCTCTCCATCTCTTAAAAAATGAATAAATGTTTAAAAATTTTTTTTTTTAAATGAAACTGACAGCCATAGGTTAATGGCCACCTTCCGTGAAGGATGCTGTCACAGGGGTAACGGTTCAGAGGGACCTGATCTGTGGCTTGCCTGTTGGGAGCGAAACATTTGCTCAATATTTATTTAATGGGGTGGGGTTGACACTGGTAAGTTTTTTTTTTTATTTTATTGAAATATAACATGCGTAATATCGAGATACACAGATCATAAGTGAACGGCTCGCTGAATTTTCACAGACTGAACGAACATACCAGGGATCAAAACACAGAACCCCATCAGTGCCCGGGAAACCTGCTCATGCTTCCTTCCAGTTATCACTGAAAAGTGTTTGTTTCTCTTAATGCTCAGACCTCTTCAGCAGAACCAGTATTTCTCCTTTTCTAGAAGGAGTCCTAAGCGGAAACCTGAGTTAACCAGCTAGTTCTACTATTTATTCTTGTGAGGGCCTAATGCCCCTCACAGGTGGTGCCCCAAGCAGCCTGGCTGCTGGCTCCTCGTCCACCTCCAAGTTCAGGGAAGAGGACCAGTGGGTCCTGGAGGGGCTGGGGAAGGCCTTGCCTGTGGTGACAGGAGAGGGTTCTTTCCTGTTCAGCCTTGGAGAGAAACATCTCAAAGACAAATGGGCTCTTTGCTCCTAAGCATGGCCTCTCACGGAGCTGTGTCCCCTCCTTGCCAAGGCGGCTGCCCTCGGTCTTCTGCTCACCGTGACCATGCTGGGGAGTGAGAGCCGGCTTCAGTAATAGTGATTGTGATGCCCTCATGCGGACGGCTTTGCCCTGACGCCGTGTGGGGACTCCTTGGGCGTCCAACGCCTGCCTGTTAAGCAGTTTTCAGATTAGCTTATTTAGCCAATATGGCCCCCGAGGCAGGTGCTGTTATTAACCACACTTTACAAAGGAGGGTCTGGAGGCCGGGAAGGTGGGCTTAGAAAGGGGGCGTGAACCAGAGGCGGAGGAAATAAAGGGAGGGCTGAAATCTCCTTGGGGAGAGAGCTTCCAGCACTGTCTCTGAGGCTGTCCGGCCCTGCCCTCCCCTGATACCTCCCCCCTGCCTCAGGTCCCCCCGCGCTGGCTGTCCAGGCCAAGTGTGATCCCTGCTTGTCCAGCCCATGCCAGAACCAGGGCACTTGCCATAATGATGCCCTTGAGGCGTACAGGTGTGTCTGCTCCAGCGGCTATAAGGTGAGTGGAGGCTGGGGCTGGGGAGGAGGAGGGCTGTTCGTTCAAGATCAGGTGGGGCTGTGCTGTCTTGTTCGCCACTTTGCCCACAGTGCCCAGGGCAGCTGCTTGAGGGAATGTTTAGTCAATGACCCAGCACGTGAATGAATGAATGAATGAATGAGTGAGTGAACGAATGAATGAACAGGTAACTCTCGGGACAGGGAGGCCTGCTGCTGAGCGGGCTGGCTGTCTCTGTCGGCTCACACCAATCCCTGGGTCCCTCTGAGGTCCTCCTCACTCACCGTCCCCCTCCCCCACCTGCCCAGGGCCGTGACTGCGAGGTGTCCCTGGACAGCTGTTCCAGCAGCCCCTGTGGAAACGGCGGGACCTGCCACCCGCGGCAGGGCGAGGATGCTGGGTTCACGTGAGTTGCCTGGAGAGGCTGGAACCTGGTGGGTGGGATGGCCCGGGCCTCCCTGTGTTGGAGGAGGAGGTGGGGGTGTGCTAGAGACCCCTCCATGCCTACCCATCACAGGTCCCTGCTGCCCAGAGAGATGCGGGCCTGCCAGGCTCACAGCAGCAGGTAGGGCCGGGGCTCGGAGCTACACTGCCCGCCCCTGCTCCAGGCCCCTCCCTGTTCGTGCCAGGTGCCAGAGGGCCTTCTGATGGCACTGGGAGTCCATGGCCAAGGCCATGTGCAGTGGCAGTGCTAAGGGGCAGTTTAGGGGTGTTTTAAACCCCTATAATCTCCACTAACCCCAAGGCCTCCAGTTGGAAGTCAACTTGCTGCTTGCTGTGCCGGGGCTGCCTGACGGCAGGCCCCCAGCCAGCTCCTTGGTATCAAGCAACCCAACCCCCACCCCCAGAGGTGGGAGCAAGTCCTAGTCTCCTCCCGATAGTCCCGCCTCCTGCTAGCAAGTACGGGGCCTTCCACTGTGGTCTCCTGGGTCATACAGGTCACACCTGGGCTGCCGGGCCTCCTGACTTCTCTGAGCTCACCACACAAGCCCCCACCCACTCTGCTTTCCCCCAGGACCCCTCCACGAGCCCCCCACCTTCCCAGAGCCCTCCTGGACCCAGAGCTTTGCAGAGGAACACACAGTATTTAGTTACTGAAAATAAACTGCCGGCCGAACAAATTTCCTCTTCAGAAAACAATGAGTCTACTTAGCAGGAATGGCCAAACCTGTCTCTGCAGACCTAAATCACCAGATGTGAAAAATAAAACACTAAACAGCCTCTCCCAGGTCGTCACCTTGGAAACGGCGTCCGTACAATAGGCTCTGTCCAACCCCCTCCTCATTGATAGACTCCAGGGGCGGGGTTCTGTGGAGAGTGGGGAGCTAGGGGAGCCCCCTCAGACGCTTCCCGCTAGGTGGGGGTGGGAGCCCTACAGATGACAGTAGGCCCCGAAACAGTGCGCTTCAAACCTTTTTGCTCACGTGCCCCCACGAAACTTAATTCCATCCCCTCTCACACGCTCTTAGACTGACGGCTGGAATTTTTCGTGGTATGTTGAACTTTGCATTGCAAGGGAGGTTAATTTCCAGGATGTTGTAAATATTAACATTGAAAGATCTCACTTTTTACTTCACTCTCATCACTTGCCAGTGGAATCTGAATAGCGCCGCAATTTGATACACTTAAAGATTACACCCACAAGCTCCTGTTTTAACTGCTTAAACGTCTTCCCTCTCTTTCTCCTCCAACTAGTATTTCCATTTTACTCCCCAACCCCGCCTCCATTTTTGTTCGCATGTGATCTGTTGTGATGCTAGAGAGTCTGTTTATTGAGCACGCTGCCATGCTTCTTTGCCACCAACATGGGAGTGTAAGTTTAAAGTTTTTTTTTTTTTATTTCTTGTCACCATAAACTTCTGATGAACGGTTTCTTTTTCAGAGTCGTCATTACAATAATCAATGATATACAATTGATCAGAACATAACTCCGCTACAAAATTTTATTGATAATTATTACAGATAACAGGTGGAGCTTTTTTGTGTGTAATTTTCTGATTCATGTGTCCCAGGGTGAATATGACAGAATGAGGACTCAGCATCCAATATATTCCTTTATAAAAATATATGTATATAGCTATGAATGCTGAGAAAGAGTTGTTGAAATAAATCATTGGGATTAGACGTTTTATTGTAGCATGCCATTCAATTATTTGAAACCCTTCCAAGATTATATACCAAAAACCCCAGAGTGATCTGTCATCAAAAATTATTTTTATTTTTTAATTTTTTTTAAAGTTTCTTTATTTTGAGGGGGGTTAGGGGCAGAGAGGAGAAAGAGGGAATCCCAAGCAGGCTCCGTTCTGTCAGTACAAAGCCTGACATGGGTCTTTGTATGAACCCGCTAACTGTGAGATCATGACCTCGGCTGAAGAGTCGGACGCCGACTGAGCCACCCAGGTGCCCCCAGAAATTATTTTAATGCTCGGTCAATTCTTAATTGTCCCTTTATCTGGTGCCTGAGGGTTTTAGGCTCCAGGCACGTCCCCACCTTGGACTGCAGTTGGGAGAAGTGCACGTGCCTTTCTGAAGCTCTGGGTAGGTCTGTTTAGGGAAGTGTTTGTGCAGGACTTGAAGATCTGGAAATCAATTTCTCAGACATCTCTGACCCACAGATCTCTTGGCAAACCGCAGGTGCTCCCCCAGCTGGAAGATCACTGGTCTCCGGGACCCTCCATGAGCTGATTCCTGTTTACCCCCAGCCCTGTTCTCGCCTCATCCCTGACATATGGGCTAGGTGTCCTCTGCCTCTTTGTCCTCATCTCCCCGGCCTCAGTGTGGCCCCATCCTGGCCTCTCCTCTGGTTGCCGGTCTCCTTGTTGTCTCCCCGGCTAGACTGAGTGAGCCCCCAGAGTGCAGGACTGTCTTGTTTACTCTAACCCCAGTGCCTAGCAAGGGCCTGGCCAGGAGTGGGGACCAAAGCTCTGGGATGATGATGGTCACAGGTGGACACAGGCTTCCACAGTGCCTCAGGAAGGCTGCTGCCCTGGCCCTGCCCACCTGTCCGTCTCTCCTCACCTGCCCCCCCCCCCCAACCTCAGGTGTTCCTGTCCCACTGGCTTTGAAGGACCGACCTGTGAGGTGAATACGGACGACTGTGTGGAGCACACATGTGCCAACGGGGGCACCTGTGTGGATGGCGTGGGCAACTACACCTGCCAGTGCCCCCTGCAGTATGCGGGTAAGTGTGGTGGAGTTTTGGCATCTGTGGGGAGGTGGGCAGGTGTGCCTGCCCTGAGCCCCGTTCCTGTGGGCAGGAGGGCTGGGGCCCTCCCTCAGTGTCTACAGGAGGTTTCTGCCAGGCCAGCTGCCTGGCAGAGATTGGGGCAGCTTCTCTCCTGCCTCTTCCTCGTTCTTTCCCCAGGAAGGGCCTGTGAGCAGCTGGTGGACTTCTGTTCTCCAGATTTGAACCCGTGTCAGCACGGAGCCCAGTGCGTGGGTACTCCAGATGGGCCCAGGTGAGTGTTGCCCATTTCCAGGGCCAGGCAAGGGCATGGGCCTTGAAGTCCCCTCCCCTCTGGTCTCCCCATTCTGTTTCTTTACTTTGTCAAGTGAGTTTGGTCTCAGCTTTACGAGGGTTCAGGGTGGTGGTGGCCGCAGCTTTGGTCAGACAGACCTGGGTTTACAGCATGACGCTGAATGGATGCCTTGACTGCCCTGAGCCTCTTTTCTCGTCTGCAAACTGGGCACCCGGTGTCTTCCTCATGGGGTGGTTGTAAGGGTCGGATGAGCAAATGCACAGAAAGCACTTAGCTCCAAGTCTGACATCTGATAAGTGCGCCGTAAATGGCTGTTATCTTCCCAGATCCACAATTTCTCATCCCCAATTACAAAATGCACAAAACTCTGAAGATCAAAAGTCCACTTGATAGCAAAATCTGGTCTGACCTGAACGTATCTGGTAATAAAACCGGACGTACAGTGACACGAGGCTACTTATAGTCACTCTTCTTGCTGCAGAAATGTGAGTGTGCGTAATTAAGGGGCTGCCCCAGATCCCGTTACGTGTTACATAATGCTTTAGGCATTGTGTCACCTTTCCAAACCTCAAAAGATTCTGAATTTCAAAATCTATCTAGCCCCAGGAGGTTTGCATAAGGGGTCGTTGACCGTTGTCACTGTCATTGTTACTGGCATATATGGAAGTGCATTGTCACCTGAAGACCACATAAAGGTCATGGATTTTAAAAATGTTTCCATCTGCAGTTTTGCAAACATTGTCCCATTTTGGGGAGCCCGTTCCACTGGTCAGGACAAAACAGATGGTCAGGGTTGAGGCCTGTGGCTGAGGGACCCAACCCCAGCCACTCAGGCCAGGGTCAGGGGTGGAGTCTCTCAGGAAGCCCACTGTCCAGCAGGAGCCGCCCAAGGACAGTGGCAGGAAGCAAGAGACCGGGGTTATTGAGGTCCAGCCTGAGACTGAGGGGTGCATGGGAGCCCCCACCCAAATGCCGCCCAGATGCTGCACTTGTGGGGTGCCGTTGGGGGGTGGGGTTGCCATGGCAGAGGGGCAGTGGCAGCTCGAGGGGTGTGGCTGCCGCTCAGAGGGGCTGGGCCTCAGACCTGGAATAAAGCAGGACTGCACTCGGTCCCTTGCCCTGTGCTGGGAAATGAGCAGAGAGCAGCTGTGTGGTGCCTGTTCTCGCTCTCCTGTCTTTGCGAGCGGGTGTAAGTAACTCAAGTAACTCCGCTGTGCCTGCAGCTCGGCAGCGGGTATTCAGTCCCCGAATGACCGAGGGAGCGAATGTAAACGAGTGGGCGGAGGCTCAGCTGCAGCACATTTTCCAGACTGCAGCCCAAGACCCAGTCGTGCATTGCGATCAATAGGGTGGGTCAAGAGTACCGTGAAAAACTAACATTGAGAAGCAACATGCCCTTTTACGTAGTAAGGAAAAGTATTGTGGCGTGAAACCAGCTTTAGGGGTGCGTGCGTGTGCGTGCTCACTGGGGTAGGAAGGTGTCACTTACAGCCTGGAAAACTGGGAATGAATAAAAACATCCAGGCAGGGTACCTGCCCTCCAGGTTGCGTGGTTGAACCGTGGAGTTTGCAGTTTAAAGAGTTTCCAACGGGGAATCTCTTGATGATAGCTGGGGGTGCTTCCTGGAGGAGGTGAGGTTATTGGCCAGGCTGGACTGGGGCAGGGAGAGAGGAGGGGGATGTTCCAGAATCAATAGGTGTGAAGGTAGGGAAGTGCTGGTGGGTGGGATGGGGGTTGCTGCCAGTGGAGACCAGTCTGACCACAGGGTGGGCCCAATGTGGGGGGAGCAGGCCAGGCGGCATCTTGTGAGGCTGTGACTGAAAAGTAGGTGGAGGAGTGCGCTCCTGATTTGATAGGCAAATGGTTGACCCCCAGGTCACCGAGGCTGGGGGCTGGGCTGGAATCGCTGAGAGGGGGCACCAGCCCTGCAGAGGGAGGGCCAGGAGGCTGGTCCAGTGGAGCTGGGGAGGCTGGAGAAGAGGGCAAGATGAGCCCCAGGATTCAGGGCCTTGTGCTGGGGAGCAGCTGGGCAGGTCGAGAAGGGACTGAAGTTTGGCCTCGGTTGTGTGGTCAGTGGCCAGGGTGGGTCGTCCGTGACCGGATCCCCATCTCCTCGTGCCCCTCGGTGTCCATCCTCCCAGCCCGGAAGCTGCTGTCACTCAGAAGCCCACACAAGCTCCTTTCTTGTGCCAGAAAAGCATACCAGGACGGGCTGGGGGCATCTTTCTCTCCAGAGCTCTGCTTGATCTCCTGGGTGTCCCACAGACGCGCAGGCCTTGAGGTTCTCTGTCACGTACACACAGCCCCTGGGCCCTGCGGGCTCCCGGCTGAGTGAGGGACTGATCCCCCCACGCCCCCAGGTGTGAGTGCGCATCAGGTTACGCAGGTAACAACTGCAGTGAGAACCAGGATGACTGCGGGGACCACCGCTGCCAGCATGGGGCCCGGTGTGTGGATGGAGTCAACAGCTACTCTTGCCTCTGTGCCGAAGGCTACAGGTGAGTGGTCCCGCTGTGCCCTGAGTGACTGAGGCCTTCTAGCCTCCAGCCGCTGAGCCGGCAGGAGGGAGCCAGGGTCAGAGCCTGGAAGTTGGATCCTGGGGTTTTAACCAAGGCTATGCCATCCCTAGCTGTGTGGCCTTGGGGAAGTTCCCTAATAACTCGGATCATAGGCACAGGGTCCCTAAACTGTTTGGTTGAGGGAGGGGGTGGTGGGCACAGATTACTGGCTAATGCCCACCACATCCTGCCCAGCAAAACCTCTGAAGACACGTCCTAGGGTAAAGGTCATTTACCTTCACAGCCTGACTTCTCTGAAAAGTTGGGGGTGAGGAACACCTGCCCTCCTTCTGGCACCTACCTCCCATGCTCTGCTTGGGTCTTTTTTTTTTTTTCCCCCACGGTTTTATTGAGATACAATTCACCCAGCTTCGGTATATAATTCAGTGGCTTGTACTCTATTATCAGGATTTTGCATGCATTAACCATAATCAATTTTAGAACATTTTCATTACTCCAACAAGAAACTCCATACCTCTTATCTGTCACCCCACCGCCCCCCATCTCAGCTCCAGGCAACCAAGAATCTGGTATCTGTCTGTAGAGTTCCTTATCCTGAAGATTTCATATAAATGGAATCATACAATCTGTGGTCCTTTGTGACTGGCTTCTTTCACTTAGCGTCATGTCTTTGAGGTTCATCCATGTGGGAGCATGTATTAGAACTTCATTCCTTTTTGTGGCCAAATAGTATTCCGCTGCATGAATAGACCACACTCGTTTATCCATTCATCCGCTGACAGGCATTTGGGTTATTTCCGCTTTGGGCTGTTGTGAATGCTGACGCTACAGGATGTATGCTGTGTCAGAACTACCTGCCGGAAGTACTGTCCCCTCTTGTATTTGTTTAGTAATTGGAGTCTTCTCTCTTTTGCTCGTGTCTGTTTTTTCTTTTCTGTAAAATGGGCAAGAGTAAAATTTGCTAGCAGACTTGACTGCCACGAGCCACGAGTGCTTCTCAAACTTTAATGTGCACACGATCTTGTTAAGCAGATTTAGGTTTTCCATTTCTGACAAATGCCCAGGTGATAGCTATGATGCTGTTCCAGGGACCACCCCTGTTTCCTGCCTTGTCTTCAGTATCCTTCTGGCTTGTTCTCTCGGGGAAAGTGTTCATTAGGAACATCTTCTGTTGCTTTAAGGGTCCAGTTTCCCAAGATGTTTAGTGATTTCTCTCCAGGACTGTGGGAGAGAAAGATGTTGCCTTGCCCCTTCTTTGACCTGTATCTTTTCCCTCTCAGTGGGCAGTTCTGTGAGACCCCTCCCCGCCCACCTGCCCCCAGAAGCCCCTGCGAGGGGACTGAGTGCCAGAATGGAGCCAACTGTGTGGACCAGGGCAGCGGGCCGGTGTGCCAGTGCCTTCCAGGTTTCGGCGGCCCCGAGTGTGAGAAGTTGCTCAGTGTTAACTTTGTGGATCGGGACACCTACCTGCAGTTCACCGATCTGCAGAACTGGCCACGGGCCAACATCACGCTGCAGGTGCGTGCCCAGGGCGCCAGTCACAGAGGGGAGTCAGGCAGCAGGGGGCCGTGGCCTCAGGTCCGAGCATCAAGCGGCATCCTTGCCCAAAACTGGGAGCAGCCTGTGTCAGTCAAAACGCTTGGGATGTGGGTCAGGCACATCTGGAAATGTTATCAGGTCACAGAAGCAGTCTCAAGGCAGGGCCAGAAGTGGTCTCCTGGGTGACCGGGTCCTCTCCCACTATCCAGTCTTGCCTACTCCTGAGCTTCAGCCTCGAATGCTGCACACAGGTTTCTCCACGTGGCTAGGACACAGTCAGGGTTGGCTCTGGGCTTGTATCTTTGGCCACCTGTCCCTCGGGCCCTTATTTTGCCATTTTGTGTCTTGAATTTCATCTCAGAACATCAGTGTTTCGAGGGCAAAGAGCGGGTCCCACTTGAATGGCACTGTTTGCTAAACGTTTCTTGGGGAGGGAGAGGACAGTGCACATCACATGATAAAAGTTTGCGTCTCCTCTTTGGCCATCTCCCTCTTCCAACAGCTGCATTCCCTACCCTGGCAGCCATTTCTCCTCTCTGTCCTCTTCTTTTCTCCCAGAGCCCTTCAGCCTCCCGACGTGCTCACTGTGCTCTCCCCCACTTTATCACCTCTCCTAAGTCTTGCCCATGTACACTGTCTATACTGTAACAACACAGCTAGCCCAACTGCTCAGTGAAATAAAATTCACCACACCCTCCCAGCCACTGCCTCAGGCACCTCCTGCTGTCCCCATCACTGGCCTGTCTTCAGTCCCATTCCCATCCCTGGACCAGTCACTGAGTCCAGCGAAACGGGTGCTATGAGGTGTCCAGCCTGGGCTGTGTGCCAGCCCTGTGTATGAGACCAGGGAGTCAGGCTGTCTACCAGAAGCAATGGGGGAAGAGGGACAAGGCAGGATCATCGTTTCTACGGCTTCACAGAGGGCTCCCCCCACCAAGGCAACTCCAGCTTTTGCTCACACAGATTCAGACAGGTGCTACCTCCTGAGTGGCTCCTTCCAGGTTTGGGTGGTCATGGCTATTAGAGAGCCCTCTTCACCTTGTCCTCTCTGTGGCTCCCAGAGGCCCATAGAACAAGCTACCCTGCATCGATCTGACTTTCCTCTCCGGGCACATAGTCCTAAGGTCTCTTACCTGCCCCTTCTCACACGTTGTTTCCAGGCCTCAGCTGGTCTGTCTGCCTTCTCTCTGTGGCCCTGGCCAGCCTGGCAGTGGATGGGATTTGAACCAGGGGCTGCCAGCCTCTGTCAGCATCCCCTTGAGGATGTGTCCCCTGGGCAGCCAGGGGAGGGCAGCTCTACGCACAGCATCCCTCTTCCAAATGTGGATCCCCCATCTGTCCCACCTACCTGTGCCACTGATGGGTGGGGTGGGGTGGCAGAGAAAGTGCCCTTGCCCATCAGGTCTCCACGGCAGAGGACAACGGGATCCTGCTGTACAATGGGGACAATGACCACATCGCAGTGGAGCTGTACCAGGGTCATGTGCGTGTCAGCTACGACCCAGGCAGCTACCCCAGCTCTGCCATCTACAGGTAAGGCTTCCTCATGCCCACCGCCCTCCCTCAGGGTGTCCCAGGCCAAGAGCAGGTGGTTATCGGGACCTCCAGAACCTGGGCTGCCCATGTAGGAAGATACAGTGTTTGGGCCCATCTTGGAGCTGAGGCTGAGATCGAGGCCTGAGCAGTGGACCGACCCTTCCCTATCCTACTTCCTCCTCACAAGGGGGTCTGTAGTGCGAAGGGGAGGGGGGATAATTTGGAGACCCCTGCCCCAAACTGCTCACCTTTCCCTGGGGAGTCCCAAGAAGCAGAGCAGGAGGGGCCAGGCCCCAGGCCACTGAGTCCCCATGGTCTCCTCCCTGAGAGATGTTACTCCCTGGAAAGCAGCTGCTGACCAGTGGCATTTTTGGGGAAGGGCCCAGGCAGGGATGGGCTGAACTGAAGCCCATTCCCTGGGGTGGGGGCACCCCCTCTTCTTCTAGTGCTGAGACGATCAATGACGGGCAGTTCCACACTGTTGAGCTAGTCACCTTTGACCAGATGGTGAATCTCTCCATCGATGGAGGCAGTCCCATGACCATGGACAACTTTGGCAAACACTACACACTAAACAGCGAGGCCCCCCTCTACGTGGGAGGTAAGGACCTGGCCAGGTAGAGGCTGCAGCTGGCTCTCCCCAGGCCTCCCCATCAAGCAATGTGACAGCCATTCCAAGTGGGGCCTCTGTTGCTTTCTGGCCTGAGTTTTGCCAGGACAGCTGGTGCCCAGGCCACCGGACGATGGGAGCATTCCAAGCTGCCAGGGGATTGTCCTTCCTGGCCTGGAGCCCAGGCTGCTGTTAAGCTCAGACCGACCAAGAAGGATAGATGCCTAGGTTAGCCTGACCTTGGGGGAAGCCTGGAACTTTCCTAGCTCTCTTCCAAAGTGGGTACTTTCCCTCTTGTCTTTGGGCCAGAAGGGGCTTGTCAAGCATTCAGGGTCCATTCCCAGTCTTGGAGCTGCTGTGAGAGACCCAGGCACCCAGCAGGAGTCTCCACATCAGCTGGGACCTCCCAGCTGGCTTTACAGGCTTTGCAGGTTAAATGCCCCTGTCTGCCACCCGCCAACATTTCCAGGTCTGAACAAGTCAGGTTTCTGCAACAGTGGGGCTTTCTCAGTGCTGCAGAGGGCCTTGGTGAGACTGCGGGCAGGTGTGAAGGAGAGAGCCCTGGGCTCTACTCCCAACTCCGCTGTTTGTTAGTCGTACAACTTCAGGCAAATCACTGACCACAAGATGGGTTTCAGCTACTCCTCCCTCCAAGGGTTGCTGTGATCACCACGACAGCAGGTGACAAAGCAGCATACACCTTGGTTCCAGGCCCAGGTCCTCTGCTGCTTTTGGAGTCTTTGGGAGGTGAAAGCTGGTATCCCAGAGGGCAGGAAGGGTGAGGGCAGACTTTAGGCACCCAGAGCTTCCTTTGTCAGCTGGCCACTGCCAAGCCTGGCACCTGTGGGTTCTGGTCATTGAGGGAACAGACTTTCCTTTTTTGTTTTCTGGGAAAGGAGTCTGGACCCTCCAAGGTGGCAAAGGATCTTGGCTCAGGGTTGCAAAGACAGAAAGACGGAGGCCGAGGGTGGGAGGGAACACTGTGGAGATGCCCAGTGGACCGAGGGCGGTAGGGTCAGACATGGTCTGAGCCTGACTCAGCCCAACTCTGCTCGCTCCTACCCACCCAAGGGATGCCAGTGGATGTGAACTCGGCTGCCTTCCGCCTGTGGCAGATCCTCAACGGCACAAGCTTCCACGGTTGCATCCGAAACCTGTACATTAACAACGAACTGCAGGACTTCACCAAGACGCGGATGAAGCCAGGCGTGGTGCCAGGCTGTGAGCCCTGCCGAAAGCTCTACTGCCTGCATGGCATCTGCCAGCCCAATGCCACCCCTGGGCCCGTGTGCCATTGTGAGGCGGGCTGGGGGGGCCTACACTGTGACCAGCCAGCCGACGGCCCCTGCCATGGCCACAAGTGAGCCTTAGCTGGGTTCGGGGAGCCCTCACCCCTTGCCCGTTCCTTTCCCCATGCTGAGGGCTGCTGCATAGACTGTATTTTTAACACCCCAAACTGGAACATGTGACCCAGCACAGGGTTTTTTTTTTTCCATTTTTTCCCCCTAGTTTTCAGTTTTTATTAACAGGAAGAGGTCCCTAGGGATACAGAATCACATTTTTCTCCCTTTGTTTGTCTTAGGAATAGGATAACCTCCCCGGATGCCAAAGCTGGGGGTGTGGGTTCCCTGGGATTGGACTGGCTCCAGCCTATTCTCACAGTACCTTTTCTCTGTCCCCTCCAGGTGTGTCCACGGGCAATGTATGCCCCTCGACGCTCTCTCCTACAGCTGCCAGTGCCAGGATGGGTACTCGGGGGCTCTGTGCAACCAGGCTGGGGCACCTGTAGACCCCTGCGGGGGCCTGCAGTGCCTGCATGGCCACTGCCAGGCCTTGGCCACCAAAGGGGCACACTGTGTGTGTGACCCAGGCTTTTCGGGCGAGCTGTGTGAGCAAGGTCAGGGGCCCCCCTCCTGACATGCCCTCCCCAGGGCCCCTCCCCACAACTTGCATTAGTGACTTGACTTTTCCTCTTCCAAACCCTGGCATCCCCTCTGTGCCTCCTCCCCTCTCCTCTCCCACATCTTGGGCTGCTCTTGGGCTGTAGTACCCACTACCCTCTAGGCTCTGACCCCCACCCCCAAATGGTTCGTCTTGCCCTGAAGCCCCCTTATCCAGGGCAAGTGCCCCTTCTGGCTGGGGTCTCTCCTTATAGAAGGGGCTGCCCAGGGGAACAGCTCCTGCACAAACCTCAACATCTTGGCCCCATCACCTTGCGACCCAAGAGCAACAGGAAGTCTGAGGGTTGGGGACTCTTTCCCAGGCCCTCCCTGGCCCGTGTAACCCAGATGTTTCTGCTGGGATTGAGACTGCTGAGGCTAGGCAGAGGGAAGCTGGAGAAGTCCAGAACTCAAGCACCTTCAGGGGCCCTTAGGCCCCTGCTCCTGGCACAGATTCCTTCTCTATTGTTCTCGCCTCCCCAGTCTCCAGCCTCCTCTTGCACTCTTCCAGCAACTGGGAGCCCACTTACCTGACAGCCTACTCTGTCCTGGAGGGCCCTGGCAGCTAGAAAGTTCTTCCTACTGACTGGCCTATGGGCCCAGAAGGAAGCCTGTGCATGTGCATGTCGGGTGGGGTCGGAGGTGGAGTCTAAGCGCTAGAGGACATGGTCCTTGGATGCGCCTCTCTGCTGCCTCCGGCCTCCCCGGGGCCGGCGCTGGCCCATGGGTGTGCCCTGAGGCTTTCTCTTGGTGTCTGTCCTATCCAGAGTCCGAGTGCCGGGGGGACCCTGTCCGGGACTTTCACCAGGTCCAGAGGGGCTATGCCATCTGCCAGACCACGCGCCCGCTGTCGTGGGTGGAGTGCCGGGGCTCATGCCCAGGTCAGGGCTGCTGCCAGGGCCTGCGGCTGAAGCGGAGGAAGTTCACCTTTGAGTGCAGCGACGGGACCTCTTTTGCCGAGGAGGTGGAGAAGCCCACCAAGTGTGGCTGTGCCCTCTGCGAGTAGCGCCAGGCTAGACGGGGAGGGGTGAGGCAGGCGAGAGGGCACGGCTGCAGTGAAGCCGGGTGGCCCGCAGTGGGGTGGGGGTGCGGGCCATCCTGCCTGTTCCTGAGTGGCAGGGCCCTCTGGCCCCACCCCACAGCAATCTCTGGGGGGGGGGGGGGGGGGGGTGACCAGGCCGGCAGCTGGGGGTGGGGTGGGTGGGCGTGGCCCGGGCTTTAGGCCGCCCTCTCCGGAAGTGCCTTGCACAAACAGGCGCTTAATAAATATTTGTTGAATGAATGTGTGCTTGAGGTCAGGCCAAGAGGTGCACAGAATGATGACCCTCCCTGCCACCCACCCTGCTTGCCTACTACCTGGGTCTGAAGAAGGGACTGGCCCCTTCCCAAAACAGCCTTTCCCTCTCGCCGGTGGCCCACACTGCCCTCAGAAGCCCCTTGCCCCCTGTCCCCTGCAGATAACTTTGAAGCCTCCCCTGGGGCAGCCAGCCAGGATCTCTGCTTTTTCTGTTGCTGCAGCATCTGCCAGCAGTAGGCCAGACTGCACAGGGGAAGGGCCCCCTCCTGCTGGCCGGGAAGGGACTAACCCTTGCCTCCTGGGCTGATGTAGCACTAAAGCCACTGCTCAATGGGGAGTGAGGCTGCGGCTAGAGGAGGGTCCCTTAGGACCAGACCCCTGAATCCTGAAGTTACGAGTTGACCATTGTAGCTTCAAAAATGTCCACTGGGTCTGTTTGGAGTGGCAGTCCCACCAGAGAGGACAGGCGCTGGGGAGGTTCTTGGTTCCAGCAGAATAACCACCACCTCCAGACACCACCAAAGGGGCATTGGTCCTAGGCCTTCCTAGCCCCTAGCCAGCCACAGGATGCTGTCAAGCCATTGGCAGGGGCAAGGGGGTGTGGTCTAGGCTGCTTAGCCAGGGAGGCTTCCCCTCCCACGGAGACTGGGTCCAGACCCCCTCACCGTGCAGGCCAGTAGGGAGCAGTGGTACAGGCACCAGGAAACCTCTGCTGCCTGTCACTCTGGGCAAACGTTTTCCCCATCTATGGTCCTCTGTCTCCTAGCTGTCCCATGGGGAGGTGGTTTGAACATACATATGAGCAATGTAGACCTTCCCACTGTGGCTCCGGAAGGGAGGCTAGAGGAGGTAGAAGATGCATGTTCATGAATCACATCAAGTATTTATGTGCCTAACTGGGCTGGCACTGTGGGTGTTCTGCTCTCACGGACAGATATGAACTAATCGTAGAGCATCACAGGAATGACCAGGATGCCTGGGAAGAGTTGAGCCGAGCGAGGGCTCCGACCACTAGACACTGGCCCAGGCTAGGGCTGCTTACCCCAGGCGTTTGCAAGGAAGGACTCTGTGTTTGAAGAGTCACTGAATATGGGGCCATGTGACTACAACTTCCATGCTTCCATGCTTCTCTTCCATGCACAATGAAAACAAAGATTATCTTTGAGCTTAAATAGCAAGCTGGCTAGAAGATAGGTCACACGCTCCTGTCCAGATGTCTCCCCAAGAGAGTGTGCCCCCAGGGGACGCCAGTGGGCAAGAGGAGCAAGCATGTCCCTTTCCTGGCTCCTTCCACCTGCAAACAGAAGACAGGGCTGGGGGAGCCTGCTGGGTGGGGCTGAGGTGGTAGTGCACCTGTGTCCTCAGCCACCATGGGCGGTGGGAGGAGCTCCTGGTGCTGAGCGGTAGAGGGCTGGAGCCTCTGACAACTGAGGAAGCCTGGCACGCTCCACTACACCAGGACTCTGGCCAGCGAGTTGGAGCCCTGGAAGCCCTGTAATGGGAAGAGGATCCTGCCCTGCCCAACTGCAGAGGCATTTTCATGGCTGGATCTGCTCCTCACCAGGGACCTGGCTCTATTTTCTTGTGGTTCTGAGCAGGGCCACGGTGCCCTTCTCCGTGGACAGCAGCCTGGGCCTCGAGGGCCTTCTCCTAGGGCTGCACGGCATCCCTCTCTTACCTACAGTTTCTGGACCACGTGGGACCCTGGAGAGCAGTTCTAGCGCTAGGCAGGTACTGATATATGGAGGAAAGTTCAAGTGCAGCTGGCACTTACCCCTTCCACGGAAGAGAGGTGTTTGGGCCAACCGACCCCAAGACACTTACCTTCCCGTGGTCACCGCCATTCCGCCACTGCCCTGGAGTAGAAGTGGCTTCCTGGGCTTGAGGGGCACTAACCAGCAGCAGCCTCTTCATCTGCGGATGGGTGATGGCTGCCAGAAGTCCTGCTCTCCCGCTCCCGTGGGGTTAGGAGGGCAGAGTACGGGGTGTGCGTTCGCAGGGGGTACCCTGTGAGCTGGGTGCCGCCCCTACCCGCCCCTCCACAACACCCCGCATCTCAGCCTGGCCCCGCATGCACCCTCAGTGAAGCTGCAAGATTGGGATCCACCACAAGAGTGAGGGCAGCAAGGAGCCACGTGGTGTGTCCCAGGATCAACGTTTCCTCAACCACCAACCTGCAAGTTGCTAAGGAACTGGACCACCGCTCATCTCGTCCGTCCACATTTAGGCCCAGGAGAAGGCTCTGGCGAAACCAGCTCCGATTAATCACCTCCACACCTTGTCACCCCTCTGATAAAGACCTTCGTTCACTTTGGTGTCACCACCGGCTGTCTCCAACATGCACCGAAGGGACACAAGCAGGGCAAGTCCTGAGGTTGCTGCTGCTTTGGCAGCACTGCTGGCGACGGTGGCCGGGGCTCCCTGGGAAGGTGTCAGGAACAGGCCGGACTCGTCTCCTCTTTGCCTGCTGTTAGCCTAACCACGAAAGTATCTCTTTATACAGAATACTTAACAGATTCTAATATATATTTGTATTTCATTTTGTTATAGTATTTTTATATGTTAAAGTCAATTATCTCGTGTCTCGTTTTGATTTTCAGATGCTGTGTGGTAGTGACACTTTGTTTAGGGGTCTCTGTAGTCTTATCTGGATCACTCTTTTAGAGAGACTGGTTTAGAACAGGCCCGTGAGGGAGCCACACCTGCCCTTTCCCTAGAATTATTCTAGAACATGTTGGATATTGTCTGTTGTCTTCCATGTGAACATGACATTGATTCACTCAGGTTCTGCCTTGTTGATCTCTTTTTCTGCACTAAGGATGAGCCCAGGGCTGCTGACATGCAGATTCCCAGGGTTTGAGGGTTTCTAGGCTGCCCTCACACTGGCCACAACCCCCCGATGGCTCTCAGAGGCAGCACATGTAGGACACCTGCCCTTGGAACTCTCTGGTCTTCATAAAGTGGCAGAGGAGGTCGGTTCTTCCCAAAGGAGGAAGGGGAGGTCTGGGGGATGGCTTGGTCATAGCTCCCTGGGGATGTGAGTGCAGCGGCAGAGCCTGGCCCTGCACAGCACATGCAGAGATCTGGGTGGGGGAGGGGTCCTCGTCCTCATTTCCCCTCAAGTATCTGGAGTCACACCCAGAGTTTGTGAACAGAGTCACAACCACATTTAACCTGGCTCTGAAGGTTTTAGTTCACTGGGGCAACAGATTAGAAAGCAGTACGGTTTCTCAAACTGTCCTGTAAGGTTAACCTGAGTGTCACTAGAAGAGTGGTTCGTAGGGATCAGTGGAGAAAGAAAGCAAACACACTTCTACAGTAGTTCTACTACGACTCCAGACTGTAGAATTGCTCTTAGCAATTTTTTAGGATGCATGACCTGAGCATCTAGGTGAGGCCAGGTGCTGGCAGTCGGGCTGGGCAAGGCCCCCACCACCAAGGAGACCCACCTGGTTCTCCTCGGATGCCAGGATCAGAGACTGATTCCCCACCAGATCATGATGACGGTTACACAAGTCATACCTGAACAGCACATGGTCACCTTGAAAGTGGGCGGTGATGGTAACTGCAGTGTCTGCAAAGCAATTAGGGATTTGGGAGGAAATGTAATGAACTGGGTATAAGGAAGAAAATGGGTTAAAATAGGGTTGTAAGCTCAAGTGTCTGGCCAACAGGTTACCTAAGTAAATGGGCACCTGCCCTTCTGGCCCATCATTTGTATTGCCACTTCTGATGTAGCAGCGGGTAAGAGACCGATTTCCCTACTGTTAAAGAAAAAAGGGACAAGTGGCAGCTGACAGGGACTTCTGGTGACCTTAGAAGCACATTTTCCAATCTGCTGAGCTCTACCTGATTCGTACCATGCACTAACTTTATTAGATGTTCATTATGATTTTTAAAAGAGAAGCCAGAAACCAAATTTTATGTAAACCCTCACAGTTCATGTGTACAGGTAACTTTTTTAAACACTGGGCTCAATAAAATACAACTGTGAGCCACCAGTTTGCAACCTCTGAATTAAAGGAAAGTAAGTAGCAACTTTAACAGTTAAAAGGAAATCCCCGACCAAGGAAATGAGCATAGCAGGGCTTGGTTGGGGAGTGGAAGCAACAGAAAGAATGACCAGGCTTCCAGCTAGAGTTGCCAAGTTTTCCCGAGATTGGTGCTAAAGCATGTCTGTCACCCCTACACTCTGTGCTCTCAGAGCTAATTTTAGAGACGTCTCCTCACCCCAAGCCAGTCAGTCTGCACCTCTCCTCCTCACCCCAAGCCAGTCAGTCTGCACCTCTCCGGCCATATTCTAGTTATCCTCCCATGGGATGAATATGGGAGGAAAAGAAGTCTATTTTAACCATGAAAACTCCTAATCTGGAACAAGATAAATTCTCCAAATTCAAGTGAACAGAGGTGGGGTTATTTTCACTGGATATAGTTCTGCATGTCAATGGCCACCGTCATGTAACGTATTCAGGAAACCATGGCTGACTCCGAAAGGAAATCACTGGCCCACTGGACCCTTACATAAACCCCTCTGAAGCAGAACTGAAAGAATATAGTGAAACAGGTCATGGGGCTAGTAAATGTAAATGCCAACGTTCTGCCCTTCCCCAACATGGGCTACACAGCCGGGCAGCCCCCCTTGGCAGCTGTGCATATCACCCTGGTATTTAACAGTGGCTTACCTGGTTCACCAGGTCCCCCACCCCTCAGGATGAAGCACTGGCACCTTTCCAACTCCACCATGGGAATTCCAAGGATTCATCCGCAGTATTTTCTTTTCCCCGAAGTTAGGCATACCTCACAAAATGGCCTCAGATCTACCAAACAACATTCCCTTAGGTCCCAACACCGTGGCCGAGGCAGAAGTATTAGAAGTATTGTCTTTTGGTTCCTTCTGGCAACTGCTCAACTTTGCCACAGGCTACAAGTTGAATCCTGGGCTTCAGTGCATTCTGTTCCCTGTCCAGTAACTACACAAACACACTTTAATATCAAAGAAGTTTAATACGCTGCAATAAAATAAGCGCCTAGAAAAAGCTCATGGAATAGATGTCAATGTTAGAGAAATCCCTCCCACACATCCTCTAGCTCCATACCCCATCCCTCAAAACCAAACAAGAAAATCTGAAACAACAAAGGAAATCCGTCCAAGCTTGGATTTCAGTGAGGGCCCCTTTACCAATAACAAGAACACAGTTTCCTACATGGCCTAATAGGAAAGTAAAACACAGAAGCACAAAAAGTCCACAAGATTTCAATATTTAAGAGACTTGGTACATATTCAAAGTTAAAATAACTCCAACTTTTATAGCTATACATATTGTTTTAAAGCAACTTAATATATTTTTAAATTTCATATATACACTCTCAAAGGTTCTTCAGGTGAGGTATGTAAACATTGTCTAATGAAAAATTTTCAATGTTTCAAACCAACAAATTCACAGCATACATTGAATTTTCATCCATTAAAGACACAGTATTTTCCTACACTCACTAACACAGTGGAAATCCAGGCCCAAGGATACACATCTATCATCCAGATGAACATTTGTAGAACTTCTCAATTTACTGCTTTTGGAAAGACCACCTGCACACAGGTTAGGGGCACACACTTGGTACCGAGAATCCAGAGACTCTCTCCTTAGGCATCTGGATCACTGGCTAAGACTCACAAGACAGCAAAAAGGAGCACATCTGAACAACTACAAGATTGACCTCGGCAATGACAACACTGGGAGGAACCAGAAAGACCTTAAAGGAACGGTAGAGATTCATCTTAGAGCTCCCTGGATCCACAGCCGGATCAGCAGCCCCTGCCCTAATCTCATTCTGAAGGGTCGTGGCCTAAAAAGAATAAAAACCCAACACGGCACCTGAGCTTCAGTTAAATTGCATGGGCCTCCTATGGCCCCTTGGCCCCTGAAAGGCATGAACTCTAGCCTAAAGTAGGACCCTGGGCTGTGCTTTTCATACAGGTTGGGGTTGAATTCCTTACTACCATAACGCATATGGGAAAATAATGCCATGAGTTCACAAAGACGACCACTGCCTGCACACAGGCACTGGCCGATGACCTTGGAGGAGCTCAATTTTGAAAACTACTTGTTCCCTGAGGGTAAACAGCAGGCTTCTATTGAGATTAAGTGAGGCTAATAAAGGGATTATTTATTACAAGGTAATAAACACGTGGGGAGCCTCAGGCCAGAGTTCTATTTTACTCGCACATAATCTACGACGCCCCCTCCCCGCCCTCCCACCACAGTAGTCACCTTCCCAATGACACAATATAGGTCAGTTTCTTTCCTCTTGCTTGCTTTCAGGCTCAGCAGTGGAAAGTTTTATTCTAACGCACCCACTTCAATCTAAAAAAACACTAGTGAAAAATTCCAAACACCGTCATAAATACAAAAGAGAAGACATATTCCAAAAGCCTAAAAAACTACATTATTCTATTAATGGTTATTTGGGTGTGGGGTATTTTTCATAAAGTTTAGGACGGTCACAAGGAGAGGCTGCTAAACAGCTTAGAAACCTGTTGAACTGGACACGCTGGGAGAGGAGGGACTGCCTTCCTTGCTCCCATCTAAACGGCTTAACCCCAGACATTTCAAACCCAGGCACAGAGGAGGATCACAGGAAGTGGGCTTAGCTTTCCAAGGTAGGGCAGATAGACTCAAAGGGCTTTTAACTGTCAATTTAAAATTTTAATGTAAAAAGTTCTTATGTTCACAGCCAAATGAGCTTTGCCTCGACTAGATTCTGGAAGCCCTGCAAATTCATGGAAAAATAGATCAGTTTTCAATCTCTATGCCCAATTTTTGATGTGTCTGGTGCTGGCAGATTTCTCATCCATTGCTAGAGTTGTAGGACATGAAGAAGCGTGCAGACGAACAGAAGCAAAAATTCAAGTACAGCCACCTCTCCGGCAAAGGCAAGAGGTCTTAGCAAGAGCTGTTCTACCCCCACCCTATCCTCTGAGACAAGGGCCAACGCAGAGCCCAGAATAAATTGTTATTACCTAGGATCTTATTGCTTATGGGCAACACATCAGAAAGAACACCTGGAAATCTGCTCTGCAGATCTGGGAACTGACCGGTTTATCATACATATATAAATATATATATCATATATATATATCATATATATATGATATATATATATGATATATATACACACACACATATTTTATATATATATATATATATATATATATATATATATATATATATATGGCATAACCAGATGAGAAGAGGGGGCAATTAAAGCTTGGATTTGATGTAGAGTTACAGATCAAATGCCCCAAACAGCTCTCAACCTGCTGGTTTTTGTTCTTTCTCCATGTGTGAACTGTGTTATGAAAGGAAGTCCACTGCTCAAAATATAGTCTTCTACAATACTACAATGCAAACCAACATCACTCAGAACATGAATCTGTATACAGCACGTGTAATAAATATTTTTAAAAAACTATTTACAACATTACTTCTTGTGAACATTAGATGAGAGCAAAATTTATTTCCTCCTGCAAAGGTTAAAAAAGTTTTGACGGTCTAGTTCAGTGCTAAATTCCCTGGCACCTAGTTACCCATTCACATTTCATCTTAAAATCAGATTTGCTTACAAATAGTATCTTAGAAAAAACATTCTCCAGCATTGCTGTTCAAGTGTCCTCCTCGTTTGTTAGAAAAGACAAAGGGAGGCCATAAGAAAATATGCAAATTACGGTTCAAGCGGATGAGAACCTCCCCCCACCCCACCCCCACCATGTGTCCAGTCCCAAGCTCTCTGGTCTTGGAGCCGTGGTTCTCAGTCCAGCCAGCTGCGGAGAATGAGAGTCACGGCTCAGACAGAGGTGCCCAGGAATGGGGCACAGAGAAGAGGAACACGATCATAAAGCATCCGTTCCGTTAAATCTAGGGGTGCTCTGAATTGCAGACCAAGACTCCTGAGAGGTAAAGCTGCACACACCTTAGAGCAGACGGTCTCCTCCTGTAACCACGGGTGACAGGTGGGGCTGGCCACATCTGCACAGATGTTTGCTGAGACAGGGAGAAGGGGGAGTGCAAGGGGGAAGACAAGGAGGAGGGTGAGGAGAAGGAGGGCTGAGGTGCTCAAGAGTACTGTCGAGGTGCAGAAGGAAACGTGCTTATCTCCCATGGTTAATGAATGTGAATAGGTGTGTGTCTTTCACAAACATGAGAAAGACTAAAAATACATCTTAATGCTTTCTTTAGGCAACCAGTGGTTTCTCCATAGCCCCACAGGTATGGGTTTGGAGTTCCTTGGGGTTACAACTAAGGCTCGTTTCCGTGGACAGGGTGTTGAGTGGACAGTTGGAAGGGATCAGCTGCGTATGCAAAAAAAGTGGGCAGCTTGAGGCAAGCCCCGATGCCATGCCTGGCACAGCCATACCAGTTGTGGGAGACTCACTTTGTTCTGGGAGGGATGACAGTGGATTCCCAATCCACTCTGCGTCTGCCCAGAGTGAGGGTTTTGAGGCGGCACCCTTCTGCCTTCACTGTGTTGTTTGGGGGTTCAATGGATGAGCAAGGTAATTGGGGAGGACAGGTGGCTAGAAAGAACACTTTTTTGGAAAGCCCTTCCGACAGTTAATTTTTTGTTGTTAAAATAAATACTTTCTATAGAAGCATTTGAACAGGAAAATACCACTATTTACACAGTGAAATAAATTCAACAGTGGTGAATGTAACTGTGTATTACACCGTGTATTTGAAACCACAGTCAAGAACACAGTCTCCTAGAACACTGGTGAAACTGATACCCTTAAGATACAGTGGCCTTAAAACGAATCCCTACCTGTGGTATAAACATACATAATTATGCAGATCTTGTTTGTATGGCATCTTTCCCACAAACTACCTCCCCAATACTACAGCTTCAGCTGCAAGACAGCATGAGGTGCAGATTATAGAAAACAAGTGGGCTGAAAAAGTTGATAAATTGAAGAGTATTTGGACTCAACGGCTAAATGCTGGAAGGAAAATAAAGGGATATGAAAAGAAAGATGCTTCTAGTATGACACGTATGTGCTCAGTGACATGCTTGGGAGGTATGGTACTGTCCCAGAGAAGATACCTCCTAGAAGGGGGCTGGGCGGCACAAGCAGAAGAGGAAGAGAGGAGGGGCCAAGGATGGCTCCTCAAGACGAGCTGAGCCAGGCCAGAGAGCTCGGAACTTCTTCAGACTACAGCTGCTGGTGTGCCAACAAGGGGCCATCAACATGCAGGTGTTCACGAGAGGGCGGAGGGAGGGCAGGCTGGACTCGGGTTCAAATGGGCACGGGGGTCATTCGTTTAGGTTCACAAGTAGTGGCCAGAGCTTGGGGAGTGAGCTTGCAAGTGTACAACAAAGGAAAAAGGGTGCTAGAGGGTGAAAGGGGCACGCCTGTTCTGGCCAGGGGAGGCACTGTTCTGGGATTCTGGTTCATTACCAAATCTGTTTGTGGGCAGCACTGCCACAGAGGAGACGTAAAAGACTTTGCACTTCTGGTTTTAACTACTTATCCTAGTAGATCAGATCACGATTCAACAAACATTCAGTCAACGAAGAGGGATCTTTTCTTCTTCTTTAGTGCACAAGCATCACTCAGAAATAACGTGCAACAGCAGCTGTGTGCCGAGATGAACAAGTGAGACCCCCTAAAAGGAAGGATGTGGTGCAGTGCTGGATTATGTGAAAAAATGTTTGTGCCTAGCTGTCCTCATATTTTATCCTGAACAATGTACTGCAAGGGTCAGTAAAGCTTTTTGTAAAGAGCCAGGTGGTGAATATTTTACATTTTAGGCTGTGTCCACTACATATGGTTTCTGTTCCTTTTTTTTTTTTTTTTTTTTTTTTTTTTTTAAATATAATCCTTTAAAAAATAAAAGGTAAAATGCATTCCTCCAACCTCCGGCATACTATAAGACCATGAGCACCTGTTTCATTGTTGTTGCTCTTTCATGGGCAGTCTATACCTTCACGTCCCTTGCCTACTGACCACCTTGCATTAAGTGGGATGGTCTCAGGCCGGTGAGAAAGCCTCTGTGCGTCACAGTGCTTGCCAGGCGGGACTAACTACACAGCCGTCCCTCTAGACAACAAAGCTGAGGGTGTCCCCTAAGCACCGAGTGTATGCCACCAGGGCTCTGGGAAAAGGAAGATCGGACAGACAGGAGGTAATGGAAGGAAACGACCAGCTTTGGCTCAATCCGAAGAGCAAAAGCATGAGCAAGTGCACCCTCTGCAGAAGTGCCCTGGGTGCTTCCCTGGGTCCCCAGCACGACAAGGCAAAGCCCTGCATCAGAAGTGTCATCAGAGAGCTCTGGGTTTCTGCTTGAGTGTGACTTATTATCTCTAAAGGAAAGAGGTCAGACCTTCAAGTCTTCCAGTATGTCCACTGTAGAACAAGAGGTCGAACTGTTCTGACATTTCACGGAATGAACTGAAGGTTGCCTCAAAAGGCTTTTCATAATTCTGCTTGTTTTAAATGCAATAATCTTTTTATTTTCATTTTTTTCCCTGAAAAAGGATTTGGGAGCAAGCCCAGGGAAGAATACTTACTGCTGGGGTGTAAGGACTGCCTTGCTGATGTGATTATAGACCCGATTTTATACTGACAGAAAAATTTCCAGTATTTCAGTGGGTATCAAGCAATAAGAAGACAAAAATTAATAGCTGAGAAGTCAAAACGATAACTGTCTGTTTCAAAATAACCGAAATAATCAGTGTTCTGGGGCCACTGACAGAAATTTTTTCACTGGCATGACATTCAACTTCCTTTGGGAAAAAACCAGTATGGAAGTTTATCCTTGAGTTCTGGGGGACGGGGAAGACCAACAGCCTGGAAGCTGACTGGATTTGATGCAAAGACATAATGTACAACTTCTCAGTCACACTCAGGTTACATAATATGCCCCAATTTTCTATTCTTTCCTAAAAGCACGTTCAAAGCCCCTAGTTTTCATTTGCTGGCTTGCCTTTAATAAAATAATTTTGAAAGGAAAGTATATGACTAAAAAAATACCAGTGCTGATACATTTTTAGTTTCCTAGAAGCTGGCCCAAAATATTACATAATAAATACCTTGGGTTAGTGACTGGACTTTGTTTTCCCTTCTGTGAAAAGGCTTTTTCCGTATCTAAATATCTAAATGAGAATACCACAGTATTCTCAACTAATTTTGAGAAAAACCAAATCTTGGCTTACCTTAGGAACAAACAAGACGTGAGGCCGGAGTCAAGTCTATGATAAAGGCTGAGTGAAACGAGAGGCCAGACCACATTTACAACTCTGAAGCCCTGTTTGCTCACGGGGTCTGACTCTTGAGGCTAACAGTGGCCTCACTGTGGCTGCAGTGACGGGCGGTTCTAAGAAGGAAGGTATGAGGCTACGGCAGCTCACGAGTCAGGAGATGGCAGTCAGGGTGCTATAGCAATATACCGTGTCTCCTCTGTAGCAAGAGAAAATAAAGAAGTGTAAAAAGAAGAACAAAACTGAGGTAAGATAAGGGGGAAAAGAAGAAGAGGACAGAGAGGAGAGGAGGACAAAGAAAGGAGAAGATCAATCAGGCAAAATTTGTTAGTGAAAAAGGATTATTTTCTTAAGCAAGGAGGGTCAACAAACTTTTTCTGAAAGGTCCAGACGGTAAATCCTTTAGGCTTTGCAGGCCCTTGGTCTCTGCTATAAATGTGATACTCTGCTGGAAAGCTGCCAAGGAAAATACACGAACAAATGGGCATGGCTATGTTCCAATAAACTTTTATTTACAAGAGTGACCAGCCCATATTCTGCAGACCCTTGATCCTCTGTAAGCCAAATGACAGTTTGTGCGGGCTGACAGAAAACCAATAGGAACGGGTGTGGCTCCCCGGCCTAGCACCCCGGGAAATTCCAACACAGTCCCTGGTGCAGTGACAAGCCACCAGCCTTGCTGATGGTGGTACTTACAGAATCTCCGACCTGCATCATGTAGCACGCTGTCTTTCCCACTTAGCTCTCGGGTCCTTCAATCAGCAGGAATGCTGCCCATAGAGGGGGGGTGACAGCTTCAGCCCTCACCACGAATCCACCACGAGGCAGGAAAGAGACCAAACCTCAGTTCAAAGCAAAAGTCTTGAAGTGATGTGTTTCACTGATGTCCTATCTGAACAGCGTGTGATGCACAGAGGAGCCCCTCAGAAGCAGCACCTATGAAGAGACGAGGACCTGCACCTCTCCTAGCCGCACTACTGCAAGGATGAAACCCACAGTCCAAGATTACTGTTTTTAGATAAGGCTTGTGTAGAAATCTTTAATGAAGGACAGATGCAACAGAATTAACCTAAGGGATCCAAGGGACTAGCAACTGCAGATTAACACACACCAGTGACATTCCAATGCGGGAAGCCTTAAGAGCAGACTAAACGTTCATTGCCTTCCTGCTGTGCTGCAAGATTGCTATGAGGGAGGCTCTGGACCCTGACTGGGGAGCAGTTTCCATGTTGTCCTCCCAAACCCAGGGAGCCTGAAGGGCTAGAAAATGGGGGACAGAAAATGGGTCTCCTGAAGAGGGCCCAGCTCTGGGGAGCTATGGTAGAGCTTCAGTCATTGCTCCGCAGGCATCCTGCAGCTCTCCCAGAAGCTCAGAGGTAATACCGGCGTTCTCAGGTCATCAACTTCAGCTCCATCACTGGGACAGTCAGAGTATAGGCCCAGGAGCAGAGTTTTCTTTTTTCTTAATTTGGAATCTGGAATGTGGGACAGATTGCCTTTGCATCTGGTGGCAAGCCATACTGTGAAGATGGCTATAAAAAGGAGGTCTTTGTGAGACAGGGGAAACAAGGGGGAACTTGAGTCAATTCCAAGTCTGGCTTGGAGGTGTCTAGGAGACAGGTTTGCCAGTATCGGCTGTAAGAGTAAAAGGGTGTTCCAGAGCCAGCCCTCAAGTTTGTTTGTTTGTTTTCCTTTCTTCTATTAGCAAAATTAACTGAATCAGCAAAAATGAGATTCAACAAATATAAAAATAATTCTAAGCTTTTAAGTGTTCTAATTACGTAGAATCCCAGTCTATTTAAATGCAGTTACTACTATAAAGTGTAAGTTGAGCCACTGCAGTGTATAAAAAAAGGCATACACATGCATACCTTTCCCCAAATGCCGCCTAAGACGGGAAGAAAGGCTATTATCTTGAAGTAAGCTTTTTAAAATGAAAAAGCACTTAGAAAAGTAATGGAATGGATGACAGACCCGAAACTGGAAGAGTTCCACCCACCCACACTGCCTCACACCTCTCCCTAAGTTAATCCAAGCACCGCTACAATGCAGTCTACGTGCAGCTAAGGGGGGCACCTTGAGTATACGCACAGGAGTCCGCACATGTCACATTGGCAGACCTCAGCTGGTTAAGTCACCACAAAAACAGTATCCAGTGACGACTATATGAAAATATTTTTTTTTAACTTTAAAACCACTTTTAAAAGATCAACCAAACCTACTCAAAAACATACTAATGCTTCTGTGCAACTTAATGCTGAGAAAGGGCTGCCAACATACACACTCAGCAGTTTTATTAATATAGGTAGCTCTTGAATGGTCAAAGTCAAAGATATTAAAAAGAAAAAAAGAGACTCATGGGATAGGAGACACTGGAAAAAAAAAAAAAAGTCAAGGCTTCACTGAAGATAGTAAGCTTCCCTACCTATGAAATTCAATGCAATTTTCAATTTCCCATGAATCACATGCTTTTCTCCAGTCCTATCCAGTCATCAGAAGTTTCCATTATATACAGCAAGCTTTTCACAGAATGGGTAGAAGGCCTGTTTTATCATGATTTGGCTGAACTATACATGAAAAAAGTCCACCCGGGTTTACCTAAACAGATCTGAACAATCTAAATGGAAAACTTTTAGTAAAACAGACAGGGTGGCACCTGTCCACACAAGCCTACTTCTGTGACGGAGCATGTTAGAGAAGTTGGCTGAAGCTTTAACAACCAAGCCTTTTTTGTAGAGTGGCCCAGTGGAAATGTGGAAGTCACACTGTGTTATAATGGAGCAATGTTACGGGCATCAAGGGAAAGCCCATGCAACCACCTCAGGCGTCACTCAGGAAAGGCAAACAACATTAGTTAAAAAACACCGCAGCTCTCAATTCTGAGCCATGGAATAGAGCCTGACGTGATAGAGGCGGGAGTGATACCACAAGCATTAACTACCAGTATGGCACTAACCAATTAGAATGCTAACACCCACTCTAACCATGTACGTTCACACTGGAGCACACCAGCTGAACGTCAGCTCCGGGTGGGGGGAGCGCTGCAGGCCCACTATGAGACGGGGCTGCTTCCTCCAACAGCAAAGTTGCTCTGAACTTTACATAACTCTGTGCTGTTTAGACCTTTCTGAGCCTCATGCCAAACTGGTTTTGGGGATACTCACAGAGACCCTGGGCCACATTTAAAAACCATCTGGCCTGTGCTAATTACCCAGCTCATGAACGAACGCCCTAGCACACTGCATGGCGACAAAGAATCTTACTGCAGAACCGGGGCTGGGAGACATCTGTGGCTAATAACCACAGGCAAATGCACATGCACAAACTCTTAAACTTTTCTATTACTGGAAATAACAACCTGGCTTTCTTTGAATATGGAAGTATTTGGGGTAAGAAAGAATATTAGAACAGTCACTCTTATCCTAATTGTCAAGTTACAGTTACAAGATGAAAAAAAAAAAATCCTACATTTTTTTTCCCCCAAAGTCAGAAGAAAACCTCGTTTAGAGTGCTAGCAAGCTTGCAAGGCCAAAAATGAAAAGGATGGCAAGAATCAGTAATGCGAATCACTTGGGGGATGTAAATAATTTTTAGAGGTCATAACCCAATATTAACACCATGTGACGCATCTTCTGTCCCATGGGCACATAATTTAGAATACATTTTCTCAAATGACAAAGGATCAAAAGTGAGAGGAGTGACCAATAATGAACAGAATATGAATTTTTAAAAAGGGGTAACAGAAATATTCATCTTTTATAATAATAATAATTTCCCTCTGCATTCTCTACATACCATAAAAGTGATTTGGTTTAGCTTTCGAGAATCATTGAAACAAACAAACAAGACAGAGAGGGAAGTTCACTGCTAGGGTTTGCAAAGAGGAGTGTCTGTTCAGGTACAGACACTGCAGGGTGGCTGCTGAAAAGCTACTTTTATGTGCATGATGGTGGTCTTCTCGGCTACAGTACAAGTGCTTGTGCATCAAGTATAAAATACAAGCCTTTAATCACATAGATCAGCTTTTTAGCTTTTGTAAATTTAAAAACAAAAAGGATAAATAAGGCACTGTACTTTTAAAAACTAAAACTGCTTGGTTCCAAGTTTAAAACCCAAGGAACAACCAGAATATAATATATAACTTCCCTTACTCAGCCTCAGAGAAAGACTCTGCAAGTTCCCTTCTCCATCTGAGATGCATTTTTCTGACATCTTAAATTGTGATGTTCTCCATTAACTGCAGATTTGAAAGGCTGGATAAGCTTATAAAAGCAGGTTTAGTTAATGCAAAACGAAGGGTTACTTTTGTAGGACAGTTTAACTCTCGGCTACCAGCCTTGCGATCACTTTGTGTCCAGCCGTCTCCGTTTGCCATGGGAAGAGTCCAGCTTTGCCTTCAGCTTTCGCTTTCTCTGGGCCGCACTGCTCTCTGGGGTTTTTGTCAAGGGTCTGGCCCGAGCCTTTCCACTGCTTTGCTTCCTGTTGGTGGCTTTCTGTGGCCTTGAAGAGGATTCACCTGCCCCCTTTTGCTTTGCAGGTTTCGTCACTGTGTCTGAGGCGGCTGGCTGAGCGGGTCTTTTGTTTGTATTTTCTTTTTCCCTCCTGGAGGGAGGGCAGTTCTTCCCAGGGGACTTTTTGGGGATCTTCACTTTATTCTCTTTCAAGGATGTCTTTTTGGGCAGTTGGCTGATTCTGTCCCTTGCAGCTGGCTTCTTGGCAGCAGGGGTTTTGGTGGATCCATCACTATGCTTTTCTTTGCTGGCTTTGACCACAGGTCCCTTGTCCTTCCTGTCCTGAGCGGTGCCGCTTTCTGTCCTCTTGCGTTTATTCTGCACTTCGGCTTTCGGCAAGATTTCAGACATCTGCTTCCCCTTCCTTCCCTTCATTCCATCAGTACTCTTGGGCTTAATGGGAAACCCATCTGCATCCACTTGCAGGGCAAGCTTGGGGGACATCAGAGGGTTGATGCATACACTCTTACAACTCTGTTTACTCTCCACAGCCTGTCCAAATGGGCTCTCCATTTTCTCGTTCTTGATCAAACATTGCTGGGCTCTGAGCTTTCCTCGAATATTGGAGTATTTTCTGAGGATCCGAGTACTGGCTGGGGTAGGTGAATTTGTGGGAGGATGGCTATTTCTACCTTCCTTGACTTCCTCTACAGTGTCTTCAGAATTGGGGCTGAGGCTGACATCACTGCCATCCTCTGGCTCCACTTGGTCAGGATTCTCTCGAAATTTAGCCCAGAGCTTCTGTGTTTTCCAATTGTTTCTAGCAGGAGTAGCTCCAGGAAATTTCTTCAAGTGTTTTTTCAAGCGTTCAGCCTGTAGTGAACTGGGGTACAGGCTGGAAGGAGAGTATTTCTGAAGAGGATGCTTGACAGGGGGGATGTCTCCTGGAAGACGAGTGTTGAGCTTCTTCACGATAACCAGAGACCGGGTTTCAGTTGTCTCTAAGAACCATTTGCAAACATTAGATAACTTAAAGTTTGTCATAAACAGCATCTGAACAGGAGAAAACTTTTGAACCTCCAATGAACCCCGACATTTCCGTGACCTTTTTTTGCTTTTCCAAATCTCCTTTAGTTTATCTGACTTGTTCCTTGATCTTGGCGTTGGCTGGGCTTCCTTTTCCAACTGGATCCAACCTTTCTGGACTCTCATGTACTGAGCATTGAAGCTGGCAATAAGCTCTTGGTTCTCCTCCTCTGCACACCATTCCACAAACTTTGGCTGGTCATCTACCACTGTGTCCACATCATCCTCATGTAAGGGATCTCCACTCTCTGAAGCTTCCTTTTCCTTTGGCATTGGGTTTCCCTGTGTTGCTTCCTTTTCTGAAGTCACTTTTGCAGTGTCCAAGGAGTCCAGAGAATGAGTATGTCTTAGGTTGTAAGTTGAAGAGGTCAGTCTTGTAAGCCTCGGGACGCACTGTGGGGGCCCGGCCGCATCACCACTTCCACTATTTGACAAGCCATGTGCACTGGATGGCACATCGCTCTGGTCACCTTTATGCTGGGTGTTTGCACTGCCAACCTCATTCACAACCTCCTCCGTATCGTGTGCAGGAATTGGTTCTGGCTTCTCTTTTGATTGTTCTGGGAAAGTACATGGAATATTTTCTGAGGGAGCATGAGCATTTTTCTCACCTAACTTAGACTGAACATAGATTTCCAGTCTTTCTCCAGGCAGGGGCTGGCCTACTGTGGTTATGGGATCACCGCAGGGGAAAATACCTCCTTCTTCCCCTTTGACCTCTTTAGCCAGCATGTTTTTAAAAGTCTGCCTGGTGATGATCCCACCTTCTTTGCCCTCCTGCTCGGCATCTTTCTCAGGGGGCTTTTCATGGACCTCTGGGTTTTCAGTGTCCTCCAAAGCTTTTGTATGGAAACCGTCAGCCAGAAGACTCTCAGGTGTTGTCTCACCAGGGCACCCTTCCTTTTTAGAACGTTTCATAACAGGATTTTTGGAAACCTTGATCTCAGGACTAGCAGAGGAAGAATCTGAACTTTGACTTCTTAGGCACCTATCAGCAGAAGAGGGATCAGAAAGCTGACTTCTTAGGCACCTGTCAGAGGCCTCAGGGAGTTTTTTAACTTTTTTCTTCTTGTCCAGATTCTCTTCGGGTGAGTCAATGTTTTGATCACACATGTCTCTTTCTGAAGAATGTTTTACGTTACTGCCCTGTCCCTCTAATTTTCCTGTACCACCTGCTGTCTCACTTTCCTCAATTTCGTTGGGGTTTTCATTAGTAAAAGTGCTGCTTTCCTTCAAGAGTGGGTCGGTATCTAGCTCCTGAGTGTCTTCAGTCTCAGCCTCAGTACTGATGCTTTGGTTGTCTTCAGCTTTTCCCAGGCTCAGAGGAGGCTCCAAGCCCACTGGAGGACTCTGACTTTCTGAGCAAGGAGGACCTTCCTCTCTACTGACTGTTTCAGGAGAAGAATGAGGCCCGGAAACAACATCTTCATTGCCTCCCTCAGAAGTGCTCTCAATAGAGGAAACCAGGTGACAGTCTTGGGTGACAGTCCCCTCCTTGATTTCCAGCAGTTCGACTGGCTGCTGGTCTCGTTCAGGGGAAGCTATCCCACTTGCTGTGGGAGTTGAGACCATGGAGCTGCCTTCTGGCGTGTCCTCTTTGGGAAGGTGAACAGGGAGAGGCGACACCAGGCTGGAGGCTGTTGTTTCCTTTGACCTAGGAGAGCTGCTCGGATTTGGTTTATTTGTCACGGGGCAAACCTCAGGCTCTTGAGATTCCTTTTCCGAGGAAGCATCTCTGTCTCCTTCCTTAAGGGAGATTATTTCTTTACTAGGTTCTTCGTGGTCATCATCTCTGGGATGCTGCACATCCACGGCGGGTCCAGGGGCTGAAAGTGTAAGGGTCTGCTTGGGAGTGACCACTGCCTCCGGCTCCAGGGTTGAACAGCTCGCTTTTTCTTGGGAGTGTAAATTTCTGGCCAGTGTGCGAACAGTTGGCAGCTCACAACAATCACCATTGAAAAAGTATCCCCGAGTACTCTTTCTGGCTGTTTTCCGAGAGGATAATATTGATCTTTGATTCTCAAAGTGGCATTCTGTTATTGGCTGACTGATATAAACGACATCACACTGGTTATCATAATCGTTTATCCTCAACCCTGATGCCCTTTTACTTTTCCGAGCTGTCTTAATGGAGGTCGAGATCATCTTGGTTCGTGAATGTCCATTAGATGCTTTGTGTACAGCTGGCATAGGGCTGGGGGCTAACCAACCATCTTTGGAATGATCAAACTGGCCCTTATCACTGGGATGTAAATGATAACTCACCTTATTTCTTCCTAGTGAGTGAAGATGGTTCTCTTGCTTTGGCCTTGAATCTTGTTCACTGGACTCTAACTCCTGGCGCAAAGGTGTTTTTGAGCTACACAGTAAAGCGTTCTCTTTGTCAGCAGTTCTAGGTGAATTCCCCATAAACCCTGAGTCCCAAGCCTCTTCTGATAAAGCTTTGAATGAATTTCTCTGAGAAATAATACAGCTGTTGCTCTCCTCACTATTCTCAGCTGCCCCTTTTACTGCAATTAGACTTTCTACTAAAGCTGAGCTCTGCATATGGTCTTTACCATCCTCGCGAATTTTCACATTTGTGTCTTGCTCCTGTCCAGTGGTTTGCCCCTCCAAGCTCTTAGAGATGTGGTGGGAGTTTAATGAGGAAGAATTAGATGCAGTGAGGTATCCCAGAGTGGAACTATCCGTTGAACTACCAGAATTAGGTTTAGTGGTTGGAAGTTCAGAGGAATCTTTCTGGGTAACAGCCAAGGCATTCTCTCTCCCATCTACAGACTTTATCTCGGGAGGAGGCTCCTTCAGGGCCTGTTCTGTCACGCGTAGAGGGCTGTGAGAGTCCGATGAGTCTACGAACAAATCTACAGAAGTAGGAGACTTCCTATCGAGACACACAGTATCCTTTTCCTTATGTTTGGTGCCTAGTTGGGCACAGCCGGCACTGCAAGTGGATGCGTCCATTGCTCCAGAATCAGGGTGCAGGTCCTCGTGGCCTGGCTGGGATTCAGTGTACAGATCGTTCAGAACACGAATGAACTGCTTCTGATGATGAGTGCACAGTTTGACCATAAACTTCTCCAGCGGGGACTTCGACTGATTGTTAGAATCTACTGCTAGAGCCTCTGTTGAATTCTCACTAGACAGACAAAGAGAAAGAAGAAATTAGTATGGTCATTCTCCAAAGAAAATTTTTACCCTATGAAATTCACCAGACGTTACTCATGTTGTAAAGAGAATGGACACTCTAAAACTGCTTCTAAGTGCCCAGGTAAATTTGATTCCATAAATGAGGGGTATTTACCTAATTAAAATATAAGGCTAGCCCTGTTATATTCTCAAATTTTAGTAACATCCTTCATACCTTTTAAGAGATCCTTCACAGTTATTTTTATCTTATAGAGAAGAAATATCATTGAGAATAATTTTTTGGAAAATAAAATTTTGGCTACATTAACTCCAGTTGGTCAACATATACTTTTGTTTTAGACCTGGGTATTTCTGTTAAATAATCATTAATTTGTAAGTCCACAACACTGACAAAAACTCAGACACACTATATTGCAAACCTTAGTTTGGAAATATTTAGGGAAATTATAGTTTTAACATGGTTTCTCAGCATGACTAATTGGTTGGACTTATAATTCTGCAAACAGTAATACAGGAACCCTTCTGCTCCCTTCCTGGGGCAATGAGAAATAGAGATCAATAATTTCATAATTCAAATACACTGAAAGATGCAATTATAAGCAGCCTACGTTGGCCTCCTACCTTCCTCACACCCCTCTGGCCTCTGAAGCAGTGTGCTTTTAATGGAAAGAGCACAGATTGTGGAATATGATAAACTCACATTCTACTTCTAGCTCTGACATTTACTATCTACAGGCTCTTAGGTAAATTACTTAACCTCTCTGAACCTTGGTTTCCTCATCTGGAGTTGGAACTCAGTATTGATATTTCAAAGGACTGTTGTGAGATGTCAGAAAGCACACACAAAGCACAAAGCACAAAAGAACAGGCACTCCCCCTTTCTTGACTCAGGGAGATTTTTAAGACCAGGTGGTAAAAAGCTGCTGAAACATGTCTAAATACAAAACCAAACCAAACCAAACTATCGGTCAAATCTGTCGTTTAAACTACTCTTCATGAAGGAAGATTCCACTATGTTTTTATTTTCACAACTAGCAAGACAGCAGTTTTAGTCAGCGGTGCCATGGGTATCTGAAAGGACCTACGTGAGACTACAGAATGTAGTCTTCTACATGTCTTAGCAGATGCCTACTTTAAATTTGAAATTGGTCACTGAATTGTGAATGAACCAAGAAAAAAAGATTCTTTCATGCAAACTACATATCAGATAAAGGGTTAGTATCCAAAATCTATAAAGAACTTATCAAACTCAACACCCAAAAAACAAATAATCCAGTGAAGAAATGGGCAAAAGACATGATAGACACTTCTCCAAAGAAGACACCCAGATGGCCAACCAACACATGAAAAAATGCTCAACATCACTCATCATCAGGGAAATACAAATCAAAACCACAATTAGATACCACCTTATACCTGTCAGAATAGCTAATATGAACAACTCAGGCAACAACAGGTGTTGGCAAGGAAAGAGGAAAGAGGATCTCTTTTGCACTGCTGGCGGGAATGCAAACTGGTGCAGCCACTCTAGAATACAATATGGAGGTTCCTCAAAAAATTAAAAATAGAACTACCCTACGACCCGGCAATTGCATTACTAGGTATTTATCCAAGGGATACAGGTATGCTCTTTCGAAGGGGCACATGCACCCCAATGTTTATAGAAGCACTATCAACAATAGCCAAAGTATGGAAAAAGCCCAAATGTCCATTGATGGATGAATGGATAAAGAAGATGTGGGGTGTGTGTGTGTGTGTGTGTGTGTGTGTGTGTGTATACATACATACATACACACACACACACACACATACACACACACATACATACAATGGAGTATTACTTGGCAATCAAAAAGAATGAAATCATGCCATTTGCAACTACATGCATGGAACTAGAGGGTTTTATGCTAAGCGAAATTAGAGAAAGACAAATATCATATGACTTCACTCATAAGAGGACTTTAAGAGACAAAACAGATAAACATAAGGGAAGTGAAACAAAAATCATATAAAAACAGGCAGGGGGACAAAACATAAGAGGTTCATAAATATGGAGAACAAACAGGCTTACTGGAGGGGTTGGGGGGGTGGGCTAAATGAGTAAGGGGGCATTAAGGAATCTACTCCTGAAATCATTGTTGCACTAAATGCTAAGTTGGATGTAAACTAAAAAAATAAAAGAAAATAATAGAAAGGAAAAAAAAAGATTCAGAAATATTATAACAGGTGCATGGGGATGGCGAACTTAAAATTTTTTTTAATGTTTGAGAGAGAGAGCGCAAGGGAGCACGTGCATGCTCGAGTGGGGAAGGGGCAGAGAGAGGGAGACACAGAATCTGAAGCAGGTTACAGGCTCCGAGCTGTCAGCACAGAGCCTGATACAGGGTTCAAACCTACCAACCGTGAGATCATGACCTGAGCTAAAGTCGGACACTTAACCGACTGAGTCACCCAGGTGCCCCGGTGATGGTGAACTTTAAACTATGTGCTGGCAATAGAGCCAAAATCTAACAAAGAAAAGACAAGACAGAAGGCGACTGGAAAACAGCCTCACTGGGCAGTATGCTTATAATATGTGCATTTTCCTGCCTATATATTGTCCTTCAGTAAAAGTTTCAAAAAGGCAACATCTGAAAGGTCAACAGGAAGAAGCTCCTCCTGCTGTATGCGAATGGCAAATATCTCCTTCCTAAATTTAGAAAAGGGGAGACACCAGTGACACCCTTGGGGGACTGACGGTTAAGTCATTTTCAACTCTCAGACACAATGATACGTACACAGGAGCTTAATACACTCTTCATGCAGCTGCACGCTTTGTAGCTCACAGAGAAATTAGTGCCAGAAGGACCCTTCTGGGACATACCCTGCCGCTATGTCTATCAGACAGTACCAACAGCATAATATGTTGTCACAGGATAGAGCACTGGGAAACAGTGGTGAGTATTCTGCCACTTACTAGTTGTGTAACCTTGGCCAAAACACGTAACCATTTTTGGTCTTAATAGAGCACGTGCCCCCTCTTCCACTTAGGATTAGTGCAAAGGAAAAAACTACGAAGTCATCAGTTACCTTTACTGTCAGCTAATCACATTAAACATACCTCAGTAACAAATAACTCAGAGATGTGCATTAATGCTTTTTTACAACCTAAGGTGAATTTTCTGCATAAAGTTTACACTTCAAGTACCAAACATTTAAAATTTTAAAAACATTTTTGATAGAAGTCTTTTAAAAATTATATCCTCCTCTGAACACAATTTCTTCTTTCTTAATGACTCAGGGGGGTTATCATGTGCACTATTATTAAAGTTTAGCCATTACTTTTATTATACTGAACTAAAATACATTGATAGCTTTAGGGGCTACTCAATTAAGTAAATCTGACTGCCTTAATATGAAAAAGTCACGCTGGCAGTCTGTATGTTACTAAAATGTTTCTTTTTATTGGCTTCCAGATAGTAGCTGTGGCTCCAAGCCCTACTTTTACCTTCAAGAGTGTTTCTGCCTGACAGCTGAGGCAGGCATCTCAAGTGCTAGACTGGTCCTTTAAGTAAAAATAAACAGGCTCTGAAATGATGTTTTCAGGAATAGTTTGAGTAAAGTACATGGATTTTCTAACAACTTCAACTGCTCAGAGGACTTTATTTCTCAGTTTTTGGTTTTTGGAGGTGTTCCTGATGTTACTAAGTGCCTACAAATAAGTGGGATATCACTGCCTTTTCAACGCATAAAAATATATTCTCTAAGTGCACTTTAGCAATACATAAAAAGGTAAAGGGGGTTGGTCAAGGTTTATGAAAAAAGATTAAGAAATATCATGGCATCTTACTGCAGAGAAAAACTGGAGATAAATTGTTCTCCCCACCTTGAGAAGCACAATCATCATCAAAGTGTGAAAATCTTCTGGACACTGCTCCATACCTAGGGCTGTGCTCTGGAAGTAGGCTTTAGTATTTGGGGTGAACAATATGCTTAGAGGGGTGCCTGGGTGGGTCAGGTTAAGTGGTCAACTCTGGATTTTGGCTCAGGTCATGGTATCACTTTTCGTGAATTCGAGCCCAGCGTCGGACTCTGCGCTGACAGTGTGGAGCCTGCTTGGGATTCTCTCTCTCTGCCCCTCCCTACCTCTCTCCCTCTCTCTCAGAATAAGTAAACAAACAAAAAGATTAAAAAACAAAACAAAACCAATATGCTTAGAGATTAATGAAATCAAGAGATACCCAATAAGAGGACAGAGTACTCTGAAGAAAACTGAGAAAGCAATTTTTTCTAAAGCGATGCCCACACAGAATAAAAAACTGAGTAATAATTCATCCACAGGTGAGATCTAACCTCTTTTATGGTTGTGAGACTTTGGATCTGCTGCTATCCCATGTTTCAATAGTAGTACTTCAATATTTTAGTTAACCTCAACTAACGTAAACAAGTCTTCCAAAGGGCCATGAAACCAGCCCTGAAACGATGGCTGTGGCAAAATGGCTTGTTTAGTTCCCAAAGACAGAACAAATAACTACAAGTAGGTAGGTAGGTAGGTAGGTAGGTAGGTAGGTAGGTAGGTAGGCAGGTATCTATTTCACAGCACCATGGCAAGGGGAAGGCGCCTTCAAACCTAAGGCATACTGCAGAAACACTATCAGTACCTACTGAACTCTAACCCGGAACAGCAACAGAGCACCAGGGTGCTGAAGAACAGCATCGGAGAGGCGGTCACAAGCTATATAGCAACTTTAAGAGGCGCTCACAGCGATTACTGGTGGGAAGCTCAGGAGATGAAAAGATTAAAATCGCAAATGGCAGCTTTGCTTAAAAGAAAGAGATATCAACAAAGGGTCATTTGTGTATGTGTTTCCTGGTAAAAAGACAGGATGAGCGAGAACGTACTGATGAACCACAGGTCATCAGAGCAAGCAATAGGGTGCTCTTTATCAGTTACATCCTGGGCCATTTCAAAACCATTTCCACTTGGAGTGACTGTATCTTTTCCTGAACTCCAAGCCACAGTGGTTTGTAAATACATTGGCAATCATAAGAAATCATGTGTATTTATAATTTGTATCCTTTACTGACTTGTCTTTGTCTTAGCTTTCCAAGCAGATGTAAGCTACTTGGGCTACTTGAGATGTAAGCAACTAAGCAGGGATCACATATTACACTCTTCTGTTTTCTCTTAGCAAAAAAGGAGAGAGAAAGAGCATCAAGGATGCTTCCTGGGTTTTAGTCTCAGGCAGCATCATTTAGTGAGATAGGAACACAGGCAATGAAGCTGGGGGCTGGTGACTGTTGGGGTATGTATGTGTCTGATGAGTTCTGTTTTGTACACACTTGAGGTGAGGTGTTAAAGGATTCTGAATCTGAGATGTCTGGAAGGCAAGTGGACCAGCAGCTTCACTTGGATCTGACAACCTTCACATTAATACTAACCTTTGCCCAAGTGTCATTAAATGGCCCTGTTATAATAACTAACTTTATAACTATAGTAATAAAACCACTTTTGACTGCGCCCCTAAATTATCAAGGTTCTTACCTTGTTTTTCTCTAGAAATTTTCTCAATAAGATCTAAGTTTAGATGAATTTTAATTTCAGAGGATTTAAAAAACTTTAAATTAACCTCAACTTCCTGAAGTTTTTAATTCTATCACAATTTTTCATGTTTTCTAACAAAACAAAACAAACAAAAAACAGGTGTTTTTAAAAACTGGCTAGTTTTGCTTGAGTTTTAAACAGCTAGTCTTTACCTTTGCTTCCAGTCATTCCATTTTTTATGCATTTGCCTTGATTCAGAATACTCTCAGGCAGTAAGGAGGTAAACCAGAGAGGGGCAAGCTTCTATCCTGCAGCACTTTCACTCAACTCGACTGAAGGGAAAGCACTATGTTTTAGTTCAGTGATTATGGTTGGTATCACGGTATGTCCTTCACATCTGACTGTGTAAGATCTTTAGAAAAACAATAATTCATCACGGATTTCAAAATCACTTGTTTGATTTCATGTCTTTTCTGCTCAATAACAGAACTCTGTAACAGTTAGGTAAATTATTTATCAATCAGAAATACCTCACCTCCACTAAAGAGTAGTAAGATCCCAGGGACTAGTAAAAGGAAGGAAGGGCTGTAGAAGAGAGAAACTTGACTTCCAACTCCCTGGATTAGTTCTGAGTTTCTCTCCTGGGAGAGAAATAGCCTGCATGACCTTGACCACTTTGTCTTTCTATCCTCTGCTCAATGCCTAATTCTTAAGGGTGTGGTAAAAGAATAAGATAATATTCATAAAAACTTTGGAAGGCACAGTTTAAGAGTGATGTGTTGTTTCACAACCCTATCTGTAATGATTTACTCAATGATGTTTTTCTAGATCAGAGGTTAGACACAGTTGAACTCGCCTACTTTGTCAATACTACAATACTTAAATTCTCAAAGAAAAGCATTCCTGTGGTTAATGTAAATGGTGGGTCGTCAATGCTTATGTTATTTTAGAGTAAAAGAACAAATAGAGGAGATGTGGCAGACAGCTGAACTGACAATTTTAAGAAGAAATTTTAGAAGAATTTGAGATTGATGGATTCAGGTAGTCTCTCCAGTATCTGCTAACTACCAGTAAAACTCGATAGCAAATGCAATTATCAATGATGACCAAAATACATTCTTCTTGACTAAAAAGAGCAATAAAGACCCTGAATGATGTCTGGGTGAGAGCTGATCTTAGCAGAAAAAGGTAATCCTGGGAAAAGAGAGGGGGAAGAAAATTAGAGACAACACTTGACAGAGTAGACCAAATAGTTAAAGAGATATACTTTTATTTGGCTTGATTCTTCTACTTAAATACAAGAACACATAAAAATGCACCCTGAGTTCCCTTCAAGGCTAAGAACTGTATTTTTTTTGCTAGACAATAATCTAAAATTATGTTCTCTAATTACTTATCTCTGGTCCTTTGAGCACAGAAAACATAAGTATATTTAAGGGCCTGGATAAGTCTACTGCCAAGTCCTTGCTCTGCACTGGGAATGCATCAATCCCTGGCTAGCAGATTGTATTTGCTCAATACGTGTATCTTCCATACTTGGATACAAGAATATTCCAGACTATGACAAATTTTATGTGTATATGTGAGTGTGGAGTAGAGAAGGGGCAGCATGGGGTATACAGATTTTCTAAAAGCCATGTACAGTACAGTTGAACATCTAAACTACTGAACAACCAAGTTTTCCTTCCACAGAACTGGACTAGGAGAAACCATAAAAGGGCAGAGTAGACCAAAGTGACAAAGAAACGCTGAGAAATAAAGTTCAGAAGATGACAGAAGAGGAAGTGACCTCTTAAAATCAGGCAGTTTAATACCTGATTTCCATGTAGCTGACATCCAAATTCTCTGAAATAGAATTTAGATGGATTTAGATAGATAGAAAAAGCAATTCTCAAAATTGAGGTTAAGGAGAATGATCACTCCTCAGAGATCAGAACCATGGAGGAGTAGGGGTTTAGGGATGTGTGCGTGCGTGCGTGTGTGTGTGTGTGTGTGTGTGTGCGCGCGCGCTTTCAAAACCAGAGCTACCGCTGATGGCAGCGTGGCATCTTGTTCAGGTGTGAGTGGAAAACAGTTAAGAACTACTGATCTGAAACAAAAGACATGCAATCCCTCTGTAACAGCTAAGGTTATTATGTTCCTAACCAAGTTTACTAGAATCAGAGCAGAACAAAGGTTCAAAAAATTATGAATGCTCTAAATGGGGGAAGGAGAGGTGCTTCAGGGGTGCTTACTGAGCATAAAGCCATAGTTTGCTAGCTTTTCTGTATCTCTGGGCTTAGTATCTCTCATAAAGGGCTATTATTCAGAGTAGATCTAAATATTAGATAAGCCTTTTAGGGCTTGTATCTTCTATTTCTTTTCAATTTAACCAGATTGTCAAATTTCTTAAATTACAATAAAAATATAATTATCAAGAAAATCCCTATTTAACATATCTTCACCCATTTTACTAGGGGAAAATGTACCCAGGAAGCCAAAATGTAATCAGAAAGTTACTTGGTGAATAGAAGTCAGAGCAAAGGGTCATTAAGCACCACATACAGTCGTCTTCATCTCCTCTCTAGGAATGCAGTGAGTTCACAGACACTTCTGTCAAACTATTTACGTCTGATAAAGTTTTTGTTCCCAACAAATTGATTTTTGTTTCTATCACCTCAGGTAAGACTATGCATGTTAAGACCAAATACATTTGGGTGTTAATTTTAAAGAAAAGGAGGGAGGGCTCATAAGCAGTGAAAGACATGGGATTCTGGACTGGACGGCATAGATTAAAAAATAACAGTTCCTGGAAGTGAGGGAAGAAATATCCCTAAGTGATATAACTAAATACTGGTTTGGTGAGAGCACAAACCTAAATTATTAATATAATGAGTACTATAACTAAGAATTCTTAGAAAACACTTTGAAATAGACTTTAACAAATAATATAATAATAGATGAAAAGGACACACCTCTGCCTTGGGCTGCTTCGAAATGAAAAAAAGTGTGTCACCAGCCTGAGTTAGTAAAGCCAGACTGAAGAGAGATCTGGATCGTAAAAGCATAACTGACATTTTAAAAGGTCAGGATTACATGAGAGCTCATGACAAGCTAGTAGACTGGCCTATTTCTCTTTTTGTTTTTTTAGTCAGGTAAAGGATTAAAATCTATGTTGTTCTTTGGTGAAATTGCCTTTTCATTCCCAATTTAAATGAGCAGGACAATGATGGACTAGAAAAATAGCACTGCTTAAACAGAAAAAGGTGCTCATTCCCCACCTGAGAGAAAATGCACGGTATCATGGGGCTCTTTTAAAGGGAGTTGAGGGGAAAAAAACATCTGTCAAGGCCCAGTAAGGCCAAAGACTGTACATGGCTCCCCTGGCATCCAGACAAGGTTCCCGTTACAACAGGAATATATTTCTTTTGTAATAATAGCAATAATAACAATAACCGTAAACCCAAAACCCACACCACCACCTTCAAGGCAGTGTGTACACACAGTGGGGGTCTAAAGGAGGCGTGGGGAGCTGACACAAATGAAAACAAACAAGAGGACATTTAACAGATCCCAGCAACACAATGTTCTTTCCTCTCCAGAAATAAAGTGGTATGTTTTTGACAAATATTCTTAGTTTCTTTGGGGGTGAAAGGAAGAGGGAGACTAGCAGATTGTATTTGCTCAATACGCAGTAGATATTTGATAGTATCCCAAGCTTTTCATGATTGCTAGGAAATCTTCTATATCCTAACTTTTCTCATGTTCTTTTGAGGTTCTTAAATCTCTATTCTTGAAACCATACAAATCTATGGGATAAGGCTTAAAAGTGGAAAAGTTCTACTTTTGCTGTCATATAGTAAATCACTTAAAATTGACACAAGGATAGCATTCCTAGGTAGTAATCATCTAAAGACTCTAGATCACTTTGTAAAATGTAAAACCTTAAAAAAGGATTCCTAGGGTACCTTATACAAAATTTAATGCCATTTATCACTTGTTCACCTCATGAATGTTAGAGGAGGTTTGTAATTTTAAAATTTAACATACAGAGATAAACAAGCATTTTTAGAGCTACCATTCTGGAGTGCTCTTGGAATTCACTCCTTCATCATTCTCAAACACTTCACCTCTCTGGAAACTCGAGTATACTGATGGAGATGTGCTGGAGTGGGATGAACTAAGCAGAATCATCTGTATATTCAAGGTTTCACTCAGGAATATTGAAGACAAAATGTAACTAACTACACACACACACACCTCACTCCTTACCCTCAGGTCACGTCATTTCCCTTGCTTCCAATACACTATCCAGTTCAACTACCCCGACTCATCTTTCCTTGAAGAATAGTATAATTCTATGCTCCCTGCCACTAGTTTCTCATTTTAGTTTGCTTCCCATTATCCAGAACTGCCATCTTCTTAAAGTCCAAATCCAACCTGATCACTTTTTTTTTTTTACATAAAATTCTGTCAACTTCCCACTGCTCCTATTCCATGCTTCCTGACACTTTCTCCTGGGGGCCATGTTAGGCATTTCTTACTCTGCTCTCATGGTTTTTATTTTTTTTATTAAATAGCACTTATGTTGCATGGTAACATAATGGTTGACATGGCTGTCTCCTCCACTGGTTTGTGAACATTCTCTGGGGGCAGGACCTAGGTCCTTTTAATTCAGTAGATTCTCTGCCTAAAACACGGAACTCAGATAATTTCAGGCATAAGTAAGCAATGAATAACGAAATAAATTCCTATATAATAAAAATAATTTTCCCAAGACATTTTTCAAGGGAACTGAAATCAGCATAGGAAAAAAGAAGAAAATGAGTTCAAATCAACAAGGCAGGGAAAGGAAGAAGGGAATTTGAAGGTCAGACAGTAAAAGGTGTAGGCTCCTAACTGTAAGCCTCCTAACACAGGAGGTTGCTAGTATGCTCTCCAAGGTACCAGAATAACCAGGATGAAAGGGTATGGTTTACATAATGGCCTTCAAAGCCACTGGAGTTTTGACTGCAAACCAGAAACAGATATACTTTACAAAATGACACAGTCCACTTATCCCAGTTTTCATATGTATGGCATACATTTCAATGAAACAGTATTTACCCTTTATTATATGCTATGCGCTCTCCTTTTCTTTGTGTTTCTTTCTTAAATGTTGGTTAGGACCCACTAAACTGATCTTAAAACTAACAATCACAATCTGTTGATTCAGTTTGAAAAACTGGTCTACACAGACTCACCAATTCCCAGCACCTCACAAGAATCTGCTATCCTGGTTATTTTCTTAATCCATCTTTACCTAGTTAGAGCTACATTGCCAAGTTTTCCTGGCAAAAATGTTTCTAGTCGATTTAATGTTTGCTGGAATGAACATGTCTAAACTGTACTACCTATGATCTGATTTATGTCTGAAATGCTCAGAACTCCAGTTTGAGAAGAGTGTAACTAAAAATCACTAAATCTTTGACAGAAGATTCCCCAAATTCTTTCACTGGAAAGCAAAAAGTTTGATGATTAAACACATACGCACACACCCATCCTCACACTCCCACACTTAGCTCTTACATTTTGTTATTCGAAGCATGTAAAATTTCAAGCTTGACTCTACAAAAAACTCAGTGATGGAAATGCAGATATATTCTACACAGCTTTGTAATTTTTAATCTTAAGCATCTTCTACTTTCTAACAACTTTTATTCTAGTCTTTGAAAAGAAACAAAGAATGACTAATAGTTGGACAATATTCCCCTGGAACAGCACTAAGAAATGCAGAAAATCAGCATTCCAGGTTTTAATCATAGTTCCAAGATTTTATGTATTTGACTAGAGCTAAAATAAGACTGGCTGCCCAGTGTCCCTCTCTACTACAGACTTATCTGCCTCTTTCAAAGTTCTAATCAATACAAATGGCTTCCTCTACAAATTTCAATAGGACTTTCTCACTTTCCTTGCCCCTCACTACGTTACCTCCTGCCAGACGCTCTTTCTTTCTTTTTTGTATCTGCAAAGAGCCCGGCAAAGTACCAAGTATTTAACATACAGAATCTCATGTGAGTCTCACAGCAAATCTCTGAGGCAGGTGGGTAGTACAAGCTTCCTTTTACAGATAAGAAAACTGAAGCTCAGAAAGTCTCAGTAACTTATTCAAGATCACATATGAAAAATGCAGAAGTGATGGCACTTTAAACCAGGCCCGTCAAATTCTGTCTCTTGGGAGATTCTCTCCTGTCCTCTTTAGGCCTTACCTACTCTTCAAGATTCACCTCCTCTGGCACCAAATCAACAATGCTTCTATTTAACAATGAATTTATAAGTTTCTAATGTAATCTTTTAACTGGTAATTTCATAATATAGATTTAGTTCTCTTTCTAAAAAAGCAATGTGAGTCTCAAGAGTGAAACTGAATTAATACTTGAGATTTAATTAAAAGTGAATCTAAAAGAAAAAGATCAGCAGATAAAAGCTCTCGTTCGCATTCTGAGGTTGAGTAAAGAGTGCCAAAGTGGCACACACATCAGTGTAATGGTTTGGAGTCATGAGTTATTAGAGGCAACTCATTACGTGAGGAGGACAGATCCCTTGAACTCCCCACATTCCATGTTTTTCATTAAAAGAAAAAATGAAAAAAAAAAAATAAAATGAAAGACTAGAATGGGATGAATCATAGTATTTAATCCGTGGGTCAATCAAAACTTCATATGGTCACAACAGTATGAATATACTTAACACTAAACTGTATACTTAAAATGCTTAAGATGGCAAATTTTGCTATGTGTCTCTGCCATGGTCAGAAAAAGATCTACTGAATAAATAAAATTTAAAAATACAAAAAGAAGGGTGCCTGGGTGGCTCAGTCGATTGGGTGTCCGATCTCGGCTCAGGTCATGATCTCACAGTTTGTGAGTTTGAGCCCTGCATCAGGCTCTGCACTGACAGTGCTGAGCCTGCTTGGGATTCTCTCTCTCCTTCCCCCCAACTTGCTCTTGCACTCTCTCTCTCTCAAAATAAGTAAATAAACTTTAAATAAAAAAAATAAATAAAATAAAAATAAAAATAAAAATAAAATAAAATAAAATAAAATAAAATAAAATAAAATAAAATAGATAAAATAAAAATACAAAAAGAAAAAACCCAAACCAAAAACCTTCACTAACACTTTGAAAATACAGAACATGTTCAGGCCTCGCTCTTACAAACGGATTCAGTGAATCTGGTGTAGAACCCAGGCATCTGCATTCTTAAAAGACTGATTCTAATTGAGACTGATTATATCCAATGAACCCCAAGACTCTCTGTGCTCCAATATTTGAGACAGAACTAGACTGTACACAACAGAAATAGATTATAATTATAAATACCGTAAAATTAACATACCTTGTAGTATTTACAAAAGTATCACCACACTCATACAGTTCATAATAAAAACTTGAAAAAATAGACTTGTCTTAAATAAAAAGCATCTAAAATGAGATCCAGATCTATTTGCTTTTCCTTTGGAAAATGCTACAATGCAAAGGGGAGACCTAAGGTTTTTACCTTAGTCTTCAATAAGGGTTGCTATTGTATTTCCCAATGTTAGAACAGATAAAATCAGTGTATTTATCTCACATTTAAAAGAAGATTGCATTTTTAATAGACTTAAGAGTTGAAATGAGGCCAAAACAGCATTCAGGCTCCACTCAGACTTTATGCATGAAAAATGACTGATCCTTCTAGAATACCAAGTTAACAGGAATTTAACGTACCAAATAATCCCTGATCACTTCATACTGCTGACCAAATAAGGTTGGCAAGAGCACAATTAACATCTCACAATACTAGTCAACAAACCATAGTAAAGTATTTTCACATGCCTACAAAAAGCTCCAGACTCAAGATTTAATACTTATGAATTTTTATATATTTTCACTTATTCCCCAGGTTACTTTCTAAGTTGAGCTCTAACCAAATCATGGCTTAAACTATTAACTATAAACACTGATCAACCTTTCAAAACAATGTTTTCTTTTGAGAACATTTCTTTTCCACCAAACTCTGAAATAAAGTCTTTTTACTCCAGTTGAAATGCAGTTTGATACATTACCATTTCCTCCCCAAACAGCAAAAGTCCAATCACTTTTAAGTTGAATAGGAATAAAATTCTGTGCTAAATACTTGCCACTAGAAACAAATAATGATAAAGGGTACACTCAGAATACAAGAAGTTATCTATCGTGTTACTTAATAAATGTTTTCTATTAAAAAAAAGATTTTTCAGTCATTTCAGCGACGAAGTCTAGCACCATATGACTTAGTTACATGTTTTTACATTTCACTACAAATCTCTGGTGACAGAAAAGGACAGTTCTAATGGAAAAAATAACACCTACACAAGTCAGGAAATGGCACAAAGCTGTACCATTTTCCATTTTTTCCACTTCATTTCCCTTATGCAATCTCCCAGATTCCTACACCTTGAAATTAATTCAGTGACTCTGTGTCTTAACAAAGTATCAACAGAACCAGAAAAGAAAATTCTGGGTTAGAATAAGTCCTTTCTAAAAATATAATTGGAGAGCCAAATATCAATTTGAAGACAGAATCACTAAAATAAATTTACTCATGAGATGCTAGATTATAATCCTAACTATATTGATCTGGCCACCTGTTTGGAATGGATAGTGGCAAGAAACAAGTAGTTGTAACTTTAAAATTTACAAAGAAGTGATAGTTAGGTTTCCAGAAAAACGTTCTATAAACATGTGTCATAACTAAGGAGAACAAATGAACCCAATGAGTAAGCCTACAGAACCAACAAAATTGCCAAATTTATAAACATCGGACCAAAAGGCAGAATTAGCCAAAGAAAGAAGACAGAAAAACTATACTAAGGGGCGCTTGGGTGGCTCAGTAGGTTTATCGCCTGACTCTTGATTTCGGTTCAGGTCATGATCTCATGGTTTGTGGGATGGAGCCCCAAGTCAGACTCTGTGCTGACAGCATGAAACCTGCTTCAGATTCTCTCTCCCTTTCTCTCTGCCCCTCCCCTTAATGTGTGCTTTCCTTCTCAAAATAAACAAACATTAAGGGATGCCTGGGTGGCTCCCTCGGTTGAGTATCTGACTTCAGCTCAGGTCATGCATGATCTCATGGTTTGTGAGTTTGAGGCCCGCCTCGGGCTTTCTGCTGTCAGCACAGCCCACTTCAAATCCTTTGGTCTCCCTCTCTCTCTACCCGTCCCCCAATCGCACTCACACACGTGCACTTTCTCATAAATAATACTTTAATAACCATTTCTTTTAAATACTAAAAGATAATCTAAAGCAACTACCAACAATAGTATCATTTTCAATATAAAACGCCATTAGAAATTATCAGAAATCAATTCAACCTACATGTTGAATTACACATGGATCAATCACAAGCTTGAAAAAGCTTTCTCAACCATTTCTAATCTTTATCACTGTAATTCAGTTGTTCCCCTCACCAATTCACAACAGGAATCACTTTATAATACAGAACTGCTTTATACACCTAGTTTCTAAAAACCACAATATAAACGTTGAGCAACATATATGCTATTCTTTATTGGCTCTGATAAAAAGAAATACCAGCATCCTCCCAAAAATCAGAACGTAATAACCTCAACTGATTGATGATGTTACTTTCACACTTGTGCCTCAAGAAAAGAACAAACAGAACCTAGTAAATCATTATTTTTAGCAAGCAATTCCGGCATAAAGTTTTACTCTAAGAAAATTATGAAAAACCAAGTCCAACAAGCAGGTCTCATGAAAACATCAAGATATACAGTATCTTGTTTTGTTGAAAAAACTTTTTAAAGTGAATAATCCAAATGAAGAAAACTGAGGTAGGGGAGTATCAAATTAGTAAAGACACAGAGTTAAAGGCAGTGCAGCACCCAACTACTGAAGCATAGTTTTGAAGCAGCAACTTCTAGCTATCTAAGAGATAATCTAGGAAGAATTTACCATAAAAAATTACCAACTTCAATTACCATGTACATTTACAGTACACACCGAAATCTTACCCCTTCTGTGGACTTTTTTTTTAAAAGCAATAAACTCTTAAGAAGTAGAAACCAAGCTTTTAAAACAGCTTTTCACAACAAAATTTATTAGAAGAATAGTGGTTCTGAAAAGTCTAGCATCCAGTGAGAACTACCATACACAACATTACAGCTGGGAATGTTTCTCCAAAATGTCATGGTCAAATAATACAATGGAACCATTAAATCTTACACATGCACGAAAGAACTAGCGCTTTTGACATACAATGCAAAAAAAAGGGGACCACATGGATTAAAGTTTTAAGTACTCATCACATACATTAAGACACAGCTTATTTTAGTCCAGTCAAAAATCAGAACTGCATTAAAAAATTTAATGTAGTGCAATCAAACCAAAAAACTTAATTTGTGATCATAAGTGCTCTACTACATAAACATTGATCATAGCAAGGAACAAAAAGTTCAAATCACACAGTACAAAAAAAAAAATCTGTAAATAAATATAAACTACAGTACAAGAGAAATATTAAATTATACAATTCCGTCAAACTGTAAACAGTATATTGAAATGAGGTCCATAAGAGTAAAGGGGGTTCCTGTTTTGTTGCATGACACTTGAACTTCTAGAAATCTGAAAGATGCCATTTTCCGTATCTTCAAAGGCTATGGGTTTTATATATGGAGAGTTCCTTTTAGATGTAAGATATCAAATATTAAAGCAGAGGAATAACCTATTTTGTTAACCACAGACAGTACTGTAGAAAACAAAAGGAGTCTTAAAGAATAAAGACCTCTAGTAGACAAGTCTTAACATTAAAGATGCAAAGGGCTAAAACACTGGAATTAGAACTTCACATCATTAGAAACTTGTCACTGAGGACTTCAAGGCTACAAAATATACTGACAAAATTGTCTGCAGATATGCAGACCTAGACCTCTGCTAATTTTTTGACATTACATACTCATGTTACCACACCAACTTTGGCAGAATCACTACTAATAAACTCAGAGCACTCCTGGCCCAACGGTTCCATCACAGTGGCCAGTGCACAGAATTCTCTAAAGACATTGCATAAACTAGAATGTAGAGGTCAGACACCCAAGGACCAGTGCTTGAATTTAGTAGTAGTGTGGTGAAGAAGCAAGAGCCACATCGAGGAGGAACTGCGTCTGTTATAGTTTACAGAAGCAGCAAGGAATGTCATTTAATTGTGCTGGCTTCTAGTGGCATTTAAAAATATACAGTTTAACTGTGTTTATGTGTGTGCATGTGTGTGTGTGTGTGTGCACGCGCGCATGCGTGAGACATGTGCTGGTTATACATTTATGCACATTGTTTTAAATACACTGTTAACAGGAACCCCCATATTATCTGCTCAGTAGTAATAACTGAATATATAGAATGCCACTATAAGAGTGTGAGGCACCGTGTGCTGGAGAGTTATATGCAGCTTTAAAATCTGTTTGGCTGAGTTATACCTGGATACCTGAACTGAGTTTTTTAAGTTGACATTCATCAAGGATGTGCTACCAGCACGTCGAAATAAAAGCAAAACAGAAAAATACAAGTCACTGTTAGGTTTAAGAATAGCATCAAAGTACCTGAATTGAGTGAGAATAGTGTGTAAACTGTCCCTGAGGGTTTTTAAACAGTGTGTACAAGTTGGATTCCTAAGAACATTAGTTTTATTTAACAGTGTGGACTGATAAAATACCAATGTCTGACAGTTTAAAGTGGAGGTTATAAAGAATTATATGCAAACACTCCAAATGTATAGTTTATACATTTCTTCTCAAAGCAGCAATAAGCTGCTGTAAAGTATACATCCCATCAGAACAAGCAACATGTGGGAGTCAGATAAAGGTTTCTATCTTAGTCTGGTTTTCTGACAGCACAGCATATCAATATCCAATGACTATTATCTTTCCTAGATCAGAATGTAACTAATTTCGACTAGCAATATAGGATTAGACTTTTAATCAAACACTTTGCTATTACATACTAAAATTCCTTAAACTTACTAATGCTGGTATACTAACCTAGTTAATTATCCCCCCCTCATTTTAGAAATATACCCTTCCACAACTTAAAAACATTAAGATCCATTTTCAGTCCTCTGATGTAAAAAGCATGTCAGTGAATTAATATTAAAAATTTACACAGTAAAAAGGCTTGAATTTCAGCCAAAGATTCTAAATACTGCTCATTCCCTGAAGACTTAAAGGGAGAGAGAATCCCTACCCATTTTCCTAGTGATTTTTCTAAAACGGTCTGACACAATTTTTCATGTTGGGGAATTTTCCCCTCATCTCCTCTCAAATTCCAAATTCTTAAGCCTGAAATGCTTAATGAAATGGGAAAAGTGAGGCAATCATTTGGAATTGCTTGTAAAGGTACAGAATGTCGTCTTTTTTTTTTAATAAGACAAGAATTATTTATATAAATGTGATCTGACCCCGTATTATGTAGTTATGCTTTATATTTTTAAATAATCACGCTAATAAAAACTTACAGTACCTAAGACTCTGAAGATAAATTAAGACTTTAGTGTTGTAACAGAAAAAGTGCTGAATTATCCCTTTTCTAGTACTTTAAAACATTTCGGACAAGTGCTTTCCTAGTGACAGTAAAGATTACTATATACCCTTCCACCAAGCAGGAAAAAAAAGTTACCTGGATGAAAGAAAAAGACTTTTAGGAGTGTAGCACTGGGTATTTACCAAATAATAGATGTTGTTTCACTTATTCTGAGGGGGTAAAAATATTCTAGATTGAAATTCTATTTGGCTATTGAATGTTAAAAATCCCTGCTCTACTGTGTCAGTGTCCTGTGTCCAACCCCCCACCCCCCTCCCCCAGTCCCCTTACACACTATCCACTGAGAATCTAATCTCTAAAGAGATTATTTTAAAATTTATGTTTTCAGGACATACCTGAGAAAGGGTGCAATTATGCAGAACAAGGAACCCAAGACTGCACTAATACTGGTTATAGGTTCATAAATTCTTTCCCAAGACAAATCTAAAAAGTCTAAGAGGTATGGATCTTCAAATACGTCTTACTGCTTTAGATTTTTTTGGTATGTGTGTAGGGTCATTTCCAGTGTTGAAAAGATCACCTTGAGTCTGTTCAAAGACAGTTCAAGATGGGGTAAAGAGTTCATTTCCATATTCAAACTATAAAGATTAAATATTATGATTATAATATTTGCTACATCCAATAAATTGAAGATTAACTAAAAGTGCTTGTTTTTCAGCATTTACCAATACAGCTCTAAATGAACTGGAAACCTTAAAATTACCCCCCAAATAGTTGCAGAATTAACTCATGTTTTATTGTCAAATCAACATTAATTAGCCTTGATTCTCATTTTCAAATGATCTAAAGGATTTTTCTGACTATCAAATGAAGGTGGCCCAACTTCACCACATTATCTATCCTGTGACTCATTGTTAGTATCTCAGTACAGAATCTTTAGCCTCTTCACAAGTCTATATACTTTCCCATTCTACTTCTCACCCCCTCCCCTGATCTCCTTCACAACACTTAGGGCACACAGCTACAGGGCTAATGTCTGCTTCTTCAAAAGGCAACTGTGAGTTTATCTGGGAACAACAGACAGAGGAAATGCAAGGAATTTCCTCTATTTTCCCCTCAGTCACCATGTTCACAAATCCTACAAGTCTCAAGGATAGAATGAATCCAAAATGCGAAGAAGACTTTGGAGGTCTGCATTCCTTGTACCAGAATTATACTTTTTCCTTTTCAGTAGAGTTTGAAATCAACCGACTTTTTAAAAAATCTCCTATATGCCTTAATAGTATCCTAAATGGGCGGTCTGGCTAAAGCCATTAACATTTTTAATAACACTGGCCTGACTGTAGTATGAATGAAGACCTAATTACAATGGAAAGGTAACAAGGAAAACAATTTTTGATACCCTCACAAAGGTCAAAATTTAACCTATAACTTTCAGTGTCTTCTATAAAAGATTAAGTGGAGCAATTCAGTCTATTGCCATATTCTATCACCAATGACAGCAACCTGAATATTCAGAAAAGGGTGGCTCGCAGAGAAACAACTTCTAGCATTTAAAGAAAGAGTAATTACAAAAGCAAAAATATGTGGTTTCAAAATTAAATCTACAGGGACAATAGCTGTTAAAGAAAACGGCACCAAACTGTCTCAAAACTGCTGTAACTACTCAAAATAATTTCAGGTTCTGACATTGGGCTGACTCAGTATGTTTTATAAAAATAACTAACTGAATACAAGCTTCACTATTATGGGTCAATGAAATGTTAAGAGAATCACAAAGGCTTAGAACCAGGCCTTGCACCATGTGCTTACTTGGGCAGGGGGAGAACACATAACTCACTAGCAGCTCAAAGGTTGCTAAGTACTGCCTAACGACAGAAGGTAGTTATGATATGGGCCTTTGCAGGTAGTCATTTTTAGTCTAATTTAGAGTTCTCTCCAGAAAATCGGGAACTGAACTTCTCATTGTGCCTTACTGTTTCACTATCTGATCCCATATAGCTCATATTATAGCTCAGGTAAAATGTTGGGGAATGAAAATGCCAATTGGTTGAGGTAATGGTTTTTATAAGATAACCAGAGTTCTAAAAGCACTTCAATATTGTAAAGTAAAAGTGTACCAAATAAAGCTAATACACACTTCACACTTGTTGAGCTTGCTCACCAGAACTGAACAGTAATTAACTTCACATAAGGACCCTATTATCACACAAAGCCTTACTCATATTTGTGATCTGCTGCAGCAAAGTTTCTCAAGCAACACCTAAACTTCAGAGTAACAACAAACTTAATATTAAAAAGTATTATACACAAATATAAATTATGTTTCTTGAAAGAGAGACCTTGTCCTTCATGGTATTTGGGGAACAGAAAAAAGTGTATAGCTCATCACGAACAGAGTTCAGAGTCACTGGAAAGCCTACTGAACAAAGTAATATAGTACACTACATTATTGTCAAGCTTCATGACTCTACTGTCTGAGAAATGAGAAAGCTAATGGTAAAAATACTAACTAGATATCCTTCCACAGGATTATTTAGTATTTTTGATTTTATAGTGCCATAGCTTATCCATTCAATGATACCAATGTTCTCTCATAAAAACGCAAGAACTGATTTTCAACACATTATCTCCTAACATTAATTTGAATAATATATAGTTGGAGTAATGCCATCATCTGCCTACTGGAAAATGAGAGGAGAAAAGGCTTTTGTGACAAAGACAGCTGTGAACTATACCTTCCCATACCATAAAAATGGTCAACTGTTGTTTGGGCCATGCAAAACTCTGATTAGCAGAAATTAAGCATGCGAATAGACCAATCTCTATTACACACTTATGAGGACGTCCCCAAACTAGAATATCTACACTGAAAGTGCCAATACAGAACAGTGGCAAATTAAGAGAGAAATCATATATTAAAAGATCGCTGCGGCACCAAGACTGACAGCCAGCCATGTGATGAGCCACCTCCGAGAAATACATGGTATAATGGAACTCTGAACACAAAATTTAACATTAAAAGTGCACCTGAATATTACAAACTAACTTTACAAAACCTACAATAAGGTAAAATATATATCTTTTGAAATATTCAGCAGCTTTCTGTATTTTTTTTAAAGATTTTTTTTTTCTGAGAGGCTCATGAAATTTAAAAGGGACCACTATCTAATTTCAACCATGCTTCACAAAACAATAATGGCTATTTTATATTGCAGTTACCAATGTAATGCAATTAGTGCTTTAAAATAATCTACACTCAAAAAAGAAAAAAAAAAAAAAGAGAGAGAGAGAGAGAGAGACCGACCGACCTTTGGAGGAAATATGCTTATTCAAAAGCTTCTTGGAAAAGAAAATTTACCTGAATATCAAGTCATGACTGATCTCAAGTGTAATGTTTAAAAGCTTCACAGACATGAATATTACAATCTTCAGGTCTCAGGACTTTTAATCTGAGAAAGTTTAGAGTTTGGTTTGTTTTTAAATTCACTTTCTAACCAAAACAAATAATAGAAGTACTCAAATTTTCACTATTTACAACTCTCAGCCTACAATCTGAAATGACACAATACAAGTTCTCTTATTTAAACTGCAGCATTAAAGGGTAGGCACACCATTCTTCTGCTGCTCGATTGTCATCCACTGAAACACACATAGAAAATATTTATGTTAGTAAAATGATCACTCCATGTACACTACAATGACAAAATTTACATAACTCAACTCATACATCACTGTATAGACTACCACACAGGATTAAACCTCTCTGAACAGTAAAACTACAAAAGTTGAACTTTTAGGGCCAGATTTTTAAATGGGCCTTTAATGATGCCTTTCTGAGAGGGGATAAAAGCAAGCACAAATTAATTGCTCAAAGGACTTTTTTGCAGCAATTTGGGCTACCGAATACCCCAAACATCATGCAAAAAGGTACCATGGCTGCAATTAATTGTGTGTGACAAATTACTGAGTGTGGAACAAAGGAGGCATTCCTTCACAAGCTTAGCCCTTTGCTTTCAGCAAACTTTCTACAACTTCCTTCAACTGCAGATGAAAACCAAGTATTTCATAAAATATTTTTATTGCAACTTCTAGCTAGGCTAGAAAATATTGCAGAGTCATATACTGCTCTGAACCCCAGCTGCTTTTTCTGTTGAGAAGACCAGAAAGCTAAGAGGAAACAGGCTCAGTCATCCACGGATTAAACTGCTACACAAAATAACCAAACCGAAAGGAGAACCAAGCCCAGGCTACTGTCAAGAATGAGCAGTGCATGTATTTTAATAACAGCAATGGTGTGCCTAACCTTTGAACACAGACGTTGCTGAGGGAAAACTATCCTTAACCTAATTAACTGCTCCAAAGTTGCCAGGCAAGAATTTATGCCTTGGGAATGTCTGGACCTACTTCTCTTCAAACTGTTAGCATCCATCTGAAATCATCAGCCTCAATTTAATGCTCCAAGTTTGATTTTACACAAAAACTCCAATGCCTTTTTGTTTGTTTTTGGTTAAGCATTTAGAAGGGCCTGACCACTTTTCTCAGCAAATTAGATTAGATTAGATTAGGTGTATGTGGTATGGGTTTTGTTTTGCACAAACAGTAATTTTAATTTGGTTACAATGCAAAATTAAATTTCACGGGCTTTGTCAGTTATTCTTGCAAAAATTTTTAGAAAATAAATATTCCAAATTCAGTTACTGTAATTTGAAAAGCCCATCTCAAAAAACGCTTAGATGTTAAGGAGTGCTTATCTGAAAAGTCCTGAACTGTGTGCTAAACAACCACAAAAATCAGCTAGGTATCAGAAAAGGTTAAGAAAGGGATATTACGCAGGATGCCAAAATAAAGAAAAAAGAAAGAAAGAAAGAAATCAAAAGCAACGAATTAAATGAAAACTAAAAAACAACCCCCCTTGTACTAGTATCTGGATTGGTTAAAAAAGAAATTCTACTGAGCTTGATTTCTGATTGAATTATCATTAGATGTAAAATGCAACCTAAATCATATTAGGTTACCTCGGGGTTGTGTTTTTTTCTCACCACAAACATGGATCCTTCATTCATGTGGGTATTTGGGCAGACTACTGAGGCTGTAAAATCTAGATACCACGTTTTCAATATTATAATTACTTAAACACACTTCTTTCCTTACTTCTCCCAATAAACAGATCTTGAATACTTTAAACTAGTTGCTGCAACGACATCCGGTCGTTAGTTAGCACATGATCAAATCTGTAAAAGGTTTTAAGAATACAAAGAAAGTCTGTTAAAATGAGGCATCCTCTACTGTTTTATGTAATGTACCCTGACTGCTCCTGAGTAAGAACGGAGCTTGTCCTCCATGAGATAAGGCTATATCCTCACTTGTTGGTGAGACCAAATTCTACCCTTAGAAAATCCCAAATAAAATTACAGCAAAGGTAGTGTTACAAAGTAATTAACCAAAGCATTTCTGAAGGTAGTGTGTGCACATTTTCCACCTCCTTTCCCTCCGGGTGAGCACTAAACAGATTGCTGATTTGTTAAGTAAATTTAATAGTGAGAAGAAAATCACAAAACGTAAATTGACCTAAATAATTATGTGTCATTGAATAACCAAATTTCTTAAATTCCAAGGTTCATTGTTCTTAGAATTTTTTCTTTAGTTTAATCCTTCAATTAGTTGAATTGTAGAAGAGAAACATGAATGATTTTATAAGATGGCTTTCCAATTTGTAATGATAAAGCTCCCAGTATGACAGAGGTGGTTTCTAAAAGGGGGCTTTTTTCTTTTTTTTTTTTTCTTTTTTTTTTTTTTTTAAATAAAGGCAAATATAACTTAAGAAAAAAAAAAGAAAGAAAAGCATGCAGGCTCTACAGGCAAGGAGTCCACTTCCATGTATCTGTTCTCTGTGAGGTAACTCAATTCTCTTTTGTAGAGAAACATGCAAAAGGCCAAACAATATCCCGAGCCATACTGCACATGAAAATTTTAAAATATGCAACATTCAGAATGCACCTTTCACCTCTGTACACACAAGTCAATGCAAAATCTGCAAAGAAACAAGTGTCACAGTAAATGAAGCCAGGTGCAAGCAATGACAGCTGAACAATGCAGTAGTGCTCACCCAGTTTGTACAGTAATTGGCACTCTACAGTATTTCTACTCATTTTTTGATTCATTTGCACTTTGTGCTGCCTCTCCCTGGGGATCTAATTCAATCTTTACAGAAACATCTGGCCCCTCCGACCTCATTAATTTCATCTTTTTCTTTGGAGGGTTTTTCAAAGTGCCCAGCCTCTCCTTTACTTTGTACTCCAGTGTACTGTGGGGAATCCCATAAATACTCTGAGCTTTGGAAACACTCATTTTTCCACTCATAACCACTGAGATTGCTTCCTCCAGTATCTCACTGTTGTACTGTCTGTAACGCCCTCTTTTCTTCCGAGGCTGCTTGGAGCCAGGGTCTCCTTCTTGATCCGATGTGGGATATGGCTGTCCAGAGGTAGACTGCTCAGCATCTGAGCCCCAAGAATCGGGTCCAGCATCTAGCATGCTTTTTCTATTTTGTTTTGGAAGAATAGCCCTTAACTTTTTACTAAGCGCGCTCTCCGTTTGTGAACCCATTACCAAAGAGCTATAGCTGTACTGATCACCAGTGCGAGACTCCCAAGAAAGATCCATTCCTCGAACTTGCGGTATCTTTAAATCTACAGGAGATGCATGGCTCGCATCCTTTTTTCCATCTTGTTTTGCTTGAAGTGCCATTTTTGGAAAGGCAGAGTTTTCTGCAAGAAAAGGAAGGTCACTGATGTTGCTGAGTGCACCATTTCCCCTGAACTTCATACGGCTGAGGTTGAACTCATAATGTGGTTTTGCCCAAGAGGCTTCCCTGGATAATATTAAGTGTTGTCCATGATTCTGTAATCCAGATGGCCCAAGGCTGGCAGCTGTTGACAATTGGTTTCTGCTCAGTAGCTCTTCACTAATCTGCAGGGATCGAGCCAATGGAACTTTGAGTGATGTGGAGTGTCCAAAACCTTCCCTGGTTCCATCCTGTAAGCTTCTTGGAGGTACCCCATCACCACTCCGAAGTCCGTCTGGGCGGTACTGGCTGGGTCTCCCAGGTCGCCTAATTGGATGGAAGGAAACTGATGTGAGCAGGACTTGCACAGGTAGGGAGGGATGGGTGAGGGGACCACTCCTTTATTAGAAGGCCTTGCTTGGGTAACATCACTTTGTGTTATTTATTTATTTTTCTCTAAAATTAAAAAAAAAATGGTCTCAGCAGTTAGTTTTAAAACTTGTTCACAAAAAAAGAAAAAGGAAAAAAGAAAAAAAAAAACCAGGAGCTTTTTGGGCAAAGAAAAATTAAACCTGTCAGCTGGTCTCTGGTTGGGTTCACAAATTTTCGGAGAAAAAGTTTCGCGCAACTGTCTGAAAATAGCACCTTAATTATTAATTACAAAGTAATCATCGAGTCTCCATAGATCTACACAGAATTGTGTTACCAATGTGACGTTACCACTAAACAAGTACAGTAATAAAAGAGTAAGCCAAATTATTTATTTTAATGCAACATATTCAACATTCATGACAACCAGCTATAAAACTGGAACCATTTACATTGGTGGAACCCATAGATAATTGCTCATTTATCCCACAAACAAGCTGATATTCATTATCAAAAACCAAACAAGTTCAAATAACATTTCTTATTTTGCTTGGGAAAAAAATATGGCTACCAGCCCCAAGGGGTGGGGGGGGTGGGGGGGACCCAAACCAAAATACCCATCGCATTTTAACTTACCACATCTTCATTTTAAAACACTATTAGCTGCAGACACACGAGTACCACTATTTTTCCATTTGAAATAATCCAATCTTTAAAGAACTGCCCTTTATTTTCCCCAAACTTTGTTCCTTAAGTTCTACTCAAAGTAATTACTGTCAGAGGTATATGTTTTAAACAGTTTTAAAGCAGTCTTCTTTAGTTAAAATGGTCTCTTCTTAAAATATCAAACATCAATTTTGAAATTTTAAGTGGAAAGCTTTCAAATAATATTTAAAAAGTCAACTACTTACAACAAGGTTAATTCATAAGGTTTCCATTTTTCACAAGATATAAAGATTATCACTGATAAAACTGGCAACTGGTAAAGCATGCCCAAGGGGAATAATTACATTTACTAGGCACAAATGTGGAACTCTGAAGAAATGATAAGCCAGCTATGTTCTCCAAAAGTCTACAGGGACCCTGTGCTGTTATCAGTAAAAAACATAATAAAGAAAACAATGAATAGTCAACTAAAAGATGGGCAATCTATTGGTGCTTTTGTCTTCCAGAAAACAATACCACATAAAAAACACTTTCTTTCCATTCAGAGGGATAAACACCGCAACTTCAACCATATAATACATGGACTTGGTGGCCAAGTTTAAAGTAATCTTAGGCGAGGGATTCATTTATACAAACCACACTTAAGCTTCTCCTACATGTGTCCTCAATTACACAATCCAAGTTTTCTGATATATAAAAAATGGAATCCAATGATTTGGGACCACAAGGACTTGTATCTAGTATAAACTATAGTGAAAAGGAGGGCTTAAGAAAAAAGGTTAGTAAACCATGCAAACTGCATTAAATCAAGAAGTTACTTTTAGATCGAATAAAGGAGGAGAGAAAAAGGAAAATGATGGAATTTTAGAGAAAATAAAGGCAGCATTTTAGAAGTCAGTAAAGGAATCCTTCAATTTGAAGGTAATTAAGAGGAAGTTGAAAAAAGGTTAGTCCATTTAATGTGTACTTATTGCTTTAACACCTAAAAACTTTCCTATGTCGATATTCTAAAAGTTGATAAACTTAAATATTATCTAATTTAGCTTACCGAAGTGATTTTTCATGAATGAAGTTGATTTTTGGTCACAACACAAGTTTATGGAAATTCCTTCCCAATATGGCACTTAAACGTCTTCATTAATATCTGGCTTTTCTACATGGTTTCTATGTACATGTAGAGGGAGAATTAAGACAATTCTCACACTATAAAACTAGGTGGTGGGTAATCTGCTAAGAGTTATCAAAACTGAGCATATAATGTCTTGATAGCATAAGACGGTTATCCCAACATCTACAGTCTTAACCACTTAAAAAACAAAAAATACATACGATTATTTTTTCTGAACTGCCACACAGAGTTAAAACTGCAGTTCAAATCAACAAATAAAACAAAACCAAAACAAACAAACAAGAAAAAAACAAACAGCCCCCACATACCCACACATTTCATTAGAGATACCAAGTAAAATACTGGAGCCCAATTTTCATGCAACAACCTCCGCACACATACTACTGCCTTTACATCTGAACTCTGGAATTATTTAGGTTGGGTTTCCCACTCCCAAACACTCAACAACAGAAAGTCCCAAGACATTCTTGCCATATTTTCCATCATTTACTATTTGTACTAACTTGGCAAACCTGATCTACACTAGTCAATTCTGGACTTCACAGACTGTGCTTTTACTTGATCAATGGACTAAGCAATCTACTAAAGGCCTACTTATAACAACGTTACTCTGAAGAATTAATTTTTAAAACATATAAAGGAGATTTTCACCAATCTTCGATAAACCGTCCCCTATAAACTGTGAAATTCTACAAATATTTTCCCTTACCCGTTCCCTTGAGCACTGGAGCAGCCTGGAGAATGGCTCAGGGAAGTGCTGCCAGCACATGGACTTTTCTTAGTGGACAGATCAAGTACACCGTCTGCAGAGACACAAACACACACCTGAGGATATTAAAAACTAGGAACAAATGTGAACTGAACAGACTAAAAATGACAAAGCAATAGGTCTAGTCAACCAAGCAGATACACTAGCTATATACGTAAGACAGGGTATCTTCCCTCCTAAAGTGACATACATTTAGCAAAGCTTGTTATATCTAACATCTCCAAAGGTTAAATATTTTATTAATAGGGCAAAAGAAAAGGTACAGCCAGCCTACCACTGAAGACATTAGGATATCGTCAGGTATTAGAAATTGCAGTTTACACAGTATGTAAATAGAACTATTAGACTTCGCTTTCGAAATGTGCCTTTATCAAAGCATATGAGATCTCAGTGCCACATCAGATTATAAAACCAAATTCCTCAAGAGCTAAGTCTACCCGAAACACTAAAACAAACATTAAAGTTGGATTCAGAAAATTTTATGTGACACAAATCATTTTGAAGCATAAGTTTATATGGTTAAATTATATGTATATACAAAATAGTCTGTAAGATGAATCAGATGTTAACTGTGATTTTCATGTGTCCTCATTACTCTTTGGACACATCTGCAAAAAACTGTATATCTGAATTCAATCTTTTGGAAAAACTCTTCAGAGATTCAAAATTCCCTTCTTGGTATTTATAAAGGCAAGGTTTTTCAATTAATAAGCTGTTACAAACTGGTGAGCAAAGTTTAAGGAAAGAGAAGAATGAAATCGTCTTGATACTGATGAAAGCCTAGAGATTTAACCATTTTTTACTGAAACTAGAATAACAAATTCATGTTATCAGAACATAAAATTAGAAGACCTTCTTATCCCACAAAGACTTCTTTCCCTCATAGACATGTCTAGAAAAGAAAACTCATCTTCTAGACAACTTTTAAAGCTGCCATTTTGTCCAAAATTAACAGAGCAAGCTAATAATCAATGGCTCTGATTTTCAGCTGACAAGCAGAGAGGCCTTTCTATCTAGTTATGTTAAAAACTGCCCCAACATAGAACCTAAATAGGATTTGTGTCTGAGCACACTGTAACTCCTGATTTCAGGCTGTTAGAAATATGTGACTGAGCTTGTAAACCAAAAATCCCACACTCATCCAGAATAACTGTTGTCCTTTAGAGTCACTAATATTCTAAAAATATAGTTGTAATCTTATAAGGACACCAAGTTAACCCAATTAGACATCTAACAAGCAAACACACTGCTTAAAATATTTCCAACCAAAATATTTCCAACAAAAGACACTATTTAAAGACTTCCGAGCCTGTCTAATCATCAAATAGGCAACATATTTTAAGTCTACTTAAATATACTAAATATACAGTGGTTTCATTGAAAACACTTGAAAATAGATCTGGGAAATATAATGTTAAAATTCTGTTTCACTTGAAGTCTATACACTACAATCCTGTCATCTAGGTCAAATTCCTCTTCAGAGCATACGGTCACTACAATGTATCTCTTAAGTACAGCACCAACTAGAAATTAAATTAGACTAAGTGGTATCTTTGTATGTTAATCTCTATCCTTAATATTTTAAATACAACCTCTACACTGTCATTCTCCTATTGTAAACCTGAAGTTTTTAATGCAATATTTAGAGCAGAAAGATTTTTAGGGGCGCCTGGATGGTTCAGTCAGTTAAGCGTCTGACTTTGGCTCAGGTCATGATCTCACGGTTTGTGAGTTTGAGCCCCATGTCTGGCTCTGTGCTGACAGCTCGAAGCCTGGAGCCTGCTTCAAATTCTTTGTCTCCCTCTCTCTCTGTCCCCACCCCGCCCCCCCACCTCTCTCCACGCATGCACACTCTCTCTCTCTCAAGAAATGAATCAACATTAAAAAAAAAAAAAAAAAAAAAGACTTCTAATGAAAGCTACCAATCTTTGGTAAAGATAATCCTCAATAAAATAGAAAAGCACAATTTTTGCGAATATGGTGACCAAAGGTACAATGATCAATGTGAACATATGACAATGAGGAATTCTACTAGGAAATCTCTGAGAATTTTGAGATTACGATTGCTGTTCTTTACCCAGAAACAGAAAAAAAGGAAAAGAAAAACTATTCAAAAATGTATTCTTTAAAAACCTAAAGCCAGTCCATTAAATGTAAATCCTTCTTAAATTACTTATAATAAGCAAAAGAAAGTCCTTTCTAAGAGGTTCTTCATACAAATTCAAACCTAATTTTGTAAAATGAACATGTATTTCTCACCAATAAATCCACACCTCTCATAACTTTCTGCACACTCTTAGGAGATATTCTAGGAAAATGAACTCTCACTAGAATAGACATCACCAATTTACAATCTGTAATGGGTCAAACAATGGCCCAGGTGAAATGCTCACTGCATCTCTGTGAAATTAAAAGTAAAAGGGATCACAACAAACCCCAAATATTTAATCTATTTAAGAGTAAACTTTTCTTAGATTCAAGAAATATTTGCTAGGCAAAACTGATAACCTTTTAACCTTGTCCCTTAATTAGGATCCTCACCAACAAATTTAAATTACCTTGGAAATATTCTAAGGTTAATTCATAATACAGTACATATACATATGGAGGTGCTTGTATATATACATGTATATCCATATACATATGGAATACACTGAACAACCTGCTGTGTCTACTGTCTTCCTCATTATATCTAACCCTAGGAGTTTCTTTTTTAAAAATGCAAACAATACACATTCTTGCCTTATAATTTCATTTGCAGAGTATAAATCCTACCTAACAAGATACATGTATTTCTCAGCTAGGCGCTAATTCTAGAACACTGATGATCAGGGGAAACTTAATTTTTTACAGGGGTTTTAAAAACAATGGATATGGCAATGCTTTGTAAAACATAAAATATTTATATAAATATCAAGTAACTTAAAGATCAGTAACAAGTGTAACCACCTAACTTTCCTGAGTGGTACACTGATCTTGACTACAAACTACTGATATATAATGTATAGTAGCCATTTTATCTGTACTTCTCTATGACTGCATAGTCAGGAATAATTTAAGAATCAAATTAGTTTTTATCCTATTGTTACTGGTGCCCTACTTGCCAATAATTTTCTTCTCCCCAAAATTATTCTGATTGGACAGAGGAGACCTTGACATCAAACCATACCTTGTTCGCTAGGTTCTGACTGAGACTTTCTGACAGTAAGGTCCAGAGGTGAGTCTTGGTCAGCCATGAGAAGTTTGCTGAGCACAGGGTTCTGAGTAGTTGCAGCCGTGGGAGAGGTGGTGACTGGAGATGCTTTCGGCAGGCTTTGGTTCTTTGTGCTATTGGGCTGGCTGGGGTCCTGAGTAGAGCTATTTTTTGAGGTATATTCAGCAGCAAATTGTTGGATCATTCGCTGCATGATCTCACGGGCCACTAGGGGAATATTGGGGTCGGAGACCCAGGGACTGTCTGTAAACAAAGATTTATTTACTTTTAAACTGGGACAATGTACTACAAAAAAAAAAAAAAAAAAAAAAAAAAAAAAGACAGCTTTCAAGCAAACATAAAATTTCATTTTTTTTCTTAAAACGCAATCTCCTAAAAATAGTATTCCCTCCCAGAATTAGATTTTTAAGCTCTAAGCTTATGAGCTGCAGATTTTTTAAAGTAAACTTTTCATAAAATCACTTCTAAACACCCCCCTCAGTATTATGAAATTAAATAAAGGGAAAACAAATAGTATATCTTATGGGCAAAAATCACTTACCTGATACAGAAATCTCAAACCTTTCTTTTATGAAATAATTACTTCTGTTTACCACCTATAGATTACATCTGGTTTTTCCTAGACCTTTCCTCAGCCATCTCTTCCTAAATTGTTGAAGAATGGATTACTCAGTTATGAGTACATAATCTACTTTCTGTCAAAGACTGAAGGCATAGCAAAACTGTAAAAGGAGATACTTAATATAAGGTCCATGACAGACTGGGGCCATAGCCTCACATTTTCAGGCTCATAAGAATCACTTTGAGGGCTTGTAAAAACAGACTGCTGGGTCCTATCCCCAGGGTTAACTGATTTAGCAGTTGTAGGGTGAGGTCAAGGACTGGCATTTCTACCAAGTTTCTAGGTGCAGCTGGAACCACTGGGCTCGGAGTTTAAAGGCCAGATCTCAAAGTTTAACACCATATATTTTCCACGAGTTCTTTAAATATACTCTGCCAATCATTAAACACAATAGCAAAGGAATTAATAAAATAAACTTATCAATTTCTAGTCCATGTTAATTTAAAAATAAAGACCATATGAATTCATTAACTCGTAGAACTTCTGGCACTGGGAGGGACCCTGAAGGTCAAATAGGGCAAAATAAAAGAGAAAATGTTTGGTATAAATATATCATCACATCTCTATCATTACCACACTCTCAGGGAGACTAAGCTTCTCAAGAGCAGAGATTATGTTTGTTTACCTCTGTATACTCAGCACCTAATCTTGCCTGGCATAAAGTATGCATTCATATTAGCTGAGTAATAAATGGATCAGTCAAATCAATCACCATCAAATAGTGTTTGTTTGTTTTTTTCTGTAGACAAATAAGGTTAATGTGTCTAAAGAGAAGTGACCTCTTCAAATCTGTATAGATGGTTAGTGGTAGACCCTTGATTAAAACTCTCCCCCTGATCTTAATGTTCCACCTGTGACCTTTACTTCCACACCACACTTCAGAGGTTTCAGAAGGCAGTTCCAGAAAACCTGAGTTTCTTTGGTCTTTTAAAGATCAACTACATAAGGTAAATTACTTTACCCATAATATGTTGGAGCTATAAGGTTGATTTATAAATTTAGAGATAAACTGACTCATTACAATTCAAACCTAAAATCTCCACAACATACACATCATCAAAACTTCATGGGACTCTAAGAATAATTTTTTTTCCCCCTGAAAAACAACATTAAATACCAGAAGAAAGTCTAAAGTCAGAATATTTAATTCTCTGGAGTTTAATGAGGTTTTTCTCTACCAACAGCAACATTTCTGTTCTACCAAAAGTACTTCTAACCCCATGTTTCTTCTCTATAAATAGACTTGAGTGTGCTAGATGGTTTAAGAATCAAGGTATTCAAATAGGTAAGGTTCAGAAATTATTACAACCATGAATGAGTTCCTTAAAAATTTTAATAAACATTTTAGCCATACATTGCTTTTTTAAAATCTCTACCCACTGAATATTCTTATTAATATTCATTTAACTTTCCACTTACGACCTATCTTCCAAATAAAAGACTGTATATAATTTCAAGTTTTATATTTTTTCAAGTTTTATATATTAATGTATCTTCTTATCCCCTGTAACACATAAAGAAATTTTTCAAATAGGCAGAGTTAAACTAGATTCATAAATATATAGATTTTTGAAAAATCAGGGATTTTAGAATAAAGACCATAAACTGCTACCTCTGAGCTTTAAATGGCTGTGGTGTATCTTGCCTCTTTGTTGAATGAAGAACATAACCATAAAACACAATTCATACTTACAAATTGATGACATATCTGTCATATGAATTTCTACATGTTTTGAAAAGTTTCCTGAACACATTTCATTCTTTCACTTACTTAAAACACAACTTCTATAAATCTAGACATGTCTTGGGGAACATGCACAAGTGAGTCAAATAAAAACCACAAATCAGATCAAAATTAACACTACAGGAAAACAAGTAAATGTTACATTACAGCCACTTATGTTTTTAAAATGCAAATCTAACTTTTAGAAAGTGTCAAATTTTCTAACACAAGTGACAAAGCTGGAAAAAATTTGATAATGATAGTTGAAGGTATACCGTTCATAAGCTAAAATTTATTACTGAATCCATACCACAAAAGCCTACTTTAATTGCATCTATGTTCCTACTTAGCTTTTAGAACCTTTTCATACTCATTTAAAACACACAATTTGCAATACTTGGAAACAAAGTATTAATAACTCCAAATCTCTGAACTATTTATTTAAAATATATATATATATGTGTGTGTGTATGTATATATGTATACACACGCGCGCGCGCGCGCACACACACACACCCTTCAGACTAAATTGCCTGTCATATCTCTGCGTATTATATACATTTTTGGTATAACTTGAAGAGTACTAATGGCTTTCAGACATTTCCATGAAGATTAATATTTAAAAATATCAATATTAATACATAAAACAAGGGGGAAGGAACTTCTAATAGCAAAGCAATAGTTCTTTTTCTGAACATCATATGCCAGTATACAAATACACAAACTTAACTTTACATACAATTTCAGAGGATTCTCATCCCTAAAGTCTACCCTAAGGCTGATTCCAAGGTAAACATTCCTTCCCTCATGTATCCAAAAGTTTAATTTTAAAATAAAACTTAGAAGAACTTTAAGCTATTCCTACATGACAAAGGGATGGGACTAGCAGAGAAGTAGGCTAGAATTCTCTTTAGGAATATGCTTATGATTGGCCTTATTAACTCCCTCCAAGCAAAGACTGGATGAAAAGTGGTTTCTCCACATATAGGAAGAGGAGCTCCTCTTTGCAGATAACGAAGATTGCTGCAGCAATAGGCCCGTGACTCATTCAGTACACATCCTAAAGGACAGGAGCAGCAGAGGAGCTGTAAAGATATCTTATTTAATAAACTGACAGAACGAGTCTATCATTTATACTTTAATGTGAATTACTTTAATAAAACAATCAAATGTTTATACAACTAAGAAAATTACTATTTGGAACATAATTTTAGATTTCAGGGTACTTAGGGGATGATAAAGTGAGCATGGGAGCCTCAGTTGGGAGCTTCACGTCAGAGGGTGCTGAGGGTACTAAAAGTGAGGTGAGGGTGTACTGAAAAATTTAATTTTGCATAGGAAAAAAAAGGTGTCACTGAAAACAATAATCTCGTGCGTTCCTTAATTTTATAGGACACTTCATACTCCATTTTGAAAATACTGACCACATTAAGCAGAACATCAGCTGGTTTCCAACTGTAACCAACCAATCAGAATAGCACTTTATCAGACTTCCAACCACTGTAAAGGCAAAAATCACCCTTCAAATTTCAGAGGGGAGGGAATTCCCAGAAGAATGAGGAATATAAACTAGAACATATAAAGAAGTACTGAAGAAAGCAGAACCATTGAGTCTGCTGAATATTAAAGAGTATTCAGGGTCACAAGAGATTGTAGGACACTTTTTTAGAACCTATCACAGTAACCTCTGTCTCGGAACTAGAGGAAAGACATAACTAAGGAACACAAATCCATTTAGAATTTCTTGAAAGTAAAGACTTCACTAGAATGGATCATAGAGGGAAGGAAGCTTTCTGAAGGTCTTGGCCGATGGTAATTAGGCTTTGTGAATAGAGAAACAAAATGTAAATCATGTCTACAAAGGTTTTAAGGAGAAAGTTAAATTGAAAAATATAAGAGGTGGAGCTACTAAATACCACCTCAAATGTAAGGGGGAAAGTTTTATTACATAATTATGAATTCCTTTCTCTGATTTTAATAATTGAAAGAAGTTTCAGCGAAACAAGGCTCTATAAAGGAAATAAATGCCCGTAAATCTAATTTTAAGATACAACTTCACATCTCTCTAAATGAAATTTCAGCAAGGAATCACTAAAATTTTATACAGCTTTATGGTTATCTGCGATGAAAACTGTCACTATGTATGTAAGAAAATTTGACAAAATATATTAGTACTGAGACCTCAGAATTTTTCAGACTTTCCTAATACTTTCAGGAACTATTTAACAAAACTTACATGATTCCATCACTTCAAACTGAAAAAGAGGGAAGAAGAGTTGCCTTAACCTATTCCAAATTTAACTTGACCAAAGGAATATAAAGTGTGTTATCAACAAAGAAAAATGTTTTGAAAAGTAACTCTTTTTAAAAATGACATTAAAATTAAGAAAATATAAGACAAGCAGATGCTAAATGCCATTCTTCACTAGAACCAACCTTTTCTATAAAAGACTGCATTGAGGAACTCTTCTGCTTGTCTCTCGAATCGAATGATTTTTGCTTGCTCTTGTTTAAGCAGAGCTTCTTGCCCAGCTCCCGAAGCTGGTTCATCCAGACCGACTAAGTGTCCCTGCAAAAATATTTGGTGAAATATTTGCACAAAAATCTTTCCCCATTCAGTATCAAAAGCACAGATGCAAAATCAAAGACAAATGTTAGTAACAGATAAGACAAATCAGTTTAATACAATTAAAATATCTTAAAACTTAAAATCAGAATAAAATTTATCTCCACAAAAGTATAAAAGCAAAGTGAATGTAAAAATATACTTGTATCTTACAAGTTTTGTTTAAAACTGACAGATAAACTCTAATTAAAATAACATTACTAACGGAAGATTTTTCTTGAGCATTTAAATATGTCCGTTCTTATTACACCATACAGCAATAGTACACAGACATTCAACTCAGACAAAAAAAAAAATAGCTTAAATCCTAAATACTATTTGAGAATCATGTTTGCCCTCCTAGTATAAGATGTTTTCTCCAGACACAAAACAAACATAATTTTAAAAGGGCCGTCAGAAGGGAAAACTCAAAAGAATGTATCCGAATTCATAATTCTGTGCCTATAATATAATTCATAAACTGTAGCTTTCAAATGTGTAGAGAGTTGTGAAATTAATACGTTAAAACTGGCTCTAGAAAACAGAATTTAAAAATATACTGCGTCACATGTTCTAAAGGTACACATTTCTATATATGCTTGAACATGCTTACAATATAAACATGTTAAGTCCTGATCACAAAGTTTCAAACTGCCACACTAGACTCATCCCAAAGACTCCCAGAATCTGCTCTCAGGCTGTAGGAGCACTAGACTAGGTAGACAATGCTTTGCATTTACTTCCACTCTTGTAGCTAATGAACAGGAGACTAAGTAAGTACATCTTTTAAGTGTTCTTTAAGTTCCAATGCATATAATTTACTTCAAATCACCACAATGTATCACCACAGGCATATATAATTCTGTCATGGAAAACTTAAAAGTACTTAGAAGTACCTAAAAGTACTCTAAAAAAGAAAATGGGGACACACCCTGACACAGTGAAAAGGAAGCAAACAGGGCACTGAAGGCACATTATAATCCACAATTTTCTCAAAGATTTCAAATACAAGCAATGACATGTGCAATCAGATTTTTATCATTTCTCCATTGTACAAACTGTGTCAACAGCACAACCAAAACATGTGTCTTTTGCAAAGACACATTTAGCACCAATTCTATATTACACTTTAATATGAAGAACTCTCTTGCATAATCAAACGAAAACAATCATCCCATAAAATATCCATGAGACACGTTAAGTCTGCCACATAAAGAAAATATTGTTATAAAGTCATTATAAAAAACATTTTCATTCATTCATTCATTCATTCATTCATTCATTCGGCTTCCCCAGCCCAGCATGGAGCCCAACCAACACGAGGCTTTAACTCACGACCCTGAGATCAAGACGTGAGCTGAGATCAAGAGTTGGACACTTAACCAACTAAGTTTATTATAGTTGTACTTGCCAACTTTATTATAGTTGTATTTGCCAACATTCTCTTTCGTGGCCTAAAGAAATTAATTTTTAAAAATGAATCACAAAATAATGTAATTTTGATACAGATTTAACATCTGAAAGGATCAGGAACGGGTACTAATTAGAGACCAATAAAATCCTCAACTGTATTATATTTTAATGGCATTTCATTGTTTAGTGATTTTTAAATTCAGACATTATATGGTATAAACTGTATTTAACCCCTCAGTCCTACATTCAGTAAGTTTAGTCAGACTTTCAGCAGGATATCTTTATTTTTCGTGTTTAAAAATGTGTATCTCAATGAGAGATGTTAGTTGAAGGACGCATTGTACACAGTGTAGTTTCAATGTGTTAAGCATACAGCTATCCCCATTGATTCTACACATACATTTACAAATACGTGTATCCTTTCCACGTCTTTCCAAGTTTTTATTTAAATTCCTGCTAGTTAACATACAGTGTAATATTAATTTCAGGTGTAGAATTTAGTGATTCAACACTTACATACAACACTTGGAGCTCACCACAAAAATAAGGAACACTTCACGAATCTGTGAATCTGTATCATCCTTGCGTGGGGGCCATGCTAATTTTTTCTGTATGGTTACAATTTTAGCATATGTGCTGCCAAAGCAAGCACAGAATATCTATACTTAAACCATGCTCAAATGTTGCATTCAGGCTACTTTCTAATCTAAATCAACTCATAGCAACTAACAGCACTCAGTAAGGAAGGTGTTACATGTTTTTTTCTTGAATTAAACAATTAATTACCAATTTTATCAACCTGGACGCTGAGACTTTCAGATAACTTTTAGTTGGTTCATCTAAATTATAGTCACACCAATTTGTTTTGTTTCCAAACAGTTTTACTGAGATATAATACACGTATCATAGAATTCACCTATTTAAAGTATAAATTCAATGTTTTTCATGTAGCTTCACAGAGGTGTGGGACCATCACCATGATAAAACTTCAGAATATTTTTGTACCCCAAGACATTAACAGTCACTCACTTCCCATTCTCCCACTTGCCCCAACATTAGGCAACCACTGTAGTATTTTCTGCCTCTCTCTACAGACTTGCTTATTCTGGGTATTTCACATAAATGGAACCGTGCAATATTCATGGTGTGTGTGGGTGTGTGTGTGTGGTTTCTTCCTCCTAGAATAATGTTTTCAAGGTTCACCCCATCGTAGCAGATACCGGTACTTCGTTCCTTTTTATTGCCAAATAACATTCCATTGTACTGATGTAGCACATTTTATCCATTCATCAGTTGATAATGACCATTATTTCTTTTTGGCTGCTATGATACAAATAATGCAGTCTTTAGTGTTTGTGTACAAGTTTTTGTGTATTTTCATTTTTCTTGGATATGTATTTAGGAGATTTGTAGATCATATGCTAATTATATTTACCATTCTGAAAAAGTACACTAAACCATCTTCCAAAGCCGGTGTACCATTTAATATTCCCAACAGCAGTGAGGGTTCTGACTTCTCCACATTCTCATGAACACTTGCTATCATTTTTATTACATCCATTCCAGTACACAAGAAATGGTGCCTAATGGTTCTGATTAGATTTCCCTAATGATTAATAATGTTGAACATCTAACTGGCCATTTAAATACCTTCTTTGGAGAAATGTACATTCTTATGCTTTGCCCAGTTTTTAATTGGGCTCACCTTTTTTTAATGTTTGAGTTGTAAGAATTCCTGATATATTCTGGATACAATTCCATTATCAGATTTAAGATTTGCAAATATCTTCTCCCATCAATGAGCTTTATTATCACTTCACTGATGCTACCTACTACTGTTAACAGTACAAAGTTCTTAATTTTAATGAATCCCAATTTGTTTTTTGACATTTGTGCTTTGGTATTATATCTAAAAAACTAGTGGCTAGCCCAAGATCATTAAGATTTACTCTTATGTTTTCTTCTAAATGTTTTATAGTTTTAGAACTTACTTTTAGGTATATGACCCGTTTCAAATAAACTTTTGTGTATGGTAAAAGGAAGGGGTCCAACTTCCTTTGTCAAAAATCACTGGCTATAAATTTTACTTCTGGATGCTCAACTCTGTTCCGCTGATCTACATATCAATCTGTAGGCCAGAAACACACTATGTTGATCATGGTAGTTTTGTAGTAAGTTCTGCTATTAGGAAGTGTAAATCCTCTCTTCTAAGATTGTTTTGGCTACTCAGGCATCCTGTAAATTTTTACATGAATTTTAAGATCAGTTTGCCAATCTCTGCAAAGAAGTCACCAGAAATCTTGGTAGGTTACACAGTGAATCTGCAGGGTATTTGGGGGAGTAATGCCATCTTCATAATATTAAGTGTTCCAATCCACGAACATGAGATCATACCTTTCTATTTATTTCGATCTTCTTTAATTTATTTCAACAATTTTAATTTAGTGTACAAGTCTTAAACTTGTGTTAACTTTATTCCTAAGTATTCTATTCCTTTTGATGCTATAGTAAATGGAACTGTTTTCTTAATTTTCACGTTCAGACTATTCATTGCTATTGTATAGAAATACAATCAATTTTTTAAAAAATGTTGTATTCTACAACCTTGTTGAACTTATTAACTCTAATATATTGTGTTCTGTTGATTCCTTAAAATTTTCCATATACAACATCATGTCATCTACAAATACTTTTACTACTTCTTTTGCAATCTGGGTAACTCTGATTTCTTTTTTTAGAGAGAGAGAGAGAGAGAGAGAGAGAGAGAGAGCAAGCGAGCATACAAGCAGGGGAGAGGGACAGAGGGAGGGAGAGAGGGAGAGTGGGGGATGGAGAGGAAGAGAGAGAGAGACAGAAAAAGAGAGAGAGAAAGAGAGTATCTTAAGCAGGCTCCATGCTCAGGGCAGAGGCCAACACAAAGTTCAATCCCATGACCCTGGGATCATGACCTGAGGTGACACTAAGAGTTGGATGCTTAACCAACTGGGCCAGCCAGGCACCCCTGCTTTTATTGCCTAATTGCCAAGGCTAGGGCTTCTGGTAGAACAGTGCATAGAAGTATTGAGAATGGACAACTCTGTCTTGTTCCTAATTTTAGGGGGGAAATGTCCAGTTTTTACCACAGCTGTGTATTTTTGTAGATCAGGCTGAGGAATTTCTCTTCTAGTCCTAGTTTCTTGGGTGTTTTTATCACAAAAAGGTGTTGGATTTGGTCACTTTTTGCAGGGACATCCATTGTGATGATCACGTGGTTTTTATCACTGATTCCCATTAATGCATTATATTACATTAATTGATTTTGTGGTGTAAACCAACCTTGCATTCCTGAGAAAAATCTCACCTGGTAAGAGAGTGTAACAGTTTTCATATGTTCCTTGATTTGGTTTGCTAATATTTCGTGGAGAATTTTATTGTTGTTATTGGTATTCCTAAGTGATTCTGCTCTGCAGTTTTCTTGTGATCTGTCTGGTTTTGGTATTCAAATAATACTAGTCTCACAAAGTGAGGAAGTCGTCTTCTATATTTTAGATAAATTTGTGTAGAATTGGTATTAGTTCTTTTAAAAATATCTGGCAGAAGGGGCGCCTGGGTGGCTCAGGTGGTTGGGCGGCCGACTTCGGCTCAGGTCATGATCTCGCGGTCCGTGAGTTCGAGCCCCGCGTCGGGCTCTGTGCTGACAGCTCGGAGCCTGGAGCCTGTTTCAGATTCTGTGTCTCCCTCTCTCTGCCCCTCCCCCGTTCATGCTCTGTCTCTCCCTGTCTCAAAAATAAAAAAAAAACGTTAAAAAAAAAAAATCTGGCAGAAATCACCAATGAAGGTGTCTGGCCACAGGCTTTTCTTTGATGGAAATTTTAAAATTACCAATTCAATCTCTTCACTTGTTCTAGGTTGCATTAGTTTCCCAGGGCTATTGTAACATATTACCACAAACTGAGTGGCTTAAAACAGCAGAAGTTTACTCTCTCACAACTCTGGAATCTAGAAATCTGCAATCAAGGTGTCAACAAAACCATGCTCCTTCTGAAGGCCTCTATGAGAGAATCCTTCCCTGCTTTTTCCTAGCTTCTGGTGATTTCCAGCAATCCAACATTTCTTGACTTGTGACAGCATTAACTCCAATTCTTCTTCTAACTTTACATGGCCTTCCGTGTGCGTGTCTTGGTCTCCAAATCTCCCTTATAAAGACACCAGGTGCTGGATTGAGGACCCACTCTAATCCAGTATAACCTCATCTTAACTTATTAATTAATCTGCAAAGACCACATTTCCCAAATAATGTCACATTTATAAGTACCAGGGATTAGAACTTCATCTTTTTTTTTTTTTTTTTTTTTTTTTTTTTTTGAGTGGGGGCACATAATTCAACCTGCTACACAGGTCTGTTCAGATTTTCTATTTCTCCTTATGTCAGTTTCAGTAGTTTGTGTCTTATTCTAGGCATTTGCTTGTTTCATTTAAACTATCTAGTCTGCTGATTTATGTATGATTCACAGTAGTATTTCCCTTAAATCCTTTTTATCTCCATAAGGTCACTAGTAATTTCCCCTATCTGATTTGTGATTTAGTAATTTGAGTCTTTTTCTCTTGAGCAGTCCTAGATAAAACATTTACCAATTTTGTTGTATCTTTTCAAAGAACGAACCTTTGATTTTGTTAATTTCTCTATTTTTCTATACTATTTCATTTATTTCTGCTCTAATCATTATTATTTCCTTCTGCCTGCTTTAGGTTTAGTATGCTCTTCTTCTCCTGGTCTTTTAAGGAAGACAGGGCACTGAACTAAGATCTTTTAAAATATAGGCAGCTGCAGCTTTAAATTGCCATCTAAGTGCTGTTGGCTACGTCTCATAAGTTTTGGTATGTTTCGGCTTTCATTCATCTCAAACTATTTGCTAATTTCCCTTGTGATTCCTTCTTCTGATTATTTAGAAATGCATTATTTAATTTCCACATATGTGTGAATTCCTCATATATCCTCTGTAAATAATTTCTACTAATATCATTCCTTTGTAGTGGGAAAACATATTGTGTACGATTGGAATCCTTTGATTTTTTTATGGCCTAGCAGAAAGTCTTTCCTGGAAAATGTTCCACGTATACTTGGAAAGAATCACTATTTTGTTCTTTTTGGGTGGAGTGTTCCTTATACACATCTGTTAGGTCTAGTTGCTTCAGAGTGTTGTTCCAATCTCTCCTCTCTGTTGATCTTCTGTCTAGATGTTCTATCCATTATTGAAAGTGGAGTATTAATGTAGTCAACTCTTGTTTTTGAACTATTTCTCCCTTCACTTCTGTCACATTTTGCTTCATGTGTTTTGGAGTTCTGTTGTTACATATGTAACAACATACGTTGTTATATGTCTTCCTAATACGTTGACCCTTTTATCATAAAAAATGTCCCTCTTGATCTCTAGGTTCATTGAAGTCTATTTCCCCCCAATGTGCAGCCTCTGTTATCACTTTTCTCAGGGGATGTGGTCTTGAGCATGCAGTCTCCCTGTCTACTGGGAATGACTGTGGGTTTAGTCAGACTCTCTGGCAGTTTCTTTCTCAGGTCTTCCCTTTACACAGTGCTCGCTGATCAGCCTGTAGCAGTATCACACACCCAGGCGTTAGCCTCTACTAGTTTGTTTCATTGGTGTGTTGTTGCCACATCCTGGGGCATAAATTGCACCAGTGTCTGATCCAATGAAAGTGGGGCCTCTTTGTAAGGGCAGGGTGTTGCCTTGCCAGTCTTTGAGGCTAACTCGAACCCCAGGAGGGCTCTTCTTTTTATCTGGTTCTCTCGGTAAAGATTCTGACTGGTCTGCCATTTCACTTGTTGCTACTAGTATCATGGAGCTACCAGCCTCCTCTTAACTGTTCACCACAAAGATCTCCATCATTTTCAACAACTTTTTGTAAGCTCTGTTCCAAATAAAGTCAGTCCCCCTGAGAGAGCTACAGAATTCTCCGTTCTCAAGGCCTGCCTTTCCCTTTGCAAGAACCACTGTGCCGCTGCACAGAAACTGGAGGTTAGGACAATAACCCACTTCTCTCAGAGTGACATCTGTGCTTTATGACAGGGGGTGGTGGATCACTTGCCTCTCCTGGCACAGAACTTCTGCCTTATGAATGAGGCCTGACCTAAATAAACCTCAGTATGCTCAATCTGCTGAGACTGGAGCACATTTCCACTCTGAGAAAAGGCTGAGAGAAGGAAGGCTTTTTGACCTCAGCTGCCTGGAAGACAGCATCCGCCACGAGAAGCTAGAAGGTATGACTGATGCCCACAGTCTGTTTCCCCTGCTCAGACAAGAGTTAGAGCTTCCTTCAAGCTGAGCGCAGGGAGAGGGTGGGAGTGGGTCATGGGTCAAATGCCAGAGTCCTGTTCTGACTGAGATTTAGTACGTTTGTTTGAACAAATCATTCTCCATTTGCTATATGCCCTTAAGATAATTATTTCCAGCTTAAATGACTGCTTTAAAATAATTTCACCAGTTAAATGGTTATTTTGCTTGTTTTTATCCAGAATAATAAACAGAGATGAAAAATATAATACCAAATCATATGCTTTTATCAAGTGCATCTGGTCACCAAGTTAAAAATTTACAGCAATGATGTATAAACAAAATACAGGCCATCCTCCCTTACTGTACATACTATATGCCAAAACTAAATGAACCAACAAGAACAAAAACATTCAAATGGTACAGAGCTAATAAAGTTAACAGACAGGAGATCCAGAAACAACAAATTCATATCACCCCACCCCCAACCCCCTCCCCCACATCTGAAATTTAAAAGAAGTCATTATGTATTGTATGCGCCCCCCCCAAAAAATGATATGACATACTCTTCTGTAAATAAAAAGCCACTGTTCTTCCTTACAGTTATTATCCCTATTCATTAAAGAACAAGTTGTTGGCCCAAAACAGAAGAGGAATAAAGTTGGAGATACGCACTGGAATCTGCATCTCCTCGGAATTTGCTTCCTTCAGAATTCAAGAATTGGTCCTCCTACATGGGTTTGTTCATAGCCACAGGTGATTCTGTCATATCAAATCTACTGTGAGTTTCTTCTTCTTTTTTATTTTTTCTACTGTAAGCTCCTTAAAAGCATATATATCTAGAACATACTGCCAAAGCTTTTGATTCTGTAGCTCTCAGGTAGGAAGCAGTCATGTTTTTTAAAAGTTCTCTTCAAGGGGCGCCTGGGTGGCTCAGTCTGTTAAGTGATCGACTCTTGATTTCTGTTCAGGTCATGATCTTACAATTCGTGAGACTGAGCCCCACTGTGGAGCCAGGTTGAAATATTCTCTCTCTCAAAAATAAACATTTTTTAAAAAGCTCTCTTCTTGGGGCGCCTGGGTGGCTCAGTCAGTTGAGCATCTGACTCTTGATCTCAGCTCAGGTCACGACTCCTGGGTCATGGGATCAAGCCCCATGTGGGGCTCTATGCTGAGCATGGAGCCTTCTTGAGATTCTCTCTTTCCCTCTGCTCCCCCCACTCTCAAAATAAATGAACATTAAAAAAAAAGTTCTCTTCTTAAGAACTGAAAAGATCAGTATCATACTTTAAAATTTATTATGTATTTATAATAAATCTTAGTATTTGGGGAAGGCAAATCCCTACCTGTTATGTTTTCTAAAATGTCCTGGCCATTTTAACTTTATTTTTTCAGATTATATTTAAAATAGCTTAGTCAATTCTTCTCACCACCAACACCAGCTCCCCAAAGAAGACAAGGTGGTTTTTGTTTTGTTTTGACAAGGTGGTTTAGATCTGAATAGCAATATACTTAGAAAGTATTTCAGGAAGTAGTAACACCCTTAAAAATATTCAGTCTTTTCTTTTAGGAGCTGCTTTACATTTACCCAAGTGAGCTATAACGGAGCTCAATTAAAATTCTGTTGTTTATTCATGTAGTTCCCACATATTTATTATTTTACATTTTTACTGTCCATATGAGAAGGAGGTTTCCTTAATTTTCTAACTGCTAGTGCTGGCATAAAAGCAGAAAAGTGTGTGTGTGTGTAAAAATTAATTCTGTACACAGTTTTTGGGGAAAGCGTAGGTTGTGTATCTTCAATTGCTAGGTTCTCTGGCAGCTTCACAACTTTGTGTCAATTTCCCAATATCCTTTTAAGGTAATTTCTTTTAAGGGGACTGTGAAGGTGATAAGGAGAGGTAAAGGAAAACAAAGCTGCAGAAGCCACCAACACTGTGTGGTCTGATGATCCATCACCCAAAGCAGGAAAGGAGACTTAATACTGAATATGTTGGGATCTTCAATAGAAAAAGACCTCAAGTTCTTTATTAAGTTTGGTTACCTCTACCTTCATAATCCATACAATACACTCATTTTATCATCCTTTGCTACCTTTTTGGGAATGGCAATAAAACATCCAAGAGACGTTTTCAAATAAGAAGTTCATACTTTTTCCTACAACTTAAGGGTTGCTATTTCTCTGTACTACTAGAAATGTTTAAGGAAATTCCATAGACTTAAGAGAAATGATACTACAAAACATTTCTGAGGGAAATTTAAGATGTAAAGAGGATATAAACCATGATCATAAACTGAAAGACTCAGTGTTGCTAATATGTAGCTAATATGCTAACTGATCTACAGATTCAGTGCAATCCTAATCAAAATGCCTAAAGGCTTTTTGAAAAATCAATGCATTGCTTTTAAAATTTATACAGAAAGGCCAAGGACCAGGTTTAGCAGAACAAGTTTGAAAAAGAAAAACCAAGTTGGAGAACTAGTACTACTTGATTTTCAGATATAAAGATACACTGATCAAGACACTGTGGCATGGGTGTAAAGACAGACATATAGTTCAATGGCAAATAAGAGTCCAGAAACATACCCACAGGCATACTGTCAACTGATGCAACAAAGATGCCTAAGAATTCAATAGGGGTTAAGAAGGTCTTCTCAACAAATGGTGTTAGAACAACTGGATTACCTTATGCAATATAGTAAACCTCAACACTTCAATAACACCATGTAGAAAAATTAACTAGGAACAGATCAGGTACCAAAACACAAGAGTCAACACTAGCAAGCTTCTAAAAGAAAACATGAGAGTTTTGTGTGTGTCTGACACTGGATTGAGCAAGGATTTCTTGAACAGAACATAAAATACATGAATTTTAAAAGAAAAAACTGGCAAAAGGTTTTATACAGAATGTATAAAGAACTATTACCACTTAGTAAGTTTTAAAAATGGACAAAAGATTCAAACAATTATTTCACATAAGAGGTATAAAGATGTTCAACATCACTAATCAACAAGGAAATGAACAATAAAATCACAGTGAGATACCACTATAGACCCACCAGAATGTTTAAAGTTAAAAAAGACTGACAATATCAAATGTTGGCAAAATGGGAAACACTGGCATTCCTATACGTTGCTGATGGAAGCAGAAAATGGTTAAGTCAATTTGGTGAACCATATAATAGTATAAGGTTAAATATACAATGATACTACCACCCAGTAATTTCAATTCTAGGTATTTATTCCAGAGAGATGAAAATATATGCCCAATGGGGCAACTGGGTGGCTCAGTAGGTTAAGAGTCCGACTTCGGCTCAGGTCATTGATCTTGCAGTTCATGAGTTCAAGCCCTGTGTCAGGCTCTGTGTTGACCTGACATCTCAGAGCCTGGAGACTGCTTTGGAATCTGTGGTTCCTTCCCCCCGCTCATGCTCTGACTCTCTCTGTCTCTCAAAAAATAAACAAACATTTAAAAAAATAAACTAATCTTTAAAAAAAGAAAATATATGCCCAAAGACTTATATGTAAGTCTAATATATTAGCCAACATCTGGAAACAATTTAAAAGTCCAAAAGAAAGTGAACTGATATGGGGACCTACTCAGCAATAAAAAGGACCAAGAGTATATACAAAAATAAGAATACCAAAAAATTATGTTAAATGGAAGAAGTCAAATATGAAAGAGTACACAGTATTTCACTCCTATTATATAAAACTCTAGAAAAGGTAAAACTAATAGTGATTGCCTTAATTGGGTGTCCAAGAAATGGACTGACTACAAAGGGACATGAGAAAGCAATTTAGGGTGAGAACTGTCCTGAACCTTGACTGTGCTGGTAGTTACACAACTGTATACATTTACCAAAATCTATTAATCTGAACTCTTAAATGGTAAATGTTATTATATACAAATATTGCCTCATTAAAAAATCATTAAAACATAGGTTCAGGGTATTTAAGATACTAGATACTGAACGGATCACTGAATTTTGGCTCTTGTTGAACTAACCATTTGGAAATCAAACAAATGATTCTTACTTACATTTTCAGAGTCACAAAGAAATGTGACACTTATTTTCAAAACCTCATATGAATGTTCTTCTCTCAAGCAAGCATACTTTTAGTATCTTTCACTTGCTCTCTACGTTTTGCATTGTATTTTGAATAGATACAACTAAATAGTCACCATGAATTGTTGGCATTTCACTATTTTTGTTCTATCTTTAGATCCAAATCAAGATAAGGAGGTTGATCATTGTGCAAAAGCTGGTCTTTGTTAATCAAGTTGTATGCAGACTGGCCAAAAAGGGGGATACGCGTATCATCCAAGGAATCAGATCCCCTTAGAAAAATGGAATTCAGTATTGCAGCAGGGAAAAGACATGATGAACCCAGAATATCTTGTTGTATCAGAAAGTATTAAAGTGCTCAAAAAATGATGGGGACATGTCAAAAGGATATACTAGGTGGTTTGAAACAGCTCCCATTAACCGAATCTGGGATACTGGATAACATATTTGAACAGAGTAAGAATCTTGACTTCAAAATGACAGAGGAAATAGGAAAACTCTTCTTCACAGTATAAAGCCAAATGAAAAAATACAGAAGAATAATAATTAGAAAAATCACCATTTCAAGCCATCAGAAAAACGATTCCAGCAAGAAATTACCATCAACACCAAAATTAAAGTGGATGAAGGTTTAGTAAAAAAGAGATATCTATGTAGTCTCAAAAGTATCTCTTCAAAAATTATTAATTACAAGAGGGAAAGAAGTACATACCATTTCAGTGGAAAAACCTAGTGAACATCAACCTTGTCAAGGGATCAAAATAAAAACCACCACTAAACTAACATCGTGTGCTTCACAATGTGATCATTCTACTGTAAGGATAGAACACGACTTATTTAATATTCCTGCTAAAAGATCATGGCCTGAATTTAATCATGAAGAAACATTAGAAAACCTAAATTGAAAAACATTCTACTAAACAAATGACCTGTACTCTTCCAAAATGTCAGTGTCATTAAAAATAAATAAAAGTTTGAGGAACCATTCAAGATTAAAGGAGACTAAAGAGTAGAAAATAAAATTTGATGAGTGATCCTAAATTTTGAACTAAAGGAGGGGGTTGGGGGGGTGTCACTGGGACAACTGGTAAAATCTGAATGAGATTCACAGGTTAAATATTCCATTGAAGTTAACTTTCCTGATTTTTGGTAACTGTACTGTGTAGTTTAGTAACTGAACACCCTAATTCTTCGGAAATAGGGAAATACACAAGGAAATATTTAGGAATAGAGATATATGAGGGGTATGATGTCTATAACTCATTCTGATATGGTTCAGGAAAATCTGTGTATGTTATATGTGTAATATCTCTGAGACAGAATGAATGAGAATAGTAAGGCAAATGTGGCAAAATGTTAACAACATTTTGGTGTTGTTTTAGGTGAAGGGTATTTTTATGTTTTAGGTGTTTTAGGTGAAGGGTATATAAAAGTTTTTATACCACTTACAACCTTTCTATAAATGTGAAACTATTTCAAAGTAAAAAGGCAGGGTGGACAAATGTTAAGCCATACTTTTCTCCCACAAATATGCCAGATCTCCCTTGTCTCTCTCTCTCAACCTCTCCTTCACAACCCCACCTGTCTTGCCATTAAGCTATATGTGCTTGTGTTATGAGTTGTTCTGATACACAGAAGAAAAGCAAACAGAATAACAAGATAGGGCAATTAACAACTTTCAGGCTTCTCTTAGTAACTCAACAAACTGATGAAGATACTCAAAAGAGAGTAAGACATTTTCTACCAAGGGCCAGAGAGTAAATACTTTTGGCTCTAAAGGATATATATAGTCTTTGCTGCATCTCCCCCTCTCCCCCTTTCACTGTTCCCACCCCCCCCCCCCCAAAAACCAACTCTTCAGCCTGTAGGCATTACAGAAACAGGCTGTGGGTAGATTTGGAGATAGGGCATAGTTTGCTGACCCCTGATAGGATTATTAAATTTCTCCAAGAACTGTAACAAAAGTAGTTCCACTGGTCCCTGAAATAGCAAGGATGTTATTGAATAAATAAAGCAACAAAAGCATGTCAGCTTGGAAGTTCGTTCTTAGGGCAATAGTTAATAAAATTAAACTTTAAACAAAACACAAAGATTAAGATTCCTTAAAGTTTCTTTTGTAACTCTACTATTTGTCACCTTACGAGTTTTGGTGTTTTGGAGGGTAAGAATGGGGAAGGACACTTATATAAGTTGCTGATTTTATGAGAGAGAACACTTCAGGAAAGGAAATGGAAGAAATAATGACAAATTTCACTTGGGAAAGGTTAAGATGGCTTAGACTTCAGGAGTGTGATACAAAACTGAGGGGGTAACATTTTAGGGCCATCCCTATCTAAATTCAAGACCATTCCTCATCTGTACGTACATGTGTTCTCCAAATTTAAGTGATTTTTAAAAAATTCATACAATATGGTATAGAAAACCTAGGAATTAGAAGCATGTGCATGCATGCAAGTTTTGTAATAATTATGTTAGCAAGCCTACCCCAGTAGATCATGGGCCTGTATCTACATCCATGTCTGCTACCCATGGCTTAGTGACATTTCAAGCAATGAACTAAAAAGAGCTGACAAGATGCAACTCATTGATTTAAATGCCACTCTCCTACATCTTATTATTTTAAATGCCAGCAAGTCTTAAGGAAAATGGCTCCACCACTTTAAATGCTCATACTCTTTAAGGTCAGTTATCTAAAAAGAAACCTTACTTCATGTAAATTATTGCTTTTTACATTAACAAAATAAAAATTGTGCTTAATGCAATTTTTACCATATGTCAATTTTGTTAAGCAAACCATCAAGCTAAAGAATAGAAAAAAACAAAGTTCAAAGCTTGAATACACACCAGGAGTTAAATATGGTATTCAAAATATACAACAAAACTACCATGAATGACTCTTATCAGTACATCTGTTACTACTTTTCATGCAAATTAAGCCTAAAATGTAAGTGGCAAATGACTATTACTGCTCTGCTTAATTCACCAGCATCTACTATCAGCATTTGCAGTTACAGCTTTTTCTCCCTTATACGTGTACAGTTATTAAAAATACTACAAGACAAATGCAAGTCACCTCCACAGTCAAGAGCATGGGTTTCCTATCTGCTTCCACTGGCTAGAAAATAAGTTTATACTATCCCCATTCTTATCCACAACCCAATCTCAATCCAAAAACTTCCTGAATTTTGATCTGTTCTCCATAATGACTGTGGATGTCTCCAGATGCCCAAGACCATTATAAATAGAAGGGATATCTAACTGCATATTTGAGGCAGTGGTATTATAAAAGCCTGGCTAAGGGTAATCTTGCCTTTTTCTAAACTTTTATAGCACTTTATCTATACTTCTCTGACTGTACTAGTTTTATAACCTGTATTATAATTATGTGGTGTGTGTGTGTGTGTGTGTGTGTGTGTGTGTGTGTTACTTACCTCCTCCACTAGACTATAAATTTCTTGAAAAGAGCATCTGTGGCTAAAACCTCCTTTTAATCATTCACAGTACCTTTATTTCAACCACAGTAGCTGGTGCTTTTGAAATAATATAAAAGTAAAATATACAGCCATTGATTTTAACTTTAGAAATAAGGAACTGACAAAATTTTTTGAAAGAAAAAAGGGCAGACTTAATTGTTAAGATGTCAATACTACCCAAACTATCTACAGATTTAAAACATAACCCTTATCAAAATCCCAATGGCATTTTTTGCAGAAATACAAAAATCCATCCTAAAATTCATATGGAAACTCAAAGGACCCCAAATAGCCAAAACAATCTTGAAAAAGAAGAAAGTTGGAGGTATCACACTTCCTAATTTCAAAACATACTATGAAGCTACAGTAATCAAAGCAATAGGTACTGGCATAAAGACAGACACATAGAATAATGGAACAGGAGGGAGAGCTCAGAAATAAACCCTCACATATACGATCAAATGATTATTTTAAGTTTATTTTGAGAGAGATACAGCACAAGCAGGGGAGGGACAGAGAGAGAGAATTCCAAGCAGGCTCCACTCTGTCAGCTCAGAGCCCAATGTGGGGCTCAATCCCACAAACCAGGAGATCATGACCTGAGCCAAAATCAAGAGTCAGATGCTTAAACTGACAGAGCCACCCAGATGCCCCCCTATGATCAAATGATTTTTGACAAGAGTGTCAAAACCACTTACTGGGAGAAGAGACACTCTATTCAACAAATGGTATTGGGTAAAATAAATATCCACATGCAAAAAAGCATGAAGCTGGATCCATACCTTATACCACACACAAAAATCAACTCAAAATGGATCAAAGATTTAAAACTATAAAACCCTTAGAATAAATCCTTATAGCAGGATAAGCTTCATAACACTAGATTTGGTAATGATTTTTTTAAATATGACACCCAAAGAACAGGTAACAAAGGTAAAAATAGATAAACTGGACATCAAAATTTTAAAAGCTTCCATGCATTGGGACGTCTGGGTGGTTCAGTTGGTTAAACGTCTGACTCTTGATCTCGGCTCAGGTCATGAACTCACAGTTCCATGACTTCAAGCCCTGCCATCGAGCTACGCACTGTTAGTGTGGAGCCTGCTTGGGATTCTTTCTCCCTTTCTTCTGTCCATCCCCTGCTTACACTCTCTCAAAATAAACTTTAAATTAAAAAAAAAATCTTCTATGCATAAAAGGACACAGTCAAGAGAGTAAAAAGATAACCTACAAACTGGGAGAAAATACTTCAAATCATTATCTGATAAGGGCTTAATATTTAGAAAGAACTCCTACAACTCAACAAAAACAACAAAAACCAATTCGATTTAAAAATGGGCAAAAAGACTTGATAGACATTTCTCCAAAGAGCATGTACAAATGGCCAACAAACACATGAACAATCACTAATCATAAGGGAATACAAATCAAAACTACAATGAGATACCACTTCACACCCATCAGAATGGCTACTATAAAAACAAAAAAACAAACAGAAAATAACAAATGTTGGCTAGAATGGTGGATAAATTAGAATTTTTATGCACTGTTGGTTAAGAATGTAAGATGGTGCAGCCGATGTGAAAAGAGTTTGGTGGTCCCTCAAAAATTAAAAATAGAACTACCACATGACCCAGCAATTCCATTTCTGGGTATACACCCAAAAGAATTGAAAGCATGGTCTTGAAGAAGTATTTGTACGCCAATGTTCACAGTGGCGTTATTTACAAAAGGTGGAAGCAACCCAAACATCTATTGTTGGTGAACAAACCCAAATGTCTATTGTTGGATGATTAGATAAACATAATGTGGTACATACATACAACGGAATATTATTCTACCTTTAAAAAAAGGGAAACTTTATGATATATGCTTCAACATAGCAAAGCCTTGAGATGTTATACTAGGTAAAATAAATAAGCCAGTCACAGAATGACAAATACTGCATGATTCCACTTATACGAGGTACCCACAATAGTCAAACTCATAGGACAAAAAGTAGAATAGTGATTGCCAGGGGCTGGGGAAGGGAAATGGGGAGTTACTTAATGGATATAGTTGCAATTATGTTAAGATAAAAAGAGTTCTGGAGATTGGTTGCAAAATACTGTGACTATACTTAACACTACTGAACTATATACTTAAAAGTGATTAAGACATTAAATGTTATATTAATGTACATTTTAGCACAATACCAAAAAAAGCAGTATGAAAGGCACAATCTACAGCTAAACGCAAACAACTGCAAAAGGGACAGAAATCCAATACAGAATAGGGGAAGAAGAAATGTTTTACCCCTCACCAAAGATTCACCTACACGTATTCCAATCACCATATACATTCAGAAATCCTATCAATAGTATTCAGCTCAGATGTCTTATTTCAACTCCATTTCCACAGCTCTATTAGACACTTCCAATTAAATGCTCACTTTCACCACAAACTGCTTTCAGCTAATAACCTCATTATCCTCACCATAAAAACTGGTCACCACACTTTTCCTCTTCTCAATTCTCAACTTCTGTTAATCCACCAGCTAAGTCATCCTGGCTTGGAAAACCTAACAGCAGTAATATTTCCCTCTCCTTTATTTATATACTCACATAATCGCTAAGTTTTAACACTTTATTCTAGATTCCTTACATACATCCCTTCCTTATTCATCTTTATAGCTACAATCCTAATTCAGGCTAATTTTCTGGATTAGAAGAGCCTTCTATAATTTTCTCACTATAAATTCCTCTGTATTACAACCTAAAAATGACTACCAAACCAATCATTCTAAAACACGGAGCTCTGTAAGTTTCAGGATAAGTTCTATCTCCTTGATTAAGCAACTCCAGTGCATCTACTTCATCTCTCAAGTACTACAGTACTTACATTTTCTTGTACTATCCACTATCTTTTTGAATATTATACGGGAGAATAAAGGAGGGGGTTTTACTCTTAATGTTTCCTACCTACATCAGAGCTTTGGTTCTGGGCATGTCCGATGGGTGATTTAACTCTCCCTAATTTAAATCTCCTTTAATTGCTTTAGCCACCCATGATCTCACCAACAGCCAGCCCATAAGGAGGGATCAGTCTTTTACTTCTTTGGTAGACTCTCTGGCCTACCACAGATCTAGACATTTAATAAACCAAATGATAAATCTGTTAACTCTGACCACATAAAATTTAACACAACTGGGTTAACCACCAATTAATAGTTTACTGAGGCCTGTTTGTTCAAGGGAAAAATCCACAGATTGGGAGTTCAAAAAAACCACTTCGATATTTAATGGGATCCTGGATTGAGCACTGATTTCACTGAGTCAAGTGGTTTTCCTTAATCTTTGAAAATAATCTATATAAAAGGACTCTGGAAGTACAACAAGGTTAAGTCTCACAATCTAGATTTGTACAGTTAATGGAGTAATTAATTAATCATGTACTGACTTGTGGTATCCAATTAAGTCTGCTGTGCATCTATTGAATTATCATAAATAACCTTTAAACTTTTCATATTTGTTTTCTTTCTCACCCCTAATAGATGTATACTATATTAATATATTTTTCTTCCACAGGTCCTTTTATACAATAGGTACTATGAATACTTACTGATTTGTGGTACCCTGAGACAAGATGACATTCCTATCAAGAAGCATTGAATACACCCAAGCTAATACACTGGACATAAATACATGTTGTGGAATACGAGAAAATAGTAACTAGATTCACCATCTGCTCTTACTATAAACTTTCAAAGTGCTAAAGTAGCAATAAAAATTAAAATGTTAAAAGGATGTATCTAAACTTTTAATTAGCATGTACTCATGAAACAGAACAAATTATGAATGTTCATACTGAACACAACATGATAGACTAATGATAAACATGAAAAGAATCTTATTACGTGATTCTTTAGCTAGCTGGGCAATGAAGGATATCTGTATGATTTGCCTCCAACCTTGTGAGTATATCCAAAATTAAGTGCTCTGGCTCCACCTAGAACATGCCTCTCTCATAACTGCCTATGTATTCTTCAAGTCTCATCTTCTTAAAACACCTTCCTAAAATGCTAGTCAAATACTAAACTTACTAACAGTCTTACAACAAACTTAAGATAACAAATAGTTTATATTTTGGTATATCATCCTATCTTCCATCATCCCTAGTTAGTGAAACATCCATGCTCCTTACTCTACAACAGCTATCTCTACTCTATCTCAGCCAAACACAGCACAGCGATACCATAAATTTATCACTTAGAATTAGTCCATTTTTAGGGACAATAAATACTGGAAGCAATTTTCTATTCTTCCTATCTCTCCAATACCTTCTCACTACTACTGAATCAACTCTTCCTACTATCAACATAATAAAAGCCTCACAAAATGGGTTTTCATAAAGAAATACAAATGTATATGTACATATATTTAAGTAAACATATGTATTTCCTAGCTGAGACAACTGAGAAGACCTAGAAGTAATGACACCCCAGTTCCGATGAAGACACCTAGTGCCCAGACAGACCTTGCTTTCCTTCTCATACAATTCTCCAAATAAAAGAAACTAAGGTTCCTTGGAGAAATCCAGAGCTGAGACAGAGAAAGCAAAGGTAAGTCGGGAATGCTTCTTGGTGCCAAAAAGAAAAGAAGTGCTATTAAAAAAAAAAAAAAGGCAAAAAAGATAGGCCAACTTGAAAGAGCTCTCCATGGCCAAATCTATGACAATTTGCAATACAAAATTAAAGAATAATTGTAACGAATTATAATCCATAGAATAAAATAAGAATCCATGACTCCATATTGATAGGTAAACAAATAAATACATAAATAGAGGAGAAAAGAAAGCTCTTCCTTAGAGCAGAATTCCAACTAACAAAAGCAGAAGAAATAACAGAAATAGAAAATCATTATTTGGTAAGCACTAGGTAGTAATTTTTCAAGCAACTTTCATCAATGGATGCTAAAATTAGTGTATGACAAGAAACTAGTATGATGAGAAAAAGATATTCACAAAAATCTTAAAGTACCTCTCAACAAGGTATCTATTAAATACAAAAAGGAGGGGCACCTGGGTGGCTCAGTCGGTTGAGCATCTGACTTTGGCTCAGGTCATGATCTCGCGGTCCATGGGTTCAAGCCCCACGTCGGGCTCTGTGCTGACAGCTCAGAGCCTGGAGCCTGTATCGGATTCTGTGTCTTCCTCTCTCTCTGCCCCTCCCCCACTTGCACTCTGTCTCTCTCTGTCTCAAAAATAAATAAACATTAAAAAAATAAAAAATTAAATACAAAAAGGGAAAAAATAGAAACCTTACAATAGAGAAAACTGGCAGACATCTGCTTAACTAACTGATCCAAAGTAAGACATCACCATGTGCTTCCTGATAGGGTGTACTAAGGATGACACAACATCATTCTGTGGAATTCTTGCCAAAAAATGCATAACCTACATTCAATCATGAGGAATCATCAGACATACCTAAATCGAGGGAACATTCTACAAACCAATTTATCAGTATTCTTCAAAATTTATGAAAGGCAAAGCAAAAAATACTATTCCAGACTAAAAGAGACTAAGAATACATGACAACTAAATACAAAGTATTGGATCCTGGACCCGAAAAATGACATTGCTGGGACCACTGGTGAGCTGTGAAATTAGATTAAATAATATTGTATCAATATTTCCTGATTTGTATAATTGTATTAGAAGATGGTAACATATGGAGAGTCTGGGTAAAGGGTATAACAGTGACTCTTTATTGCTTTTGCAATTGTTTTATAAGTCTAAAATTATTTTTTTAAAAAGCTAAAAAGAAGTAGAAAAGCTTCATGAGTATATAAACAGACAACTGTGTGCATATGCTTGTCACACGTAAGCACTCAAAAGTTAGCTATTAATATAATTCTCCAAGCTTATTAAGCCTCCTAGGATTTCTTAATTCCTCATTTAGTAAATATTTTACCGAGTGCCCACTATGTGCCCAACAAACACAAAAGAAAGAAGCCAGTCAGCCAGCGAGGCAGGCACTCACTAACAGATTCTTAGGCACAGCTGAGAGTGGCTATTTGAAATATACTCATGACCATCTACACACTTATCTCTTCTGTCTTTCAAAGTGAGTAATTCCAAGTTCTACTTTAATTCCTGCTCCCCAGTTTCCATGTTCCTGTTCCTACTTATGTTATCAAAATGCATGTAATTAAAAAACCATGGGATCAAATTCCAGCCATTTGACTTATCCTGTAACTTAGTCTCTGTGACCCTTCTAATTCCTTTACTTGTAAAACTGGGATGCCTTTAACCAACTTTACAGGATTGCTGTGAGGATTTAAATGGGAACAAATATAAGCAAATGGTACATAGTACACATAGCAGATGTTAAAAAAATGTATTTTCCTATCTCTTAAAAATTTTATTTTCTAACCACTATAGGGTCTTGAAGGGTAGACAACAGTTGTTTTACTAATTTCTAGGTGAATTCCTGTTCTATTTTCCAAAGAGTCTACTTTGTATTTTTTACCTATGTATTTTAAAAAAATAAACATAATGTATTTACTTTAACCATTTTAACAGCTTCAGTACCCACTGAAAATCCAAAATGAAAAATATGCATAAGCGTCATTTCTTTCCCAACTATCAGACCAATAGTTCTAACAGCTTTTCCAAATATTGTTTGGAGATCTCATCATGCCAACTCCAAACTCAAGATTCCATTATCATGCTCTATGCTGCCACCCATTGGCTATTACCATACTCTCCAGATATTTCCTTCTCTTTGAAATCTTAAAGCCAGCCTTAAAAAGTGTAAACTTCAACCCAGTGGATAAATTTATCTACACATTGTAGTAATTCTCATATGAGATGCTCCAAGTGCCTGCAAAGAGTTTCAGTTCAATCACTTTAAATCTAACACAATTAGAGATCTATACTTGGCAATTTACATTTTCTAAGCTCTCTTTTTTCCTATTTTCCACTATAGTTGTTATGGCTGTCTCTGAAAAAATTAAATGTCAAAGATAAGTAGTGAAGTTTCTAATGGAGAATACCAGCTTTCCCAGAACTAGCTAGGTTGTCAAACGGAAATACTCTTTCTAGTTAGAAAAGCAACTAGAAATTGAGGAACTAAAACGGTAAGAGCAGCTGTTTTAAATGCTACATAGTTCCAGGTCTTGCTAGTTCTGTCTTCTAAAAATATTCATACAGTATTTTACCCGCATACAGCAACGGAAAACTCAATCATATTACAAGGATATACTGTACTCAATTACTGAGCATAGAAGGGCTTTCCTCCTAATCCTACCTTAAAAAAGATAATTAACACTTGCTCCTTCTATTCCACCAAAATGCTTACTAAATGACTTGCTCAACAGTCACAACATGCATGCACATGCGTGCATACACACACAATTCAAAATGACCAATTTCAACTTCACTAGCAGTTGCTTAATTTTCTGGTCTTTCTCAAACCACATTAAATTTCAAAACACTCTCCACATTCACTCAATGGGAACAGACCATCCTGGATAGTCCCAGGAACAACTTTTCATGTAGTAAACAAGAAAAGATGCCAGAAAAGAACATTAAAAGGCTCTTAAATTGGCTTTCAGATTTGAAAGCAACTTGCCAACAATGATAAATAATGGTACAGTGGTTACAAGCAGAGGTAACAAAGAAGTATACAACATGGTTCACAGTGTTCAGAGGTTGACAACGCAGTTAAGAACACAAGATGCAAACATAGAAAAATAGGAACAAAATAAGGCAGAATATTAACTGACAAATAACTGGTATAGATAACATTTACTACAACAGTGTGAAGTTTAGAAACAGCAATAAGAGCAGAGGTATACCAGTGATAGCAGGATAGAAGCTTAAGCTAAGAGTTAAGGGCAGGGGAATTTCAAGCGATAGAGAACAATGGGTATATGTAGTGCTGTAGTCCAAATAGTAAAAGCATGTTATTTAATACAAATGACTGGACAAAACAAAAAACAAAAAACAAAAAACAAATGATTGCACCAGTTTAGCTGAAAGAAAACTGTATAAAAGACAATTGGGGGGCAGCATTAGAAAGAGAAGTGAACTAACTGTGCAGCATACTGAGGCACAGATCATTAGGCTAATAATAAATCCAGAATACAATGAGAAAGTCACTGGAGACTGAGTATGAGATAACGTTTCCACACTATTTAAGGCATGAAGGTTAGGGGGAAGGAGTTTACACTGGTAGCAGTGTTTAAAAGACTAAAGAAAACTAAAAGCGACCAATCATGTTATTTCAGTAGTTTAGAAATAATGCTAATGGTCTGAACCACGGTAAGGACTGTGGAAAGAAAAAGAATGTAATTCCTTCCTAGGAAGGAAGAACTTATAGAACCTGGTCAATGATCTAGTTAGAAGTATACAGGGGGGAGGAAGGAATTCAAAATGCTTCCAAAGCTTTAAAACAGAATACAAAAGTACCATGAAAAGAAACATAAGATAGCAAACTATTATTAATAAATGTTTCCAACATTTGAAATGATGTTTCTAAATCAAAACTCCATTTATGTTTAATACAAAGCAATAAAAACAGAATACAGCGAACTTCTACAACAACTGAATATAAACAGCATTCATGCTCCAATACAATGAAGAAACATCTTATACTAAAGCATAAACCACAGTTTATCATAAATCTACATGAATTAGTAACTACTTGATCCAGATCCATGCTACTGTTCTTTTTGTACAAATGACTCCCATTGCTTCAATTACCATACATTTCATATTTAAAATACACTCAACAGTTTGAGATCTAGTTAATTATTCTGCTTAATGAACTATATAAATAAAGCAATGCATGTTGGGATACAGATTTCTCAATAGGCTAATCAACAGACTAGAAACAGTCTAAATTGCAAAACTCAGTTACTATCAAATCTTTTATAAATAAATATGGAATCATACCTTCCTCTTCCTACAAATCCCCCAACAAATAATCAAATTTTGAAAAAATAAAAACTATAAAATACCACACTAGATAAGTTACACAAGTTTTTTCGTTACCTTTACTTTATCTCTTCTTAAGCAACAGAATAGACAGTTTTCATCAAAAGTCCAATCAGAAATGCTTTCAGGTTCACAGTCTGCAAAAAGAGTTGGAATACCAAATTAACAGTTACAAAAGTGAATTTTTCAAACAAATGAGAATTTCAAAAATATTATTTAACAACAAACAACAAAAAATCCTAAGCACTGGACAGGTTCCTTACTTGTCTTAATATTCTTAATAACTGTTCACTAATTAATATATCTTATTAATACATATATTTGCATTATCAACTAAACACAAAAATGTTTATAGGGATACAGCTTTAACTCACATAAAATTGAGTAAAAAGGAGGAAGAGACTGGGGTTTAAATCACAAAAGTATCAGATATGTCACCAGGAAGAATTTGAAATATACCAAAGAGGAAAGAAAAAAAAAAAAAGATTTTGAATACCTTTATATAAACTGAGATCTTTTAATAATGCAGGTCCAAACAGCCCTTCAAGAATACTTTCAAACCCTGAAAGGATGAAAAAAAAATCCATTATTACAGTAACACTCCCTATAGTAAGGTAATATTAATCTGCTGCTGAAAAAAAGATGGTGTGTTCCTCCAGTTCTCAAGGATCCCCAGAGTATTACAGAAGGGATGCTGAGGAAAGAGTGTCAATGATAAACCTAAAAGGAACATTTGCATTTTTGTCCATGATTAACATTCAATACAAATTCACAGCACATTCGAGAACAACACAAAACAGACAACACTAGAAATAACCAATGAAAGAATGGAAACTCACGGGTTGTCCTATCATTGTACAAAATCCCAAATACCTCCTTACATAAATGCTCAAAATCCATTTTAAAAGGCACCTTCCCCAATGGAAGAGTCAAATCGTTTCAAAATTTCCACAACATTCTGGATTAATCTAAATAGCCTGTTTCTGAATATGAACTGAGATAATAGATTTTTCAAGCTAACAGTTTTTTAATGTTTTATTTATCTTTTTGAAAGAGCACAAGGAGGGGAGGGGCAGAGAGAGAGGGAGACAGGATCCAAAATGGGCTCCACACTGACAGCAGTGAGCCCGATGTGGGGCTCAAACTCACGAACCAGATCATGACCTCAGCGAAAGTGCAACGCTCAACTGACTGAGCCACCCAAGCACCCATCAAGTCCACAGTTTTCTGAAGAAGGAAAATTCTCACTGAGAATACCTTTATTACTAAAGAAAAAATCATAATATTTTAAAAGAAAAAGATCTTTGTAACTTTTTTACATTGCCACAATAACTACTTGCTGGTTCCTTTATGAAGGTAGAACTCACTAGTTATACATACAAAAAAAAAGAAAGAAAAAATCCAAATATATCTGTATATAAATGTTTAAAATATTATCACCTTCCACATTATTTAAAAAAAAAAATTTTTTTTGGATTTATTACCTCAAATATGGCCGATTCAATGAAAAACAATGAAAAAATCTTGGCCATCTTACTGTTTCCTATGGTTCATAAAGAGAATAAGGAGGGAAAAGGGGAAAGGAATCAGACTGCACCTTTATATAACATAACAGAAATAACAGGTTAAGAGTGGTGGTTCCCAAACTAAGGATCTCACTGGGAGCTCAAACAGTTACAAGGGGTCCACGAATCCATATGTACTTCAAGAATGATCTTCAGAAAGAATTAACGTGTCTTGTGCATGCAGTGTTCATAGTACTGTTCAAATGCAAAAAAAAAAAAAGTTATCGTAATTAAGAAAATACACAAAATGTTACTGAATTCCTAGTGTGTATTATGTATTTTGGGGCCCTATGTATTTTGTCACATAATCTATAATCACAACTTTATAATTAAAAAAAATTAGAAAGTACTCTTATGCTCAAAATGGAGGGAACCACTAATTTAAAATACTATAGCCAGGTGGATACATGAAGGTTCACAACATAGTTAGCACTTCCTTACTACAAATACAATCACCATAAAGGGTTTGAAGGTAAAGGGGTAGAAAAGATGGTGTTTACAAACAGGATTTTGTCTCTTTATAAGAATAATAATGCAGGGGTGCCTGGCTGAGTCGGTAGAGCAAGGGACTCTTGATCTTGAGGATATAGGTTCAAACAAGCTGCACAGGAGATGTAGAGATTACTTAAAAATCTTTAAAAAACTAAAAAAAGATCAAAATTTAATACGGGGCGCCTGGGTACCTCAGTAGGTTAAGAGGCCAACTTGGGTTCATGTCATGATTTCGCAGTTCACAGGTTTGAGGCCCTGCGTCCCTCAGGCTCCGTGCTGACAGCTCTGCTTTGGATTCTGTGTTTCCGTCTCTCTCTGCCCCTCCCCTACTCATGCTCTGTCTCTCTCTTAAAAATAAATTTAAAAAATTAAAAAAGATTATTTTTAATAATTAAAAAAAGAAGAACAATGCAGAGCAAAAGACTTTTTTGTCCACAGTATTAAGCCATTGTTTTCAACAGAATAATCTCTAGAGTCTATGTTAACTACATTGTAAAGAGTTGATTTTTCTACACTATTTTCTAGATTCTAGATTTTTCATTTATTATTAAGGAGCAATTGTTTTTCAACTCTCCTTAATTCTTCCCATCAAAATTATTCCAAGGACATTAACAAAATCAAACTATCCATTCAAACAAGTAAGAGTTATCTGTGTCTCTGTTTATTATTTGCTAAAACATTTTCTGCTAAATCACTATGGTCTCTCTTCCCCAAACTAGGGAGGAGAAAGGGTTGGACTGGGGGTTTAGAGGTTGGGGAAATGGTGGTTAAGAGAATGAGAAGGAATTGCTAGATCCTATCTATCTTGGGCCTGCAAACTAGATATTCTCAACACTAGTCTCCCCTCCCCAAACCCCTTAAATAAATCCCACAGCCTGCCTCCCAACTCTAAAGCCCTATTTCACAAATATTAATGAAAGCATTTCAATACCTTTAAAGTACCCAGTACACACTGCAAATAGCTAAAAGAGATTATAAGTGGCTCTTGTCCCAAAGAACACATGTAATAAATATGCTTTCATCTAGATTTATATGAAATTGTGACAAATTCCAAACTTGCATACTAAGTATAAATTCCTGAGAAGGAAAAATGTTAATATAGCAAGAAATAATACCAGGAAAAAAAGGCTTATAAGCTTTGAGAGTGAAAATTATTAAAATTACAAAATAACAGAATCTGAAAGAATAAGAAAATAGAATAAAAACTTCATCAATAACACAGAGACACTAAACAAAAAACTGAATCACATATCAAAAAACCATGAAAGGGAAAGACCAAAAACAATAAATAAAAAAAAAAAAAATCTGGTGACTTAACCACAAATAATTTTGACCAAAAGAGCAACTATAAACAGGTCACTCCTATTTTGCTCACATCTGTAACAATACATTAAACCTTACAAATATTATCAATTAGACACTGTAAAGCCATATCCTGCTACCCTGTTAACTGAATTTAATGCTACTCAGTTTTATTAACATTAAATATTGAATTTAGCAGTTGCATAGCAACAAGAAACGGCTCATGTGCTATGCTTGACATTAACAAAAGGCAAATAAGGGAAGAACAAATGTATTCAAAATTTATACCATGATCTCACAGAAAAGCCATGAGATCAATAACAAAATGCCATGGAAAATTAAATAAATACTGAAAAAGACAGCTATGTCATTATGTTCAATCACTAGAGCTTAAAAACCATCTTTATGGAATACATTACATGTGAGGAAATATTCATAATTTTATTGGACACAACCAGTGTTCAAAGAATTCCTGTCCAACATCACAATGGGTCTCAGAGTTGGGTCTCCAGTCTCTTCCTCACAGCAACCTCCACTGTGTTTTTAGACTACTCCTAAAATACTGCTTTGACAATGCCATTATCTGTTCCGAAAAATTCTTTGTTTAAAACACAAATCCCAAATTCTTAAGTCCAGCAATCAAAGCTGCTTATCATTTGGCTCCAAGCTACCATTAGCAGCAGCCTTATTTCCCACAACTTTGTGCCCATTCTCAGTGCTTGTCATGTTAGTATTCTGATGTATTCAGTCATCCTAATATTTTCTCAGGCCTCTCTGCATCTCACCTCTGCCAAAATAAATTATCTCGTTCAAGGCACTCTTCAATTTGTTCAACAAATACATGTCTGCTTATTCAACTGACATTAACTGAGAGCTGACCATCTAGCATGGACAATGGCAGGCACTGATAGTGTGAACAGCCAGTGGTGAACAGACATGGTGACTGCCCTCATGAAGTTGGATTTCCAGTTTTCTCATCCTCAGAATTCACTTATCACTCTCCCCTTTTAAATAAATGTCAATTCCTTATGTTTTCTTTGTTTTCTGTCATGTGCAAAGTGCTCTCTATGCAATCTATTCTGTAAAATAAAATTTGTCATAGGCTATCTAAACTTTATTTTTTTGCTTTTCTTTTCATGTATTTATATCTTATCTCCTCAAGGAGATTTAATATTCCAGGAAGGCTAGGCAGGTCTTCCTGTTTCCCTCATTTTTCTCTCTTAAACTAGGACTCTACATGCTTGGTTTGCAGCTTCTAATTTAATCATCTACCTCTCAAAAACAAAAGATAGATTAAAATTTTTCACATATTCCCTCTTCAATCTTAATCATAGTCACTACTTTATTTGTAACCAAAACGGAATAGTAGGTTATGAAAAATAACAGGACAGAAACATATCAAATACATAGCGAACATAAGTCAGTAAGCAATATAGTCCGTGCTTTTGAAACAAAAAATTAAGGATGGAATGAAAAAATGGTTCATGGGTCTTGGGAACCTTTTCTCTGAGGTACAGTATAGACATTAGTAGTTTGAGAGATAAAGAGGTGCTAAAAAGGAAAATCAGGGGCACGTCAGAAAATTAGCAATTTTTACATCAAGGTCCTGGGGAATCTTGTAAAACTTGGTGCTTGGTATAAAAGAGCTCGGTCTCCAACAGAGTAGTATTATTTTATGAAATATCAGTTCAGAGGTGCTTGCTGGTTTAAAAAAAAAAAAAGGCACCAGATTATATAATCTTTTATATTTTATCCAAGATAACATAAGGTAAAGAATACCTTTTTACTGATGTTCCATCTTTCTCAATGTATCATACAACCAAAGAAACGTAGATAAACTCCTACAGGTAATGAACAAAAACCAGGTTCCTCTTCTCATTACTCTAGACTTCCTCCTCCCCCACTGCTGGGCAACTACATTCACTAAGTCCTTCCTCTCTTCCTGAGCATCTGATCCCAGCCCATGCACTGTGAGGAGCCCATTTGCTGGCACACTTATCACCCTCAGAACTACCCAGCACAAGAACTGATGAAAAAACCTGACCAAATACATTGGAGAGAAACAACAATCTAATTACAACTAATGGCTCAAACTAAAACAATTAATGAAGAAAAAATACTAGAACTTGAAGAAATTATTTCAAATAACATTTATTATAATAATTAGTAATAATTATTTTATAATAATAATTATTTAAGAATAACATTTTTAAAATGTTATTCTCTACTCAGAAAAAAGTGGAGAATATGTGTTTGGGAGAGAAGGAAAAAAAAACTGTCAAAATAATCAAACAGAGGTACTAAGCAGAAAAATATACAATAAATTTGTGATTTAGAAAACTAACTTAAGAAAGGTCCTCATAGGACACCTGGGTGACTCAGCTGGTTAAGTGTCTGGCTCTTGATCTGGGCTCGGGTCACGATCTCACCATTGAGCCCCACATCAGGCTCTGTGCTGAACACGGAACCTGCTTAAGATTCTCCGTCTCTGTCTGTCTGTCTGTCTCTCTCTCTCTCCCCCCCTCTGCCCCTTCCCCCCCCCCCCCAACTCTCAACCAATCAATAAAAATGTCCTCACAATATATAGTGAATCTGAAGGCACAGAGATCATGAGGAGGTAGCCAGGGCATTCAATACTGTAAAACACGATTTCTAGCAAGAAAAAGCAAAGAACATAAATGAAAAAAAAAAAGTTTTTTTGTTTGTTTATTTATTTAAGGGAAGCAGAAGGAGAACAAGAAGAAAACTTCCTAATGTTGAGTATTATCTGGAGTCTAAAGGCTCTGAGAAATACTGGGGCAGAGTACTCAAGGGGAAAAAAGCATGTAGATGTAGCACTTACCTGGTAAAATATCTCAACCTCAAAAATAAAAGTTTAAAAGCTCCAAAAAAAGGGAAAATTTTTCCTTTTTTTACTTAAGAGAAAAGGGATTTAGACTGCCAGTCATTTTATCAGAAGTAAATGCTAAAAGCCAATGGAGGTATGTTTACAAAATTCTGAGTGTTAAAACAAAAAACATACACTTTTTGTAGCCAAGCTATTACTCTTATTATAATTTTAAGGTTTATTCATTTTTCAGAGACAGAGCGTGAGAGCAGGGGAGGGGCAGAGAGAGAGGGAGACACAGAATCCAAAACTGGCTCCAGGCTCTGCGCTGTCAGCACAGAGCCTGGTGCGGGGCTCAAACCCACAAACTGTGAGATCTTGATCTGAGCTGAAGTCGCACGTACAACCGACTGAGCCACCTAGGCGCCCCTGTAGCCAGTCTATTATTCAAAGACATGGGTAAAAGAAAAGAAAGAAGGAAACATGCTCTGATTTGAAAAGCAGGACAGCATTCACTCTGGGGTAAGAGCAACTGAAAGTAGTTCAGCTAATAAAAAAATAATTCAAAACAAAGACCTCCTAAAAAGAGAAAACAATGTTTACATAAAAAATAATGGTGGGGGGAGTGCCTGGGTTGGTTCAGTCAGTTGGGCTTCTGATGCTTGATTTCGGCACCAATGATCTCACATTCCTGAGACAGAACCCTGAGTTGGGAGCACAGAGCCTGCTTAAGATTCTCTCTCTCACCCTATGCCCTTCCCCTGTTCATGCTTGCATACGCACACACACACTCTCAAAGAAAAGAAAAGAAAAGAAAAGAAAAGAAAAGAAAAGAAAAGAAAAGAAAAGAAAAGAAAAGAAAAGAAAAGAAAAGAAAAGAAAAGAAAAGAAAAGAAAAGAAAAGAAAAGAAAAAGAAAGAGAGAGAGAAAGAAAAGGTAAGCAGTATACCAGTAAAATTAATAGTTAAGTGTAAATAGTTGTTACTGGGGAGCCTAGGTGGCTCAGTCAGTTAAGTGTCAAACTCTTGATTTCAGCTCAGGTAACGATCTTGCACTTCTTGGGATGGAGCCTGCCTGGGATCCTCTCTCTTTCTTTCTCTGCCCCTCCCGTGTGCTCTCTCTTTCTCTCTCTAAATAACATAAACTTATAAATATCTCTCAAAATAATAAAATAAACCTATATATAAACAAACAAACACAATATAATTTAAAAAGTAATGACTTAGGAATAACATCCCAGGGGTGCCTGGGCTCAGTTGGTAGGCATCCCACTTCAGCTCAGGTCATGATCTCATGGTTCGTGAGATCAAGCCCCGGGTTGGCTATATGCTGACAGAGTAGAGCCTCCTTGGGATTCTCTCTCCCTCTCTTTGTCTCTCTCTCAGATGCCCCTCCCCATCTCATGCCTGCTCTCTCAGAATGAACATTTTTTAAAAATAAAATATGCAATTGAATAGCTGATTTAGACTTGTAGTTTTAGACTGAAACCTTAAGTTTGTACACTGTATTAGAATACTTAAACTTATGAACAATCACATTTATAAGTCTAAATTATGATTCTTAATATTTACTTAGACACGAAGGGAGATTTTGTTAAATACCTAAAGAGAAAATATAAAAATTTTAATTCATAATTACAGATTAAAATGCTTTAAAAGTTAAACTAAAATATTTATCAGAAATTTAAAATTAGAGTAAGATCTGTATTTTAGGAAAAGTAGGTTTTACATTTATAACTGTAAGTAAAAGTGAACATTAAATTAGAAATCAAAGTAACCATGCCTTACCTTATACACAAAGCCACCTTAAGGATATTATTTTTTAAATATCACTTTTAACAGCAAGAACCAATCGAGTGTTAATACAGAGCTCAGCAGTGTGGGTATACAGAGGATCTGTTTAAAATATATGCCCTGCCATTAAGATTTACACACATTTCTGCTACCATGCATATACTGGTAACTCTCCAATCTCTTATCTCTTGCCCCAGACCTTATTTCTAACTGCCTGCTCCATTCATATCATCACCAAGATATCCCAAATACCTCAAAAAGTCCAAATCAAAATCATTCTACACTTCATCTCAACCAGTGACTCCTGTATTCCTTACCAGGAAAATGGCATCCCTAACCCCTTCAACCTAAACCATTCAGATTACAAATCTCAGTCTGTCTGATTCCATTCTTTCATAAGACAGTAATCAGGTCTTCCAGTCACTGAGTCCTATTCATTCCAATTCAGACAGATCCATCCAAACCTATTCTCTTTTCCATCCCTAAAGTCAGGTCTCACCATCTCTTACCTTAATAATTACAGTACATGTCGTTCATATTATCATTAACTGAGCCCTTAGCTGGCATCAGGCAAGTACTGTATCAGGTACTTCATACCCACTATAACAAAATCTTCAGAGGAATACTGTAAAGTAGGTATTATTAGTACCTAGTACACATAAGAAAATCAAAGCAACTAATTTTTTCATACAACTACAAAGAGGCAGAGCCTAGGTTTAAAACCAGGCCTGTGATTCTACAACCCAGGCTCTTCAATTTCTCCACTACCTACTAATAACATCTTCGAACTTTTCATTCATTTTACTACTTCAGCATCCCCCTACACCACCATCCCCAACAGAATCCATCCATCACAATGCTGCCAAACTTTTTCCATCTTTTCTCAGTTTTACCAACCTTTGATGGTTTCCAATAATACTGAAGACTTCAAACTCCTGGATGATACCCAAGATCACTGAGGGTCTGTCTAGCCTCATACTACCTTTTCAGTCTCCCCTGCTACCATTTTCTACCTATACACACTATGCTCTAGTCAGACTGACTTATTAATCACTACATATATGGCAATGCTTCCATGCCTTTTAAGCATAGCATGTCCTCTACCTGGAATGTTCTCCTGCAACCCTCAATCTAGTTCATTCTAAGGTATCCTTTAGCTCATTCCTCAAGCCCTAGGCAAGCTTAGGAACATCCTCATCAGTGCTGCTTATACTACCACTTATAAACTACATACACTGTAATTATTTTTTGGCGTTTTATCCACTACATTTTCAGCAAAGAACTGGAGCCTATCTATCTTTCTCTTAATATCAACCTGTTTCTTAAACTACAGTCAGTAAATTTCTGTTGGAAGAATGTAAACACACCTTCCTAATTCCTATACCCTCTGAGTGGTTTTAGATTTTAGAATGATTCCACTTTATATGTCTGGCATGTTAAAGACCCAAATATACAGTTAAGTAAAGTAAATAAAACACAAGGGTAATCGATATCTGATAGAAAAAGGATGGATTTTCTGCTTGAGTTCAACCAAGTTCCCTTTATCTATGAACTAAAACCAGAACATAATTAATGGCTAGCTTTGCTGGTCCAAGAACAGAGATGACAGAATACTTTTCATAAAAAGCTGTAACCACAGCAAAGACAGAAAAAAAGAGTAAGATAAGGTCCTGAAAAAGGAGGGGAAAAGAATATGTACTAAGTAACTGGAACATTACCAAAATAATTTCATATATCTACACACACAATGCCATAAATGAGATTCTAAGATGTTAAGTAACCAAAAGAACAAAGGTAGTAAGTAGCTAGGTCAGATGAATTTAGTTCTTTGGAAATCCAAGGGCAGTTGGGTTCATTTTTTCTGTTATATATTACTCTACCCAAACTGTCTTGGGTAGAGTAATTATGTTAAAAAGAAGCCATTTAAATGCAAATCGGAAGTTGATTAGGAATGAGTCAATTACACCAGGAGTTCACAATCTGTGGGCCACAATTCCTTAGAGGAACTCCATCATTACAAGGTCAGTAAATCCATATGAGCACGGTTTGTAAATTAAATAAAAATGTGCTTGTATATACAGCCACTATTTCTTCAAATGCTATTTTGCTGTGAACAAAATATAGGTTTCTTTAAAAAGCATTACTGAATTTGTAATAGTCTTTTGTCATTACATATTTTCTCAAACATACTAAAATTACACTACAAGGTGGGAGATGGGCAATTTCTTTCGTTTTCTTTTTTTTAAGGTAAATAATATAAAATCATTTTCTACTGTTTCTGAGCCTCCTTTTCTTGGTGGACTATATAGATACTGAGTGTCTAGGAGTCAAATACTAGGGATGCAGCTGTGAACAATAAAAAGTTCCTATCAAGGAACTTTAATTCTGGCAAAGAAGACAAACGATACAAATGATGAGGAGGAGGAGGATGATGATGATGATGATGATGATGATAAAATGTATGATAAAAGTAAGTCAAAGTAATGATAGAAGAAGACAGTAGAGAGGGGGATAACAACTAAGCCCTGATAAACCCTGACTGAGTACATGGAGAAAACTTGGGAAGGGAATTAGGAAGGAGAATCTTTAAAGAGGTCAGAAGAAGACTTTAAGTGGCAACATTTTGAGCACTGAATGCAGTGAGGGATCAATCCACACAGATATCCAAGACAGGAACATTCTAGGCAGATGGAACGGCACTGAAGCAGTATATGGTATGAAGTATGGTATAGCTGAGAAACAGCAAGAGAGCTGGTATTATCTGAGCAAAGTAAATAAGGTAGAAGGTAGGAAATGAAGTCAGAAATCTAGAGGCAAGAATCTGTAGGCCACGGTGAGGATTCCGAATTTAAAAGAAATCAACTAGTTTTACCTTTGGGTACTGGTGGAGGTGTTACAGACTTCTATTGTTTAAGATTAGCAGGTGGGTGCACAGATAACTGATTACGAGGAAAGCATCATTAAAAGACTATCATTACTAGAGGCTTGGCAAGAGATAACGGTGGCTTGAAATAGTATGGCAATCATGAAGGTAGAGAGCGGTGGCTGGGTATAGAAAATATTTTGAAGATATAACCAACTTGCTCTGATGATGCACTGGATGTGGAATGGGAGGGAAAAGTATTAAAAACAATACTTAGGCTTCTGGTCTAAGAACTGAGTGAACCTTAATGTTAATTTTCTAAGATGGAGGGGCGCCTGGGTGGCTCAGTCGGTTAAGCGTCCGACTTCAGCTCAGGTCATGATCTCATGAGTTCAAGCCCTGCACTGGGCTCTGTGCTGACAGCTCAGAGCCTGGAGCCTGCTTTGGATTCTGTGTCTCCCTCTCTCTCTCTGCCCCTCCCCTGCTCATGCTCTGTCTCAAAAATAAAAAACATTAAAAAAAAAAAATTTTTTTTTTTTTTTTTTTAATTTTCTGAGATGGAGAGAACTGAAGGAGAAACAATTTTGGCACAGAGAAATCTAGTTCAGATTGGGACATGTTAAATCTGACATGCCTTTCACAAATCAAAGTGGATACATGCAGAAGGAATTGGATAGGTGGGTTTGAGTTTAAAAGGAGAAAGTTTGGGTTCATTGGAAATCAAAGTACATACAGAATTTAAGGCCTTAAAACTAGAGATCACTTTCAGTTAATGAGGCAGATAAAAATGAAAGGAAGGAAGAAGATTGAATACTGGAGCATTCCAATGCTTACCAATTAGAAAAGAAAAGAGACTGAAAATATGACCAGGTCTCATTTATGGTTATATATCCAGTATCTGGCAAACAACTTCGTTGTTAACACTTTAAAAATACGATAGGTCATCTGAACCATTTCATATGGCATGTAATTAAAATAAATAGATATACCTTTCTACCTCTCATACAAGAGAAGATCTTGAAAGGAAGCACATACCCTTCAATATAATCAAACACATTTCTTTAAATTTCTGTAATATTCATGTTTAAAAAATCACTACTTTGGGCCACCTGGGTGGCTCAGTCAGTTGAGCATCCGACTTCAGCTCAGGTCATAATCTCTTGGTTCCAGAGTTCAAGCCCCACTTATGTCTTGCTACTCTCAGTGCACAGCCCATTTCTGATCTTCTGTGCCTCCCCCCCCCCCACCTCTGTCCCTCCCCTACTCACGCTCTCTCAAAAATAAATAAAAATTCAAAAAAAATGACTTTATAACATATCTCTAACATACCTTAATATATGGCAGTACAAAAGAGCAAACTTTAATCTGGTCCCTACCAAAATAAGCCTCCACAAGTTTATGAAAATTTTAAATTAAACGAAAGTTTGAGTTAGTCTTCAGATTTATACACATATTTACATATAAAGTAAATTCTAAATAGACTTTGTATGCTCAAAAACATTCAGTGACTACCTACTGTCTGCAGAATAAAATCCAAACTATGAAGTGTGGCTTTTAAATCATTCCAGACGTGAATTTTTCAACCCTCTCCCTTCCAATTTCCTTCAAGGACGCTCAACTCAAAACTATTTTGTTTCTTGAATATAACTTGCTTTTGCTTGTCTTAATCCCTCTTCTCATCCTGTTCCTTTGGTCTAAAAAGGCTTCTCTCAAATCTCAATAGTCTTGATCCTGCTTTGTCTTCAAGGCCATAGATCAAAAGTTCCTTCCAATTGTTATCTTCCCTTTCAATTGACTCCAATATCCTTCACTTTATCCGTTCTGAATTTTCAACATGAATGAATATGTTTTATGTGTCCAACTGAATTCTACACTCAATGTTATAATGTAACAGAAGGAACACTAGTGTTCAGGAAATAACAGACTAGTGGTTAACAGCATGGATTCTGAAGCCAGACAACCTAGGTTCAAATTTCTGACTTTACCTTTTAACAGTTCTATGGCCTTAGGTAAGTTGTCTTCTTTATTCCTTACCCTCCTTAGCTATGAAATTGTTTTGATCTCAAAAAATTAAGATAATTAAATACTTGCAAACTTTGGAATAGTATCTGGAAAGTGTAATAGAAGCACTATATTATAAAGTGTTTGAGGAAAGAAACAAAGGAAGAATGTATTTTGGTAACTGCTCTTTTTTCCTTATGATTTAAAAGACAGCTACATACAACAGTAACTATAAATTTATGTTGATGAGCATGAAAATCAACAAGGAACACTGGAAAATAAAATGCCACATTTCTACCCAGGAGAATGGATAGCTAACAGTGTACTTGGGGAGTAGGGGAAAGGAAGGTTACATATCTGTAACCTCCTCTTAGATGTTGGTAGAGTGTATTAAATTAATGCTATTCATCATAGCTTGTGTAGGAGTAAACTTTCTAAACTACTGGAGAGAGACAGAGAGAATCTCAATGTAACCATGGACAGGAAGAGGTGGGATCAAAGTAATAGGAAAGCACAGGAAAAAGGCAGGATAAGTTTTAAATAGAAAAAAAATGCAGAAGTTGAACTTTTATTAAGAGAAGAATACTCATCATTTATTGTGATGTGAATCCTGCGTCTTTATATTAAACCTTTTTCCTTTAGAAAAAAATAAATTTATGTCCACGGACATATAATTTATAAAGATGTAATTTGTGACAATAACAGCATAAAATAAGGGGATAGAACTACATAAGCGCATAGTATTTTGTATACTATTGTAACTAAGTTGTTGTTAATCTGAAATACACGTTTATAAAATAAAATGTTAATTATATATCCCCAGGGCAAGCACTAAAAATCATTAATAAATTGTACAGAAAAATAAATAAAAAGGGATTTAAAATAGTATATTAGAAAATATTTATGACACAAAAGAAGGCAGTAATGGAGGACTTTAAGAACAGAACTGACATAAGACATGTAGAAAACAAATAGCAAAATGACAAATATCCTTAATACTAATTGCATTAAACGTAAATGGATGGATTAAACTCTCCAATTAAAAGGCAGAGATGGGCAGAATAGATTTAAAACACACACACACACACACACACACACACAGAGACACACAAAAAACATGATCCAACTATATGTTGTCTACCTGAGACTCATTTTAGATCTAAAGACACAAAGAGGTTGAGAGTGAAAGAAAAGACAGTCCATGAAAACAGCAACTAAAAGAGAAAGGGAGTATGTATACTAATATCAGACAAAACATATGTTAATACTTGTTCCAATAGGGGCACCTGGGTGGCTCAGTTAGTTAGGTGACCAACTTCAGCTCAGGTCATGATCTCACGGTTCATAAGTTCGAACCCCACCTTGAGCTCTGTGCTGACAGCTCAAGAGCCTGGAGTCTGCTTCAGATTCTGTCTCTCCCTCTCTCTCTGCCCCTCCCCTGCTCATGCTCTTTCTCTCTCTCAAAAATAAACATTAAAAAAATTTTTTAAAAACTTGTTACAATAGACAAAGATATATGACAAAAGAGTCAATCTGTCAAGATTTAACAATTAAAAACACAAATGCACCTAACAGAGCCCCAAAACATGAAACAAAAAAATGACAGAACTGAAGGGTGTAATAGCTCACTATTATAGACTTCAACACCTCACTAGCAATAATGGATAAAATAACAAGGTAAAAGATACAATGGAAAGAGAAAACTGGAACAATACCATAAATCAACTAGACCTAAAAGACATACAAAGAACACTACACCCAACAAAAGCAGGATATACATTACTTTCAAGTGCACATGGAACATTCTCCACAGTAGACCATATGTTAGACCATCAAAAAAAGTCTCATAAATTTAAAAAGCTGGAAATCATACAAAGTATCTTCAACAATAATGCAATGAGATTAGAACTGATAACGGGAATTGGAAACTTTCCAAGTCAAAAAAAGTAATTACAATGAAAATTAGAAAATACTTTGAGAAGAATTAAAAATAGCCACAAAACACCAAAATGTATGGGATGCAGCAAAAGTAGTGCTCAGAGGGAAATCTGTAACTGTAAACACCTACATTAAAAAAGTATCACAAATGGGGCGCCTGGGTGGCTCAGTCGGTTGAGCGTCTGACTTCGGCTCAGGTCATGATCTCACAGTTCATGGGTTCAAGCCCCGCCATCAGGCTCTGTGCTGACTGCTTGCTCAGAGCCTGGAGCCTGCTTCAGACTCTGTGTCTCCTCTCTCTGCCCCTCCCCCGCTCACACTTTGTCTCATTCTGTTTCTCAAAAATAAATAAATGTAAAAAAAACAATTTTTTTTTTTAAAGTATCACAAATCAATAACCTTACTCTTTAAGGAACTGGAAAGAGATGAAGAAACAAATGCAAAGCGAGCAGAAGAAAGGAAATAATGAAGGGCATGGATTTAAAAAAGAGAATAAAAAAATTAGTGGAACCAAAACTTCTTTGAAAAGATTAACACCATTGACAAACCATTAACTTGAGTGACCAAGAAATAAGACAGAGAAGACTCAATTTACTAAAACCAGGAATGAAAGTAGGGAATATTACTGACTTTACAGAAATACAAAGGATTATAAAAGAATACAATGAACAATTGTATGTCAACCAATTGATAACATAGATAAAATGGACAAATTCCTATAAATTACCAAAGCTGACTTAAGAATAAAAATATATGATCTATAATGAGATTAAAATAGTAATACATAAAATATTGTCAAAGAAAAGAGCCAGATAGCTTCAGCGATAAATTTTCCCAAACATTAAAAAATATATATTTATTTATGTTCAGAGAGAGAGAAAGAGCATGCGCAAGGGCAGGGCAGGGGAGGGGCAGAGACAGAGAGAGAAAGAGAATCCCAAGCAGGCTCCACACTGTGAGCAGCACAGAGCCTGCCTGACATGGGGCTCAATCACACAAACCATGAGATCATAACCTGAGTTGAAACCAAGAGTTGAATGCTTAATCAACTAAGCTACCCAGGCACCCCAATAAGAAACAGTTCACCCAAACATTTAAAGAAGAAATAATACCAACTCTTAGGAAACACTTCCAAAAAAACAGAAGAGGAAAGAATACTTCCTAACTCATTCCATAGGTCAATATTACTCAGATCCCATAAGAAAACAAAGATAGCACAAGAAAACTACAGACCAATCTCTCTCATGAATATAGATGCAAGAATCCTCAACAAAATAGTAGCAAACCACATTCAGCAGCATATTAAGAGGACTACACACCATGGACTTATCCCAGGAATGCAAGGGTGGCTCAATTTTTAAAAACCAATCACCACATTAATAAAATGAGGGGGAAAAATAACATAATCATCTCAATTGACACAGAAAAAACATTTAACAAATTCCAACACTCTTTCATGATAACACTCAATAATCTAGGAATAGAAAGGAGCTTTCACAACCTGATAAAGGCCATCTATGAAAAAACTCACAACTAACAGAGTCAATTGTAGAACACTGAAAAGCTTCCTATTAAGGTGAATAACAAGATAAGGATGTTCATCCTTGCCACTTCTATTCAATACTGTCTGGAAGTTCTAGCCAGAGCAATTAGGTAAAAGAAATAAAAGGCATTCAAATCGGAAAGGAAGAAGTAATACTACTGCTTTTCACAGATAAGGTCTTACATACAGAAAATCCTAAGAATCCACAAAAAAATGATCACAATTAACAAGTTCAGCAACATTGCAGGATACATGAAAAACATACAAAAATAAGTAGCATTTCCATACATCAACAATGAACAATCTGAAATTAAGAATCCAATTTCATGTATAATAGTATCAAGAAGAACAAAATACTTAGGAACAAATTTAACCAAGGAAGTGGAAGAGCTGCACACTAAAAACCACAAAACATGAAATGTCAAGAAATTAAAGACTTAAATAAACGGAAAGACATCCCATGTTCCTAAATTAGAAAACCTAATATTGTTAAAATGGCAGTACGTCCCCGCCAAAGTGATCTACAGATTCAATGCAATCTCTATCACAATCCCAACTATGTTTTTTGCAGAAACTGACAGGCTAATCCTAAAATTCAAATGGAACTGCAAGGGAGTCCAAATAGCCAAAACAATCTTGTTTTGAAGTTGGGGGGGGGGGGGGGGGGGAGATTGGAGGATTCACTCATCCTCATTTCAAAAATTATTATAAAGCCACAGTGTTGGCACAAAGACAGACATACAGACCAACAGAAATGTGTCCAGATATAAACCACACATCAATGGTCAATTGATTTTGTTTTTAATGTTTATTTATTTTGAGAGTGTGTGTGCACATGCAAGCAAGCGCGGGGGGGGGGGGGGGGGGGGGGGAGAGAGAGAGAGAGAGAGAGACAGAGACAGAGAGACAGAGACAGAGACAGAGAGAGACAGAGAGAATCCCAAGCAGGCTCCACACTGTCAGCCCAGAGCCTGATGTGGGGCTCTATCTCACAAATTGTGAGATCATGACCTGAGCTGAAATCAAGAGTCAGTCACTTAACCACCTGAGCTACCCAGGCTCCCCAATGGTCAACTGATTTTCAACGACGATGTCAAGACTATTCAGTGGGGGAAAGAACTGCCTTCTCAAGAAACAACACAGGGACTACTGAATAACCATGTGCAAAAGAATGAAGTTGGACTATTATCTCACACCATACATAAAAACTCAAAATTTATCAAAGATCTAAATGTAAGAGAGAAAACTATAAAATTCTTCAAAGGAAACATAGGGAGATAAATCTTTATGACTTTGGATGTAGCAATGGGTTCTTACCGGACACCAAAAGCACAAGCAACAAAAAATTTTAATATTAAACTTCCTAAATATAAAAGCTTCTATGAATCAAAGAATATTATAAAGAAAGTGAAAAAACCCACAAAATAGGAGAAAATTTTTGAAATCATACATCCAATTAAGGGTTTAGTATGCAGAGTATGTGAATGACTCTTAAAACTCAAAAAAAACAAAAAACAAAAAACAGGTAACCCAATTTAAAAATGGGCAAAGGACTTACATTCATATTTTTCCAAAGATTTACAAATGGCCAACAAGTACATGAAAAGATGTTAAATATCATCATTAAATATCATTAACTATCACTAGGGAAACTGAAATCACAACCAGGAGATACCACTTCATACCCACTAGGATGGTTATTAAAAAAACAAACAAACAAACAAACAAAAAAAAAACAAAACAGAGGGGCGCCTGGGTGGCTCAGTCGGTTAAGCACCCAACTTTGGCTCAGGTCATGATCTCGTGGTCTGTGAGTTTGAGCCCCGTGCTGGGCTCTGTGCTGACAGTTAGGAGCCTAGAGCCTGCTTCAGATTCTGTGTCTCCCTCTCTTTCTGTCCCTCCCCTGCTCGTGCTGTCTCACTCTCAAAAATAAACCTAAAAAAAAAAAAAAAAAAAAAAAGGAAAAGTAAGAAGTGTGGGTGCAGATGTGGAGAAATTGGAATCTTACACACTGCTGATGATAATGCAAAATGGTGTGGATGTTGTGGAAAACAGTTTGGTGGTTCCTCAAGATAAATCAGAATTACCATGTGACCTAGCAATTCCATTTTAGTACAAATCTAAAAGAATTAGAACAGGTGTTCAAAATGTGTACATGAAGATTCAGACATGCATTATTCACAACAGCCAAAAAGCAGAAACACCCAAATGTCCATCAACTGATGAATGAACGAAATGGGGTAAAGGCATACAAATGAATAATATTCAGCCATAAAAGGGACTTATTATGGACAGAATGTTTATGTTGAAGGCCCTAACCTCCAATATACCTGTATATTTTAATTAAGGTTAACTGGGGTTGTAAGGGAAAAGGGGATGATCCAATAGGATATCTTTTTTTTAAGTTTATTTATTTGAAGGAGACAGGACAGTGTGTTGGGGGGAGGGGCAGAGAGAGAAGGAGACAGAAAATCCCAAGCAGTCTCCTCATTGCCAGCATGGAGCCCCATGCAGGGCTCAAACCCATGAAACCATGAGATCATAACCTGAATCAGAATCAAGAGTTGGGCGCTTAACTGACTGAGCAACCCAGGTGCTCCCATCAGGATTAGTGTCTTATAAAAAAGAGACACCAGTGGGGCACCTGGGTGGCTCAGTCGGTTAAAGCGTCCAATTTTGGCTCAGGTTATAATCTCACAATTCGTGGGTTCAAGCCCCACACCGGGCTCTGTGCTGACAGCTCAGAACCTGGAGCCTGCTTGGGATTCTCTGTCTCCCTCTTTCTCTGCCTCTCCCCCACTCATGCTCGCTCGCTCTCTCAAAAATAAAATAAACATTAAAAACAAGAGAGACACACACCAGAGAGAGCTCCCCTCTCCTTTACACTCTAGCACAGAGGAAAGGCCATGTGGGGACACAGTGAGAAGGTAGGCTTCTACAAGCCATATAAAGAATACATACCAGAAACTGACCCTGCTGAACCTTGATCTGGAGCTTCTAGCCTCCAGAACTGTGAGAAAATCAGTTATCTGTTTAAACCACCCAACATTTTGTAAAGGCAGCCCGAGTTGACTAATACAGGAATGAAATACGGATAATGTACTGTAACATGGATGAATCTCAAAAATATAATGCTAAATGAAAGAAGACAAACACAAAAGGCCACATACTGTATGACTCTTGATTATATGAAATGCTTAGAATAGGCAAATCCAGAGACAGAAAGAATAAGTGGCTGCAAGAGGACGAAGGAGGGAAATAGGAAGTAACTATGTAATGAGTATTGGTATCTTTTGGGGATAATAAAAATGCTATGAAGTCTGACAGTGGTAATGGTTGTACAACATTGTGAATGTCCTAAAAGCTACTGAATTGCACACTTTAAAATGGTTAAAACAAGTTTTACTTTAATTTTTAAAAAATTAATACTGATAATGACTCTCAAAGGTATTATGCTAAGTTAATGAAGCCCGTCTCAAATGGTTATATTCCATATGATTCTATTTATATGACAATCTCAAAAAGACAAAACTATAGTGATGAAAAACAGATTAGAGGTTGCCAGAGGTTTGAGGAGGGGTGATTACAACACAAGAGCACAAGGGAGTTGTTTGGGGTTATAGAACTATTCTGTATCTAGACTCTGGTGGGTACACAAATTTATACATGTAATAAAATTACTATAACTGTACCAAAACGTGATGAATTTTTCTACATGTTAATTTGTAAATAAAATTTTTGCTACCAAAAAAATTCAAGTTTTGCACTTGGAAAGGATCTTTGACCAATCTTTGATTTGTAAACATCAGGTAGTGGCCATTTGGAAAGTAATAATTCACTGAGTTGTGTGGATCTTCCAAATGACATTTCATTGTACAATATCTCACCAAAAAAATTACACTTGTTAATATCACCACCAACCTCAACAGAAAGGTTTTTTTTTTAAAGGAAGGTGTCACACTCACAGTGGAGGATAATACATTTTTTAATATTCTGAATTTTTTCTTGAAAGCTGGAATGTTATCATTCCATGCCATTACACTGGCAACAAATTTGTTAAATTTTTTTCCTTGATGTGTGACAGGCTCACTTCATTTTTGAGAAAATGTCTGTAAATACTGAAGCATGAAAAACCACAGCTGCTTAGACGTTCTTCCAAGTAAAATGGTGTTCCATGGAAAAAGAAGTATCTAGTTTAGCCCATAACTCAGTCACATAAGCACTTTATGCATACTTCCCATTTCATCAGATAGACTATTACCAAGACATGTACTGGGGTCAAGATAGTAAATGCAGCAATTCTCACTGCCTCATCAAGAGCATTCTTAGGTGAAACTGGTTTTTTTTTAAATATGTGTGTATAACAGTGGAAGGCTATAAAGACTACTATAATAGTTTGGTGCCACTGCCTTGATCTGTGCGCCAACGGTCTTAGCCACCACATTCTTACAACCTAAGTACAAATGTCAACATAGTGCAAAGGGAAAATAATATTTTAGTTTAAGTATGCAAATAGTTTTGAACTTGCAGATCCCAGAAAGTCTCAGGAACCATCAGGGAGGACCATGGATCACACTTTGAGAATGAGAATGATCAAATCAATCTATCTTTGTCACAGTTTTCTTGCCCCGTTATAGTTGGAATTAATAGTTATATTTTCAGAATACTGTAACATTTCTTTAGTTCTCAGTTTGCTAAGGAAAAGAATATAAAGTAATATGGCTAGAGGACTGGTTTTAAAATAGGAAACAAATGGGTACTTTTGACTGGAGAAGCAGTAGCATACTTCAGCATTCAGTCTAATTACTACAAGTGTTCAGAAAGATGCAGAGTGGGGAGTTTTTAAAAGTCCAAAGACTGAATAACAGTTCAGTAAAATCTCTTAAGGCTGTGCAGAAGAGAAACTAGTATTTTGAGTGAATAACTACAAGTTAATACATTTAAAGAAAAAAACCCTATTTACACAATGCCTGACCCTAGGTAATCATTAGTACTAGGTATCATTGTATAATATTCTCTGAATCTACAATTACTAAAGAAATAACTGAGTTATTACTGAGAATAACTGAGAATGCCAAAACTCCTGGATGTCTTTAGGAAGAGTGCTATATATTAAATAGTATCCCAACTACATAGTGATAAACTGTTTCTTAAAATTATATTAACTCAAGAACAGTAAATACAAAGGACTAGAACAATATAGGACAGTCTTTAAAATCATTAAGAGGAACACATAATCCAGACATAATTCTAACAAGGCATTCCTTTAAAAAAAACATTTTTAGCATTTATTCATCTTAGAGAGACAGAGCACAAGTACGGGAAGGGCACAGAGAGAGGGAGACAGAATCCCAAGCAGGCTCCAGGCTCTGAGCTGTCAACACAGAGCCCAACGTGGGGCTTGAACTCACAAACCATGAGATCATGACCTGAGCCGAAGTTTAACCGACTGAGCCACCCACGCGCCCCACAAGGCATTCCTTTTGACAATGATGTAGAATAAACTTTAAAATACTTCATAGTACAACTTTAAGAAGAACCTAATCAACCCAAATTCTCAACTAGAATCCCTTTTAAGAAAAACTTAACATTCTAATGCTAAGAAACAAATACAAGTCAATAAGCTATTAAAAATGTCATTTTAGAAAAATTTAGTTATAAAGTTCAAAACAGATTCTGAAAGTTTTATATATTTTTTAAAATTCTTAATGTTTATATATTTTTGAGAGTGAGACAGAACATAAGCGGGGGAGGGGCAGAGACAGAGACAGAATCTGAAGCAGGTTCCAGGCTCCAAGCCGCCAGCACAGAGCCCAACGCGGGGCACAAACCCAAGGACCAGGAGATCATGACCTGAGCTGAAGTCAGACACTCAGCTGACTGAGCCACCCAGGCGCCCCATGAAAGTTTTCTATTTAAATGAACAATGATATTCTAAATAACTATAAAGCATTGCACTTCCTTAAATTAAGCACTGAAACCATGACAAGGTAATGTTTAAGAAAGTTTCCCTAAAAAGCCTGTAAGGATTTATAGGAAACTTCCTGTTGTTGCTCACTGATAGGTTTACAGATGGGACCGAACTATTCAGGGAAATATATAAAGGTAACTTAAAACTCCTGTTACTGGGGCACTTGGTTGGCTCAGTGAGTTGAGCATCCGGCTCCTGATTTCAGCTCAGGTCATGATCTCAGCCGTTTGTGGGATCTGGCCCCACAGCAGGCTCTGTGCTAACAGAGTGGAGCCTGCTTGTAATTCTCTCTCCAAATAAATAAACTTAAAAAAAAAAAAAAGTCCTGTTATTATAAAATCGTAGATAAAATATGTGGGTATCTTATCCATAATGAGTAAAATTTGTATAAAGGCTATATACACTCCTCTGTCTCTGCCTCTCTCTCCCACTCAAATACACACACACATTCTCTCTCAATGCATAGCTAAGCTCAAAAGGCTGGCAGGAAAGGCCTTCGGTGCTAGAAGTGAAAGATAACCTGGAAGACAGAGCTGAGAGTATGCTGACACACTGAATGGGTGCTGATTAAGTATAGGTAATCTGGGAACTTGGGTTTTAACACTCATGCAGGGACAAGAGAAGAAAGGCCTTAAGGAGATTAAAACTGAGGACTCTATGGGTGCCTCAGTCGGTTAAGCGTCCAACTTCGGCTCATGTCATGATCTCGCAGTTCATGAGTTCAAGCCCCGCATCGGGCTGTGTGCTGACAGCTCAGAGCCTGGAGACTGCTTCGGATTCTGTGCCCCCCTCTCTCTCTGCCCCTCCCCTGCTCAGGCTCTGTCTCTCTCTTTCTTTCTCTCTATCTCTCAAAAATTAACAAACATTGGGGTGCCTGGGTGGCTCAGTTAAGCATCTGACTTCAGCTCAGATCATGATTTCACGGCTCTGGAGTTCAAGCCCCACATGGGGCTCTGTGCTGACAGCTCAGAGCCTGGAGCCTGCTTCAGATTCTGTGTCTCCATCTCTCTCTGCCCCTCCCCAACTTGTGCTCTGTCTCTCTCAAAAATAAACATTAAAAAAATTTTTTTAATAAATATTAAATATTTTAATATATATTAAAATATATATAATATATATAAAAATATAAAATATTTTTAATAAATATTAAAAAAAATTTTAATGAGGACTTAAAACAACACTTCTCAAAAGTGTGGTCCATTGACCCATCACATCAACATCTGGCAACTCGTTCCCTAGAAATGAAAATTCTTAAACGACAACCCAGACCTAATGAATCAGAATCTCTGTGAATGGGGCTCAAGAATCCTCATTTTCCTCCTCCTAGGTAGACAGAATATAAGGTACTCTCCTTATATTGGAGAAGATGAATCCCAGGCTTGTGACTTGCATAGTTTTGGAATCCAAATACACACTACATCAGCAGTTTTCAAACATTTTAGTTTCAGGATCACTCTATACTCTTAAAAATTATTGAGGATTTGCAACTCTTGATCTCAGGGTTGTAAGTTCAAGCCCCACACTGAGCACAGAGTTTACTTTAAAATAAAAGAAAAACAAAACAAAAATTTAAAACTCAAGAATACACAAGACTCACACTGTATTAGCTATCCGAGTAATGATACCATATCCCATAGCCTCTGGAAAACTCCACTAGTGAGTGAATGATGAATGAAAAGTCAAGTAACGTCTTGATATTATTATGAAAACAGTCTGACCTCTAGGACCCCCCCCCCCCCCAAGACTCTCTGGACCACACTTTGAGAACCACTGCACTATCTGAATTATTTAGGAATCCCCTAACTATAAAATTAACATAAAATTGGTTCTCCAGGTTTCTGAAAGGGAGGGGTGGCAAATTCAGACATTCCGTAGAAGCTCTCACCATCTGCCCACACAAGATTCCTACAGGGGAAAACAACCCATGTCAAACACAAGCCCACACACAATAAAAACAAACAAAAAAAAAAACAAAAAAAAAAACCCCATAAAATCTATAGAAAATAATTTATCAAAAGAATAAGCAGACAGTAAACAGAAGAATTAAACCCCAAGAACATAAAATGTTATAATTATGTTTTTAAGTTATTACAAATAAAATAAATTATAACATTTTAATAAGAATACAGCATATTTAAACACTTAAAATGTTTTATGTGATACAGATAACCATAGTACATATATATATATATTTACTATTTTATATGTGAGCTATGTATGACATGGTTTTAAAATTCCACATAGCGGGGCGCCTGGGTGGCTCAGTCGGTTAAGCGTCCAACTTCAGCTCAGGTCACGATCTCACGGTCCGTGAGTTCGAGCCCCGCGTCGGGCTCTGGGCTGATGGCTCAGAGCCTGGAGCCTGCTTCTGATTCTGTGTCTCCCTCTCTCTCTGCCCCTCCCCCGTTCATGCTCTGTCTCTCTCTGTCTCAAAAATAAATAAACGTTAAAAAAAAAAATTTTTTTTAAATAAATAAAAAATAAAATAAAATAAAATTCCACATAGCACTTAAGAACCTACCACTCAAGAGAATAAGAGGACAAGCCACAGAATGGGAGAAAATATTCGCAAAAGACACATCTGATAAAGGACTTACCCAAAATATGCAAAGAACTCTTAAAACTCAACAGTATGAAAATGAACAATCTGATTAAAAATGGGCAAAAGACCTGGACCTCACCAAAGAAAAGAGATTGTAAGTAAGCGTATGAAAAAAATACAGATGGCAAGAAAGCATATGAAAAGATGTTCAACATCACAATGTCATTAGGGAACTGCAAATTAAAAGAAGATACCACTACACACACCTATTAAAAGGACCAAAAACAAAAAAACAACAACAACAAAAAACAACACTAACACCAAACGCTGCTGAGGCTGGGACAACACTCCTTTGTTGCTGACAGCAATGCAAAATGTCCAGCCAGGGACTGGGGAAGGGAAGAAGGAATGAACAGGCAGAGCACAGAGGATTTTAAAGGCAGTGAAACTATTCTGTATGACACTACAATGGTAGAGACAGGTGTCAAACCCATAGAAACAACACCAAGAGTGAACCACAATGTAAACTACGGACTCTGAGTGACAACGATGGGTCAACGTAGGTTCATCCATCGTAACAAATGTACTACTGTGGGGCCAAGGTGTGGATAGTAGGAAGGTTATGCTCATATGGGAACTCTCTATCTTCCCTGCTCAATTATGCCGTGAATCTATAACTACTCTGAAAACAAAGTTTATTAAAAAGGGGGAAGGGTGCACTTGGGATGAACATCTGACTTCAGCTCAGGTCATGATCTCATGGTTAGGGAATTGGAGCCCCACATGGGGCTCATTGCTATCAGCATAGAGCCGGCTTCAGATCCTCTGTACCCCTCTCTCTTTACCCTCCCCAATTCGCACTCTCTCTCAGACAAGAAAAATATTGAACAATTATTTGAAAGGCTGTGTTTTTTCCCTTTTCTAAAAACCTTTGTATATAAGGCTGAATTTTCTTCATATACTTCAGCCAAAATATTATGCAACAGCTGAATAAAAACGTAGATACAACGGGCAGGTATCTTCTAATAATCCAGATGTTAAAGAAATATACAAAATGTAAAAATAGTGCACCGTTTCGCACAATGTTTTTGTTTTAGAAAACAATGATTTTCACTAAAATGTTGTTTAACATGTAATAGGCTATTTATTGTTATTTTCAAAGAAATTATTAGTGCAACAGCGCTCTGAAAAGCTATAATACTGAAAAGTTTTAAGGGGTCTCAAGACCAGAAAGTTTGAAAACCGCTTTTCTGAGACATCAAAACTCAAACAATAGGAAGAGAGAAGTCAGCACACCAAATAAAATGATTAGATTAGTGCTATCCAAAGAGAGAGACTACCTTGAGAAATACTGAATTACCAAACACCAAAATGTGGTAACACTTAATGGGTAACAGATTAGATGGTTTAAGAGGACACTCCTACTGTAAGAATCTGTAAAATATCATGGCACCAATAATACTGGCTAATATTCTCAACTGAAACTTACATTGCTTCATATCACAATATAAGAATGGCCTTGATATCTGCTATACACCATATTAATAACATGTGTACATATCATTATCATTTTATATTACATAGTAGCTAACATTCATTAAGCTGCAACAGGACATTCATTATTTTATGTACTCTTCACAACTCTGAGGTAAGTAGTATTACTATCTCCATTTTTAAATTTTTTTTTAATGTTTATTTATTTTTGAAGGAGAGAGACAAAATGCAGACGGAGGAGGGGCAGAGAGAAAGGGGGACACAGAATCCGAAGCAGGCTCCAGGTTCCCAGCTGTCATCACAGAGCCTGATGTGGGGCTCAAACTCACAAGCCATGAGATCATGACCTGAACTGAAGTCAGACGCTTAACTGACTGAGCCATCTAGGCGCCCTTACTATCCCCCATTTATAGAATCAGATACTGAGGACAAAAAGCTATTAAAAAAAAGAGAGAGAGAGAGAGAGAGAGAGAGAGAGAGAGAGAGAGAGAGAAAGAGAGAGAGAGAGAGAGAGAGAGAGAGAGAGAGAGAGAGAAGCTCGGATTCAAATTTAAGTATTATCTCGAGGGCAGTTAGACAAACCTTTTATAAAAGGCCATACAGTAAGTACTTTAGGTGTTGCAGGCCATATACAGTCTCTATTCCTTTTTATTTTATTTTTTTAGTAACCCTTAAAAAACAAACAACAACAACAAAACCAATCCTTAGCTCTTGAGCCTTACAAAAACAGACCACAGCCCAGATCAGCCTTTCTCAACCAGGTTCCCTGAAAGAATTAAGCCCAAATGCCCTATGGCAGTCTTTGTATGTAATGAATTTGCTTCCCTTCCTAGGCCATCTAGAATGGAATTCATTCACTAATAGAAACTTTAGGACAATTTAGACAGTTACTCAATTATCTGTATTCAGTAGTTCATTTGCATTAAATTGGTTCACTTGCACTAAATACAAGAAACAAATACCAACTATTGCTTTTCTCCATCTGGAAAAATAAGGATTTTTTCGAATAACTGTATTTGATGGCTCACTAACGCCAACAAAGAGAAGCAGAACTAAATCCTACAGTGTTGTTTTACACAGTCCTCATTAAGAATACTGATAACCTAAAAAACAAAAACAAAAAAAAAAGAATACTGATAACCTAGGGGCCACTGGGTGGCTTAGGTCTTGATCTCTGGGTCTTGAGTTCAGGCCCCCTACTGGGCTGAGCGCTGGGTGTGAAGCTTACTTAAAAAAATACTGGTAACTTAAAAAAGATGGCCTTAAAAGGTCAGCTACCAATATCTCCTGGTAGAATCTAATCATACCCTCAAGGAAAAACAAATGATATAAAACACTTTGCAAAGTTGTATCATTTCAAACTAACACTGATAAAGATAACTGAGAATACTGAAGAGGAATCCGAACTACAAAGCTACACTGCCTTTTGGGGCATTGACAGTTTAAGCCACATAGAGTATAACCAAGACCTGAATGCAAAAAAGCCAACTCCTTAAGGAATTTCAACATTATTAGCAGTCAAGTAACTGAGGCAACATTTATCAAACAGAATATATGAAGCAAGTGGAATACCATTAGTTCACAATTCCAAACCAACACTTCTTGTGACATGTCAGAGATGTAAATAAAATCATAACGATGCAGTATTGATAGATATTTCTCAACTTATGTAACTATTACATTCCACAAAGTCTCGCATGAAAACCTGCACAGGTTAGGGGCACTTGGGTGGCTCAGTCGGTTCAGCGTCCGACTTCAGCTCAGGTCAATCATCTCATGGTCCGGTCTGTGAGTTTGAGCCCCGTGTCAGGCTCTATGCTGACAGCTCAGAGACTGGAGCCAGCTTCAGATTCTGTGTCTCTGTCTCTCTCTGTCCCTACCCTGCTCACGCTCTCTCGCTCTCAAAAATAAATTAACGTTAAAAAAATAAATTTAAAAAAATCTGTACAGGTTAAAAGCACCTCAGGATATAATTTCTGTGGCTTTTTTTTTTTTTAAGTTTACTTATTTATTTTGAGAGAGACCACACTAGCTGGGGAGGGACAGAGAGAAACGGAGAGAGAAAATCCCAAGCAGGCTCCATGCTGACAGTGCACATAGCCCAAGGAGGGGTTCGAACTCACAAACCATGAGATCATGACCTGAGCTGAGATCAAGCATCAGAAACTTAACCAATGCAGCCACCAGGAGCCCCAATTTTTTTTTAGTTTATTTATTTTGAGAGAGAGAAGAAGGGTCAGAGAGAGAAGAGAGAATCCCGAACTGGCTCTGTGCTGTCAGTGTGGAGCCCAATGCAGGGCTCAATCTCACAAAACGTGAGATTATGCCCTGAGCCAAAATCAAGACTCAGATGCTTAACAGACTGCGCCACCCAGGCACACCTAGTTTCTGTAATCAGCACTTGCAGCCTCACAGGTCACTTTATTTTATGATATAAAAATAACTACAATTTTTAAAGCTATGGAAATCCCCTTTAGCCAAAACCTCTGTGTAGATGACTTGAAATAAGCTCTGGGCCTCTGCTTGAATAAGTCTCTGTTTACAACTACAATAAATTCACGGGGACCTGAAGCTAATGTAACATTATCAACTATACATACAAGCATAATTTGTTCCAGAAACATGCTTGTAATCCAAAGCACTTGTACATCAAAGGAAATGTAAAACCGTTGGCTCAGTTGTGACCATGTGACATTTGGCGTCACATGTGACATACTACTTGTATTGCAAGACATTGCTCGTTTATATCAAGTTAAAATTTATTAGAAATGTTTGCTCATTTTGTGGAACACTCAGAACAAGTTACAACCCAAGGTTTTACCGTACTTCAGTTAATCAATCAATCGCAGGAGCTAAAAGGAAAGCAGCACTGTATAGTGGTTTAGAACACAGACTCTAGAACCAAATTGTGCATGTATGAGTCTTAATTCTCCCTTTTCTAGCTATGTAAACTTGGGCAAGTTCCTTGATTTCTCAATGCCTCTTTGGCATAACAGGCATAGCAGTGACATTCTTACCTTGTAAGGTTTATGAGAATTAAATAAGTATTTGAAAAATTAGTGCCTAGCATAAAATAGGTACTATATATACATCGCAAATGGAAAAACAAAATAAATACACAACACAGAAACATCAAGCTGATGAGAACTCACACGGTTAATGAACATGAGACTGACAATGAATACCTTCTCATGGCAGCTGTCTCACATCCTTGATTCTTAATATTCAGCAGTACTATCTATATTCACAATGGGGACCCTCTATGTAAAAGATATTCAAAACTAAATTATTTGTCTTCACCTCCAAACCTGCTATACCCACAGTCACTCCTGCCTTGGTTAAAGACAGTTCTGCACCAAGTTGCCTGAACCAAAAACTTTACAATCCTCCTTATCTTCTTAGTCTTACTCCCCACATTAATCCATTAGGTAATTATGTTAGATCTACCAATCCTAACCAATCTTCTAACAATCTAATATGGTCATGGTCCTAACCACTTCTCCCTTCCTCTCTGGCACCTAGTACAAGCAACTTTCACCTCTCACATGAACTAATGTGATGGCTTCCACCTTGGCGTTTGTGCAAATACTCTTGTTCCTCCTTCTCCTGAACCATTCTTGACACAGCAGCCAGTTAGTGTATTAAGCCAGATCACGTCACTCTCCTTCTCAAAAGCCTACAATGCTCCTTATTTTAATCATAGTAAAAGCCAAAGTCTTTCTACCTTTCTTTCAATTTTGCTCTGAACCTTAAATTGTTCTAAAATAAGTCTTAAAAAAAATGAATGAAAAGAAGAAGGTTTAAACTATCAAAATGCAGCTGAGCTCTCCTCCAAGTATTTATACCACGAAGGAAAGAAACAGACCATTAGAGACATATCTGATACCTACATACATATACACACACAAAGCAAAATCCTCACAACAGCCTACACACCTACATGATCTACCTGCTTGCTGTTACTTTTCTTGATTACATTCATCAATCTTTTTAGGATAGAATACAGTAGTGCTGTGTCCTCCTATTTCATCAAATCAAGAAACATATGTCTGTCTTTTCAACTTTTAGTGATGCTAAGGCTGATCAATGAATTAATGATATTAAACTGATCCCACCATTATGAAGTCAATAATCACCTTTCATCTATAATTTTAGCATACATCAAAATCTGTCTAGATCCATTACTGCATTACTGGCACAAAATGGTATCTTCTCTAATACTTTCATTCTTTCTTCATTTATTAACTGGAATTCTTCAAGAAAAAAGAGCTTTCCACCATCAACTATTTGGTTACCTTGAAACCCATTTCACAATTAAATGCAGTGTAAGTGCCTCATCCTCTCTATGCACAAAATTTTCACAACAATGAGCTGACAACCTTGAAACCTCCAAAGGTGATCAATAGTTATTTTGTTTTTTAAAGTTTATTACACTCTTGGGTTTTAATTTTTTTTAACAATTTTTTTTAATGTTTATTTATTTTTGAGAAAGAGAGAGGATGGCATGAGCAGGGGAGGGGGCAGCGAGAGAGAGAGACACAGAATCTGAAGCAGGCTCCAGGCTCTGAGCTGTCAGCACACAGACCGACATGGGGCTCAAACCCACGACTGGTGAGATCATGACCTGAGCTGAAGTCGGACGCTTAACCGAGACACCCAGGCGACCCATGGATTTTCATTTTTTTGATACAGTCTGATATTGGAGTAATTACTTTTTTATATTCAAAATTCCCATCTTAGCCCAGTTGGGAAACACCTTTGAGATGGCCTCTGTGAACTTTTGACACTTCAATTTATCTTAGCCAACAGGACAGGCAGATTTTAACTCGCAGTTTAAATTTGCAATTCTTCTATTATAATGAAGATTGGACAATTTTCATGTGTTTATTGAGCTCTCAATTCCCTATTCATTTTCTTATCTATTTTTCTAGTGGGCTGTTGATCCTTTTTGCTTTCTGAATTTTAAGAGTTCATTTTAATATATGGCAGAGCTTATATATTAATAAAAGCTACAATTTTTTTTCTCTACTTGCTTTTATTATTTTTTGGGTTTTTTTGTCATGTAAAATGTTGAATTTTTAAATAAAACAATCATTTCCTTTATAACTTTCAGTTTAGATTATAATTTAAAATCTGCCTAAGCTAATTCTTTGATTTCTTTTTTTTAAATTTTTGATATCTCTGACCCAGCAAGATATAATAAGCTGTGGATGAGTCTGTCTATTCTCACTAGAATTTGGGGTCTTCAAAAGCAAGGACTATCTTACTCATTTTGTTACCAAGACTAAGTATCTTGCCTGTGGATCCTTAAACCCAAATACAGGGTTTAAGAAAGGTGGTGGTGATGATGAATCATTAAATCTTTTTTCTGCTCTTAAACTGGGGCAACTCACTCATTCCTACTGAACTGTCCTCACTGTAGGAGAAAAGCGTTCTGAACAGGGAGAAAAAATATTCTGCTTTATATTAGATTATACATGCACTGCGCTGAACATCTCACTACAATTTTAAAAGGTGAAGACTGGGGCTGGGGCACAGAAAGTGAATACAGAAATTGAGCTGCCAAGAAGTGATGTCTGAATGGAATCTTAAAGAAGAAGTAGGTATTAAATTGATAAAGAGATTGATAGCTCCAGTCATAGAGTACAGGATGTGCAAAGGTATGAAAAGTGGGGGTACATGATCTATTTGCAGAATTAAGAGAAGTTTATTATAACTGCCTAAGCCAGTGCTTGGCATATAAAGTACTACATAAACATTTGCTCTTACTATGCTGATTATTGGGAAATGGAGATAAATCAGGTAAAACTTTGTAAGCTAAGACGATCCTGGAGAGTTAAAGTTTAAATTTTATCCTGAAGATGATGGGGAGTCACTGAAGGATTTTTGCCAGGACAATGGCAAGTGTCAGAAAAATTACACTGGCAGTGTGGATCAAAGATTGGATGGAACACAGACAGGCAAGAATCATAAAGAATCTTTAATGATGAAGAATGCAGAAATGATAAAAACTTTTATAAAGAGAGGGAAATCTGTGAACCTCTTGCAAGACCTAAGATGTCAGCATACTGATTTTTACCAAAAAGGTACAAGGTACCTAACAGCATGTATAGAGTTACATACACTTAAGAGTAAACATTCTTGGACTGCCTGTAATGCTTTCCATTTTAATAAAGACACACCCAGTAAATCATTTTCAACAAAACTCTTTCAGGGTCATAAAATGCCCCATGTTCTCTTTTCCATTAGCAAGAGAGTAGTAATGTAAGTTCATGAATGTCTCCCAGTCAACCAATGGGCTGGTTTTCTAAAGACTCCATGATATAATAAAAGCTAAACTAGGGCTGCTGATGCTGACGGTACCCTGGCCCAGTCTCTGAAATTTCTGCAAACTCAGCAATACTTTTTACTGCGGTAAAAAGTGCAGTAACAGTGTGAGCTACATGTGCCCTAACAGAGTTCACACCTAACTCCAGCTATGTGGACTATGAGACATGGGATGTGAGCTACACAGAATGTGGGACAACTTCTGAAAGGCAAACTATAGAACCAGTTTACTGACAGTTCTCATCTGAGGTGTTTTAGAGGTCAGGAAGGACTGCTTTTATGTGGCATGGACTACCGGGGTCCATTTGAGACTCTACCAAAAGTGACAAAACTTCTTATGGAGAAGATGAGTTGAAGACCATGGTTCTACCCTGAGCTCTTTGAAGTGATAGGTATTGTGACTTCTGAAAATTACTGAACTGGTTTGTTTGGTGTTCTTGTTTTCTTATACCTCCTAAAAGCTGTTCCTTCCTGCTTGCAAGGAATCATTTCATGGTTCAATAAGGAACCAACTACTATAGCAATCTCCTTAGAAAATGTCTAAATATCCATCAACTGATGAATGGATAAAGAAATTGTGGTTTATATACACAGTGGAGTACTACGTGGCAATGAGAAAGAATGAAATATGGTCCTTTGTAGCAACATGGATGGAACTGGAGAGTGTTACGGTAAGTGAAATAAGCCATACAGAGAAAGACAGATACCGTATGGTTTCACTCTTATGTGGATCCTGAGAAACTTAACAGAAAACCATGGGGGAGGGGAAGGAAAAAAAAAAAAAAAAGAGGTTAGAGTGGAAGAGAGCCAAAGCATAAGAGACTCTTAAAAACTGAGAACAAACTGAGGGTTGATGGGGGGTGGGAGGGAGGGGAGGGTGGGTGATGGGTATTGAGGAGGGCAACTTTTGGGATGAGCACTGGGTGTTGTATGGAAACCAATTTGACAATAAACTTCATATATTGAAAATAAACAAATAAATAAAATTCAAAAAAAATAAAAAAAAAATAAAAAGGCAGCCGGAGGAGATTCATCTTTTTAAAAAATAAATAAATAAATAAATAAAAATAAAGTGAAATTTCTGTAAAACCATAAAAAAAAAGAAAATGTCTAAATAAAGTGATTTTTTTTCCTACTCAAAGTTTTTAAGTTTATTTATTTATTTGAGAGAGAGAACAAGCAAGCACGCGCAGATGCATGGGGGGGAGGCAGAGAAAGAAGGGGGGGTGGAGAGAGAATCCCAAGCAGGTTCTGAGCTGTTAGTGCAGAGCCCGACACGGGGCTCCATCCCACAAACAGTCACATCATGACCTGAGCCACCTAGGGACCTCTCTACTCTGATTCTTTAAAAAAAATTGAGACTAAAAAACCTCATGTTACAATAAATCCTCCACAGATATCTATTTCTATCTTCACATTTACTGAAGAGCAAATGTCAGTTAATATAATTATACCTTAATTATATAAAAAACTCTCACAAATCAACAATAAAAAGGTAAACTCAAATTTTTTTTTAGTGGACAAAAGAGTTAGACCCTTCAAAAAAGAACATATATGTAATAAGCACATGAAAAGCTGTTCAATATTATTAGTCATAAGGAAATTCATATATTCCAACAAAACAATGAAATATCACTTCACAGATGCTAGAATGATCAAAATAGAAAAGACTAACACCAAACATCTGTGAAGATGCAGAGTAACTATCCCTCCATCCATGTGGGAGAGGAATGTAAAGTAGAAATAGCCTCTTTGGAGAGCTGTTTGGCAGTTTCTTATGAAGTATGAAAGTACATCTCTACCTTATAACCCGCAACTCCATTCCTAGGTATTTACCCAAGGGAAATGAAAAACAACTCATTTAAAAATGTTTATGAGTAAGCCTTATAATAACCTCAAACTGGAAACAACCCAATGTCCATCAGCAATGAACAGATTAAACAAACTGTAGTGTGCCCATACAATGGAATACTACTCAGCAATAAAAAAGAATGAACTCATGTCCAGAATAGGCAAATCTATACAAAGTAAATTAGTCATTGCCTATGGTGGGGAATGGAACAAGAGGGGGACAAGATAAGGAGCGACTGCTAATGGGTATGGGTTCTCATCTGCAAACTGAATATGACACCCACTGGGGTAACGAAAATATTCTAAAATCTGATTATTAATAAATCCACTTAAAAAAAGGAATGAACTATTAACATTACACACACAAAAGAAGAAGTCAGACACAGAAGCCAGACACAAAAAAGTACATACCGTATGATTCCTTTTATATGAAATCCAGATGCAGGCAAAGCTAATTTATGGTGACTGAAATCCGTTATTGCAGTGATGGGAAACTGGCTGGAGTAGAACATGAATAAACTTGCTAGGAGGCTGAAAATTTTCTATATCTTGTTTTGGATGGAGATCCAGGGCTGTACACAATTGTCACAATTTAAGAGCTGTACATTTTAATTTGAAAAATCACCCCTATTTGAACTAGGGAAGAAAAAAGGCTAAACAAACAACTAAGAGTACCTGACAAAAAGAATGCCTTCATACGTCCCCAGTGGGACTGCACAGATGTCCATTTACAGAAATATCCAGTGCCTGAGTACACTGTTTTTTCTTCCCATAACATTTTAATAATAACCTCATCTAGTGCTCCACACCCCCCTAATTTCACATATCAGTTTCCCTAATTAAAAAAAAAAAAGTCGAAGAATATTTATTCCACAGCCAAAACTGAGGCTTGTTAAAGCATGTTTAAGTGCCACCAAGTGGTGAAAAGGAAATATATTACTATGAACCAGATCCTAAGAGGAAAACAAAGATCTAATTTTTCTTTTTCTGTCTTCTGAAAACATATTGATACCCTGTCTAAAAGAATCCTCTCCACCTACCACCCTTCTTTTCCTTCCCCTGGTTAACTTACCTTCCACCTCTCAAATGAAAATTTCTTTTCTTAGAAATCCTTCTAATTTTCTATCATTCCAATCTGTCCACCTCCACAAACAAAATTACGCGCCTGCACACACACACACAGAACTGCCACATCTCCTTTCAGAGCTCTCGTGTGTATTTATAGGTTCCTCCTATGATTAATGTCCCTATTTCTCCCATTAGAAGCTGAGTACCATGTGAACAGGAACAGTCTACTAGGCACATCACTGTATCCCTGCATCTAGCATAGTGCTTAGTAGCTAACATAGTTACTCACAGAACATTTGGCTCAATGAATAAGTTAAAAATGCAATTCAACCAAACCATCTAAACAGTGATTGTCCCCAAAGCAAAGAGGCTGTCCTTGCTTGAGAAACCCATTGTAAGTCAATACACATTTATTTGACAGAGACATTTATTTTGGATCAGTATCTATGAGTAACTGAGAATCTACTTCCTTTGTCAACCTGGCTCTCAGAATATAGGTTGTCCTCTGAGTCACTGATTTCTACGCTTACTTTGCCTGGTGGTGATCTCTTAACTGGGCATATGTATCCTTACTATCTTTAATTTCTGTTGTGTATTTACTATATGTTTCTCCTGTAGTTTCTAAGATATCAAACTTTAAGACATTAAACAATGTTCACCAAATACTGTCAAGACAATATTTAATGGTATTAATTAGCTAAAGAAACATAACTGCTTAGGGAAGGGGGTTTCAGTTCAGAATGCAAAGTGACATTACCATCCCAAATGCTCAAAACAGTTCTCCCAACATTCAGTAAACAGAATGCTAACACAGAAAGAAGTGCCAAAAAGAACAGATAACAACAGGCAAGTTGAAGACGAAAAACAGCATTATAAAAGAAGGTATCTAGCATTTTGTTGAATACACTAAATGAAAGCAAAGACATTTACAGAAATCAACTTATACCAACTAGATGAAGGCTCTACTTCAGCAAACGTCCATGGAAAGTACAAAACAAAGTCTTTTGGGGAAATTTGAAAATTTTTCTACAATTCTTTGAAGCAGTTTAAAGAAACTGCATAACACCAACCTATACTTTATTGAAAAGGATGTGTCTTCTCCACCATCAGAAAAACTCAGATGGCTATGCTCTACCAATCACACATTGCAGGCTTCCTAAAGCAATAACAAAGCGACTGAACATTCAGAATCAGCTTTGTAAGAACCAATTCTGAATCTGTGAAAATTCCTGAGTTGAAGAAAAAGAACCCAAGAAGTCTTTCTTCTAACTTCTTTTTAAATTTTTTTTAATGTTTATTTATTTTTGAGACAGAGCATGAATGGGGGAGGGGCAGAGAGAGAGGGAGACACAGAATCGGAAGCAGGCTCCAGGCTCTGAGCCATCAGCCCAGAGCCTGATGCGGGGCTCAAACTCATGAACCGTGAGATCATGACCTGAGCTGAAGTCGGACGCTCAACCAACTGAGCCACCCAGGCGCCCCTCTTCTAACTTCTTTTAATATTTATTTTTGACAGAGAGAGAGACAGACAGACAAGAGTGTGAGCTTGGGGGGGGGGGGGGGGGGGGCGGGAGAGAAAGCGGAAGACACCAAATCAGAAGCAGGCTCCAGGCTCTGAGCTGTCAACACAGAGCCTGATGCAGGGCTTGAATCCAAGAACCATGAGACCATGACCTGAGTAGAAGTTGGAAGCTTGATGGAGTGAGCCACCTAGGACTTCCAGGAAGGAAGTCTTTCTTCTAATAACAATTACCTCTTCTCTTCCTCCCCTATTAAAACATTATTATTACTTTCACCATTGATAATGTATCATAATCATTACTGCAGGAAATCAATTCATGATCAAATGTAAATTTCCTTAAAAATAAGCTCTGGGGCTCCTGGACTGCTCACTGAGTTAAGTGTCTGACTCCTGATCTCATCTCAAATCTTATCTCAGGGTCATGAGTTCGAGCTCCACATTGCTGAGCATGGAATCTACTTAAAAAAATAAAATAAAAAAGGAAAATTAATAAAATAAGAGACTCAACCTCACTCATAAAGGAAATGCTAACTAAAACTATACTGAGAGTATTTTTTACCTATCGAATTTGCAAAAATCTACAAGTCAGATACAATACTATATTGACAAGGCTGGGGGGATATAAACATTCTCCTAATGGGTGCTCTCCTACAATACTGGAGGGACTACAAAACTTTATCACTCATATAGAGAGCAATCTGGCAATATCTAGCAAAATTACAAATATATTTTACGCTTTAACTCAACAATACCATTTTCTAGGAATGTATCTTACACATACCAGCACACATACAAAGTAACTTATGTACAATATTATTACAGCAACATGGTTAGTAACAAGTGAAAAGTAACAACTCTGATGTTCATAACCACCTACTTAAATATATTACAATGGAACCCAATGCACCTGTGAAAAAGGAGGAGCATGGTCTCTATATACTGATATAGAAAGGCAGTTAAGATATATAACTGAAAAAAGCAAATATAGAACTAAGTATTTTTAATGAATTGTTATATGGAAGAAAGGAGAAAATGAAAAATATTAGCATCTGCTTTTATTTTTATAAAGAAACACTGAAAGAATACATAATAAATATGGATACAGGAAGAAAGTAAAACTAGAGTAGATGGGGCATGGTGGAAGCAATACTTGATATATACATTTGAATTCTGAATTGAGAAAGTATTACTAAACTTAAAATAAGGTACCACTGTCAAAAAAATCCATAATGAAAATTATGGGGTGCTTGGCTCACTCAGTCAGTAAAGCATACAACTCCTGATCTTGGGGTATGAGTTTAAAGCCCACACTGGGTGTGCAGCTTACTTAAAATAAACAAAAATTAACTGTACTACATCCAACATTGCTAGTTTAAGATATGACATTTTCTTTATTGTTCCTATTTCAAAATTTAGTGAATTGGAGTGGTATATTTTTAAAAGTGCCTGCATTGGTCCCCCAAACGATTTTTCCAATAGTCTTAAGTTCTTTAAAATAATGAATTTTCATACTGCAAAGGTTTTGAGTAAGAATTACAGTACCTATGGAAAATACTCACTTCCTACAAATTAGAAACTAGAAGGATATTCATAAGATACTATTTTTTTCTAAGTTTAACCAAACTTTGGAGGTATTAATCTGACTCTCTCAGTCTGCAGAAAATGAACAAGAGCCCAGAAATACTGTTCAAGCTACTGTTAAGTTTTGCTTAGTCTCACCAAAAAAAATACTAATTGTTCCCAGTATGATAGCTAGTTGTCCTGAGACATATTCTTTTCTTTTATATTCAGTCTACTAGAACATATTTACTCTGGGAATTTCACTTAATTATTTCTACTCCTGATTCTCACATGGCACTGTGCTATTTGGGAGTCAAACACATTGTGAAATAACATTTAGTTGTACATCAATAAGGACAATGGCTTCACCTAAACTTAACTACAGATTCTGTAAAACGTAGCGTTCAATAAAAACAATCAATTACAAAGTACAATCTCACATCATTATGGATAGAAGAAATTTTTAACCAAACGTATCTTTAAATGGCAAACCCACAATTTCCAAAGGCATCCAAAATTCCCACAAAATCCACTTAAAATGTAAAAGGATTCACTCAGAAAACTTACAGTTAGTATTTTAAGAAGATCAGCTGAATAAAAAAAATAAATTTTAGGGGCGCCTGGGTGGCTCAGTGGGTTGAGTCTGACTCTTGATTTCTGCTCAGGTCATGATCTCACAGTTTCTGGGTTCCAGTCTCACATAAGGCTCCACACTGACACTGCAGAGCCTGCCTGGGATTCACATTATCCCTCCCTCAAAATAAATAAACTTAAAAAAATCAATTTTACAGGTACCAAATATGGTCTATATTCATTCCCTAGAGCTGCTATTAACATATTACCACAAACCATGTGGCTTAAAACAACAGAAATATCTTCTCTTACAGTTTCGGAGACTGACCAGAAGGCAGAAATGGGGTGTTAAGCAGGGTCATGCTCCCTCCAAAAGCTATAATGAAGAATCCTTCTTTGCCTCTTCGTAGTTCCTGGTGGTTGCCAGCAATCCTTGGCATTACTTGGCTTATGCCAGTATAACCCCAATCTCTGTGTATCCACATTTCCCTCTTTCTATAAAAACATGTTACTGGATTAGATCCCATTCTAATCTAATATGATCTCATCTTAACTTCATTGCAACTGCAATGACCCTATTTCCAAGTAAAGTCACATCCAAAGATATGGGGAAGTTAGGACTTCAACATATCTTTTTGTAGAACACAATTCAACTAAACATGGTCCAAATCAATTTCTTCAAAAGTAGATCTAGATTCATATATGCAATATTTATACATTTTGCCTAACCAGCACAAACTTCCCTTTCTTAAGTAATTTTCTTTTGAAGACTCAATCTGCTCCTCCTTCAAGCCTTAAGAGAGGGCTGATCTTAAGCCTCTCTCCAAAACCAGGCAACTGTCCTCAGCCAGGTCAGAGAATCACACTCCTCTAGCCTTACAGTGACTGGCTCAGGGACAGGCCGCATGACCCAAGCCTGGCCTTCCATCCACCAATTTAGCTGGTGCTATAGAGAAACACGTATGGACTTAAGAATCTTTTAAGTCTATGGGAATGCAAACTGGTGCAGCCACTCTGGAGAACAGTATGGAGGTTCCTCAAAAAACTAAAAACAGAACTGCCCTACAACCCAGCAGTTGTACTACTAGATATTTATACAAGGGATACAGGTATGCTGTTTCAAAGGGACACATGCATCCCAATGTTTAAAGCAGCACTATCAACAATAGCCAAAGTATGGAAAGAGCCCAAATGTCCATCGATGGGTGGTGAATGGATAAAGGAGATGTGGTATACACATACAATGGAGTATTACTCGGCAATCAAAAAGAATGCAATCTTGCCATTTGCAACTATGTGGATGGAACTGGATGATATTATGCTAAGTGATATTAGAGAAAGACAAATATCATATGACTTTACTCACATGAGGACTTTAAGAGACAAAACAGATGAACATAAGGGAAAGGGAACAAAAATAATATAAAAACAGGGAGGGGGACAAAACAGAAGAGACTCATAAATATGGAGAACAAACTGAGGGTTACTGGAGGGGCTGTGGGAAGGGGGATGGGCTAAATGGGTAAGGGGCACTAAGGAATCTACTCCTGAAATCATTGTTGCACTATATGCTAATTTGGATGCAAATTTAAAAAAAAAAATTGCGCTAGACACTGAAAAAAAAAAAAAAAAGAATCTCTTAAGTCTAGGGGCGCCTGGGGACTCAACTGGTTGAGCATCTGACTTCAGCTCAGGTCATGACCTCATGGTTCTTAAGTTTGAGCCCCACATCCGGCTCTGTTCTGACAGCTCAGAGCCTGGAGCCTACCTTGGATTCTGTGTCTCCCTCCCTCTCTGCCCCTCCCCTGCTCACGTTCTGTGTGTGTCTCTCTCAAAAATAAACAAACATTAAAAAAAATTTAAAAACAAACAAAAAAAGAATCTCATAAGTCTAGGGGCACCTGAGTGGCTCATTCTGACTTCACCTCAGGTAATGATCTCACGGTTCATGGGTTCGAGCCCTTCATCAGGCTCTGTGCAAACAGCTCAGAGCCTGGAGCCTGCTTCGAATTCTGTGTCTCAGTCTCTCTCTCTCTGCCTCCCCCCACACTAGTGCTCTTTCTCTGTCTTTCAAAAATAAAATGTTAAAAAACAAAGAACTACATAAGTCTAGAGCTGCTACTGGTCATCTTTACCATCATACCTGAAGGAGGAAACCAAAACTGAAAAAGAATGCTTAGAAAGGGAGATAAGGAGACATTCCTGATGACATCAATCAAACTTCTGGATCCAGTTATGTCAGATCTTAGCTGTAGTTTTACCCTGTGATCTTCCCAGCTCATAAACCTACAAAATGGCCTTTCTGACTTAATTTGAACTGGTTTTCTGAACCTGCAATAGTAACAGTCCTGATAGGGGTGCCTGGGTGGCTCAGTCAGTTAAGCATCCGACTTTGACTCAAGTCATGATCTCGAGGCTTGTGAGTTCAAGCCCCGCATTGGGCTCTGTGCTGACAGCTCGGAGCCTGGAGCCTGCTTCAGATTCTGTCTCCTTCTCTATCTGCCCCTCCCCCACTCATGCTCTCTCTCTGTCCCTCTCCCTCTCTCTCAAAAATAAACAAACATTAAAAAAAAAAAAAGAAAAGAAAAGAAAAGAAAAGAAAAGAAAAGAAAAGAAAAGAAAAGAAAAAAGAAAGAAACAGTCCTGAATAGATTTAGGCAGGAGAGTGCAAAGTGCCATATGATTGAAAACAGTGCCTCACTTTTTTCAGGTTATTTTCTCAAACATGGCAGAGACACAAAGAGCCAGTAGGGGAAAAAAATTTTGTATCCATTTCCGTTCCCTATTCACCAAGCCATCTTCCAAGAAGAATTTCAGAATCTAAAAGTTACAGGGGTGCCTGGGTAGTTCAGTCAGTTAAGTGTTTGACTTCCACACAGGTCATAATCTCACAGTTCTGAAGTTGGAGCCCCAAGTCCAGCTCTCTACTGTCAGTGCAGAGCCTGCTTCAGATCCTGTCTTCCTCTCTCTGCACCCCCTTTGTTTAAAAAAAAAAAAAAAAAAAAAGACTCTAAAAGTTACAAATTTGTTACAAATTCATTCATGCTTGTTAAAGTATGGATCTGCAAGCTCCTTATAGCAAAACATGAAAAATATAAAGAACTCTCAGAATTATAAAATCCGAAATACCAATATCTAAAAACAAAGCGTTAATAAAATCTTCCCCCCAATGCCATTCCGCATCACTACCATCCCTAAAGCAACGACAGCCCTAGATCAACAAGTGATGACCAAGTCATACTGAAACATCTTTCTCTCCACATCACCACAATAAGATTCATGACAGTCTTGCCCTTTAATATAGCTATCACTGTTCATGGTTCATTTGTTTCTATCTGAAGCAAGATGTGTCACACACACAGTATGTTAATATATGGCCCCAGACAATTGGAAAGACCATCATCTTATACTCACATATAATCTAATCACCCTTGCTTCACCTGCTGCCCACCTCCAACTTTTACTCATTTATCTCCTGAAAATTCCCAGCCCTTACTCATTTAGCTCTTGAAAAATTCCCAGAATGTGTGTAGCACACACATTCTGAACAAAATGGGGAAAAATTACATTTTGAAGTGAGACAAAATTAAAAAGTATGTTTCACCTGTTAGAGGCCAAGTTTCACCAGTGTCTCCACACAATACACAGACACAGAAAACTAGTTCTTAATATCTCATATAATACAGTGGTTTCCAAAAGGGCAACTTCTCCCACACAATCTCCTTTAAAAATCACTGTGCTACAGCAAAGGAAACAACCAACAAAACTAAAAGGCAACCAACAGAATGGGAAAAGATATTTGCAAATGACATATCGGACAAAGGGCTAGTATCCAAAATCTATAAAGAGCTCACCAAACTCCACACCCGAAAAACAAATAACCCAGTGAAGAAATGGGCAGAAAACATGAATAGACACTTCCCTAAAGAAGACATCCAGATGGCCAACAGGCACATGAAAAGATGCTCAACGTCGCTCCTCATCAGGGAAATACAAATCAAAACCACACTCAGATATCACCTCATGCCAGTCAGAGTGGCCAAAATGAACAAATCAGGAGACTATAGATGCTGGAGAGGATGTGGAGAAACGGGAACCCTCTTGCACTGTTGGTGGGAATGCAAATTGGTGCAGCCACTCTGGAAAACAGTGTGGAGGTTCCTCAAAAAATTAAAAATAGACCTACCCTATGACCCAGCAATAGCACTGCTAGGAATTTACCCAAGGGATACAGGAGTACTGATGCATAGGGGTACTTGTACCCCAATGTTTATAGCAGCACTCTCAACAATAGCCAAATTATGGAAAGAACCTAAATGTCCATCAACTGATGAACAAAGAAATTGTGGTTTATATACACAATGGAGTACTACGTGGCAATGAGAAAGAATGAAATATGGTCCTTTGTAGCAACATGGATGGAACTGGAGAGTGTTATGCTAAGTGAAATAAGCCATACAGAGAAAGACAGATACCATATGGTTTCACTCTTATGTAGATCCTGAGAAATTTAACAGAAACCCATGGGGGAGGGGAAGGGAAAAAAAAAAAAAAAAGAGGTTAGAGTGGAAGAGAGCCAAAGCATAAGAGACTCTTAAAAACTGAGAACAAACTGAGGGTTGATGGGGGGTGGGAGGGAGGGGAGGGTGGGTGATGGGTATTGAGGAGGGCACCTTTTGGGATGAGCACTGGGTGTTGTATGGAAACCAATTTGACAATAAACTTCATGTATTGAAAAAAAAAAATCACCGTGCTAAAGCCATTAAGGGTACCACATATTGTGTCCAAAATATCTACATTCCCTCTTTCTCATATTAATTTTGTTTTTCCTTAAATAACTTAAATCACTACAGATAAAACTCTTAGTCACTTGTCTAGTTTGTTATATGTCAAGTACTACTCTCTACCTTTTCCACAAATCTTTATTGAGCATCCATTGTGTGCCACTCTGCCAAGTACTCAAAAAATAAAGAAAAACAGAACATGTCACTGAATTCAAAGGTCTCTCAAACTAGATGAGGTACAACTGGAGAAAGAAAGGGAAGGTAAAAAAGCAGTATAATAATGCTTGCGCATTGCACACTACAAGAAGACTTATATTTTGTGTAAGAGGACCTGAGGGATTAAGGTGGTGACTGGGCGGGATATACAGAGTTGAGACTAAAATAGTAGGCTAGTATCAGAGATGTTGGAGGGTCTTACATGCTGGTTAAAGTAACCTTATTCTAGGAGCACCCTGGTGGCCCAGGTGGTTAAGTGTCTGACTCTTGATCTTGGCTCAGGTCATGATCTCACAGTTTAGGAGTTGGAGTCCTGTATCAGACTGTGCTGACAGCGTGGAGCCTGCTTGGAATTCTCTCTCCCTCTCTCTCTGCCCCTACCCCACTCATGCATGCGTGCTCTCTCTCTAAATAAATAAATAAACTTAAAAAAATTAAAGTAACCTTATTCTATATGGGAATCAAACTTCAGTGTGCCTAAGAGTCACTTGAGGTATTTGTTAGAAATACAGATTCCCATGCCATCCCTGAGATTTGGAATCAGGGCCCCAAATTTTCAATTTTTACAGAAAGGTCAATGGTTTTCATCAAGTGAGTAATGCGTTGAAACAACACTAGGTAGGTTACTTTTCTCAAGTTTTCCAAGTAGTCCTTGGGGTGAGGAGACTGTTGGAGAGTTCACTTTGGATAACTTCAATTTTCACTGTTCTGTAAGTGACAAGATCAGCTGAGAAGAAAGTATGAGTACACAGGGGCTAAAAGAAAGCTACTACAGTAAACTGCAGAAGCTGAACAAGAATATACACACACAAAAATCCCAGTGCTGGATGAGGGTCTGGTTGAGGCTGAACACCATAAATCTGTAGCAACATCAATTTACACAGATGTCCCTCTATCTATAACGTTAAAATAATACCCACCTGGTAAGATTATTATAAGAATTAAATTACATGTGATAACAGATATAAAACAGATGGATAAAGGCACATTAAAATACAAGATTTCAACATTTTTAGGTAACAAAAAGATGTTGGGACTAGATGTCCATTCTTATTATTTCAAGAATACACTACTTAAACTCTTCACAATTTACTTAAATCATGTTTGTGGGTTGACCTGGTATCATAACCAATAATCTTAACACCGTTCCTTTGTTTTAAGGGTCTCATGAAATAGAAATAACCAAGAATATATAAGATAAATAAACTCAACACCCAAATGGTCACTATATATTAATAACGTACTTGGTACTCAAGAAGGTGATTAAAGGGTGTCTGGGTGGCTCAGTCGGTTAAGCATCGGACTTCAGCTCAGGTCATGATCTCACACTCTGTGAGTTCGAGGCCTGCGTCGGGCTCTGTGCTGACAGCTCAGAGCCTGCAACCTGCTTCGGATTCTGTGTCTCCCTCTCTCTCTGCCCCTCCCCTGCTCATGCTCAGTCTCTGTCTCAAAAATAAATAAGAACATTAAAAAAAAAATTTTTTTTTAAAGAAGATGATTAAAGAATTCACTAAGAAAGATGAAAGAAGAAACTGCCTTGCAGTTGTGAATCCATTTTCTGCAACTTACTGAATTCAGTAGATCATCCCCGTGCTGTATCCTATGTTCCTTTCTGGTATAGTATCATCCTAGTGAAATCATCTGCCCTCCCCATTTCCATAAAGCCAGAGAATTTCTTTTTACATTGTTTACCTATACTAAGCTACTCATGTTCTGTCCCGCTTCCAGGGATATAATCTTCCCAGACTTAAATACAGTATTAGGACTTCTGATAAAAAATCAAACCTAAAGGGCCATAGCAAAAAAGGATAATTACTGGATCAAGTAGGCTTTTTAGAGTTCCCTTCATGCAGTTGGATTCAAGTATACAGCAGTATTTCTCCCTCCATGAATCACTGTTTGTCTCAAACAAGGGCACACTGCTTCACTCACAGGCAGGCTCTCCCTGTAAGCTGCTTCTTGCTTACAGGCTATTAGCTACCCCACAGAAAAGAGAGCTCTTTCCCAAGAACACCACTAGCCAGTCTCAAGGCTGATCCCTGAACCGCTCACTACTCACTGTGACCAATGGGCAGGCATCAGTCACATAAGGAAGTCAGACTCATCCAAACCATATGGAACTCAAGAAAGTTATGAAAGGTTAACTCCCTAAAGGAAAATCAAGATGCCACTACCAAAAGAGGGGAAAGATTCTGAAAGAACAAAAACAAGACTGTTGCTCAGAAGACAAAGTTATAAACACAGTTCTTCCCAAAAATAAGGGAGAAAAAATTGGGGTGGGGGACTAAAAACATAATTTACATGATTATAACCATGTGAAAGCATACAGACTCTGCAGTCCCAAATTCAAACCACCAGCTCCATCACATTTGTGACTCATTTAATCATTAATCATTCTAATTCTGCTTCCTCACAGTACCAAAACAAACAAACAAACAAACAAACAAACAAACACTCTTTGCAGGCTAACTGTACGTATTAAATAAGAAAAATAGTTGTTAGGCACATACTGTGTGCTTGACAAATACCTACTGCCACAAATATTCATACGAAAAAGTGAAAACTGATGTTTTCTAAACTAGATTGCAAATGGCTCCAATTCTTCATCCCTCCATATATACATTCCCTTTACCATGTAACTTTATAATACCTCCCACCATGACTTTGGGCTCAATTATGTATTTTGCTTTAGCAAATCAGGTATTAGCAGATATTACACAAGCTGAGACCTGAAAAAGTGCTTCCTTATTCCTCGTTTTGTACAGTTGTGTACTTTTGCCATGCCACGGTTCTAAAGTATTTTGCCAAAAGTTGAGAATAACGGAGTCTACTCACCGTAGTCATCCCAGCTTATATCAACCTACATCAGCCAGACATGGAACAAGTCCAGCCTAACCAGTCCAACAGAGCTGCCTAATCAACTCACAGCTGACTATATGAGGAAGCCTAGCCCAGATCAGCTGAACTCAATAAATGCTTCCAGTTATGTCACTAAAGTTTCATTATCATTTGATATGCAGCATGACTGTGGCAATAAATAACTGAAAACATCATCTTATGGTGGTAGGTCCATGAAAAGAATAATTTCTACACTTTCATGATGTAAGAAGGTGACTTGGTAATATTAACTAAATAAAATGTATTCCTATTATCATTACAAATTTACTATCTGAGCATACTGTTAAACCACTGGAAATGGAAGAAAACTATGATAGGCTGCTTGGACATGCACCAAGTTTTGGGAAATAACCAAGAGCTGAGGAGGGTTGAACAACAGGGTTCATCTCCTACATGAAGCTACTTCAAGAAGATGTAGAAGATGTGATTGCTTCAGTTAATGTATAAACACCAATGCAGAGAGCCAAGCAAAATGTAGACATGGAGGAATATGTTCCAAACAAAAGAACAACACAAAAACCTTAGAAAAAAACCTTAATAATTAACATCGATAAGTAATTAACCTGATAAAGATTTCAAATGGTCCTAAAAATGCTCACTAAACTGGGGAAAAGAATGCATGAACACAGTGAAAACTTCAACAGAGAGACAGAAAATATAAGTACCAAACAGAAGTTATAGAGTTAAAGAATACAAATAATTGAACTGAAAAATACAGTAGAAGGATTCAACAACAAACTAGATGAAGCAGAGGAATGGACTGGTCAATGTGAAGACAAAGCAATGGAACTCACCAATTAGAGCAGCAGAAAGAAAAAAAATTAAAAGTAAACCGCACAAGGGACTTATGAGACAAAATCAAACGAACTAACATTCACATCACAGAGCTCCCAGAAGAAAGGGGCAGAGTTGAAGAAATCATGGCTGTAAACTTCCCTAACCGGTGGAAGGAAATAGAAATCCAGATTCAGGAAGCCCAGAGAGTTCCAAATAAGAGAAACATCCACACCAAGACATTTTAAAATGTCAAAAGTTAAAGACAAAAAAGAGGAACTATTAAAACCAGTAAAAGAAAAACTTATTATGCACAAGGGAATACCCAGCAGATTTTTCAGCAGAAACTTTGCAGGCCAGAAGAAGTGGCATGATATACTCAAAGTGCTGAAAAAAAACTTCAAACCAAGAATACTCTACCCAGCAAAGTTTTCATTCAGAAGGGAAAGAGAAATTAAGAGCTTTTCAGACAAGCCACAGTTAAAGGAGTTCATCACCACTCAATCGGTCTTACAAGAAGTGCTAAAGGGAATTCTTTACTGAAAAGAAAGGGTGCTAATGAGTAACAAGAAAAGGATAAATCTCGGGGCACCTGGGTGGCTCAGTCGGTTGAGCGGCCGACTTCGGCTCAGGTCATGATCTCGCGGTCCGTGAGTTCGAGCCCCGCGTCGGGCTCTGTGCTGACAGCTCAGAGCCTGGAGCCTGTTTCAGATTTTGTGTCTCCCTCTCTCTGACCCTCCCCCGTTCATGCTCTGTCTCTCTCTGTCTCAAAAATAAATAAACATTAAAAAAAAAATTTAAAAAAAAATTAAAAAAAAAAAGGATAAATCTCATTAAAAAAGTAAATATATAATAAAGGTAATGGAGTAATCACTTTTAAAGCTAATATGAAGGCTAAAAGACAAAAATCAGTAAAAATAACTACAATTACAATAATTATTTAAGGGATAAACAAGAGAAAATGATGTAAAATGTGACATCAGAAACAAAATGTTGGAGAGGAATAATACTGAGCTTTAAAATGAGATCAAATTTAAGTTAACGATTTAAAATAGATTGTTATATGTTGTTATATGTAAGTCTCATGGTAACCACAAAGCAAAAATTTGTAATACACAAAACAGAAAGTAATATAAACATATCACTAAAAGACATGAACCACAAGACAGCAAGAAAAGAAAAAAGGACGACAGGAACTACAAAAATAGTCAGAAAATGATTTAAAAATGGCAGTAAGCACATACCTATTGGTAATTCTTTAAATGTAAATGGAACAAATCCTCCAATCAAAAGACAAAGGGTAGCTGAATGGATTAAAAAAAAAACAAAACAAAAAGACCCATCTATACTCTGTGTACAGGAGACTCACTTGAGACACACACACACTGAAAATGAAGGGATAGAAAAAGATATTCTATACAAATGGAAACTGAAAGTAAGTAGAGTAGCTATACTTAAATCAGACAAAACACAGACTGTGATAAGAGACAAAGGATGTTACAGAATGGTATAGGGTCAATCCAACAGAAAGATAAAACATTTGTAAATACTTACTCAACTTGGGAGCACCTAAATATATTCAGCCAATACTAACAGACCTAAAGAGAGGAATAAACAGCAATACAATAATAATAGGGGACTTTAATAACCCACCTACATCAATGGACAGATCATCCATACAAAATCAATGAGGAAACATTAGACCAGATGGACTCAACAGATATTTAGAGAACATGCTATCCAAAAATAACAAAATACGCATTCTTTTAAGTGCACATAGATCCAAAATAGATCATGTGACAGATCATTTCCCAAGACAGACTACAAAACAATTCTTAATAAATTTAAGAGGACTGAAATCATATCATACATCTTTTCCAACCACATGGTAGGACACTAGAAACTACACAAAGAAAACTGGAAAATTCAAAAATTATGTGGAGATTAAACAACATAATACTGAACAACGAATGGGTCAAAGAAATCAAAAGAGAAAAAAAAATACCTTGAAACAAAGAAAGTGAAAATGTAGAAACCAAAATTTATGGGATAAATTAAAAGAAATTTAGATCTAAACGGGAAGTTCATAGCAACAAATGCCTACCTCAAGAAACAAGAAAAGTCTCAAATAAACAACCTACTGTACACTCAAGGAGCTAGATAAGAACACAGCCCAAAGTTAGTAGAAGGAAAGAACTGACAAAGAGTAGAGCAAAAAAATAAAGAAAATAAAGACTGTTTCAATGAAAAAAAAAAAAAAATCAATGAAACAAAGAGCTGGTTCTTTGAAAAAATAAAATTGACAAACCTTTAGCTAGATTCACTGAGAAAAGAGGATTCAAATAAAATTAGAGATGAAAAACGTTGTAACTGATACCACAGAAATAAAAAGGATCATAAGAGACTACTATGAATAATTATACTCCAACAAACGGGGTGACCTACAAGAAATGGATAAATTTCTATAAACATACAACCTACCAAAAGTGAATCATGAGGAAATATAACTGAACAGACTGATTACTAATAAGGAGAATGAATCAGTAATCAATAACCTCCCAATGAACAAAGTCCAGGACCATGGAGCTTCACTGGTGAATTGTAACATGCAAAAAAGAATGAACACGGAGGAGGGAACTCTTCCAAACTTATTTTAGGATGCCAACATTACCCTAATAACCAAACCCAGACAAGGATACCACAAGAAAAGACTACAGGCCAACATCCCTGATGAACAAAGATGCAAAAATCCTCAACAAAATATTAGCAAACTGAATTCAACAATACATTAAAAGAATCATACACAATGATCAAGTGGGGCTTATTCCAGGTTTGCAAAGATGGCTCAATATCCACAAATCAATGTGACACACCACAGTAACAAATGAAGGATAAAAATCTTATCTCCACAGCTGCAGAGAAAGCATTTGACAAAACTCAACATCCATTTATGATAAAAACTCACAATCAAGTATAAAAGGAACATGCCTCACCATAATAAAAACCATACATAATGAGCCACCAACCAATTTCATATTCAATGGTGAAAAGCTGAAAGCTTTTCCTCTAACATCAGGAACAAGACAAGGATGCCCACCCACTCTTACCACTTTTATTCAACACAGTATTAGAAATCCTAGTCAGAGCAATTAAGAAAAAAGAAAGGGCATCCAAATTGGAAAGGAAGAAATAAAACTGTCCCTATTTGCAGATGACATGTTATATATAGAAAACCCAGAAGATTCCATCAAAACACTGTTAGAATAAATTCAGTAAGGTTTCAGAATACAAATACATAAAAATCTGTGGTATTTGTATACACTAATAATGATACACTAATAATGAATTACCAGAAAGAAATGAAGAAAACAATCTCATTTCCAACTGCACCAAAAAGAATAAATAACCTAGGAATAAACTTAATCGAGAAAATGAAATCTCTGTATATTGAAAAACATAATGAAAGAAATTGAAGAAGATATAAATAGAAAGATATTCCAAGCTCCTAATTGGGAAAATTAGTATTGTTAAAATGTCCGCACTACCCAAGTCAATATACAGATCCAATGCAATTCTTATCAAAATTCCAATGGCATTTTTCACAAAAACGGAACAATCCTAAAGTATGCATGGAACTATCAAAGATCCTGAATACCCAAAGCAATCCTGAGAAAGAACACAGCTGGAGACATCATGCTCCTTGATTTCAAACTATACTACAAAAAGTTTATTACAGATTAAAACAGTATTATATTTGCATAAAAACAGATCAGTGGAAAAGAATAGAGAGCCCAGAAATAAACCCATGTATACATGGTCAATTAAATTACGACAAAGGAACCAAGAATATACAATAGGAAAAGGACAGTCTCTTCAATAAATAGCGTTAGAAAAACTGGACAACTGGGGCGTCTGGGTGGCTCAGTGGGCTGAGCATCTTGACTCTCGATCTTGGCTCATGTCATGATCTTATGGTTTGTGAGATCGAGCCCCACGTTGGGCTCTGCGCTGACAGCACAGAGCCTGCTTGGGATTCTTTCTCTCCCTTGCTCTCTCTCTGCCCCTCCCCAGCTCAGGTGCTTTCTCTCACTTTCAAAATAAATAAACATGAAAAAAAAAACAAAACTGGACAACCACATGCAAAAAATGAAACTTGACCACAACTCTACACCATACACAAAAATTAATTCAACACAGGGGTGCCCGGGTGGCTCAGGTCATTAAGCATCCAACTTCAGCTCAAATCAAGATCTCACAGTTTGTGGGTTTGAGCCCCCATCAGGCTCTGTGCTGACAGCTTAGAGCCTGGAGCCTGCTTCGGATTCTATGTCTTCCTCTCCTCGCCCACTTGTGCGCGCACTCTCTCAAAAATAAATAAACATCAAAAAAAATTTTAATTAACTCAAAATAGATTAATGATTTAACATGTAAGATCTGAAACCATAAAACTCCTAGAAGAAAACATAGGCAATAAGCTCCTTGACATCCATCTTGGCAATGATTTGTTTTGAATCTGACATCAAAAGCAAAAGCAACAAAAGCAAAAACAAACAAGATGGGGACTACATCAAACTAAAAAGCCTCTGCACAACAAAGGAAACCATCAACAAAGTGAAAAGGCAACTTACTGAAAGGGAAAGAATATTTGCAAATGATGTATCTGAAAAGGAGCTAATATCCAAAATACAAAAAGAGCTCCGGAGTCAAAAAGAAAAACCCCCCAAACAACCCAATTAAAAATTTTTCCAGGGGCACCTGGGTGGCTCAGTCGGTTAAGCGTCCGACTTCAGCTCAGGTCACGATCTCGCGGTCCGTGAGTTCGAGCCCCGCGTCAGGCTCTGGGCTGATGGCTCAGAGCCTGGAGCCTGCTTCCGATTCTGTGTCTCCCTCTCTCTCTGCCCCTCCCCCGTTCATGCTCTGTCTCTCTCTGTCTCAAAAATAAATAAAACGTTAAAAAAAAATTTAAAAAAAAAAAAAAAAAATTTTCCAAAGGAAATATATAGATGGGTAACAGATACACGAAATGCAAATCAAAACTTCAAAGAGCTATCACCTTGCACCTGTTAGAATGGCAATTATCAAAATTAGAAACAGTTAAGTGTTGGCAAGGATGCGGAGAAAAGGGAACTCCTGCTGGTGGGAATGTACACTGGTGCAGCCACTATGGAAAACTGTATTAAAAGAAAAACCTGCATTTGCATTTTATGAAAAATACAGATACAATTATCATTAGCTAAATGAGGCTTTCTCCCACCTTATGAGTAAGTAGCTATATATTCTTAGTGAGAAAAACCAGTTCTATATTTTTGCATGAGTTTGAGGAGCTATTGGCCATTCCCTACACATCCTTTGTCCTTGAAGATGAATAAACAGCCTTTATTCTCATGAACATTTTATAAGGCAAACATCTTTGAGGACATAATTTAGTTTAGTTCTCAAGCCCTATTATATACAATACTTCCTACCATCATGTCAACTGTTCTGTCATGGAATGTGTAGGTATTCAACAATGAAAAACACAATTTTTCTCAAAACATTATAATTAGAAGGCTCTGCAAGACCTTCTTATTTATAGATAAGGAAACCAAGATGCAGAAAGATTAAGTATGTTTCCTCAAAACCACACAGCTATAGTCATACTTGTATCAGAACCTAGTGCTCTTGCCCCAGGTTTTTCCCATTCCACACCACTGCCTAAACGGAACTATTTTTTACTAAGAAAAAGTATGTAGTTGTTCTGTTAGTTGGCAAAATGCAAACAAATGAGTATTTTTGCCACCCTATCCCATAGAATCTAACAATAAATGTGATAATGATGTGGAAATTGCCATTACCCAAATCATTACACAGAAGTTGTAAATATATTAAAGTTTCAAATAGACCAAACACAATGCAATTAAATTCCAGAGAGAAGAATCATTGTTTTTATTACAAAAATATTTAAAAGAAACTATAATTTTAAGATTATGCCTAAAAAGCAAATTCTGTGAACCAGCTTCAACAGCTTTCTTTCAAGTGATCTATTATTTAGTAAGCAAAGATGAAGGTCTTTGCCTCTTAGTCAATTCTCACAACCCTCCTACATAGTATTTACTATTAATACTACTTCATATAACAATGAACTAAAATTAGTTCTCTCTACAACCCATAGCTGGTTAAGTGTGAAGAAAATCTGTATCCAGGTCAGCCTGACTCAAAGCCACATTTTGTTGTTATATGCAAGTGCTTTCCAGAATGGGCTTTAGAAATGTGATAAACAAGCAGAGAAAAGATAAGAAGAATTAAACTTGTCAATGCAAAATACATTTAACAACCTCTTCCATCCCATTAAGATACAATCTTTAAAGGATTAGCTATACTTGGTTAATATTGGAAAAGCATGCAAATTCATGTCTAAAATTATTTTTGTACATGATGTACTTTCTCTACAAGTACAAATGTTCTTCATATTATTTGGTGTTTAAAAAAAAAAAAAAGACTCAATGGTTAACTTCAAAAAAGGTTGCAACTGTAGACAAAAGCCAGAAGAGGGGCGCCTGGGTGGCTCAGTCAGTTAAGCGTCTGACTTCGGCTCGGGTCACGATCTCGCAGTTTGTGAGTTCGAGCCCTGCATCGGGCTCTGTGCTGACAGCTGGGAGCCTGGAGCCTGCTTCCGATTCTGTGTCTCCCTCTCTCTCTGCTCCTCCCCTGCTCACACTCTGTCTCTCAAAAATAAATAAATGTTAAAAAAAAAAAAAAAAAAAGCCAGAAGAGACAAAACTATTTGTATTATACGAAAATAAAATTGTTTAGGGTGCCTTGGTGGCTCAGTCGGTTAAGCATCCAACTCTTGATTTTGGCTCAGGTCATGATCTCGTGTTTGTCTATTTGGGATTCTCTCTCTCTCTCTCTCTCTCTCTTCCCTCCCCTGCTCGCACGCTCACTTTCTCTCTCTCTAATAAATAAACGTAAGAAAATAAATAAAACTATGCGCTTCACGTAAATCATGATGCAAATAGAGCAAAAAATAGTCACTAAAAAGGAAAAAGACTTCATTGAATATATGTATATTTCATTACTGAACTCTGCAGTTAATGTCATTCTAACTATGACCACCATTGTTTCTACTTCTAAAGTCATTCTTACCTCCATGGGCTTCTGAAGATATGTTTCATCTGTAGACTAAAATACACGTATCTCCCACTTTTTAAGAGTTTGCATTACACCACCTCACTTTTATGCAGAAAGTGAAACCGTGGTCAGTCAGCATTTCGCCAGCGAGCTGTTTCAGAGGCAATGTGTACCCTGAGCAGCTAGAATGGCACCAAGCTCCCTCCCCTACACTACACTCAGCATCAAGCCACCATAACTTTGAACTGTGAGCGTCTGGGCTTAATCTCAATGTATTTTTTGTATCCATTAACAAGATGCATCCTAGGTTATCAGAAAAACCTAGGAGAGGTTATTTCTTGGGTCTGGGAATGCGCAAAATTTTTTCTACATAAATAATTGATAATTGCTTCTTTGCTCTACACCATTTTAGCTTACAGAAGGTTTCACAGGAATGCACTACTTTCAGATAAGAAAGGGGAATCTGTACGTATGTACATTTATTTTAAAATTCAGTTTACTTATTTTGATGCTTTTCTCCAAACGTATCGAATTATTTTATCACATGAAAAAAAAAGAAATATAAAGAAAAGATGGAGCTATATAGAGTAGGGAAGAAAAATGCATGAAAACTATCATGAAAAAGCAAGGTACTCGTTCCTAAAAGAACATTCTCTGTAGAATCCTAGGTTGCATTAGTGGAACAAACATCTGAAGATCCTATATATTCTGCTGAGAACAAACATCCTTTAACCATCAAGTTTTAAAGTTTTCATACTCCAGTCAAATATAACAGCAATAGTATCATTACTATTATTGCTTATACTTCTGTTCTTGAGTCACAAAAACCAGAAGCTGGCAGGAACATGATTTAACAACAGATCCTTCCTTCCTGTTTCCTAATACAACCTTTATTCTGTACCTTTTTTATATATTCATACTCCTCAAACAGTTGACTTCATCTGGATTACTTGTTAAACAGTATCTGACAAAATCTGGATTGGCTGACTTAGGTACAATAATTATCAGAGGTATATTTAACATCTTTATACACTTTTAAGAGCAATTTTCTTAATGTTTATTTTGAGAAAGAATGTGAGCAGGGGACGGGTAGAGAGAGAGGGAGAGAAGGAATCCCAGGCAGGCTCCGCGCTCAAACCCACAAACTGTGAGATCCTGACCTGAGCCAAAATCAAGAGTTGGACACTTAACCGACTGAGCTACACAGGCGCCCCTAGAAACAATATCTGAGAGGTAACACATAATCATTTACTAATCATTTAACAAGAACAAACATTCCACTTTTTCCAAAGTAAAGTTTAAATCCTTAGAAAAGGAAAAAAAGGGTAAAAATTGTCTGGGTCATTAATATCTCTGGTCCTTTGTCATTGTTACAATGTCAGTTTATAAAAGTACACTAGAAAAACTCTTCTCCATTAATTCACATTCTCTTGATTTTAAAAGTTGAAAATCTATGGATAATTTAAACTTCTTGGTAGTTTAACAGTTTCTTTAACGTTTACTTATTTTTGAGAGAGACAGGGGGGGGGGGGGGGCACAGAATCTGAAACTGGCTCCAGGCTCTGAGCTGTCAGCACAGAGCCCAACGCAGGGCTTGAACTCACGAATGGCGAGATTATGACCTGAGCCAAAGTCCGACATCTGAGCCACCCAGGTGCCCCACAATAGTTTAACAGTCTTAACCAACACCAACTCATTCAGGTTGGACTGCAAACGGTGGCCTACTGTTTTCTTAGAAAAATTAAGCCCCAAGTTTTATAGCTCCTGATAACTCCTACCTATCTTCTCACCTAATGTGGAAAATTCTAGTTTCTCTCCTCTTTCACCCATTTATGAATGTATTCTTCCGTTTCACCAATAAAATGTACTAATCTTTGATATGGACATGTCATTTAAGATTAAACAGAAATTCTTTGCCTAAGGAGAAAGGGACCAAAAGGAATGTTATCTTTTAGATAAGATTATGCACTGGTAGCCACAGCAATGAGTCTTGAAACTGTTTTCAGAAGATAGATATATATATGTGGGTTTCTGACTCGTATAGGTCTATTTAACATTCCAAAATCTATTTTAATAAATCCAATAGTTGTACAAGTCTCACATGGAAAATAACTATCACTTTAATCATATGTGTTTGTCTTTTAAAAAGTCAATAAAGCACAATTTTTTTTTTTTAATTCTTTTACATTTATTTATTTTTGAGAGACAGAGAGACAGAGCACAAGTGCGGGAGGGGCAGAGAGAGAATGAGACACAGAATCCGCAGCAGGCACCAGGCTCTGAGCTGTCAGCACAGAGCCCGATGCGGGGTTTGAACCCACAAACCACGAGATCATGACCTGAGCCAAAGTCACATGCCTAACTGACTGAGCCACCTAGGCGCCCCAATAGAGCACAATTCTAGTACCTCTTAAAAAACTGTTGGAAATTAACCCATATTATTACTTTTATCCTGATGTATTCTCTTTCCAGAACAGAAACCAATCTAGATAGAGTAGCTAACATAGTATCATAAAAACAGTACTGTCAAAGATAACTTATCAATAAGTAAATAATAAGTAAAATTTTAGTACTCCGGCCATTAAACAAAGGTGATATATTAACTAAGTCATTTTTAATTTTTTTTTTTTTTTTCAACATTTTTTATTTATTTTTGGGACAGAGAGAGACAGAGCATGAACGGGGGAGGGGCAGAGAGAGAGGGAGACACAGAATCGGAAACAGGCTCCAGGCTCCGAGCCATCAGCCCAGAGCCTGACGCGGGGCTCGAACTCACGGACCGCGAGATCGTGACCTGGCTGAAGTCGGACGCTTAACCGACTGCGCCACCCAGGCGCCCCAACTAAGTCATTTTTAAAAGACGTAGACTTTATTAAACACTCATAGAAAAATGACCAACTTAGAAGTTTTTTTCAGTAACTAATCACAAAGATTTATGAACTTCTTATTGCCTATCCATAATTAAAATACCATCGTATTGTGATCAGGATAAGCTAATCAATGCTCATTTATACAAATTAAACTTTGTCCACTTACTAGCTGAATAAAAATTCACATTACCTAACACTTATGACAAGATTAGAATTTATACCATTAATCATGCAATAAAAAAGCCTCATTTCAACACAGGGACACAGTCACAAACATTCCCATTCCTCTCATTTTTTATTCTTAGTGAAGGCAAGGAGCTTCCCATTTTATTTTGATGGGAATTTCTCCCAATTACCTTTGTCATAACATCTTCCTACATCTATTAACGAAGAATTCTATCTAAGATCAGTGATGTTTGAATTACCAAAACAGAGTGTTTTTTAAAAGATTTTAAGTAATGTCTACACTCAACGTGGGGCTCAAACGTACAACCCTGAGATCAAGAGTTTGCACATTCTTCCAACTGAGCCATACAGGCACCCCCTAAACAGTGTATTATTTTTAAAATTTGCCAAATCATTCCTTCTCCTTCTCAGTAGTTATACACAACTCAGCAACTTCCCTTTCTAGCACACATTTAAAAATATTTATTGCCAACTGCATCAAATCTAAATTACAGGAGGTTAAAACTGAGAAGGCATTTGACTAAAATCCAGGAATCCAGAATCCCAATCTGCTTTACCCTGTTTGCCCTTCCCACAACCCTTGAGGTTTCTAGGAAGGATATGTATAGAAGAAAAGGCCAGACACCTACACACTGTTACTGTAAGGCTTTTGTTACAAACTTCAAAGTGCCTTGAACAAGGCCAGTCCACATGGAAGCCTCATCAAACTGAAGGCCTAGAATCAGTATCACTTTGATTGTTGGGACTTTGCTGCCTTTCCTCTCGTCAGCCTATGCTCAAATCTCAGCCAATGGTGAAGAAAGGCCAAGTCTAGCAACATATGAAGAAAAACTAAGCCAGTGGAAACACTCAGCTGTAGAAACCTACTTAGCTCTGAATACCACCGACAAAACTAAAAAAATCAAGAAGGAAAAGAAAAGCCAAACAGGAGGATAATGCTAAAGAGAAAGGGGAAAGGCATTCCAGGACAGAGAACTGGAAGAGAAATTATGTTACCATTTATGGTAAGACTGCAGGCAGAGAAACCATTAATTCTTTAATGTAATATAAATCAAATAAGCAATCAGTAGTTGTAAACAAAGAAAGAGGGGACAACTTGGTGGAACCAAATAGGAAAATCTAAAAGAAGGGCATATGCTTGAATGTTTAAGATTAAAGAGCACAGGGGGCACCTGGGTGGCTCAGTCAGTTGGGCGTCCGACTTCGCTCAGGTCATGATCTCACGGTCCGTGGGTTCGAGCCCCGCGTCAGGCTCTGTGCTGACAGCTCAGAGCCTGGAGCCTGTTTCAGATTCTATGTCTCCCTCTTTCTCTGACCCTCCCCTGTTCATGCTGTGTCTCAAAAATAAATAAATGTTTAAAAAAAAAAAAAAGATTAAAGAGCACAGGCTTTTGAATTCCAATCCTGGGTCTACCACTCTTTAGCTAAGTGATCATGAATGAAACCCTTAATCTTTCCAAATCTGTTTCTCCACCTGTAAAACAGATACTAACATCAAAGGGATCTTGTTTGGCACAGTAAAAGCTCAGTATCTGTTAGCTTTTAAAAAATATTAGTAGGAGCGTCTGGGTGGCTCAATTAAGCATCCGACCTCGGCTCAGGTCATGATCTTGCAATCTTCGCTCACGAGTTGGAGCCCTGCATCAGACTCTATGCTGACCGCTCAGAGCCTGGAGCCTGCCTCGGATTCTGTGTCTCCCTCGCTCTCTGCCACTTCCCCGCTTGCACACTGTCTGTCTCTTGCTCAAAAATAAACATTAAAAAAATTTTAAATTAATAAAAAACAGTAAAAGAACAAAAACTTGTCTCCACTACACTTAGATACCTTATTTCCTTAAATTTACATTGGGGATGGGAGGTGGGAAGAGGGAGACCATACTAAAAGGTTGCAAGATAATCCATTTGCAACCATGTTGATGGAACTGGAGGGTATTATGCTAAGTGAAATTAGTCAGAGAAAGACAAATATCATATGACTTCACTCGTATAAGGACTTTAAGATACAAAACAGATGAACATAAGGGAAAGGAAGTAAAAATATAAAAACAGGAGGGAGACAAGACATAAGAGACTCTTAAATATGGAGAACAAACAGAGGGTTGCTAAAAGGGTTGTGGGAGGGGGAGGAATGGGCTAAATGGGTAAGGGGCACTAAGGAATCTACTCCTGAAATCACTGCTGCACTATATGCTAATTTGGATGTAAATTTAAAAATAAATAAATTTTTTAAAAAGGGTGCAACAAAAGATTCAACAGTAAATATGATGCCTGGGATTTACTTCAAAATAATCCAGTGGGAATAAAACAATGGCCATTAAATGATGTAGCTGGGGTATTCACTGTCCTTTCTACTTTCGTATATGTTTGAAGTTTTCCACAATGAAAGATTTTTTAAAAATTCTTTTCCCTGTAATTAATATGGCTGAACAAGAAAACAAGTTCTAGCATCCTTTCTACCTTTGGCAAATCATGCATCTAGAAGATGAAAAGAAAAAGAGCAGGAGAACAGAAATACAGAGGTAAATACCTACAAATGACCTAGAATATATGCCTACATTGATTGTGAGGAAGGGAAGGATTCAGGCAGGGGCCCACAAATACCCATACAAATGAGAGAACAAAAATGTTAAAAACAGGATCATCCAACATATCTTAGTTTAGCAAACTCAACAATTCTCTCTTCTACATACATTGTACACTTACTTTTGAAATTTGTATAAACCAATAATTATTTAAGTAGTCTCTACACCCAGTATGGGGCTCAAACTCACAACCCAGAGATCAAGAGTCACATGCGCCTCTCACTGAGCCAGACAGGGGCCCCTAAACGAATACTTCTAAACATACTAGTGGAGCATGCTACTTATAAACTAGATGTGAATTCTGTTGTAAAATAAAATATATTTCATTATGGTAAAGTCACATTTTCACATGTAGGATTTTCTTTCACCAAGCAAGATACACCCTATAGATCCTTTTAAAATTAGTTTTTCTTCCCCTTTACATGATGAGTTTAGGGGAGGTAGAACATGCCTTTACTCTCTGGAAACCTCTAAAAAAGTCACTAAGAAAAACATACAAAATAGCCATTTATTTATGATGATGATAAAATGATTCAGATATGGGGTGTCTGGGTGGCTCAGTTGGTTAAGCCTCCAACTTCGGCTCAGGTCATGATCTCACAGTTCTTGAGATCAAGCCCCACGTCGGGCTCTGTCCTGACAGCTCAGAGCCTGGAGCCTGTTTCAGATTCTGTATTTCCCTCTCTCTCTGCTCCTTCCCCACTCGTGCCCTGTCTCTGTCTCTCAAAAATAAATAAACGTTAAAAAAAAAAAAAAAGATTCAGATTTTATGAAAAGCTAACAGAGATACCAAGTAACAGTCACAGACTATCTAGTATTACCAATGTGAATGAAAATGCTCATCACACAATAGTTTTCCAATAACAGTAGCTCTCATGAAGTAATATGGTGTTCACATCCTATAACCCCAAAATAAGTCTTGATGTGTAACAGAGACAGAAAACTACTATGTAACTTCCAACAGCAACTGAAGCAAGTTAAAGAAAAAGTTTGCTTCTGGAAGAGTTTAATTCTGTTTTATTTTTACCTGTTAAGTTAGGTAAATATTTCAAAAACTGAAATATCATACAATTATTTCGGTGGGTAAAAGGAAGCATTTATGCTAAGGGAAATCCCCTGATTGTTTCAACAAGAGTTGTTACTCAATGTTTCCCAACTATTATTTTTTTTTAATTTATTTTGAGAGAGAGCGCACGTGCACATGCACAGGATCCCCTGGGTGGCTCAGTCTGTTTAGCGTCTGACTCTTGATTTTGGCTCAGGTCATGATCTGTTTGTGGGATGGAGCCCCGTGTCTGGCTCTACACTGTCAGAGTGGAGCCTGCTTGGGATTCTCTTCTTTTTCTCTCTCTGCCCCTCCCTCCCTCTCTCCCTCTCCCTCAAATAAATAAATGAAGCTTTAAAAAAAATTTTTTTTTAATTTTCAGATACACATTACCCAAAACTGGATAAGAACTTCTTATCATAAGGGCACTCAATAAAAACTGGCTTTACACATAACTCCTAACTTTACACATAACTTTACACATAACCACATAACCTCCTTGGATTGCATAACATTCAGAAAACTGATTATGTGATAAATCCAAAGAATCCATATTTCTCTTTAACAAAAGATAAATAAGCATGTGGAACTAAAGGGGGAAAAAAAAGACAAAAATTACAAGGTGTCAACCATACAGCCTTCCTAACATACCCCTCACAATCCATTAAGTAAACAATTTTCAGACTAATTCTGCCACCTACTTCTAAGCTTCTCAATTTCACCCCCCCCCCTTTTTTTTTAAGTTTATTTGAGAGACAGAGAGAGAGAGAGAGAGAGAGAGAGAGAGAGAGAGCGAGCGCGCACACACACAAGCAAGGAAGGGGCACAGAAAGAGAAAATTCCAAGCAGGCTCCATATTGTCAGTGCAGAGCCTGATGCGGGGCTCAAACTCACAAACCATGAGATTTCAACCTGGGACAAAATCAAGAGTCAGACACTTACTGACTGAGCCACCCAGATGCCCCTCAATTTCATCTTTAAGACATCATTACACTTGACACTTTATGATACCATATCTAACCAACTCAAAAATCTGAGAAACTGACGCTAATCACAAAACTCAAAACAGTCTTTTAAAATATTTAGCACCAGAAAATAAAATCATGTAGTAACTTACAATAAATACAACCCATCGAATAGGAGTCTCATAAAACGCAACCAACTAATGCAATCTAAAATTTCAAAAATCCTGCTACTGTATAGATTTCTCTCACTACTCAAACTTAGAAACAATAAATTCAGACACAATATTTATACAGAGGTTTCCCTCTTTGTTATTTACTATCTAAAACTCAAGTACAGAACAGATTTGAATAATGTGGTTTGCCACATTATGTGAACTTGATATATGAACCCTCACTGTAGAAAAGCAGGAATTTGGGGGCACTTGGGCGGCTTAGTTAAGCATCCTACTCTTGATCTCTGCTCAGGTCTCGATTTCAGGGTTGTGAATTCAAGCCCCAGAAATTCCAGGCAAGAATTTTGAAGATTAGGATAGCAAAGTATATTTGTGCTATGACACAAAATAACCAACAATTTTGGGGTGACTGGCTGGCTCAGTGGTAGAGCATGTGACTCTTGATATTGGGGTCAGGAGTTCAAGCCCCTTGTTAAGTACAGAGATTACTTTTAAAAAGCCATGCACAATTTTAATAATTCATAGAAAAGAATGTTAAAGCAGCCTTCTGAGTAATTCTAGTTCTCTCCTTTCACTTTATTCCTTTTACAAGGTATACTGCAGTTTCCCTTCTGATCTGTAACTCTTTTTTAAGTTTTTTTGTTTTTTAATTTTGAGTGAGAGAGAGAGGCAGAAAAAGAGAGAGGGAGGCAGGGAGCAGCAGAGAGAGAGAGAGAGAGAGAGAGAGAGAGAGAATCCCAAGAAGGCTCTGCACTGTCAGCACAGAGCCTGATGTGAGCTTGGAACTGACAAACCAGGAGATCATGACCTGAGCTGAAACCAACAGTCAGATGCTTAACTGGCTGAGCCATCCAGGCGCCCCTGATCAGTAATTATTCTTAAATTGAGATTTTGAGAAAAAATATTTGCAAATCATACACCAATGTGGATCTAGCATCCAGAATATACTCTTATATATCAACAATAAAAAAATAACTCAATTTTAAAATGAGCTAGGGATCTAAAAACACATTTCTCCAAAGAAAATATACCAATGGCCAACAAGCATGTGAAGAAATGCTCCGGGTGCCTCGAGGTGGCTCTGTTGGTTAAGAGTCCAACTCTTGGTTTCAGCTCAGGTCAATGATCTCATGGTTCATGAGTTCAGGCCCAGCATCAGGCTCCATTGTGACAATGCAAAGCCTGCCTGGGATTCTCATTCATATTCTCTCTCTCTCTCTCTCTCTCTCTCTCTCTCTGCACCCCACCCCCCACTCACGGTGTCACTCTCTAAGCTTTAAAAAAATGCTCAATACCACTGATCACTAGGGAAATGCCAATAAAAACCATGACATACCACTTCAGACCTACCCACTACAAGAACTATAATCAAAAAGACAGACAATAACAAGTGTTGGCAAGGAGGTGAAGAAATGAATCCTCCTATGTTGCTGGTGGGAATGTAAAATACTGCAGCTAATTTGGAAAACAGTTTGACAGTTCCTCAAAAAGTTAAAACAGTTTTCACATGACCCAAGAAAAGTGAAAACAAATGTTCACAGCAACATAATTCATAATAGGCAAAATGGGGAAACAACTCAAATGCCCATCAACTGATAAACGATAAACACAGTATGTCCACACGATGCAATATTATTTAGCCATAAAAAAGAAAAGTGAGGGGCACCTGGGTGGCTCAGTCAGTTGAGCATCTGACCTCGGCTCAGGTCATGATCTCATAGTTGATGAGTTTGAGCCCCGCATCGGGCTCTGTGCTGACTGCTCAGAGCCTGGAGCCTGCTTCAGATTCTGTGTCTCCCTCTCTCTCTGCCTCTGCCCTGCTCATGCTCATGCTCTGTCTCAAATATAAATAAACATTAAAAAAAAAATTAAATAAGTGCTGATACAAGCTACAACATGAATGAATCTTGAAAACATGCTAAGAAGCCAGACGCAAAAGGCTATGTATTGTATCATTACATTTATATTTAATGTCCAGAATCGGCAAATCCACAGAAACAGACAGTAGACTGGGGGATGCCAATGGCTGAGGCACAGGACAAATGGAAAATGACTGCTAATGGGTATGGGGGTTCTTTTTTGGGTATTGAAAAGTGTTCTGGAATTAGTGATGTTTGCACAATGTAGTGAATAAACTAAATTCGTTGAACTGTATACTTTAAAAGAATGAATTTTATGGTACATAAATTATATGTCAATTGAAAACAAAATTCAGGGTATGAGCCACTGTACTTGGGATACTTCTTGCAGACAAGAGACAATCAATAAAATGAGCTAATAATTCACTCTGGAATAATCCCAAAAGCAATGTGCAACTATAAGGAATAGTAAAAAGATTTTTTAAATATTCACAAAGAGTAAAAGATAATTTGGAGGTTAGTGATGGTAAATTTTTAACTTCAAACTACAAAACAACAGCTTTGTTTATTCACATCTATCCAATGTCCAGATTCCATATAGCATATGGGTAGACATAAAAGAATTAAGAATCAACAGAAGGGCGCAGTGGCTCAGTTGGTAGAGTGTCCGACTTCGGTTGGGGTCATGATCTCGCGGATCCTGAGTTTGAGCCCCACGTCGGCTCTGTGCTGACAGCTCAGAGCCTGCTTCGGATTCTGTGTCTCCCTCTCTCTCTGCCCCTCCCCCGCTCATGCTCTGTCTCTCTCTCTCTCTGAGATTAAAAAAAAAAAAAAACTTAAAAATTAAAAATTAAAAAAAAAAAAAAAAGAGAAGTTCTGAGGCATATCAAAACAAATCAAACCCCTTTGCTGAGCTTCACAGCCAGTCTGCAAACCAGGAAAGAAAATCAATCTTGTTACTTCACATACACCTTTATTTGCCACAAAAAAATACTTTTCAACTGTTTCCAAATACCAAATGCACCCTCTAAGGATGAAAATTTGTCAATAGTAAGGATATTCAAAGCATACACACACCACTGGTTTTAGGCAATTCCAAAAATAGGTTTTGTGTGATGAAATAAAGTATAGCCTCCAAAAGAGTTTATGCAGAAGAGACACTGTTTTGGATAACAATATCATCCCTGTTAAGGTGATTTAAAAAACAATATAGTTGTTTTATAGTCATTGGTGAGTTCCACAAGGGAATCCTCAAATAAAGGAAACATTCCTCCTCTGAACTAAGGACAGAAATGTATTATAAACCCCAAGGTGCCTAACAAAGAGACCCCACTTTAACCTGCAGTAGAAAACCTTACACCCTACCTTTGCAAAACTATCACCTATACATCCGCTACATGAATCACAGACTGTAGTTTAAATAGACTTAAACAGTTTAAATTTAAAAAAAAATTTGCCATTTTTACTTGTTTCTCATGAAAGAAATGCCCATCACATCAAAATGAAGCAAAAATTTGCCACCCTCTTCATAAAGCCTTCCTATATCATCTCAAGAGATTTTTCACTTCTAAACACTCCTAGAACTTTCTTGCGCAACAATATGGTATATTTTACCTTGTACTATTATTGAATACACCAGATCTTCTCTATGTACTAAAAGCTCCTGAAGGTCAGGGTAGCTTACCCAATACTTTTGTCTACCCAGTGTCAGGTACAAATTTAAATCAAATAAGTACTCACCTAACTGCCTTTCATTCCTAAAAACAGCATTAATACAAGCAGCTACAGAATTAGGTGGGTGCTCCGAAGTGGCAAGTCCCCACACACGATGAATGCTTAATTCTCTGAAAGAAACTACAGGTCATCCAGTGTAGCCCCGTAAGGCTAAAAAATGTTTTTTAAATGCCATTATTCAGACACTTCCTAGAACTAACTGCTCCAGCTACAAGCACATTTGAGGGAATCAGGACAATTTGAAACGACTGTGTAAGTTAAAAAGATTTACTATGCTATCCTTTTTCAGCCAAGCCAGAGCTAACCTGAAATCAACAAAACTTTCCCTACACTGGGAAGAGCTTTTTGAGAATACAGCAAGGATGAGGAGCAGCCAAGCAATAGTTTACAACACACCAAGCAGCAGAGAGAACCTCAATCTTCCTGGAATATGGACTACCAAAGTCCCAGAGGACATCTCAATAATCACCTGGTTACCAAATATCCATTTTGATCATAATCACTGTCTGAAACTGCTACTAATTCCAATACAAGTGAAACCTAATAATAGAAACAAAACACCTCCACAATCTCAATGCATCCCACCAAATAGCCCCCCAAAATAGAAGAATTTGATTTTGGAAATAAATGAGAATTCATTTTTAACCCAAAGATTGCTACCAATTAAATACCATTTAGAAACCAAATGACCCTAAAGTACTAAGACAATCAGTCAACAGAATCACATAGAAGGTTAACTGTTCAGAACCAATCTCATTAAAATAAACAAGGAAACGAGGAATTATTACATTTGCTAGTGACAAAGTAGTTGCCTTTTGCACTAAGAATCACTGCTGGCCCTTTTAAGTATAGAAAGTTAACACTACAATTGATTTACTTAGAACGCTTCTCTTAAAGAAATTACATATAATAAAAAAGAAAATATGAATCCCAATTGATTTTAGCTGGGAGACTATCAACTGTGTATTACTGCTCTGCACTCTGGACTTTAAATACCTCCTGAACTTTACTACATTGAAAGTGGAAATTTGGATTTAAAACTATGCTTTAAGAAAACGGATGACCAGATTAAAATCCTCCCTCAAAAAATGAATCAAAATTTGATATTCAATTCAGATATTTACCAGACTTTATTAGTCATTGAAAGAAAAAAAAAAAAAAAAAAAAAAAGATCCTGTCAAGCAGCAGTAAGTAACCACAAACACTAGCAAGGACGGATAAAAAGGGAGCCTGAGGCAGAAGGCAAGGATTCAAAGCAAACAGAATTAGAATAAGATAAACAACTCATTAAAACCATCTTAACTAACACTAACTTTTAAAACAGTAATCTTTTAAAACCTAAAAAGCCCCACTGAAAAAATCATGAAAAAAGTGAAACAAAAACATGAAAAAGTCTTCAAAATGATTTCAGTATATTCACAATTCTGAAAATTCACTAATTTCACGCTTCTCAAAAGCCACATGCCTTTCATATGATGGTTACAACTAATAAGTAATTCATAAAGTGCTTCATCTGACATAAAATTTTAGCAAACGTATGATAGGTCTGAAAAAACACAAGCAGAGACAGAATAGAATAAATGATAAATGACAACCAAAAGGCTTTCTAGAGGGCAGAGGTAGGCTTGGATCGGCAGAAAAAAAATTTTTAAATATATCCACAGGTCAAATTACACCAAAAAATTGATTCGTGCCTTTATTACTTACACAGGCACGTTTTAAGATGTACTTTTAACCTGTGGACAACCAAAGTGATATCAGATACCTTAAAGCATTGTTACCTACGTTAATTTTGACGTTACAGTCTAAATTCTTAACAAAATTCACATGTATCCTTATAATGAAACACTGCAGAGATGGAAGGGCTTACATTCCCTAGGTAAAGGTTACCTTATGTTTCACTTACTTAAAGTTTCAGTTTTGCTTTTTAATCTATTACAGAAAACATCTCTTATGGGACACTGTAAAGGACATACCCTCCTGTCAAGCCAGAAAGCTCAAACACAAAGACACTGAGCTAACCAAGTGCTGTAATTCTTCCAAACTGAGCCTCTCCACACCCCCTCCACCCTTCCCCCCAACAGATATGTCTATTAAATCAGTGTCTGTTCTCCCCCTCGCACAACAAAGAGAACTTCTCACCGCATGAAATTGCCGCTGAATGGACACCAGAAAGCAGGATTTGCATAATTCCTTCCAACGAAACCCTGTCGGGAAGGAGGGGATGAGGGGCCCGAGCGAACGGACAAAATCTCCTAGATTCTGCTGTGGAAGACCTGGTTCCCAAGAATATTCCCCACGGGGGGAGAGGGGGAGGAAGGGGCTGGAATTCTGCGCCTCCCCGAGAACTGGGCCTGGGGGACGGAAAAGCACGAGAGAGCATTTCCCCACACAGCAGCAGCACAGAAGCAAAGATGGGGAAATAACAATGCTGGAGGACAGGAGAGTCAGACACAAGGATGGACTGGGGCTAGGGGGCGGCGGGCGGAGCGGAGACACCACACGGGCCACTTACTTTTTGGAGGGGGGTTAAATATATGAGTTAAGCCCTTATGGTCCCGCCGGCCGCCGCACAGAGGGAAACGGGACCTTGGGAGAGAAAAACAGACAAAACACACAGTGTGAGAGGCGCAGCTCGGCCGCCCGGCCCCTCCCGGGGCGCCCCCGTCCACACTCCCTCCTGCCCGTGGGGGAAAAAGCCACCCGAGGCCCGGGAGGCGGGGGGAGGGGGGGTGCGGCGAGGCTCTCGGCGAGGCGGCGGCTCCGGTAAATCCCCTAAGGGGACAAGAGCGACCCCCGCTCCAGCTTCCCGGTCGGACCGGTCCCACCCCCTTCCTCCCCGCCGCGCACACACCGAACACAAATACACACACACCGACCCGAGCGTCGAGGATTAACTCCCCGGCCGCCGCCGCCACCGCCGCCCGCAGAGGAAGTGCAGCCGCTGCCCCCCGCGGCCATGACACCCTACTTGGCTCGGTCAGGCGGACCCGGGGCCTGTGACAGCTCCGGCTCCCTCCGCCCCCATCTCCACCTCACGCCTCGCACACGCCCGAGCGCCGGGCGCCCGCCCGCCCGCCGCCGCGCGTGCACGCGGGGAGTGGGGCGCGCGCCGCCGTGCGTGGGGGAGGGGAAGCGCAGGAGGGGGAAGGCGCCGGCCAGAGCAGAGAAGGGGGCTGAGCCAGGGCCCAGCACGCCCCCGTCCCCCCCGCCCCCCCCGCGCGCCCGGCTCCGCAGGACCGGAGGCGGCGCCCCCAGTCAGGCGGCAGCGCCGCGGGGCGAGTCTCCACAATAAGCCCTCGGCGGCGCCGGGCCGCCGGGCGGGGAAAAGGGGAGGCGGGGGAGGGAGGGGGCACGCGCTCCCGCCCGAGTGCCCGCCCCGGGGAAGGCGCGCGGAGGGGAGGGGCTGGCGCGCGCGCTCAGACCCGAGCGGGGGAGAGCCCGCCCGGAGGTCGCGCGCGCCCGCACTCCGGGGGGTGGGGGAGGGGGACGCCCGAGCCAAAGAGGGCGGGCGGGCCGGAGCAGCAATTCCCTCTGTCCCGGCTCCCTCCCTTGTCCGGGGCAGCCGGTGGCGTGGCGGCCCGAGGGCCGGAGGCGGCAGGGGGAGGGTCTCACCTACACAGTGAATGAGCTTGTGGCGCCACGAGTCCAGTTCTTGCCGAAAGCCGCGTCTCTCAACGGAGCATTGCTGCCGCCTACACACCCTCGCCATCTTCTGCCGCCCGCCCGGCCCTGCCTCCGCCGCGGCCCCGCGCACGCCCAGCCGCGTCGCCCGGGGCCGCGCACGCACCCGCGGCCTGGGCGTCGCGCCTCCCGCCGGGGGCGGCGCGGGGGCAGGGCCGGCCTCACCTCGCCGTGGCCCCGGCGTCGTCCCGGGGGCGGACTGGCAGTGCGTCGACCCAGCAATTGGCACGGCGCGGGCGCTCGACTGCGGTCCTTGCGTTCCTTGGCCGCAGCCGCCGCCTGCTTTGGCGGCCCAGGAATGCCCCTTCCGGGAGCAGGAACTCGCGCGCCCCCCCCCTCCACCGCGACCCTGCACCGCCTCCGCACTGTACCCCAAGGCCACGGCTGCCCTTTCCTCTCCCTTCCCTGGACTTTGTGTTTCTTAAACTAGCCCCAGCTATCATTTCTAACCTGCCTATCGCCCGACACCAACTGTTGCGAGTTCCGTGGTAACTGCTTCTCTAAACTTCTCGGCCGAAACTGCTCCTCTCGGGAGCCTGCTTAAAGAAGCCGAGTTAAGAGTAAATGCCCGGATGCCCGTGGAATCACATAGCCCCAAAGTTGTAAAACGTGAGAAGGGTGTAGTTCATTAAGTCATTGGAAGTCTTGGGCAACGTTCGTAAACACAGTAAAAATGGAAACCAGGCGTTTTAAATTAAACGAAAAACGAGGAGGTTTCTACTAGCAAGGCTGATTGATCATAGGCGAAATTCTCAAAGTGGCGATATTCGGAACCCCTCGTGTGTGGAGAGAAGTTAAAGAAAATCGTACTAAGGTGAAAATAGTATTTCAAAATAAGGCTAAATTAACAATACGTAAAGCAGAGTGTTGGAAAATAGCATAATTCCATATTTCAAGAAAGGCTCGAGAAATATTTTCAGTAACCAAAGAGATTTTCAGGTGAAAACCTGGGATAATTAAGTCCCAGGACTTAGGACGCTACCTGTTCCGTTTAAACAATTCTGATCGTAATTACTTGGCTGTTATTTGGGAAAGAAAGAGAAAATGGAACGAAAGGAGAAAGCGGGGGCTGACTAGAAAAGCAAAATTTTTAAATGGAAAATAGATTCCTCTTTACCAATAAGCCCAATACCCTAGGATTCTGGCCTCCTCCTCACCTTTGGGTTTAAGCTTAAAGATGGTGCATTCCTGCTTTTAGATATTTAAATTTAAACATGAAGACTTAATTTTAATTACTGTAGTAGGTAAAACAAAGTCATTAAATACTTGCAAGAATCCCATTGGTGTATTGATTTGTGTCTTTTCAAAGCAGCGGTCCTGGTTCCTTGAACCAGGCACTTGTGGAATGTTGTGTCTATCCATAAAGAGATGGACTGGGGGCGCCTGGGTGGCTCAGTCGGTTAAGCAACCGACTTCAGCTCAAGTCACGATCTCACAGTCTGTAAGTTCAAACCCAGCGTCGGGTTCTGCGCTGACAGCTCGGGGCCTGGAGCCTGCTTCAGATTCTGTGTCTCCCTCTCTCTCTCCTGCTCATGCTCTCTCTGTCTCAAAAATAAATAAAAACATTTAAAAAAATTAAAAAAAAAAAAAAAGAAGAGGTGGACTGCTTGGGACTCTTGGGCAGAACTGGTTTGAGATGTATGAGTAGAAAGGCATCACTGCTTCCCAAATCTAACACCAATGATTATTCCACAATTTTCAAAAGTCCACGTTATTTCATTGGCTAAAGAGTGCTGTCAAATGAGCAAACTATTAAGTCAGGAAATATTGAATTTCTGTGTACACAAAACTATCCTGAGTGGTGAGGGAAAAGGACAAATACGAGATCAAAGATTGCTGAGGACAGGCACCCTGCACATGTGATGGATGGCAGGACATCTTTTATCTTCAATCTGAATCTTCTTTTCCTCACCACTAGGTGGTAGGTTTGCGTCTTGCAGCTTTTCACCAAGTTTCTATGGTTTGGGGAGGAAGCATGCTTCATAAAGTTTCAAATAAATGAACAACAACATGTAATTCTAAAATGAGTTAGTGAATATATTTTCCAGTTACCCATATAATCTATTTAAAATGATTGAGCCAAGGGTAATACTTCCTTAACATAATCTCTTAAGGGGTCTCAGACATGCAGATTAAGAGGATCCTAGAGACTTCAGAGATCAACTCTAATTTGAGGTACAGAATTACAAGCCCAGACAAATAAAGTGACTTGACCAAGGTTGCATAGCTGCTGGGTAGAAGGTGGACAAGAAAAGCCAGAAGGGGGGGGGGGGGGGGGGCGGGGGCAGGAAGCCAGATTTCCCAATTCTTAATTCAATTCTATTTCTACTACTCCACTTTGAATTGCAATTGTTGCTTCACTTATTTAAGTTGGGAACCAACATATAGTTGACCTCTCACAAAGGCCTATTTGGAAAAAAGGATGAGGGGGCACTAATAATAACTATCATTTATTGAGTATGTTTAACATTGCAACTTTATTTCATTCCATCTGAATAACAATACCATGAAGTAGGTATTATTTTTACCTACTTTTCACATTTTCCAGATTATAGATTCAAGACTCAGAGGGGTTAAGTGCCTTTATCCAAGATCACAACGTTACCAAATGGCAGAACCAGAATTCTAGCTAATTTCTCTCTGCCTCCCAAACCCTCTCATCTTCTGCAAGTAGAAGCAGGACTCTGCATGCAGCAGATTCATTTAATTCCATGTGAGAGGTGATGTTCCACTGCATAGTTGAGCAGTTTGACAAAAATCTGAGCTCCTGTCATGTGTCAGGCAGTGTCCTAGACACTTAGGACACAAATATATCTAACACATAATTTCTGACCTCTAACTCTTTTGGCTACCCTGGAATAGAATCTCAGCTGCAAGCTTTTTCCCATTCTGGGGAGGATCGAGCAATACAACACATTGGTTAAGAGAGTAGAATCTGAAGATACAGAGAGACTGATTAGAATCTTCATTCCAGCCCTTAGAACCTGTGTGGCCTTGACAACTTTTCTGGTCATCAGTTTCCTCATGTGACAGAGGATAATAGTCTACAAGATGGAGATTGCGTGAAGATGAAATGAAACAATCATGTACCATGGCTGACACGTTGTTAGCATGAAATGAGTATCAACTCTCATGATTAGGCTCCCATCTGTTTGTCCAGTCTACAGGATGACAGGAAACCAAGATGCTTGTTACAATATAAGAGCATGAAGGAGTAACAGCTATGACGTTGGCCTCTGAAAACAACATTCCCTGAGGCATATCCTCATTCCCGGAGTGAGTTTTGGCAAGGAGCACAGAGAGTGACTATCAGAGAGTAGGGGGTAGCCTCTGTGAACCATAGGACTCATTGGTCAGAATTATATCAAGCTTGTGTCTGATTGGTTGTAGGTGGCTTTTAATAGGGAAGTGATGTCAGAGAAATGAGAGGATAAAATGGATTGGAGCCTTTTAAAGAAAGATGTCTCCTGGGGTGCCTGGATGGCACAGTCAGTTAAGCATCTGACTCTTGATTGCAGCTCAGGTCATGATCTCACGGATTGTTAGTTCAAGTCCCGCGACGGGCTCTGATGCTGTGAAAGCCTGGTTGGGATTCTCTCTCACTCTCTCTCTGCCCCTCCTCCACTTATGCTCTCTCTCTTTCTTTCTCTCTCAAAAAGTAAGCTAAAACTTGGGGCGCCTGGGTGGCTCAGTCGGTTGGACGTCTGACTTCGGCTCAGGTCATGATCTCGCAGTCCGTGAGTTCGAGCCCCGCGTCGGGCTCTGTGCTGACAGCTCAGAGCCTGGAGCCTGTTTCGGATTCTGTGTCTCCCTCTCTCTGATCCTCCCCCGTTCATGCTCTGTCTCTCTCTGTTTCAAAAATAAATAAACGTTAAAAAAAAAATTAAAATAAAAGTAAGCTAAAACAAAAGAACCATAGCTTCTAATGAATTCCAATAAGTAACACTTTTGAAAGCACTCTTAATGGATTAGGTCTTTTATTCCTCACAACAACCCAATCAAGTATCCCCATTTTACAACAGAGCACAGAGAAGTTAAGCGATTTGCCCATGGTCACATAGGTTATAGTAGATTTGGATTCAAACCCAGGCAATCTGACTGCAGAGCTAGATGCCTAATCTTCACATTATTCTGCCTCCTGTACTATAGGGGATATGGGACCTAGTGTGAGGGACAAGGCCTGGTGGACAGAAGGGAAGCTCTGATCTTTGGTGGAACTACTCAGGGAGTGGCTCTTCTTGCTTAGTACAGATTTTCAAAGTTCCTTCCTTTTCAGTCTGCCTGTGTGCCCAGAAAACTTTTTGACTTTATGTTATATGTTTGTCTGTAACATTTTTTTCCTTATAAAGTTGTATTGAGATATGTTTCACATACTGTCAAATTTACCCACCAGTGGTTTTCGGTATATTTACAGAGCTGTGCAACCATCACCACAATCACTACTGTAACATTTTCATCAGCACCAAAGAAACTCCGTATGAGTTAGCAGTTACTCCCCATTCCCTGCTCTCCTCAACCCCTGGCAACAACTAGTCTACTTTTTGTGTCTGTGAATTTTCTTCTTCTGGACATTTCAGGTCAATGGAATTGTACAGTTAGTGGTCTTTTGTGACTGGTTGCTTTCACTGCGCACGATGTTTTTCAAAGTTCATCCACGTTGTAGCATGTATCAATACTTCCTTTTTATTGCCAATTAATATTTCATCATATGGATGTACATTTTGTTTATCCATTCCAGTTGATGGATATTTTATTGCTTTCACTTTTTGACTATTATATGTAAAGCTGCTATGAATATTTGTGTACAAGTTTTTGTGTGAACATATGTTTTCACTTTTATTTTAAATAAGAATACTCGGGGCGCCTGGTTGGCTCAGTCGGTTAAGCGGCCGACTTCGGCTCAGGTCATGATCTCAGGGTCGGTGAGTTCGAGCCCCGCGTCGGGCTCTGTGCCGACAGCTCAGAGCCTGGAGCCTGCTTCAGATTCTGTGTCTCCACTCTGTGTCTCTCTCTGACCCTCCCCTGTTCGTGCTGTCTCTCCCTGTCCCAAAAATTAAATATGAATACTCATTTGTATCATATCTATTTTGAAATAGTTTCAAATTATAGAAAAGTTGCTAGAACTCCTATATTCCCTTCTCACAGATTCCCCAATTGTTAATATCTTACCACATTTGCTTCTGCTTTCTTTGTATCTATATACAGTATATGGTTTTGTTGTTGTTGAGTCTTTTTATGAACAATCTGATAGAAAACTACAAACTTGATTCCTTATTACCCCTAAATATCCAGTGTGTATGTCCACAGAACAAAAGACCCACCCACGTCAGGAAATCAACATTGATACAATACAGACCCCATGACATTTTCACTCTCTGTAACAACAACGTCTTTTTTCCTTTTCTAGTCCAGAATCCTGTCCAGGAAGTTACATTGAATTTAACTGCATGTATTTTCTTTTCTTTTCTTTTTTAAATTTTCTTTTTTATTTTTTTAAATTTACATCCAAATTAGTTAGCATATAGTGCAACAATGATTTCAGGAGTAGATTCCTTAGTGCCCCTTACCCATTTAGCCCATCCCCCCTCCCACAACCCCTCCAGTAGCCCTCTGTTTGTTCTCCATATTTATGACTCTCTTCTGTTTTGTCCCCCTTCCTGTTTTTATATTATTTTGGTTTCCCTTCCCTTATGTTCATCTGTTTTGTCTCAAAGTCCTCATATGAGTGAAGTCATGTGATTTTTGTCTTTCTCTGACTGACTAATTTCACTTAGCATAATACCCTCCAGTTCCATCCACGTAGCTACAAATGGCAAGATTTCATTCTTTTTGACTGCCGAGTAATACTCCATTGTATATATACACCACTTCTTTATCCATTCATCGTCGATGGACATTTGGGCTCTTTCCATACTTTGGCTATTGTTAATAGTGCTGCTATAAACATGGGGTGCATGTGTCCCTTCGAAACAGCACACCTGTATCCCTTGGATAAATGCCTAGGAGTGCAATTGCTGGGTCGTAGGGTAGTTCTATTTTTAGTTTTTTGAGGAACCTCCGTACTGTTTTCCAGAGTGGCTGCACCAGCTTGCATTCTCACAACTGCATGTATTTTCAGTGTCTTTGATTCCCGTACAATTCCTCAGTCTTTCCTTGTTTGTTTGTTTGTTTGTTTGTTTTTATGACCTTGACAGTCCTAAAAAGGACAGGTCTTTCATTCTGTAGGATGATCATGAACAGTGTTCCTCATGACTAGACTCAAATCAGACATACATTTGGACAAGAAAAAGCACAGAAATGAGGCTGGGTTCTCTATGTATCTCATCAAGGGCTGATGATGTCAACTCTTCACACCAATGTGATGAGAATTTTGCTCATCTGGTCAAGTGGTTTCCTCCACCAAAAAAATCACCACTGTTTCCTTTGCACTTGATAAATATTTTGTAGGGACATAATCTGAGATTCTGCAAATATCCTGTCCCTTGCCCTACCCATCAGCCTTAAGGTCTATGAATCATTGCCTGAATTGATCATCACAATGATGATGATCAAGAAGTGATTTCTTTATTTCATCATTTCTTTTGTGTTTTCTAGTTTACATTCTAATACAAGAAAAAGTTTTCCCTCTTCCCCTTTCACTTATTTATTCATTACTTACTTTCTCAATATAGACTCATGGTCTCCTATTTCATTCAGTGGGTTGTAATGTATTGCTATAGTTATTTATCTTCATGCCCTACTTGTCCCAGATTTGCCAATGGGAGTCACTTCAAGCTGACTTCTTTGTCCTGTTGGTATACCCCCATCATACTACAAACAATTTCCTTATTTTCAGGTACAACTCAATGTTCTAGGCTCATTTCAGTTCTGGAATCAGCCATTTCTCCACAGAGCCCTGGTTACTTTTGGTGGAGGATAGTATTTAGAAATCAAGATTTGGGCTCAATGTGTTCACTACTACTGGGATGTCATGGCTACTAGGTCTTATTAATTGTCGGCGCTAGGAAATACATATATATATATGTATACATATATATATATATATATATATATACACACATACGTTATGTGTATATATATATATAATCATCTGTATGTACTCACATATGCAGTTATTTCCACTTCCGTATCTATATTTAAATATATTTAAACACCACGACTTTACACTGATGCATTTAATTCCAATCCAGTACCTCTGAATACTTGCAAGCCTTTCCCCCTTGACAGTGAGAAACCAAGCTCCCATATTTTTTTTTAAATGTAACTTTTTTAAAAGTTTATTTATTTATTTTGAGAGAGAGAAAGAGACTGCACAAGCAGGTGAAGGGCAGAGAGAAGGAGAGACAGAATCCCAAGCAGGTTCCATGCCATCAGTGCAGAGCCCAATGCAGGGCTTGAACTCACAAACTGTGAGATCAGGACCTAGGCCAAAATCAAGAGTTGGGAGGCTCAGTTGGTTGGCTGAGCCAACCAAGCACCTCTAGGCTCCCGTATTTTTTTTATATTGACTTCAGTCTATTTATTTGCTTGATCCCCTCTGTATTTGGCAATCTCCTGATCACGCTGGCTACCTCCTTGGCCTGCTACCTCTACAAACCCTTTCCAAGATTGTCATCTTCTTACTACCCAAATGCTGTCTACGTGGCACACCACTACCCAGTGGATGTCAATTCTCCCCACATTGAGTGGCATACATTCTGTGGCATTCTAACCAAAATTCCAAAAGGAATTAGAAAAACCTTTCCATGGGGTCACCTGGGTGGCTCAGTCGGTTAAGCGGCCGACTTCAGCTCAGGTCATGATCTCGCAGTTTGTGAGTTCGAGCCCCACGTCGGGCTCTGTGCTGACAGCTCGGAGCCTGAAGCCTGTTTCAGATTCTGTGTCTCCCTCTCTCTGACCCTCCCCCGTTCATGCTCTGTCTCTCTCTGTCTCAAAAATAAATAAACTTAAAAAAAAGAAAAGAAAAGAAAAAACTTTCCAAAATTTATAAAGAAAAACAAAGATCCATGAATAATTATGATGTCAGTTTTTAAAAAAAGAGCAAAGGAGAGTATGTTAGACAAGGAGATGAGCAACCTGATCCTCCTTTGAGAAAGAACTCCTGGCCTGCCTTGCAGGAGTGTGATCGCTACATAGTCTCCAGCTTCAGGGTTAGCCTCAGCTGCTGAGACTTATCTTGTCCAAGGTCCCATTTTACTGGGGCTGCCAGGATATGGTGATTAAGGGTTAGCAGGTTATAGCCTGGCCATTTCAGCCTGATGCTGGACACTGACAGTTAGCATATGTCAACTTCACTGGGTTGGCTGAGGCTTTGTCGACCTCCATCTTAGTTTGATGTAGTTTGATCTTACTTTCAAAGTAGTTTGATCTTACTTTCAAAGTAGTTTGATCTTACTTTCTTTACCCAATTCTGCTCCCCCAACCCCACCCCGCCTTCCCTTTCATAGATGCTAATCCCTAATAAAACTTTTGCATCCCAAAGTCCATCTCCAATTCTGCTTCCAGAGAATCTGACATGTGACAAGGAGACATTCACTTTGAGATATTATAATATAAAGCCATAGTAATAAAATTACCATGGCACTAGCATAGGAAGAGGGAAAGCATGGAAAATAGTGTATTTGTGGCCACTAATGTTAAGAAGAGCCTTTTTTCCATAAGCCCGTAGAATCATATTCTATGTTGATCTTTATGCGGATCTATTTACCTGAACACATGGTATTTTGTTCATCTGGTTTTCAGGAAAGAAACAAACAAGCAAACAGTTCACTATTGTCTTTGTTAGGTGAGTGTAATAAAAAAAAAAAAAAAAAAAAAAAAAAAAAAAAAAAAGAATCACCAGAAAGGAGTTATTTATAACTAGATAGCAAATGAAGGTTGTTTCCATGGAAAATTTTTTTCAATTTTTAAGCCTGTAAAGGTATAAAATGCATCTGAGTTAAGCAAAATGAAAGTGTTTAAAACCAAAGGAAATCCTCAAAGAAAAGTTTAGGTTTAGTAATAAAAGGAAAGTTTGCTAAAATCACAGAAAGTCCTCACTGAGCTTCAGCAAAATGTGCAAAATCCATATCTGACACTTTTGCCATCTGACAAAAATGGCTCCTTCCTACTGAGCAATCATCTAATTTGTTTCATTTCATCTTTGAAAGACTGGTTATACAGAGCCCACTGTGTACCAGCTACCCAAGCAAATGGATGACTTGTTCTGGTCAATGAACTGATTGTAAGAAGAAGTGATCCACACGACTTCCAAGCCAGTTATTTTCATGGGTCTGAAAATGCAGGTGCAGAGTCATTAGAGAGTTAAATTATCTTCAAGTGTGGAACCAGAGCAGTTAGAGCCGGGTATGGAATCACATCTACTCACTCCTTATACAATGGTCTTTCTTCCTTCCTTCCTCCCTCCCTTCCTTTCTTTTGTGTTTATTTATTTTTGAGAAAGAGAGAGAGAGAGGGAGAACGAGTGGGGGAGGGGCAGAGAGAAAGGGAGACACAGAATCCAGAGCAGGCTCCAGGCCCTGAGCTGTCAGCACAGAGCCCGATGCAGGGCTCGAACTCATGAACCACGAGATCATAACCTGAGCCAAAGTCAGACACCTAACCAACTGAGCCACCCAGGCACCCCTACAATGGTTTTCCAATGCTGGCTTCCAAGAGTACTGGATGTGATATGATATGATATATCATGATATGATATATCACATCATATCATACTAGGTTATTATAAAAAGTAGTTTCATCATTGTAGGTGAATCTTAATTATCTTTGTCAGATAATACAGTGAATATTACTACAAAAAAAAGCCACAAAACAGGTGTCTTAAGTGCCTATCAGTGTAGGGGGAAAAAATCAGAGTTACTTATATGAATTTGTGAAATAATGGTAGTATTTATTGAGTGAGGTAATCCTGAGCTAAATCCTGAGCTAGGCACTTTACCTGCTTTATTTTATTTAATATTTAAAACAATTCTACAAAATAGGTACTATTTTAAAATCTCATTTTAGAAATGGGGAGAATAAAGCACACAGGGTGTAAATGTCTTACACAACAGGTAGATGGTAGATGGAAGAATCTGAACTCAAGAGATTCTAGTAATTTGGTTTTTATCTTTTTCACTGTAGTGTTTCACAGATCAAGGTAAATGCTAGTGTGGCTTCATATGTAACTATAAGATAGCCAAACCTCCTTTTTACTTAGTCTATATCAATTAAACACTGTGCTACTGACATTTAAAAAATGCTTACCCACTAAGTCTTTGAAGTTCATTTAATTGGAATGGTTGTATCTTCAGAGAATAAAAGCTCCTGGACTGACTAATAACTAATCACTAATAACTAAATACAGTTATCCTTGAAAGATGATAAAAGCATTCAAATATATTTGATAATTCCACTAACCGATCCACACTCTTTAAAAAAAAATTCCCATTATGGGGCACCTGGGTGGCTCAGTCGGTAAGCATCCGACTTCAGCTCAGGTCATTATCTCATGGTTCGTGAGTTCAAGCCGCATCGGGCTCCGTGTTGACAGCTCAGAGCCTGGAGCCTGCAGCCTGCTTCAGATTCTGTGTCTCCCTCTCTCTCTGCTCCTCCCCCACTCACACTCTGTCTCTCTCTCTCAAAAATAAATAAACATTGAAAAAAAATTCCCATTAATATTTTTGATTTGTGATTTCTCCTTGAAATGCTTTTTCATAAGTTCAAATGCTGTCATTTGTCACCAAAGCCGTGTTAATACAGAATGTCTTATACAATTACATTTGCTTATGACTTACTATTTTGCCTACAGCACGGGTCTGTAATTTCTTCTCAAGCATTGTCTTATTGATCTATAAGAGTTCTTTCCAAATCAGTTGAAACGCAGAATTAACAAATTCCAAAGCATACACCGTGGAAGACTTGAAATACTGTAGATAAACTGATACACCATAAACAGGACAGTTCCTCTGTTCATGGAATGGGTGACATTTCACATTCAGAGAAGGAGAATAAGTACTCAAATGATGAATGACATTTTGATCTTTTTCACACATTCATTAAAAAAAAAAAAAATCTCCACTAGTTGTTTGCAATTGACGTAACCTTAGTGTAAAAAATTCCCCCTTATAAGTCATTTTCAGATTTACTCTCTAACATCTCTCTGAAAGTTCTTATTCTTTCCATCAGAGTCTTCCCCAGATGCTCTCCTAGATGCAGCGTTGAGGATGCCAATAAACTCTAGGTGTTCCAAACAGACAGTGACATTGCTGCACAAATTGCTCTTTCATGTTGTGTGACGCTGTGGATTCTGGCAAACTCTATTGGTCAATTCTTTGATCTATCACCCTTCAAGAAACTTGAGACCCATAGTCATCATTATACTTTTGAAATCTGTGGGACTCTGCTTTGATAATGCTTTATGACCTTCAACGAGTCACTGATTCTTCAGGCCCTCTTTCTCTACTTCTTTACTTTTTTTTATTTTTGAAAGACAGAGAGAGACAGAGCACAAGTAGGGGAGGGGCAGAGAGAAGGCGTTACACAGAATCCAAAGCAGGCTCCAGGCTCTGATCCGTCACCACAGAGCCCCACGTGGGGCTTGAACTCACACACCGTGAAATCATGACCCGAGCCAAAGTCGGACAGTCAACCGACTGAGCCACCCAAGCACCCTCATTCTTTACTTCTTTAAAAGGAGAAGGTTGTACTAGGTACTCCCAACTTTCCTTCAAGCTTGAGCTGTCTTAAGTTGTTAGGATACATCAAAGTTAAGTGCTTGAAATTTTCAAACAATTTTACATCTGCAGATTTTAATAAAATACCACAGTACATAAAAAAAGATCGCAAGGGGCGCCTGGGTGGCTCGGTCGGTTAAGCGTCTGACTTCGGCTCAGGTCATGATCTCACGGTCCGTGAGTTCGAGCCCCACGTCGGGCTCTGTGCTGACCGCTCAGAGCCTGGAGCCTGTTTCAGATTCTGTGTTTCCCTCTCTCTCTGCCCCTCCCCTGTTCATGCTCTCTCTCTGTCTCAAAAATAAATAAACGTTTAAAAAAAAAATGCAAAAAAAAAAAAAAAGATCGCAAAATTGTGTAGTATGACATATTATGTAAAATAAGTAGATTCAACTTTGGATGAACCCACACATTTTAATTTGATGTTATTAACATTATAGTAATATAATAATAATTATAGTAATATAATTAATATTATAGTAACTGATATTTGTTCTTCATACATGTGTAACACATTCAGAGTTTAAGACATTAGGAGTTTTCTAGGAAGGAAGTAATATATGTAGGAAATTTATGCATACCTCTTGGTGAAAGTCATCTAACTCAGTAACACCAATAGTAATACCAAAACGGCAATGAACAGCAATAACACCTAGTGAAATAAGTTTCAAAACAATAAAATTATAAAATAAACTTCACATATCCAGATAGCAGGTGTTGTATCACCAAAACAGAGGAGGCTTTTACAGGATCCCCACAAGGTTCTCAAAATGGCAGACATTTGAGACCATATGAAAACTCCTAAGGTAGAGAACACAAAGAACAAAATTTTAATATAGATTATTAATAATAGTGAAAAAATAAAACCAAATTGTTTGGCAAACAGAATTGGTTATGTATATAATGAGGCCCCCTGTAATGGATAACCATATAGCTCTAGAAAGTATGCTCTAGAAGAATATTGTTTGACAGTATGGCGTAATATGTTGTTTACTGCATGTTTCTGGTTCTCTCTACTTCTAGACATGGTAGTGTTGCATTTCCTGGACCTCTTGTGGTTGGTTGGGGCCATGTGACTCATTCTGGTGAATGAACTAATTGTGAGCAGAAATGATACATAGGACGCTTTCAGGCCAGGTCATTTGAATATAGATGCAACACCCCGTTGGGCATTTTCTCCCCCCTGGGATGGCAGCCAGAAACATTGGAGGTGGCAGCTACCCCATCAGCTTCGGTCCTTGAGTGAGTCTGATGAGCTGAGCCATTCTGCATTCTGCTAACTTTCAATGAACATATAAGTATGAACAAGTGTTGTTCTTAAAACACTGAAATTCTGGGATTGGTTATTACCTCAGCATAAGTGCATGGTGTGTTAAATTTTCACAAACTGAACACACCTGTTCACAAATTGAACATGTAGGTCAAGCTTGGGCCCAGTAACTGCACACCCTTTTCCACAAAGGGATTATCTTGACCTCTAACAGCATAGATTAGTTTTACTCGTTCTTATACGTTGAAAACTAATTATACAGTATGTCATTGGTGGGTTTTTTGCTTCTTTTGATGAATATCGCACTTGTGAGATTCATATGTATTGCAACATGGGTTTGTGTCCATTCATTCTCATTGATAAGTACTGTTCATTGTGTGAATGCACTAAATGCTATCCATTTTACTGTTTGTGGGTGTTTGGGTAGTTTCCAACAATTGATTATTTACAAACAACCCTCCAGTGAATATTCTGGGACATTTTTTCAAGTTTATTTATTTTGAGAGAGAGAGAGAGAGAGAGAGAAAGAGAGAGAGAGGCAGGGATGAGCAGAGACACAGGGAGAAAGAGAGAATCCCAGGCAGGCTCTGCACTGTCAGTGCAGAACCCGATGCGCTGAACCATGAGATTGTGACCTGAGCCAAAGTCAGATGCTTAACCAACTGAGCTACCCGGTTGCCCCAGGGATCTATCTTTTGTTGAACATATTTCTGCATTTTTGTTGGGTTTATACTTAGGAGTAGAATTACTGGATCGTAGAGTATGCTTATGTTCAGCTTTACTAGATAGTGCCAAACAGTTTTCCAAAAATACTTGCACCAATTCACATTTTCACCATCAGTGTAGGAATGTTCTGGGTGCTCCATTTGGCTCCCCCCCCCCCCCATTTTAGCCATTCTGTAGATAACAGGCAACGTTGATCACTTTTTCACATACTTCTTGGCCATTTCAGTACTTTTTTGTAAGGTGACTGTTCAGCTTTGGCTTATTTTTCTAGTGGGTTGCCTTTGTGTTTCTTTACATATTTATTCCTTGTGAAATTGTGTTTTACACATAAGTACTTTATGTATTCTGGGTATGAGTCGTGGAGTACGTGTATTGTGAATATTTTCTTTCATTCTGTGCATTGCGTTTTCATTCTCATAATGGTATTATCTTGTTAAACATAAGTTCTCAATTTTAATATAGCCCCAATGTATCCATTTTTGTTCTTTTGGGTTTGTGCTTTTATGTCTTAGTTTTTAAAGTTTTGCCTACTCCAAGATGAAGGAGATGTTCTCTTCTCAGAATTCTATCGTACCTTTCACACTTAGATCTACAAGCCACTTGGAACTGATTTTTGTGTGTAGTATGGGATAGCAATCAAGATATGGTTTTTCCCATGTTGTTACCCAATTGCCTAAATATTACTTAGTGAAAGATTATCTGTTCCTCACTGACTGTAGTATCATGTTTGTCCTAAAACAGCTGGCCATACATATGTGGGTCTGTTTCTGACCTCTCAATTATGTTCCACTGTTCAATTTCTTTGTACACAATACATACTGTGTTGATTACTATACCTTTATAATAGGTCTAGACATCAGGTAGTGTGAGTTCTCTAGAATTATTATGCCTTGGCTATTCTTAGCCCTTTGAATACCATCTGAATTTTATTTTATTTTATTTTTTTAAATGCTTATTTATTTCGGGAGAGAGAGTGTGTGAGCATGTGGGGGGGGCAGGGGCAGAGACAGAGGGAGAGAGAGAATCTCAAGCAGGCTCCACACTCAGCACAGAGCCTGATGCAGGGCGTGACCTGACGACTGTGAAACCAGACCTGGGTGGATATCAAGAGTCGGCCGCTCCACCAACTGAGCCACCCAGGCGCCCCACCATCTGAATTTTAGAATCAGACTGTTGATTTACACACACACACACACACACACACACACACACACACACACACACACCTGCTGGTGTTTGATTAGGATTGCTTAAATTTTCAAATTAATTTAAGGATATTGACTAAGTCTTAACAATATTGGGTCTTCCAATCCATGAACATAATCTATCCTTCCATTTATTTAGCTATTTAGAAATGGACTCTACAATATTCTGTAGTTTTCAATGTAGAGGTTTCACAGATCATTCATTAAACTTATTCCAAAGTAGTTGTTGATTTTTTAAACAATTTCATTTTGTATTTGTTTAACGCTGGTACGTAAATACAGTTTTTTAATATAAGCTTTTTGTTTTGGAATAATTTTATACTTACAGAAAAGTTGCAAAGGTAATATCCTTCATCCAGCTTAACATGACCACGGTGCATTTGTCAAAACTAGAAAATTAACATTATAACAATATGATTAGCTAAACTATAGACTTTATCTAGATTTTAGCAGTTTTCCCACTACTGTCCTTTTTCTATTCCAGAGTCCAATGAAGAATGCTACATTGCAGTGGTGCCCGGCTGGCTCAGTTGGTTAAGCATCCAGCTTCGGCTCAGGTCATGATCTCGTGGTTCGTGAGTTTGAGCCCCGCATCGGGCTCTGTGCTGACAGCTTGGAGCCTGGAGCCTGGAGCCTTCTCTGGAGTCTCTCTCCCTCTCTCTCTGCCCCTCCCCTGCTCACACTCTATCTTTCTCTCAAAAATAAATATTAAAAAAATTTTTTTTTTTTAAAGAATGCTACCTTGCATTCAGTCATGTCTCTTCTAGGGTATGATGGTCTTTCCTTGTTTATCATGACCTTGAAACTTTTGAAGAGTACTGGTCAAATATTTTGTAGAATGCCCCTCAGTTTGGATTTGTCTGATGTGTTCTAGTGATTAGACTGAGGGTACGGGACTTGAGGAGGGAGACCATACGGATGAGGTACTCTTTTCATTGCATGAAGTCATAATATGACTAATCACAGGATGATGCTAGACTTGATGACTTCATTAAGATGACATCTGCCAAATTTATTTAATAATTTATCTGTTCATGGACACTTAGGTTATTTCCAGTTTGGGGCCGTATTAGTTTGCCTGGACTGCCATAACAAGATACCACAAACTGAGTGGCTCACACAACAGAATTTTTTCTCACAGCTCTGGAGGCATCCTACAAGTTTTCATATTTTGTGTTTTCATTTTGACTATGTTCAAAGCCTTTTCTAATTTACCTTTTGATTTCTCCTTTTTTTCTTAAATATTTATTTATTTTTGAGAGAGAGACAGACAGACGGAGACAGAGCATGAGCAGGGGAGGGGCAGAGATACAGAATCTGAAGCAGGCTCCATCCAGGCTTTGAGCTGTCAGCACAGAGCCAGAAACCGGGCTCAAACCCACGAACTGTAAGATCATGACCTGAGCCAAAGCCGGATGTTTAACTGACTGAGCCACTCAGGCACCCCTGATTCCTCCTTTGACCTGTAGGTTATTTAGAAGTGTGTTATTTTGTTTCCAAAAATTATAGTTTTTCTATAGATCTTTCTGTTACTAATTTCTAATTTAATTTCATAGTAGTCAGAGAATATATTGTATGATTTGAATTTTTGTAATTTATTGAGACTTGCTTTATGATCCAGAATATGGTCAGTCATGGTTAGGTTCAATGCACTCTTCAGAAGAATGCATATTCTGTTGCCATTGAGCGGAGTCAAACGGGTGGATAGTGTTGCTCAGTTCAGCTATTTTCTTGCTTATTTTCTGTCTCCTTAATTATTGAATCTACCTAATTATTGAATTCAGAGTGAGGTACCCTAAAGGATTATTGAAATCTCTGGTTACAGTTGTGGATTTGTCCATTTGTCTCATGGTCTTTACATGCCCAGAAATTGTTAACTATGCCAGCTGTTGTATATAAAGGGCCAAATATATGCTCCAGGTGGTGTTATCATGCATCATAGAGAATTCACCCTTTCATTTGTTGGGCTGATAGAGGAGGGGGTTGATCATCTCTCTTTTTTTTTTTCTTTTAGAGAGAGAGGGAGAGCCCGTGAGCCAGGGAGATGGGCAGAGGGACAGAGAGAGAATCTCAAGCAGGCTCCATGCTCAACATGGAGCCCGACTCAGGGCTTAATCCCATGACCTCTGGGATCATGACCTGAGCTGAAATCAAGAGTCAGACACTCAACTGACTAAGCCACCCAGGTGCCCCTAATCGTCTTATTTTGAACTGGGACTGAGTGTGGGGTAGGGGGGGCATGGTGGAAGTGGGTTACAGTTTTGCTTAGAGTTAGCCTATGTCTGATTTGTTATCTTTCCTAGAGGAAGACCTTCCAAGGCTTTTAATTGAGAAACAGAAATTTGTTTTCTGGGAGGTTTTCTGGAGGTTGGATTCTGCCCAAAAGAGGTTTTCGGCCTCCCACGGCCAGCAGCTTCAAAATTTGGCCCATACCTTAAGGGGATATGGAGACTAGAAGCCTTCATCTGACCCCTGAAATATCCAATGTCTTTCCAGAACTCTACATACCAAAATCTCTGCTGATTTACCTGTTTGCTTCCCTGGGACCTTCAGCTCCAGGGTCAATCCTGGATTCGCAGCCTCCAGCTAGTCAGTAAGTGTCCCCTAGGGCAAATGTATCTATAAGTCCTCAGTGTCATTCGGTACTCCCTCTAAGGTCATCAACTCATCTATTTTGGTTCAGTCCCCTGCTACTGGTAGATACTGTGTTATTCTTTTCTTTTCTTTTTTTTCTTTTCTTTTCTTCTTTTCTTTTCTTTTCTTTTCTTTTCCTTTCTGTGTGTGTGTGTGTGTGTGTGTGTGTGTGCTGCTTTCTTTTCAGATTTAGATCTGAATCTTTACTCACATGTATATTTTTCCTTGCTTACTGTAATTTCACTGTTTTGGGAATATATATCTGAATCCACTTTCAAATGCATATTTTACCTTATTTACTATTAATAGCCCACACAGCCCACAAATAATTTTTCAAACGAAAGGAAACATCAAGAGTTGCATGCTCTACCAACTGAGGCAGCGTGTACCCATCTTTTTCCTTTCGACCTCTCTCTCTCTCTCTCTCCCTCTGTCGCTCTCCCCTGCTCACGAGTGCTCTCTCTCTCTCTCTAAAATAAAATTTAGAGCCGCCTGAGTGGTTCAGTTGGTTAAGCTGTGGACTCTTGATTTCAGCTCAGGTCAATGATCTCATGATTTGTGAGGTTTAGCCCCACAAAGGGCTCCGTGCTGACAGCACACAGAGCCTGTTTCTGATTCTCTCTCTCCTCTCTCTGCCCCATCCCTGCTCATGTTTACTCTCTCTCAAAATTAAAAAAAAATTTTTTTATATTCTTTTGGAGAAGTTCTGCTGTGGAAGATTCTCTCAGATATTAATCTCAAAACAGATTTATTCTGCTTTCAATCTTGAAAGATAATTTTGTTAGGTACATAATTTAGAGTGGACAAATGTTTTCTGATTCCAGGTTAATAGGTTCTTTTGGCACCTGGAAGAGATTTATTGATCAGTATGCTTTCTAACCTGAATTGTTGCTGTGGAATCTGCACAGTCAGGTGGTCATTCATTCCTAAATCATTTTATTCTCCTAAGTCACTTTCAAAATACATTTACCCCGTGTTTTGGAGTTTTCCTATAAAGGATCTAGGTGCAAAGTTCTTTTTTTTTTTAATAAGGCTTGCTATAAATCCTGTTTGGGTAGTTATGGATTTTTATCTTTTGTTGGAATTGAAAAATTATCATCTATTAACTTAGCAGTGATTTCTTCTCCTCTGTTCTCACTCATTTATCCCCCAGAAATCCATAAATTAGATTCATTATTCTTATGTTTGTCAATCTCACTTTCAAAATGTCCAGACCCCTGTTTTCTTGCATTACACTCTGGGTGATTTATTTAGATCCAACTTCCATTACATCCTTAACATCTTCGCCTAATCTGCTGTTTGACACATGGCTTCATGAAATTTTAAAATATCAATGATTATACATATATATGTTTATTTATTTTATTTTAAGAATTTTTAAAGTTTATTTATTTGATTTTGGGGTTGTGAGTTCGAGCCCCAAATTGGGCATAGAACTCACTTGAAAAAAAAAAAAAAGAAGCAGCTTTCAGGACTCTGACTTCTGTCAGTATGGGAGGCTAGACACTATAAAGAATTCCATGACTCCAAAACAAGGAGATTCTGGAAGAGGTTAATTTTTTTAAATACATCATGGGATTGCAAGAAATCAAAAAAATCTTCAACTGGTCCATAATAAAAAGTAAGCTGAAACCAGGATGGGAGTATGAGTAGCAAGAAGTTTGGAGCTTGTGTTGCCCTAAGGGTAAATGTATACAGATCTGTGTATCAACTGATCAGAGACCAAACTTTGGGCTAGTTCCAAATAGACTTCTCGAACCTGAGATTCCTAAATAAGGAAAGACATTTGAAAAAAGCTAAAGTAGTCCCAAGATGACAGTTCTTGTTGGCTCCTCATAGAAGCATCAAAAACAAAAACAAAAACAAAACCCTGTTTGGGCCTGTGGGATCCCCAAAGACAAATACATATAATCCTACACTTGGAGATTGACAAACATAAGAGAAAATAAGGCACTATGACTGATAATGAGAACAACAAAAGACAGATTTAGACCTCCATGGTTTTCAGATATTGGAACCATAAAATCAAAATAAAAAATAACTTTGTGTGAAATTTTAAAGTGGAATTCCATAAATGATTGGGACTATTAAAAGTGACTGGGAATTTTTGAAATAGAAATAGAGTGTACTTGAAATATACATAAATATAATTGTCGGGGTGCCTGGGTGGCTTAGTCGGTTGAGAGTCCGACTCCTGATTTTGACTTAGGTCATGATCCCCAGGTTGTGTGATCAAGCCCCCAGGTGGGCTCCACACTGAGCATGGAGGCTGCTTAGGTCACTGTAGGGAGAATCAAGGGCCAAATGTGCCCAGCCCAGCTGGAAGCACCTTGTTTATCTTCTGCTCTCTGTTACTGATTAACAGTAGGCACCCCTCTTGCCACACCCTCTTGCTCAAACACAATTACATTTTAAAATAACATGACTTTAGGAAGAACTGGACAAAGTGCAGGTAGTCAGTGGTCAGTAGGTGGGAATTGGTGGGGTATAAGCAACAATTATCATTGGGAATCGGAAAACAATCTGAAAAATTGTACTCATTTAGTTTGACAAAGAATCAGATCCAACTTCCTCCTCTAGAGTGGAGGAAGATAAGGTGCCTTCAGAGCTAGATATGGGAATCTGTTTAGAATCCGAAACACAGGATCAAGACCTGATCACATGGAATCTGAACTTTCTGTGTTACAAACTTTCATGGAATCTCCTTTGGCCATGCCCAAGAGATGTCTGAGACTCAGAAGCAGAGGAGGATTGTGAGGAAGGCACTGGAGAGACAGGAAGGGGCTTCAGTTTTAGTTTAGACTTTAACACTAGCTCCCTGTGTACATTTCCTGATGTTCTGGGCCTTTCCCAAAGGATCTCCCCAGGGTGTTAACAACCGTTATGGAAAAAATGGTTCTGGTTAACCAATATTTCCCAGTCTATCATATGTGAACGACTGGTGTTAGATGGGATGACTTTAGGAAGTTCTTGGATGAAATTAACATTTTTTCCATTCTAATTAATTTTGGTAAATGGTCTTAATTTTCCATTTATGGTAGTGATATCAAATGCTCTTTAGAATGTATTTTTTAAGGGGCACCTGGGTGGCTCAGTTGGTTAAGCTTCCAAATTCAGCTCAGGTCATGATCTTGTGGTTTGTGAGTTTGAGCCCCGCATCTGGCTCTGTGCTGACAGCTGGGAGCCTGGAGCTGCTTTGGATTCTATGTCTCCCCCTCTCTCTCTGCCCCTCCCCTGCTCACACTCTGTCTCTCTCTCTCAAAAATAAATAATAAACATTAAAAAAAAGAATGTATTTTTTAAAAGGTGAGTGGATTTAAAGAAAAAGAATAAGTCAATAATAGTACAGACTGTCTGAAAATATGGCAAAAGATATGAAGGTGATACACACATGACTGAAATTTGGTAAAAATTCTGTTAAACCAAATCAAACTTGGTTATTGCAAGACTTCTCAGTAATTTTGTCATGTTGAATATTTTGCCTCTTCAAGAAGGGATTTGGCATCAAGCATTTCTTTAACTCATTTGACTATAGAATCTCTCTTTTCTTGAAAAAACAAAAAAAAACAGGGTGTCTTGTTAATCTAATCTGGAGATTTCATTTCAGGAAATCCTGATGAGAAATGTGGAGGTGGCTTTTAGATCAGACCTTTCTAGGATCTTGGCTCCTTCTCCCCTATGTTTGATGTTAAGTCTCAGCAGAAAGTTCAAGGATGGGGCTAGAAATGGGCATTAAGGGAGGTTTACAAAATGGTTAAAAGCACATTAGCCCCTAAATGCAATGTGGTATCCTGGATCCTGGAACTGAAAAAGGGCATTAGCTGGGGAAAAAACAAAAACAAAAAAACTATTGAAATCAAATCTGGCGTTTAGTTAATACTAGTTAAAACTAGTGACATGCAGTCTACAGTTTCGTCAATAAAAATATACTAAGGTTGTTTCTTAGTTTTGACAATGTACTAAGTAATATAAGATGTTAACAATAGGGGAAACTAGGAGTTGTGTCAGTAGGCTGTGAATAGAGTTATGGGGCCTAATAGGCCAAGCCGCTAAGCCCCGTAACATTTCCTACTCCTTTGCCTGGTCTTGTGCTGCTCTGCATGAAAGGACAAGGACTAGGCTGAGCTCAAGAGCAAGAGGAATCACATTCACTCACCAAATTCTAACTTAGGTACTTTCATGTGCTTTTGTTGGTACCAAGTTTGGCCCAGAAAGGAGGCCCTTCAACCGACAAAAGGAAGGGCATTTTCCACCCTTCTCTCCCACATTCTGTTCTGATTACTCAGCCCTCCCAGACACAGCCTATCCCCTACACCAATCTTCAACTTCAAATGAAATTTAGGGCCACAGTCCCGTTGGGGCCAGGGAAGGTAAAGTTTTCTAGACCAAGGACCTGAGCATGCTCACCTATCTTAGTGGACGGCTACAGTCAGATTTGGCCATAAAGTCATCAGTGGGGTTGGTGGACAAGGCAGGTAGATTGGAGGGAGGAATGTTCTCGCTGAGAGAGGGGGTGGTTCTGTAACTCTGCTAACCTTTCCAGAGCCTGTGTCTAGGTGATGAATGGGTGGAGAAGAGAGGGAAGTAACCACTTACTTCCATGTGCAGACAGACACTGACATTTATTACAGGCTTATCACAAAAGTCTACAAGTTGTTATATTCCATAACAAACAGTTATTGCTGGGAGAGAAGGAAAGTGAGACCTCAGGGGAACTGAAAGGGAGATAAGCATCAACAGAAACAACAAATACATTTTATGAAGGCCCTCTCTTAAGTGTTCTTGGAGAATCCTGGTCCACCTAAAATGTTAACACAGAATTTTCAAGATAAAACCTCTTCTCATCAATACTAATTAACATAGATATATGTAATCACGTGATTGTTCTCAGGCTAGCGCCAGTGTGGTGGGAAGGAAGGAGAAGGACAATGGGAAAACCTGGTTTGGACAATGCACTTGACTGGCAAGTAAATATAAGTGTATTCAGAATAACATATAGGCAAGATTTCACTGTCTTCTCCAACTTCTTGGAGACATTCTATTGCTTCTTTATATATTAATTTGTTTCTACCTATTTAACCAAACCCTCTCATTAATTTCAATACTTTTAACCAATTATTTTTAGTTTCCTAGTACTAAAACTGTATCATCTACAAATAATCATTTTTGTTTCTTCCTTGCTGAATTAGGAAGAATTTTCAAAATAGTAGATGATGACAATAACAGTCATCATCATCATTATGATCGTTATTTTAAAAAGAGTGCCTCTCATCTTTCCCCTTTAATTTTATTTGATTTTGATGAACTGTTCTTTGTCATATCATACCATTTTCCCACACAGTAATTCATTGTTCTCCTCTCTACCAATTTAACTCCTACTCATTCCACAAAGATCAAATGGAATCCTGTTACTCTTATGATGTCTGTATATACATTACTAGGTGTAAATAAACACCCAGCTAATCTTAATGTAGTTTTTTACAGTTCACAAAGAATCATATACAGATTCTTACTTAATGCTCTGGACAGACTATGGAGTAGGTATTGCCAGAACTTTTACATATAAGGAAAGTCAATCTTTGTGTGGCTGAGCAACCACAGTTAAGAACTTACAGTTAAATTGACTACAGTTTTGCATTTTAGGGAAAAGATATCTGTATCTCAAGGAATTGCAAGAGTTGAGACAGTCTAAAGTGTCACATCCAACTTGCAAAAGAAGGTATTGTAAAGCATCTTTTAGGCTCAGCAAAAGTCAATGGACTCAACCTAAAATCCTGTGGACTCATCAAATAAAGAAATTTTGGGTAAAATTAGTAGCAGAAAATACACTTCTTCTCAGGTAACTGCTGCTCACAGTGCCATCCATTCATTCTCGTTCTGAAATATAAAAATCAGAAAAAAGATCTCACCAGTCATTTGCAAGGTTAAACTTTGGTGGTCCTCCCGTCAGTTATTGATCTTGGGTTAGACCTCTTATCTATTGGGTGGGTGAATAATGGGGTAAGTGAGGGGTGGTAATATTCTCACCCTTGCCAACCCCACAGTACTATAGTTAATCCTGAAATAAGAAAGTATCAGAGGCAATACTTCCAAATGGTAATAGGCTGAAAAGTATTATTTTAACCTTCTAGTATACGGTTCACCTTCCGGTTAGATTATGAGCTCTTTGATGTTGCGTATCTGTCTTGTTGCCTTTCCCACCTGTTTAGTCAAGCACCTATCACATTGTGTAGAAGATTGTTTTAGTAAATGTTTATAAAGCATTTTGGTTTTGTTGTGGCAAAATATACATAACATAAAATTTACCATTTGAATTATTTTTAAGTGTACAGTTCAACAGCATTATGTACATTTACATTGTGGTGTATCTTTCACCGTTCTTCATCTCTACAAAATTTTCATCATCCCCAACCTGAAATTCTGCACACATTAAACAATAAATCCCTCTTCTCCCCTCCCCATAGCCCCTAACAACCACCATTCTACTTTGTGTCTCTAGGAATTTGAGTATTCTAGGTATCCCGTATAAGCAAAATCATACAATATCTGTCCTTTTGTGTCTGGTTTATTTCACCTAGCGTAATGTCTTCATGGTTCATCCATGTTGTACATATATATTTTTAAAGTTGCACATGTTGTATATTTTTAAAATAACTACTCTTTTTATCCCATACCTCTCAATTTTGACCCAAAATAGACTGAAATGAAAGTCCCAAAGCGAAAGGCAGAAAGCTTCAGAGGTTTTAGAGAAGGAGAATGGAGAGATAAGTGTTCTCCAGATAAGAAAAGAATGGGCCAAGGGTGTGGACAAGAGTGGGCAATATGTGGGTGATGGAGAGAAAGGGAACAATCTAGAGGAAGCTGGGTCATCCCTGCTTCTCACCAAGAAAGCCCCCTATGTCCACTTCCAAAGCTTCAGTTAGATCAGGGGTTCATACTCTGGGGTCTATGAGACCCTAGAAGGTCCATGGATGGACTTTGGGGGTATGCTTTCTAAGGTCATATGTGTTATTTTGAGCATGTTTGTATTCAGGGAAACAAGGTTCATAACTTTAATTGAATACTCTTTTGGAGATCCATAATTCATAACAAACTGTTATTGCAGGGAATATATACATATATATGGGTTTTACTTTGGAACGATGGAAATGTTTTGGAACTAGATAGAGGTGATCATTGCACAGCATTCTGAATGTACGAAATGCCGTAAGATGGGTAATTTTACATTATGTGAATCACACCTCGATAAGCGACTTAAAAGAAGAAGTATGGATCAATGCTGATGACAGCCATCGCAACCTCTTTTCTGAGCATCAGTCTCTCACATAGAACTGCTTAAGGACAACTCCACTGAGATGGCCCACAGGAACACCAGACTCCAGAATTCATTTTTTCCCCTTCCAACACCTGCTCTTTCTCCTATTTTCTCTGTTTGGGTAAAAAATGCTACCGTGATGATTAGTGATCTGGGAGGAATCCTTGACATCACTTGTTCCCTCTTCTTGCCTCTCCTTTCACATCCAATCTCTGTATCCTATTGATACTGCCTTCTAAACATGTCTCAAGTCCATGCACTTCCCTCTACACTTACTGCCACAGCCCTAGTTTGGGCAACCGTCAGCCCTCCCTGAGCAGTTCAGTGCCTCCTAACCAATCTCCCAGCATCCATCTGTTCGCTTAGAAATTCTTCCAGCAGCAAGTAACAGGATACCTTACTCAAAATGGATTATAAAGTGAAACTGATTTCCCCCCATATTACAAAAAAATCTAGAGATAGACGCTTGTGGCTTTGCTTCAGTAATCTCTGCCAGGGCTGTCATCTCCATTAATCTTGGCTTTTTTTCTCAGGCTCATTTCGCGATATAAGGCATCACATCAGTGTTCAGAGGGCAGGAAGAAAGCAAACCGGCAGTGCCCTATCTTGTCATTAGTATAGCCAAAGTTTTCCCAGAATTCTTTGGGAGACTTTTCCTTAGGTCTCTTTACCCAAATTGGGGTTCCTGACTCTGATCACCACACCTAGCTACAAGGGTGGCTGAGAAATGGGACATAGGTTGACTCGGAGCAGGGGACTGCCCGTGTTTGTGTGGCCCTTGAACTAAGAACAGGTTTTATGTTTTTAAGGGCTGTTAGAAAACAAAAAACACAAATGAATACTCAACAAAGGCCATATGCCCCATAAAGCATAAAGTATTTATTATCTGAATCTTTACAGGAAAAGGTTGCTGACCCATAGATTAGAGCAAATGTAATTTCCTAAAATGTAAACCTTATTTTATCGTTTCTCAGTTTAAAAATCCGTCACTCTCTCTCTCACTCTCTGCCCCTCCCCCTGCTCATGCTTCCCCCCCCCCCCGCCCAAATAAATAAATAAACTTAAAAAAAAAATCCTTCAGTGTATCCCAAGGATGAAGCAGATTTTAGGCTTACCCTTAATAAGCCCTATGAGGTTCTTCCTGATTCTGCTTACCTTTCCAATATTATTCCCACCTTATACTCTATGGTCTAGTCATACTAGACTATTTTCCTGTAGGTTCTTCTATTAGTTTCCTATTGTTCTTGTAACAAATTACCAAAATTTCATGGTTTAGAGCAACATAAATGTATTATCTTACAATTCTGGAGGTCTGAAGTTCAAAATAGGTTTTTCTAGACTAAAATCAAAGTGTTAGCAGGGCTATCTATGCTCCTTCTGGATGCTCTGTGGAAGAATTTCTAGGCAAGTTCCCTTGCCTTGTCCAGTTTCTAGAGGCTTCCTGCATTCCTTAGTCCATGGCCTCTTTCTCCATTTGCACGACCAGCACTGTAGCATTTTCAAATCTCTCTCTGATTTTGATCTACTACCTCCCTCTTTCAAGTAAAAGGCCAAATGTAATCGGGCCCCCCAGATAATCCAGGATAACCTCTTCATCTCAAGATCCTTAATTTAATTACATCTGCAAAACCCCTTTTGTCATGTAAGGTTACATATTTGAAGATTCCAGGGATTAGGATGTGAACATCTTTGGGGGCCATTATTCACAGTGTTTCACACTGCCCAGGTGGGGTCTTTACATTTGCTGTTCTCTCTCCCTGAGAGAGGTTTTCCTCTGACCGGCTAAGCCCAGATTATCCTTGAGCCCCAGCCTGGGTGACATTTCCTCTGGGAAGTTTTCCTGATCCTTTAGCACTCAGTACTTCTCTTTCTTGGCAATGACCACACTATTTCCAGCAGCTTGGTTATGCATCAGTCTCCCCACCACCACACCACAGAAGGGCAAAACCATGTTAGTCTTCCTTGGTGTTGCATCCTGGTCTTGGTGTCTGGCACATGATAGGTACTCAGCATGCATTTGTTAAGTGAATGAATAAATGAACCGTTGAACTTCTGAGAGAGAAAGAATTCTGGAATGCCAAGGCTCTAGGCATTTCTTTCAGGGCCAACAAGACAACAGATGACTAAAGGAATGACCTGGTCCTCTGGATTTCTCCTTGGCCCCTAGTAACAAAGTCAAGGAGCAAGATTAGAGCCAAAGCTGTAGAATTTCCCAACTAGTGTAGTACAACCAGACCTCAGTCCCCAAATGACCTGAGACGTTTGCGTCATCACCAATTTATAACTCAACCTCATTGACCCATACAGCCTTCCCCACACCTCCTTCTCCCACATACACCACTACTTATAAATGTTGCAGAGCTCATTATCCTCCCCTAGATCACTAGATTCACCCCAGAAGCCAGATTCACCCCAGAAGCCATAATTATTGCCTGTAAGGCCATTCAAGTGCCCCTGATATTTCCCTATTTGCTCTTTCTTGAAGGAGTCAGGGAGGGAGCCATCGAAACTAGCGCTTTGGCTCTGGACACCATTTGCCATGCTTTGTGTTCTTATTATTTCTTTTTTTTTTTTTTTTAACCTTTATTCATTTTTGAGACAGAGAGAGACAGAGCATGAACGGGGGAGGGGCAGAGAGAGAGGGAGACACAGAATCGGAAGCAGGCTCCAGGCTCTGAGCTGTCAGCACAGAGCCCGACGTGGGGCTCGAACCCACGGACCGCGAGATCGTGACCTGAGCTGAAGTCGGACGCTTAACCGACTGAGCCACCCAGGCGCCCCGTGTTCTTATTATTTCAGTCTTGATCAAACGCCTGTTTGTGTAGATATCAACCACAGTAACAGAGATAGGCTTAGATAGACAAATATGATAGACTGATTTGGAGTCTGATAAACTAAAAGATTTCATATAGACTAACGGCTTTCAACCCTAGCTGCTCATTAGAATCAACTGGGATACTTTAAACAATGTCAGTATCTAGATCCCATACAAAACATCCAAATTAGAATCTCTGGAGGAGGGCTTATGCATTTGTTGTTGTTGTTGTTGTTGTTTTTAAGCCTTCCAGGTAGGGTCACCCACTGTCTCAAATTCCTCAGGGTTACAGGGTTTCCCTGGAACTGAGACTTCCAGTGCTAAAAAGAGGACACCTCCAGGTGAGTCAAGCAGGTCACCTTAGCTGGTCAGGTGTGGCTAACGTGCATCTAGGGCTGAGAACCACTGATACTGTTTCCGTTGATCAAGAAAGTATGTTATGGTTGCTCTATGGTTTTCCCCAACTCATATTGTGATGGTAAGAGCAATGAACAAAGATCTTGACTTGCGTCCTGGCTCTGTCCCTTATCAAGTGACTTCTGACAAGTAACGCAATCTCTCTGAACCTTGATTCTTCATCTTCAAAATGGTAATGATAAGACCTACCTCACTGACCTAGCCTAGCCATGGTTCTGGATTGCAAACAACAGACACCACTTCTAGTTAATTTACCCAGAAAGGGAATTTATTAGAAGGAACTGGATAGTTCAGAGACTTACTGGGAAGGCTAGCACATACATACGGAAGGTCTGTTTGGGACACCACCAGGTGCTGCAGTCCTTGACTCTCAATGCCACCACAATTTCATGAATAATTTCTAATTGGCCCAGAGACTTTGCAGTAATTCTCTCAAGAGTCAATGTTCCAGGCTGACCAATTGGCTGTGCTAAGTCATACTTCACACTCTCAACTGTTGGGGTTAGGGAGAGGGCCATTTAACACACTTTTAAGAAAGGCCTGTGCAAGCACTTTAAAACCCTATGCATCGGGGGCTCTTCAGGGTGGCTGTACAGTCAGATTGCCTGAGGAGCTTTTAAAAGATCAGAATCTCAGGGGTTGGGAGAGGGAAATCTTCATTTTGGATATACTCTATCATCCTTAATGTCATCATGTCTGAAAACTATCGTCCCAGAGGAACACCTGGTCCTTCTCTATGTTGAAAAAGATTTGGGGAGGTCAGAGAAACCCTTTTCCTTCTATTGTTCCTGAGACAAGATAGAGAGTGGGGTCTTTTTGTTGTTTTTGTTTTGTTTTGTTTTGTTTTGTTTTTGAGAGAGAAAGAGAGAGGCAGAGAGAGGGAGAGAGAGAGAGAAAATCCCAAGCAAGCTCAGCATGGAGCCTGACTCGTGGCTCAGTCTCACTATCATGAGATCATGACCTGAGCTGAAATCAAGAGTTGGACCCTTAACCAACTGAATCACCCAGGCGCCTCAAGATAAGCGTGTTTTGAATCTTCACTATGTAATGCAAACAATAGCATAATGTTGTAAATACAAAGAAAGAAATGATTTTACTGGGACCATTTGTCTGGTGATAGAGCAGTTAAAGTCTAGTCGTAGATGAAAATGATTGTCATGACTTAGGAAATACATGTTTGCCTATGATTCCCTGATTAACCCAATTTGGGTTAATTTGCCCAAGGCGTATTTTTGGGATCTGATAGAGCTTGCTCTGTCTTCAGGGAAGTTTGGCTACCTGATGTGACCCATGAGCCTCCTAAGGAAGGAAGCAATTCTCCCATACAGAATCAACTCTGCGCTCAGGTGCCTCCCAGAATTTCACTGTTGTAGGTGCAGCCAAGATGGACTGAAGGTAGGTCCAGGATGAGTTTCTAAGGTGGACTCTACTGACCAATATACCTGGGGTTCATTGTTCACATGTAATAGGAGATTGTAAGTATTCTAGTGGATATGATTATGTGAGATCAAATCAAAGAGGTAAAGCTTATAATGAGAAAATGAGGAAGTTGTCTAACCTTGACAATGGTTATTACAGTTGGGGGTTTCCAGAAAGCAGGGGTTAGTTAGGGGTGATTATTTTATGTCATTCTTAGGAAGATGACTTAAGTTTCTATTACAGTGTCAGACACACTTATAAGAAATAACCTAGGTTTCACCTGTGTTTATGAACAAGCTAGATTTAGTTTTGTTTACTTGGCTCAAGGAATTCTCAGGATTGGTCTCCAGTTTGTATTCAAGAGAACAAAAGGAGTTGGATGTTCTTTTAGAAGTATTGCTCTTAAACCATAGCATGGTAAACAGATGTATTGTCCTTCTCTACCTTAAAAAAACGTATTTCTACTGAAGTACTTAGGACTAGCCATCTCAAATCAGTATATTCTTTCCTCTGAGAACTATTGAGGAAACACTGGCAAATCATTTATGTTTAGAGTTTTCCCATGCTACTCCAGGCAGACCAAAATCTACCTTTACCAAATCTCACTCCTAGTGTAATTCATGTTAGAATTAATTTAAAAAAAACACTCACTTTTAATTATTTTCCTCTTAGACTTAGATTGTGATTTCCCTAAGGAATTTGAAAGCATGCTTTGTCTCCTCAAAAATATTTATCATCAAATCTGTTCAGAGGAAGATTGCTTTTAGGGAGTATTGCCACAAATAGCTAATCCCAAGTATTTCGTATTGACTCCCTTAATTTTTAGATTTTATATAGATTTATTTAGATTTAGATATAAATTTTCATTACTGAATTTTAGGGGTACCATTATTTGGGTATTTTTGCCTTAGGTAAACTATGATTATAGTTTTAAAAACTTTTATTATAAAAGGATTATGTTTTTATTGTAGAAAACTTGGAAAAGAGAAAAGATTAAGGAAACAATTACTAACTCCACCATTAAGAAAAAAACCCATACTTAATATTTAGGCTATATTTCCTCTTTCTTTTTTTTTCTTCCTTAATTGAGACAATGCTATACATTCCATTTTATATTCTGACTACTTCAACTGTCAGGAAAAGCTGTAAAAGACTTTGAAATAGGAGGAAGAAAAAAAAGGAAAAAAACGAGCCCTTAGTGTTTGTTTACTACACATCTTCGCCAGAGGTAGCAATGCAAATTTCTCTGGCCCATAGATATGCAAATGATTTCTGTAGGTGGAGGGATAAGATTTCCAAATCCCTAAGTAGATAAAGTCAGTTTTGTATCTATTTGGAAATTCATTACAGTCTTCCTGGTTGACCTATTCTTGTAGGATTCTCTGAATTCTTTTTTTTTTTTTTTTTTTTTTTACCATTTAATTTAATTATTTTTTAAAATTTACATCCAAGTTAGTTAGCATAAAGTGCAACAATGATTTCAGGAGTATATTTCTTAATGCCCCTTACCCATTTAGCCCATCCCCCCTCCCACAACTCTCTGAATTCTTGTTTGATAGGTTTTAATATCTTACTGGTTCCCTCATTAATTAATGATTTAAATTAGATCTTTGTGGGGTTTTTTAAGTTAAATCTTTGATGAATGTTATCTTTATATTTATGTGACAGTCATGATTTTATCTTTAAAAAAATTATCCTTAACACAACTAACATTGTATCATAAACATTTTTCCATTAACAATTTATTTATTTACTTAGAGAGTGTGCACAAGCGGGGGAGGGGCAGAGGGAGAGAGAAAGAGGAACCCAACTAGACTCCACCCCCAGCACGGAGTCCAGTGTGGGGCTCAATCTCAAGACCTGAGCCAAAATCAAGAGTTGATGCTTAACCCACCGAACCCCCCTGGGCGCCCCTCCATTAACAATTATTCATGAATAGACATTTTAAGGCTATCGTGTGAATTTAAGACATTTTGTTCATCCGCTTCCTAATGTTCAAATGTTCTTTACTGTTCCCATGTGTTCAATATTTACATTGTTTACAATTTTTCCCTTAAAAAAGAAAAGGCTAGTGAACGTCTTTGTGCTCAATTCCTTGTCCACATTTAAAATTTTCTTCCTTAGGAGAGATTACTAGGAATAGAGCTCCTGAGCTGAAAGGTATCAATCCTTTCAAGTCTCTTGAAAGATTATTGCCAAATTGCTTTCTTATGAGATGCCTTCTACCAGCAGTGGCAAGACCGCTCCTTCAACTCTCACCAACATTCAACATTATCATTTAAATCCTTTGGGAATTGAATAGCAAATGGTATCTTGTTTTAGTTTAAAATAATTTTTAGGGACTCCTGGCCGGCTCAGTCAGTGGAATGTAGGACTTTTGATCTCGGGGTTGTAAGTTCAAGTCCCACTTGGATGTAGAGGTTACTTAAAAATAAAATCTTAAAATAACAATAATTTTCAAATTTTATTTTTAATTGTGGTAACAAATTAAAGTATTAATTTAGGGGCGCCTGGGTGGCTCGGTCGGTTAAGCGTCCGACTTCGGCTCAGGTCATGATCTCGCGGTCCGTGAGTTCGAGCCTCGCGTCGGGCTCTGTGCTGACAGCTCAGAGCCTGGAGCCTGTTTCAGATTCTGTGTCTCTCTCTCTCTGACCCTCCCCCGTTCATGCTCTGTCTCTCTCTGTCTCAAAAATAAATAAATGTTAAAAAAAAATTTAAAAAAAAGTATTAATTTAGTAGTGTTAAGTGTATTTACATTGTTTTGCAGCAAATCTCTAGAACCATTTCATCTTGCCAAAATGAAACTCTCTACCTATTGAACAACTCCCTATTTCCCCTCATCTAAGCCCCGGGTAACCACTCTTCTACTTTCTGTTTCTATAAATTTGACTACTGTAAATATCTCATGCAAGTGGAATCATTATTTGTCTTTTTGTGACTGGTTTATTTCACTTAGCATAATGTCCTCAAAGTTCATCCAAGGCTTGACAGGATTGCCTCCTTTTCAAGGCTGAACAATATTCTATCGTATGTGTATGTCATAGTTTGTTCATCTATCAATGTATATTTGAGCTGCTTTTCCTCTTAGCTATTGTGAATAATGTTACTATCGAACATGGGTGTGCAAATAGATTTTTTGAGACCTACCTGCAATTGTTTTGGATATATATCCATAAATGGGATTGCTGGATGATATGGTAGTTCTGTTTTTAATTTTTTGAGGAACCGCTATACTATTTTCCATGGTGGCTGCATTATTTTTCAATCCCACCAATGTTTCACAATGGGGCCAATTTCTCCACATCCCTGCCAACACTTTTCTTTTTTTGACAGTAGCCATCTTAAAGAGTGTGAGGTGGTACCTTGTTGTGCTTTTGATTAGCATTTCTCTAATGATTAGTGATGTTGAGCATCTTTTCACATGCTTGCTGACCGTGTGTATATCATCTTCACAGAAATGTCTGAGTCCTTTGCCTACTTTTAAATTGACTTATTTGTTTTTGTTGTCGAGTTGTAGGAATTCTATTTATATTCCAGATATTAACCCTTTATCAGATATATGATTTGCAAATATTTTCTCATCTGTAGCTTCCTTTTCAACTCTATTGATTATATCCTTTAATACACAGAAGTCTTAAGTTTGATGTAGTTCCACTCAGACAAACAATATCTTATTGTATCCCTATTTACTTCTCCTATGAGGTTGAATTATTTTAGTGTTCACACTGGTGTCACATCTTACCCAAATTTTAGATTCTGCAAGTTAACCGATAAGGGGAAAAGGCATTATTCTGTTCTATTCTGTACCATTCTATTTTTTCTTAAACACTGATTGCCCTGTAAATTGATCTCACAACCTACTAATGGATCATAACCCGTAGTTTGAAAACACTGTCTTAAATCATCCATAAAATATTAATCGTATCTTCTGTAGTTGATATGATCAGTTCCTCTTACTCTTTATTGGTGTTTCTCTGTGCATCATAATTAATTATACAGTTTGTTTCTTGCAAACAAAGCCATCCCGAGTTTGCATTGCCTGTGACACACATTCATGGTGATAATAATAAAGTTGAATCACCTTTCTCTCTTTCTTCTTGCGCATTTGCAATCAGATGTGCATAAACCAAACTTGACTGTGATTTGAATCTACTGAAGTAGCTACTTCTAATTCCACACATAGAAATCATACGTTGCCTCTTTTGACCATTTAATCTACTGGGGACATCTAAGTTTTTCTTATCTCTTTTGTATAAGCTTCACGTATTATACACCTTAACTACTGACAGACTGAGTATAAACACAGACAAGAGTCAGACCACATCTGACCCTAGAATTCTGTCCCACAACCTCTGCAGCAGTCAGTCCGGGCCACCAAACCACAACCTCGTTAGTAACCCGCCCACAGCAAGGACTTGGTCAAGGACAGTCACTTTCCCTATTTTTTTTTTTTTGCTCCCTCTCCCCAATTTCTAACTTAGGGTCAACCAGACAAAGCCAAATATGCTCCCCAAACTAATCACATAAGATGCCCCATGTCTAGTTAGCTTACGTTCACATTCTTGTGCCAAAAATCTCCAATCACAGCACATCTGAAATTTTTTATCCGCCCCCCTCCCCCTCCCTCGCTGCCACTGTGCTTTCTCACTCCCCTGCAGGCTTTCAGTCTCTGACCAAAGCATGTGATGGTGGTGACTCCCTTGCTCAGGAAGCTCTGAGTTCTTATTTGAGTAGGTCTTTATTTCCACACTACATTTGTTGCAAATTCTTTTCACACTTAGTTCTCTTTGCATTTTTTATGATGTTATGATTTTGCTTAAGGTGCTTTTTAAAATATATGATTTATGTAATCAGATCTCTTCAGCTCTTTAGTAGTAAGACTTTCCACTGCTCTTTTGCTTGACAAATCCTTCCCGAAAGCTGATGGGATGAATCCACACAACAACTTCTGCTCCTCCCCCCAATCCCACCAAAAGACAATGAGGGGAAGATAAGGGCATAACCCACCCTGCCCCCAGGAGAAGGGCAAAGAGAATGCAAGGTCCCTCTTCTCCAATCACCTAATTCTCTTTCACGCTCCCTCCTAAAATAGTGACAGCCAGGATTGTTTTCAAGGCAGAAGATTGGAAATGTCTTGCCTGAATAAGAATGACAACATTACCAGCTAATGTTTATTTAGTGTTTACTAAGTGCCAGATATTGTTTTATATACATTAACTCATCTAATCCTTACATTTACTCCTAGGTAGGCACTATTATCATGCCGATTTTACAGATAAAGAAAAAGAGGCCCAGAGAAGTTAGGAAGTAGCAAATGAGTGGTAGTTCCTGTATTTGAATTGAAGTAGTCTGGCCTCAATTCCCTTACCGTCTCTTTTTAGGAAAGACCTAAAAACACTGACATCAAGTTTTTCTGACAAAACAGCCCACCTGGATCACCCTACAGTGAAACCCCCCAGTTGAAAAGCCTCCTCATGTACAGGACTTCCAATCGATTTCTTTTTTTTTTAATTAAAAAAGTTTTGTTTAATGTTTATTTTATTTTTGAGAGAGAGACAGCGCAAGTGGAGGGACGAGCAAAGAGAGAGGGAGACATAGAATCCCATGCAGGCATCAGGCTCCGAGCTGTCAGCACTGAGTCGCCGAGGGATTTGAACTCACAAGCTGTGGGATCGTGACTTGAGCTGAAGTTGGACACTTAACCTACTGAGCCACCCAGGTGACTCCCAATCAGTCTCTTAATGTTCCTCTCTTAGATATGAGCAGACAGGGAAGACACCAGACTTTTCTTTTTTCTTTTTCTTTTTTTGTTTTGATCAACTGTGATATATAATTTGAATATTTGAATATTACGTACATAGTATGATGAATTTAGGCAAATGTATATACCAGTGTAACTACCACTACAATCAATATGTAAAACGTTTCCATTAGAAAGTTTCATTGTACCCCCTTTCAATTCCCACATGATTTCTCATCTTTACAGGGCCACTTTATTTTTAGAATTTTTAATTCCAGTGTAGTTAACATACAGTGTTGTATTCAACTCAGGTGTACAATATAGTGATTCAGCAATTGCGTATAGAGAACCACTTAAAAAAATTTTTTTTTCACTATAAGTTAGTTTTGCCTTTTGTAGAACTTCATATAGATGGAATTACCCAGTGTGCACTCTTCTGTGTTTGCTTTCGGCACACATCGTGTTTGGTTTCCATTTGCTGCATGTATCAGTTCGTCCCTTTTTGTTATGAAGAGTGGATGGGTATTTGGCATGTTTCCAGTTGTTTTCCAGACAAGAATAATAGTTATATAAATAACCTTCAAATACCAGTGTAAAAGTTACTGTCCAGAATGGATGATTTGATTCATGACATTACGGAGTTTTTTTCCATAAAGCACCTAGCTCATTATGGCCCATTATTTTATTTGAGATGTTAGAGTAATTTAGATTCTTCTAATGCTAAATCCAGTATTACTCTTTTATAAATTGTCATAAAATATACATAACGGTAGAGCTGGCAGTGAGGACAGCAGCCTGCTTCCTCAGAGTGATGGCTCTGTTCTCTTGCAAGGGACTGGGCAAAGGAAGTATCCTGTGGTCCCTTAGGTTCTTGTAGAACTAGCGACTGGGGTGAGGGTGATCAGGGTCCTAGTATCCTTAGCTTGCCACCCTGAGGTAGCACCTCCATAATGTGAGAGGGGGCTCAGTATAAAAAGGGAGCTCTAAGTTCTGGTCCACACCTGCCTGCCTGGAGTTTCTCCTCTGCAGCCCAGGGCTGGGAAGGGTAAGAAAGGCTGAGGGACCTGCCCTTCCTGGGGAAATAGCCTTTGTCTGGGAGCTGGGGGGGCGGGGAGAAGAGAGGAGCCTTACCCACCTGGAGTAGAGCTTCCCTGCACTGAGCTAGTGGGGTGGCTCAAGTGTGACAGACTCTAGCTGATCTTATCAAGATTGAGTAGGTGTACTTGGATAATTATTTATTTGCTGTCTGCCTTTAGGACAATTTTCAGAGAGTTTAAATACTTTTTTTCTTTTTAATTTTATTTATTTTAAGAAATCTCTACACCCAAGTGGGACTCGAACTCACAACCCCAAGGTCAAGAGTCACATGCTCTTCTGACTGACCCAGTCAGGAGCCCCACATGATACTTTATTTTTTTATTATTTTATTTTTTTATTTTTTGAAAGTAGGCTCCATGCCCGGTGTGGGGCTTGAACTCATGTCGTGAGTTGCACGCTCTACCGACTGAGCCAACCAGATGCCCCTCTTTTTTTTTTTTTCTTTTTAACTTTCACCAGTTATGATTGTTTTGTTGGAGGGTGGGTCCTCAGAGTTCCTCATTCCACCATTCTGTGTCTCTCCATTAAAGCTCTTTTGCACTTTTTTTCTTCATTTAACGATATCTCTCGGAAATCACTTCATATCAGTTCATCAGGATCTTCCTCATTCTTTTTTCTTTTTAAGTAAGTCTACACTGAACATGGGGCTCGAATTCACAAGCCTGATATCAAGAGTTGCATGCTCTTCCGACTAAGCCAGCCAGGCACCCCCCCCCCCCACCCCCCGCATTCTTTTTACAGTGGTGAAGTATTTCAATTTGTGGATGCCTCCTAGTTAATTCAAACATTCTCTTGTGAATGGGGAGTTTAGGCTGTTCCAAAACCTTGCAGGTACAAACAATACTGCAATGAACCACTTTGTCCACATGTGGTTTCGTACCGGTGGAGGTGTATTTTCAGGGTAGACTCCTGGAGCGGCATTGCTGGGCCAAAAGGTTAACTGCATATGTACTTTTTCAGATGTTGCCAAATTCCCTTCTGAAAGGACTGTGCCAATTTTTATTTCTATTGGCAATGCATGACAGTAGCTGGTTCCCCACGGCCTTACCAACATAATGTACTGTCAGGTTTTTGTTTTGCTTTGCTTTGCTTTTTTTCAATTTTTGCCAATCTTGATAGGTGAGAAGTGGTTTACCCGTTTCAATTTACATTTCTCTAATTGTGAGTGAGATTGAACATCTTTCCGTACTTTAAAGACCATTTTTATACTTTTGTGTGAATTGTCTGTTCATATGTTTTCCCTCCATTTTTTTCTGTTGAGTTTATTCTTCAATTTCAGAGTTTAAAAATAAATTGGTGACTGGGGCGCCTGGGTGGCTCAGTCGGTTAAGATGTGACTCTTGATCTCCTGGCTCAGGTCTCGGTCAAATGGTTCCTGAGATGGAGCCCTGCCTCAGTCTCCTCGCTGACAGTATGGAGCCTGATTGGGATTTTCTCCCTCTCTCTCTGCCCCTCCCCTACTCTAACTCTCTTTCTCTCTCTCTCTCAAAATAAATAAATAAACATTACAAAAATAAAAATAAATTGGTGATATAGGGTGCCTGGGCGGCTCAGTTGGTTGAGTGTCTGACTTCAGCTCAAGCCAAGATCTCACAGTTTATGAGTTTGAGCCCCGCATTGGGCTCTGTGCTGACAGCTTGGAGCCTGGAGCCTGCTTCTCTGATTCTCTATCTCCCTCTCTCTCTCTGTCCCCCCGCTGCTCACGCGTGCTTTTCTTTCTCTCTCAAAAATAAGCAAATAAACATGGAGGAAAAATATAATAAAATAAATTGGGGATAATAACACTTTATCGTTCATATAGGTTGTAAGTATTTTCTCCTAATTTATCAGTTAACTTTTGACGTTGTGGGGTTTTCTTTCCCCTTCAAAAATTTATTTTTATGTAGCCAAATTTATCAGTCTTTTCTTTTACTCTTCTTGGATCTTGAGTTTGAAAGCTTTTCCCTATTTTTCAAAAGTTTGTGTTACACCACTTCACTTTTAAAACAGCCCTACGTTAGTACCTGTTTTTGCTAAGCAGAGGAGCTCTGAAGAGGATTTTTGCTTCTATGAAGAAAGCTGAAAAGCAAAAACATCGTTCACTGTTCGTTTTGCAGCAAAGCCATCACAGAGGCAGTTTGCTCTGAGCAGTGAGAGCGCCGGCCAAGCTCCCTCCTTCCTCCCAGGGAACCCCGTCTCAGCTTCTGACATCAAGCCGCCATAGCTTTGTGTCTGTGAACATCTGTGCTTTATCTCCATCTGTTTTGTGCCCCCTTGGCAAGATGTGTCTTAAGGTACCAGAAAAGTCCAGGAGACGTTATTTTTTGGGTCCGGGATTTTTTTCCGCAAAATGGTAATTTTTCTTTGATTTATGCTATTTTTGGCTTACGAAAGGTTTCATAGGAGCATTCTACTATAAGAAATGGGGGAAACCTGTACTCAGATTAAAAAAGAATTTACCCGTATCTTTTCTAGTAACTTACGTGGTTTCTTTTCTTTTCTTTTCTTTTTTTTTTTTCCATTTAGATCTCTGATCAGTTTGGAGTTTATTCTTTTTTTTTTTTAATTTTTTTTAACATTTATTTATTTTTGAGAGACAGAGCATGAGCAGGGGAGGGGGAGAGAGAGAGAGGGAGACACAGAATCCGAAGCAGGCTCCAGGCTCTGAGCTGTTTGTTAGCACAGAGCCCGATGCGGGGCTCGAACTCACAAACTGAGAGATCATGACCTGAGCTGAAGTCGGATGCTCAACTGACTGAGCCACCCAGGTGCCCCTGGAGTTTATTCTTGTGTATGAAATAAGGTATGGATATAATTTCATCTTCTTCCAAAAGGCTACTTGTTGGCCTTTTTTATTTATCCCAGTGATTTCAGATGCCACTTTTGTTGTATACAAATTTCCTTCTCTCTAGGGATTTCTATTCAATTCTGCTGTCTATTTATGCATCAGGACCAAATGCTTTAATTACAGAGTCTTTATTGCATGTTTTAGTGTTTGCTAGAGTTACGTCCTCACTGTACTTCTTTTTCACTGTTTTTTGGCTATTCTTTCATTTTTGTTTTTCTGTATGAATTTTATTACCAACTATTGGTATTTTTATTGGGCTTATGTTAACTTTATAAGTTAAATTAACTTAAGGAGAATTGACACTTTTATAATTTGTTGTCCCATCTAAATAAACAAAATGTCTTGCTATTAGATCGTCTATTTAAAAAGTTTTTTTAAATGTTTATTCTATTTTGTGTGTGAGAGAGAGACAGAGAGAGAGAGAGGCAGAGAGAGAGAGAGAGAGAGAGAGAGAGAGATCCCAAGCAGGCTCCACACTCAACCTTGCCGCAGGACTAGATCCCACAAATGTGAGATCATGACCTGAGCTGAAATCAAGAGTCTGACACTTAACCAACTGAGCCACCCAGGCACCCCAAAACTCTATCCTTTCTAAGAAAATGAGATGCCTCTTAAAATTGGCTGAGTTTATAAATTCTGGAGGAGAATTACGATCCAGTAGGCGTGAAAATCATCCTGTCCTAGACGCTGAAACACTATACTGGACAGGGGCTACTTTACCAGAACTAGCCCCGCAGTGCACAGTGCCACCTAGTGGTTACACTGCCATGGAAGGCTCTTCTTGCAAGCCCTGTGACGGCCAGGAAGGGACTGGACCATAAGAGGTTAAGAACCCCTCTGGAATAATCTATACCAAAGTCCAGTGGCAACTGCGACATATTTCCAAACTGTCTGTTTTCTGAGGTCTTGCTTCTCTTAGCTTAGGGTTTCCTTTTCTGTACAATAAGGGCAACCAGGTGAACTTGAGTTTCCGTTTCTGGACAATGGTTCTTTATAGGGATCAAAATCCCCTTCTAAAGTTTCTCCTGATACTTCCTCTTTCTCTGTTTGTAGCAAAGAAGAAAATAAAACAGGGGCACCTGGGTGGCTCAGTCGGTTAAGGGACACACCTCTGCTCAGGTCCTGATCTCATAGCTTGTGAGTTCAGGCCCTGCGTGGGGCTCTGTGCTAACAGCTCAGAGCCTGGAAGCTGCTTTGGATTCTGTGTCTCCCTCTCTTTCCCTGCCCCTCCCCTGCTTGTGCTCTCTCTCAAAAATGAATAAATAAAAACTTAAAAAAAAAAGAGTTGGATGCTTAGCCAACTGAGAAGAAGAAAATAAAACAAAGGCTTTATTATGAAATGAGAATTTTGTTCTTAGTTAATTCATGCTGCTGCAGACTGCTTAGGTGTAAGATGCATTTGGCAGAAGTGTAAGTTGCACACCGACTGCATAATGAGGTTCTAAAACAAGCGGCATGCTTAGGAAAAAGATGAGAATGTTATTTTTTTCCTGCTAATTTCCCCCCCTGAATTCCGAAAACTACATTATAGGATATTTGGAAAGGGGAAGGAGGAGCATTGCTTCTGTCACCCAGCACTGTGAGTGGACTTCCACATGCTACAGCTTCTGATCCTGTTGTTTCTCACCTCGTTCAGGTGTTATCTTCTGCAGCTGGTGATAAAATATCATTTGCTTAGAAATACAGTCAATGAAGCAAAAAAAGTGAGGTGTGAAAGTGCAATTGACTAATTGATTACTTAAAATGATTCCTTTGTCAGAGTGACCTAGAGTGCTCATTGCTCAACAGCATTTGTTATTAGCAATATTTTCCGTTTCTGGCAGTCTCATGGGGAATAACGATGATGTTGGTTAAGTGTGTGTTTTTTGCACTACCTTGAAGAATGAACATTTCATAAGTTAATTGGCTGTTTATAGTTCTCTATCGCTTTTTATTCCTATCTTGTGCCCATTTTCTACTAGCTTTTTTCTACTAGCTTTTTTTAAAAAAAGATTTTATTTTATTATTATTTTTTAAAGATTTTATTTTGGGGGGGGGCGTCTGGGTGGTTCAGTCGGTTAAGTGTCCGACTTCGGCTCAAGTCATGATCTTGCAGTTCGTGAGTTTGAGCCCCACGTCAGGCTCTGTGCTGATGGCTGAGCCTGGAGCCTGCTTCCGATTCTGTGTCTCCCTCTCACTCTGTTCTCCCCACTCCCCCGCCCCCCGATTTGCTCACTGTCTCTCTCTCTCAAAAATAAACATTAAAAAAAAGTTAAAAAAAAAAAAAAGATTTTATTTTTTTTTAAGTGATCTCTACATCCAAGGTGGGTCTTGAATTTACAACTCTGAGATCGAAAGTCACATGCTTCACCAACTGAGCCAGCCAGGCACCCCCCATTGTCTTTTTATATATTTCTTTCTTACTAATTTGAAGGAGTTGTTTATGTATTAGTGATATCACTTGGTCATATCTTGCAAGTTTCTCTCTCAGTCTATTCATTTTTTTTCTGGCTTTGTTTATGGTATTTTAAATGTTCGTGTGGTTGAATACATCAATTTTCTCTTCATGGCTTCTCAGGTTATTTTTAATGTTTACTTATTTTGAGAGAGAGAGACAGTGTGTGTATGTGAGCAGGGGAGGGGCAGAGAGAGAAAGGCAGAGGGAACCCGATGCAGGGCTTGATCCCATGAACCATGAGATCATGACCTGAGCCAAAATCAAGAGTCGGATGCCTAACCGACTGAGCCACCCAGGGGCCCCATATGGCTTCTCAGTTTCCTGTCTTTCTTAAAAGGGCCAAACTTATCCTGAGGTTAAACAAATGTTATCTTTTTTTTCCTATTTTAATAGTTCTATTTTTTGTATTTGTGTATTAATTACTGTGAAATTTATTGTTGCTTATAGTGTGAGGCGAGGTTCTAACTTTATTTTATTCTACGTGGAGAGGCACTCCATCTTCCACCTTTTTCAGAGAGTATATTAATTACCACAACCTTTTTGGCCAAGTGATCTGGCTATAGCTACTTAAATTTAAAATGCACATACCCTTTTAGAAAAAAAAATCAATGAAACCAGAGGTTTTTTTAAAAAGTAGGCAAGTTGACACACTCAGACTAATGAAGAGAGAAGATTCAAATAAAACAAGAAATGAAAGAAGAAATATTACAACAGATGTTACAGAAATAAAAAGAATCATAAGAGACTACTCCAAACAATTATAAACCAAATATACAACAAAGTGGGTAGCCTAGAAGCAATAGATAAATTCCTAGATATGTACAAGCCACCAAGACTGAATCATGAAGAAATAGAAAGTCTGAACAGATTGCTTCACTGGTAAATTCTACCAAACATCTAAAGAAGAATTAATGCCAATTCCAAACTCCTCTAAAAAATTGAAGAAGAGGGAACATTTCCAAACTCCTTCTATGAGGCTAGCATTACCCTGATACCCAAGCCAGACAAAAACATCGTAAGAAAATAAAACTATAAACCAATATCACTGATTAATGTAAATGTAAAAATCCCCAACAAAATACTAGCAAACTGGGGCACCTGGGTGGCTCAGTTGGTTAAACGTCCGACTTCAGTTCAGGTCACGATCTCGCGGTCCGTGAGTTCAAGCCCCGCGTCGGGCTCCGGGCCGATGGCTCAGAGCCTGGAGCCTGTTTCGGATTCTGTGTCTCCCTCTCTCTCTGCCCCTCCCCCGTTCATGCTCTGTCTCTCTCTGTCCAAAAATAAATAAAACGTTAAAAAAAAAATTAAAAAAAAAAACCAAAATACTAGCAAACTGAATCCAACAGCACATTAAAAGGATCATACGTGGGGTATGTGGGTGAGACTGGTTGGTTAAGTGTCTGACTCTTTTTTTTTTTTTTTTTAATTTTTTTAACGTTTATTTACTTTTGAGACAGAGAGAGACAGAGCATGAATGGGGGAGGGTCAGAGAGAGGGAGACACAGAATCCGAAACAGGCTCCAGGCTCTGAGCTGTCAGCACAGAGCCCGACGCGGGGCTCGAACTCACGGACTGCGAGATCATGACCTGAGCCGAAGTCAGCCGCTTAACCGACTGAGCCACCCAGGCGCCCCTTAAGTGTCTGACTCTTGATTTCATCTCAGGTAATGATCTCATGGTTCAGAGATCGAGCCCTGCATCAGGCTCTGTGCTGACAGTTCGGACCCTGCTTGGGATTCTCTTTCTCCCTCTCTCTTTCCCCTCCCCTGCTTACACTTTCTCTCTCTCTCTCTCTCTCTCTCTCTCTCAAAATAACTAAACAAATAAAAGGATCATACACCATGACCAAGTGAAATTCATCCCTGAGATGTAAGGATGATTTAACACATGAAAATCAATTGATGTGATGCATCACATCAATAAGATAAGGGATAAGAAGCATATGATCCTCTCAATAGTTGCAGAAAAAAGCATTTAACAAAATTCCACATCCTTTCATGATAAGAACTCTCGACAAATTAGGAATGGAAGGAAAGTGCTTTAACATAATGAAGGCCGTATATGAAAACTCCACATACTCCATCATACTCAACTGTGAAAAACTGAAAGCTTTTCTTCTAAGATCAAGGGCAAGGCAAAGATGCCCGTTTTGGCCACCTCTTTTTAACATAATACTGTAAGTTGTAACAGAGCAATTAGGCAAGGAAAGGGAAATAAAGGCACCCAATCACAAAAGACCACAAAGAGTTGACTCAATCTTGAGAAAGAAGAACAAAGCTGGAGGCATCACACTTTCTGATGCAAAATACATTACAAAACTACAGTAATCAAAACATTATACTACTGGCACAAAGACAGTCATACAGACCAATGGACTAGGATAGAAAGCCCAGAAATAAATCAGTGCATATACAGTCAATTGATCTTTGACAGGGATGGCTAGAATACACAATGGGGAAAGGACAGTGTCTTCAGCAAGTGGTTTTGGAAATACTGGATGTCCACATGCAAAAGAATGAAATTAAACCTTTATGCCATATTCAAAATTAAGACCTGGAGCAGCAAAAATCCTGGAAAGAAACATAGGGTAAAAACCTCATGGAACTGGTCCTGGCAATGACTTCATGGATGTGGCACCAAAAGCACAGGCACCAAAAGCAAAACTAGACACATGGGACTACATCATACTAAAAAGCTTCTGCACAGCAAAGGAAATAACAGACAATCTACACAATGGGAGTAGATATTTGCAAGCCATACACCTGATAAGAGAATAAGCTCCAAAAAATAAGGAACTACTACAACTCAATATCAAAAAAACCCCTAATAACTCAATTAAAAAAATGGGCTAAGGATGTACATAGACATTTCTCCAAAGAAGGCATACAGGTGACTAATGGATATGTGAAAAAATGCTCACTGTCACTAATCATCACAAAACAGGGGCGCCTGGGTTGCTCAGTCGGTTAAGCATTCAACATTGGCTCAGGTCACGATCTCACATTTTGTGGGTTTGAGCCCCACATCGGGCTCTGTGCTGACAGCCCGGAGCCTGGAGCCTGCTTTGGATTCTGTGTCTTCTCTCTGCCCCTTCCCCACTCATACTCTGTCTGTCTCTCTGAAAAGTAAACTTAAAAAAGAATTTAAAAAATAAAAACAAAACAGCAAACATACAAAGAAACAAACAAACCCCCAAAGATGACAAGTGTTAGTAAAGATGTGGAGAGATTAGAACCCTTTTATACCATTGTTCAAAATGCAGGAGTGCCTGGGTGGCTCAGTCGGGTAAGTGCCTGACTCTGAGTTTTGGCTCAGGTCATGATGTCACAGTTCATGAGATCGAGCCTCACATCAGGGTCTGGGCTGACAGCACAGAGTCTGCTTGGGATTCTCTCTCTTTCCCTCCTCCTTCCATCTCTCTCTCTCTCAAAATAAATAAACACTAAAAAAATAAAAGAACAAAAAAACAAAATGCAAAATGGTGCAGTTGCTATGGAAATAGTACGGAGATTCCTTAAAGAATTAAACTAGAACTACCATAGGATCCGCTAATCTCACTTCTAGGTATTTATCCAAAAGAATTAAAATCAGGATCTTGAAGAGCTCAGGTTCACTGCAGCATTATTCACAATAGCCAAGACTAGAAACAGTCTAAATGTCCATCAGTGGGCGAATGAAGAAAAATGTGGTGTATGCATACAATGGAATATTATTCATCTCTTCTTAAGATTCCTGCCATATGAGGCAACATTGATGAATCTTTAGGGCAATGAGGCAAATGAAATAAGCCAGTCACAGAAAGACAAATACTACTCGATTTCACTTATATGAGGTATCTAAAATAGTCAAACTCATAGAACCAAAAAACAGAATGGTCGCTCTCAGGGTCTTGGCAGAAGGATAGTAGGTAACAGGCATAAAGTTTCAGTTAAGCAGTATGAGTAAGTTCCGGAGATCTACTGTACATCATTGTACCTATATTCAACAGCACCATATTACACACTTAAAAATATGTTAAGAGGGTAGATCTCACGTTAAGTGTTCTTACTGCAATAAAATTAAAAATAAATAGATAAAACGCACATACCCTATAAGCCAACAATCTTTTCGAAATGTATTTTATAGAAATAAAAGCACTATATATAACAATCTATATGTAAGGATGTATATTGTATCATTTTTTTTATAGTGGCTAAAAAATATGGAGTCACCATTAATGTATAGGGGAAATGTTAGAATAAATTATGGCAAATCCATGCTATGAAATATTCTGAAGTGGGGCGCATGGGTGACTCAGTCGGTTAAGCGTCTGACTCTTGATTTCAGCTCAGGTTGTGATCTCACGGTTTGTGAGTTTGAGCTCCACATCGGGCTCTGTGCTGTCTCTCTTTCTCCCTCTCAAAATAAAGAAATAAACTTAAAAAATATTCTGAAGTTATTTTACTTTATTTCTTTTTCTTGTTTTCCTGATGTTTATTTATTTTGAGAAAGAGAGTGCAGGTGTGCACAAGAGTGGGAGAGGGGCAGAGAGAGAATCCTAAGCATGTTCCACATTCAGCATGGAGCCCGACGTGGGGCTTAATAGACTGAGCCACACAGGCGCCCCTATTTCTTTTTCATTTTTTTAATGTGGGCCCTATGTCCAATCACAACCCCGAGATCAAGAGTTGCATGCTCTACTGACTGAGCCAGCCAGATGCCCCTGAAGTTATTTTAAAGAATGCTGTAGATCTCTATATGTATTGACTTAGAAACACATAAAGTACATGAAATATTGTTATATGCAAAAGGCAAGTCATATCATTTTTAAAAACACTTTTTATATGTGTAGATAGAAAAAAACCCATAAAAGAATATGCATCATAAGGTTATCATTGGTTTCCTTGAGGAGAGAGAATTGGAAGAGGGTCAGAATGTAGGGGGTGAAGATTATGAATTTTTATTCTATAGACATATTTTTGTTTGAAATATGACAAATCAAGTAAAAAAAATCACATTGCTAACTGGTTAATTATCCACAGAGTAGAGAACTTGTTAAGCCTATGGGGAGTAGGGGGATCAATGTTCATGTTTTTCCATGAAGAAGGCCAAAGGGAGGCAGGATAGATATCTCCATGCACTGAAAGGTTGATAGGTTTGAGTAGGAACAGATGTATACGCGGTCAGAGTAGAACTAGAAAAAGCGGACAGGAATTTCAGGAGGCTGATTTTAGCACAACATAATAAAAATTTCTAATCACTAGAAGTGTCCAAAAATTGAAGCATCTGTCACATGGGGTTTGAGTTTTTCACTGCTAGCGATCTTCAAGCTAAGGCTAGGTGACATTTTGTCATGTGTGCTGTAGAAGAAATTTCTAAATTTGACTGGAGGTTGGGCCAGATGATTTTGAACATCCTTCTAGTGCTAGAATTCTATGATTTTATCACCTGGAAAAGCTTTATTAAGTGACTCAGTTGACTGAGTGTTCTGACTTTGGCTCGGTCATGATCTCACGGTTTGTGAGTTCGAGCCCCACATTGGGCTTGCTGGTGTCAATGAGGAGCCTGATTCAGATCCTGTCCCCCTCTCTCTACCCCTCCCCTTCTCTCTCTCTCTCAAAAATAAATAAAACATTTAAAATAATGATGATAATAATGTTGGAAGTGCCTGATAACTCAGAAACAACTCTCACAGGTATATAAAATGCTAAATACAGAAGGTGATTCATTACATGGTAGATGTAATATTTTGAAAAAGTGAGGAAAAGACTGATTAATTGGTAAATAGTGATAGGACAACAGGAAACTAAGGATAACATAAAATTGGATTCCTTCTTCACTCTTTACCAATATATTCCATACAGGTCAAAGTTTTAATTGTTAAAAGAAAAAGAGTCCAGTCAGAAAATGATGGGTATGCTTTGTTTTGATTATTTAGGAGGTGGAAACCATTTGAAGCAAAACATAAAATCCAGAAGGTACAAATGAAATAATTGATAAATTTTACCCATTAAAAGAAGTTTCGGGGCGCCTGGGTGGCGCAGTCGGTTAAGTGTCCGACTTCAGCCAGGTCACGATCTCGCAGTCCGTGAGTTCGAGCCCCGCGTCAGGCTCTGGGCTGATGGCTCGGAGCCTGGAGCCTGTTTCTGATTCTGTGTCTCCCTCTCTCTCTGCCCCTCCCCCGTTCATGCTCTGTCTCTCTCTGTCCCAAAAATAAATTAAAAAAAAAAAAAAAAAAACGTTGAAAAAAAAATAAAAGAAGTTTCAATTGAACTAGATGTTACTATTGAAGTCAAAAGATACACAGCCAATGAGAAAATATTTGCAGGTAAAGAGTTAATTTCCTTAATATGGAAAGATTTCTTAAACATCAATAATTGAAAGATGAATATCCCAATTGCAGAATGGGCAATACCCATGAACAGGTAAATCACGTACATAAATATTGACTGTGCATGTGTTAGTGCATGTGTTAAAAATTTTGATAAGGTCCAGTACTGTCAAAGATATAAAGAAGTATGCAATTCACACACTGTAGGTAGAGGTGTGTAAATCAGTTCAATATTTGGAGGATTATTTGATATTATTACAACTTTTAAATCCACATACTCTTTCATCCAACATTTTCAATCCAAGGAATCAAACATATAGCTTTATATGTTTGGGAGGGTATCTACATGTGTAAAGATACATGGTAGTAATGTCAGTTTCTATTTATTGAATCCTTTGTACCAGGTACTGTACTAAGTGCCTGACTTTGATTATATTACTTAAATCCCTCAACACCCCTAGAGGTAAGTAGGTACTACCTCCATTTAACATCTCCATTTTATAGAAGAGAAAACCAAGGCACAAATAACTGGCCTAACGTTACACAACTTCAGAGTGATACAGCCAGGATTTGAACCCAAGGAGTCTGTCTTCGGAACTTTTGCTCATAGGGGCGCCTGGGTGGCTCAGTTGGTTAAGCGTCTGACTTCAGTTCAGGTCATGACCTCACAATTCATGGGTTTGAGCCTGGCATTGGGCTCTGTGCTGACAGTGTGGAGCCTGCTTGGGATTTTCTCTCTTTCCCTCCCCTTCTTGTGCTTTCTCTCTCTCTCAAAAATAAATAAATGAACTTAAAAAAGAAAAGCACTTTAGTGGGGGCGCTTGGGTGACTCAGTTGGTTAAGCACCCAACTTCGGCTCAGTTCGTGTATTGGAGGACCACGGTTCGTGGATTTGAGCCCCGCATAGGGCTCTGGGCTGAGAGCCTGGAGCCTGGAGCGTGCTTCGGATTATGTGTTTCCCTCTCTATCTCTGTCCCTTCCCTGCTAATGTTCTCTCTCTCTCTCTCTCTCTCTCTCTCAAGAATAAATGAACATTAAAAAAAAAAAGAAAAACTTGGGGAGCCTGAGTGGCTCAGTTGGTTAAGCGTCTGACTTTGGCTCAGGTCATGATCTCACGATTGGTGGGTTCAAGTCCTGCGTTGGGTTCTGTGCTGACAGCTCAGAGCCTGGAGCCTTCTTTGGATTCTGTCTCCTTCTCTCTCTGCCCCTCTCTCACTCGTGCTCTGCCTCTTTCTCTCTCTCTCTCAAAAATACATACACATTATAAAAAAAAAAGAACTCTTGCTCATAATAACTCATTATTCAATTACAAATGATTAAAGTCAAAGCTGAAATGATATATTTGTAAATGTATATTTATGTAGGTAAATATACACATTGCATATATAGCTGCATATATACATGCTGACAAATGAGTATATGTGTGCATATTCATGTACACTAGTGACATATTTACATAAGATGTGTAGTACAGTGTTGTTGGTAATGGAAAATTCCTGAATAAAAATGAGCATTCACAAATAGAAGACTGGTAGAATAAATGACGGTGTCTCCATATAATGGCATTCTATGCAAGTGTTAATTGAGATCACCCGATATGCCATGGTAAAGAAGGTATTCAAGACACTAAGTTTTAAGGAGCAAAGTGCAAAAGTGCGTGTTTTCTATGAAGTCATTTTGGGGTGTGTGTGTGTGTGTGGGGGGGTACATTTGTATGATTGTGTAAGTTCCGGGAGGATACAAAAGGCAGTGAAGATCCTTGAGAAACAGGAAGCAAACGAGGTGAGCCCAAGTGTCCCCGTATATAGCTTTGAGTTTCCAGACTGTGACTCAGGGAAGGGAACACAAGTGGAGCCCAGCAAACAGTCTCTGAGTTGAGGAGATAAAATGGAGAGTCTGGGGCGAATAAAGCTACTAGAGGGCACTGAACAGAGTGGTGGGGAGGAAAGAGCTATAAACAGAGGGGACTCTGGGCATATGCAGACTCTGGGCATATATTTGACTATTTGGCTGGGTACTGATCAGGACAGACTGGTGAGGACTCTAATTCCCTACCTGAGGCAGGAAAAGAACCACCTGAAGTGATTAGAGGTAAGAGTGCCTGCCACTCACACAGGCCAAGAATACTGTCTGTTCCAGCAGCCAGACTGGAAAACGTCAAGATTCAGAGAGCCTGGGGTAGAGTACATAGAAGAGTCTTGCCTCCTGGTGGAATACTTAGCTCTAGATTGAGCACTGTTCTAGAATACCTAACAAATCTTAGCAAAATCTGGAAGGACTGAAGTATTTCCAAGTAACTCAGGTAAGCCTCAGAACAAATCTAAAGAAAATTTATCGTAATCCCAAAACACTCAGCACCCAACAAGGTAAAGTACACATATGTGGCATCCAAAAATGTTGCCAGGCATGCAGAAAGCCTGAAACATACAACCTATAATGAGGAGACACATCAATCAATTGAAACTAACTCAAACTGACACAGATGTTAGGACATTAAGGCTATCATAACTGTATTCTATATGATCACAAAATTAAGTATATATGTGGAATATATATGTATATATTCCAGACACTGGACTCTTATCAGTTATATGACTTGCAAATATCCCATCCTGTGGGTAGTCTTTTTACTTTCATGATGGTGTCCTTTGAGCCACAAATGTTTTTAACTTTGGTGACACTCAGTGTAGTTTCTTTGCTTATGCTTTTGGTATCATAGTTAAGAAATCGGGGCGCCTGGGTGGCGCAGTCGGTTAAGCACCCGACTTCAGCCAGGTCACGATCTCGCGGTCCGTGAGTTCGAGCCCCGCGTCGGGCTCTGGGCTGATGGCTCGGAGCCTGGAGCCTGTTTCCGATTCTGTGTCTCCCTCTCTCTCTGCCCCTCCCCCGTTCATGCTCTGTCTCTCTCTGTCCCAAAAATAAATAAAAAACGTTGAAAAAAAAATTAAAAAAAAAAAAGAAATCACTGCATAATCCAAAGTCACGAAACTTTACATTCCTATATTCTTCAAAGAGTTCTATAACTTTATATCTTTGATCTACCTTGAGTTAAGTTTTGTGTATTGCATGAAGTAGGGGTCCAGCTGCATTCTTTCATCGGTGGATGTTCAGTTGTCTTGGTGCCATTTGTTGAAAAGACTATTCTTTCCTCAGTGCATGGTCCTGGCATCTTTGTTGAAAATCAGTTGTCCATAGATGTGAAAGTTCTTTTTCTGACCTCCCAATTTTATTCCCTTGATTTATATGTCTATCCTTATGCCTGTGCCACACTAGCTTGATTATTGTAGCTTTGTAGTAAAATTTGAAATCAGGAGGTACGAGTCCTCCAAAAATTTTTTTTTTTCAAGATTGAAAATAAAGGGTGGGGGGGGCTCTTGAAATTTCATATGGATTTTAGGATCAGCTTTTCAGTTTTTGAAAAGAAGCCAGTTGAGACTTGGATAGAGATTGCATTGGATCTACAAATCAATTTGGAGATTATTGCCATCTTTACAATATTTAATTTCTGACCTATGAGCATGAGATGCATTTCCGTTTATTCAGGTCTTTAATTTCTTTCAGCAATGTTTTGTGTTTGCAGAGTAAAGTTTTATATTCTTTTGTTAATTTTTTTAAAAAGCTTTATTTATTATTTATTTATTTTGAGAGAGAGAGGGAGAGAGCATGAGCTGGGGAGGGGCAGAGAGAGAGGGAGGGAGAGAATCTTAAGCAGGCTCCACACCCAGCATGGAGCCCAACGTGGGGCTCGTCGTGAGGCTTGATCTCATGACCCTGAGACCCTCGTGACCTGAGCTGGAATCAAGAGTCAGACGCTTAACTGACTGAGTCACCCAGGCACCCCAAAAGTTTTATTTATTTACATAATCTCTATACCCAACATGGGGCTCAAACTCAAACTCATGACCTCATGATCAAGAGTCCCATGTGCTTCCAACTGACTAGCCAGGTGCCTCTCCTCTCTGTTAATTTTTTTTCTCAAGTACCTATTTCTTTTTCTACAGTTTGCTTTCCATTCAACTTTTCAAATTTACATAGCCATGAATATTTTTACGGTTTTTCAATTTTTTGCCTTATTTAAGACAATTTCTACGTGTGCTCCAAAGTTACACAAGTATTTCCTGAATTTTCTTCTACCAGATTAAAAAAAAAACTTTTCATCTTGGTTATATTAGGAATCATTTCTGTACAGAGCATGAAGTAAGGAGTCTAGTTTGTTTTCTTTCAGATGAAGAGTCAATTATTCTAGCCATAGTAATCATACTTTCTCTATTGAATTAAAATACCAACTTTGTCATTAAGTTTGGGATTTACACTTAGATTTGTTTTTTATGTTGCTATGCTGTTCATTCATTGCTTTGGGGGGGACATACTAAAGGGAACTAGATTAAATCATTCAGGAATCTGTATGGAAAAAACAAAGCCTGAGAAATCAGAGAAAGGCCAAGAAATTCATGAAAAAAATTGTGCCTAGAGATACACTGGGTGCTAAAAATTTCTATAAAGCTGTTCTAATCAAAAGGAATAGATTAATAAATAGGTACAAATTGAATTTGAAAACTTTCTTCGATCATGTTCCATCCCTCTAATATAATAGCAATTTGACTTTTTATCTGTATAACACAAAAGTCAGCATCCTGGAAATCCCAAATTTATCAGTTTCCCAGGCACATTTTTTGTTTGTATTCTCTGTCTCTTCCTAGCTGCCTCCTGCACTTCTGCCTTATGGTTGTTCTTACAACCTTGTCATGGGCCATTTTTTCTCTAGACGTCTCCAGCCTCCCCCACTCTTGCCCACCTTTCTCTCTCTGACCTCACTGTTCATCTCCACCCGCTTCTGCCCATTGCTCTCTTTCCTCCTTCACTTGCCCTACAAAAGTAAAACTCTGGCTTTCTTTATTGGAAGAGCAATGCTGCATTATTTACCTCACCCTAACCCGAGCCAGCTCTAAGCTCTCGATTGCTACAACCAAGAGGATCTAGAAAAATGTATGACCACGAGGATTTAGAAAGTGTGTGGCGAAAGCAAAGATAGCTCACTTTCTGAGGATTTCTGCCTCCAGCTTTTAAAGCCACAACTTTCCTTCCTTCCTGTGCGTAGTTCTCAGAGTTATGGTGACAGTTTATGGACAAACCAATCTGTGTTCTACTTCCACCTGATGTTAGTCCATCGAATGTACACACGTATCGGGGCGCTTGGGTGGCTCAGTCGGTTAAGCGTCCGACTTCAGCTCAGGTCACGGTTTCGCGGTCCGTGAGTTGGAGCCCCGCGTCGGGCTCTGGGCTGATGGCTCGGAGCCTGGAGCCTGCTTCCGATTCTGTGTCTCCCTCTCTCTCTGCCCCTCCCTCGTTCAGGCTCTGTCTCTCTCTGTCTCAAAAATAAATAAACGTTAAAAAAAATTAAAAAAAAATGTACACACGTATCAATTTGGTGTTTCTTAAGTCGTTTTCTCTTCATGAAGCTTTTCTGTAAAAACTGTATAATTCCATCCTGGAGGCATGACACAATGGACAATAATTTCTCTAGTGTTCAACAGGGAAGACATTTCCACATTTTTGTTGGCAGAAAATTTCTCATAAAATACTTTTAAATAAATAAATCTCTCTCTCTGTCAAATTACTTTTTGTAAGTAAACCCCTGGGAATATGCAGAATGGGGGAAGACTAGTTTGCATTTTTATTAGCCTTGATATAACCCTGTTTTGTTTTGTTTTTCCTGGCTGGGGAAAAGTTGTTATAAAATGTTTTAAGATAAATAAAGTTCTTTTTCTTTCAAATTATTTTCCTAAAAGTAAACTCCCCAAAATGTGTAGAATATGGGAAAAAGAGGAGTTTACTCTCTTTATTTTTGTTGCCCTTCATATATATTATCATATTTTATAAGATATGATTCTAGTAACATTATCTGATTTTAAGAATCATTATAAAGGTACAGTAACAAAGATGTTGTGACATTGGCTTAAAGACAGACAAATCAATGAATAGAACAGAATAGAGAGTCCAGACTTTCACATATATGGACAATAGATTTTTGGTGCAAAAACAATTCATTGGAGAAAAGATAGTCTTTTTAACAAATGTTGCTAGGACAACTTTGAATATCTTCATGAAAAAAAACAACAACTTCAAATCATATTTCACATCTTACACATAAATTAACTCCAAATGTATCATAGATCAAAATGTAAAACTTATAGCTATTAAACTTTTAGAAGAAAACAGGAGAAATATTTGTGACCTTGAGGTTAGGTAAAGATTTCTTAGATATGAGACTGGAAGTACAGCTATAAAAGAACAACTTGATAAATGTGGACTTCATCAAAGTGTAAAATCTCTGCTCATAGTAAGAGATAGTTAAGAGAACGAAAACATAAAAGATTAGGAGGGAGTCCTTTTTAAATTTAATTTCATTTTTTACTTTTTTTTAAAGTAAGCTCTATGCCCAGCATGGGGCTTGAACTCACAACCCTGACATCAAGAGTTGCATGCTCTACTGACTAAGCCAGTGAGGCGCCCTGAGGAGGAAATACTTTTAAAACCAATATTCAATAAAGGACTTGCACCCAGAATATATAAAGAGCTCTCAAAACATGAGCCCAGCAATAAACCCACAATTATATGGTCAATTAACCTTTGATAAAAGAGGCAAGAATATGCAATGGGAAAAAGACAATCTCATCAACAAAATGGTATTGGAAAACTGGGCAGCTACATGCAAAAGAATGAAACTGGACCACTTTCTTATATCTATCATACATAAAAATAAACTCAAAATGGGTTAAGGACCTAAATGTACGACCTGAAATTATAAAAATCCTAGAAGAGAACACAGGCAGTAATTTTTTTAACATTAGCTATAGCAACATTTTTCTAGATATGTCTCCTGAGACAAGGGAAATAAAAACAAACTATTGGGACTACATCAAAATAGAAAGATTTTGCATAGCAAACAACCAACAAAACTAAAATACGAGCTACTGAATGGGAGAGGATATATGCAAATTGCATATGCAATAAAAGGTCAGTATCCAAAATATCTAAAGAACTTACACAACTCAACACCAAAAAACCCCAAATAATTCAATTAAAAGTGGAATTTGAGAAACAAAACAAATGAACAAAGAAAAAAAGAGGCAAGTCAAAAACAGACTACTAACTATAGAGAACAAATTGATGGCTACCAGCGGGGGGATGGGGAGGGGACAGGTGAAATAGATAAAAGGGATTAAGAGTACACTTAACCATGATGAGCACTGAGTAATGTACAGAATTGTTGAATCACTATATTGTACTCCTGAAACTAATAGAACACTGCATATTATCCATATGGGAATTAAAATGTAAAAAGGAACCCTCAAAACTTAATAAGAAAACAAACAACTAATTTTTTAAAAAGAGTCAAAGACACTTCACCAAAGAAGACATACAAATGACAAACTCATGGGAAGATGATCAACATCATTAGCCATTAGAGGAATGCAAATTATAATCACAAGGTACTATCATATTCCCACTAGAATGGCCAAAATGTTAAAAAGCTCATCAAGTGTTGATGAGGATGTTGAGCAACAGGAACTCCTTCTCACTATTAATAGTTGCTAGGTATTTACCCAGGCGAATGAGAGCATATGCCTGTACAAAAACTTACACATGATTGTTTTATACAGATTTATTTGAAATAGCCAACATATGGAAACAACCCAAATGTCTGTCAGTAGGTAAACTGATAAAGAAACTGTGGCCCATATATGCAATGGAATACTACTCAGCAATAAAGGTAAATGAACTATTAATACATGCTATAATATGAATAAAGCTTGAAATAATTATGCCGAGTGAAAGAATCCAGGCAAAAAGGAGTACGTCCTGTGCGATTTATATAAAATTATAGGAAATGCAAACTAATGCACAGTGACAGGAAGCAGACTGGTGGCTGCCTTGGACTGGGGTGGGTTTGTGCTTGGAGGGATAGAGTACAAAGGGGCAAAAAGAAACTCTAAGGATGATGAATGTGTTCATTATCTTGATTGTGATGATGGTTTTGCAGGCATAGCTATATGGCAAATCTATTCAAACTGCATCCTTTAAATAAAGTTATTTCTTTGGGGCGCCTGGGTGGCTGAGTCAGTTGAGCGTCTGACTTCGGCTCAGGTCATGATCTCGCTGTTCGTGAGTTGGAGCCCCGCGTCAGGCTCTGTGCTGACAGCTTGGAGCCTGGATCCTGCTTCGATTCTGTGTTTCCCTTTCTCTCTGCCCCTCCTCTGCTCGTGCTCTCTCTCTCTTTCTCTCAGAAATAAATAAACATTAAAAAAATTTTAGAGCCTGAATTTGAGCACTAGCACTGCTCTGTGTTAGCTGTATTGTTGAGCCAGTCATTTATCTTTTGTGTGACTCAGTTCCCTCACTGGTATAAAGAGGTAGTGAGGTCCACGTCCTAGGATTGGTTGAGGATCAAAAATAATGTGTACGAATGTACTTTACACCCTGTTGATGGCAAGTTACTTGTAAAGGTTTTGTAAGTTTCATGACCAAATGACCCAGTTCACACTTTATTTAGGCCTTAAGAGATGTGATCAGAGTGAAGATAATTCCTTTTTCATTTTCTCATGGCGGGGAGGAAGTTGCAGAGAAGTCAGGGTGCCGATGCTAGATTGAGGTGAGATTTCAGCCCCTGGGCTGCCCGTCACACTCCTAAATGTGTGGTTCCAGTAACCTGGTTTCACATAATTAAACATGACATGTACATCCTCTCCACTTCTGTTGGACTCTACCCCCACCCGCAGCACCCTTGACAACTACTAGCCCCAAAGAAAATCTCTGTAGATAACCTTGGTTTGTTTTCCAGGCCAGAGCTAGATATTGGGCCCCCTTTGCCCTTGGATAAAACAGAATTTATCTCTATTTTATAGTTAGTCTAATAGTATCTCCACATCTCTCTAATACAGTCAGCGTGTGGTTCCCCCACAGTCTTAGCATCAACTGGGAACTTGTTAGAAATGCAGACTTTCATATCCAATCCTAGCCCTACAAATTAAAAACTCTGAGGATAGGGCCCCCAAAGTTTGTGGTTTAATGATCTCTCCCAGTGATTCTGATGCAGAATAAAGTTTGAGGACCACTGTCGTCATAGATACGGTTAAATCTCACCCATTGACTGTCAGTTTACTAGTTAATGGTAAATTAAATAGCTTTTAACTGCTGGCCTTTTCTGGAAACATTTTCTGAAATATTTCCCAACTGGCAACAAGATCGAATTACATTTAAATTCTACCTGTAGAGTGGGTTATGAGTTATTGGACACACGTGGCACCAAATTCACCATTGCGATTTGGGAAGTCACTTGGACTTGGACTTCAGTATCGTGGAATGTCATTTGAATGATCAATTTTTTTTTATTTTATTTACTTTTTTTTTTTTTTTTTTGAGAGAAACAGAGAGAGAGACAGGGTGAGCAGGGGAGGGACAGAGAGACAGGGGAAGACACAGAATCCCAAGCAGCCTCCAGTCTCCAAGCTGTCAGTACAGAGCCCAATGTGGGGCTCAAACTCACAAACCCTGAGATCATGACCTGAGCTGAAGTTGGACGCTTAACCGACTGAGCCACCCAGGCGCCCCAAATTTTTTTTTTTAATCTATGAGAGAGAGAGAGAGAGATAGAGAGAGAGAGAGAGAGAGAAAGAGAGAGAGGCCATGAGCAGGGGAGGGACAGAAGGAGAGGCAGAGAGAGAATCTTAAGCAGGCTCCATGCACAGCATAGAGCCAGATGCAGGGCTCCATCCCACGACCCTGGGGTCATGACCTGAGCTGAAATCAAGAGTTGGACGCTCAACTGACTGAGCCACCCAGGCGCCCTGAACAATCAATTTTTAAAAATAGTCTCCTTTTCTTAAGAACCTGAAGAATTAAAAAAAAGCCTTTAGAGTTGCCTTTTTTAAACTGAGAAAGGAATTACATATTAGGGGACTGGTTTGTTCTAATTTTGTACAATAAACTTGGAGTACAGAGTGATCATTGTATCCAGGCAAATAAAACCACCTCCGTGTGAATTAAAGCTAAGTACAAATTTTCAAGTTCAATGTTGTCCTTTTAACTTGTTTTATATTATTTAGGGCACCATTTGTTCGTTTGCCAAACTGCATAAACCAGACTCCTTTGGGCAAGGGAGCGGGAGGGAGAGGAAGGCTGATAAAGAGCCTACAGGACTTCGATGCCACTGTGAGAGGCTGCATGTCTTGCAAGGTCCTGCACGGTATTGTGTTGGGCCCACCTCACCTGTTCCTGGGTGCTCAGGGTGGAGGCTGCAGCAATGCTAACACTGGTCACCACTCGAAGTGGGCTGACGGTTCCCAAGGGTTCCGGATGTCAGTCTGATTCCACTCAGGGTTTCTGTGAGAGACAAGCTGCTTTTAGGGAGGTTGCAAAACTTGAGGCCAATTTACCTTGTGTGTGTCAAGTGCATTTTTCTGATCCAAACAAGCCGCATTGCTTTCAGCCAACCATAACCCCCTCAGAGGGTAACCACCAGGGTGGATATTTTCACTTTGAAACTACAGTTCCCACCATGCACAACATGGTACCCCCTAGCATGAATGTTTGACCAGCATCGCCAAGGCAGGTGAAATATGTCTAAGTTTACTGAGAGAACAGTACTGGCTGGACTCCCACTGGAACATACAAGGATGTTGTTTGGGGATTAAACAAACTATTTGCTGACCTTTTGAATTGTGATGATTCATTGAATATTAAAGCTACAGAACGCATTTGCAGAACAAAGAGAACTCCCAGAATAATGTTGAGACTTCGTTAAGCCTTATGGCAGATGACAGAAAGAAGATTGTAGAACCATGGATTGTGTGTTATAAATTTCTCTCTAAGGTGAAATAAATTATGACAGCTTTACAATTTAAATATTTTATTTTTTTAATGTTTATTTATTTTGAGAGAGAGAGAGAGAGAGTGCGAGTGAGGGAGGGGCAGAGAGAGAGGGAGACACAGAATCCTAAGCAGGCTCCAGGCTCTGAGCTGTCAGCACAGACCCCGACGTGGGGCTCGAACTCAGGAACCGTGAGATCATGACCTCAGCCGAAGTCAGACCCTCAAGCGACTAAGCCACCTAGGCACCCCTGACAGCTTTACAATTTAAAAAACATGTCTTGTATTTACTATTCTGTGAAATCCCAAAGTCTAAGAGTTAATAACCTAGATTTTAGGATACAAAGAATGCAGAGAACAAGAAGACAAAACCAGGCTCACGTGTACACACGCACATGGACATGTACGCACACACCCAGTGTCAGAGTGTAAGAAGGGAGCGCCCCAGTGGAAAGTACGGGTCTTAGGAATGGTCTCCCTCCCTTCTGAGCTCATCTTGAATGTGACAAGGAGGGAAGGGCTGGGATCCATAAACCCACTTTTGGCTGCAGTTTTTCTGAATCCTGGGGTACAGCTGAGAACTGGAGCTGTCAGAGTCTGTCCCTGTTCAGGATTCAGACCAGGCCTCCATACATATGTGCTGCTTCTTTTTCTTTTTTTCTAAGTTTATTTATTTATTTTGAGAGAGAGAGAGAGAGAGAGAACACACATGCGAGGTAGGGGCAGAGAGAGAGAATCCCAAACAGTTCCATGCTGTCAGAGCAGAGCCTAACACAAGGCTTGAACTCACCAGCTATTAGATGGTGACCTGAGCCGAGATCAAGAGTCGGATGCTTAATCGACTGAGCCACCCAGGTGCCCATGGAAGAGATACTTCTGTTCAACCTAGACACTGGGGCATATGCTGAAGACTTGGCTCCTTCTATCCAAATCACACAGAAGATTCTGGTTTTTTGGGTTTTTTTTTAAGTTTATTAATCTTGAGAGAGACAGAGAGGAGAGTGGGGAGGGGCAAAGAGAGAGGGAGAGAGAGAGAATCCCAAACAGGGCTCGAACTCATGAAACTGCAAGATCATGAACTGAGCCAAAACCAAGAGCCAGAAACTTAATCGACCGAGCCACCCAGGCACCACCTCCCTTTTAAAAAAAATGTTTATTTATTTTTGAGTAGGGGGGACGGGCAGAGACAGAGGGAGACAGAGGATCTGATGCGGGGCTTGAACTCACAAACCGTGAGGTCATGACCTGAGCCAAAATCGGATGCTTAACCAACTGAGCCACCCAGGTACCCCTCCAAACAGAAGATTCTAGATGAAGGCTTTAGAGCTTCAGGTAGCCATCATAAGGAGGTCCAGGGCATCCTGGGGAAGAGATGATGAAGGCCTTTGGAAGGATTGGGCAATGACTGTTGACCAACAGTAAGTAAAGGTGTTTTGACTCTAATGCAGCCCATGCTATCTTAGTTCTCCCAGAAAGAAAAGCCTGAGACTAGGACATGTGTGTAGGGCTTAACTGTGGAGGTGATCCCAGAAAGCAAGAATGAGGGCCTAGGCAGCCTGGCCAGGAAAGGAGAAAGCCGAGCCAGTTGCATTGGTCTGTGCTGTGGACAACGGGGCTTTGATGCCAACAGGAACTTGTGAGGAACCGCACAGAATGTGCCTCAAAGTGACCATCTGAGGGATGAAAGGGAGAAGCATTTATAGGTCTTCATTCACTGGCTCCCATCCAGCACTGACACAGCATTGCCGAAGGGGTTGTAACACCCTGGCGCCTCTGTGTTGCACGGTGAGCCAATGTCGAGCACGCTCTTGCAGGCAGTCCACACCACCACATCAGAGAAACCCTGCGGGGGTCAGGGGTGAGGCACGGCCACGGAAGGCAGGCTGAAGCCTGTGTGCAGTTGTGTCCCCAAACAATGCCCGGATCAAAGGTATGAACAAGAGGGGCGCCTGGGTGGCGCAGTCGGTTAAGCGTCCGACTTCAGCTGAGGTCACGATCTCGCGGTCCAGGAGCTCGAGCCCCGCGTCGGGCTCTGGGCTGATGGCCCAGAGCCTGGAGCCTGCTTCCGATTCTGTGTCTCCCTCTCTCTCTGCTCCTCCCCCGTTCATGCTCTGTCTCTCTCTGTCTCAAAAATAAATAAACGTTAAAAAAACAAAACAAAACAAAACAACAAAGGTATGAACAAGAGGGTGTGAGGCTGTACATACTAGGGCCCAACACCTACACATTCCTGAAAAACCTTATGTTTTGCAAAATCAAGCAGTACAAATAATAGGCCTGTGGGGAAAATAGTGTTAGAAGCAGGTCACTCCCGATCTATGCAAATCTGTAACCGTAGCACTAATGCAAATAGTAGTTTGTACGTAAGGAGCTAACTGGGACTGCCCGGACATCTCAGTGTGGCTGGAGGCTGTCACAGTGGTATTTCAAAGGTACAGTATGATAGAGTGGGAAAATGCTGGCAGGGTTTTACTTAGAGCTGGCTGGGCAGGTGCAGAAACAGCGCAGAGGGCAGTGGGCTCTGAGTGCTGTTCAGTGGTCCAGGAGGCAGTGCAGCCTGGCCAGGAGCTGGGGAGAAGGGCTCTGGGTGTGAGAGCTCATTTTTAATTTTCCTAAAATATAACTGAAAGGGCTCATGCAGCCAGTGTAACAGCTGAACTGAGGGCTTCTTGCTTTCCTGATGATGGCTATAATTTTCTTCCTGCAACGAGTGATTCCCTTATAGAAATGCGCGTTCTAGATGAATGAATGTGTTTCAGTGTCTCGCTATAGGGCCATTATGGGGCATCCTGGCTAAATATTGGTCCATGTGACTGTACCTGTGGGGTTCGGTGCATTCTATGCATTATGTCATTTAATCCTCATCAGACCCTGTGTGCTCCGTGCCACTGTCAGTGATGTTAGGCTCTCAGAGGTGGGAAGAGGGCTTAGGAGGCCGTGAGATCTGTTCAGTCACCCAGAGCTGCAGAGCAAGATTAAGAATGGTGGAATTTCAATTCTTACAATCCTAACTATCTTCTACTACCTTCTAACATACATCAGTAAACAGGAATAAGGAAGCAATTGGACTGCTGGAACACAGTAAAACTTACAAATATCTACATACAAAATCTATAAAGAAAGAAGAGATTGGAGGAAGTAGTTATAGCAGATGTCATCAAGGATCAACATCTACCCTCTCTGAAGTGTGTGAGTAGAAGCATCAGGAAGTCAATCATCTCTCGGGGCACCTGGGTGGTTCAGTCAGTTGAGCGACCGACTCTTGATTTCCACTCAGGTCATGATCCCAGGGTACTGGGGACATTGAGATGACCTCAGAGGATAGAAGCACCTCACCAGTTTTGGACCACCCACCTTGGGACCGTTACGCAAAATAGAAGTAAACTTCAGCTTGTCTAAGCCATACACATGTCTATAACAGAATCTGAATGCTAACTCAGATCAATTTAATTTTTTTAACAGAAATAGTAAAATGTTTGCATATATGTATATAAGGAGCTTTAGGGAAAGATGTGGACAGATACATACCAAACCATTACCTTGGTTACATGGCGGGGGGGGGGGGGGGCTGGAATGGAATCAAGATAATGCACTTTGTCTCCATTGAAGGACATAATATTCATTCAACTTTGTTCTAGGTAGGATTGATTGATTGATGATTGATTGATTTAAAATGCACCTGCGTGCACCTACACGTGCGAACAAGCTGGGGAGGGGCAGGGGGGAGAAGGAGAGCAAGAATTTTAAGCAGGCTCCATGCCCAGCCTGGAGCCCAGTGCATGACCATGAGATCAGGACATGAGCTGAAATCAAGAGTCAGTTGCTTAACCAACTGAGCCACCCAGGGTTCCCTAGGCAGGCTTTTTATAGTGCAAAGAGCCTCACTCAAGTTAAGTTAAACGAAGGGGAGTTTAGTGTAAACATACAAAGAGGTCATGGGGTGCCTGGGTGGCTCAGTCCTCAGTCGGTTGAGCATCTGAATTCAGCTCAGGTCATGACCTCTCAGTTGGTGGGTTGGAGCCCCGCGTCAGGCTCTGCGCTGACAGCTCAGAGCCTAGAGCCTGCTTCAGATTCTGTGTCTCTCTCTCTGCCCCTCCCCAGCTTGTGCTCTGTCTGACTCTCCCTCTTTCTCAAAAATAAATAAAAACATTTTAAAAAATTAAAAAAACAAGAAACAAAGAGGTCACATAGAACCTCAAATCAGGAAACCAAGTATAGCTGGGCTCACAGAAAACAGAAAGTAGTCGGGAACCACAGTTGGTCTTTAGTTCTTTCTGTGACCTCTGTCCTTCCCCCATTTGCACATCTGCTGTGTGCCCATGGTCCAGAAATAACGGCACCTTGGTAATGCCAAGATCAGTGGTTCTCCCAGTGTGGTCCCTGGGCCAGCAGCAACAGAATCAACCGGGAGCTTGTCAGAAATGCAAATTCTTGGGCCTCACCCCAGACTACTGAATCAGAAACTCTGTTGGGCCCAGCAACTTGTATTTTACCAAGCTCTTGAGGTGATCTTCATGAAGATTAAAGGCGGAGAACCACTGCTCTAGATGACGTTCCAGCTCTGACACCTACTCAGTTGGCAATAGGTATTGCTTAATTTAAGAGAGCAAGGGAGCAAGCCTCCGTTCATCTTTTTTGTTTGCCAGGCCAGTCACTGGTCAGCTAGTGGATAGGGTCAGTGGTCTATCCTTATTCCAATTAGTTTTTGCAAGGGGGCAGGCTCACAATTTAACTGTTCCCCTGTTGCTGTGCATTTAGAAGACACAATATATATATTTTTGCCATTATCAATGTTACTGTAATGCATATCTTCATGTACCCCCACAGGCACACATTCACAGAATCCAGAAAAATGCACAATTTAATGACCTTGTATCATTTTCCACTTCTTTTTTTTTTTTAACGTTTATTTATTTTTGAGACAGAGAGAGACAGAGCATGAACGGGGGAGGGTCAGAGAGAGGGAGACACAGAATCTGAAACAGGCTCCAGGCTCTGAGTGGTCAGCACAGAGCCCGACTCGGGGCTCGAACTCACTGACCGTGAGATCATGACCTGAGCCGAAGTCGGCCGCTTAACCGACTGAGCCACCCAGGCGCCCCTCATTTTCCACTTCTGTTAGTGGTATAAGACTGTACCAGTGAACTAGCATTAAATATTGTAATTAAATTATTTTTGCTTTTGGGCTAACTTAACAGCATCACTTTAAAAGCACAACAATGTAGCTCAGTTGGTGAAGCCTGTGACTCTTGATCTTGGGGTTGTAGGTTCAAGCTCTACGTTGGGTATAGAGATCACTTAAAAATAAAATCTTAAAAATAAAATAAAATAAAAACAATGAGTACCTTGTTTTATAAACGGAGGGGGAATTTGTGGCAAGAGTCAAACAAGAGGCTTAAGGGTATGTTTCAGAGAGGTCCTGCCCCTGTTGTTAAGTGGCAAATTTGTGGGGAGCACAAAGTTGAAAGAAGGAGAAAGAATTCCTGGATCAATCCTGTGTAGCTGCAGTGGCAGGGGTCTTAGGAAGAACACAAGGCAGAAGGGTGAGGAGTCAGGGAAAGCTCTAAGTGGTGGGAGATATGACCCCCATCAGAGCCACCGAATAAGCCTGCTAAACCATGTCTGAAGGAATCATGAGACATCTGGTAGCTTATAGGTTAAAAAGTTCATACGAATTATTATTATTATTATTATTATTGTTATAATTAACATTATTACTATTGGATTGGAAGCAGTGTGTTTTTACCCATGTTCGGTAACTTTCTTTTTCCGGAGAACATATGGGGCATGAGGTGGGGAAAAAGGAGAAAAAAATGGGAGGTAATTTTTTTTAAGTTTATTTATTTATTTTGAGAGAAAGAGAGGGAGAGAGAACATGCGCGTGAGTGGGGAAGGGTTGGGAGGAGGGGAAGAGAGAGAATCCCAAGCAGGCTCCATGCTAAGCGTGGAGCCCAATGCGGGGCTTGATCTCACAACCGTGAGATCATGACCTGAGCCAATATCAAGAGTATCAAGTCAGATGCTTAACTGACTGAGCCACCCAGTTATCCCATAGGAGTTAATTTTAACTTTGGGTAGATCATGAGGTTATTATATCATATCATTATATTATATTGATTATTATGTTATGTTATATTATATTATATTATATTATATTATATTATAGAGCACTAATTTACCTCTATGTAAATGAGAGAAGGGGAAACTAGGTCTATTTGCTGAAGGGTCCAGAATCCAAGGCAACCATGCAGGTTGATAATATTAATGCCAGCATTCAGAATGCTGTTGCTTTAATTTGCATTTCTTTGATTACTAGCAATTATGAATCTTGTTACATGTTTGTTTCCTATTAGTTCCCTCAGTGCAATTGTCTTCATTTCCTTTGCCTTTACCAACCAGGTTCTTTTTTCTTTTCTAGAATGAGGCCTTTCTTTCTTTCTTTCATGTTTATTTATTTATTTTGAGCGAGAGTAAGAGACTGCATGAGTGGGGGAAGGGCAGAGAGAGAGAGAGGGAGAGAATTCCAAGCAGGCTTCATACTAAACGCAGAGTCTGAAGCAGTGCTTGATCTCACAACTGTAAGATCATGACCTGAGCCAAAATCAAGAGTCGGATGCTTAACCGAGTAAGCCACTCAGGAAGCCTTCTAGAAAGAGACCTTTTTATTAATCCTGTCATATTTATTATAAATATTTTTAATCTGACAATTTTTTATCACTTAGCATAGTGTTTTCAAAGATCATTTATGTTGGGGCACATATCAGTATTTTATTTTTAAAATTATTATTATTTTCATTTTAGAGAGAGAGAGCATGAACAGGAGAGGGGGCAGAGGGAGAGATATATAATAATTTCTATAATCTTAAGATCAGAATCTCCATGCTGAGCATGGAGTCTGATGCCGAGCTCGATCCCATGACGCTGGGATCATGACCGAAGTCAAGAATCAGACACTCAACCAACTGAGCCAACCAAGGCACCCCCATTATTATCATTATGTTAGGTCAGCTTCACTCCCTGTGTAGAGCCCAGCGCTGAGCTTGAACTCACTACCTTAAGATCAAGACTCGAGCTGAGATCAAGAATTGGACGCTTAACCAACTGAGCCACCCAGGCACCCCAGTATTTCATTTTTTTTATTGCCAAATAATCCACCATATGTATATGGATATAAGCACATTTTATTTATTCGTTCATCAGTTGATGGACATTTGAGTTGTTTCCACCTTTTGGCTATTATGAATAATGCTGCTATGAACATTTGTGTATGGTTTTTATGTGGATGTATGTTTTCATTTACCTTGGGTATATATTTATGAGTAGAGTAGCTGGATCATATGGTGAAAATTTTTTTAATGTTTATTTATTTTTGAGAGAGAGAGAGAGGCAGAGAGAGAGGGAGACACAGAATCTGAAGCAGGTTCCATGTTCTGAGCTGTCAGCACAGAGCCCGACTCGGGACTCAAATGCATGAACTGTGAGATCATGACCTGAGCTGGAATCGGACGCTTAACCAACTGAGCCACGCAGGCGCCCCCATCTTGTGAAATTTTTAAAGTACAGAATCATATAAAGTAAAAGTCGTTTATTATTTTAAATATTTTTTAAATGTTTATTTATTTTTTGAGAGACAAAGAGACAGAGTATGAGTGGGAGAGGGGCAGAGAGAGAGGGAAACACAGAATCTGAAGCAGGCTCCAGGCTCCTAGCTGTCAGCACAGAGCCTGACGCAGGGCTCGAACTCACCAACCTTGAGATCATGACCTGAACCGAAGTTGGACATTTAACCGACCGAGCCACCAGGCGCCCCTAAAGTAAAAGTCGTTTATAATGCTCTCCAACATCACCCATCCCCAAGTGAGCCAGTACCTTAATATTTTGGAGCATATTTTTCTTTTTCCTAAGCATGTCCATTCATACCCCTTTTTCTTCTTTTCTGCTTTCTGTCACTGTAGATTAAATTGACTTTCTTAGAGTTTTATATAAATGGAATCATACAGTATGTGTTTTGTGTCTGACTTTTTTTCATTCAGCATGTTTTTTGAGTTTCATTCATATTTCATGTATATCCATAGTGTATATCAATTCCTTTTTATTGCAGATAAGTATTCTATTGCAAGAATATGTCACGTGCTGCCTGGGTGGCTTAGTTGGTTTAGTGTCAGACTCTTGGTTTCGGCTCAGATTGTGATCTCGCCATTCATGGGTTTAAGTCCTACAAGTGCACAGCCTACTTAGGGTTCCCTATCTCCCTCTCTCTTTCAGATAAAATAAACTTAAAAAAATTTTTTAAAAAGAATATATCACAATTTTTTATCTGATGGGCATTTGGGTTGTCTCCAGCTTTAGCTATTATGAATAAAGCTGCTATGAACATTCCTGTACAAGTCGTTGTGTGAATATGGGTTTTCATTTATTTAGGAGTGGAATGGTTAGCTCTTGGGGTGTTTGTTTAACTTTATAAGAAAGCGCTGAACTGTTTTTCAAAATGATTGTACCATTTTACATTCCCACTGGTAATATATATATAAATTTTTTCTTTCTTTCTTTCTTGCCCTTTCTTTCTTTCTTTCTCTCTTTCTTTCTTTCTTGCCCTTTCTTTCTTTCTTTCTCTCTCTCTCTTTCTTTCTTTCTTTCTTTCTTTAAGTTTATTTATTTTTGAGAGGTGGGGGTAGTGGCAGAAGAGAGAGAGAAGAGAGAGAGAGAGAGAGAGAGAGAGTATCCCAAGCAGGCTCTGTGCTGTCAGCACAGAGCCTGATGCAGGGCTCTGTCTCACCACCGTGAGACCATGACCTGAGCTGAAATCAAGAGTCAGACACTTAATTGACTTGAGTCATCCAGGTGCCCCTAGACATATATTTTTCAAGTAAGCTCTAGGCCAAATGTGGGGTTTGAACTCACGACCCTCAGATTAAGAGTTGCATGCTCTATGACTGAGCCAGCCAGGTGCAAACCCGGTAATATTGATTAAAGCCAAACTCTTGCAAAACAAACAATCAAGAAAACCAAACCAAAACCAAAACCAAACTCTTGCTTTCAGGCAAGTGTCCATCCCCAGGATGGAGCCTGGTCTACCCCTTCCCAGTCTTTGCTTCCCTATGGATGAGTGATTGCCTAAGTTTCAGGGAGGCAGTGGGAGGGAAGGGCAGGGAAATTGTGGGGCCACCACAGAGTATGCCGAGCTACACAGCAGCCCCCCTTGGGGGCATTGCCTGGGCGAGACAATGGCACCTGTCTTCTCAGACTAGGGGGCAGTGGCCCCAAATTCTTACCCTGGGGGTTGATTCAGCACATGCTAAACAAAGGAAAACACTGAAAGGTCACTGAAAAAGGAAGTAGGTGGGAAGGGCTGTTGTCACTGTGTGAATGACCCTCTGTGCTTGTCTTTTACAGGGTGGGTATCCTCGGCCACTTTCCGTTTTCATTATTTGTCAGAGAAATGTGCGTTGAAACTTAATTGCTTCCCCCCCGCCCACTCCCCCCCACTCTTCACCATACATCCCAGCCAAAGAGGAACCAGAAGCTCTGTTGTCAGAAGGGGAAGAAAAAGTGATGGTGACTGTCCTTGGACAGTAAAAACTTCCATAAAGTGAGTTTAAAGTGGACACAGCCCCATGCGTCCAGACTCACGGGGTCTACAGGGTTTGGGTCTTCCAGCTGTTAGGCAAGAGGGCCGGGAGGTCAGGTACCATGTTTCGTCAGGGTTCTCAAGTCATCCTGACGTTACTGAGGTGGACGCCGGGTGCTGCTGGCACCCCCTTCAGAAGGACTTGTTGTCCAGCTGCAGGGAGCACTCTTGGTAGACGGCCCTGTGCTGTCATCTTTTTCAGAGATGGCCGTCTTGCCTGAGAGCGTGCCCTGCCCAGGCTGGTTCTCCCACAGTGGTGGGAGTGTCACTCTGGAGCTCTGTGGGGTTGGCCGAGGCTGTCCAAGACCTTGACTTCTCCCTCTGTCCACTCCTGCTCCTTCTCTCCCTTACACAGATGTTAGTCCCACCAGCACCACCTCGTAAGCATTCTGTACACTAAAGTCCATCTCAGAGTTGGCTTCCTGGAGAACTCACCTGGGACGATTTAGTAACAAGGAAGCTGTGAACTAGTATGAGCTTACTGTGTAACAAATGGATATAGACTTCCAAATGCATGGAATATTTGTGGAACCTTACAGAAGAGACTGTTGGGGCGCCTGGGTGGCTCAGTCAGTTAAGCCTCTGACTCTTGATTTCGGCTCAAGTCATGATCTCACAGTTCGTGGGTTTGAGACCCACGTAGGGCTCTGTGCTAGCAGCACAGAGTCTGTTTGGGATTCTCTCTCTCTCCCTCTCTCTATGCCCCTCCCTGGCTCATGTTCTCTCTCTCTCAAAATAAATAAAGTTTAAAAAAGTTATTTAAAAAATCTTAAACAAAAAAGAAGAGACTGTTAACAGTAGCTAGGGACTAGGACTGGGTTCTTTCAGGAGTAGGGAAGTGTTACTTTCTACTCTTTTCCTTTTATAATAAAAAACCTCTTATTTTAAAGAAACATGGGATTGCATTACACATACTTGTGATAGCTACCATTCGGGGAACACCTTGTACTGTGTCCTTTAGCACGTAGTCTCTATGGCTCACAAAAATGCAGAGGTGGATGTCGTTATCATCCCATTTTACGGGTAAGGGAGCTGAGCTTCAGAGGTGACAGATGATTGGTCCAGAAGCAACTGTCACCAAGCAGTGAAGCCGGCATAGACTCCGACTCCAACTCCAACGTTCAGGCTATCTCTGAGCTCAGAGCATGTGTCTTTCTGTCACTTCAAATGATGCCCTCTGTTCTGAATGGGGAGTATGGTGGGAAGGAAAGAGTAATGAACTGGCAGTAAAGGACCAAGCTTCTAGGTTTTTTTGCTATTATTAGTGAACTCTGAGTTATTTTCTGTTTATATGTTGCACTTATCTATAAAAATCCAAAACTCATTTTGGTATAGAGGCAAAATCCAAAGGCTGTTGGTTTTGACAGAGCTGGGTCCTGCTAGTTACTGTGTGATTTTTAACAAGTTACTTAACCTCTCTGAGCCTCAATTTTCTATTCTTTAAAGTAGGGAAAATGGACTATAAGACTCAGGGTTGTCATGAAAAAGACATACTATAATAGTACTTACTATATTCTAGGTCCTCAAGAAATCATTCCTTCCTCCTTGCAGTTTAACCTTTGGTCCTTGGGATAAAGTAAACTGTTCCTAGTTTTAGCCTAAGTTAAAACACTCAGTTTGCTAAAGAAGATATATTTAATGTATGTGAAAGGACTGACTTGGGATTCTTTTGTGGATCAGCAGAAGAAAGGAACCAAATTTTTCATGATCATTGTTTTACCTCTGCAAACTCCACATGACTGAAAGATCTCCAACGGGTATGGACTCTCCTGCGTGGGGATTGGGAAAGTAAGAGATCCCCCTTGGAAAGTATGAAGGGAAAAAAAAAAAAAATCAATCCCTAGGCTTGGGAAGACCTGTGCTGTGTCCAATGGCGACTTCCCATTGAGTCCAATGGCGACTTCCCAAAAGTTATGTCTGCATGTTGATCCCTAGAGTCTGTGAATGTGACCTAATTTGGAAAAAGGGTCTTTGCAGATGTCATGTCAAGATAAGATCACCCTGGATCATCTGGGTGGACCCTAAACTCAATGATGAGTGTCCTCATAAGAGACACAGAAGAGAGACACAAGGAGAAGAGAAGTCCAAGATGAAGACTGCAATTTTGGCCACACAGCCAACTAGTAACACCGGCAGCTGCCAGATGCCGGAAGAGGCAGGGAAGATTCTCCCCTAGGTCTTCAGAGGGAGCATGGCTCTGTCCACACCTTGATTTTGGACTCTCGGCTCCCTGAACTGTGAAAGAATACATTTCTGTTGTTTTAAGCCCCCAAGTTTATGATGATTTGTCACAGCAGCCACAGGAAACTAATATAAGCACCACAAGACAATTTTAGGGGCAACCATGGGAATAGCATCAAAATTAAATGATATTAAAAAAGGACCCATCTGACCAAATATTTAGCATCAGGCAGTAGGAATATGGACCTAAGAGATGTCACCACGGAGATGACATGTAGTCTTCTGAAACAATGTCACACAGAGAGGGAAGTAGGTCAGTTAAGGGCAGGAAGCAAAAGAGGCCACGTTGATGAAGTGAGAGATATTTGCCATTTCAGATCCTGCCCCAATAATGGCAAAGTGGATTTTTCAAATACTGGGGAATTGGACAGAGACATACAGAGGCTGAGAACCTTTATGCTAGAATAACGAAAAATAAAAAATGTAAAAAGGAGATGGTCAAGAGGCAGGAAGGGCTCCCTTTTAAGGAGCCAGTAAGTAAGTACTGGGATATGCTGGCTTCTCAGAATCAAAGGTTTGAGGCGGACACTGGACAGTCCTCTACTGAACGGTCTCATGGAGAAATGCATCAAAAGGAAGGGTGTGAACACAACAGGGGACCAGCTAAAACCAGTCACACGATAGGACATAACGTAATCACTAGAGATAAGGCTGTAGATTAATATTCACTGAAATGAAAGATGTTCGAGACCTATCATTAAGTGCAGAAAGCAAGTGATAAAACAGTAAGTATAACAAAATCCCTTTCCTCATGTGTAAAGGGAGCTGAGGATAACAGTAGCCTCAGTAGTCTGAGGATAACAGAACACCCTCAATGTGTCTGAACTCACAATCAAACCCACTAAAATTTCTTCAGTGACACATGAATATTCACACTAAGTGGGATAAAGGCTGTAAATAGCATCGTATCACTTTGGGTCAGGTTGTGGAGCCCAATAAATTTGCTGGAAACTTGAAAACAAAAACTAAAGCAAAACAGCCTTGTGTTTCCGGAGATTTTCACCTCCTGAAATTCTCAATGAGGGCCCGAGGGCCCGTGTTCTGTACAGGCATCAGCAAAGAAGCCTGCAGGGGCCCCTGGGTGGCTCGGTCGGTTGAGCGTCTGACTTCAGCACAGGTCATGGTCTCATTGTTTGTGAGTTCGAGCCCCTCATGGGACTCGCTGCTGTCAACCTGTCAGCCCAGAGCCTGTTTTGGACCCTCTGTCTCCCTCTGTCTGCCCTCTCCCGCCTACAGTCTCTCTCTCAAAAATAAATAAAATATAATTAAAAAAACAAAACAAAACAAACGAAGACTGCAAGCATTATTGCATTGCTACAATGTTGTTGCGGATGGATGAGGTTGCAGCCTGTTTTTTATCTTTGCCTTTTGACTTATTATATTTTAATTTTTCTGCAGTGAATATTCATTACTTTTTTTTTTTTTTTTGACCTGTAGCTTCTTGAATTTTAATCTATCTGGATAAATTTAACACGGGGACTACTGCATCGCTCCATGGACCTCAAAAGGTTCTTAGCACCAAGTTCATAATTTTCATCTCTGCCCTTAAGAAAATATTTCTCTGGGAAGAGAGGAACCATTAAAGAGATGGAGTGGGGGTTTTCATGTCTTTTTCTTGTGTCTTTAAGCCAGTCCCAACAGTCAATATCCAGGAAGATGGAGCCCCTAGAACCTTACCTGGGATTTACCTACCTTTCCTCATCCGTATGTATTAGTTTTGTGTTAAAAGGTAAGGAACAACAGCAACAAACCAGAAAACAAATAGTGGGAATGTGGGGAAAAGCGAGGGAGGTCTATGTGGATAGCGCCAATGGAAGGAAGGAAAAAGAACAGGTGTGAAGCAGACTTTTCTGACCTCGGGGACTGCCTGGTGAGGAAGGGAGTGGGGTGGGGGGTGGGGGTGGGAAGGTCACGGGAAGAAAGAAGCAGCTAGAGGGACAGCCGGTAAGAAACAGAGAAAAGCGAACTGTTTCAAGAACCAGGAAGAAGTTGTTGAGCAAAGCTGTGGTCAAGTGAAGCCAGAGAGTCGGCTACTGGAGGCTGACTTTGCAGCCGAGTGAGGTGTAGGCCCTAAAGGAGAAGTGTGCCAGAAGGGTCTGCGGACATTCCGCTGAGTCCCACAGGCAGCAAAACCAGGGGCCCTTTTCTGCTCAGCTCCCTGGGTGCTTGAAAAATTTGAGGAGGGAAATTACAATTTGAGGAGGAATTTTCAATGTATGTACAAATAGTTTTTTAGTGGCTAAGAATTTCTGAGAATGTTGAAAAACCAGGTATTAGAAAGATATATGTACAAATTATTTTTAAAAATCTATGTTATTTCTAGATATTATATAACACTGTAGTATTGGATTGGCTGATAGTTGAGGGACTTCCGCCATTTGGCCAGACTTGGAAAGGGAAGTGGCCGTAAGCCAATGGAAATTAGAGAAGGGAGGTGGGAGGAACTTGCTGAAACACTAAATAGAAATGGAGCTTTTGATTGGGCAAGTCATAGTATGACTTAAGAGACACTGAAAGGTAGAACATGTCAGATGAGGAGGATCTCACGTACCCACAAAACTAACAGCTCCAAGCTGTGTGGCCTGAGCCCTGCTCTCAGGACCCAAGCCTAACTGCTAGTGGAGGGAAGCAGAGAGCGAGAGTCCCAGAGGAGGAAGGCCCTCCCTCCAGGGCAACATTCCCCTCACAACTCATAAAGGGCTCCCCCACATGCACCCATGCAAAGTCAGCAGACTACCTAGGAGAGGAAGTTTGATTTCTTACCCAGTTACCATGGTTAGTATGGCCTCCATGGGAATGTGGGCCCACCCACATGGCCAGCCCCTTTGAAGCCTTGGACTGCCTGAGAGGCAAGACTGAGTAAAGAAGGTCAGAGCAGCCCCTCAAAAAGGGGTGCTTAAGCATGTGTGTGACATGTGACAGGGCAGTGGTTCTTAAACTGGGCCGTGTGGAACCCTGGGCCAAGGTGGTCTACAGCTAAAGCAGAAGTCTTTTCTGCATTTGCAGATAGAATGAGCTCCCTTTTAAAAAATATTGTTTCTTATAATAACATTAATACTTTTTTCTTTAATCAGAAGAATTAAAAGAAGAGAAGTCATCTATAATCTTACCTCCACATATTTAGGTATATTTCCTTTCAGGCTCTTTTCTTGTGAATATATTGATCAATCATATATTTACATATGTATATTTTTGGTGAGCTCTGTGCCCAATGTGGAGCTTAAACTCATGACCCCGAGATCAAGAGTCTCATCTTTTGCTGACCAAACCAGCCAAGTGCCCCTGCTACAAATATATTTTAGATATATTTACAAATAATAATAGTTAACTATTATTATTGTTTAATATTTCTTGAATGCTTACCAAGGCAAAGCATTGCTCTTAACCCTTTGTGGATATTGAAGCATGCAATTTTCATAATAACCCTATAAGGTAGAAGCATTATTATCTTTATTTAACCATAAAAGAACCTGAGGAAGAGAGAAGTAAAGAAATTTGTTCAAAGTCACACATTAGTAGGTAGGGAACTGGAATTCAAACCTAGATCTGACTGCGGAGTCTACATTTTTAGACAATATATACACTGCATTATATATATATATATATGGTTTTGTGTTAAGGTCTTTCATTAAATATTATGTTGTATTTCCCACAACATTAAAAATAATTTACTTGACATGAAGTTTTTGTTTAGAATCAAGTAGAAGAAATTATCTGATTTAGTTTAAACTTAACAGTTTATTTGGTATATCTGTATATTAATTATATATTACATAATATATCAATATTTCAAAGTGTTCAAAAAAGAAACCTTATTGCCCAAGAGCTCCACCCCATGAGTTAAAGCAAACAAACATATCTTAACAAATATAAAAGAACAGAAGTCATATAAAGTATGATGTCAGATTACAGTGGGATTAAACTAGAACCAATAATTTGGAATTTTGGAAAATCCCAAAATATCTGGAGATTAAACACACACTTTTAAATAATACATGGGTCAAAAAGAAGTCTCTAGAGAAATTTTAAAATATATTTTAAATAAAAATATAACATCAATGAAACAGTGCTTAGAGAGAAATATATATAGCATTATACGCATATTAGAAAAGAAAGATCTAGAGGGTGGCTCAGTGGTTAAGTGTCCAACTCTTGGTTCTGGCTCAAGTCATGATCTCATGGTTTGTGGGTTTGAGCCCCGCATGGGATTCTCTGTCTCCCTCTCTCTCTGCCCCTCCCCTGCTTTCTCTCTCTCTCTCTCTCTCTCTCTCAAAATAAATAAATAAACATTAAAAAAAAAAAGAAAGATGTAGAATCAGTAATATAAGCTTTCCACTTTAGGAAACTAGACAAAGAAGAGGGATATAAGCCTAAATCAAGTAGAAGGAAATAAATAATAATTGGAGCAGAAATAAATGAAACTGAAAATAGGAAAACAATAAATAAAAGTCAATGAGAACAAAAACTGTTTTTTTGAAAAAAAGAAATAAATAAAAAATAACAAACCTCTTGTCAGGCTAACAGAGAAAAAAAAAGAAAGAAGATACCAATAACTAATATCAGAAATGAAATAAGAGTCATCTCTACTGAACATGAAAAGGATAATAAAACAGTATTATGAACAAACTCTATGCCCACAAAATTGATAGCCTAGATGAAATGAACTAATTTCTTGAAAGATGCAAACTACTAAAACTCACAAAAGGAGAAACAGATAACCTGAATAGGCCTCTATCTTTTAAAGAAATTGAATCAATAATCAGTAACATTCCAAAACAGAAAGCACCAGGATCAGATGGGCTTACTGGTGATTTCTAACAAACATTTCTAGAAGAAATGATACCAATTCTCTAGAATCTCTTCCAGAAAATAGAAACGGAGGAAACACTTCTTGACTCATTCTGTGAGGCCAGCATTACTCTAATACCAGGACCAGATAAATACATTACAAGAAGGGAAAACCCAGGACCGATTTCACTCATGAATATCTATGCAAAAATCCTCAACAAATGTTAGCAAATAATATGCCACAATATATAAAAAGAATTATACACCACAACCAAACGGGATTTATTCCAGATATTACAAGGCTATTTCAATATTCAAAAATCAATTAATGTAATCCATCTCATCAACAGGCTAAAGAAGAAAAACCATATGATCATATCAATTGGTGCAGAAAAAGCATCTGACAAAATCCAATACCAATTCATTCTAAAAATTTTCAGCAAACCAAGACTAGAACGGAACTTCCTCAGCTTGATAAAGAACACCCACAAAAACTTACAGCTAGAATTCTTTTTTGAGAGAGAGAGAGAGAGGATGCAAATGAGCAAGGAGCAGAGAGAGAGTGGGAGAGGGAGAGAGAGAGGGAGAGAGAGAGAGAGACATGCGGGGCTTACCTGAGGTGGGGCTCATGTTTTTACCTGAAGCAGGGCTCAAGGTCACCCAAAGCGGGGCTTGAGCTCACCTGATGTGGGACTCAAACTCGGGAACTGTGAGATCATGACCTGAGCCAAAGTCTGATGGTTAACTAACTGAGCCACCCAGGTGCCCTAGAATCATTCTTAATGGTGGGAAAACAGATGCTTTCCCTCTATGATTGGGAACAAGGCAAGGATGTCTACTCTCACCACTGCTATTCAAAATTGTACTGGAGGGGTGCCTGGCTGGCTCAGTAGAGCACGAGTCAGCAGAGCATGAGACTCTTAAACTCGAGGGTTGTGAGTTTGAGCCCCATGGTCGGTGTAGAGATTACTTAAAATAAAATCTTAAAACAAAAACAAAATTGTACTGGAAGTCCTAGCTAATACAAAAAGACAAGAAAATGAAATAAAAGGATTACAGTTTGGCAAGGAAGAGATAAAACTGTTTTTGCTCACAGATGACAAGATTGTCTATATAGAAAACCACAAGGAACTGACCAAACAAACAAACAAACCTTCCCAGGACTAGCAAGCTATGATGGCATGATTGCAAAATAACAAGTTTAATATCCAAAAGTCTATGGCTTTCCCAAACAGCAGCAATGAACAAATGAATTTGAAATAAAAAAAAAAAAATACCATTTACATTAGGACTAGAAAAAAAAGAGAAATACTTACATATTTCTAGCAAAATATAAACAGAATCTATATGAAGAAAACTACAAAACTCTAATGAAATCAAAGATCTAAATAATTGGAGAAATATTACATGTTCATGGATAGAAAGACTCAATATTGTTAAATATCAATTCTTGCCAACTTGATCTAAAGATTTGATTTAATCTCAATCTAAATCCCAGGAGGTTATTTTGTATATTGTCAACAAAGTGATCCTAAAGTTTATATAGAAAGGCAAGAGACCCTAAACAGTCATCTTGATGCTGAAGAAGAACAAAGTTGGAGGTCTGACATGACAACTTTAAGACTTACTATAAAACTACAGTAATCAAGACAGTATAGTATTGACAAAATATAAAATAAAAAAAAAATAAAGAGATCAGTGAAACAGAATAGAGCCCAGACATAAACCCACACAAATATAGTTACTGATCTTTTTGACAAAAGAGAAAAGGCAAGTCAATGGAGAAAGGATAGTCTTTTCAACAAATGGTGCTGGAAAACTGGACATCTATATACCAATAAATAAATAAATAAATAAATAAATAAAAAGAAAGACAGGAAAAAAAAGAATTTAGACAGAGATCTTATACCTTTTACAGAAATTAATTCAAAAGGAATCATAGACCTAACTGTAAAACATAAAAATATAAAATTTATAGACAATAATATAGAAGAAAATCTAGGTCACCATGGGTTTGGCTCTTACTTTTAGATACAACACCAAAAACACAATCCATGAAAGAAAAAATTGATCAGTGGGCTTTATTAAAATAAGAAATTTAATTTCCGTGAAAGACAACGTTCAGAGAATAAAAAGACAAGCCATAGAATGGGAGAAAATATTTGCAAAACACATTTCTGATAAAGACCTTGAATACAAAATAAACAAAGAACTCTTAAAGCCCAACAATAAGAGAACAAACAACCCAGTTAAAAAGTGGGCAAAATGTCTTAACAGACACCTCACCAAAGAACATATACAGATGGCAAATAAATATATGAAAATATATTCAACATCATGTATCATTAGGGAACTGCAAATTAAAACAACAATGAAATACTGCTTCAAAACTATGAGAATGTCTAAAATCTAAAACACTGATAACACCAAATGCTGGGGAGGATACAGAACAATAGGCACTCTCATTCACTGCTGATAGGAATGCAAAATGGTACAGCCACTTGGAGGCAGTTTCTTACAAAACTTTCCTAGTCTGAAAAGGCTGCATACTACATGACATTTGGGAAAAACCAAACGATTGAGATTGTAAAAAGAATAGCAGGTGCCAGGAGTTCGGGGTGTTGGGGGCAGTATGAATAAGTGAAGCATAGTGGATTTTCAGTGCGGTGAAATGATTCTATATGATGTTGTGATGGTGGACACATGATAGTATGTATTTGTCAAAACCCATAGAAATGTGCAATACAGAGAACCTTAATGTAAACTATGGACTTTAGTCAATAGTAATATATCACCATTGGTCAACTAATTATAACAAATGCACCATGCTAATGCAAGATGTTAATGATAGAGGAAACTGTATATAGGAAGGGGGTATATGCAAACTCTCTGTACTGTTCGATTTTTCTAGAAATCTAAAACTGTTCTAAAAATAAAGTCTATTAATTAAAAAACATAAATGCCTGAGAGTAACAAAAACAAATTAAAAAAATGGGGAGGAGGAAGGGCTTATCTTACTAGGTGTAGCTGAGACAAACCAGGTTCACACACAATATCCAGCAACTAAAAGACTTCATTTCTCTGCTTCCCTTACAATTTTAGTATATGTGCTACCGAAGCAAGCACTGTCTCTTCCCCTTACAGATAAAGATGTAAATAAACTTTTTAGTTGTGACTTCCAGAAAAGCCCCTAAAAGTGTCAGACAGCTGGCATGTGCCCTTCTGACCCCTCCCCACTCTGTTTGCTTCCTGCCTGGATAAAGGGATATATGGCTGGAACTTCAGCAACCATCTTGGAGCACAAGGAGGTTCTGACTGAGGTTGAAAGCCACTGCGAAGAATGGCTAGGCAGAATAATGAAGGTGCTTGGGTTTTTAGTGATTTTTTTAAAAAGTGGATTTATTTATTTTGAAAGAGAGAGGCAGAGAGAGAATCCCCAGCAGGGCCCGAACCCACGAACCATGAGACCACGGCCTGAGGTGAAACCAAGACTCTGAAGCTTAACTGACTGAGCCACTCAGGTGCCCTAAAGAAGCCTGGGTTCATGGTGCTACTATGCTAACCCTGGCTGCTTTATACCAGACTTCTTCTACAGGATAGAAATAAATCTATTTCTTATTTAAGTTTCTGTTGTTTGTTTTCCATGTTTAGCTGTCCAATAGCTAAACACAATTTCTACCTTGTATACCAGATAATAAAACTTACTGTAATTCTATTATGATAAAACCATATGTATAGCATAGGTATAAACAATACAAATAGAATAATAATAATAATAAAGAGTCCAGAAACAAATTCAAACAAGGACTTAATATAAATAAAGATGACATTTAATTTAGAGGGAGAAAGATGGTTTACTTAATATATGGTGTTGGCAGAACTGACTATCCATCTGGAAGAAAATATGATGATACTTCTACTCCACATCATATGCAAAAATAAACTCCAGATGGACTCTAAGTCTAAATGTGAAAAATAAAAAAATATTAGATACAAATGTAAGGAATTATTTATAAAATCATAAAGTAAAGAAGACTTTCTGATGTGAAAGATAAAACTTAGAAACCCTAAGGATCAGCACCTAAAATAATAGTCACATCATCTCTTAAAAATGAACACATTTTTTTTGTATAGCAAAAGAAACTATAAACAAAGTCAAAAGACTAAATACTTAAAATATACATGATAAAGGATGAATGTTGCTAATGTACCTTAGCTCCTACAAACCAAAAAAAAAAAAAAAAAAAAAAAAAGACAAGCCAATTAAAATTTGACAAAGCATATCAATAGGTACTTCCAGAAAAAAAGATATAAATCATGAATGATATGAAAGATTCTTAACCTCACTGGTATTCAAGAAAATGCAAATTAGCACAATAAAAGTATAGCATTTTGATCCATCAGATTAGCAAAAATAAAAAATATTGGTAAGACTAGCCATATGAGCATGGAATGTGAATTTCTACAGCATCTCTGTAAAGTATTATAATAATATGTATTAAAAATGCACCTATTCCTCAATCCAGAAATACTACTTTTTGTAATGTATTCTACAGAAAGAATAATACCAGTATATAAAGAAATATATTCAAGAAAATTTACTATAGCATGACTATAGATGCCCCTAATCTGAAGAAAAAGAGCTTAATGTGACCGTCCATCATCAGAGGACAGTTGACATATTAGGTGCTATAGAGTATTATGCAACTTAAAACACATGAGTTAGATACATACATGCATTGACCGAGACACATGTCTGGACCAATGGGCTTTTTTAGTTCTTAAATGTCCACTTGAGGACTCTAGTGTTTTATCTGTTATGTAAGAAGTAACCCATGGAAAATTGAGCTAAATGGCACCATATTTCTGATTTATTCCTGTGCGGTTTTGGCATTCCTTACAGAGTGGTACCTCAGGCAACTGTCCAACTGATCTTTTTATTGGGCTTGAGACGCTACAATGGAGGACTAGCTTCTGTGGGACCAACCTTCCTACAGGTAGCAGATAAACTCTGGCCAAAACAAACAGAAACAACAAGCAGCTAAAGGCATGAGAGAGCAACAAAAAACAGATAGACATTGGATGGAGAGTCAACGTGTAGAAGGGAACAGCTCTGGGTTTCTCAGTTTTAGACCTTTTTGCTAGAGGGCAGGCCCCAGTTTTGCCCTGTGAGGCAGCTAAATTCAGGTAGATCATGTACAGTCCAGCTGTCTTGAAGAATCAAAGGATACAGCAGCTGGAAAGTGAGGAGGGTTATCTCAAAAAGGAGAGAGCAAGAGTCCAAACTCTGCCCAAACCTCTGCTAATTCCTGAACTGTACTTGTGCAGGGCAGACTCCCAGCAGCCCAGCTAAGGCAAACAGAACTGGACAGAGAATTTTGCCACTGCCCATCACAAGGGCGTTTGAGTCCAACCAAAATAATTGCCTGCTTTAGAAAAACATTTTTCAGGTTCAGTTGGTAAAGCGACCCACTCTTGATTTCTGCTCAGGTTGTGATCCCAAGGTCGTGAGATCAAGTCCCGCATTGGGCTCCACACTGAATGTGGAGACTGCTTGGGATTCTTTCTCTCTCCCTCGCTCTCTGCCCCTCCCCCACTCATTCATGCTCTCTTTCTCTCTCTCTCAAAATAAGTAAATAAACTTTAAAAAAAAAAAGAAAAACATTTTTCAGAGACAAAGTAGAATCCATAGTCTCTATAAGTATTATTTACAGTGACTAGGGTACAATCCAATATTATGAGGCATATGAAAGAATGGGAAAATGGGATCCATATCAAGAGAAAAGGCATTCGGTCAAAACTTACCCCAAAGATATACTACATGTTGGGATTAGCAGATAAGAGTTTTAAAACAGCTATTATAGCTATACTCAAGGATGTAAAGTATATACTCAAAGTGAACAACAAAATAAGAACTATCAGCAAAGAAATAGAAATGTTGATAAAGAACCAAATGGAAATTCTAGAACTGAAAAATTCCCTGATAGGGCTTGAAAGCATTTTGGAGATGACAGCAGAAAGGTCAGCGAACTTGACTATAGATCAATAGGAATGATCTGATTTGAAGAATAGAAACAAAAAGACCAAAAAAAAAAAAAAACAAAAACAAAAACAAAACAAAACAAAAAAACGAACAGAGATTCAAGGATCTGAGGGATAATACCAAAAGGTCTAACACATGTGTTAAGAGCATCCTGAAGAGAGGTGAAAGACCATGGTGCAGAAAAATATTTAAAGAAATAATGGCCAGAATTTCCTCAAATCTGGTGAAATACATAAGATTACAGACTTGGGAAGCTTAGTTGACTTCAAGCAGAATAAATACAAAGAAGACTACATCTGAACTTATACTGTTGAAACTAAAGATAAAGAGAAAATATTGCAAGTAGTCAGGAAAAAAAATGATATATACAAGAGTAATAATTTGAATGCCCACTGACCATCAGAAAAAAATGGAGGCCAGAGTCAATAGAAAAATATCATTAAAGTTCTGTAAGAAAAAAAAGTTAACTTAGGTTTCTATATCCAGTAAAAACATTCTTTAAGAATGAAAGTTAAGTAAGGACGCCTGGGTGGCTCGGTTGGTTAAGCCTCGGACTTTGTCTCAGATCATGATCACTCAGTTCACGAGTTTGAGCCCTGCAATAGGCTCTGTGCTGACAGCTCAGAGCCTGGAGCCTGCTTTGGATTCTGTGTCTCCCTCTTTCTCTACCCCTCTCCTGCCTGCTTGTGCTCTGTGTCTCTTTCTGTCTCAAAATAAATACATAAACATTGAAAAAATATTTAAAAAAATAAAAAAAGAATGAAAGTTAAATAAATATATATTTTTTTATTTAAAAAAAATTTTTTTTAACATTTATTTATTTTTGAGACAGAGAGAGACAGCATGAACGGGGGAGGGGCAGAGAGAGAGGGAGACACAGAATCGGAAGCAGGCTCCAGGCTCTGAGCCATCAGCCCAGAGCCTGACATGGGGCTCGAACTCACGGACCGCGAGATTGTGACCTGAGCCGAAGTCGGCCGCTCGACTGACTGAGCCACCCAGGCGCCCCTAAATAAATATATTTTAATTAAACAACAACTTAGAACATTTATCGCCAGCCAACATGCACTACAAGAGATACAAGAAGAAGTTCATCAAGATGGAAGGAATTGACATTAGATTAGAATTCAATCTTCAGGACAGACAAAAGAGCATCAGAAATGGAGAATATATGTAAATATAAAAGACTATTTTCCCTCTTAATTTCTTTAAAGCAATATTTATTAAGATAATGTTTGATGCAAAAATTATTAACATTGTCTTGTGAATGTTCGTATCAAGAATTTGTAGACGTTATACATACAACAACTATAGCATAAAGTAAGGGGTTGAGGGGACAGTAAATGGTTCCAAATGATGGCAAATTTCTCACATTTTAGGAGAAGCAGTAAAATATTAACTCGAAGTAAACTGTAAAAAATTAAGAATGTATATTTTAATCCCTAGAATGATAACAAAAAGTTAACTCAAAAAGGTTGAGCTAAATAGCAAATAAACAAATATGGAATTCTTAAATATATCCAATTAATGAAGGTAGTCAGGAAAGGAGGTATAGAAAACTAAAATACAGAAGGGACAAATAACAAATAAATAGTAAAATTTTAGACCTAAATCTATCCATATTAATTATTACATTGAGTGTAAATAGATTAAATACTCCAATTGAAAGTCATAGATTGCCAGAATCGATAAAAGCAAAAAACAAAAAAAGAACAACAACAACAACAAAAAACAAAAACAAAAAACTTAACTATGTGCTGTTTACTTTGGAGATAAAAGTGAAGTATTAAGATGCAGGTAGGTTGAAAGTAAATGGATGGAAAATTATGCTATGTAAACAGTAAGCATACGAATGGTAAGATGGGTATATTAGCATTAGATAAAGTAAATGTTAAGCAAGGAGAATTACCATAAATAGATACAAGTATTTACAGGGTATTTACTAGAGATAAAAAAGCTTAATTCATCAGAAAGATATAATAGTCTAAGTGTGTATGTGCCTAATAGTGCCTAATAATGGAAGTTCAGAAACATGAAAGAAAAATGGACAGAATTAAAGGAAGAATTAGAAAATTTCCCAACCACACTCAGATATTTGAACACGCATCTCTCAGCAATTGATAAAACTAGACAAAAATTAGTAAAGAGGTAGAAGATCAGAAAAACACTATCTGTCATCGTGAGCTAATTGACAATCTATCCAACAACTGCAGAATACATATTCTTTTCAAATCATATTGTATGTTCACCAAGATAGACTATAGATTCATAAAATGAATCTCAATAAATTAGAAAAGTTGAAGTCAGATAGAGTCTGTTTTCTGACCATAATGGAATTAAATTAGAAATCGGTAACAGTAAGGCATGTATTTGTTAAAAACCCAAATACTTGGAGATTGACTCACTTTTAAATAACCCATGGCTCAAACAAGAAATCGCAGGGGACATTAGAAAATATTTTGAACTAAATTATAATGAAAATACAAGATATCAAAACTGGGAAGATGCAATTAAAGCATTGAATTAGGGGAAACTCATAGCTTTAAATTTTTATATTAGAAAAGATAGAAGGATATTGAAACACTAGGAATGTCACATACTTAAAAAACATCTTTCCCAAAATGTACTGGCATAATTTTATGGAATAGGAATTCCAAAAAATTGTACTAAATATAATTTCCTCCTATAAAAATAAATAAATTAATTAAATAAATTAAAAAAAAAAAAAAAAAGAAAAGATGAGAGAATAAAGTCAATCACCAAACTTTCAACCTTAGGGAGCTAGATAAGAGCAAAGCGAACCTAAAGTAAGTAGAAAGAAGAAAATAATGTTGAGCAGAAAGCAACAAAGTCAAAAACAAACCATAGAAAAATTAACCAAAAGCTGGTTCTTTGGAAAAACCAATGAAATTTAACAAACATCTATCTAGAGTCAGAGAGAGTAAGAGAAAGAGAAGACACAAATTTCAAGTATCAGGAATAAAAGAGAGGCTATCATTACAAATCCTCCAGGCTTTAAAAGGATTATAGGGAATATAGTAAATTACTTCATATCAGTAAAATTTTAAAACTTAGATTAAGTGGACGAATCACCTGAAAAGAATCACCTGAAAAGCACAACTTACCTATACTGGTAGAGATAAAGTATAAAATCTAAATAACCCTATACTATTGAGGAAATTGATATTGGATAGTTTTAATGGTTAATTCCATCAGACACTTATCAGAAAGAAATAATACCAATCTTTCTTTATTAGAAAATAAAAAAGTGAATACTCCCAAACATGTTTTATGAGGCCATATTAACCCTGACACCAAAAACTAACAAAACATACTACAAAAAAAGAAAAAAAACTACAGACTAATATCCATCTTTAACGCAGATGCAAAATTCCTTAACAAAATGTTAGTAAGTTGGCAACATATAAAAAGGATGATACATCATGATCAAATGGGGCTTATCCTAGGCATCCAAGATTGGTTTAACCTTTTAGGATTTTATGATAGATTTATGGGAAAGAACTACCAAGTTAAAGCATCAGATCAAGGAAAGACTCTACATTTGCTTTTTTTTTTTTTTTTTTACTGGTAGTGGAAAATGTAAGTGGTCAGATATAGCTTAAAAAAATAATAACAAAACAAAATAAAACAAAACAAAAAACCCAAAATCCCTCCAGACTAGGAATTAAGACTGGAATTCTAGTCCTGGTATTGCCTCCAATTCAATGTATAATGTTAGAAAGGTCACTTTGCCTCTCTTGGCCTTAGTTGACACACGTGTCCAATAATGACCTCTCAGGGTCTTTCCCAACTGTTACACTCTAAGAGTCTATGAGGCCAAGTCCTAAAATTTTTGTCACAGCTGCCTAGACTTTTCTGCTTCAGCACCTCAGAAGGCAGAAGTAGAAAATGTGCAAGACATGCTTTCATGCACAGATGAAGGCACCATCTGCACGTGGCTTGAAGTACTGAGGGTTCAAGGGTGACTCCTCCCCACCTTGAAAGCACCATGTGTCCTCAAGAGGTACTTCAGAAAATATTTTTTTAATGTTTATTTGTTTTTGAGAGAGAGAGAGACAGAGACAGAGAGACAGAGGGGGGGAGAGAGAGAGAGAGAGAGAGAGAGAGAGAGAGAGAGAGAGAGAGAGAGAGAATGAGTGGGGGAGGGTCAGAGAGAGAGGGAGACACAGAATCTGAAATAGGCTCCAGGCTCTGAGCTGTCAGCACAGAGCCTGACTTGGGGCTTGAACTCATGAACCGTGAGACCACGACCCGAGCCTAAGTCAGACACTTAACTGACCAAGCCACCCAGGCGTCCCAGAAGGTATTTTTAATGAACTCTCTGAAAGCATCCACTGTGTCATGGTGCTATAGACCTTGGAATTTGAACTCTGACTGAACTGGGTTTGAACTCCAGTTCTGCTACCTGCTGAATGATTCTGGAAAAATTACCCAACATCTCTGAATCTCAGCTTCTTCATCTGCAAAGTGGGGATAACACCTGTTACGTAGAGTTATTGTGAGGATTAATTGCGAGAGCATTAGGAAGTTGGTGGATTATGGTCAGTGCTCAACAAATACTAACTTCCGTGCACGTATCAGTAAAGAATTCGGTTTGGTTACATACGGCAGGACATGTAAATAATCATGTCTCAAATAAGACAGAGATGTATGTGTTTCTCTTTCATGTAAAAGAGTTCAGGGGGGTGAAACCTGGGGCTTGTTTGGGTGTTCCACGGTCAGTAGAGAACCAGATTGCTCATCTTTCTGCCCCACTGTCCTTAGCACGTGGCTTCTGTTCACACAGTCACCTCGGAATCTAAGAGGACCGTTGGGTCTCGTCATCCCGTTCACTTTCTTGGCAGGAACTAAAAGAGGAGAAAGGCAAAAGGGAAAACTAAAAAGAGAGGGTGAAAGACTTAAACATTCTATAAAGAACCTCTTTGGACAATGACTTCCGTTTACAACTTACTGGATTCCTCCTGGTTACAAAAGAGGCTGGGGAATGGAACCTTGCTGCCCCAAATGAAATTAGGATACTGTTACTAAGAAACAAGGGGAGAATGGGTGGACAACCAGCGATCTTTATGACACTGCTTTTTCTTGTCACTAAGATTAATTTTGGGTTGGGGTCATGGAACCAGCACAGAATAGCTGGCATAGCTTTTGGATCGTAACCTATGGCAAAAGAGGTAGCTTTTTTGTAACAAGTGGATTTGAATTAAAAATCTAGTTTTGGGGGACCTGGGTGGCTCAGTCGGTTAAGCGTCCGACTTCAGCTCAGGTCATGATCTCGCGGTCCGTGAGTTCAAGCACCGCGTCGGGCTCTGTGCTGACAGCTCAGAGCCTGGAGCCTGTTTCAGATTCTGTGTCTCCCTCTCTCTCTGACCCTCCCCCATTCATGCTCTGTCTCTCTCTGTCTCAACAATAAATAAACATTAAAAAAAAAATTGAAAAAAAAAAAAGACGGGAAAAAAAATCTCGTTTTGATGCTTATTAACCAAGTGACCACGGGTCAGGTGAATTACCTTATTGGAACCTCAGTTTCTTCCCCTGTAAAGTGGGATGATACTAATATGGTTACCTCACTGGCTTGAGGTAAAGATTCATGAAAGCTGAGTAAGTGACAGCACTTGGAGTAGAGTTAGCCACCCAGCAGATTCCCAAGAATATTTTGTTTCTAAGAACTTGAGATTCAAGGGCCTTTGCTCAAAGTGGCCCGGTGAGGGGCCCCTGGGCTATGGCATAGGGAGTGGCCATTTTGGTGACTAGGGAAGGAGACCTCTCTCTTGAAGAGGGTAGGCTTCTAGGTTTTGTCTGCAAAGCTACCTATTCCTAAAAAGCTACCAATGTCCTCAGGCAGTCTTTACTGGGTCCACTGGGCTGGGCTGAAACTGTCTTGAGCAGGTAGAAATGACAGCAGTCTTTATAAATCCAGGGTGTTGGCAAGGCTAAACCAGGCACCTGGTACCCTGGAACTCTTTCTCCCTGTCCCCACCTGTGATGGCCTACCAGCCCGTCCCATGTAATTCAGTCTTCACATACTCCACCCTACATGTACGAATGTGCACAGTCTCTCTGAACTCTTGAACAAAGCAAGGAATGAGCCCCTCAGATGAGGGTTGTGGGACCTTGGGCAGGTCGCTTTAGCTGTGTGATCAGTGTCTTTACCTGTAAAATGGGCAGGTTGGCCTTGATGATTTAAACATAAGCAATGCTTGTTGAACACCTGCTGTGTGCTGGAGCCTGTGTTAGGAGCTGGAAATGCAGTGGAGTCAGAGACACGGCCTGCTCCCAAAGGGCTGAAGGTCTGATGAGACACAGACAGGGAAGGGGACAGGGAAGTAGGGGATGCCAGGGGAACTCCAACGAGGGGCCTTTCCTGATGCTTGCGGTTCATGAGCACAAGGTACTCCTGGCAGAGCAGGGGGAACTGGCAGGTAACAGAGCTCTTGCCCTGCCCACCTGCAACTGGAGGTGATGCCAACACAGGCCAGTGACTTGTGTGGCTCTTAGATCACAGCAGGGCCTGCTTCAAGCGTTTACCACATAATCTAGTAGGTAGAAGCATGGACTCCGGAGCCAGGCTGTTTGGGTTCAGAACTCAGCTCTGTAATGTACTAGCTGTGTGTCGTGGGCAAAGATATTTAACCTTCTATTCCATAAAATGGGTATACTATTAGCATCTTCCTCATAGGATAGTTAAGAGAATTAAGGGGAATTAAAAGTATCTGCTGCAGGGGCGCCTGGGTGACTCAGTTGGTTAACCGTCCGACTTCGGCTCAGGTCATGATCTCACGGTTCGTGGGTTCGAGCCCCGCGTTGGGCTCTGTGCTGACAGCTCAGAGCCTGCTTTGGATTCTGTGTCTCCCTCTCTCTGTCCCTCCCCTGCTTGTGCTCTCTCTCTCTCTCAAAGAACAAATAAACATTAAAAAAAAAGCACCTGCTGCAGTATACTCCTCCATCTCTACCTTCTGTCCTAGTAAGTGGGTCTTGACAACCAAAGAAAAAGGCTCTCTCTGGTCCTTAGGCCTGAGAGATTATGAAATAACATCTTGAAGATGTAAGAATCAGGGATTTCTTCCCCACTCCTCATCCTTCTGTTCTTTAGATAACATATATTCATCTCTCTGGCCTCTCCTATTTACCAAGCCAACAAGAGGGTGGGGTGGCAGTCATGTGTGGGTTCTCCATTCTGGCTAGAAGCCATCTGTGAGCCATCCCGTGCTGGAGACGCTGACTGCACAGCTTGCCCCGAGAGCCAACACACAGGGACAGAGCAAGGCCTTCCAGAGGGGCAACTGCCCTCCCCTCCACATTCTATAAAAACTGTCAAGTGGAGATGTAAAAACAGATACCACTTCCTCCAACTCAACCCCACCTTCTCTACAGAGAAACCGGGTAGAATTGCCAGTATCAGGGACTAGCGCCTTGAGGGAATGTTGGCCTCTAAGTCCCCTTCCCAGCCAAATTCCGGAGGCCTGTGTTGGGTAGCAGTGGGAGTGTTCAGAGTTTAGACTACTGACCCAGCACTGGAGACCTTACCCACAACTGATGGATGCCCTCTAAGAGTCATAAGAACCATAGAAGTATTCCTTCAGTTCAAAGGTCAGCAGAAAAGGGCTTTCACTCCCTAACATCTGGGCCTGGAAGGAGGACCGTACCTTTGGATAGTAGGGCTGTCAGAGGAAATGACCTCAGATGGACAAATATACCCTCAGTAGGAATGAGTCCAAAGAGAAATATAGACTAGCTGGATCCCCAGGCTCTTGAAGAGTGAAGGAATGTTCAGAACAGGTACACAGGGTTCAGGTGAGGTTCTCCAGAGAGAACCATAGAGCCCTACCTAGCATTTTCTGAGCTGGAATGCGCTCACTGTGCACATGAGGAACCAAGGGACTTTGGAGATCTTTACATTAGACCTCATTCTCCCAGACTCCTCACAGCGATCCACATTGTTGACAACCTTCTCCTTAAATCCTCTTCCTTGGCCTCTTGCTTATTCTGGCCTGCCTTTTATCCCACCTCTAGTTACTCTGGTCTCCTGTGGTCCCAGAGCATGGCTCTCACCCCAAGTTCTGCCCTTGAGGCCAGGCTCTTGGTCTTTATCCTCTCTCCCCCATCCACTCATGCACCTTCAGCTCCATGGGTATTTGACATCCTGGCTAGTCCCAGGCACTCATCTCTCCTGCAATGACAGAGCCCCTAGGACATCCCATGGGCACATCAATCTCAACATTTCCAAACTTCAGCTCACCGTTTTCCTTACTCTGATGGCTTTTATTATTATATACAGCCTATTTTTGACATCTTATATTTCCCCTCCCCCAAGTTCAGTGATTTTCAGTGCCTGAAAATTCCCTTCTATCCTTGGGCCTCAAATTTAAGGCTTTCCTGGCCATATTCAGTAATTCGCTCATCAAATACTTTCTGAGCATATTAATATTCTCTGTGCCAGAGTTGGCTCCAAGTGCTAGAGGTTCCATGGTGAAAAAGACAGACTTGGATTCTGCCTCTGAGGGGCTTATAGTTCAATGGTGGAGACACAAACTAACATAAGTAGTTGCAGAAAAATAGCTATATAATTTCTACAAAAGAACAGTACAGGGCTGTGACAGTGCATGATGGGAGGTGGGGGAAAGGGGAGGAGGTGCAGCTAACCTGATCTGGAGGCCAGAAAGTCCTGAACATGGGGAACAGGTGTGAGGCTTAGCAGGTTTGGAGCTCATTTCCTCTTTCAGAATTTCAGGCCTGTGGTAGGCTGAGTAATTAGTATTAAGAATTTCTTAATTAATATTAAGAAAATATTAAGGTATTTTAAGTGTCTCTTAAAAAAGCGAGATTTTCCTGGATTATCTGGGTGGGATCAATGTCCTTAAAGTGGAAAAGGGAGGAGGTCAGAGAGTCAGAGAGAGATGTGATCTTCTAAGCTGGGTCAAAGAGAGGTTATGTTTCTGGTTCTGAGGATAGAGGAAGGGAGCCATGAGCCAAGGAATGTGGGTAGACTCTGGAAGTCGAAAAAGGCAAAGAAATGGATCTCTTCTAGAGCCTCTAGAAAGGAACCCAGCCCTGCTGATAACCTTGATTTTAGCCCAGTGGGACTTCTGTTGGACTTCTGAAATCCAGAGCAGGAAGATAATAAATTTGTGTTATTTTAAGCCACTAAGTTTGTGGTAATTTGTTATGGCAGCAGTAAAAAATTATAATTATAGGCCTCAGCCCTATTTCCACTCCTAAATCCATTTCATTTATTTCCATCTATACTTGAGTCCTATCTTTCCTTCATCTCCGCTCTCTGGATCTGTCTTCTAGACTCTGCATTTTTGAGGACTCCAAGGGCACAGAACTCCAAGTGTTCAGATCAATTATAGAAGCAGGCAAAGGGAGGAGAGCAAAGAGCAGCAAGTGAGTGCAGGGGTGAATGGAGAGCTCTAGCTCGGGATTCAGGCCTGCTGGAACCTTGGGGAGCACTGACTCCCTGTGGGCATCCACTCAAGGCCTTTGGCTTGTTTCTTCAGCTCAAACATTAAGACAGCCATAGGTGCCATCTCAAAGCCATGAAAGGCAGTAACTGTATCATGCATTTACCATAGGAGATAATCATGAATGCTTATGTGCCATCAGGAGACCAGGTCCAAGGAATTACAAAAAAGTCACTGAAGGGTAATCAAGGGCAACGCCAAGCACCCAGGGCCAGGTGCCAGGGAAGGTGCTTCTTCCCCTTCCTGCGCCCTCCCCTTTCCTGCCCTGGTAGCAGCTCAGGGAGAAAGCCCCAGGGGATGGGGAGATGGCTTGGCCAGCTGTGCTGATACACCCCCGCTCAGGGTCACTGAGGCAGGTCAACCTTCCCCTCTTCCCCCCCCCCCCCCCCCCCCCCCCCCCGCTTCCCCCAACACTCTCTTCAGCTTAGGCAGCCCTTTGGTGGCCGGCGGGCTGGTTTCGCCGCGAGTGGGGCGCACGTGGCGCGACGCCCCCTACCTCCTGGGGACACAGCAGCGAGGGCCGCGCGGGTAGCCGGCCCGCGGCCCGGCCAGTGTGGGGTGGGGGTTCTCACTTCCCCTCCCCAACGGCCGCGGGTGCAGGTGCCGCGCGGGCAGTGCCCCGCAGGCGGGGCGTGCCCTGTGGACACGCCCCCGCGACCGGCCCTCCCAGCCCGTGCGGAGGAAGCTCCAGAGCGGCGGCTGGTGCTGCGCCGAGCCGGCGCCCCTGCCGCCCCGCGCCCCGGGACGCCGCCCGGCCCGGCCCCGCGCACGCAGCGAGCGGGGCAGGTGAGCTGCGCCCGCGCCATGGCAGCCTCAGGTGCGTAGGCAGGCCCGGGCCCTTCTCCCGAGCCTCCCCGCTGGCTGGCCGTCTCGCCCCCCGACAGCTGTCCGAGCGCCACCCGGCTCCCGGCTCTGCTACGTCGGTGCGGGACTGTGTGCTTCCTGCTCTTTCCCGCGTGCTTTCTGCTCTTTACCGCTTCCCCGGCGCAAACCTCGCGTCCTGGCTTTCCCACATCCCCCTTCCCGGCCTGTCGCGCGATTCTCTTCAGTCCCCATCTGCACCTCTCCTGTCTCCCGTCTTCTAGGTCTCCGTTTCTCCCGCCGTCACTGGCTCTAGTTGCTTCTGAGGGTCGTTTCCCCGGCTCTTGCAGTTGTGTGAGCCGGCGTCCAGTAGAAACCAGCCGCGTTGTCTGCGCCTGGGAAATACTTCTCTGAGGGCCGCACCGGACCAATAGGGGGCGCTCAGGCTGTCCCTGGTGGGCGCTGTGTGATTGAAGGTGGCTTGGGCCACTTGCCCTTCCTAGGCTTTTGTTTTTCATCTGGAATTTTGATAGGAATCTAGAAACAACATTCTTTTGGCTTTACTTTTCTTGTGTCTTTGCAGAACTTTGGGGAATGGGGAAGAGTGGAGGCCACTGGGTAATCTACCCATCGAAAGGTGGCAGGAGTCATTTTCCATTAGTTTTGGGTTCTTCTGTCATTCATGGGTGTATACACTTGTCAATGCTAGCCTCTGATATCCAGGACCAACCACATAGTGGTGATAAGAATAAAGATGACTAAAAAAAAAAAAAAAGAAAAAAAGAATAAAGATGACTAAGGAGCACTTACTATGCACTGTAATGGTTATTGTGCCCCTAAGTGTGTTCTCAGTGGTGACCAGGACAGCCGAGTCTCTGCTCTCAGGGAGTGTACAGTCTTGCACAGGAAATCAGTAAGTTAACAGGGAATTACTAAATGAGAAGACTAGAGTTACCGTGTTGGCAAATAGGTTTACTTGTATTTTCTTAGACGACTTTGTCATGTTTTAGTAGAGATAACATGCATAAACAGGATGTAAACGCCCCTTGAAAACTAAAATCTAGTCAGCAGGAGAAGACACTGTTCTTGAAGGATGTGGGCAGATGCTTGAATGAAGAGCCAGCTCTCCCCATATCCCCTGAGGTTCAGCCTTCTAATTAATGGTGTTTTGGAAGCAGGAGAGAAGGCCAATGGTAGCAGTTTTATTAGATTGGGAATATAAGCTCATTCTTTAAAGGGAATGGGAAAGCAGTTAGCTTTTAGCCTTCTGGCTCTCAACTGGGGCTTTGGAGGTTAGAAGAAGCTGTATTGTGGTAATAGTGAGGTCATAGTCCACAGTTACATAGGAAAGCTGAAGCAGTTATCTAGAGGAAATTCATTCATTCAGCTCATATTTGTTGCATGCCTATGGTTTCTAGGCACTTTCTAGGTGTCAGGTGTATATTCAGTAATCAAAATTGGCATAAGTCATTTTCCCATGGAGCTTATGGAATGCTGGGGAAAGGCTTGCAATGTGCTTAATAAGGAAAGCACATGATATGATTAAGAGCAGTGGGAAAACAGTAGAGGGGGTACTCTACCCTCTACTGTTGGGTTTATAATTTTAAACGAGGTAGCCAGGTTAGGCCTTATGGAGAAAGGGACATTTGAGCAAAGATCTGAAAGGAGGGGTCATGTGGGGGAAGAGTGCTCCATTCAGAGGAACAATAGATGGGGGTATATGGTGTATTTAAGGAACAGAGAGCAAGTGGTGGAATAGGTGGGTGATTGGGGAGAAGTAGGAGATGAGGTCGCTGAAACTCCCACCTCCTGCCGTGGCTGAGAACAGGCCCTAGGCTGTTAAGTCCAAGAAGCAGCAAAGTGAGAGAACCTCTGGACAGAGGAGACAGAGCAAATCTTCTTCCAGTGTCCTGTGTGTATGATTCCAGTTGGGCATGGCCAAAGGGGCTAGAAGATGGGGACTGTAACCCAGTGGCCAAACCTGGGGCTATTTATGGGCTCTGTAATGGCTTCTGCAGACATCTGTGATGGTTAGGGCTTCAGACTCTCTTGCTGTCAGCACACTCTGTGGTGAGACCCACTTTAGGTTCTGTAACTAGGAGTTGGGCCTCTGGGGTGGGTCCCTGGGGCTCTCTGAGGTCTGGAGGTACAAGGGTCCATGGTGGTAGTGAGACCGACTACCTCTTGCCAAACTACTGTAGGGTCTGGAGTCATCTAGGGCACTCTTCCATATGGTCTTCTGCTTCTTGTCCTCTTCCTCCCTCTCCTGCTCCTCTTCCCCTCCTCCTCCTCCTCCTTTTTATTTTAAACAGTTTTATTCAGATATAATTCACATACCGTACAATTTTCCCATTTAAAGTATACAGTTAAAAACAAAACAAACAAAAAGTATACAGTTCAGTGGTTTTTTTAGTATCTATACAGATCTGTGCAAGCATCACCATGGTCAATTTTAGAACATTTTCATCACCTCAAAAAGAAACTCATTTTGAGAAATGAGTGAAGGAGGTACAAATTATGAAATAGAAATTTTAAAAAAGGGAGAAAGAAACTCTGTATGCTTTAGCTATCACCCTCCCACTCCCTCCTCCTGCCCAGCCCTATGTTTTATCTTCTGTCTCTATAGATTTCCATGCTCAGGACTTCTGTATGAATGGGATCATATAGTATGTCGTCTTTTGTGTTTTCTTTCATATAACGTAATGTTTTCAAGGTTCATCCAAGTTGTAGCATGTCTCAGCATGACATTCCTTTTGAAGGCTGAATTGTGTGGTCTTTTAAAATTTCCTTCCACTTGGTTGATGGGGGGGTGGGAGGGAAGGGAGGGTGGGTGATGGGTATTGAGGAGGGCACCTTTTGGGATGAGCACTGGGTGTTGTATGGAAACCAATTTGACAATAAATTTCATATATTGAAAAAAAAATAAAATTTCCTTCTACTAAAGGGTAAGCATTAGTATTTTATTTTATTTTATAATTTTTTTTTTAAATTTTTTTTAACGTTTATTTATTTTTGAGACAGAGAGAGACAGAGCATGAACGGGGGAGGGTCACAGAGAGAGGGAGACACAGAATCTGAAACAGGCTCCAGGCTCTGAGTGGTCAGCACAGAGCCTGACGCGGGGCACGAACCCACGGACCGTGAGATCATGACCTGAGCCGAAGTCGGACGCTTAACCGACCAAGCCACCCAGGCGCCCCTATTTTATAATTTTTTTAATAATTTTTTTTAATGTTTATTTTTGAGAGAGAGAGAGGGAGCAGGGGAAGGACAGAGAGAAAGGGAGACACAGAATCTGAAGTAGGCTCCAGGTTCTGAGCTGTCAGTACAGAGCTCAACGAGGGGCTGGAAATCTCGAACCGTGAGACCGTGACCTGAGCCTAAGTCAGACGCTTAACCGACTGAGCCACCCAGGTGCCCCAGGATTTTGTTTTTTGAAAGACATCTTTGCTTGCTGAAATCAAGGAGAATCTTGGCTCCCTGTTTTTGAAAGAGCTTGAGAAGCAAGATAAAATAAAATGGAATGAACCTACCCTGGAATATCTCTATGCTCCTGATGGCATCTCTTGCATTTACACATGAGAGAGAGGAGACAGAGAGGCCATAAGTGACTTTCCAAAGTGACTCAAGTCTGTGGCTGAGTGAAGACCAGATTCCTTTCCTCCATGTGCCAGCCTCCAGATATTTGAAGAAAGCTTGCATACCTTTTCCTGTTCTTTTTCTCTGAGGTTTCTCTCATCTCCAGACTTTTCTACTACTTCTAGACTTAGAAGATAAGAGGGTTTGAAGGTACCTTTAATTTTTTGTGATCTTAATTCTCACCTGATTCTTGAGGTCCCTTAATATTCCTGTCAAGTCTCTGAACTTGAAACCTTTAGAGTCTGGAAGCTCCTCACATGAATCATTATCTAGATCCCTCCTTATCCTAGTCACCTTCCTAGTTCACATCCCTCTTCAGTATGGTGCTTATTAAGACAGATGAACAGGGAGCCGGAATCACCTATAGACTAAAATGGTCTGGACTGGTCATTTGAAAAGCTCCCTGGCACTTCCTCCCTGTTCTTTTCTCAGGTGGATTCTGAATCTTTCTAAGGAACCTCTCTTTCAGTCACTGTATTTCTTTTGCTTTTTAAAAAAATATCTTCTTAAAGTTTATTTATTTTGAGAGAGACAGCAACAGTGCAAGTGGGGGGAGGGGCAGAGAGACAGAGAGAGAGAGAGAGAGAGAGAGAGAGAGAGAGAGAATCCCAAGCAGGCTTTGCGCTGTCAGTGCAGAGCCCAACGTGACGTGCAAACCCACAAAACCACAAGATCATGACCTGAGCCAAAACCAGGAGTCGGACGCTTAACCGACTGAGCCACCCAGGCACCCCTGTTTAGGATTTATGGACTCCTGTTGGACCATGTATTTAATTTCTCATAATAAACAAACAAAACTGAAAGAATTGATTTGGCACATGTGAGGAAGTGATCTACTGTTACAGGAAGGGAATTATCCTTGAAGAAAAGGCTGTTCCCCATACAAGAGAGAGTTGCTGATGAAGCGTTTGGTCCTGTGTTGTTATCTAGCACATTGTGGAGGAACTTTAACTTCCACTTTGGAACTTTTTTAGAATTTCCCCAGCTTCAGTTTCTGTAGCAGAGCAAAATTTAAGAAGGCAATCCATTTCTTTGTCCTCATTTACGTTGAGGCAAAATTTGCTTAGACTTCGTATACCCGTCTCAAGTCACACCATAAGTGGGTGACCAAGTAGGCTGTGATATTAATGAGTCTGAAACACTAACCACTTCCTTTTCAAGTACTTTTGCTCAGAGGAGTGTGTGTGTGTGTGTGTGTGTGTGTGTGCACACGCGCGCGAGCGCGTGCGGGGTGGGGGTGGGGGGGTTGCCAAATGTAACACCAGAATCCCAGGGATGAGACATTTTCTGTATGTTTTCCTTATAGAAGAGCTTAACCCCTTAAGTACTTTTTAAATTTAATTTGTATTTAAAAATCTTTATTTTAGAAGTTTTGGATTTATTGAAAAACTGTGAAGATAGTAGAGTTCTCATGTACTCCACACCCAGTTTCCCTGATTATTAATATTTACACTTTCCTTAATGACTAGAGGTCTATTAATGCCCAGTAGATACTGCATTGTGCTGTTAACAGAGGAGCAGGTGACGGTGAGGCAGGATCCAGGGTGTAAAGTATACTCGCTCCCTCAGTGACCCCAGAACTTGTCATTGAAATTGTTGGTTTGCTTTGGATCGCTGTCTCCTCATAGAAGTGGCATACATTGCTCATGGGCACGGGGTCAAGGGATTATAAGAAGGGCTGCTTTCCTGCTAAGTCAGTCAGTGCTCCAAGAGCTGAGTTGCCATCGAAAGAGTACTTATTATGTTCTCAGAAGTTCTCTTCTCTCTTCCTTATTGCCTTACCATCTATTGGAAACATCACCAGTGGCTTCATCGCTAATGTATGAGACCAAAGCCAGCCCTGTCTGAGATCTTATTCTCCTTCTAGTCCATTTGTAAAAATTGTTGACATGATATTTGCTAGTATATTTGTCTGCATGGGTGGGGGGTATTAGTGGCTACTGCTTTTTACTTTTGCACTTTTTTTTTAAATGTATTTTTTAATGTTTATTTTTGAGCAAGAAAGACAGACAGAGCATGAGCAGGGGAGGGGCAGAGAGAGAGAGGGAGACACAGAATCTGAAGCAGGCTCCAGGCTCTGAGCTGTCAGCACAGAGCCCAACGCAGGGCTCAAACTCACGAACTGTGAGATCCTTACCTGAGCTGAAGTCAGATGCTCAACCAACTGAGCCACCCAGGCACCCCTACATTTAGAAGAACATTTACCTCAGAGGAGAAATCAATCATGTAGAAAAGAGGGGCGGAAAGAAGGTAAAAGTATTATGATGCCTTAAATCTACTTTTCTCAGGGTGAGCTCCATAGTTCTGGCGCTTTGCCAATATTATCCCTTCCATAGTCCTGAAATTATTTCTCCATTGAGGTACAAAGAACTATGTTACCCAGGGAAAAAAAAAAGATCAATCAGCAAAGATTTCATTTTATGGAAGGCTGTCACCCTGCCTTCTATACATTAAAATTTTGTGTTTAATCTTCTTGAGCTTTGGGACCAGTGTAAGCATGCCCAAGATGGACGGTTTTATTCACAGTTGAGGAAATAGACGATGCTCAGAACCGAGTCTTCTGTAGAGCCATAAAGATCCATGGTGTCGTCAGAATTGCTGACTGCACCCCCCCTTTTTTTTCCATGTTGCCTTCTGAACGGACTTCTTTTAAAATTTGCACACCTCCCCTTCAAAAGTACTCCTTGACTGATCAATGTGCTCCTATTGCGAGTCTGTTGGGTTTTATATAAGCAATGGATTAGGGCTCCAGAAAAGCAGAAGCTCCAAAAAGAAACTACAAACTTTTTTTGATTTGTTACTTTAAAAATTTTGGTAGCATCATCCTGGGGGAAATGAGAACAGTGTTGGGTTAGTATTAGATGTCATTGTTTTTACTCTGAATGTGGTGTTCATGGGACAGGAAAGGGGAGTCGTCCGGTGATATTTTCAGCGTTTACAGCCTCAGGTCTTGCCCCAGTCCCTCCTCTGGCCTTTCTGCCGGGAACCACTCAGTGAAATGTGGCCCAGGGGTAGTTTAATTGTGACAATCCCCAACTTAGATGATTCCCAAGCTTCTTCAGACTTGAGCCTTCTCTGAGTGGGAGGAAGGATCCCTGTTGTATTGTTTTATATCATATTGTATTGAGGATGCTTAGAGATTCCTCTGTGCTCACCCCTTCCAACTCAGAGACCAGTTTGTTGAGTTAGTGGGCAATGAGGCTTCTCAACATTAGTAACAGCTATGTGAAGAGACAAGCTTCTTTGAACTTTGGGTAGTTGGAAGATATGCTTTAAGACTCATAAAATTCTTGACAGAATCCCTGATGGGAGGTAGCAGGTGGACAGATGAGAGGACTGGACAGGGGACCAGGGGACAACCTGAGGTTCAGTCCTGGCTTTGTGACTAATAGGCTTAGTTTGAATTGAAGCAAGTTCCTTCATCTTCTCAGATGAAATGTTTCTTTTATCTGTAAATGAGGAGTTGGGACCAAGCGATTCCCAGAAGCTTTTTTAATTTTTTTTATTTTTTTTTATTTATTTATTTATTTATTTTTAATTTTTTTTTTTAACATTTATTTATTTTTGAGACAGAGAGAGACAGAGCATGAATGGGGGAGGGTCAGAGAGAGAGGGAGACACAGAATCTGAAACAGGCTCCAGGCTCTGAGCGGTCAGCACAGAGCCCGATGCGGGGCTTGAACTCACGGACCGGACCGTGAGATCATGACCTGAACTGAAGTCAGACGCTTAACGGACTGAGCCACCCAGGCGCCCCACCAGAAGCTTTTTTTAACTCCCTGCTTCTCTGAGGCTTTGGGCTCTGTTTCTGGCATTTATGCTTTATGAGAAGAAGAAGGAAGCCTATGTCACAGACAGTATGGTGAGGGACACTTTACGAATGGTTTTATGTTGATCACAGCATTCATTCATCCACGGTTGCTGTTTACATTAACGGTTTCTATTAATGTGAGGATGGTGGCACCAGGGACCCATTATTGGGGGTTTACCACATGCTAAGCACTATGCTTCACACTTTATATGAAATATCTAATTTAATTCTGACAAAACACTGACAAGTATTGCCATTGTATTTCCGTTTACTGATGAATAAACTGAGGTTTAGAATATTTAAGCAACCTGCCCAAGGCTGCACAGCTAATAATTCACAGGGCCAGGATACTAACTGTGGCCACCTGATTGTACACCTGTGCTTATAACCACTGCATTTAGGAAAGAGCCAGGTTCTTCTGCCAAACTGTCTGAATTCAAGTTCTGACTCTGCTGCTGTGGACCTTGGGTAAATTAGGTAACCTGCCACACCTCAGTTTTCTTATCTGTAAAATGGGGCTAATGATATTACCTACCTTACAAGGTTGCTGTGATGATTAAATGAGTTTCCTGGGCAGTGTGCTAGAAGAGCATCTGGAACCTAGTAAGCTCTGTACAAAGAGCTTGCTGTTGCTGTCGTCCTCCCCCTCCTCGTCACCATCTTATACTGCATCGGCTGTGGATGGAAGGGCACACATCAGAAGTGACGGCTTATGTAAAGATCTGAAAAGGCATGGTATATTTGGGCAGAGACGGGGCCGGAACGCAGGCTCTAAGTAGGGAAAGAGGCTTGACAGGTATGCCAGGGGCAGACTATGAAAGATTGTGGGTGCCAGGACCCCGGTCTGGGTGGTTTATGTCGCGAGTGATGGGAGCCCTAGAAGGAGCAGGTATGTCAACATGCTTCTGTGCCTCGTTCTTGCTCAGGGGCGGTTGGAAGTTGTGACATCCTCATCGTCTACAGCCCAGATGCCGAGGAATGGTGCCAGTACCTCCAGGACCTCTTTCTGTCCAGTCGGCAGGTCCGTAGCCAGAAGTCGCTGACTTACAGGCTGAGCCCCGAGGCCTCCTTCTCGGCCAAGGACCTGAACTTCTTCCTCAGCTCGCGCTGCATCGTGGTGCTGCTGTCCGCGGAGCTGGTGCAGTGCTTCTGCCGGCCGGCCCTGCTGCCCCTGCTGCAGAGAGCCCTCCATCCCCCCCACCGTGTGGTGCGCCTGCTCTGTGGAGTGCAGGACAGCGAGGAGTTCCTGGACTACTTTCCAGACTGGGCGCACTGGCAGGAGCTCACCTGCGAGGACGAGCCCGAGACCTACGTGGCGGCCGTGAAGAAGGCCATTTCGGAAGGTAAGGGTGTCTTCTCAAGTAAAGATAAGCAAGCCCTAAAACAATGACCAGTCCAGGCCCCCCCACCACCAGACATTTCAGATGACACAGACTTCCTGCTTGTAAGCCACTTCCATTTTATTGTCACCGACCTTACGATTTTTGTTGAAAATGTGGTATTTCGGATAACATGTTTATAGAGAAATATCCTTCTCAGTTTCCCGCTAGCCTAGCTTCTGTCTTTTGCCCTGTTTCTCCTTTTAAGGTGGGACAATTCCGATCCTCTCTGCCGGGGCTAATGATTTCAGTGGCTCCAGGAAGTGTGACATACACTCCGATTAACAGTAACGGAAGACGTGCTCTGGGATGGAGGCCTGTCACAGCTCTTCTTCCTCTTTTGTTTTCTATTTTTGCCCCACTGTGGGCTATGAGTGGGCTTTGTGTTTATCTCTGTTCTCTTGCCACTTGAGATCTCTTATACCTGAGGCCAGCCAAGAAGCCTGGAAAATTATGGGCTGATTTAACTATGCTCAATTATCCCTGCTATGACTTGGGCATTAATTTGGCTCATCCACCCCATCTCATTCGATGAACTGAATCAAGAATTCACTAATACTCAGTGACCTTAAAAAGCTAATATAGCTTCCTAGATACTTTTTATCTAGGACTAAGCTGCTAGCTCTAAACCAATAAATAGGACTAGATCTTTCAGCATTGTGGGATCCTGGCTAATTTGTAATACGACTAGTGTTAATATGAAAGATGTCTCACCTGAAATGCCTGGGGCCTGGATAACTAATCCTTCTAGGGTTTGCTTTTCTTGACTTCAGAAGGACACAATGATAGAAAAAGCACATAATTCAATCTTGCATGATTGCAGGTCGTCCCTTTGAGGGATTTTTGATCTGCCTACACTTACCAAAGAACTGAAACACAAATGGTTGTTTCTGTGGATGTGCTTAGGTCAGTGCAGTGCTCCATTATGATCTCGTGGGAAGGCCAGTCATTCAGAGCTCCATGGATGTATTGGACTGCACTGGCATCTCATGCTGCGTGATCTAACAGATGGTTCTTTAAAATATTCCAGTGGTGGGGGCGCCCGGATGGCTCAGTCGGTTGGGCGTCTGGCTCTCGGTTTCAGCTCATGATCTCATGGGCTTCGTGGGCTTGGGTCCTGCATCTGCTAGTGTGGAGCCTGCTTGGGATTCTCTTTCTCCCTCTCTCTCTGCCCCTCCCCTACTTTCATTCCCTCTCTCTCTCTCTCTCTCTCCCCCTCAATAAAGAAACAACTTAAAAATAAATAAATAAATAAAAATTCCAGTGGTGTTATTTTAAAAACTACATGATAAAAAGGATTCTTTTAACATTGTTTGAATGCATCCAATGTGTAGTGCCTGAAATTGATTGCCTATAATCATTTACTTTTTACTAATGACTCTGGTTCAGTATGCTATGAACCTTTAGCTTTAAGTGTTTCAGGACAAATGACGTGTTTCACAGTGATGTTTCTGTTCTGAGAACAACTAATCTGTCATCAGAAAGAGATTATTTTAATGGGAGATTAAAATAAGCTTCTTAGTGGCAACTCTGTGGTTCAGAATCAATGGATATGGAGGGACAAGTGGAATTCTGGGAAAGAGAAAGAAGTAGGATGGCTTATGGCTCCAGTATAACTTTCTGATCTGGTGTTAGACTTTGTGAACTTTGGGATTTGAGGTATCCTGTGTGTGCAGGATGGCTTGGGTTTGCTTTTCAGGTACGCTTAGCCTTTTGCTTGGCCCAGTAATGTGGTGCTCTGATTTTTATGCTGGGAAAACTTCTGTAACAGACTCAAGACTCAGAGTCTGGCAGTATGCCAAACAGGACAATGAAGAGGGGTAGGGACACCCTATTGCCTGGCTCTGCTGCTAACTGGATGCCCAGTATTGGGCAAATCACTTACCCTCTTTGGGTTTCAGTTTTCTTCTCCATAAGCGGCAGAGAAGTGGCAGAATTAGACTTGATCTACTATACTTTCCAGGGTTAATAATCTAGGACTCCCCAAGGCCAGAGAGTCTCAAACATTTTTTTTTTTAATGTTTATTTTTAAGAGAGAGAGAGGGAGATATACAGGCAGAGGTGAGTGGGAGAAGGGCAGAGAGAGAGAGAGGGAGACACAGTATCTGAAGCAGGCTCCTGCGCTGACAGCTCAGAGCCTGACATGGGGCTTGGACTCGCAAACTGGGAGATCACAACCTGAGCTGAAGTTGGATGCTTAACTGACTGAGTCACCCAGGCAAAAGTCTCAAACATTTTGAAGCATTCACTTTCTTATCCCATTTCATACCTGCTTTGACTCTCAGGAAGCTTTCAGTTAAAACAGTGTTGAAGAACAGTACTACCCCAAGCTAGGTTTCTTATATAATTATGTCCTTAGTTATATTCTCTATAACTTGTGATCATTTATGTTATTTTAAATGTTTCTTTATTTTTGAGACAGAGAACGCATGCATGTGCGAGTGGGTGAGGGGCAGAGAGAGAGGGAGAGAGAGAATCCCAGGCAGACTCTGTGCTGTCAGCATCAATACCAACATAGGGCTTGATCTCACAAACCGTGAGACCATGATCTGAGCTGAAATTGAGAGTTGGACACTTAACTGAATGAGCCACCCAGACACCCCAAAATAATTTATTTTAATACTTCTCTTGTACACATGAGGTTTTCCTAAGGTGCCTCAAAATAAAAGCAAAAAATAAAATTTTCATACACCCCTCTACTACACATACTCTACTCTCATAGAAATAAATATATGAAATGTGTAAGAAAGAAAAATCCCGGTGGGAACTGTAATGGAAAATTGATAATGGGATTAAATTGATGGTAGGGACCATAATTATGGGGTTACTGATTATAGGGCTGTTGAAAGCTATAGGGAGAGAAATTTCAGGAAACCTTTCTAACAATTAGATTGTGCAAAGATGGAATGGATTGACTTTGGAGGTGGTGAGTTCCACATCACTGGAAGTATGTGAGTGGAGACTGCAGATGTGGCCTAAAGGGATTCAGCTTTGGAACCGTGGTTGGACCATGTGACCTTCACAGCCTCTTGGCCATAAAATTCCCTTACATGAAATTCCTCTTTTTCACCAGGAACACATTTCTATTCTGAATCCAGTCTTCCTCCTCACCAGGTCTCCCCAAGGTTTCTAACTTCCTCCTGAAGAAATACTGGTCATGTTCCTACTATGAGCTCAGCAGAAAACAGCAGGAAGAAAAGACCTTAATTTATAATCCTTAAAATGTAATCCTTAAAAATGGTAAAGCTCCCAGCATGTGTGCCTTTTGAAAAAAACATGACTACTTGCTAAGATATCCGCTGAGACCATTTGAAATTTAGGCTAAAATTTAGACCATTTAGAATTTAAAGTAAGGCTTGAAGATCAAAAGCTTTAGAGAGTAGAATTGGTAATAAGGTAATTATTCTAGAAACTTAGATTAAATGGGGTTATAGGTAGTCACACTTCTTTTGCCAACACGTTATCTAAATAAGCAATTCTCAAACTTTAACATGTGTGGGAGGACCTGGGGATCTCATCAGTATGCACATCCTGACTCCGGAGGTCTGGGTGGGGCCCACCATTCTGCATTTCTAACAAGTGCCCAAGTGATGCTGTGCTGGTCTAGGGTCCACTGAGTATGTGAGCAAGGGTCCAAGCCCCGCTTCCTTTGCCAGGTCAGTGGTCATGTCCCTCCGTTGTGCACAGGCCATTTTCTCAAATCTTCACTTTTCTGTAAATAGAAGCACCATCACATGAGGACGACTCCTGGATACCTGTCAGTTTAAGTATAAAATTAGGTCAGTGTTCGGTGCTTAGGCCAATAGACTTCAGGGCAGAGCTCTGGAGTTCTCTTCCTCTGCCCGTACTCACAGATGTGATGTGTGAGCTCTGGCAACTTTTAATTTCAGTTTTCCAGATGTAAGTGGTCCTGACATTGGAGTGGGGGTACACTTCCATCACAATCCTTACCGCTTCTTCATTTAATAGGCCTGCTGATCATCATTACTATTCCACTAAAAAAGTGTTTTGGAGGTTTTATTTTATTTCCCACCCCTCTCTTCAAATTTGTCAGCCACCTTAAAATTGAGCAGATGTTTTAATTAGAGCCTTTGGTGTGTTGGAGCAGCCAGTTTGTTTCCCAAGATCTACATCTGTAAAATGATGGGGTTGGACCACATGATTTGGAAGGTTTGTTCCAGCCCCCAGTGCTGTAATATATCATTACAAGTTTTCCAGGAAGATGGCAAATGACTCAGAACACTTGAGCTGATTTTGTGTAGTTCCAAAATGTCTGCAGTGATACATACCCAGTGCATAGAACACTGGACTGTTGTTCTGGATTTTGTTTTTTGATTTATTGGGCGATTATTTTAAAATAAGGAAGTGAGAAAATGTAGGTACAGTACAGAAATTATTTCCTCTTTTAACTGGAGCTTTATTCTTTGCTGCAGACCTCACTGGAATATAAAAATAGATTGTTAGTCTGCGTGGGAAAGGGCTTGAGAGGTGATACTGAGTTTTATTTCCACAATCCTCATCGTTGCATGCATGTGTGTATGTGTGTGCATGTAGAGGGAAGGGAAGCACTAAACCTAATTCTTCTAATATTATCCAGTGTTCCACCAGAGACCTTATCTGCTTCTTTATATGCATTGTTTTCTTTTCGCCTCTCCCCATCCATCCTCATGTTGTTCGTACTTTAGAAGTTTTGATGGTACCCAAAATTATAATGTATTTTGCCTTTTGTTTCCACGGGGAAAATTTAGATGCCCACCTCTGGCCTTCCTTTGTTGATATGAATGTTCTAATCTGAATATTATACTGGAGTTTAAAAGAAAAACAATTGGGTATTTAAAAATGCTTTCAGCTCTTCAAGCAGATTCCAAAATCTCCTAAAATGAAAAAGGAACTTTTTTTTTCTGAAATGAAGTAACATATGTTCATCATAATGTTTAAAAAAATTTTTTTAATGCCTGTAGGTTATTGCCAATTTTCCCTTTTTATAAATAATGTTGCAGTATATCTTCCTGCAGCCTTGTGCCCAAATCTTCATGAGTCTCTATCGATGTCCCCAGTCTCCTCTCTGTCGAGTTCCCAGAGATGGGACGACATGCCTGCTCCGTGCGTCTCCCTGTGACCTGAATCCATGGCTCCTCTTATTACAGTTTTTTGTTGTTGTAGTTTAATTTTTTTCTTTCCCTTTATGCCTCATTAAGTCAGTTATTTTCATGTGCAGTTTCTCTTGCAGAGATACTCATGGAGAGCTGCCATGCACTGTTCCTTCCCCTTACTGAAAGAGCTAATAATAACACGAATGCTTCTGTGACTGTTATTAAGTGTAATACAGCGGGCACTTTATGTGCACCAACCCCCTGACCCAGAGTGGGTAGATGGTTTTATTGCCATTCCTCAGATAAGAAAACTGAGGTTCAGAGAGGTTAACTGACTTGCGTAAAGACCAAGAACAGCTCTCTTTGGAACTGAGGGCCTTCAGACTCTAGAACCTTCAGGCTCTCCACTTTGCCTTGCCTTCCCCCAAGTCTGCTCTCACCACCCTTCTTTTCCACGTGGAGACAAGAGGGATGAAGAAAGCTTGTGGAAGAATCAGGGACAGTGAAGCTTCCCCGAGTTCGCTAGACCACACGTTCACAAGTGAGGCTGGGTATTGGCATTGCCCCTCCGCTGTGTTTAAAGTGCACGTGTGTGGGCCCCCACCCCAGAGCTGCCCAACCAGAATCTCAGGGGGGTTAGAATGTGAATTTCAACAAGCCTTGCCGTTGGTTCTGCTGCACAGCCATGTTCTGGAGGCTCTGCTCCATGCCTGGTGCCCTGTTAGTGCTCTGGTTAGAGGAGAAGTCAGCGGCTCCGGCCCTGTGGGTTGTTTCGAGGCAAGTCACGGGGCACACGTCTCAGGAGCTCAGAGCTTGGCCAAGGCGAGACTCGCTTCCGCGTCACAGGGAGCAGCCCTTAGAGAAGGGAGGAGAGTCAGACCCTTGTAGCTAAGGGGAAGTCACCGCACCCTCCTTGCTTTCCTCAGTGCGGTGGCCTTACTGATGGTAAGTCATTTACTTCTGGGGCTTCTGTGGTTCCTTGCAGAGGCCGAGGGGAGAACTGACCTTTGGCCTCTTGAAATGGACTATTTTTGTTCTGCTGTTCTTCTGCCTCAAGGCTGTGGGTGGTTGGACTGCTCTTTCTCTGCTGTGGGTTAACCACTCTGCAGTTGGCTCCTGAACGCTCCTTAAATGCCTCCTGCAGAAGGATGCTTTCTTCAATACAGTCTTCCCTTTTTACAATAATCTTTGATTTGGGGAAGAAGATCCCCGGCTGGGATAGCTGAAGTCCATCCTGGTGTTCACTAACAAGCCACAGCCTGTCCCAGGGCCCTTTGGATTTCCCTTGCCAGGTACCCTGACTGCCTTGTAGAAAAAGGTAAGTTCATGCCCCTAGCTACGCCTGAAGCAATTAGTGAGGACTAATAGATTTTTGGGCCCATGGAACTTTCCCCCTGAGGCCTGTGAGGCACCCCCCCCCCAGGGTTATGAATTTTCCCACAGAGCTGTGAGCCCCATGTGGCATAGGGCAATTGGCCACCCCGCTGCTTCGTCAGCCACCCAGAGATGGCTGTCTCCTCCCAGTTCATGAGCCTTTCTGTGGCCTCTTGAGGAATGTATCTGCAAGTCCCTTTGTCAGCCGTGGTTGGTTGGTGAGATGCAGTGAAGAGGGAGTGATATATGTTCAAGTTTCCATTCCTGGGAGAATCTTGTTTGCACTTGTCTTTGTCTCGATTTTCTGTCATGTGCCAGAATGGAAATGCTAGATACAGGAATTTCATCCATTAGTTTCTTAACCTGTTCTTTCCGTGTTTTTTGCATCTTGCTTCTCCTGGGACTGTTGGTAGTAGAGAATACTAGAACTTAGGAGGGACCTGACATCTTTTTTACCCATTTTGGTAGACACTATTTCATTTGGTCCATGCAATTTTCCTATAAGGAAGACGTTGTTATCATGTCCTTTTTAAAGATGAGCAAAACAAGGCCTCGGCAGGTTCAATGACTTGCCCAAGGTCACACAGCTGCTTGTCCATAAAACTAGGATGAGAGCAAGGGTTTCCTGCCATGTAGTCCAAGGCCTACTCATGTCCTTATCTACATACCATAAACAGCTTTTCACCTGGTACGTATTTATTGGGCATCTACTATTTCCAAAGTCCTGTGCTGGGATAAAGCAGGGAAGGATGGACCTAGTCACTGTTGTAATGGTGCCTATGTTTTAGAGCAGTGCTATCCAAGAAATGTGTCATGTGAGCCACACGTAACATTTAAGGTTTACTTGTAGCAGCAGAAAAGAAATAAATAAAAGGAAACAGGTGACTTAATTTAATAATATGGTTTACCTAAGCCAATGTATCTAACATATTGTCATTTCAACATATAATCAATATAAATATTATCAATGAGATATTTTATAGTTTTTAAAGTACTAAGTCTTTGAAATCTGGTGCATATTTTACACTTAGAGAACACATTGCAGATGTTCAATAGCCACCTGTAGCTAGTGGCTACGATATTGGATGGTATAGATCAAGAAGGGTGCTTATGTTTTGGAGATTTAGGGCCCTATCAGTTAACATTTTAATATGTTGAATGTCGTATGTATCAACAACATGCCTCTCCTGGTTTCAACATTCGTTCATATATTTGGTCAGTCATTCAGAAAGTACTGAATGGGCATCTATCTGCCAGGTGCTGGTCGGTATACAACACCTCTTTATCTTTTTATTTCCTTTCTTCCATTTCTACATTGTGTTAGCTATTTAGCTGTATTCCCAGGTTCCAGAAGTTCAGTGTCATTTAAGACAACATTAGGTTTGATTAACAACAGGATTTCTGTCCTTGAAATGACCAGTTTATCATCTGGACTAGTGAGAATGAGCTTGTGGCAGCCTCTGTGAAGACAATCAAATCAGGGTGCTTGTAGATATATCTATCTATCTATCTCTATATATGTATGTATATATATACATATATGTATATGTGTGTATGTATATATATATGTATATATATATGTATGTATATGTATATGTATGTATATATATATGTATATATATATGTATGTATATATATATATATCTACAAGCAAAAGTTATATTTATACCCATATATGCATAGAGAGCTTTTTTTCCTAGAAGGATACATGAGAAATTTTTTTTTTAGTGTTTATTTATTTTTGAGAGAGACAGAGACAGAGTGTGAGCAGGGGAGGGGCAGAAAGAAAGGGAGACAGAATCTGAAGCAGGCTCAAGCTGTCAGCACAGAACCCGATTCCGGGGCTTGAACTCACAAACTGCAAAATCATGACCTGAGCCGAAGTTGGATGCTTAACCAACTGAGCCACCCAGGTGCCCCAAGAAAATTTTTTTTTAAATATATGAAATTTATTGTCAGATTGGTTTCCATACAACACCCAGTGCTCATCCCAAAAGATGCCCTCTTCAATACCCATCACCCACCCTCCCCTCCCTCCCACCCCCCATCAGCCCTCAGTTTGTTCTCATTTTTTAAGAGTCTCTTATGCTTTGGCTCTCTCCCACTCTAACCTCTCTCTCTCTTTTTTTTTTCCTTCCTCTCCCCCATGGGTTCCTGTTAAGTTTCTCGGGATCCACATAAGAGTGAAAACATATGGTATCTGTCTAAGAAATTTTTGATAGTAGTTGCTTTTGGGTGGATGGAGGGTTTTTTGTCTCAGACATTTCTCCCATGTTTCCATTTTTCTACCATGTTCATGTTTTACTTTCAGTTAGGCATTTTAAAAGAGAAAAATGATGGAGTCATGGGGATTTTATGGATCTAGAGGAAGGAGTTGGACTTGTACCCAGCTAATCCAAACAGGTTGGACTTCAGGTTAAATTCCTTTATATAAACTCCTTGCCCGTTTTCTCAGCTTCATTGGGTTGATCTTCTGGATTAGGGGGAGTGTTATGGTATTGGTCTGTGTTATTTCTGTGATGTCTGCACCTTCACTCACCCTGTATGGGCTAATGCCTGCTACTTTCATTGAGTCATATTTTAACTTTTGTCAAATCAAATTTGGATTGATGTCTTAGGGTACTACAATTTTGATGACAAGAAGTGAGAGAATATGAGTGTATATTTCACAGACTCTGATACTGACTTCTTTTGCCACCTTGGGCAGGTCATTCTGCATCTGTTCTTGTCCTTTTTAAAAAGCTGGGAGGAGTACACGTTGGCATCTGAGACTTTTACGGCTGTGAAATTGTATGTGGTTTTACTGTGTGTGGTTTTACATGGCTTACATTGCGTTGCTGGTAGTTTTCAAAACCCCATTACAAGATAGTGTTTTATTTCAGCTAACAAGTTCTCCTTCACAACAGAATTTTAAACAGAACCTTAAATGACATAATAATAGCTTTCTGTTCGTGGACAGTACCCCAAGTTCAGTCTTAGGAGAATATAACATGATGCCATTATATGCGTGGGAATGAAAGAATGTGTGTATCTAACATTTTACATGTACTGTTTATTATGGTCTATGTGCAAATTTATGAATGTGAGTCTATAGGAAGATAATGGGACAGGGGAAATGAGGGCAAATATGCATGACAAAATGGGTTTGTTAATTTCCCTATTATTACAGGGTGTTTTGACAGCTTTTCAATTTAGTTTCCACTGCCATTCACATGACTGAGAGTGTGTCTGAGATGGCCAATGAAATAGGATGATTTTTGCTGTAAATGACTCTTTACACTTTGGAGAAATTACTGAAACCACAGTAGGCTTGTCATATGGACTTTTGAGCAGAAGACTTCCTAATTTAGCAATTTTAGTAAAATTTAGACAAACAGTGGTTGAAGGTTTTCCAAGACACTGAACAGTAAAGCAAAATTAAAAACTGATAAAATTGCCTTTTCTGTGGGGAAAAAACCCTTGGAGGCTATTTCATTTTCACTGTGTTTATGTTTTTAAAGAAAATACTGGTCTCCACTAACGCTGTTTTATGTGTGGCAGGTGCCTAATAGATGGTGGGTGGATGGATGACTGGCTGTGTAGGTGCGTCCGCGGATTGTTGTCCATTTTCCTTACTCTTGGGCCCATTTCGAATGCCCCAGTTAGAGAGAAAGATACCCCTCTCGAGAGTATCCTTCCTAGCGGTCTGTGCTGCTGGGGTCATTTGGATTGTCAGCCATTTCCGTGGAGCAGATTTGTCTTGTGTCATGTAGTCAGGATGCATCTAAAGAGAAACTTTGAGTTGATTCAAAGCAAGACAGGATGATGGAGTATGTCTTTTTCACTGTGTCCATACTTAAAAACGTACCAGGTATGACATCCTGTCCCACGAAAGAATCAGTATGCTATTATAGAAACTAACAATGAGAATTGTTTGTTCCATGAGTGGGGAGTGTGGGGGGTCTTTTTGCAGCAGAGACTAAATTGGGTGTGTCCTGTTTAAAGGAGATCATTAAAGTGAAGACATCTGGAGAGTTCAAAAGCGACCTCTAGAATTGACTTAGTCATTTTGGAAATTCTTTGGTACTTTTTCTTCTGGGTTTATGCCTTCTGCATGTATGTATTTTCCCTATCACTCTTACAAGGCTAGACTCATATCAGGTTCTTATTGAGAAGAATGCTGGTTGAACATGCATATTTTGTCTGCCAAATTGCCAGGTTCACAAACAGACTGCTGGCTCGCTCTCTAACATCTGATAACACAGGAAACGGATGGGGGGCTGATGATGAAATGAAAGTGCTCTAATTTTAAATTTGGACTAAATAAGTTTCCTTTTACATGTACAGCTAATGTTTGAGGCTATAGTTGTAGCTAAGGCTTGCATTAAGACACCCATCAATGCTAGCATATAGAAGAATATTAACGTTAGCTATTGACTCATTTTTTTCGAGCATGTAAAATGTAGGAAGACATTTCTGTTGCAGGATATGGCATTTAGCATTCCAGACAGAGTCCACCTGTTGTTATTTGTTCTGAAACAAATTCCCCCTTTCATTTTCTAGAACTTTCTGACTATCATTTCTCAAAGCCTTGGTTTGTAGCCAGCGGTCTCTGACTGTGATTGTGAAGTGTTGTTGTGTTAGAAGTTTTTCAGAAAAAATGTAATACCGAAATGATTGTATGCTACTTTGGCAGCCTAAATGTTTATTTTTGTTTTGTGTTCACCTTGAAATCAGAGTCCCAGAGGCTATAGAAACCCTTCAACATTGTTCCTCCCTTGTCCCTTCCACGGTCCAGGTTGTTCATGTGGTTACAACTTGCCCATCCTCTGGAAACAATCTAGAATCTCTGATGGGACAACAGGGATTAGGAGCCATGGAGTCCACAGGATGGAGAGATAGAATATTAACATCAGAAAAGGGAACTTTGGGATTATCTGGCCCAACCCATTTAGTTTAAAATGAACAAAGGACCCAGAGGAATTAGAGGGCTTACCCAGTGTTACACAGTTAGTGAAGGAGATGAGAGCCAATTTATGTTTATATTCAATGAACATGTATTGAGTTTATGGAGTGCCTGTCCTGGGGGTGGCACTCTGCAAGGTCCTGAGGAGACTTGATGAAAAAGTAAACTTACTTCCTGCCCTTGCAAAATGTATGTGTCCTAGAAGGAGACAGCCATTAAGCAGCCAGTTGTCCTGTTAATTACTTAATGCCAGGCATGTCCAGTGTTATGAGGCCAAAGTCAGGGAGCTCCCTTTGAATAATAAAGGGGACTTGAGATATCCTGAGGGCCCCTTTGATAGTTCCTCACAGCATCTATTAGGAAAGAATGATGTATCTTGGAAAAGAGGAGAAAATGTGTGTCTTACACTGATGGCAAATGTTGTGCAAATGATTACCTAATGCTAACACAGAGCCCAAGTTAACCATGGCTTTTAGGCAAGTTAGTCATTTTCTCAGAGTAGTGATTAGAACTGTCTAAAATTTGAGAGTAGCTTTATTTAAGCACTCAATTTTAAAATGAGCATTTTGCTTCTTCCTTAAACTTGAGGACAAGCAGTGATGTTGGGTGTATATATTAATATGTTCCCACAATTTGAAAGTTTCACATTTTAGTTCATCTGAATGTGTGGTTAGAAGGATGGGCTAAAGATAAGTTGGAAATTAATAAGGATCAATATAAAATTCAGCACAGGGTCCAAGAAAATAATCAAACAGTTGTATGAAACAGTGAAGGAATAAATATTTTAAGAGTAGGGTTTGTGAGATCTAGTGGTTTTAGCTGGAGGTAAGCTAAACGTGGTCAACAGAGCAATGTCACCTTCAAAAAAGTTAATGCCACATGAAGGTTTATGAACAGAAATATTGGTGTCAGAGGAGAGGCTCCTCTTCTACCCTGCATCTAGTCGGCTTATCTGGAAAAGTGTTTACTGTTCTAATGGGAGGCATATAAGGATATCTGTCTATCCATCCATCCATCCCTCCATCCATCCATTCAATCATTTTGTTTACTGTTCCTTCAATAGAACATGAGCCCCAGCAGAGTGGGGATTTTGTTCACTGCTGTATACACAGTTCCTACAGCAATGCTTCACAGACAGTAGGCCCTCAGGAAACTGGAATGACTGAATGGAGTAAATGAGAGAACCGCAAATTCTGTCAGATGATAAATGTTTAAAGGAAATAAGCTTGTGGAGAAAAGAAGTTTCACTGGAACCGTGGAAACTGTCTTCCAAGTTTGGAAGGCCTGTCATGTGGATAAAGCAGAGGGGTGGGACTTCTCCCTGTTTCTGTGGTGGACAGAGCAGGGAACCATGACTGAAAGTTGCAGTGACGGCAATAACATGAGTTTAGTTCATAATTTAAAGACAGGTTGTCCTGGGGAAAGGTCAGGGAAAGTGGATATTCTTAAGCAGGGGTCAAAATTTCATAGTAAATACTAAAAAAATAAAATAAAATAAAAGTTAAAAAAATTGGGCTTTATTTGAAAAGCAAAACTAAACATTAAGAAGATAAGTTAATTGTGGTGTGCCTGGATGGCTCGGTCGGTTGAGCGTCTGACTTTGGCTCAGGTCATGATCTCACAGTTCGTGGTTTGAGCCCTGCATCTTGCTCTGTGCTGACAGCTTGGAGCCTGGAGCCTGCTTCAGACTCACTCACTCTCTCTCTCTCTCTCTCTCTCTCTCTCCCTTTCCCCCACTGTGCTCTCCCTCTCTCTCAAAAATAAATAAATAAACGTTAAAAAAAAGAAAAAGAAAATAAGTTAATTTGGTTGCATAATACAGTTTTGATTATAATTTCAGCTGTATGCTAATTCTTAATCCATACAAAGACTGAATCAGCTGTTGCTGGGTTTTATGCAAGAGGGGTTGAGTACATTTTTGTGACAGTTTTATGCTAACAAAAGAAAACATTCCTTATTTCACATTTGACTTTTTTAAAACAGTTGTATTGAAATATAATTGACTTTTACAGTTTTCAAAGCCTCTTCTCAATCATTATGTATTCCTATAATTCAGTTTTGATTATCAGGCTGCATTCCTATGGACTTTTTCCTGTTCGGTTGGTAACCTTTCCAATGGATAGTGGCTTTACTTGTGATTCAGTTTTCCAACATTACTTTTATCAGCCTCATAAATTTCTGTATCTTTTCCAAAATCTAGAATAACCCTATATATCCAAATCACACTGCATGTATAGTTTGTTGTAGAGAAATCCTAAATCTGGAAGAGAACAAGCAATAAAGACATGACTTACTGGATAAAAATATATACTGTGATTAAGCAAGCAGAGATGTTTACATGGAGACCAATTTCGTAAATGATCATTTTGTTAGTAAATTCTTTTGTTTTCTTGAGAGAGAGAGAGAGAGAGAGAGAGAGAGCAAGCAGTGGAGAGGGGCAGAGGGAGAGAGAAAGAGAGAGAGAATCTTAAGCAGGCTCCATACTCAGCGCAGAGCCTTAGGTGAGGCTCAATCCCACAACCCTGGGATCATGACCTGAGCCAAAATGAAGAGTCAGATGCTTAACTGACTGAGCCACCCAGCCCCAGGAAATACTTTTATTTTATGAAAAATTTAATTTCCTATGTTACCAGAACTATGGAGACTTGAAATAGGAATACTCAGAAGATGATAAAGCTGTCAGAGTTGAAAGCCACTGACATGGATTCAGAGCTCTAAGCTTTGTTCCACCAAGCAGAGAACTGAGGGAATGAATATTCTGGCACATCTGTAACCCATTCCATTTGGTAGACTAGTTGGGAAGCTTTGCTATTGATGATGGAATCTTGAGTCACCACAGTCACAGACAGGCTGGGACAATGGCCCCAAGCTAACACGTAATATTTGACAAGACTAAGTGTTTATCTGCAATTAGGTCTCAAACTTCATCCCTTCCCCATTCCCTCCCCTCCACACACACACACACACACACACACACACACACACACACACACCAAAACAAATGGAATTATTCAATTGTGGCATGGCAGAGAGAAAATCCTGGCTTCCTTGGTTTACATGAAAAAAGCTGGGGGTTTGAGGTGGCCACGTGCTCTGTGTGAATCAGCAAGTTGTCACGACTGCTTTAAGATGCAGTCTTGAACTACCCTTCTGAACAGTGGCCAGATGGGAAGAAGTGACAGCCATTCTTATACACAGACTCTAGTTACCCATCTGGAGTAGCTGTTGGCAGAAGGTTGGGGAAGTGGACAGTTAGGTTTGGGGGGGGGCACGGTATAGGGAGAACAGATAAGCCAGAACTATCTTCATTGAAGGCCTACTTAGAAAGCTGAGTATTGTTCTGGACCTGTTTGTTTATACAGAGAGGACCCCAACTTGGGCAAAAGAGGAGTTAACAAAGAGGAAGGGCAAGAGTGCAGTTGGTCCTCAAAGATAGCCTAGAACCAAGGACTCGAACTCCATATTACCTCTTCACCTCACCTTTCTGTCTCTCTGCATCTGGGTGTCATTTTCTGATGAGTCCTCTCCAGGAAGAAGTGCAGCCCCTAGGAGCTGTCCCCCCTCACTCCTTCCAACCCCAACTCCAGAGAGGAACTGATACTTGTTCTCAATGGTCCAAAATTTAAAAATCCCACATTAGGGACTAAGTAGTTGAATTTGGATCAGGTGCCTAACTCGAGGCCAATGATCTGTGGCCAGGGGATTGGAGGACTCTAAATGGCCCATGTTGATAGCCTGGGGTGTGGGGTTTCTAGGAGCTGGGCAGCTTCCATTCAAACCACTTGGTGAGAGGGAATGGATCAGGAATTCTCCCCAGGGGGGATTTCTGTCCTGTCCTTGTCCAGCAGTATGAAAGAGAACTGGCACACCAAGGCATCTGGAAACATACCTATGCCTGATGAGTAGGAGTAAACTGGGGATGCTTAGTCATAGAATTACAGAATTTGGGGCTGGAGTGAGACTGAGGCTCAGCACTGTCAGATGACTTGCACAGGGCCATCCAGCCAGTTAGAGACAAGAGCCCAGGCCTCCAGCACTGAACTCAGAGTTCCATCCACCATGCTTTATTATCTTCCCAAAGGAGAAAACACCAAGACATGAGGACTACCTTCAAACATCTGAAAGACTGTTATGTGGAAATAAGAAAGGTATTTGATGATTCTCCAGAGGCAGATTAGGATTCGTGGACAGGATTGACTGATAAGCAGAATTCTACTACATTTAAGGAAGAACATTAACTCCGGGACAGGCTTAACAAAGGAGGAGGCTGTCCCAGGAGGTGGTGGCCAGAGGCCCTGTCACTGGAACCCTTCAGGCTCAAGTTGCATAAACATCTGCTGAAGAAGGATGCTGAAGAAGGAATCCCTAAAGTCCCTTCCAACCCAGAGACACTTTAATAACAAACTTGGATCTGGACTACACTGCTTTTTACTGTTTTCCTTCAGTGTCCACCAGCTGTAGAATGTTTGCAATGCTAAATACTGTGCTAACCATTTTACAGTGGTTATCTCATTTAATCTAAACCTAGAAGAGAGATGCTATTACTGTCTCATTGTGCAAATGAGACACAGAAGCATCGTTTCCCAGAGGCATGTGGGAACTTCAGGTTTGCACCCAAACTTCTAGTCTTAACCCCTGTATTCAATGGCTTCTTAAAAACTATTTGTTTCCAGTTCCATTTTTCCAATGCCTCTTTCAGGTAGTCTTTTTTTTTTTTTTAAGTTTATTTACTTATTTAGAGAGAGAGAGAGAGAGAGAGAGAGAGAGCGAGCATGAGTGGGGGAGGAGCAGAGAGAGAAGGAGAGAGAGAATCCCAAGCAGATAGTACACTGTCAGCTATCAGCACAGAGCCCTCTGTGGGGCTTGAACTCACACACCACAAGATCATGATCTGAGCTGAAATCAAGAGTCGAATGCTTAACCAACTGAGCCACCCAGACACCCCTCTTTCAGGTATTCTTAAAATGTGATGCTCAGAATATCTGCATCAGAACCATTATTTTTTGTTTGTTTATTTATTTATTTTGAGAGAGAGAGCGCACACACCCAAGTGGGGAAAGAGCAGAGAGAGAGGGAGAGAGAATCCCAAGCAGACTCTACACTCATCGTGGAGCTCATTGCAGAGCTTGATCACACAACCATGAGATCATGACCTGAGCCGAAATCAAGAGTTAGATACTTCACTGACTGAGCCACCCAGGTGCCCAGAGCCATATACTTTTGGTTTTGATGAAGAACCAAATATTTCGAACCTCATATCATTATAAATAGTCACGTTCCCCATATATTTGAACCTCATATTATTTGTAAACATTCATGTATATCAGCCCTCCCTGCTACCCAATGAACCAGAATGTCTGTGTGGGATAGACTGGGAATATGTATTTTTTTTTTATTTTATTTTTTAATTTTTTTTAACGTTTATTTATTTTTGAGACAGAGAGAGACAGAGCATGAACGGGGGAGGGGCAGAGAGAGAGGGACACACAGAATCGGAAGCAGGCTCCAAGCTCTGGGCCATCAGCCCAGAGCCTGACGCAGGGCTCGAACTCACGGACCGCGAGATCGTGACCTGAGCTGAAGTCGGACGCCCAACCGACTGAACCACCCAGGCACCCCATGGGAATATGTATTTTTTAATACTGGTGGGTACTAAAGTTTGAGAACCACTGGTCTAGAGCTTTCAGGGGAAGGCTGGAGGGGAGATCAGATGCTGAAAATTCTCATATTTATCTAAACAGCTGAGATTTGCTTTGAAGGCTACGGGGAAACATTGAAGGGCGGAATGTTGGGGTTTGACATGACAGGAATTCATCTTCCATAAATTCAGTCCAGTGGCTGTGTGGGCAGGGCTGGAGGCTAGAGACTGGGCTGGAGGTGACTGCATCTTCCAGGGGAGAGGTGATTTGGGCCTGAGCAGAGCAGAGGCAGTGGGAATGAAGAGGAAGGGACATCCTGGAGGGGCAGAAAGCAGGCAGAAGCAGCAGGACTTGGTGCTTGATTGTGGAGCAGAGGGAGAGGAAGTAGCCTAGTGCATGAGTTCAGTACACAGGACTGAAAGATGTCTGCATATAGACTTTCGAAAGTAAGAAAGCACTTTCAATAGGTGGTCAGTTGAAAACTTGATGGAGGAGATAGCACTGAAATAGATGGCTGGAGGGGTGCCTGGGTGGCTCAGTCTGTTGAGCTTCCAACTTGGAATGAATGAATGAATGAATAAATAAATAAATAAATAAATAAATAGACAGACAGACAGACAGACAGACAGTTGGATTTTAGGAGGAACTGGTGAGAATGGGAGGGAGCGACATCCCAGAGAGGGAGCTCTGCGGGCAAGGCAGAGGGGTAGGAAAGCACAGGATGTGTTTGAATTTGGGCTAAGAAGTGGTTGGGGAGGGACAGTGGGGGCAAATATTACAAAGATCAACTTGAGTCAGTGGGATAAGGACCTTCGACATCAGTATGAAGAGCCTTGCCCCTTTTGTCTTGAGGGCTTGTTCTTGGGGCGGCAATATGACCAAAATGACATTTGGAGAGATCGCTCAGCCCAGCTAAAGGACTGACCCTACTGTTTTGTTTGTTCTTACACTGGAGTACAGTTGACTCACAATGTTGCATTAGTTTCAGGTGTACGACACGGTGATTGGAGGAGTCTATATGTGATACCATGCTCACCGCAAGTGTAGCTACCATCTGTCACCATACGGCGCTGTTCCAGTGCCATTGATGTTATTCCCTATGCTCCACCTTTTATCCCCATGGCTTATTCTTTCCATAAGTGGAAGGCACTCCCCTTCACCCATTTTGTCCATTCCCCTATTCCCCTTCTCTCTGGCCACAATCAGTTTGCCGTCTTTATTTATAGGTCTGTATTTATTTATTTATTTATTTATATCCAAGTTAGTTAGCATATAGTGCAACAATGATTTCAGGAGTAGATTCCTTAATGCCCCTTACCTGTTTAGCCCATCCCCCCTCCCACAACCCCTCCAGCAACCCTCTGTCCTCTATATTTAAGAGTCTCTTATGTTTTGTCCCCCTCCCTGTTTTTATATTATTTTTGCTTCCCTTCCATTTTGTTCATCTGTTTTGTATCTTAAATTCCTCACATGAGTGAAGTCCTATGATATTTGTCTTTCTCTCACTGAGTAATTTTGCTTGGCATAATACCCTTCAATTTCATCCATGTAGTTGCAAATAGCAAGATTTCATTGTTTTTGATTGTCGAGTAATACTCCATTGTATATGTATACCACATCTTCTTTATCCATTCATCCATCGATGGACATTTGGGCTCTTTCCATACTTTGGCTATTGTTGATAGTGCTGCTATAAACATTGGGGTACGTGTGTTCCTTCAAAACAGCATACCTATATCCCTTGGATAAATATATAGGTCTGTTTTTGCTTTTTGTTTGCTTATTCCTTCATTAAGGGCCGACCCTAGTTTCTGAGGCAGTCTTTTCCCCAGTGTCTGTTGGATGTAGAGCTAAATGTTCATAGATCCTACTTAAAAAGGAAATGGAACCCCTATTACAACCTGATTTTCTGATGAAATATTAGTAAATTTCCATAGGCTCGCAAAAGTATTTTATTGAGATGGTGTCAAGCATTAATTTCCTCTGAAATTTAAAAAAAATATTTATTTTTATTTTTGAGAGAGAGACAGAGACAGAGCATGAGGGGGAGAGGGGCAGAGAGGGAGGGAGACACAGAATCCGAAGCATGCTCCAGGCTCCGAGCTGTGAGCACAGAGCCTGATGTGGGGCCTGAACTCACACACTGTGAGATCATGACCTGAGCTGAAGTCAGACACCTAACCAACTGAGCCACCCAGGCGCCCCTAATTTCCTCTGACATCTTATCTTCACTTTTTGATTCTTACCACCAACCCCCCCTTTACTATTAGTAGTTATGTCCCCTAGACATGTCAGGTGGTGTGTTTATAACAGGCCTCATCTCTGGTGTGGGTGGGGAATGATGGCTGGCTAGAATGAGCAAAGACCCTGATGTGCAGTGTTGCCTATTGAATAAATAATGGAAATGCTAAGGGGTATTGGGGTGGAGTGGGGCCGTCCCTAGATTTGCAATAGCTCCCTGGAACACAGACATGGAAAGAGGTGGTCAGGGCATGAAACAGTCTTGGCCGGCAACCACTTGTGCTGGGGAGCGAATAGCTTGAAAGGTATGGGTGCTTTTATGGATACTGTGGAATCATTATATTTCTAGGAGGCTGGGAGAAGCCTTGTCTTTTTTGTCTCTATCCTTCACCCCACAGGCCAAGTCCCTCTTCCTTAGATTCTAGTATTCATGGCTTCTCCTTTCTCTGGACTCCTGTGGAACTCATTTGCAGGACATCCATAGATTACACTCATTTATCTAATTGCTTCCTGAATTTCCGTTTGGCTCTCCAGCTAGTGTGTAGATTCTTTAGGAGAAGGGCCCATGACTATCATTCCATGGGATTCTGCATTGTGCCTATAACAGTGTGGGCACATGGAGATCTTAGTAAGTGCTATTTGCTTGTTCAGCTGTTTGGTTGAAGTCTTGGAGCACAGATAGTATAGTTACTTTTTAGCTGAAGGAGCTTTATGACAGTGACTAAATTGCTCTCTCTCAGTAGGGTCACAATTATTATTTGTCACAAATGTGCGTTGACTGCCTACATCCTGAATTGTTGAGGGAAAAAATGCTTTCAGAACACTCATGATCTAAATGAGGGCTTAAATGCAGTTTCACATTGACTTCGGGTGATCCTGCTGTCTTCCCATTAATACATATGCGCATTAAACTCTCAGTGAATTTGGTGAGGACTTGTGCTATATTAGGCACTGCAGAGGCATTACAGATTCTGTAGAAAACGTAGGTCCTGGAGCACCTGACTGGCTCAGTTGGTTGAGCATCCAGCTCTTGATCTCAGCTCAGGTCTTGATCTCAGGGTCGTGAGTCCAAGCATCAGGCTCCATGCTGGGCGTGAAGCCTACTTTCACAAAAAACAAAATGAAACAAGAATATAGGTCCTGTCTGGAGAATCCTCCTGAGCTAAATTGGCCAGTGGGCACTCGTCTGTTAAGGGTCACTTTTGGCATCTGGGACTTACTACTCAACAGAGATGGGCACAGGGTTCAGCCTTGCCAGTCTCCCCATGACCCACCCTATGTTGTCAGAGCTAGCTCCCTAGTTCCTTACGGCTGCATCAGACCAGGACTTGAGTGCAGAAAAGGCAGTGAAGAGGGCTGTGGACATGTAGGAAATCTGTTTCAGCGTCAGGTGAGAGGGAGTTCTAGTCTCTCTGAGCTCTCGGGGGCTCCACGTTGTTGTCTTTAAGATGTGGTGGAAATGCCCACCTCCCAGGACTCTCAGGAAATGTAACTGAGAGGGTGAACAGAAACATATGGCCCCATCTGCCTCCCTCACTCCTGACCCGCGTCACTCAGGCTCCCATCTGCGGTGCTGTCAACATCTGTCTGCTGGGTCTGTTCCCTGCTTTCTGTTCTCATGGCTATGGCTTCGGTTTGAAGTCCTGATCATTTCTTGTCACAGAAACTACATCTTTTATTTTGTGGTAATCTTTTACTTTTTTAAGTTTTAGAAATCTCTTGAATGTATCAATCTCGGTCCACTTCCCCAAATCTTCATTCACTCCTGTGGAGGTAACTGCCATAAGCATTTTGGTGTGTATATTTTTATAAGTTTATAAAACACACAGAGACATTTTTCCACTCTAGATAGAATCATTGTGTACATATTTTTCTGCACCTTGATTTTTCAATCAATCCTTTTCTGTGAATTTACAACATATACACACATGAGAATTTTTTCATAAAGTAGGTTACTGTGTACATTTTATTTTGCAGCTAGCCTTTTATCTTAGCTCATACACAGCTGTCTCCTAATTGGGCTTCTTGTTTCCATCTCATACCTCTCCACCAAAATGCCAGAATGGTTTTCCTTAAACCCAGATGGGGGAATCTTTGACTATAAGGTGAAGTCCTAACTCCTTCACGTGACAATTCAAAGCTCTCTACTATCTAGCCCCAGTGGATTTGCAAATTGATTGGAGTATTTCTTAGATTTTTGTTGTCGTTAGTGGCAGAAGCTTTTTGTCCTCTGAACAAAACCTATGTATACCCCCTATATATTAAGTAGATAAACGTTGGGCTCCTGGGGTTGATGTGTACCTATGTGGGGGCCTCTAGATCCCAGCCTGCTCAGGCACCCTTCCCTGTCTCACAAGCCCTGTTCTCTATCCTACTTCATATTCTATCTCAAGGCATGTTGGTCTTTCTTGAGATCAGCCTGAAAAAGTTAGAGATGTATGCACACTTCTCAGTTTCTCTTTATTCATTATGAGCCTGCAATGCAATACTTAAAACAAAACTATTGGGAGCCTTTTGTTAACCTTCTTTCCTAGAGGAAATGAATTTCATAAGCTTATTAACTCTTTGTTGACATGTCTTGAATGAGCCCACTCAGATTCTAAGTTGCCCTTTTTCAGACATGGACATTTGGAGAGCCAGTTTTGAAGAGCTCAGTTTCGTTGCTTTTCTGTCCTTTTCGATGGTGAACATATTGGGCATTCTCCTATTGCTGACCTTTTTTCTTTGCTCTGGAGTTATTATTATGTTTAGATCTCCAGGACCCAAAGACTGTGAGGTTCTTGAGGATTGAAGCAAGCAGACCGAGTAGGTGATAGTTGTGTTCATGAGCTAAGATAGAAAACAAGCTGCAGAACAGAATGTATCCAGGTGGGTCGTCTCATGTATCTAGCTCAGTGCCTGGCCCACCAGGAATGCTCAATAGACTTTTCATCCTTAGAAAGTATATCAGGTAGGACAATTCCGTCTGCAATTGGGGCAAAGAAGAGATGCAGGTATTTCCATCGCCCATGATATGGGGTCCATCATTTGCCATCAGTCTAGCTTTGGAAGTGTTACCAGGGGACGTGTGCAGGTAAGGACAGTCAGCATCCTTTCTTGACGAACCAATACCTGGCAGCCTCTGCTTCTCCCAGTTGCAAGGACCTGAACGGAATGGGGGCGACTGGGGATATTCTCTCTCTGCTTAATTCACATCAGTTATAGGTTTGTGCATCTTGAGTTTGATGACCACTGGAATGACCCCTCAATGACCACACTGGGATCATTTTAGATTCGATGCTGGTCATCTAAGAAACTCTGAAAAAAATCAAGACATAAATAGCTCACAAGCTGAATTTGTGGCTTTTGTGGATATATTTATTTATACTTTTCAAAAGCAGTGAGTCTAAGATACTCAAAATGACATTCTTTGCTTCCTTTGACCACAGAAGCCACATGTCTACGTCATTACCAGGAGGTTGTGTTAGGGAGATTGTGATCTTCCTACTGATCTTTTAAAAAAGCAGAAACAAATGACAAGCCAAGAACTCTGTGTTGGTTGCCGTGCATATATTGATTAGATTCCTTAACTTTCACCAAAGGATTTTTACTTTGTTCTCAGCTTGTCTTGTTACTTGGCAACACGGCATATCTATCCCAGGGTGTCACCTCAAATGCTCTGATCTCTGATTTCTGTAATCATGTTTAGGTTTTTCTTTTTTCGTGTTCCTTGGCACATTTTTTTCTAATATGGAATGCACTTGACTGGCTCTTTGTCAGCCATTTGGAAGGTACCCATTCTTCTGTCTTAAATTATGCCAATTGTGCCTCAAAGTTTTTTTTAAAAAAGATTTCTGACACAGGTTCATTGGTCTTTGAATGCATTGGGATTTTAAAATTATTATTGTTTCTATGTATTTTCCCAGGTAACTCAATGGCATATATCTCCCCACTTGCCCTCCAGCACAGCCTAGGCTCCCTGCTTCCCATAGTCTCATAGAGTGGGACATACTGTACCATGCAGACTACCTGATCCCAGATCAGACTTTGTTAAAGGATCAAGGTATTTTTTCTCACTGAGCTGGGATTGGACTCAGCATTGTCCTTACCCAGGGTTCTAGGCATCCACCCTCATTCCACTGGAGTTGACACTTGAGATGAAACCAGTATCCTGTTCCTGCTCTAGTACCTTTCCCACACCTTCTCTTCCTTAATATGTAGTATTTGTTGCTTCTAGGCATATAAAATATTTCAGCAACTATTTGAAAATTAACTCCCATTTTCCCTCTTGCTCAAGTTTCCTAACTAGCTATGTCATTGGTCTTTCATGAAAAAAGAATGACCGAGAACCTTCAAGAGTTGCCTTTCTTTCCCTTTCACATCTGATTTTTAATAGCATCTGGGGGAGCTTTCTTATCATTTGGGGTAGAATTCAGCCATATTTCCTGAATGACGAAGTTGTGTTATTTTTATTTTATTTTATTTTAGTTTAGTTTAGTTTAGTTTATTTTAGTTTATTTATTTTGAGAGAGAGAGAGAGAGAGAGAGAGAGAGCAAGCAGGGGAAGGGCAGAGAGAGAGGGGGAGAGAGAGAATCTTAAGCAGGCTCCGCACTCAGCACAGAGCCCAATGTAGGGCTCGATCTCACGAACTGTGAGATCATAACCTGAGCTGAAATCAAGAGCCAGATGCTTAACCAACTGAGCCACCCTGTGCCCCAAGTTGCATCATTTTAGATTCAATAAAAGTCACAGAATTTTCAGAAATGTTAAAATTAATGTCCTCTGGTGAGTTCTACTAGATCTTAGTCATAAAATCAACTATTAACCGTTAGCCTTGTTTCTTGTGTCCAGACACTGGGGTCATTAAAATGAGTGGCACAGCCATGGATGGCATCACCTCCTATATACAGATACAAGCTTGAATGTTCCTTTTGAGAAAATGTGTTAAGATTTCCTTGACATTTTGGCTTAAACCATCTGCCATACTATGGAATTAGAAAAGTAAAGATCTTGAGGTCTTGGACAAAGTCTTACTCATCTTTATGAGCTGCAGCTCTCATATGGTGGCATCTAGTGCTCGATAAATATTTGATGAATGAGTCAATGAATGATTGGAGTGTCATACTTTGTGGTTTGGCTTTAAATAAACAAGATCACATTATTTGGTTTTTGGAAAATGACTTAATTTCATTGTCTCAATTGTCAGTACATCCGAGTTGCTCATTTTCTGGGACGGTAAGTAGAAAAGAATAAGATATATAGGAGTGGTGAGGTGAAGGCTCACTAATTTGTTAGTGGGGCTAGTGTCATAAGTCAGCTTTTTTTTTTTTTTTTTGTCTTAGTAAAATTTCAGAAAAGTCTCTTTTCTTATCTTTTTCTAAATCTGAAATATTATTTCTGACATCTGCAAATCTTCAGGGCCTCTTGTGGCATTGTCCTCTAGAATAAGAAAAATTAGGCCTCTTGGGTGGGGACATATCCTGTAATCTCTAGCTTAGTCTCTAGTACCTTTGCATTCTCCCACATGGCCTTGAACCCCATTTCTAATTGAGTGATTGTTCTTTAGTCAACATGTGATTCCTAAAAATTTCAGATTTGCCAATTGCACATTGTATAGTCAAACCAAACCTTGTTTTATTTAAACACAATACACATATCCCTGTGGAAATTAGCAGAATTTTCTGCCCAAGCTCATGGTTGTTATCTTGGGGCATCTCTCAAGGAATGTTTGCCACACGAGTGAAGCCTTGTTTCTATTTTAACAATTCTCAGCTTAGGGCCGAATCCTTGGGACTTCAATGTACAGCCATCAGCTGAGGTAGAAAGCATATGGTGCTTAGTGTCTAGAAACCATTTATGTCTGTTCTCGGAGCCTTGTTGCAGTCTGTTTAAATGTAGTTTTTCAAAATAGATTTTTAATGTTTATTTTTCCGAATAGCTTGGATTTGCAACTGAAGAGAAAAGCTCTTAAAAAAAAGATTATATCAGAGGGGAAAAAGTTGCATCCAATGCTGTGTGATGGTTGCCATGGTGATGATTGAATGTAAATTTCAGTTTATGTAAAACCCTGCTAAGGTTTTGATTGGAGACCTGAGGTGAGGCTTGGTGTCAGTTGGTGAAGTGGCTAAAAAGCATCCATTAATGAGGGGGAGGAGGGAAAGACAGGATCACACAGCTCGTTCCCCACCCAGGTATCCAGTCACTGACTAATCTGTGAACTGTGAGCAAGGCGGTACAAATTGGAGCGTGGAACAAAAAATCGTGCCTCTCTTCTCCCTTGATGATTTCTCCGAGGGAGTCCTTAGAGAGGAGGCAGCTCTTGCAAAGTTGAGCTCCCCTGTGCTTGCTTCATTGATTTTAAGTAGGTATTTGTGGGAAAGGAGATTCAAGCACCAGATATAGGAGCTGGGCGGAATGACTTTTGCAGGCCTTCCAGCCTCAATTTCCAATGTTTGAGTACTTGTACGCAGCAATAAGAAGGGGAAAAAAGGCAACAACAACAATGAAAACCAAAGCAAAACAAAAAAACAGAAGAAAGGTTAATCACATCGTGTTACCCTAAAGCTTTCAGGCATTAGAATTGTAAATCCACCTGGAAGGCAGGCGTTTTTCCACTTAAGTGATTTAATCTAAGAAGGAACAGTTATGGATTGGTGAGTAACCAACCAAGCTGATTACAAACTAGTTTGTTTCTCTCAATCTTATTCTTTAGTGCTACCTACTTAACTCTTTAGTATTTATGTGTAGTTGCTCTAATAGTAACCCCTTCCATATATTCATTTATGATTTATATTGTGTGTGTATAATTTTTAGAGAGGGTAAGATTGAGAAAGCATACCAGTTGCTTTCCATTCATCACATCAAGTCCCTGGGCAAAATGCCAAGTTATTGCTGCCCACCTGGCTAATTGCAGACCAAAATAATGAAGACAGACATATCAATCTATGCTGTGGGCATTCAGGGTCATTTTCAGTGTACTGATTGGAGTTAGTGCTGTGCGTGTCCTAAGTGAAACTGGGAGATAACTGAATTTGCCTTTTGATAACCTTCTGGCTCTTTTTCCTTCAACCTTCTCCATGATGACTCTGATCAGCAGTCCCTTGATACAGCGCCTTCATATCCAAAGTCACCCATTGTGACTGTGTAAACACCCTTGTAGAGTCTTCTTTTTGCTCAACTAGAAATGCTCCAGTTTCTAGGACAATCTTTCTCTTCGACATTCCTTTTCAAAATCCTTTCTCCTGAGCCTAAATGTCCATCAACTGATGAATGGATAAAGAAATTGTGGTTTATATACACAATGGAATACTACGTGGCAATGAGAAAGAATGAAATATGGCCTTTTGTAGCAACGTGGATGGAACTGGAGAGTGTGATGCTAAGTGAAATAAGCCATACAGAGAAAGACAGATACCATATGGTTTCACTCTTATGTGGATCCTGAGAAACTTAACAGAAACCCATGGGGGAGGGGAAGGAAAAAAAAAAAAAGAGGTTAGAGTGGGAGAGAGCCTAAGCATAAGAGACTGTTAAAAACTGAGAACAAACTGAGGGTTGATGGGGGGGTGGGAGGGAGGGGAGGGCGGGTGATGGGTATTGAGGAGGGCACCTTTTGGGATGAGCACTGGGTGTTGTATGGAAACCAATTTGACAATAAATTTCATATATTAATAGTGACATCAAAAAAAAAAAAAACAATCAAAATCCTTTCTCCAAAATGAGAAAGTAACTGAATTAATGGTTCTTTTTTTTTTTTTTTAATTTATTTTTCAGAGAGAGAGAGAGAGAGCAAGCTGGGGAGGAGCAGAGAGAGGGGGACAGAGGGTCTGAAGTGGGCTCTGTGCTGACAGCTGATGTGGGGCTTGAACGCACGAACTGTGAGTTCATGACCTGAGCTGAAGCCAGATGCTCAACTGCTCAACCAACTGAGCCACCCAGGCACTCTAATGGTTATTCTTTAATGGTCCTCTTTGGAGGAGGGGCTAGTAGATTGCCAGAGCCTCTGGTTTTAGATTTCCTGTCTAATTTTTCTCTGACCTGGAGGCATATACAGACATCAAATTTGTTAGGGGCTGAATTATTTCTCCCCTCAAATTCATTTATTGAAATCCTAACCCCTAGTAGTTCATAATACAATTGTATTTGGACATAGGGTCTTTTAGGAATAATTAAAGTAAGTGATGAGGTTTTTGGGGTGGCAGTAGGGTTTGTGGGGTCTGGAGCTGAAGGCCAAGAAAGAATTCTTGAAGACGTCTTTGGTTCAAAAAGGTAATTTTACTGAAGCATGGGGACAGGGCCCTTGGGCAGGAAGAACTGCCCTGGGACCAAGAGGAGAGACTAGCTTTATACTATGGAGTTGGGAGAAGGTAAAGTCCAGGGGAAGTTTCCAGTGAGATTTTCATATGCTAAAGAAGACTTCTAGGATAGTGGAGGCCTAGCTATTGTCAAGAGAAGGTTGTTTTCCCTTCAGCAAATCACTAGCCTTAAGACCCTAGGGAGTTCCTGGAGGAACTCTGCCAGCCTCAAGTATTTGTCAATGGGTTGCAGTTTATAAGGAAATTTAGTTCTGTCTACCATTTCCTTCTGCCTTTGTTCCACACCACATCACTATTGAGGGGTGATGGAGACTTCGGTCCAAGACTAAGATCTCTATCAGTTAACCATTTGTTTTTCCCCTTTCCTTTGTTCTTGGGCAGCCAGAACTGCGGGAGGAATATCACACATATCACACCTGGGGGTGAGGGAGGTGTTTGCAGCCTGCTTTATGCTCCCTCATCAGTAAAGGCATTAGGATGGGCTCTAATCCAATATGACTGGAAGAAGAGATTAGGACGGAGATAAGTACATGCATGTAGTAAAGACCGTGTGAGGACATGGGAGAAGGCAGCCATCTGCAAGCCAAGGAGAAAGGCCTCTGAAGAAACCAAACCTGCAGACATCTTGATCTTAAACTTCTAGCCTTGATCTTAAACTGTGAGAAAATATATTTCTGTTGTTTAAGCCCCTTCGTCTGTGGTGTTTGTTATGTCAGTCCTAGCAAACTGTAATGTAAGCTCTGACAGTTTTTCAAGTGCTTGCTTTAAGCTTTGATTGCAGAGGCATCCATTTCAAAGATGGCATCCATTTCAAAGATAGCTGTCTGGAATAAACACATTAATAAACACAGGACTAGATGAAGAGCCAGGCCACCTCCCCACATGGAGTCTCCTTTGTTTTAAAGATCTTGGTTGATTTCAATAACTGACCATTGTCTTTTCTCTTCCTGCTTTAAATTTCCATTCTTAGGTTTTAAATTCACCATTAAAGAGTAAGCCTGCAAAACCCCAAGGCCCCACCCTCAGCCCCAGTAAAAGCAGAACCCCAGGTCTGTGCTGTCTCTTTCTCTCTCTCCCCTTTCCCATGACCTCACTGTGTGGCCACAGGTGTGCTAAGTAATTTTCAGGTCTTGTAAGTAATAAAACTTCATTTTTTCAAAGTTTCCTGATGCTTATTGCTGAAGGGCATCTTGCAATCATAATAGAATCCGTAAGAGTCCATCTAATTGTAACATTGGTTTGGAAAGGGAGAGGTCGGTGGGACCCTCCCGGGGCCCAGGTGAGTGCCCCCAGGCATTTCTGGCTGACAGCATGGCTGTAGATAGTCTGAGACCAGCACAGAACACAAACTAATATAGATTTATAGACAGATAACATGTATAGATGTCTGGGTAGTCATTATACTGAGTGGCAGAAGCATTATTCAAAATTATCTTGGTCTAGTTCAGTAGGGATGATCTTAAGTTCTACACTTCGCTCCATAAAAAAAATTCAACTAGTGCAGCTTGGCAGAAATCCAGCGTGGCAATAACGTGTGAAAATTAACTGCTGGTTACAGTTGACCACTTGACTGATTAGGAAGCAACAGTATGATGTTGCCATTAAAAGCTACTACGATATTAAGCCACAGTCCTACAGCTCCCCAGTCTTGGTATATTGTAATTTCGCTATATTCCACCAAGAATGGTGTTTCACTCTGGGTGCCACCCTTTTAGGAGGAAACTGGCCAACTAGAATATGTCCAGCAAAGGACAAGCCTGGGGTTTAGAAACGTGGATTAGCCATTTTGTGGAAGGGGTTGTGACTGTGTTCTGAGTTGCCCCGTAAGGGAGAACTCTATTTGAGGTAGAAATTCCTGGCAGGAGGGATGAATATTACGGTGGAATTTCCAACATTCTTTCCACCCTGGATGATTAGTGAAGCCCATGAGTGGATGGCATTCTCTTGGTGATGGTTATTATGCATATGATATCAGTTGGAACAGTCAGAGTGAAGGGAAGAGTTTATATCCCATGCTTGGGGGAATATTTCTCTTTTCCTCTGGACCTTTTTGTGGCTGAAATGAACCTGCAGACACCACAGCCGTCATGCTACCAGCCTGAGAATGAAGCTCATGCTGAAGGATGATAGGATAGAGAAATAGGAAGAACCTGGGGCTTTGATGATGTGACATAACTCTTATGGCAGCCAACCTTCAAATCTGCCCAAACTGCTGGGCTTTCTACTGAGAGATAAATGTCCTTACCTGTTTAAGGCCTTTTGAGTTGGGATTTCCTTTACATGCAGCAGAACCTTCTTAACAGATTCTGCAGGGTTGTGCTGAAGATAAGGATGATCATTCATAGATGATCATAGATCATTTCATAGATCATTTGAAATGCCCACTGATGGAGTAGACAAGAAGTATTTGTCACTGTGAGTATTTAAATAGAGGATGACTATAATTAAAATAAAAATCCTTTATTTAAACAGTAGGGTTTTGCCCTAAATGATTCTTTAGTGTCTTTCAAATGTGGATGATCTAAGATTCAAAAATAATTCTTGTAAGATGTGAGTGACCATGAAGCTGAACCTTTTCTCAGGACATTTGCATTATCCCCAGTGTGATAACTCAGATGAAGTTTTTATTAGTAGAATGTGGAGGTGGGGGAGGTTTTTGTGCATGAGAACCTTCCAGGTGCTCCTTGCCCACTTCATATGAGTGAGCATTCTTCTCTTCCCCTACAGGGGTCTGTGTCTGCCACCCCCACTTTTGGAAAATTGCTGAACCCTGACCAAAGGGGAAATAAACCATATTGTGACTGCTGGATTTGCAAAACACAACATACAAAGGGCCTCCAGTATGGAGAGGAAAAGTAAAAAACGGCAGGGTCTGGTGGCTTGCGAGCTGCCGGTGGGAGGGGCACAGAGGCTGAGGGGCATAGCCAAGTGGTGGACACAAGGGTGTTTGGATTACAGGGAAGCAGTTTCAATCTGTTGTAACCCCTTTTGACACCCACCTTCTGTAGTCCATATTATAAAAATAATAGTTTTATTATTTTGACATAAAAGTTGTAATAGAAGATTGACTGTGCCTTAAAAGCAACACACTTTCTCCATTTGAATTTATCCCCGTGGCAGGCCATTTGCAAACACTCCTGTCTCCCCTCTGAGGAGATGTGAATCACTTGGGTAGATTTTTCTTGATTCGTATCTCAGTGTTGATTAGGTTTCTAGTGGTTCCTATAATTAAATGTAAAATAAGAGTGAAAACTGTACTTTTGCACTCATGCCTGTGATTCTGAACCAGGAAGTGTGTTCTAATCCTACATACCTCGTACTGCACTTATCCAGACTGGGTTTGTGGGGGAGAAATATTCCCAGGGGGTCAGAGGGCCACAAGGCCGGTGGGATGTCACTCAGAGTGTCAGTTCTGGACAGGGCCCCTGAAATCAGATTGTGTTGTCCTCCTCTGTCTTAACATAGAGGACAACTGGGACTGTGAATGTGACTCATTGGGGCCAGGTGGTTAATGGATCGTTGATCTGAGGCTGGAAGTGTGAGAATGCCCAGGTTTTACTTCAGGGTATCATTTTTTAAGCATTTCGATTTGCAAGGACACCAAACCTGATTGATTTTTCAGTTGATGAGAGTGATCGATGCAAAGGCAATCAAGGCAATGCAAGAGCCAAAGATGATGTGGAGAAGCTAATTACTAAGCTTGTAAGTATTTTTATGTGTAATGGGAGCAGAAGATGGTTCAGCCAGCATTTTTTTCCTGATGATGGGAATTCTCTGTCCTGGACATTGGGTATGCCTGGTGCCAGGTTGGCCCAGCACTTTCTTAGCTCTGGCTGAGGAACCAGAAGGGAGAAAGAAGCCACATTCAGAGCTGGGCTCAGTGTTCATGTTGGAGGCCATATGAGCAAGTGGCCAGCCTGTTTACTGCTGTGAGGCTTTCTTTACTTCCACTTCAGAGAGTGACCTTCCCTCCCCTCAGATGGGAAGGCCTAGTTCGTCTTGGTGGGGAAGGTTCAATGAGTTCCTTTATGTTGCACCCTTGACTTTCCAACCTCTGGCGGAAACAAGACAGCTGTGTTGGATTCTAGCTCCAACACAGAAACTTAACATTTCCTGAAAAAGTCTCTTTAAAACGGAAACTTATCATTCTGGAACATAACAGTTTGATCAGCTGTATCACACTGTTAATTATTAAACAAAAATCAATATCTTTTTAGCTTAACTTTGACTCTTTTCAGTTAGAAAAACTGAAGGTCATGCGGTCAAAGACAAACCCCCCCAGAAATCCTAATGTGTGGTTTTGGTGACCTTCTGGGAAATAGGAGTTGGTGAAAGACATCTGAGGTGGTGGTGGCAGAAGTAAGAGGGTGGTTTCCTATTTGTCTGGGGGCTCCTTTCCTTGTTGGTTCTTAGTTGTTACTGCCACCAAGGCACAAGGGTCAGCAAGGTTGGGAGAGACCAAAGGACTGGGGCCACAACAGCTATATGTGCTTAGGTCATAGACAGCCCAACACGTGGACACTCTGTGACCCCAATCAGATGTAGGGGCCAGAAACCAGCAGTAGCCAGGCAATGACCACTACCAGAAAGCTGGCCAAGGTTTTAAGATAACAATTAAGATCACAGAGTCAAAGGCAAGCAAGGAGTCCCCCAAACAGGTGCTCAGAATGTATGTAGCAGTGCAGAGTCATGTTTCTCAGAGCCCGGGGTGATCCTGTTCTTGGGGAGAAGGTATGCTAGCCGTACTTTCCTTTAGGGGCAGACAGCTGGCAGGGGACAGGGGATGACACTGCAGACAAACCACAGCAAGTGGAAGAGAAGAGAGGGGTGTGTGGCTATAGATGGATTCTGGCACGCTACAACCCATCTTGGCTTCCCCTCCAGGAAATAGCCAAATGGGGAAGTCCCTGTGACCTTTCATTTGTAGACAAACTGGTTTGGTTGTTTAAATTGTGATTCCGCCTACCCATGGTTCTAGACTTATGTGCCTCGTCCTTTATAGTAGGCTCACAAGATTCAAATACAAGTATGCAACAGTGGGGGCTGTTTTCATGTCCTAATTGTAAATAGAAGTACTTCATTGTTAATAGTAATAATAGGGAAATGGCAGCTGCCTCTTCTTAAGCACTTGCTATGTGTCAGGCACCGTGTACGACAGTAACAATCCTGAGAGATAGGAATTCTAATTTCCATTTTGCAAATAAGGAAAATGAGGTCTTGAGAGGTCAAATGACTTGCCTAAGGTAACCAGCAGGTGAGAACTGGGATTCAGCCTGGATTGTCTGGACCCTGAATCCAATGCTCTTAAGAACTACCATATATGTGGCAGCCATGAGAACGCACCTGGCAGACCTCCAGCTGAGTGCAACTGAGCAAGCGCCCCAGGGCTACATCGTGAACCCATCACGACATTTGACCAAGGCTCTGCTCCCCCACTGGCTGCTCCCAGCCAATGACTGAGCATGGCAGTCTGGCTCTTGGGAGACATGGAACTCTTCCAGTGGCCACCTTCAGCTCAAGAACTCCTTGAGAGGCTTGCAGAACTTTCCTTAGACTGCTCAGTGGTCTAGGATGCTTCCACCCGTCCCTCCTCCATCTTTATTTGGGCTCAGACCATGTGACGGTTTTCCCAGCACCCCCCCCCCCCCCCCCGCCACGACTTTTCTGCCATGGGTGCTTTCCCTGCATGTTTAATTCCATTTTAGTGTTTGTTTCTCAGAAGACCTGGACTAACACAGTGTACCATGTCGAATTTTCAGGGCAGCTTGGTTCAGCCTGCTAGCATAAACTGGGGTGGGGGTGGGGGCAGACAATTTCCTGTTTTTCCAGATTCCACACTAAAAGCCCCATGGCACAAAGCCCTGTATTGGTCCTCCCTGCTGTATTTTCCCCCTGATAGTTACTTAGGTGATCAATCTTAGGTTATTCATTGATTCATCCATTCATGTAAGAAGCATTTATTGATTTTCACTATATTCTAGGCTCTGGGGATCCAAAGATGAATGTCAGGGAATCTGCCCTCAAAGGAATCACAGTCTAGTAGAAGAACAATTTGGTCAACAGATAAACAACATTAATTGCTAATGACTCTCCAGTGCTTACTCTCTGTCACGCACTCTCTAGGCATTTTATATGAATCAAATCATATACTTATAATTACTATGTGAAGTAGGTGGTATGATTTTGTCCATTTGCACATGCGACAGCTGAGGCACAGAGAGGTAAGTGGCAGATGGGAAGTGGCAGAGTTGGGGTCTGAACGCAAGCAGAGCCCTTGCACTCACTCCTCTGCTACACCTGCCCCTGACCTTACCACCTGTTCTGAGAGTGTGACCATGCCTGGGGAGCGCAGGCTTCCCCCCGTAATAAAAAATCTCCATCGGTCACCACAGTGAGAACAATCTCATGAGCAAGCTGGTGGGTGCAGGATGCCTGTTCTGTTGTGGAGATTCATGGCTTGCTGCCCGTGCCTGGGAGTAGCTGAGTCTCTGTTGTTTCCTGTCTCCTTGGCTACCTGGAGTATCCCTGGGCCACCTAACACTCACTTCCTGGGTCACATCTGATTGTCTGGCTCTGGACAGATGCAGAGGTAACACTCCTACTCATTTCTACATGGAGACTTGTTTTGTAGGAACTTTCATTCGGTAAATGAGTAGTAACAAAAATAACAAATACTTACCTTTGTCTAGAACTTTCAGTTTTCTAAGGGCTTCTGTGTTTGTCAATCCCAATAAGCCTGTGCCCAGGCCAGGCAGGTATAAATATTTTCATTTTAAAGGAGAGGGAATTGAAGCTTAGAAAAGTCATGATTACCCAGTCAATGATAGCAATGAGCAGTGGGACTTGAATGTAGGCCCCTGCAGTTTTGCTGACTACACTCTTCCAGAACCCCACCAGCAGCTGCATTTATGTTACTAGAAAATAGTATATAATATCTATAGAGCCATGCCTTTTGTAGCACAGGTTTTAATTACTAAGGTGCGGGGCAAACAGCAGCCCCTGGGCTGAGTTTCTATTTTGGCCCATTTGTTGTTTTGTATTTTTTTTTTTTAATTTTTTAAATTTTGTTTAGAGAGAGAGAGGGAGGGAGGGAGGGGCGGAAAAAGAGGGAGAGAGAGAGAAATCCCAAGCAGGCTGTGCACCTCTACTGCAGAGCCCGATGCAGGGCTTGAACTCATGAACCACGAGATCAACACCTGAGCCAAAACCAAGAGTCGGATGCTTAGCCGACTGAGCCACCCAGGCTCCCCGTGTAGTTTTTGTAAAGCTGATCGCTGAGAAGCATGCGTCCCCCTCAGCTTGACCCTACTGTGAGTTCAGATGCAGCGTTTCGGGGTGAGGAGGGAGAGAAAGTTACCCTTCCTAAAAACGGAAAGTGAAAATGACCAGTCCAGTTTCCCAGTTTTAGCTGGTTAGGACACTGTCAGCCACAGTGGGGGCAAGTAAACCTCACCTCAGCCTTTCCTGCAAGTGTGACAGTGGAATGGTAGAAAAAAGAAAAGGAGTTTTCTTCACAATTTTCTAAGCTCATTTCTATTAGCAAAAGTTGCCTGGGGTTCCTGGCTGGCTCAGTTGGTTAAATGTCTGACTTCGGCTCAGGTCATGATCTCATGGTTCTTGAGTTCTAGCCCTGTGTCGGGCTCTGTGCTCACAGCTCAGGGCCTGGATTCTGTTTTGGATTCTGTGTTTCCCTCTCTCTCTCTGCCCCTTCCCCAGCTCACACTCTGTCTCAAAAAGAAATAAACATTAAAAAAAATTTTTTTTCCTTTGGTCTCCCAGTTCTTGGCCGGGTGAAAATAAACTGTATTTTTGTGGCCTGCGCCAGACAAAGCCCATTTGTCTGTCCTCACACCAGTAAATCTAGACATCAATGTCTGTTTAGATTAGAATTGATTTCTGAACCAGGAAACTCAGAAGAGGCTGTTTAAAGAGTAGTTATTAATGGCCTCATTACAAGCGTATGTCCTGCCATTTGAACGAAATTTACATAGAGAGAGGAAGCACATTTATAAGTATCGGAAAGAGGTGAAGAAAGAGGAAGCCTTCATGGGGGCTGTGGTACCTCCTGCTTTGTTAGCAACACTGGGGTTTCCTGAAGGATGAAACAGGGGCTTACAGGCCTCCAGCCCTGAGAGCCCTCCTGGTGGAGAGCCTTCTCCCCAGGGGTGGATTTTGGAATGCAGGTATGGTTGACGCTTCTTAAGGATTTTGATAAACTTGGCCCATGAAAGCTGTGCTTGGAGCATCCCCAGAGATGCTGGATCCAGGGTAGAGGTGGGTTTCTGCAACCCTTCCCAGATTTATCTCAGAGACTGGTTGAGGGACTTCTGCCTGTGGCCAGGGAGAAGCTCACCCCGGAGGAATTATTCCTCTCCTGGGGTCATCTTTCGTGAGATCAATTGTTCCTTCAGACTGAGAACTGGTTAGGAAACGGGAACCTTGAGTTCTAAATCTGGTTCTACCATTAAACCCACTGCTGATGACCTAGGGCGAGTCATTTCATGTCCTTGTGCCCTCCGTTTTCCATCTGCAAGGTGGAGACAGTCGTGTCTGGCACAGGTAGCTGAGGACACTGAAAGGAACAAATGAGAACAAATTGAAAACTTCTGAGGCACTGGGTGGTGCGAGAACTCCAAATAACCCTTGGCTTCTTGGATGAGGGCGGAGCAGTTTGGGTCTGGTACTCAGGGGGGTTTCCTGCAGGTTGAACTTGGGAGAGGGCTGGAGAGGCCCAGCAAGGCTGGGGGGCAGGAGAGGCTGTCAAGCTCACTTTGGTTGTCATGGCAGCCTCATCTGTGGGGCTATTTTTATTCAAGCTGAAGAGCAGGTAGGGTGTGTTGGGGAGGGGAAGGAAAGAGCCGTCATCTTTCGCTTTAAAGCAAAACAAAACTAACACTTTGACCAGTTCATTTAGAGTCACTGGGTGGGGGCTGGATAGAGATCTGAGAGTCCTGAGGTCTCCTCTTCTCCCGTCCAGCACCCTTATCCTGAACTTGAAGGGGGGCCAGGGGAATTAACCTGGTGAAGGAAGGAACAAGGACTCCTTACCTATGTGAGCTGGAGAAGACTGGCATTGATGTACAGTAGAGTCCTGATCAGAACCCTCTACCTTGCGCTGCATATCCACCGGCGTGTAATGAACCTGGGCCACCTCAGGAATCTGCGGCTGGCACAGAACATCTGGATGGCAAAGCGGGTTGAATGCGACAGGTGAGCTGGCCTGTGTTGGGAAAGTCAGCAACACCGACCACCTCAGGAAGTCAGCCTGGGTTTATGGGAGGAGTGGACTCATTCTTGCTCCTCCTTTCTATTGCTTTCTCCTTGTTTCCAGGGAGGCAGAGTGGCCACCATGAGTTTATTGAAAGTCTGAGTTGGGGATATGCCCGCGGGACTCCCTGCCTTCCCTTTTTAACATCACGAGGATGAGATGATGAAGGCGACATGGCCAACGATTGATATCACTTTAATGAACTCATTCTAACTCTAAATAATCTCTAAACAATCGTCACCTCCCCCCACCCGACTTTAATGCCAGTAAGATATGTGGTGGGTAAGGCATTCCTCCGACTCCTCCTACCGCCATTCAGACTGATGACTGTATGTGACTCTGTCGGGGGGTTGGTGACCTGTAGCTTGGGTATACTTGTTACTGGGTTGGGAGCTTTTTAAGAGAAAGGGGTTCATCGGAGAGGAAATTCAGTACCCACTAACCAAGGTGGGTGAACAAGTGGGGAGAAAGACCCATGGGTGATGACTAAAATGAATAAGCCCTCTTGATGTTTGCCAGGAAGCGGGGGGTTACAGAAACCCAGAACCTGAGTCCCGCCATTACAAGCCTCTCACCTCGCCCCAGAATCCACATGCTCTTGCAGGGAGCAAAGCCTCCTTTATTTGGATGCACACATTTGGAACCTGGGGACGAGGCTAGGCCTCAGGTCTCCCTCTGCGTTTTCTAAGGACATAATAACCATAACCCTAATTTTCTAAGCTCATAGCGTAGAAACAAAATACATGGTAGGAGAAATGTTTAGTCTACTTGAGAATCATTTTTGTAAGCATTTTGTGAACCATGCTTCTGGTATATTCTCAGACATCAGGTTAATTATAGCATCTCATTCGTTCGAGAAAGCGATAGAGCAGGATGTTGGCTTGGCAACAGTTTGTTAGCCTCCAGTTTGTGTTTTCTTATTTATTTGGAGGCACTGTTTGCTCCACACTGTTTGTGTGTTGGGTGGTCAGCCACTCCCCTTCTTGATTCCAACCAAGATTTACAAAAGAGCTGACATACTCTGCTTGTGTGTCTGGAATTATTTTGAAAAACAAGCAAAGTTTGTCCACTTTTAGAAAAATGAAACTATATTTTCAATCTGTATTTTACAGAATGGCCTTTTCTCCTGAGTAGTGTTGCTGACAGGTCTTTGATACACAACCAAAGTCCCTGAAATGGCATTCAGGGCCCTCTCATTCCCTTTCCCCTCTTACCCCATATAGAAGGTACCCCCACAGTGCTTCCTGTAGCTCAAACGCATCATTTGCTGTGAAGCCTTTGTGTCCTTAATCGTGCCTTTACCTCTGCCAGGAAAGTCGCCCTGCCCCCCCTGCCCCCATGTCCGCATTCTCTGTGTCTTTCAACTCCATACCTGTCATTTCTTTGGGGATGTCCTTTCTGCTTTGATCCTCTAGTGGCCATAAACTGTGTTTTATTGATAAATTCCTGCTTTTCCCTCATGAGGTTTATGTATTTATGTATTTATGTATGTATGTATTTATTTATTTATTTTTAAGTTATTCCTGTTCTCATTTGTCTCTGGAGGTTGAGAGCAGCTGTCCTGTGTTTTTTGCCTGTGTGATCCCCCCACTGCCAGGGAAGACAGAAATGTTCTCACCCCTGCATTTCTTGGGGGTCCTAAGATATGCTTTGAATATTTATTATTCATTGATAGGCAATGACTATATGTGGAAGGAATAAAGGAAAGAATTATGAATTATTTTATTAATTTAAATGGAAAATGTACCTTCTTCACCAAAGAGTCATCTCAGCATCCAGCTACTATTTGAATCAATTAAAGAAAGTTAACCTGCCTTCTTCATCCCTCGGGAAGGTTTTCTCAACTTCTGAAACTTCTGTTCTATTTTTCCTGCACCAGCACATTTTAAACACTTAAAATATAACTTACTTCATGTTGTTGTGGTTATGGTCTCACCACACAGGCTGCTGCTTGCTGGTAAGGGATTCCATAGTTCTGTCATGTTTTTCCCATGGAGCTTCCTCTTCCCAGTTCAGCTGTAAGCTGAAGGCCAAGACTGTGGAGGACACATTGTATAGTCCCCAATGGGACCCATGTCTGACATGTTCAGTAGGTGCTTGCTAGGTCATCTGGAAGCTCAGGCTTTGGAAAGCTTTATGTCAGGCTTTCAGGCATAGTCGTTTTATGGTTTCAACATTGTAGCTTAGGTAGGACGGGTGAAAATCATAATAGTTGAGAAATGTCATCCTGACATTAGAAAAGCCACTGGAAGTTTCTCCAGACTTCAGGCAACTCTCTATATTCCTACCTCACCTGTGTGATGGTTAAATTTGCATCCCTGACCCAGGATGCAAATGCAGAGAGAATATGGCCGCTTTCATTCCCGGACCCCGCTACCTGGGTTTCGTGGCTATTCATGTCTGCATCCTTCCAAGAAATCTTTGAGTTTCTTCACTCTTTTCTTTTAACAGCTGCACTGGAAATCTTGGACATAACTGACGATCCTCTCCTATTTCATTCTAGCCCAGGGACACACATTCCCCGGTGACCACAATTGGAGTCGCCCTAATGATCATTTCTGTTTCATGCCATTTGGGGCTATATTGGTAGAAAGCTTTTCATTCTCTGCTGAAATGTATCACCTTCATTTCTTTCTTTGTTCACTTTCTTTTTCCTTCTCATCCAAAACTTGGATTCAGTATGTTCATACTTCAGGTCTTCTTCCTCTCTTCCTCATTTTAAAAATTACTGATGAATTTAGCTTAACAAAACGGGAGCAGTACAGCATAATTCACCTTTCTTCAAACTTCAGTCACGTGAGAATTATCAACATGGCTTTTGACTTATCTTTTTCAACAGTTTTATTGAGATATAATTCATATGCCATGCAGTTCACCCATTTAAAGGGTAAAATTCAGTGGGTTTTTTGGTTTGGGTATATTACATTATCAATTTTTTAAATGTGGCAAAATATGATATATATTTGCCATTTTAACCAATTTTAAATATACAATTCAGCGACGTTAATGACATTCACAATGTTCAACCGCTATCTATTTCCATTGTACTATTAACACTATTTTGTGGGTGTCTGGCCAATTCAATTGGTAGGGCATGTGACTCGATCTCAGGGTCATGAGTTCAAGCCACACACTGGGCATGGAGCCTACTTAAAAACAAAAAAAAAACCCCAATATTGTCTTTGAGTCATTTCATGTTTTTTAAGTAAACTTATCTTATTTAAAAAGGGTGTTCTTAGTTTAGTTTTTATTTAGAGAGAGAAAGAAAGAAAGAGAACATGAGGAGGGGAGGGGCAGAGAGAGAGGGAGAGAATTTCAAGCAGGCTCTGCACTGTCAGCACAGAGCCTGTTGCAGAGCTCAAACCCATGAACCTCGAGACCATGACCCCAGCCAAAACCAAGAGCCAGACCCCTAACCGACTGAGCCTCCCAGGTGCCGCTATGTAAATTTATTTTAAAAGGAAATTTTGGGGCACCTTGGTGGCTTAGTCAGTTAAGCACCTGACTTCAGCTCAGGTCATTATGTCATTATGTGAGTTCTAGTCCCACATTGGGTGAGCCAAGCTTCTTTCTCTTTCTCTCTTCCTCTCTCTCTGTGCCCTTTGTGGGATCCTCTCTCTCTCTCCCTCTCTTTCTCTGCCCTCGCTCACTTGTTCCCTCTCTCTATCGATTAAAAAAAAAAAAAATGAAGCTTTGCCACTATAATTGAAAAACCAGAATCTTTTAATGTTGAAAAAGGTAACTTTAAAAATAAAGACAATAAAAATCAAACAATGGTATTAAGTTTTACTGGATACTTGAGCCTACAGAAGTCTGTGGGGTTAAGGCCTTGTTCTCACCATTGTACCAAGGGAGAAAAAGAAAAGCATGTGAAAGAGCTATTAAAGGCATCCTCTTATCATACCAGGTCTTCTTGATATAGTGGGATTGAAAGAATTGAAAGGGGATTGCTTTCTACCATGTGGTTCAGTGTCACTGAATATTTGCTGTTCACTTTGGAATCATCTCCTGTACACCAGGTTCTGTGGGTCACAGTGTGGAAAACACTGTAAAAGTGCACAAGAGCATGGATTTGGGGGTTAAATTTTCACACAGCAAGCACTTGAATGATTTGGACAACTTGCTTAAATTTCCGTGCCCTAGTTTTCACATCTGTGAAATGGGCAGAGTCATATCAATCTCTTAGTTGTGATAAAATGGAATCTTATATGTTAAGGGTCTTGCCTGGTTCCTGGCGTATAGTAAATGCTCAACAAATGTGTATTTTTTTTTAAGTTTATTCATTTTAAGAGGGAGATAGAGAAAGCACAAGTGGGGGAGGGACAGAGAGAAGGTGAGACAGAATCCCAAGCAGGCTTTGTTCACGCCATCCGCGCAGAGGCTGATGTGGGGCTCAAACTCATGAACAGTGAGATCATGACCTGAGCTGAGATCAAGAGTTGGACACTTAACTGGCTGAGCCACCCAGGTGCCCCCAAATGCGATTATTTTTAAGAATGATCCTTGTTTATAGTTCTCCTAAAGTTTAGCATTACCTTACAAAGAAAAGTTAGCTTGTGTATTCTGAAGAAACTCTCCAAGATCAGCAAACATCATTCTCTGGCCCTCCTGCAGACTATCAAAATGCCGTAGTCCTGACTGAGTGCCAGACAATGTGCAGGAAAAAGACAGCAAACTTAATGGTCTGAAAACTGAATTGGGAAGTAAGAGAGTGCAGCCTTGCGTCAGAGGCCCCTTGAACTTGCAGGATCCTGGCTGGTTCCATTGACGTTCAGTGTCTCTTGACTTCAACCCCATTCTCAGGATGTGCCTATTGGTCCCGGTTGCAGGTCACAGCACACCTAACCCAAGGCAGCATGGCTCAGAACAAGGCAGCATCACCAGGCATTGGTGAGCAAAAGCCCACATTGTGTCTCGTGAGTTGCAGCCACAACCCCACACCAGGCATAGCAGGTGACAGCTGCTTCCTGCCTTGGACCCATCCAAACACGAGGCCAGACACAGACCCCTGGGGGTGAATTCCCACTTGCTTGCTTACTTGAGTCCTTCAGGCACATGTTTCCATCTATAAAATGAGAATAGGGTCTTGATTCCTATCTCCTAGTGTTGTTGTAAGTATTAAATGAGATTAAGACTGTTAAGCAGTCACCACAGTATTCAATGAATGGTAACTTTTATTGTTATTATTAGTAGGAAGGAGTCTGTCACCAATCAATCCTCTGACCTAGTATGAGTGGCTCCACGTGGTGCAGTGGGGGTACAGGTGAATACATATATGCATTTCATTTAAAATTCATAGCTTGAAAAAATGTTTATTTATTTGGAGAGAGAGAAAGAGAATGTGTGAGCATGTGTGAGTGGGGGAGGGGCTGAGAGCAAGGGAGAGAGAGAGAATCCTAAGCAGGCTCCAGGCCCAATGAGGAGCCCAAGGCAGGGCTTGATCTCATGACTGTGAAATCATGACCTGAGCTGAAATCAAAAATGTGATGCTTAACCGACCGAGCCACCCAGGTGCCCCTAAAACTCATGGTGTTTATAGACCCAAATAATGTATAGACTCCTTCACAGAGGGAAAAAAACCCATTATTCTGATGTTGTTTAACTATGTATTAACATATTCTTTACGCTTAGGCTCAGTATTCTTACGCTTAGTATTCTTTCCCAACTCTGAAAGCAGAACATGGGCAAGATACAAATATAGGTATGAAACAAATAAAAGGCATACTGACTATATTTGTTTCATCAGACGATGCTGGTTTATTGAGGAAGCATCATGAACATGGCACGAGGCTGTGGTGCTCACTGATTCCATTGAGGGGGTTGCTGCAGCTCCCCTGTGTTATTTTGGGACTTGGATCTCCCACCACATTTCTCTATATGAAGTAGTGTACAGGGAAACCCTCTGGTGTTCATGTGGCACAAATGCCTCCTCTGCACATTGCCCTGCCCCCTCTCCTCTTTGCTCATTAGCCTCTGACATTCAGAATAGCACAATCTAGCTGCAAAATGATTGCAACCCACCGCCTCCACACACACATAGACACCACAATCCTATGGCAAGACCCAGTTATAACATGGTCATCTAGATAACTTGGAACGTGTTTGCCTTTTACTTTAAAGGCATTATCATTTAAATTTAAAGCCCAAGCACAGATTCTCGTAAGGACTATAGGGGAGGACTTCTGGCAGATACCAGTTTGAGAAACATTGATTCACATCCTCCCTAGATCCCCAAAGAATTTGGAGCAGCCTCCAAAATTAAACACAATATTAAAGACAAATAGGCATGACCAAGGACCTGGGTGAGAGTGTTAACAGCAGTTAAGAACTAAAATGATGACCGAACTGTCTGGAAGTAAGGGCAAAAAGTGAAATGCACCATGTTAGCCTGTTCTTGTGGTCTAGTAAGAGAAAACAGGCAAGTTCTCTGAAGAGACAGACTTTTCCTGCCACTGAATCCTAGGAGTATTTGCCACATGGATCCTTTATAGATAAGACTTTGTGTGTGTGGGGGGGGGGGGGGCAGATGTACAAAGGAAGTCTTTTTTTCTATGATTTCTCCAGAGTTCCTGTGGACCTCATAAAAGCTGAGAAAATATTGTTCAATTTTAAAGCAGTGAGGATACTATTGGTGTCTTAATAGTACTTTACATTGTGGGGGGTCCTTGGGGTTTTCGGAATGCCTTCACTCAAACATTTATTATTTGAGTCTCAGGACAGCAAAGGTGGTATTATGAGGGCACCTGGGTGGCGCAGTTGGTTTAAGCATCCGGCTTCGGCTCAGGTGATAATCTCACAGCTCATGGGTTCGAGCTCCTCATCAGGCTCTCAGATCCTGTGTCTCCCTCTCTCTGCCCCTCCCCTACTCATGCTCTGTCTCTCTCTGTCTCTCCAAAATGAATAAACGTTAGAAAAAAAGGTGGTATTATCTTCAAGGTGGGGAGGGGTCACAAGGGATCTGCATACTTACGTGGCAAAGCTTGGTGCCATGTCACTCTGTCAGGTGGGTTTCAGGGGTGCTTATGTCTGGGTTGGCATTTCCTTCAAAGGAAACTTTGGATTTGCTGAAGTGGTTGGCCTGGCCCAGTCTGTAGTACGCTGTGGAAGAGGCAGATGTGGCTGAAGAAATGCAAGCGATAGTGTTGTCAATCAGCGGCTCCAGAATCAGCCGGCAGAATGAATGGCATCCTGCCTGACTTCCTGAAGTGAATTAGCTGCTGGGAGTGAATTCATTTCAGGTGACTAAATGAATAGACCTACTGGAAGGAATTGTTTATATGCCCCATCTGAATGCTGGGGAATATCTGCCAAGTGCCGCACTGTTAGGGTCAATCTCATTTATGCCAAGCTAGTGACACGATTAGCCAACGGAGTCAGTTACTGCTTTTCTCTGTACCCCAACCCCCATTATCCAAGTGCTTTCTCATTGTATAAAATAGGAAAACACATGGAAGGTTGGGAGGTAGGAAGGAAGGAGGAAAAGAGGGAGGGAGGGAAGAGGGGCCATGCACAATCCAAGGACAGATTTTTTTCTGACCTTTTAAATGCGTTTTTCTTTATATAGTTGATATCCAACACTATAAGATATATGATTCTATATCCTGCTTTTTTGCTTAACATAATATCATAAGCTTCTACTTAAAACTTTTCTTTTTAACGTTTATTTATTTATTTATTTATTTTTTTGAGACAGAGACAGAGCATGAACGGGGGAGGGGCAGAGAGAGAGGGAGACACAGAATCGGAAGCAGGCTCCAGGCTCTGAGCCGTCAGCCCAGAGCCCGACGCGGGGCTCGAACTCACGGACCGCGAGATCGTGACCTGAGCTGAAGTTGGACGCCCAACCGACTGAGCCACCCAGGCGCCCCATACTTAAAACTCTTTTAAAATGATATTTTTAAATGTTCTTTCATCAGTTAGGTTGTTTTCCACTTTTCATGGATACGAAGAGTGATTTAGCAGACATCTTTGTTCATTGTCTTTCTCTACATTTTGAACATTTATTTTCCCCCTTAAGAGAGACTTATAGTAGAATTATGCGGCCAAAGGTATGAACACTTTAAAGACTTTCTCTTTCAGGGGCGCCTGGGTGGCTCAGTCAATTGAGAGTCTGTCTGATTCTTGATTTTGGCTCAGGTCATGATCTGGTTGTGAGATCGAGCTCTGTGTTGGACTCTGCGCTGAGTCTGGAACCTGCTTGGGATTCTTGTTCTCTCTGTATCCCTCTCCTGCTCATGCTCTCTCTCTCTCTGTCTCTCTGTCTCTCTGTCTCTCTCTCTCGCAAAACAAAACAAAACACCAAACCAAACCAAACCAAAACCAAAACCTTTCTCTTTCTCGGCATATGAACACATGCCTTGCCAGAAAGGTCTTACCAGTTTATACTTCCCTCAGCATCAAATGAGAGTGAGTATATTACCTCACCTTCAAAAGTTTCCTAACTCGAAAAGGTAAAATAGCAGTAAATGTAAAATGTTATTTTTATTTTATTTTCATGATCATTAGTGATAATGAATGATGGTTTATTTCTTTTTAGATGGGGAGTTAATTTGTATTTTTTTCCTTGGTGAATTATCTACTTATTGGGTATTTTAAAAGACATTTCTGTGATCTCTTCATATCTTAAGGAAATTATCCCCTTTGCTTGTTTATTTCTAATTTTAAACCAGTTTGTGATTTGCCGCTGGATTTTTTGGTAACACTCTATTGAGACGTAATTCATATAATATACAAGTTACCCATTTAAAGTGTAAAATTCAGCGAGGCTTTTTTTGGTATATTCACAGACTTTTGCAGCTATCACCACAATTCATTCTAGAATATGTTCATTACCTCAAAAAAGAAACTACATACCCCTTAGCTATGCTCCCCCAACTCCCTAGCCCCCACCAAGCCCCAGCCCTAGGCAACCACTAATCTACTTTTTGTTTCTATAGATTTGCCTATTGTAGACATATCATATATTTGGAATAAAAAAATATGTGGTCTTTTGTGACTGGCTTCTTTCACTCAGTATGTTTTCAATGTCAATATTTTATTCCTTTTTATGACTGAATAATATACCATGTTTTGTCTATCCATTCATCAGCTGAGGGACAATTGGGTTGTTTCCAATTTCACTATTATGACTAATGCCACCAAAACAATATGATTTAGATTTTAGGTTTTTAAAATGTTTTTTACTGAAGTTTTAAATTCATACCAACCCTATTGCTTGTTTGGATTGTATTTCTTTTGTTGTTTAAGATTAATAAGTCTTTTCTCGAGCCAATGTTAAATTTTCACCCATATTTTCATCTTTTTAATTCTAAAAATCTGTTTTATTGTTCACTTCAGTCTATAATCCATATAAACTTTATTTGGAGGTATGTGAGAATTAGAAAGCATCGCAATAGTCCCTCTGTTTTCCCATCCCTGCCCCAAAATAGCTAAATTTTCCCAGCACCATTTCCTGAGTCATTCTTCTCACCAACCATTTTCTTTATACTGATTTTTAATGCTTTCTTTATCACATATTAAGTTTTTATGAGAATGAAGCTTGATTTTTGGGTTATCCATTGAATTTAATTGCTTTTTAATTTTTTTTATAAATGTAATCTAAAATAGGAATACACTTTATTGTTTCTTAAACTTTAGTAAGAGACATAAAACATATATAATCTATGATTATTGATTTAGTCAGATTTTCTTCTTATTTTAAGACCATTTTGGCAATTAATATTTTTCTATAAAAATTGTACTGAAATCTAAAAAATTCTTAGCATGGAATTCACATCAGTGTGTTTCTAAAATTCTCCATATCTTTTATTATCCTGTCTTTCTCATTGGCATATTTGTATTTTCTCTGCTCTTTCCTTAATATTATTTACTAGAGCTCTGACTCTTTGGCTAGCTGACTAATAATAGATCAGTAATTTGGGAGAAATGACATGTTCTTCTTTCTTGAAGCACTGGTAGACTGTACAATGGTTCTGTCCCAAGGAGCTTGTACCTGTATTGTAATTGGCAAAAGTTGGTGCTTGGGACTCGGCCGCTCAGGGTAGCATCTAAACAATTCTGGAGCAATTCTGGGGAGCTTCTTGCAGTTTAAAGTAACTGATTGGAGGGGTGCCTGGGTAGCTCAGTCCATTAAGTCTTCGACTTCGGCTCAGGTCACGATCTCCAGGTTTTTGGGTTTGAGTCCCGCATCCAGCTCTGTGCTGACAGCTCAAAGCCTGGAGCCTGCTTTCTATCCTGTGTCTCCCTCTCTCTCTGCCCCTCCCCTGCTTGCACTCTCCTTCTCTCTCAAAAATAAATATATATTAAAATAATAATAATAATAATAAAAATAAAGTAGCTGATTGAGTGTTTTAACTCAATGAGGTTATTTTCTTTTCCAAGAAGAACCTCAGAAATGAAAAAAAAAATGGGATAGTTTAGGCATCTAATAATAAAATATTGAAGCTTGAGGTGATATTATATAATTACTCAGAAGAAGAATATTAATCATCACTGATCTTTTCGGCTCTTTCCTTCACAAGGTCCCTTGGTGGCTGAGAGTTGCTTGGGTGGCATGTACAACTCCGTTCATGGGAATGGGTCCTGGCTGTTCTAGAAGTAGCCGATCAAGGACAGAAGGCTATCAGGAAGGGCAGATCCAGTGGAGAAAATGGCAGCCTCAGTTAATGGGTCTTGGAGAGCAGGGAGGCAGGGACATTACTTCAGTTAGCCTTGGAGGAGGATAATTAGCACTGAGAAGGGAGTCAGTAGGATTGGCAAGGACAGAAGAGATACAGAAGATCGTTGGCTCTGATGGCTAGTGAAAAATAGTATCACCCCCCCACCCCGCTTAAAACACCCAGAGTCCTTTGCCTCGTCTGTCAGCACTAAATTCTGCTTCGATTCCTGTTGTGCAAGCAAGGTCAGAGATCTGGCCGCCTCCGGCAGACCTTGTGGAATAGTGAGTTTTGAGAGAAATCACAGAGAGGGGAAGAGCAGCAGGAATCTGCCTCACTGTCACAGTCTGGGGCCATGCATAGACATCTGTCAGCACAGATGTCAGGCTCTAGGATGAGACCACTGGCCAAGGCTGTGGGGTTTTTAAGCTGCCTATCTGGGAAACCTCAGCCCTTTGCCCAGCCTGAGCGGGTCCTGGAGGTCGTTGCCCCACAGTTAGCAGCAGTAGGACGTGATGGTGCCTAGTCCCCTAACCCAGCTCCCCCATCTCAGCCTTCGCGGTCGTGGGAGCACAGCCTCTTCCCCTGTATGACCTGAGGTCTAGCATGCAAGCCCGTGGGTAGAGCTTTCTGTGGGACGTATTAGTGGCCTGATGTACCAGCCCAGCATTCTACTAGGACTGATTGCCGTGAGCTCTGCGGGAGGCCACCTCCTTCCCTGGGAGGTCAGCCTGCAGGAATCAGCCAAGATAACCCTTACCTCTCACTGTACCTGCCCTTTTAGACTGTGGGTTCTCCACAGGCAGGATCGATATCTTATTCATCTTCATGTCCTCTCAGTGCCTGACATGTTCGGCTGCTCTGTAAGTGATTTAGGAGTGAAGAAGAGATGGCCCAAGAAAGGGGCTGGATGAGCCTTCCTTCTCCTCTTAACCATTCTTAACCATTTTGTCCTTCTTTGGGATCTTACAGAAGCTTTGGACTATCTCCAGAGAGTATAGGCCTGTGCGCACGCATGTGCGTGCACGCCGCCCCCCCCCCCCCCCCGAATAAAAATCTTGCACACAGCCTATCAATTGATGGATTCTGGTTAAGAGCCCCTGCCTTAGAGCTCTGGTAGGTTCCACTTACACCATCTCAGCATCATCTCACTCTGTGCCATGCCCCACACACCAGGACACCCCTCCTCACCTGCCTGAGCCTGTGCACAGTAGAGGTGTTGGCTGTGGCACCTATCTGGAACCCGGTTACACTGACCGGAGATTTGTTGAAAATGAATGCTTGTCACTGTTACTCCAGAGTGGGCACATCGGCTCGTCGTAACCCTGAGGAATAGTGGCTTCCTGGACAGCACAGTTTTTACTTGATGTTCAAAAGATGGCCTTTAAATGGACAGCTGATGCTTGACCCCACCTGAGGAGAAGGGTTCTCCTTTCCTCACAGCCACTAAAGCCAGCAGTGCAGGAAGTCTGGAGGCAAAGCTTCCAGAAGCCCACCGGTTGAGACTAGACTTGCCAGCCTTGGGCAGCAGCCTGTCTCAGACTTTTTGGCCTTCTTCTCAGCAGTCTTCCTCTTGCTGTCACCCTGCCCCTGTGGCCTACCAGGTCATTGGCTTTTCCTCATTAGGTCCTCTTTCATGATTTCCTGAGTCACTCCCTTCAGCTTGTATTTATTTGACGTTCAGAGCCATTTCCTATTTGGTAACGTTCGGGGCTTTCGGGGGTGGAACGTGCCCAATAGTTCTCCTTCCTTGTGTTCCCATTCAGCGGTGTCCTTTGTTCCATAGATTCTGGCTGTGACTCAGTCACTGACACAGAGGCTGAAGACGAGAAGGGGCCTTCCTACTTGAAGCAGCAGAGCCTACCGCCGCAGACTTCACCTGGGAACCTGATGGTGGTGCAGCCGGACCGCATTCGCTGTGGGGTAGGCGCTCCTGGGGCTGGTGGATCAGTGTCAGAACATGGCCTTTTCAGTGGATGCAGTTGTCATAGTGAAAGGAGTGGGGTTTTCCTGGTGCACCTCAGTGTAATCCCAGCGTTCCCTTGGGATTCCTCTGTAGATGAGCTGCCCTGAGAACCCCAGGACCTGGGCCTTGAGCACAACTCACTCCTTTAAGTCCAACAGAGGTGAGCTCAGGAATGTATGTGCCATCGATCTAAGACTGTGAGTTCCTAGATCAAAAAGATAGAGCATGTGGCACACATGAGCATTACCGGACACTTATGCCAGCCCTGGAGGTAGAGGCCTGGGTCTATTCCTGCCAGGGTAGTGCTGGGAGGAGGGAGATGAGGGGCATTTCGCGAGCTTGCTTTTCCATCAACCGACCACTGCTGTGCCCCACATGAGTCCCTTGAAGCTTGCTGGCTGAAACTTGCCAAGGCTGATTGCTAAAGGCATAAGATAAATGCCAAAGCATAATGTGACTCACGTTTTCAGGGTGGGACATGTGTTAACAGGTGACTTGATTGTGATGGCACAATTGATAGTCCATTGTCCTTTGAATCCTACCATCCTGTTGGTAGTTTTTTATTTCCTTATGGAAAATATGTGATAATTAGTTCAAGGCAGTAAAATACTTCCCTGTGGATACAAGCCCTTTGCTAAGTTTGCCAGCATGGTCTCCTAGAGACAAGAGGGTGTGTGAGCCTTGGCAGTGGGAAGTACTAGCTTCCTTGCACCAGTGAGTGGTTTTCCGTGCAGCCTGAGGCCACGAGGTGTTGAGCAAGGACTCCCTCCGTGGAGATTGCAAACCCCTGCTTTGGGTGAGCTTGAGCTCATAGACATGTTTGGTTTAGATTGCACAGTGTTTTAGCAATTAGGCATGAGAATCTGTTCCCAGCTTCCTTTGAATCAGAATCTGGTAATACCAGGCCTGAGGTGAGTGGCTGGGCCTAGCAGCCCGTTAGATGGGGCATGTATCCCCCAGTCCACTGTTCCCACCACTCACTTTTCTTTATTCTCAGCCCACTTCATGCTTCCTCCTTGTTGGTTAGCTCTTGGTGGGCATTCCAGCGTCTAGGCTGTCCATATGCCCGCCTGTCTTCCCCGCACTCTTCTCGTCCTGAGACCTGTGGTCTTTTCCCGAGACCAGGCTAGTGGGCACTTGTGGGTGAAGGCATTTGGAACTGAAGAATGGTGCCCTTGACATGCCTCCCTGATTCTCCAGACTTTTGTTCCTTCTCCCATCCTGGCCTCCAGGATTCTCCTTGTGGCCTGTCCTTGGTCTCTGGATTCTGGGGTGGCTGGACTGGGGTTGGGTCCTGACTGTCAACAGAGAAGAACACACTCATTCTCTCTGACTCCCCATGTTGCCTGGGAGAAGGAGCAGGTGGGACAGGGCCTTGGCTGCAGCCAGAGCCAGGTCAACCACAAACACATCCACATTCAGCCTCAACAGCCTCCAGAAACCAGAACCATGCTTCTCCTTCACCTGTTGTGAAATAGTGGCCTTCATCATGAAGGGCTACTATGAGGACTTTTATTTTATTTTATTTTATTTTATTTTATTTTATTTTATTTTATTGTCCATTTCGAGAGAGAGAGACAGAGTGTGAGAGGGGGAGGGACAGAGAGAGAGGGAGACAGAATCAGAAGCAGGCTCCAGGCTCTGAGCTGTCAGCTCAGAGCTCAACCAATGGTTGAGGGCTCAAACCCACAAACCGTGAGATCATGACCTGAGCCAAAGTTGGACACTTAACCTACTAAGCCACCCAGGTGCCCCAAAGGACTTTATAATAGAATCTTAGGATGAACACTTGGGGATTAGCAATGACTGGAAATCTCTTCTTTCTCCGCTTCTCTTTGGAGGGCCTATCCTTACCAGTTCAAGTTTTGAGAGGCCCATTACCCACTTAACTAGCACAGTAAAACAAGACAATCGTATGTGGCTGGCCCAGCAAGAGATCTTAAAGCAAGGTAAAATAGCTATTCATAGGTTGCTCCATGCCTTAGGAAAATCAGTCCTCCAATAAGGCATTTTTCCCATTCAAGAACAGGATAAAGAGCAGAAGCCAAGAGGGCTTCTTCTGGCTGTTGCCTCTCACATTGTGAGGTGCATGTGAGTCACCTCGGGTGTCTTGGTAAAATTCGGACTTTGATGGTTCAGTAGATCCAGGAAGGGCCTGAGATTCTGCATTTCTAATGATTTCCAGTGCTGTTAGTCTGCTGGCCTCACTTTGAGTAGCCAGCCTACTCTCAGAATAGTGCTTCTTAAACTATCTGTGAAGATCCTTTTTATTTTGCTTTTTAAATTTTCTAATTCTGCCACTGGCTAATGCTTTTATAAAACACAATAAAAAAGAAATGCTGTAAAAATGAAATAAAAGTATGTATGAAATACAAGCCCCAGGTTTTTAAATTATTACATTAAGTTCAACAGACATAAAATTACTCCATCAAATTGCCGTAAAGGCTTATAAATGTTCACTCTCGGTCTTTGTAACTTGTCTTTTTGAGACCCACAGCAGTTGTGCCCAGTGCTAGACTCCAGACCCCACCCTGCTCTGGGACAGCCTCTCTAGATAGAGCTGGGGATCAGGGAGCCAGGAGACCCTCTGCCCAGCACCCTAATAGGGTACCCAGGAGGAAGAGGGGACACTGACTGGTCTCCCGTTCCAGGCGGAAACCACTGTCTACGTCATCGTGAGATGTAAGCTGGATGAGAGGGTGACCACAGAAGCGGAATTTTCTCCTGAGGATTCTCCCTCATTAAGGGTGGAAGCCAAGCTGGAGAATGAGTACACCATTTCCGTGAAGGCCCCCAGTAAGTAGCCCCATCTACCTCCGGAAATTAGGCATCCTGTTCAGGAAGAGGCCCACTCTTACTTTCTTTTACTTGTCCTGTCTTTATTCAGCAATTGAGAAAAGTGACAGCCAACATTTGGATTTGGTTGTCATGTTCTATTTGAAGGAAAAGGAAGTTGCAGAAATGTACATGTGTGATGGGGAAAAAATAGATCTATTAAAATTTTTATCCTTATGAAGTAAACATATTAAAAATTTTTTAAACTAGAGGAAAGTAGAAAAAGTCATCAGACTACTATACTGTCTTTTGGCCTTTGTTCACAAGTTTTAACAACAGTTGTTTTCAATATTCTGTTTTTCTTTATATAATCTTATATTTATTCTCTTAGCATTCTTTTACCCTGTGCTGTTACATGGACTTTGTAACTTACCATTTTATAACATACTTTTTCTGTTACAAAAGTAATGTGAGCTCAGTACCAAAAAGTTGAGGAATACAACCACCATAAAGGAAAGTAAATAGAAAATTGCCTATATGCCCACCTCAAAGGAAATCAGTGATTTCTGTATTTTTCTGAGTCTGTGTACATAGCTCTGTTTTTTTATTTATTTAATTTATTTATTTTTAATGTTTTTATTTATTATTTTTGAGACAGAGAGAGACAGAGCATGAGCAGGAGAGGAGCAGAGAGAGAGGGAGATACAGAATCCAAAGCAGGCTCCAGGCTCTGAGCTGTCAGCACAGAGCCTGACGCAGGGCTCGAACTCACAGGCTGTGAGATCGTGACCCGAGCTGAAGTCGGATGTTTAACTGACTGAGCCACCCAGGCACCCCTGTGTACATAGCTTTGTATAGTCTCATCGGCCACTTTCATTACCTGGAAAATACCTTTGAGTATTTCCCCATGTTAATAAATATTCTTTTGCAACATGATGCTTAATGGTTACGAGGTAATCCATTGTACAGATGTATCATAGTTTTTAAAGCCAGTTCCTTGTGTTGGACCTATATTTTATAATCCATATTGTTTAAAGCTGCATAATACTCCATTGAAAAGAAGTGTCATCTTTCAATTTTCCATTTCCTCATTGTGTTCTGTATTTGCATAATTTCTGATTTCTTATTGTCTTCTTATTCTTTTAAGTTATGATATATTGAGCATCTTCATGCATGCATTTCGGATTTTTTTCCTCAAGATGGAATCCCTTGAAATGATGGGCATTTTTAAGGATCCTGGAAATAGGGTTTAATTGCTTTCTGAAATATTACTTCTATCAAGTTTGCTATATCATCACCAACACTAGACATTATTTAAAATATCCTTGCTAATTTGATGTCTTTTTAAAGAGTAGCCCATTGTTTTAATTTGCATTTCTTTGATTATTAAAGAGGCTGAATATTTTTCCATGTTCTGTACTTGTTGCATTTCCTCTTTTGTGAATCGAATCTTTGTGGTTGGTGTATTTTTAATTTTTTCTTTCCTCCTCAAAACCCCTTCCTGTGGTGCCGAAGAGAGAGAGGACGTAGTAATGACAGCAACAGAGCAAGTGAATCAATTCTCCTGGCCCAGTGTCGTGGAGGCAGAGTTCCACCTGCCAGGATCTATCCCACCTTGTGCCAACCACTGACCTTTGTATAAAGTGCTTTAAACTCAGCTCCTCTTCCTGTTTATCATGGTACTGGGCCTAGTGTAGTGAATAAAACAGATGAAAATCTTCCAAAAACTCAATTGCAGACCCAGTGAGGACAATTCCTTTGACTCAGAGGCCTCCCAAGTACTGGTCTGCTCACTTCCTACTTCTCCCCTTCCCCTCACTTCTCTGTCCTCCACCTTACCTCCAAAATCTTTCTTCCAGCCCCCAGTTAATTTCTTTACCATTAAGGCGAATCCATGAACACTTTTCCCTGGAAACCTTGTTCTTCCTGGGTGCATTCATGGTGGTGTTTTGTTTTTGTTTTTGTTTTTCTTCTTCTTCTGTTTAGACCTTTCATCTGGGAATGTTTCTCTAAAGATCTATTCCGGGGAGTTAGTGGTGTGTGAAACTGTTATCAGCTACTATACTGACATGGAAGAAATTGGGAATTTATTGTCCAATGCTGCAAATCCTGTGGAGTTCATGTGTCAGGTAAGGATGTTGAAAGGAAACCTGAGTTTTCTGGGCACGTAGTTCCTTTTCATTTTTTAATTAAAAATTTTTAAAAAATGTTTTTAGTTATTTTTGAGAGAGAGAGTGAGAGCACGCATGAGCAGGGGAGGGGCAGAGAGAGACACACACACAAAATTCAAAGCAGACTCCCAAGTTCTCAGCTGTCAGCACAGAGCCCGACGTGGGGCTCGAACTCACAAATCGTGAGATCATGACCTGAGCTGAAGTCAGATGCTTAACTGACTGAGCCACCCAGGCACCCCTGGGTGTGTAGTTTCTGCTCATGGTTCTTCAGCTTCTAACCTGCTGGATGGGAGATAGCTGGGGTTAAAGTCTGACCTTCTTCCCTTTTGTGTTCAGGCCTTTAAAATTGTGCCCTACAACACAGAGACCCTTGATAAACTGCTAACTGAGTCTCTGAAGAACAATATCCCTGCGAGTGGATTGCACCTCTTTGGAATTAACCAACTGGAAGAAGAAGATATGATGACAAGTAAGTCAAAAGGTCAAACCTCAGGAAACCAGCCGTGGGTTGACTCCACTCTGTTGATTTCAGCATCCAGTCAGCCTGTGCTCAAACCTCGCTGGTTCCCTCCCTGCAGCTCATCCTTGGGGAATGATTCCTTCACTGGCTAGCTGGTCTTCCAAATTGTCAATCTGCATACCTCCACCCCTTGCTAAAAACCCTTTGTGGTCCCATTGGCCTTCAGATCAAGTTCAAACTCCTTAACATGTTTGCAAGCACTTCCCAAGGGGTTCCTGCTGCATTTCTGCCCTTATCTCTCTCCACTCTATCCCTTGGCTCTGCTCTACGGAAAGTATGAGCTTCTTTCACCTAATGAAAATTCTGCCCTGCCTCTTGCCAACTCAACTTATGGGAATACAGTTTCTTCCTCTCCTCATTGGTTACCGTTCACCTGGTGGCCCTCTGTTCTCCCCCCCTGCAGCGGCTTAGGTAGCACTTCCTCAGGAAGACCTTCCCGAACCTTTGGCAGGGTGTTCCATCTAGGTGCCAGGGGCTCCCCTGGCATGTCAGCTGTCCTCTGTGCTAGTTCTCCTCAGCTGTGTCTGTCTTCTCTGCTAGGCTGTCAGCTCAGTGAGGGCAGAGGCAGTGCCTGGGTGGCTAATTAAAGGCTCAAAACATTTGTTCAGTGAGGGAGGAACAGTCTTGTGTGCACGTGTGACATGAACTGCTTGTGTGGCGATGGTCACTGGCCAGTTGGACAGGGTGCCTGTTAGGGTGCTTCTGTGGACACCACTCTTCCATCATGTGGCCCAGTAGAACCCAGTTACCCTCTACCTGTGTCTGACCCTTCTTTCTATCTATCTATCTGTCTGTCTGTCTATCTATCTATCTATCTATCACTATTGGGTTTAGAAATCAATTTTTATGGGGTGCCTGGGTGGCTCAGTTGGTTGAGTGTCTGACTTTGGCTCAGGTCTTGATCTCACGGTTTGTGAGTTCAAGCCCTGCATTGGGCTCTGTGCTGATACCACGGGGCCTGGAGTCCACTTCAGATTCTGTGTATCCCTCTCTCTCTGCCCCTCCCCTGCCCCTGCTCACACTCTGTGTCTCTCCGTCTTTCAAAAAGAAATAAACATTGAGAAAAAAAAGAAATCAATTTTTATGAAAACAAACAAAAGAAAGATTGGTCCCCAACTCCACAACACAAACTGTCTATTTTCTTGGTAGAGTTTAACTTGCTGCATCCAGATATTAGTAGGTGGAGGGGGTCATAGGGATCCAGTGACCTACAGGAATACTTTGTTTCCCATGAATCAGAGGGTTAATGGACATCCTGCAGTTCAGGTGTATTAATACCAACATTCAAAACCTGTCCTAAACAAAGAACTCACTGAATACCCTCTTATTAATCCTCTCAGCCCTTTTGAGATAGTTTGGGAATATCTCCTCATTCAAAACTAAGGGCCATGGAAAGGCTAATTAACATACCTAGGATTACTTGGCATACTTTATGAAATTTGGAGTAAGAGCTAAGAAGATGGACTTCTCTTTTTTAATCAGCACGAAGAAATTGTGTTAAAGTGCTATGAAATTTGCAGAGAAGGTCAAAACCAGATTCCCGTTGTACTTTGTAGCTGCTGCTTAAGCCTTTAGAAGATCAGCATATTTTGAATTAGTATTATTTTTCAGGATTCTTTGATCCTTTTAGAGAAAAAAGGTAGGATATTAACTGTTAGATTTGCAAATTAATTAACATGTTTCTTCTGTCATCTGAGGGCATATAATCTTCAGTGGTACCTCAAAGGAAGCTGCCAGATGTTAGGTCAGTCAGCCAAGAACTATTGATTGAGTGCCTGCTGGATGCCATGGTAGGCTTCCCAGCTTTGTGTCTATGAATAAGGGTGCCTCTGCCTTCATTTTCATTTGTCCATTGTTTTCCTTAACAATTATTCAGATCAGAGGGACGAGGAGCTGCCCACCTTGTTGCATTTTGCTGCGAAGTATGGACTGAAGAACCTCACTGCCTTGTTGCTCACCTGCCCAGGAGCCCTACAGGCATACAGTGTGGCAAACAAGCATGGCCACTACCCCAACACCATTGCTGAGAAACATGGCTTCAGAGACCTGCGGCAGTTCATCGATGAGTATGTGGTAAGGTCAACGCGGGGGAGGCCCCAGGAATGGAAATGGACTGTGTGGTCCAAGGGCTGCCTTTGCACTCGAGACATGGTTGGATTTCATCTCTAGCAGGGGCTCATGTGCCTCTTCTCTGGCGGGGCCAGTGTGTGTGGAACTGAGCCCTGGAGTCATATGGACCTGAGTCCACATTCCTGTGCCAACACTTGTCAGCCACAGTGGATGACATGGACAGATCATGTATACTCTCTCTTTTAGTGTCCTAAGATGCAGAAGGAAGGTAACACCAGTCCTACTCATAGGGTTGTTTTCAGGATAAAAGGAAATAATGTATGTAAAGCACTGAGGTCTACCCTCAAAGAATTTACAGAGACATTCAGAGAGTGAATCTGCTAGAGGTTGATGCTGATCCCTCTTCTTCCACCTCCAAGGCACTTTGATGGGATGCTCCCAGCTGCCTCTCCCACTGTCAGGTCCCACTGTGAACTGTTAGGATTGGTTTCTTCCTTAGCAGAGACCACAACAAAGCTCTGCACTTGATGCTTTGGGGAGGCCACCTGTGAGGACCCACCTTATGCCAATGGCCTGTCTCTCTTTCTGAGCCTCTGTCTGTCTAAGAGACATAGGCCCTGTTTATTTGCTCATCTGGTTTTAGACCCCCAGGTCCTCCTTGATCACTGACTTCTGGGTCCTTCTTTGAGTGTAATCTCATCCATGCCTGGGCCTTATTCCATGCCCCAATATTGCTTCTCTTGTCTTGGAGGCCCCTACCTTTCCTGACTGGACCCTTTTCTGATTTTCCTTCATTTTCATGAGTCACAGCTGGGACTCTCAGGCTCTCTCGTGGGGCTGTGACCTCAAAAGGAACAACAAAGACAATCTAGTCTTACTCTCTGTCTCCATACAGAGGTGAGCCTACACCTCCCCAGAAACTTAATTCTGTGCTCAGTATTTGACAGTTTTCAGGTCAGTGACTCACTGAGGCATGTATGGGGGCTCTCCACAGTTTGGGAGTGATTAAGTACGTTGAATGAGTGGAATAGCATGAGTGCCCATTTGGGGCACGGTCTACATAAATAAGGCTAAAAGGTGTTTGCAGTCCAGGACTGTTTACTTGGCTTTCCTTTGAAGTCACAAATGTATCAAATGCAGGGTTTCATTTCCATGCCAACAGTTTTTATTGGGGACATACTGTGTTCATAGTCATAACTACTGTTTATTGAATTTATTTGATTGGCAAAAGGCAGTGTTTCATTTAATCATCACCACAATCCTTTGAAGTTGGCAGTATTGTTATCTCTCTTTAATAAATGAGGAGAAGGGCTTAGCAAGGCAGAGTAATTGTGCCAGGGTCACACTCTAGTAAGGGTGGAGATGGGATGCAAACCTAGTTTGATGCTAATTCCGGGGCTTGTTATTCTAGTCTGTGTAACAGGGAAGTTTTGAGATGCCTTTTCAGTTCGCACTGAAATTCATCTGATTCACATTTCTCCAATCTTAGCTCTCCGACCAAAAATCACCTTCAGCCGATGCATCTTCAGCATTGCTACCAAGAGGTTGCCTCCGTGTGTTGTTTATGACCTCTAAGAACTGTCCTGTTTCCTCTTTCCACCACATCAAAACCAAATGCCAGACCTTGAGTCTCTACCACTTCCCAGCTGTCACCTGGGCTACTCCTTAGGTCTCATCAGGAAACGAACACATTGTGTCAATAGCAGATTAGCTCTCTTGGGGTAGTGATGATGAAAACGAGGATTTTTGCGGGTTGGTGCTGAAATAGGATTGTGAAACATCAAAGTTTCTTACCAGGAAAGTTGTGTGGAGGTTTCAGGGAAGCCAGTTTTCCGGCTTCACCACCACCTACAGGCAGAATGACGAGGGCCGCCTGTCCGACTGCAGGGCACTTCATCCAAGACCACCTCTTGTGTCGGGCACACAGGGTAGAAAACCAAGGGAGGTACCTCAGAGCAGCCTGCTAGAAGGGACAGGGACGAGGCCCTGAGCATCTGAGGGACGTCTGACTGCATGCTAGCTCAAGGACATCTTAGCTGCAGCCCTGCTTAGCCCATCTGGATTTCCATCTGGCTGGTCAGCAAGAGTGACACCCTTGGGTGTCACTTGCTTCCCTAAGTAGAAACCAGGGTGTAGTAGAAAGGTCAGAAGGTAGGATTGCACAGCCCTGAGTAAGGCACTGGGTTTTTCTGAGCTGTGTTTTTCTCATCTTTGAACTAGGGAATATTACAAGTTTCTCAAGCCGTTGTGGAAGGGATGGCATGAGGGAATGTATAGGCAAACACCCAGCATCGTACCTGACCCGTAATAGGTGCTCACGAGAAAGTCTTTAATTTGTTTCCTGTGGATACATGCATCTCATCGGATGCTTAATGACAGTCTCTTGTGTGCATGACTCTGCTTCGTGTTGGGAGAAGATAGAAAGATTAAAACAAAAAATATAAAACAAACAGAAGAAGGCTTGGAGCCTGGCCTCCACGAGCTTTCAGGCTGGTGGGAAATACAGACACACAGCTGAGCCCTGGCCCATGTGCACCTTTACTCTGCCTGTCACGAGCCCCTGAGGGCCTAACTGTCCCCAGAGGGCCAGGCCGTCTCAGGGTTCCCGTGACTCCCGTCTTCTCTTTCAGGAAACTGTGGACATGCTGAAGAGTCACATTAAAGAGGAACTGATGCAAGGGGAGGAGGCTGACGCCGTGTATGAGTCCATGGCCCACCTTTCCACAGACCTGCTCATGAAGTGCTCCCTCAACCCCGGCTGTGACGAGGAGCTATATGAGTCCATGGCTGCCTTTGTCCCAGCTGCCACCGAAGACCTCTGTAAGTAGCACAGCCCAGTTCTGCTTCCATCCTTCTGCTGACACACAGCTTTCTTCACTCTGGTGTGTGGTGGTGGGGGTGGGGGGAAGTCCCTCGCCTACCCCCACTCTGCCCCAAAGAGATGAAGATCCTGTTTTACACAAGTTAGATCTTGTCATCATGTGCTGTGACAAGCACAGTCCTTCTCCAGACTTCCTCCGATGTGACTGCTGAGCGACTGAAAAGTGTAGGCAAGTGCCTGGAGGTCAGAATTGATGGAGGCATCGTCTTGTGATCTGAGAGGCTCAATCAGTGGCTCTCAACCCTATCAGTCCCAACGAGCCCTTCTTATAACATTTCATAATGCTTCCCTTTAGTACCTTGACATGCCACTTATATACAATATAATCTGCCTACATATGAAAATTAAAAGAAATTTTTTTAGTTTATTTATTTATTTATTTATTTAGGGAGCAAGCACATGTGCCCGCATGAGTGAGGGGCAGAGAGAGAGGGAGAGAGAAAATCCCAAACAGGCTCTGCAGAGTCCGTGCAGAGCCCGACATGGGGCTCGATTCCACAAACCATGAGATCGTGACCTGAGCTGAAACCAACAGTCGGATGTTTAACTGACTGAGCCCCTCAGGCGCCCCATTACATATGAAAATTTAGAAATCAAATATATGCCCTAAATGAAATATAAACGAGAAGTAAAAGGAAAGGAACAGCTCAGTATGCCTGCACATGAGGACATAATGAAATAGTCAGATGCAGGCATCTACGCTCAGAATCACTACCAATGTCATGGCCTCACATGCTGACCGACCGATACGTGTCTGTTGTATGGGAGACTCGGATACCGGCAGCAATGGATTTTCCTAAGTGGTAAATGATTTTTCACACTCTCCTTTCCATTTTCATAGTAATTGAATTCCTGGAAAATTCAGTACATATCAAAACCATGCAGAAATACAAGTTGTATTTATTTATTTTTTACTTTTTTTTAACATTTTATTTTATTTTTTGAGAGAGAGAGAGAGACAGAGCACGAGCAGGGGAGGGTCAGAGAGAGAGAGAGACACACACACACAAACACAGAATCCAGAGCAGGCTCCAGGCTCTGAGCTGTCAGCACAGAGCCCGATATGGGGTTAGTTTCCAGGCTCAGAAAATTATAAGCAGATTTTTTTGTTAACCCAACTTTAATGGATTAATATATAATAAACTTATTTCTAAAATATCTTTAGGACAGGATTTTTCCTGTAAGTTGCTTAACAAATTTTGCCTAGTTTTTGGTTACCTTAATTTTTTTTCCCAGTAACAACGGTAATACATTCTTATAAAATTTGAAACAAAATAAAGATGTATAACTGAGTTATTAAAAGTCCATATGACTCTACCCCAAGCACTCCTAATAGTTTGGGATACTTGTCTATATTTTTCTTTGTACCTGCCGATATTAAATTGAGAAATATACACACATAAATATATAGATATGTACAAATGCACATATATGTGTAAATACATGTCATAAGCAGGTTTTTTTTTTTTAACCTATATGTGTGTCTAGTGAAATATTTAGAAGTCATGAGGCGCACAAATCACTCCATTGCCCATGACAGCCCTGTACACTGCAGGGTGTCTACGTCTTTCTCCCTTCTGCTAAATTCCAGTACAGTAGTCCCCCCTTATCTGATATTTCACTTATTTCACTTTCCCCAGTTTCCCATGAGCAGCTGTGGCCCAGAAGCAGATGATCCTCCTTCTGACATAGGCTCAGAAGGTAGATGGTAGCCTAATGCTACGTCAGTGCGTACGTCATTTATCTTATCAAGTAGTGTTTTATCATCTCCTGTCATCGCCAGAAGGGTTCGTTCCATAAAATATTTTGAGGGAGAGAGAAACCATGTTCACCTAACTCTTATTATGCTATATTGTCACAATTGTTCTCTTTTATTACTAGTTATAGTTGTTAATCTCTTACTATAATTGATAAGTTGAACTTTATTATAGGTATGTGTGTATGTAGGGAAAGTATACTGTGTATACACACACACACACACACACACACACACACACACACACACACACATAGGGTTTGGTACTATCTGTGGTTTCAGGTATCTGCTTCTTGGAAGGTATCTCTGAGGATAAGGGGCACTAATATAGTGTCCCTGCATCATGATGACAACCTAAAACCCCCTCTTAGATTTTCCAAACCTCCCCTAGAGGGCAGTGTTACTGCCCTTGAGACTCACTGGTCTAAATAATGTTGGACTTCAAAGCAGTATTTTTTTTTTTTCACATTTATTCATTTTTGAGGATGAGAGAGACAGAGTATGAGCGGGAGAGGGGCAGAGAGAGAGAGAAAGGGAGACACAGAATTCGAAGCAGGCTCCAGGCTCCGAGCCATCAGCACAGGGCCTGACATGGGACTTGAATTCATGGACTGATGAGCTAAAGTCGGACACTCAACCAACTGAGCCACCCAGGCGCCCCAGCCCTGGACTTCAAAGCAGTATTGAAGCAGGACAACATGCAAGGGGCCCTCAACGAGCTTTCTTAATATGTTACTACCATTTGCTATCAAAGGCTAAGCAGTCTGAAACACTGCCTAAAGCTTACCTTCCTTCCTTCTGGTCTATTTAATAGATTCAAGAAAGGCAAGGAGCACCTGGGTGGCTCAGTTGGTTAAGTGACCGCCTCTTGATTTTGGCTCAGGTCATGATCTCATGGTGTGTGGGTCAAGTTCCATGTTGGGTTCTGCAGAACCTGCTTAGGATTCTCTCTCTCCCCCTCTCTCTCTGCCCCTCCCCTGCTTCCGTGCACACACACGGTTTTTTTTTTTTTTTTTTTTTTTATCTCTCTCAAAATAAATAAACTTAAAAAAAGAAAGAAAGAAAGGCAGAACAAATTCCTATCAGTGTATCAGCTTTATTGATGGAGGGCTTCTGGAATGGGCTAGATCGAGTATTGCCAACCTTTAGTCTGAGAAGAAGACAGGGGAAGTGACCCTGAGTTTCCCACTCATGAACAGAAAAGCGGGTGCCAAGAAGGTGCCTTAGAGTAGGGGATGTGGACAGGTCGGTGGCCAGAGGCAGACCCTGATGCCAGCAGGGCCTTTGACAAGGCACCCCCAGCACCTGGAAGCTGTGGTCCAGTCGTTACTAGGTGCTTGGTAGTTAGAATGGCTGCCCCTTGTGGGGTGCAGCAAGAATGAGGGAAAGCTCAGTAGAAGCTCCCTTCCTACGCCTAACTGAGAGGCCTGGAAGTGCTGATAGAAGCTCTTGCCGAATGAGCCATGACCCAGCAGAGGGGCGAGGAGAGAAGGCATCACCCCCACATCCACATCCTCTATCTCACTGAATCCTTAAAGCCGCATAAGGATGTTTTGATTAACTTGCACTTTACAAATGAGAAAACTGAGCTCAGAGAGGTTAAGCAACTTTCCCAAAGTCTCACACCTAATAAGCGATAGAACTCACATTTGAGCTCAAATCTGTCTCTAGGATCGTAGTCTTTATTTTCTGTCTGAATTTTCCATCTAATGCCATAAATTTTAGTCCTAGTTTCTTCTAAAGAAGCCATCTAGCAGCTACAGCCATTGCCCCAATGTCAGCTCACCAAACAAATGTCAGCTCACCTCTGGTACCCTCTGCACATGTACATCCATCTGTCTCTCCATGGCCACAACAAGCATTTCTGGAACATCTACTGGAACATGTTTTAGCTACTTGCCTCTTCTTCTGGGTGTTGGGGAGACAAGAGGGGCCAACACACAGTCCTTTCCAGTATGGAACAGAGACCCATTCACACAGAACATTTGGAGGAAAACCAATGCCTACTTGGGAAGCCAGAGATTGTGTATATCAGGTCTGCCTGTGTCCTTGTTATGGGGCAATTGAACAGTTAACGAGTCCCCCACTTAACTAGCAGTTTAGTGTTGACAGAGAGCCTTAACACCTGTTATCCCCCTGGATGCTCCAACACAAGAAATCTCACACCAGCAGAAAGCTGCAGGGGATGCTAAAGGCAGCCACAGCAGGAACAGTGAACCTCTCCAGCACTGCCCAAGGCAGCGGAGTGCTCTGGGACTAGTCTGCTTTGTGGCCCTTGGCCACTTGTAAAGTTACATGGGTCAGGGGGATTCTGGTTGCCCTGGAGCTAGAAGGAGGCCACTAATACAATAGGCTGGCTGTAGAATTTGGCTGCTTTGTGGGTGGGGAAAGGAAACCCACTGTATTTTTCATTTGCCAGATCACATAAGCTCTGAATTTTCTGATTCTAGACATGATTTGGTTTGTGTTTCTGTCTTTGTGGTTTAATTTTGAGAAGGACCACTTACCTGCTGGCCCACAAGGAGCCGCACTGGGAAGAAACCATTCATTTATTACCAGTGACTTGCTAGGAGAGAAAGCGGTTTAGTTCATAAACAAGCAGGACAAACATAAATCTAACATGCGTATTTGCAATAGCACCCAGCACAGTGATAAGGTGTACCATCCGACAGCCCTTTCAGACAAACAGACTGCTTTTATCTCATCTGTTATTTCGTCCCATCGTCCTTGGGCTTGGTGGGTAGAATTACCTCCATTTCACAGGGGAGAAAACTGAGGCTCCAAGATTTAGTAGCCTACTTAAATCCCGTGGAGGGAGAACTGGGTCAGGACTCTGGGTCAGTACATTCCCGGGGACAAGTCTGTCTGCCCCCCAACTGGGATAGAGGACTCTCCTGGCCTGCCCTTCTTCTAGGATCTGCATTTGCCAGCCCCAGAAGGGACACTGAGACAGAAGGGACATGGAGCTATTTCTAAATGTCTAAGTAGCCGAGTTTATCAGTGCCCCACCTTTGTTACCATTCAACCCTAGAAGCTGAAAGTGAATGTATTAAGGACTGTGGGCTGTGTTCATTCAGTCACAGGACAAGCAGTATGGAGTGAAGGCTTTCTTTGGAGGTCATCAACGGTGTTGGGACAAATCTGCCTCTTTCTGACTTGAGTTTTGGAAAAGGGATAGTATCATTACTAACTCCTTCTCCAAAAGGAACCCAAACAACCACTAAGTAGGAAGTTCGTGAGGGAGACTCGCCGTGTTGAATGAAGTGGGGCAGGGGAGTGATGTTGGCTTCTGACCCTGAGATTTTATGATTCCACTCCTGACTCTCCTTCCCTGGAATTGCCTGGGTGTACACGCGTGCTCACACACACACTCACACCCCTCACACTCATGGTCTTTAGTTTAGCTATGCTGCCACCAGGTGGTAACTGCATGCCTTTGATATCAGATATTCAACTTTGCTCCCAATACTCCTGAGAATTTTTTGTTCGAGACAGAATTAAACCATCAGTTTCCTAACTTTACCATATAAGAAATAAATATTTCTATTAAGGGTAAGCTTATGCAAACACTAAATAGAAATGAAGGCACATCTCTCTTGGGTGTTTTCTCTATCACCCAATCTTTTTCTCAGTTCTTTTGCCGCTGTCCTTGCCTTCAGAGAATGACACTGTAGTCCTAGTGTTGCTCTGACTTAGGTAATACATTTCATATGGAAAGCCTCTCCCAGGGACTGGTCACCTCCCGGAGACTCTGGGTTCTAAAGCTTTGGGAGCCATTCCTGAGAGGCCCTTGTCCATTTGTTTCCAACACGATCTGCTTGTGGATTTAACTCTGCTTAAAAGTCTCAGAGGCTCAGACGCCTTGGTGGCTCAGTCAGTGGTTAAGCATCCAACTTCAGCTCAGGTCATGATCTCACGGTTTGTGAATTCAAGCCCCGCATTGGGCTTTCTGCTGTCAGCTCAGAGCCTGCTTTGGATCCTCTGTCTTCCTCTGTCTCTGCCCCTCCCCTGCTCGCCCTCTCTCTCTCTCAAAAATAAACATTTAAAAAAATGTTTTTAATTTAAAAATTAGAAAAAAATACATGTTAAAAAGAAAAATCTCAGAGACTCGTCTTCTATTAGGAGAAAAGAGCCAAAAGAGAAAGGCAAATATCTTGAGAGTGGAAACCATAAACTCATATGAGTCTGTAATCCCTTCTAGAAGGCTGTTCTGCTTCAGGTGACTCCTGTGTTACACTCTTCTCTCGTGCCTCTGCTCCCTCTGCCTGGTTCTGTGGCTCAAATTTGTGTATGGTGCAGAGCGGACTCAACCCCAGCTAACTTGCTGCCTTCCCTTAGCAACCTCCTTGCTAGCTGGCATGTTTGTACAGGTCACCTCCATCTGTGACCCTGTCTGTGATCTGGGTCCCCTCCGAGCCGGGGCCTTGCAGCCCAGCCAGGGAAGCTCTGAGCCCAGCTGAAGGACCATTTGTAAGCAAAGCTGTTAAGTTACCGATTTGCTTCTGGAACATGCTGCCTCTCCTCCCTGCACCTTTTTCTCTCAGGAGTCTTCCTTCCTGACTTTACTGAGACTGCCATCCTCCTGTTAATCCATCTAGGAAAGACTGGCTGGGAGCCAAGAAATGCCTTGTGGGCAGTGGGGCTAGGGTAAGTCATGGGGCCTTACCAGCAAGAAGCTCATTCAGGGTAGGGCTGGTGCTGTGCTGTTGAGGGCTGAAAGTGACCCAGTGGGGCAAAGGGAGGCTCAAGGCACTTCCTGACTTCTGTGGCTTTTGGTTCCTCCAGATGTACAGGAACTGTGTCAGGGATGTAGGCACTTAGTGAAAGCATGTGGATTGAGACTTTTAAAAGCAAAGAAGATAAAAATCCCCACCACCAGCAGTGACCTTGCTCCCCTCTGGACCTGTATAGCCGTGCTTCACACTCTCCTGGGGCCACTGCAACCACATCGTTCTGCACCCTGGTTTGTGTATATGCTTCTCTGATGACCTGCTCCTACCTCAGTTTAGGAAGCATGTGTCATCCATAATGATGTGCACAATAGGTGCTCAACTATTTCTTGAATTTGAGAGTACCAGAAAATAGAAAGTCATCCCGGATTTGGTGGGGTGGAGTGGTTGATATTCCAGTGCAAAGACCTTTCCTGATAGGTGCTAGCGACACATCTATTAGACGTCCCTGAGCGCGGACATCTCCGGCAGTAGTGACTCCTCCGGCACTCGGGGCTGCCTTTCTTTTCATGTCTCCTCTACATTAGCTCATGCGGTTCCTGCTGCCTGGATCGCCCTTCTCTTTTCTCAGCGTGGAAAATGCCCAGATTCCTTCACTAAGCCCAGATACCTTCGTGTTCATATTCATGTGTTTATGCCTCATTAATTTGTCCATTCACACATTCCTTCATTCAACAATATTAATCAAACCTCTCATGTGATTAAGTCACCGTGTCAGGTGGCAGAGAGTCAATAAACAAGACGGCATGATCTCTGCCTCCTAGAGCCCTCCTTCTAGCAAGAGAGCTGAATATTAAATAAAAATGCCACATAACTAAATATATAACTACAAAACCATGACAGTGCCATGGAGGAAAAGGACACGGTGCCCCAAGAGGGCAGCTATGGATGTGGAGAATGAGGGGAGGAGGGCGTGTGGTACCCACCGCATCCCACTGTGAACTCATCTCGTAGACTGATTCCTGCCCTGCAGAGGGTCTGTGTGCTTGCCAGGAGTGCTGCAAGGAGGCACTTGTCTGCATAAGAAATCCGTGAGACTTGTTGCTGCCTAACCCTTGCATCCTTAGCCCCTTCATTTTCTTTTCTTTAATGTTTATTTATCTATTTTGAGAGAGAAAGAACGAGTGGGGGAGGGATAGAGAGAGAGAAGGAGAGAGAGAATCCCAAGCAAACTCCATGCCACCAGCGCAGAGCCCGGTGCAGGGCTCGAACTCCTGAGCCGTGAGATCATGACCTGAGCTGAAATCAAGAGTCGGATGCTCAACCGACCAAGCCACCCGGGTGCCCCAGCCCCTTCGTTTCATTGCCCACCTCTCCTTAGCTGCTGTAATTTCGGATTGCCACTTTCCTTTTCTCTGTCTCTCTCTCAGTCTGTGTGTGTGTGTGTGTGTGTGTGTGTGTGTGTGTGTGTGTGTGTCTCCCTCCTTTCCATCACTTCTCCATTAAGGTATGGGGAGATTGGACCGCCCTACAGACATGGCCAATGAAAGCACTTGATCCCACCTGAGTGCATACGGAGCACACCGGGCTTCAGGTCATCAGATGCTTTACCACGCTGCTCCTTGCTCTAAGGGTCTGTTTTGGCTATAAGAATACTTGCTGGAGAAAAAAAAAAATTACTTTTGGACCACTTTCAGGGTTTGAGAGCCTTTCCAGAAGAATAGCCTCTTAGTATCTGACATTTTACTGTATTAGATTCTCAGATTAGGTTTTATATTAAATTAGCAACACATAATCCAGATAGAGTTTCCACTGCAGCTAAGCGATCTAGATTTATGTCCCCTGAGGAGTATCGTATGGGCTTCTTTGAAAATTCATTATTTTTCTTGACTCATTCCTTAATTAAGTGGCTGCCTAGGCTTTCTCTCATCTGTTCAAGCTTCTTTCTTCCCAGGAATGGGTTCTTTCTGATTGATTCCCTAAATGAAGTACAGTGTAACTCTACAGCTGGCTCTTCCCTGAGGACCGTGGCCCCTGAGTCTTCTTGTTTTATGTTTTTTTCTTTTTTGTCTCTGCTGAAATGAAAGCACTTTGCACTTTCTCCTTAGACCCGCAGGTCTCAGGGCTTTTTAGTTTATTTTTAACTGACACGTGGTGAAGGTTAAGTGCTTAGAATCTGAAGTACAAACACTGAGCATCCAGGAATGCAGGGATTTGTTGTTCTGCTTTTCTTTACAAAATGTCCTTTGTCTGCAAGCACACTGCCTTCACCTCCAGAATTTTCTATGTGTTTCAGCCACTCATGTGGTGCTCACTGTATACCTGAGTTGTATGCACACGTAGGGTTGGGAAATTTAGAGTCTGAGAGGGTCTTTTTACTTATGAGCTCCAAACAATTGGACACTTTCTTTTTTTATCATTAGGAAGGTAGTAATCGTTACTGCTAAGACTTACTGCCTCATACAGACAGGGCAAATAGTGTTTGAAAAATCATTTCATATGCTGGTGTCAGTTACTTGGTACTGAGTGCCTGAGGGGGCTATGTTGAGAATTGTGAGACCACAAAGAATGCTATGACTAACTAGTGATGTTTGCCTTGAGTACAGAATAGGGACACGGGGGCCGATGTATATATTTGCTGTTCTTGGTCTAACTGAAAACCATATATGTTCAATTACATATAAAAAGAATCATTTTGCTTCAAATATAAATGGAAAGAAAGTCATTTTTGGGTAACTTCACTTACGGTAGTGTGCAATGCCTCCATCACGCCAGGGCTGCTGGGTCCAGTGTGGACACGATGGACTTGCTTGCATGGGCCCTAATCCCTGACCCTTACTGCCCCTGTCAGCCCAGTATGGGGAGGAAGTTTGTGACAGGCTGACTGTGCTGATGCTTGCTTCCATCTGTAGGAGGCAGAATAGAGCCCCTAAATCTGTGAATGGGCTAGACGATCTGGCAAAGGAGAATGAAAGTTGTAGATGGAATTAAGGTTGCTAATGTCCTGGATTATTGGGGTGGATCCTTAAAAGTAGAAGAAAGAGGAGCGCCTGGGTTGGCTCAGTTGGTTAAGCATCCGACTTCAGCTCAGGTCATGATCTCATGGCTCGTGAGTTCAAGCCCCGCGTTGGGCTAAGAGCTCAGAGGCTGAAGCCTGCTTCGGATTCTGTGTCTCCCTGTCTCTCTCTGCCCCTCCCCTGCTCACACTCTGTGTGTGTGTCTCTCTCTCTCAGAAATAAATAAACATTAAACATTTTTTTTTTTTAAAGTAGAAGAAAGAATCAGAAAACAGACCAGAGATGGCTCCATGAGAAGGACTCAATTCAGCTAAGTTCACTGCCTGACATTGCTGGCCTCAAATATAGAGGAAGAGAGCTTAGTGCCAAGGAATGCACGTAGCATCTAGAATTTGGAAAGGGCAAAGAGACAGATCTTCCCCTAGAGCTCCTGGAAAAGAAGGCGGTCCTCTCAAAATTTTTAGCCCAGTGAGACTCTTTTCAGATTTTCAAACTACAGAACTATAAGGCAATAAATTTATGTTGTTTTTAGCCACTAAGTTTGGGATAATTTTTTACAGCACAATAAAATATGAATACACTATCTAGGTTGCTTCAATATAATAATAGTATCCATTAATATTAGTGCTGGGCACTATTGCTAAACATTTTATAAGCATTGTCTCCATTGGCCCCTACAGTTTTCTTATTTATCTCCACTTTATAAATAGAGCTATACAAGCTTAGTGATATCAGGTGTCTTTCCCAAGGACATAGAGCCAGTCAGAGCCAGGGCTTGAACCCAGTTCTCCAGGATACCAAAGTCCACGCAGGTAACTGCCACCTTCGACCATGATGTCCACCTGCACTGGTCGCTCAGTGACTGGTGTCCTCGCCTCTGTTGCTTGCCTGGCTTCAGTGGCAGCCTTTCTCTGACTTACGATTGTCCACTGAATGTCCCCTCAATTAAATTGAGTTCTTTTTAATTTTTTTTGATGTTTATTTATTTTTGAAGGAAAGAGAGACAGAGCGTGAGGGGGAAGGGACAGAGAGAGAGGGAGACACAGAATCTGAAGCAGGCTCCAGGCTCTGAGCTGTCAGCTCAGAGCCCGACGCGGGGCTCGAACTCATAAACCATGAGATCATGACCTGAGCCAAAGTCGGATGCTTAACCGACTGAGCCACCCAGGCGCCCCTAAATTGAGTTCTTTTTAAAAAACTGGTCTCTGCTTAGGACATTAGCCTGGATATAGAATTTAATAATAAAGACCACAGTAATGATAGTCCTAGTAACAGTAATACTAATAGTAATAGCAGTTAGCATTATTTAGCACTTTCTCTGAGCTAGGCACTCTGCTAAGCAGTTGGCCAGCTTCTTATTTAATACTCATGGCAAACCTATGAGATACATACTGCTACCATCACCATGTTACAGACAAGTAAAGAGAAGCTGAGAGGATTCAAACAACTTGACCCAAGATAATTGTGAGTGAAGTTAATGTAATAGCTATCGTTTCCCCTTTTGCTAGAGAATTTGACCTTTGGTTGACTTCCCAGCTGTTACCCTGGTAACCTGATAAGAGTCAAATGTCAACTGTGTTTCTAGGCAACATATGCCTATGATAAAAATGACCCCTAATTGGTTGGTAAATTGCATCTGGAACTGGGAGGAGCTATATGTGGACTATAAGTACCTGAAAGGGGCAGCACACTCTGGGCTTCCCTGAGAGCATTGACTCTGAAATGCTCATGGGGACCCCTGGAAGGATGGCTTAGGGGTTGCCACGAGACATACCGCTCCTGTGGGCCATGAGGCTTTTCACTCCGTGGGGGGGGCCCTCCACCTGCCTGACCTGGGTCTTGTCTCCTTGCACATGAGCTACTGGACTGGCACAAAGACTGCTCTTGAGGAAGGATGCCACCTGGCAGTGTCCTCCTAGCCTGTGTCCTACATTCTCCTGAACAGACCATCCATCCTGCATAGATGACCATGGTCATCTTGTGAGCCTGAACAATCAGGTGGATCTAAGAAGTCTGTCTGGTGTCAGACCCGTGGGTGTTGTAGTCCTCCAGCCAGGAATAGAAGAATCAAAATTGGGACTTACGCATTTTGATGCTAGGACAGCTCAAGGAGGAGAAATAACTCTACTAAGAAACCACAGGACTGATAGTTAGCAGATCTGGTCAAGACGTGATTACAAAGTAAAAAGATATGTTTGTCATTGGTGGCTCATTTAACCCCACGTTGGTCATAATTCCCAATGTGTATGGCTCACAGGTGTCACTGGAAGGTGATTTGGTGGCATTGGGGGACAGGGAAGGGTCAGTGTAGGTCATTCCTGGGGATTGTGCTTCTGTAATTTTCCCATTGCATTTCCTCCTCTGCTTTTCAAATCTTTTCCCCTCTTCCATCTCCTTCTCCTTTTTTTTAAAAAAAACTTTTCATTTTGAACTACCTGAGAAAAGTTGCAAAAATGCTAGTTCTCCTGTATACCTTTCATCTAGATTTCCTTGATATCAGTGTCTTGTACAACTGAAGCATAGTTAGTAAAGCCAGATTAACATTGGTGCAATACCACCAAGTGACCTCTAGGCCTTGTTCAGCTTTTCCCCTGTAGGTAGGATGCTAGATGCTGATGGGGTCTTAGATGCTGAGCCTACAGAGGATTCCACAATGCATGTAGTTATTTCTCCCTAGTCTCTCCCAATTTTTTTTTGAAGATTTTATTTTTAAGTAATCTCTGCACCCAACACGGGGCTCAAATTCACAATCCCAACATCAAAAGTTGCATGCTCCACTGACTGAACCAGCTAGGTGCCCCATAGTTTCTTCCAATTTGTAAAAGTCCCTCAGTCATTCCTTGACTTAAGCACTGATCAGTTATTTTATAGATTGCTCCTCAGTTTGGTTTGTCATGTTTTCTGTGATTGGACTGAGGTGGTAACTTTTTGGCAAGAATACCATAGAAATGGTGTTGTGTCCTCCTCAGTGCACTGTATCAAGGGATCCTGATATTGATATGTCTTATTTCTAGTGCTCATTCTTTTTTTTTTTTTTTTTTTTAATTCTTTAACCCACAAAACCCCAGCATATTAAGACAACATATTAAGACCCCCTTGGTTACCAGGGGCAGCTGCCTGCATTCTTAGTATGTTAGCACTCCAGGGCCAGCCAGGGCCGCTCTTGCCGCTCCCTGTTTCTTCCACATTTTATTTTTCTAATACTCTTTGTAGCTTCTTTAACTGTGCATCTACCTCTTGGACCTGAAAATCAGTTCTCTCAAATTGACCTTTGTTAGTGAAAATAGCTAGGCTGTTTTATGACCCATTTACCATTGTCAACAGGGGTGACTGACTGAAACTTGCACCCTGGCATTGCCTGCCTGGGAGATTTGGTTACTGGTGATTGAAATCCTCCTGGCGCTGCTCTGCCCAGCTTCTTGGAGATGCTGGAACCTGAGGGGGATGTGATTTCCTGGAGGGTATAGCACCGGACCTGTGAAATTTCTCCCTCCCCTCATCTCTAGGAGTGTTTGATTCAAGCAAGTCTTTACTTTGGGGTATATTCCTCTGTGCTTTACTGTTGTTTAAATGAGGGGTTTCAAAAGTTGGCTGGGTCAGGGTCAGGTGGCTTGTGGGGGGTGAGGTATGTGGTGTGGGTGTTTAGAGGGAGATTAATACAGGGTATTCATCAGATAGGGGAGGGTCCTGCTCCTGGCAAGGCACACATCTGTAGAAAACACCTTTCTTTCCAATTTTCTACCTCTATGGGGAAAGTGTTCCATAAAACCACAGCTAAGTGAGGGGCACCTGGGTGGCTCAGTTGGTTGAGTGTCTGCCTCATGAATTTTGCTTAGGTCATGATCTTGCAGTTCTGTGGGTTTGAGCCCTATGTTGGGCGCCACACTGTGCAGAGCCTGCTTGGGATTCTCTCTCTCCCTCTCTCTCTCTCTCTCTCTCTCTGCTCCTTCCCTGCTCATGCACACGCTCTCTCAAAATATATAAACTTAAAAAAGAAAACAATAAACAACACTGCTAAGTGAATTGAACAGGAAATCTCAAATAAGTGGAATTTTTCTGGTCTTGAATTTAAAAAAAATATGTGAAATTTTTGGATTTGGATACATGAAATTGGACAGAGACAGAGTGTGAGCACGGGAGGGGCAGAGAGAAAGGGAGACACAGAATCCAAAGCAGGCACCAGGCTCTGAGCTGTCGGCAAAGAGCCCTGTGCAGGGCTCGAACTCACAAGCTATCAGATCACGACCTGAGTCGAAGTCGGATGCTTAACTGACTGAGCCACCCAGGCACCTCAGAAATTTAATTTTTAAAATTAAAACACCTCTAGGTATGTTTCAGGATCAGTTCAGTCTCCCTAATCTCTGCAGTTTATAGAATTCAGCGGTGACAGGAGAGATTCCTCATTTGGAACCGTAGGGCTTTGGACTAGAGTATCAAGGCATATTATGGTCAGTGTAATGTCTCCACTGTGTAAGGAAAGAATAAACTGACAAGGCAGAAAAAAGTAGTTGGTTTTTCTTCTTTTTTGGATAATATTTAAGGTAACACAAACATAATCCAAGCCCCGTATTTCTTTATATTATTTTTTTCAATAGCCTTAAAAACTAAACTATAAAAGGGTGAACAGTGTAATATCTTTCTCCATTCCTGTCCCTCATCTTTTTTGTCCAAGTGATTTTAATTTCTTACATCTATGTCCAATGCTTCTTTTTGCATATATAAGCAAATATAAAAATAGAACCTTATTCTCCCCTTTTTTGGGGCAATTGATACTATATTGATTTTTTTTAATGTTGTATTTGTTAAAGATTCTGATTCATCAATACACTTCTATGTATTTCTTTTTTCTTTCTTTTTTAATTGTCTCAGGGTTTTTTTTAATTACATATTATAGCACCCTATGAATCCCTTCTGGAATCCAATTTTCCTCCCTCCTTCTCCAGAAGTAACCATTACCATGAATTCAACATTTATACTTCCCAGCATGTGATGTTGTTTTATAGGCCTTAAAACGTTATATACACAATATGCCACCGAAAATACTGAAAAGTCTGCAATTTTTTCATTCAATGTAATTTTTTTTGTTTATGGTCACAAAACTTATATTTTGATTGTCAAAGGATTATTGAAGTTTGAAACAAGGTCCAGTAAGAGCTATGCTATGTAATAATGTAATATCTGGTCCCTGGAAAGTTTGAAATCAGTCATTTTTTGTATTTAAAAAAATCACGTAATCTGGGAATTGCAGGTGAGCCACAATTTATTTTTTAATAACCTGAAATTATTTTTGCTTTGAAAATCTAATTGTACATAGTTGATCATATCTACCTAGATCTTTTGAAAAAAAAAAGTGTTAATAAGATTTTTCTCCTTCATGAAAGCCATACAAGTCACCGTGGGATAATTTGGAAGACAAAGAAAAGTATAAGATAGAAAATAAAATGTTCATAATCTGTACTACTTTAGAAATAGCCACTATATGCATTTTCATGTATTTCTTTCCAGTCTTTTTTTCTATGTATATACAAATATTTTGTTTCAAAACTAGGGTAATGTCATATGAAGTTTATCATCTTTATCATTACTTCATGACCATAACCTTTTTTCAGTGAATATTCTAGTTGCATAGAAGTCTTCATACAAACTCACCAGGATGTATTCAGCTGATCCCCAAAGATTACAGTAGTAAGGAAATGGCATATGTGTGTATATTGATTAAATTCAAACCACTTTTTCTCAAAGTATACTATTCAACTTCAAACTATGTATTTTGCCTAAGCAAATAAGTACTCAATAATTGTATGATAAGAATTACTAAGTGAAATCTCTTGATAATATCAAAGCTCTATTTTTAATACAAGGCTGAAATTTTGCTCCCAAAAGCATACTTCAGAGTTGTAAAGTAATATGTTGCTTACTTGGGTTAGACTAGAAGCTGCTGTGGTAACTGAATGGTTTTCACACAGAGTTTTGGTCTTTATGGGTCTTTATGTTTAAAAGTGAAAAACAAAGGTCAATATGCTTCTTCCTTATAAATAATTCCATTAGTAACCTAGAACTAGGGTTCTTCTTGTTAAGTTGTTGAATTGGTCCTATTATGTTGTTGAGGTGGCACTATATTGATAAAACTGGCTCCAATATGTTCTTTGTAACTGTTACATACTGTTCCATTGTTTGAGTAAACCACAGTTTTATCTATTCTTTATTGTTTTTGCTTCTAGTTGTTTTTTGGCTGTCATAAACAATGCTATGGTTATACATTTAAAAATTAAGCCTGGAGTGCCTGGATGGCTCAGTCGGTTAAGCGTCCAACTTCTGCTCAGGTCATGATCTCATGGTTTGTGGGTTTGAGCCCCACAAAGGGCTCTGTGCTGACAGCTCAGAGCCTAGAGCCTGCTTTGGATTTTATGTCTTCCTCTCTCTCTCTGCCCCTCTGTCGCTTGACCTCTGTCTCTCTCTCTCTCTTTCTCTCTCTCAAAAGTAAATATACATTTAAAAAAAATAAAAATTAAACCCATTATTTCAAATGCAAATAAGCATAATATCTATACCTTTTGAGTCCTGTGGTCCAGGAAAGGGCCTGAGAGTTGTGAATGTTGCCCTCTATCATACCTCACACTTACAAGGGGGGGGGGGGGGGCCTTATTTTTTTTATGTTTATTTATTTATATTTGAGAGAGAGAGAGTATATGAGTGAGCATGTGTGTGAGCAGGGGAGGGGCAAAGAGAGGGAGAGAGAGAATCCCAAGTAGGCTCTGTGCTGCCTGCTGAGCTGAAATCCAGAGCTGGACCCTTAACCTGCTTAAGCTTAACTGACTGAGCCACCCAGGTACCCCACAGGGGTCCTTATTAAGTAGATAGATAGTTGGATGAGTGGATGGATGCCTGAATCCATGGAAGCATGGATGCATGGGTGGGAAGGTAGATGGATTAATGAATTCTTGAATCTCTTGGTTCAAGATCTCTTGATTCCTCAAACCTTATACATCCATCTGTAAAGTCTCCTTGCCTGTGTGGAAGAACAACAAATAAACTCTTAGTCTCCTTTTCTTCTAGATGTTGAAATGCTTCAGGCCAGTACATCTAATCCAATCCCTGGAGATGGTTTCCCTCGGGCTACTAAGGACTCTATGATCCGCAAGTTTTTGGAAGGTAATTTGTAGCTGTGAGCAGGGAAGCAAAAAGAGGGAAAGAAAAATAAATGTAAGATGTTCCCTGGTTCCATATGATGGTTGATGCATTAAAGGAATGGGCTGCCATATACTTGGTGTATGGCATGATTAAAGGCACTCCGTCGCCGTGAGCTCCCCCATCAGGTTGTTACAGGTAGGCCAGAAGTTCCCACCACTGGAGTCACTCATTCAGGTTAAACAAGCTGCCTTCAACAAGACCTGTTTTTAAATGCATATGTTTATTTTTATTTAACCAAAGTTTATTGACTACTGACTATGAGCAAAGTGCTACTCTGGATGTTGGGCTGGGGGACAAGGAGAAAAATAAGATGTGACCAGTGCTCTCAAGCGATGACTTTCTGGTGAAGGAGGAGAACATGGAGGAATATACACAAACATTGTTTTGCTTTGTTTTTTAATGTTTATTTATTTTTGAGAGAGAGAGAAAGAGTGTAAGCAGGGGTGGGGGAGGGGCAGAGAGAGAGGGAGACACAGAACTCAAAGCAGGCTCCAGGCTTCCCACTGTCAGCACAGAGCCTGATGTGGGGCTCGAACTCACGAACTGTGAGATCATGACCAGAGCCAAAAGTTGGACATTTAACCGACTGAGCCACACAGGTGCCCCACACAAACATCGTTAAGTTGAGCCTGTGTTGCATCATGGTTAAGAACATAAACTATGATCTGTATTTTGTTCCTCCTTCACTTAGCTGGACAAGCTCTCAACTCCTCTGTCTCCGCTTCCTCAGGTGAATGTTGGGAGAATTGAATGAGTTATTGTGCAGTGGGCGTCAGAGCAGGGCTGGGCACAGAGCAAGTGATAAAAGTTTATGATGATTGTTGTTGTTGTTGTCATTATTATTATTATTGAAGGTCAGAGATGGAGGGTGTTAAATTATGTGGTTAATTCCTTCACTCTGTCCAATCATTTATAATTAATGGGCGGGGAGGTCTGCTGATGAAGTAGGCATAGGAAGCAGAATGCTAAGAGGATGGGATTCAGGGTGGGAGAAGTAGTTTTGACAGTGAAGAAGAAAGGAGAGTTCTGTGTAGTGGTAGATAAACCGTAGCCTGTCCAGCTGCCTGTTTTTGTAAATAAAGTTTTATCCGCACACTTTGCAGCCATTCATTTAGTATTGTCTCTAGCTGCTTTCACACTATAAAAGCAGGATTGCGTGCTTGTGTGTGTACTCACACGGGGGCAGGCACTGTGGGGATCACTGTCACTGGTAGGGTAGCCAGCAGCTCTCTCAGGACACCTCATTTTGTTAACATCATACGAGCCTCTCCAGAATTTCATCATGTCCTTGTGTTTAAAGATGAACAGATGGGAACTTCTCCGCTAACTGGGAAGTTTCTCAAGGGCAGAGCCTTGGAACTCTGAGCCCCTGGATGAGCTGGGACTCTCTGGTCAGTTAGTCCTCTGGATCCAGGACACAGGGAAGCCAAGAGTAGTCTCCTTGCAGCTCAGAAAAGATGCAACTAAAAATTTTCCATTAAGTCACTGGACTGGAAATTCTGCAGGAAGAAGGCCTAAGCTTTAGTCATTCCTGTATCTCAGACGGGACTTTAATAAAGATTTGTTGACTGAATGGTGCTAGGGAAAAGAAGGAAGTGAAAGAACACCTACTATGTGTAGGCACTGAGCTGGGTGCTTTTCCTCACAGTACTCCTGTGAGCAGGTCTCAGAAGGAAATCAAGCTCAGAGAGGTTGTATAACATGGCTGAGGTCACCACAGCTCACGTATATGATTGGCGGATCACATACAAAAGTCTGCTGAGATTCTTGAAGCCAAGGGGACGCTGTACTTGGGTTCCAGCAGAGAACATTGCACCCTGTCACCAGGAAGGGGGCAGTGAAAACATGGTGGCTCTGGGTCTCCAGGGACAGAGGGGGAGAGGCAGGCTTCTGTCCTCTATCTTTCGTGGGGGCAAAGGTTGTAAAAAAGCAGTAGAGCATGGAGGTTAAGAGCAAAAGTTCTGGAGCCAGCTTTCCTGGATGCCAGTCTGGCTGTAAGTAACTTTGGGCAAGTTATTTAAATGCCCAAGGACCCAGTTTCTTCATTTGCAAAATGAGAATAATGATTGTAGTTATTGCACAATGTCGTTACATAATCAAAGGAGATAATGTGGGTAATATTCTTGGAACAGTCCTTGGCACAGAGGAAGTCCACGGGAAGGATTTGCTGTAGTCACTTGGATGCTGGGGATGAGGATGCTGGGGCCATTGGTGGTGAGGACTCCTGGCCACTCTCACACTGCTTCCCCAGCACCAGGGGGTGGTTCTAAGGGTCCTTTGGCTTTGGGGGCTATGTTCCTTTTTCCCTAGTTCTAATGGGATGAATAACTGAATCCTAGCAATAAAATTAAGCTGATAGAGCCTAGTGCTCACTCCCTTTTGCTACCATGATGGGTGGCAAATGAAGGTGACATCAGTGTTTCTCAGTTGCTTTGCCTGCAGTGATCCCTTAGCAGATCATAAAAGAGATACTGTAGAGGAAAGATCTTTGCCAAAGGGCAGTACTGTACAAATAAGCTATGGTCCCGCTCTCTGCTCTTACGACCGTCGGTCATCCAGTTCATTTGGCCACTGCTTTCAGACACCTTTGTCTGTGTTTCTAGGTAACAGCATGGGGATGGGCAGTCCGGAGAGGGACCTGCACCCTGGTGGTCAGGCAGAAGATGTTTATCACACAGTGGATAATGATGAGGCCTTTTCCGTGGACCTGGCCAACAGGCCCCCCATCCCAGTGCCCAGGCCGGAGGCCAGTGCTCCTGGCACTCACTACCTGCCTGACAATGAACCATACATTTCTAAAGGCAAGTATGGCAGGGAATGGTGCTCAGCAGGGTCTTCAGGGCTTCTCAGCAGGAATTCCCTGGTTCCTCCTAACTTCTAAACCATTGCTCAGAGACTGTCTGCTTTTGAATGGTATCTAACCAGTGCCAGGAGATGGGGTTAGAGCTCAGGGCATATTTTGGAGCTGGACCATGGACAAAGATCAGATTCAGTTCTGGCATTCCTGGAAGCATTCATATGCAGTACGAAGACGGAGGTAAACAAGATTTCCCTCTCCTCCAAATGGCCAGAACCCTGGTACATTTTTATCTCCTGAAACTATTATTATTATTATTATTATTATTATTATTATTATTTAAGAGCTAACATTTATTGAAATCTACCAACAGTACTCCATCTGGAACGTGTCATTTAATCTTTACAGTAATCTGTTAGGTAAGGGCTGTTATCATCCCCATTGTACAGATGAGGAAAAGGAGACTTACAGAGGTCACTCTATTACCACATAGCAGAGCCAGGATTTGAACTCAAGGAATCCAACTCCACAATTCTGGCTTTCAGCCCCTAGGCCAGGCTATCTACCTGCCTACACTAATACAAACTGGTGACCACTATCTTCATAGTGATCCCTAGGACATCAGTTAGATGCTGATGCATTATCAGTTTCACCCTCTTTCAGGACCCCATTGTATTGATATGATTACAAATACTGTAAGAGCTAAGAATTGCCAGATCTGTGTGCCTGACATCCATTCCATTTTTAATAGTATAAGAAAGTTGTAAAACGTGTGGCAAAAGGAGATCACAAATTGGAGAAGGTAGCCCTCAACCAGAGCCCAGGTATAGGATGCCCAGTTAAGCATGAACTTCAGACAGAAAGCAAACAATTTCTTAGTGTAAGTCCCAAAATTGCACTCTCTTTTTGGTTTTGATTTGTTAAGCCTGGCAACCCTAAGCCGGGTAGAAATGCAGTTGAGGGACATCATGTTTGGCCAAGTGCTCTACGTGCTTTGCCATTCCCCTGGGTAACATGTCCTTCGGCCTGTGTCACAGACACTATTGGTACCCTGGCCACATCCCCCTACCTCTTTACATTTCTGTGCCCACTGGCTGGACCCTGCCTGTTAGGACCCGTGTCTCTTAGTCTCACCACTTTCTCTGGCAGCCAGAGTCTCCCCTGCCATTTTGCAAGTCAGATTGGAAGAGCTGGGGGATGAACACTCCTGAGCCCTCATCCAGTGACAGATGGGTTGATGGCTGAGTGAGTACCCCAGCGTACTTGCCCTTCTGCTGGGAGAACTCTGAGGTGCGTGTTCTACATTGCTTTCCAGAGCTCTCCAGCTTGCCCACCCTGGTAACTTACTGGACACCCACCATGTTCTGCTTTATCCACTTCCTTGTCTCACCTCCTTCACCCCCCACATTGACTCCTTGCATCTGGATCCTTGTCTCCAGGACTGCTTCTAAGGGAACCCAAATGAAGAAGCATGCAAATATTGATAATTCCTAAATGGCAGGAGGGGAGGAGAGAGTGTCAGTGGCATGGCTCATTTTGGGGAGCTAGGACGGGGCACAGGTGATTCCTAAAGATCACTGAAGGACTTGCTAAGAAACTGGGGAAGCAAAGGAAAGGGAGAGGCAGGAGATGACAAAAAGGACCATGGTTTGGAGGCCAGAATCCCTGGGTTCATGTCCCAGCTCTTGCATTTTCCAACCGTACAGCCTAGGACATTAGGTCAGTCATTTCACTCTCTTTAGCTTTAGTTTCCTCATCTGTAAAATGGGTATCATAATAATACATGTATACATGGATGCACTATTGGTGGGGGTCTGTTGCTTATGAGTGACTTCATCTAAGTCCCTTTGGAGCTGTGCACACATTGTATCTGTTCCACTCTGAGTTCTGTCTTATGGCACTTGTTGGCATGCTAAGTGGCACTTCTTTTTACTCTCAAGTTTCAAGGTGTTCCACGGCTAGCTTCAGGTATTCTGGGATCCAGCTCACATCCTTGTTCACATTACCCTTTTCTTTAATGATCTTGTAAGTGCTGACCGTGTCCTCTGATTGGCTTTGTCTTTCTGCTTTTGAGACCTTGTCTGTTTGGGCTGTCTTCATTTCATAATCCCTCTAGCTTTAGCTCCTTATTTGCCTCCTGGAGTTTTGATTTACAGAACTGCAGACAGTGGTCCAAGGTGCGATCCATCCCTTATATTTTTGTACAAGATTTTGGTAATTTTCCTGGTAAATAAATAAAATATTGTAAAGCCCCTTAGAAAGAGATCTGATTTGACTTTTACCTAGAATATTCTTTATCTCATAGTTTTTGCAGAAAAAAGTCAAGAGCGGCCTGGGAATTTCTACATTTCCTCAGAGAGCATCAGGAAAGGTAAGCCACACGTCCACAGCTTCCTTTTGTATGACCCGGACTTCGGGGAGGTAGATGTGTTCATGCATGTTTCATTGAATTTCAGGTGTAACAGCTCCTTAGCATTGAGACAGAGAGAAGTCTAGGGGATACCTTAGGTGGTGCTGTACCAATGGGAGTGGGAGAGGAGAAGAGAGAAATTGGGGTACCTGAGAAGAGTGTACAAATTGATCATACTGAGGACATGAACACACGGGGAAGTGTCTGCGACAGCACACAAAAGTACAGCGTAAATACCGAGTTTGATGCCAACAGGATGAAAGTGGGTGGCCTGGCACCCAGGCTTTACCTAATGGCACAGCCCGATCATGTTATTTACTTACCCTATCTGTATTAGAAAACTATACTTTCATTCAACTTTTATTTAAGACATGTTTTGCTTGCCATTGGGTAACATTTTTCTTCCTTTTGAGGAAGTTTGAGGAGATCAGTACTCCTTTTTTCTTGATTAACTTCCTTCTGCTAAAGAGAGGCATTCAGTATTATCCCACTGATGATTCTTTTGAAAAGGAGATGTGAGGGGCACCTGGCTGGCTCAGTCAGTTAAGCTTCTGACTCTTGAACTCAGCTCACGTCATGATCTCAGGGTTCGTGGGTTTGAGCCCTGTATCAGGCTCTGCTCTAACAGTGTGGAGCATGCTTGGGATTCTCACTCTCTCACTGCCCCTCCCCTGATTTCTCTCTCTGTCTCTCTCTCTCTCAAAATAAATAAATAAATTTTTTTAAAAAATTGAAAAGAAAAGGAGACATGACACCATCTAAGCATTTGAAGGCATTCCAAGGATTTAGGTAGTAGGAGAGAGGCTTTGATGGCTTATGCGTTTTGCTTTCCCCCCAAAATCCCTCTTCCAACACAATTAAAGAGAGCCTTGAAGAAGGCAAATCTGGAAGAAAGCATTTTGGGTGTGTGTAGACAGACGAGTGAATGGGTGTTAAGAATGACAGATAAACTTTGAAGTCATCTCTCTTTGTCCATCTTGCTTTCTCTCTAAGTCACGGTGCTCAAATGGGGTCCTGCTGGAGAAATTTAGAATCTAAGATAGATCTCCATGAAATGAGCAGTAAAATTTCAAGTCCTCACAAGCCCCCAGTGACCGCATCACCTCTGCAAGTAGCTTGTTCTCCACAGAACTTAGTGGAGTCACAGCCTAGAGAAAGAGAGGGGTTGCCTTCTTATTTCCTTAGAATCTCCAGAGCAGAGAACCACAAATTTGTAATGTGGAGGAGAAGTTGGCACAGGAACAACCCAATGAGAGCTAGTTGGGACCCAGTCCTTAATGTATACCTGGTGACATTGGAGCTAGATCGTGGTTCCATTGGCATTCCAGTATTCTTGGGCATTTCATGACCTGGGTCCACAGCCATTGTGCCCATGCTGCTCAGAGGCAGGGAGAATAGGGAGGGATGGAGTGTGTTGGGAGAAGCAGCCTGCCTAGATTTTTCTGTATATTCTTTTCTGGGAGTGGATTTTAGTCTAATATAGTGGTTCTTGACTGGAGGCGATTTCTCCAGTCCTCCCAGAGGATACTTGGCAATATCTGGGATGTTTTTGGTTGTCACAGCTGAGGTAGGGGATGCTATTGGCATCTAGTGGATAGTGGTCAGGGGTGAGGCTAAATATCCTACAGTGTATGAGGCAACCCCCCACCCCCAACGAAGATGAACTATCCAGTCTAAGACATCAATGGTGTTTTAAGTTGAGAAATGCTGGTCAATGGCTTCTCAGTAATTCAGGCTTGAGGGATTCTGTTGATTCCAGTGGATGCTATTCATAAAATGCTTTCCTAAGATGTTGTGGCCTTGTCTATTTTAGTGTAATAGGCTTTGGAATTATTAGCTGCTTCCCTCTCTTTGATTCCATGTCATATGTCTCCCTTCTTAGTTCCACATGTAATTTTTCTTTTGAGACACGTCCTCTTGAGCCCATGACCAGCCACATTAACCCCCCTCCTCTGCCTGCCCTCCCCAGTTGGGGAGCTATCACACTGAGTTTTGCCATCCTTTCCAGAGCCTCTCGTCAGACCGTGGAGGGACAGGCCCCAGTCAAGTATATATGACCCTTTTGCTGGGATGAAAACACCAGGCCAGCGGCAGCTGATTACCCTCCAGGAGCAGGTGAAGCTGGGCATCGTCAATGTGGATGAGGCTGTGCTCCACTTCAAAGAGTGGCAGCTCAACCAGAAGAAGCGGTCCGAGTCCTTCCGCTTCCAGCAGGTAATCGGCTCTGTATGGTCTGTTTCATGTCTGTTTCTCCATTGAACAAAGTGGAGGGCAGGGTCCTATAACTGAGCACCTGGAGCCAGGCCTGATACTGGGTTTTTGAGTGTCATTGTGGATTGATGTGTATGTATATCTGTCACCTGTAGTCTGTAACCACACGGCTCCTTGGCCAAGAGCTGGATGGCTTTGCTGGTTGTCATGAGGCTAGAGATCAGGAACAAAGACATGACTGTAAACCCTGATTCTTCAGCTGCCACTTCCCTCTGCATATGGCCCTATACTTTTGCTTTCCAGCTTTTTTCTTTTCTGAGTCCCTCTTTCTACTCCTAGTGCCAAAACTCCCACAGAACAATCACACTTTTGAACTCAGAGAACTTGGACAGTTTCCAAGAAATATGATTAAGAGAACAAAACAAGTCTCAGACATGAAACCATGCAAGTTAAAGCACACTCACATACAAACTGTATTTCTATACGCATGTGTACCAATGCAGAGGCAAAGGTGAGGAAAGGCCACCCCATGGCCATCCGAAGGGTGGCCACTCAGAGACGGTGATCGGAGGACTGGGCTGTCAGAGGAGACTCTTGCTATTTATATATAAGAATCTATAACTCCATACATGTACTTCATATGTAATTTAAAGCGATGAGGAGAACTCAAACTTGACCTTAGGAAGCATATCCCTGGTCCAACTCCTTCATATTAAAAAGATGATGTTGATGGGGTGCCTTGGTGGCCCAGTCAGTTAAATGTTTGCCTTCGAGTCCAGTCATGATCTCACAGCCCCACATCAGGCTCTCTGCTGTAAGCATGGAGCCTGCTTCGGATCCTCTGTCCCCTTCTCTCTGCCCCTGCCCCACTCACACTCTCTCTCTCAAAAAAAAAAAATAAATAAATAAATAAATTTAAAAAAAAAAATAAATAAATAAATAAATAAATAAATGAAGTTTTAAAAAATAAATTAAAAAAAAAAAAAGAGGATGTTGAGCCTAGGGTGTTAGACATGTCCAGATCACTCACCTAGTAAGTGGAGGGAAAGGTAGGAACAGAGTCGTTGCTTTTTCTCTTCACCTCCCCACAGTACTTCCCAGAAGGTGTGTGTTCTAACGTCTGTCCTCAGAGGACCTGACACACCTGCTGTTGGGGGCGAGGGGGTGGGGTGGGGAGCAGCACCACCTAACACTGAGATGGGAGTCGTGTCTTCTTTGAGGGGGAGTCGGTGGCGACAAGTGGGGAAATGAGCCATCAGGCAGTAATTGTCCAGCTGTGCAGCAGTGTGTTGGATGGACCTGACCGCTTCTGCACTCATAGCATGCATGCGAGAGAAGTATCACCATTCCCATTTTACAGAACGCTGAGGCTCAGAGGGGCGGAGAGGCAGAGTCAGATTCAAATGAGCCCTTTCTCACACCAGAGCCTGTGCTCCCTTCACTATACTTTCTGCCTTGTTAGTGCTCCCTAAAACAGGGTCATCCACTCTGGTGGACTGCCTCCCTCCTCCTGGGGATCTGATGGCTGGGAAGGCACTCTTTAGTGCTGAGTATGGGAACCCAGGGTCCTCCGCATTCAGGAGCCCCAGAGGGCTGCAGTCCTGCTGGGACAGCCTGGCCCTGGGCAAACAATGGTTTTCTTTCTCCCAGCCAGGTCACGTGTCCACATAGCACAGTATTAAGAGCAGCCAGGACCCTAGGGCCAGGCAGTCTGAGTCACATCCTCATTCTGTCGCTTGGGGCTGGATGACCTTGGCCTCTCTGTGTGTCCGTTTCCCATCTCACATGTGAAGGGAGAACACTGGACAATGTAAACCATGTAAAGGACTTGGCATGCCTGGCACCCAATAAATGTATAACAAATGTTAGCTGTGTGTCTCTGTCTGTATCCAAGAGGCTTCTCCTGGTTGCATAAGCTTACCCGGAACTCTTGGGTGTGGCAGACAACTGGGGTTCATATTTGACATGGCAGAGAATCCATGGGATCCATGGGAGCTGACACTACTCTGTGCTCTGAGAGCCTCTTGGTACTTCCAGAGCATCCCCCGTCCAGCGACCAGTGGGCATGAAGACCATTCCTGGGCTGCCCCATCTTCCTTTTCCTCCATGCCACAGTCCACCCCTGTGTCTCCTTCCCTTCTCCTCCCATGAGTGGGCACTACCCAGGCTCCCGTTATGTTTTTCTCTGTGCAGGTGACTCTTGAGTCCATGTCTCCTTTCTCTTTTTTTTTTTTTTAATATATACCTTTATTTGTATTTCTCTATACTTCTCTTCCTCTTCCCTGACCCTGGAAGGGCACTGGATGAAGAGGGAAAGAAAAGACCATGATACCTTATCCAATGCAGATCACCAAGCCACATCTCAGACCACTTGGAGATTGAAAATTTTTTTAATTTTTTAAAATTCAAAGTTTATTATTTATTTTGATAGAAAGAGAGCACAAGTAGGAAAGGGGCAGAGAGAGAGGGGGAGAGAGAGAGAATCCCAAGCAGGCTTCTCACTCTCAGCACAGAGACTGATGCGGGTCTTGAACTCACAAACCATGAGATCATGACCTGAGCTGAAATCAAGAGTCAGACACTTAACCAACTGAGCCACCCAGGCACCCCCCAAATTTTTAAAGTTTATTTATATATTTTTGAGAGACAGAGCATGAGCAGGGGAAGGGCAGAGAGAGAGAGAGGGAGAGAGAGAATCCCAAGCAGGCTTCATGGCTCCACACTGTCATTGCAGAGCCCAACGGAGGGCTCGCCGTGTCTCTTTTCTCATTCCACCTTTCCAGCCACCAGCTGGGTGTGTCCCTCTGAGGTGCCCAAGACTCGCCTCATGTCCGGCAACAAACTGTACCTTGAGGCTGCTTCCTTTCCCCGGCTCCCTGCTTCTGTTCACTGCACTGTTATCTTCCAGACAGTGAGGCTAGACAGACATCTCTTAGGCTCTTCTTCCTCACTCCCTGTACCCAGTGAGCTTCATGTCATGCCTGGCCTTGCTCTGTGACATTCTTCCTCTTGCATCTGCTCCTTTCTTTCCATTCCCCCCATGCCAGCTTCTGTCACCTTCATCTAACCTAGCATTAGTTTCCAGGTGGGTCTCTTTTCTGCCAACTCCTTCTGCCTGCACTCTGTCAGACCTTAAAGCTGTAGCCAGCCCATACCTTCCAGTGTTCCCCTGGTGCTTCCTGGACCCAGCTCAGTCTCACCTATGGTCACAACCCAAACACCCCTCCCAGTCTGGCCTCCTGTAGCTCCTTCATGCGACCCTTCCAGATGTCTGGATGTTAGTCCCTGGAGCACTTTCTCTAGAATGTTCACACACTTTTGAGGTAGTTGTTATTGACTAAAATAGCAACAGGAGCGCCTGGGTGGCTCAGTTGGTTAAGCATCTGACTCTTGGTTTTGGCTCAGGTCATGGTCTCACAGTTCATGATCTCAGGTCATGATCTCACGGCTGACAGCACAGAGTCTGCTTGGGATTCTGTCTCCCTCTCCCTCTGCCCCTCCCCTACTTGCTCTCTATCTCTCTTTCAAGAATAAATAAAAATAAACTTTAAACAATTTTAAAAATAAATTAAATAGCAACAAAATTTGTCTCTCATGTGTCTATTCAACATTTGTTGAACGACTGCAATAGACCAGACTTCACAGTTTCAGAAAGGTGTAAACCTGGTGTCTTTCCCTTTGAGAGGGCACAGTACCTCTGAAGAGACAACATACACACATATTCAAACCCACACGCACACACAAATGCGCTGGGCAAGGCAGCATAGCTCAGTGCCAGATGGCACCTGTGGTCACTAAGGACTGGAGCACTGGGGGGAGATTTAACAGAGAAGGTGAACCTTGACCCAGACCTAGAACAGATTCATGGAGAGGAATCCTTGTCCCTCATGGTCAGAGGAATGGTATGAAAACAATGTCAGAGGCAGTGTGCACGGAGTGTTTGTTAGCATGTAAGAGACTGGCTTGGCTAAAGGAACGCACAAGGAGGAGGTCAGTGAGTTCTAAGGCTGGGAAGGAGCTAGGAACAGAGGGGAGGGGAGACGCTTTGTTGTTGTGGGAAAGATGTCTTCTTCTCAGGCACAACTTCTAAGAGTACTTGAACTTCTCTGGGGGCTGATTGCAAATGGATTCAACCTCATTTGCATGTTTTTGCAACGTGATACATCGTGCAAACAGCATAAAATCAGAAAGAAACTCTAATGTCCAGAGGGTATATTTCTGGTATCTACTTTTAAAATGAACTAAATCTTTTCCAGGAAAATCTTAAACGGCTAAGAGATAGCATCACCCGAAGACAGAGAGAGAAGCAAAAATCAGGAAAGCAGGCAGGTATGTAGCTCCTTGGGGGTGCCGCACTGTGGGATACTGCTGTGATCTGTTGTTCCTGACCCTCCTTTCTGCTGCGGCCTGAGTGGGCAGAGAGCTTGCCCAGTGCCTGTCACCCTGTTTACAGATCTGGGTCCCCCAGATCTGTGAGGTTCTTGGGGACAATGACTTTGTCTTGTTTATTCTGCATACCTAGTACCTGGCACAGAAGACTTGTTAGCAAATGAATAAATGGACTGACCTCTGCATCCCTTCATCCTCTCACTCAAAGAGGATGATCAAACTTTCTCCCCAAGCATCTGACTCTCCCCTTAGCATTTAGGAAGACATGTTTTTTATTTTGTTTTTGTTTTTGCTTTTGTTTGTTAGTTTTCAAGGTAGAGAGGGAGAAAGGGGGGGAAGAGAGGCAGAGAGAGAGAGAGAGACAGAGACAGAGAGAATCCTAGGTAGGCTCCACATTCCATGCTGAGCCTGACACAGGGCTTGATCCCATGACCCTGGGATCATGACCTGAGCAGAAATCAAGAGTTGGATGCTCAAACGACTGAGCCACCCAGGTGCCCCAGGAAGACATGTTTTTTGAGCAGAGAAAGGAGAAAATCTCATTCACATAGTATCTGTTTTTCACTGAAGCAGGGAACTGTGTCATTGGTGTCTATACCATACAATGATTCAGAAGCCAGGACTCCAGGTATAGCAGGGCTCCTGCCATGTGTAGTGGCAGTCCAATAGCAAGGCCATGCATTCTAGTGTTTACACTGAGGACCAGGCTTCTCGGCACCACTACCCTTGAGCGTTGATAGGCATTTGCCTATGTTGCATATTCCCACCGAAAGCCTCTGGCATGGTGGGTCTCTGTGATTTATTTTGGCCAGGGTTTATTAAGTGGAGCTGACAATAAAAGGCTTTCAGAGGCTCTGCAATCTTGAGTAGAGCCCCATTAAATAAAGGACTAAGCTTGTGCATGACGTCCATAGTCTGTCTCCAGCTGCCGCCAAGAGCCTGACTTCTCATGACCTTGGTCAAGCTGGTAACACCCCAGTCTTTAAAAAGGACATCTTCCTGCCATAGGCCCCTTGCTCATGCCTGTTCTTTCTCACCTGCATGGAAACTACAGGACTGCAAGACCCAGCCCATCAGCCCCTGCTCAGTGAGGCCTTCCTGGACCACTCAAGGCCATTGTACCCCTTCCTCATTTGAGCATTTATAGAACCACTATCCCTCCCATTCATCTGGCACTTCTCTTTTGCTGCCTCTGATTGCTATGACTTCATTCCTTTATTCAAACCATCAGCAATTCCCCGAGGTTCTGTCTCCAAAATGCATCTTAGATCTGATCATTTCTGACCATCTCCCATGCCACAGCTTCAGGCAAACGAACATCCTCTCTTCTTGGATGAATGCAAGAGCCTCTTCCATTGTCTCCCTGTGTCCAGTCTTACTTCTCTACAGTTAATCCTCCAAAGTGCAGCCAATCACCTTTTAAAAATAAGAAATCAGATGGTGCCAGTCACTTGCTCAAAACCCTCAGGGGCTCTTGTCCTACCCAGAGTAAAATCACACTCCTCACTGTGGTCTGAGAGTCCCTACATGGTCTCACCTCTGACCTCTGAGCTCACCTTTACTTTCCCCCTCAACCCCAAGTTCTAGTACCAAAGGACTCCCTTTTTTTGCTCTAACAAATCAAGAGCAGCCCTCCCCAGGGCCTTGGCACTTGTCCTCCCTCCACTTTTCACACATCTTTACTGACTTGTCCTTTCATCCTTCAGAGTTTGGCTGTAAATTCTCCTCCTCAGAGAGGCCTTCTCTGTGTTCTCTCCAGAGTAGCTTTGCTTACCTTCTTTTCACATCACACACACTGGAATTATCTTATGTTTCTGTTCCGTATTTTCTGGCCCATCCTCCCACTGCCTCCTATTGCAAGCTCCATGGGGGCAAAAGTTTGTATGTTTTGTGCTCTGCTGAATCCCCCGCATGTAAGACAGTACATTCATTGGGCTCAAGAAATCTCCGTTGGAATGGTCGATTTCAGGAAAATTTTTGGTAACATCATTCATTCACTCTACAAATACTTAATTGAGCACCAGGCTCTTTGCCAGATACAGAGACCCATAAGGCCTGAACTTCACCATCTAGTAGCTTATGAATTAGTCTTTTATTTGTGTAGGTCTGATTTTCCCAGCTAGAGCCTGCCCTACAATCTCTAGCACAGTGTTTTGCATATGGTACTAGCTTAGTGAATATTAATGATTTTGACAGTTTGGGAAAAGAGGCATAAAGAGGTTATAACCATGGCAGAAGGGCAGGTATCTGCTTGGGTGACTAGATTTTAAATGTATGCTTTCACTACCCAAGCTCACACTTGTCTGCCCTCCTGGCTGAAGGGAGGGGAAAGGAGAGTAGGCAAAAAATCTGGTTCAAGATCTGCATGGTCATCTTAGGGTCAGACAATAGGTTCTAGGTGGTAAAAGGGATGAGGTGCTTTTTAAAACTAGAGCACATGAACCCAAAGATAGAAGCCTCTTGATTAAATGAAACATTTCACGCTTTTACACATAGGCAGCCTCAAGAAAGTTGTGATTTGGTGGTACATGAGGTGTTTGAAGGCCAGGGTGTCGCTGTGTTGAAGTCATGAGTGCTGGGCAGCTGGGCTCCAGAATTGAACCCACTGGGTGTCATGACAACTCTACCATCCAATCAATGGAGATATTGAAGCAAGACATACACATGTTGAGGAGTAAAGGGGTACAGGCATCGGCCCTGAGGCCGTCAGGGTTGGGGTCAAGTTCCTAGCCACTGCTCACCCCTAACTAGCTGGGAACCACGGACAAGATAAGTCACCCAACTGAGCCTCAGTCCTCATCTGCAAAGTGACACAAATAAAAGTGCCTACCCTATTAGGGTTGCTGTGAGGATTGAACCAGTTAAGTTCTGGCTGGGACCTAGCACAGTGCCTGGCACATGGAAGCACTTTAAAAACCACCCATACAGCAGCTGGTGACCTCTCGGGCAGGACCACCCAGGGTGCATGTGCTGGGCTGGGACTTGCCATCCAGGATCCAGAGCTGAAATCGTGGGTTTAGAAATGTTTTCCAAAGTTCACCCAAAGCTAATCAGACTCTGGACAAGTGATACCCACCAGTGTTTATGCTCTGCACTGGAGTGGTCAATGTCTACATTTTTTCAAAGGAGCATGGTTAAATGCCCTCCCTACCCTTACCCTCTACTCTTCAAGAAGCAGGCCCTCTGACTAGGAATTTTATGGGGGGGGAATGTTAAGTACTTTTCCTTTTTTTTTTTTATTTTGAGAGAGAGAGAGAGAGAGAGACAGAGAGAGAGAGACAGAGAGAGAATGAGTGGGGAGGAGCAGAGAGAGGCAGAGAGAGAGAATCCCAAGCAGGCTCTGTACCCCAGGGCTCAAACTCATGAACCACAAGATCATATCGTGAGCTGAAATGAAGAGTCAGCCACTTAACTGACTGAGCCACCCAGGCACCCCAGTGTTTTTACTTTTTACATTAGGAGCTTTAATGTCGTAACTATCAAAAGATTAAATTATATATAATCTGACATGAAACAAGAATGCCTGGGGACCACCATAGAGAGAAAGTTCTACTCATCAGCCCCAGGACATTTTTCCTAATGTTTATTTATTTATTTTTTGAGAGAGAGAAAGAGCGAGCACGAGTTGGGGAGGGGCAGAGAGAGAGGGAGCCAGAGAATCCCAAGCAGGTTCTGCCCTGTCAGCACAGAGCCTGATGCGGGGCTTGAACTTATGAGCTGTAAGATCATGACCTGAGCCAAAATCAAGAGTCAGATGCTTAACTGACTGAGCCACCCAGACACCCCCATTTTTGTTTTTTATTGTGGTAAAATACACATAACATAAAATTTATCATTGGACCTGAATGTACAACTGAGTGGCGTTAAATACATCCACAATATCATGCAACCATTACCACAATCCATTTCTAGAATTTTTTCTTCCCCAACAAAGATTTGAGAGCAAGTAGCTGATGTGGGACATGATCCCAGGGACACAGTGGGAGTGGGGAAGTGAGAGAGGGAAGGAAAAGTGGCCAGCAAAGTACAGTCACCACTGTAGAGATGGAACTTTATGTCCCTGGAGACTCTGGCGGTCAGTGGAGAACACTATGGAAGAGTGATCCCTCCCGAGGGGCCAGAGAGCTGACCATTTCTTCCCCAGCTCCCATGTCTGGGTGAGGCCTGTTGGGGGATGGGTGCTTGTAAACCAGTTAGCAGAGAAAGCCTCAGGTAGTCTGGGAGTGGGGCCCTGTACTACATAGTGAGGCCCAGAGCATCAGAGGGCATCAGAGCATCTTCCGAAGAGTGGGCATCTTTATGGTTGACTAAATATAGCATATTATTTAACTCCATAAAACTCGATTGTATATTTAATGACGTACTAACCTGTAATTACCCATTTCACACTGAGTAGCCTCAGTGCTGCTGTATGTGTGCTTGTGGGAGTAGAGGTTTGGCACTTGGGGAGGTAGATTCAGATTGGGACAGTGTTTAGGGCAACCTACTCTTTGACCATCGCAACTCCTTTAAAAAAAAAAAAATCTGTTTTCCACATTGAGCTTCTGTTTTCAACAGAGGAAAGAACTCTGCTTCCAAAAAAAGGAAAAGAAAAGAAAAAGAAAAAGCATTTGGAACCCATTGATACAGAGTAACATCAATCTGTAGGAAAATTAGGGTTGACAAATGGCATCTCTGTTTAAAGGACCTTTTCTAGGAATGAAGCCCATTCTAAACATAAGGGCTGACTCTATTTATTTAGAAATCTCACTTGCCTTAGAAAAGAGAAACGATTATTTTGCTTTAATTTGGGTTACAACACCAAGGGTAATTAAAAAGTAAGATTCTGTTCATAATAACTCACTGGTCTTTCTTCAGCTTCGGGGAGTTGTTTTGTTCTTGCTGAGATGGTTCAGAACATTGATAGTGTAGGAAGTCAGAGGAGCTGGTGTAGCCCGTGACTTGTAAAACACCCTAACAGAAGGCAGTCAATATTTGTGTTCTGGGTGTGTCTGGGGCTAGTCTGGGGCAGGACAGAGAGGAGCAGGCAGGGTGCCAGGAAACCTGAGTCCCAATCCCCACTTCGTCACTGAATCACTTTGTGATCCAAGACTTTAACCACTCTATGCCTCAGTTTCCTCATCCATGGTTTTACTTGACTAATCAACTTCATGGAGAAGGAAGGAAGTTCAAAGGAGGTATAATGACCCACGTGGACACGCTTTGGGGAAAGTACTGTGCGATCTAATGATGATTACTATTCCCAGCATTGTTCCTTTCTTCCAAGAATATCAGGATTTTGTAGACTCACTCTACTTGATTTTTTGAACTTTTGACTCCCAATTTTTTTTCATGTGTTTTTTATTTTCCTTCCTCATAGAACCAGTTGAGGGTAGAAAATTGACTCACTGAAGTGAGTTAAGCAGACAGGAACCTCCCTTTAAAAGAGTGTTGTTTAAAAAAAAAAAAAAAAACTAGGTCAAAGCTGAGGGGGAAAACAAAAGCATTACACCTGTTTGGGCTCTGAGACCAACTGTGGGCCCACGCCCACATGCAGGTACGGCTGGTCTCTGCCCAAGTAGTTGCGGGCTCGGGTAGCTGCTTGCACTGCTCAGTTGTCACTAGGAGAGCCTGAGGGTGTGAGAAAGGTCTGTGCTACACAGGGACCCAGAAAGGTGGTTTAATACTAGGACCAAACAGTGCCCTTGGAGCCAGTCTCTAGTGTGAGGCACTTGTGGCATCTAGTAAACTACAGTCCAACCTTTTTTTTTTTTTTTTTTTTTTAAAGCTTATTTATTTTGAGAGAGAGAGAAAGTGAGCAAGCCAGCGAGGGGCAGAGGGAGAGGGAGAGAAAATCCCAAGCAGGCTCCATGCTGTCAGAACAGAGCCTGATGCAGGGCTCGAATCCATGAACCGTGAGATCATGACCTGAGCTGAAACCAAGAGTCAGATGCTTAGCCAACTGAGCCACCCAGTCCAACTTTAACATCTTCTGTGTGCTTACCATACACTCAGTCTACCCTGCCCTTGAACTTCTTTCCTCCTGTTGTGGTTTACCCATTCGCCCTTCTCAGCGGACTCTGGCTTTGGCAAGCGGAGCCACCTCTGGTCCTGGACTCCCTGAACTTCTCGCCACACCCACCCCATAGAAGAGGAGAGTCAGAGGAGGAAGTGGTGCTGTTAAGATGGGAGCACATGGCCCAACAGTACACGGAACTTTCACCTCTTCCAGAGGCCCTGCCCCTGGGCTTGGGAATGTTCCAGGCATCAAGGGAGCCCTGTGTCAGGAGCTCACCTGGTGTTTGCACTTCCCTGGGGAGAAAGTGGGTATGGACACCCACAGATATTTTGTTCTGCTTGTCAGCAGGGGTTGTTTTCTGCTCAGGAACCCCGGGGATGGAAATCTAGGGAGGACTAAAGACCCAACTACTGGGCAGGGCTAAGTCAGGAAAGAGACCAGTTTAATGCTGCACAGGACAAAGGCATCATTTCTTAAGTCTGTGGTGTCCAAAACCACTGATCAGCCTTGCAAGTCACAAAATCTTTCATGGGGCTGATGGACCTCCTTTCATTACCAGTCTGGGTCACTTCTGTCAGTTACAGACCATGCACCCAGCATCCATCATTTATTGAGGGATTCAGGGGCAGTATGAGTAGTGGTTAAGCACCTGGACTCCGGAGCCTGGGTTCAAATCCCAGCTGTCTCACTTGTCAGCTGTGTGCCGGGGGCATGCTACTTCACTTCTCTGTAATAGTTTCTGTTGGGAATGAAGATAATAGTATTTATTCCATGGGTGTTGGGAAGCTTGTGGAACCCCACTTGGTGCACAGGATAACCAGTTATTAGAATCAACAGCACTCGCGAGTCTGCCGTGTGAGAGGGAAGTAATGCAGAGAGGTTGACTGGCTGACTTAAGTCCCAGAGCAGGGGAGTGGCAGAGCCCCAGACCTTTCCCTGATCTCAGGCTGTCTGCCTGACGTGGAGCATTTGTGCCTCCGTCCCTCTCGTCTGTCACCCACCGATGGCTACACAGGAGTCTGTGGAGTTTCAGTGCTGAGTTGAGCAGAGCCCCCTCCCCGCTCCTACCCATCTCTCTTCCCCTCCCCTTCCCTCCTCTCCCTGCCAGGTTCAGGCCAGGGATGCAGGTGGAGCGGGAGCAGCCTGAGCAGTTTGGTGGGCTGTAGTCTGGTGCCTTGAAGATTTTCCCTCTTTCTTCTGATTCTAGACTTGGAGATCACGGTCCCAATTCGGCACTCACAGCACCTGCCAGGGAAAGTGGAGTTTGGAGTCTATGAGAGTGGCCCTAGGAAAAGCGTCTTCCCCCCAAGGACAGAGCTACGGCGAGGAGACTGGAAAACAGACAGTACCTCCAGCACCGCAAGTGAGCAAGGGGTAGGGGGTGTGTGTGGGGGGCGATGTCTTCACATCTGCACTCCAGCTGGGGCCTTGGAACTTTGAGAACAGTCTCTGTTGTGAGCCCAGCAGATCCCAGCTGGAGCCTGATTTGGGTCTGGAGGTGTAAGACATGGGGAACATTTAGCCTGTGAAGTTTGCCTTTTCTTAGAGGGCCAAAGATCCTTTACTCTAATATCCCCTGAAGCCAGATTGCATACTACCTTATTACACTGTTCCTTTTACAAATAGAAAAACCTAGTAATAACACTAGTTAACATTTATTGATCGTTTACTGTATGCTAAGCCTCTTCTATAGATTCTCAGATTTAATTCTCACAGTAACTCTATGGGATAGGCACTACGACCTGTATTTACTGAGAAGGAAACTGGAGTCTTAGTGCCTTGCCCTAGGTAAGATAGCTAATCAGTGGTGGTGTCAGGATTTGAGCTCAGGCAGTCTGGATCCAGGGCCCAGACTATTTTTTCTGCTTCCTCAACCGTGGTAAGGGGAAGGAAAGAGCATGAAGTCAGAAACATTAGAAAACGATGGACTCAAATTTGAGAATTCCAACTTTATAGATGAGTTGAGGATCTAGTTAGGAAATGTGGAAGACATTTTGGCTTGAGAGCTTGATAGAGTCTGATTGCAACAGACAGTACCCGCTGAGGTACACGCAGGAGGTGGGGGGCTTTGTTTCCGTATCCAGGGCGGTGTTAGCTGACTTCGGATACACCGGCTTCACAAGCAGAATAGATGGAGTTTCTTTTCTTTCACACATTTTAGTGTTATCAAAACAGCTAGGAGAGCCATGAAAGAGTGGGAGACTTGGCTGAATTTTAGGACTCGTGTCTCCTTAAATGTCAGGCAGAGAGCCCCCAGGAAGGTCATCTAAACCCAGGGGTTAATCTTTTCTGTATCACAAACCCGTTTGAGAATCTGATGTGTGCTCTGGATGTGGTTCCCAGAAAAATGCACGTGTATGTGTACATACATAGACATACAATTTTTCCCGTCCATGGACTTAGGTCAACAACCCTGCACTAGTCTCGCTTCTGACTTTATAGATGGGGTATTTATGATCCAGAGAAGGAAAGGGTTTTATGCAAGGTCACCTGGCCAGTGAAGGAAAGGTGGGAGTAGGCCCTGCTCTTCTCTCGGTTCAACATTCCTGCCACCACTACCTGTTGAAACAGACCCAAAGCCTGTCTCACGACCGACCACAGGGAAAGTCTAGACAGGGCAGAGAAAACTTCTCTTAAATAATGGGGGTGGTAATGTGTATTCAAAACCCTCTTGAGGCATTTTAGAGAATTCTGACAAGTTCAAAAATGGGAGAGATTTTCCCAGTGATCACAGGTGGTTGAGGAAACATGAGGCAGGTGGCAGTCTCTCGGATGTGTCGTGGAGGAGAGAAGTGGTATAGATCGTTTCAGGGTGAGGGCAGTGCATTCCGGTGTGGAGAGGAGGGGAAATGTAACAAGACAAATGCAAAGCATTTATTTCGGGTTCAGATTAATTTCAGTGATTTTACGTGTGTGTTTTACCTTGAGGTGAAAACGGAAAACAATGGAAAGCATAAGCCCGATACGGGGCTTGAACACACGGATGCGAGATCATGACCCGAGTCAAAGTTGGACACTTAGCTGACTGAGCCACCCAGGCGCCCCTTTGTAATTGTGTTTTTAAAGCATGTAACGTGTGATAAGCTCTCAGTAAACGGTAGCTATACAGAAAAATAAATAAATAATAAATAAATAAATAGGTAATAAAAAGGTGAACCATTTCATTTTATGCTGAAAGAAAAAAACTAAACTCTAATAAAATGGTGTAAGATGGTAGCATTTTGAAGATCCCATATTCACAGCTTATGTATTGCTTCTACCATTAAAATTAAGGTATGTGCCAGAGTTCTGCATTTTATTTTAGCCTGAGAGAATCCACAGCCCAGCTAATTTTGTTCGTACCCTTCAGGCAGCGCGAGTAACCGATCCAGCACTCGGAGCCTCCTCAGTGTGAGCAGCGGGATGGAGGGGGACAATGAGGTGAGAGCTGGGGACTCCACTCCCATATGGCTTGTCCTACGGGGTCATTTCATTGCAGGAAATAGAAATCCAAGTGAAAGAAGCGGACACACAGGTCACATATTACAGGATTCCATTTATGGGAAATATCCGGAATAGGTAGAATCAGAGAGACAGAACACAGATTGGTGGATACCAGGGGCTGGGACGAGAGGCAAATGGGGAGTACGGTGTTTCCTTTTGGGGTGATGGAAATGTTTTGGGACTAGCTGGAGGCGGTAGTTGTGCAACAGTGTGCATGAACTAAATGCCACTGAATTGTTCACTTAAAAAAATTTTTTTTAAGTTTATTTACTTCTTCGGAGAGAGACAGAGACAGCGTGAGCATGGGAGGAACAGAGAGAGAGGAAGAAGAGAGAGAATCCCAAGCAGGCTCCACACCCTCAGCACAGAGCCTGACACGGGACTCGAACCCACGAAACCGTGAGATCGTGACCTGAGCCGAAACCAAGTCAGACGCTTAACTGACTGAATCACCCAGGCGCCCCAAATCGTTCACTTTAAAATGGCTAACTTTATTTTATATGAATTTCTCCTCAATAAAAAGAGGAAGGAAGGAAGGAAAGAAGGAAGGGGGGGAAGGAGGGAGAAAGGGAGGGAGAGAGAAATAGAAATTCGCTCTGACTAGTTAAGCCATAAAGGGCATGTGTGAGAAGGAGCTGGATGAATACCAGGGAATCCAGGGGTAGAAATCCCATCTTGGGGCCGGGATCAGAAGCAGTGAGAAATGCCGGAGCCAAGGCCAGTGCTCCATGTTTCCCCAGGGCCATATGCTCTCGTCTCTTTTCCCCTGGGTGGACCTGCTTTCTTGTCTCACTGTACCCTGACCTGTTCTCCTCCTATGCATGTATAGTGGCGAATAGTCCCTATAGTGGCGAAGAGTCCCAAAAGGCCTCTCAGGAGGGGATGAGCTGCTGCCTTAGACTGAAGCCCAATTTTGGTCAGGGTGTCTACCCCAATCCAGTGGCTGGGATGAGCAGGAGGTGTCACATGGGTCACTGCCAACCCGGGAGACCCTGAGATAGGGCCCTTGAGGTGGGCCAGCCCTCCAGTGCACAGCTTATATTCATTACCCCCTGACTGAGGGCCACTCAAGGCTCTTCTCCCGAAAAGGGACTTTGGTTTAAAAACAAAATTTCTCCGGCTCTACCTGGTTAAATAGAGCATGCTTCTCAAACTTTAAGATCCATAAGAACCTTAAGATCCCAGGCACCTGGGTGGCTCAGTCAGTTAAGTGTCTGACTCTTGGTTTCAGCTCAGATCTTGATCTCATGGTCCTAAGCTCAAGCCCCGTGTTGGGCTCCATGCTGCGCGTAAAGCCTACTTAAAAAAAATATTAATAATTACCTAGGATCTTGTTAACATGCAGGTTCTGACCAAGTGGGTCTGAGGAGGAGCTTGAGATCCAGCAGGTCTCACAAGCTCTCAGGTGATGCTAATTTGATGGTCCACAGAGGACGCTCTGAGTAACAAGGACCATTAATGAGAATTTGGGCCCCGTTGTCTCCTCAGTGACTCTAGGAATCGATAGAAAGCTGCCCTGGTGTTGTTGGTTTCACTCTTGTTCTTTTTTTTTTTAAGTTTATTTATTTTGGTGTGGGGAGGGGCAGAGAGAGAAGAGCGAGAATCCCAAGCAGGCTCCACATGGTGAGCAGAGCCCGACATGGGGCTCAGTCTCACAGTCGCGAGGCCATGACTGAGCTGGAATCAGGAGTCCTACCCTGAGCCATGCAGGCGCCCCACTGGCTTCATTCCGTTTGTGAATAACCTTCAGCAAAGCCTGGGAGACTTTGGGCTCACCGGGCCCAACTATGGTGGTTGCTTAAAGAAACGTTCACCTTTCTTTATCATCTTTTTTCTTGTAGGATAATGAAGTCCCCGAGGTTACCAGAAGCCGCAGCCCATGCCCCCCACAAGTGGACGGAACACCTACTGTGCCCCTTGAGAGGCCCCCCAGGGTACCTCCAAGAGCTGCCTCACAGAGGTAAGGTTGATGCTGACAAGAAATGTGTCTCTCATTCTCTGAGTTCCCGTGGGAGGACAGTAGGATTTGGGGGCACCTAAGATGACCTAAGAATGCGTGCAGAGCTAACTGAAATGCCTAGTTTTGATGTGTTTTAATGTGGACTCTTTGCTAACTGATGCTCTATTCGAGGGCAAATACTTTAAGTAGCAATTGCAGTATTTCATCAATGAAGTACATTGGTAAACATCAACTTTTTTAGTAATTGTCATGTTTGGTTAAAATTCAGCTCCCTAATAGTAATTCCCTTGGCTGTTTTGTGGGGACAGTGCCTTTTGGGGGCCAGGAGATAAGAAAGACTGGGGGATGAAAATAAAGGTGGGAGACATGGCTCTAGCGCCACACTCTCTGGGAGCAGTGAACTTGGATGAATTATTTCACTTTCATGTAACTCAATTTCTTCATCTGTAAAATGGGGATAAGAGTAGAATGTCCTCACAGAGTCGTAAGAGTGGAGTTTTGGTCCATAGTAAGAGCTCAACAGAATGAGTGATTTTTCTTATTCGGGACAAGACTGAGCAGATGGAGATTTGGAGATGGGCATCAGGCAAAGGAGTCTGATGTCTGTCTTTGTTTATAATGGTACTCAGGCCTCTGGTAGGAACTTTTTCAAGGTCTCATGGACAGAAAAAGTAGTCAAAGCTCACTTGTCTGCTCATGCAGAAAGGGGCCTGGGGAATGAAAGCCTAGGCTTGTTTTAGGCGTTTAATTCTTTGATGTCTAAAGTATAATGTGGGGGGAAAATGATTAAAAGGTGGAAGCTTTTTTTTCAACCAGGGTTGGTTTTTTTGTTGTTTCATATTGAAACTTTTAACTCAAATGAATCTCATCAGTGCGATTCGTTGAGAAAGTGCAACAAGGAGGCCTTTCTTCTGATTTTCTGGAAAGAAAAGCTGTCTCTGAGCTAGGCGTCTTTCCATTTCTCCCTTCGCTGCTTACCACTCTTGCGTGTGCTCCCAGTAACATTCACATACTGACACTTGTTACACAGACCTCCTGTGATCGCAAACGGTGTCACATTCACTGGCATGTTTCCTTGGTATAGACCAGAGGTCACATAGTAGGATACTAATCCTGGGGGGACCTGTAGCGATAATCGAGTCCAGTTGCCTGAATTGACGTAATGTTCTGTTGCTTCAAAATCATATAGTTGGTGACTGGGGAGGGGTGTTTACGGAGAATGATTATGGTAATAAATGCTAAACTGTACTGAGCGCTTACTATATACTGGATAGTATGTTAAACACAGTGAATGCAGGATCTCACTTAACTCCATCCACAACTCTAAGAGTTAGATATTTAGGATTATCCCATTATTCCAAGCACTGGGGCTTGGACTGGATTGAGATTTACCCTGTGTGGCAACCCTGGTTGTGCCTGACTCGAGGCCTCCAGTGTCTTAGTCATTTTGTGACACCTGTGCAAGAAAGTCAAGGTATCAGTAGGAGGAGATCCAAGACCTAAGGCCTGCTAATCCTGAAGATTGAGGAGTTTGGGGGCAGTTAACTAATTGCATCAAGATGAAAGGGTTGTCAAGCTTGAAAACTATAGCTGCAAGACTCTGTGGGATTTTGTTAATGGGAGAGAAAAAGAGAACAGCCAGGGAAACGGGTTCCAGAAATTAAAGGATAGAAATTGGGCTGCATTTAAATGTGTCAACAGAGATGGCAAATGAATTCTGGGGGGAGTCTGGAAGCATGTTGTGATAAAAATGGGAGCAAACAGGAGGAAAACACTTTGTACTAAAGAAATGGTATTTGCAAGGAAATCTGTAATTGATAGAGCCTGGCATTTGGGTGCCTTTTTGGTGTGAAGAAAGATTTGCAAATATGTGATTGTTTTGTAAGTATGTATGCAATTTGCATAATAAAACGAGGAGATGTTTGAGCAAATAATAAAGCAGGCCTGTCTGTCTCCTGAATGGCTTCCGTGCTCCACCCACTGACGGACAGGAGGGGAGGCCAACCTTGAGGGTCTCCTCTCCACTTCCAGATCTGGGAATCAGCAACTGTTCTTTGCCCATGTCTCCTGAGCCCCCCTCCCAAACAGCACTAGGGCTACAATGCCTGTCACCCCCTCCCAGTCCTGGTCCCTTCCTCTACTCACTCCACATGCCGTCCTCAGAGCTTGAGCTGGCAGTGAGGACTCCCGAGTCTCCACTTCCACCTGGGCCTTCTGTTTCCTACTCTCTGCTGGGGGCCCTCGACCCAGATGCCCCACGGATGTCTCAAACAGCCTGTGCAGAACTGAATTCATCCCATCTGCCATTCTCTGTCCCAAACTGCCTTCCTCTGGTGAGTTCCCAGCCTGAGATAAGGGCACCGTTCTCTCACTTCCCAGAGCACCAAACCCAGGCGTCATCCTCCAACCCTCCCTCCCTGACAGCTCCCACAGAGTGTGTCTCCAGACTCTGTCCATTCTGCTGCCCTTTCAGCTCTCGGATCCACCCCCTCTCCGTCTGCCAGGGCCTACATTCATCCTTGTAGACCCACACTCACCTCCCTCCTCCACGCTGCCGCCACATTGCACTTTAGATCACAAATTGCTGATGATGTCACTTCCTGGTGTAAAAGCCTTCCCACTGAATGCTGTGTTTTTTAGCACGCTGTGGCCCTGTCTAGCCTCAAGTCCCACCCTCTCCTGTATTCACGGATGCACCACCCCTTAAGGATTCCCAGTGGGCTGTGCCATTTGGAACTGTGTCTTTGCTCAATCTGCTCCTGTTGCCTGGGATGCCTGTCTCCCTCCTCCCTTCCAATCTCTTCTTAGAAAATTCCTACACATCCTTTAGGATTCGGTCTAGTTATCATCACCTCTTCTATGAAGCCTTCCCTGATGTTCCTATGTTCCTATGATGAAACTTCTTGTGGCTCCCCAAATATCTCTATTATAATTCATTCCATGTTATGGCCCCTCTTTACATATCTGTTTCCTTAAGTGGAATTTAAGCCCCAAAAGAATAGAGACCATTTTTGCTTAAAAAGTTTTTTTCTACTGTCTCCAGTGCTTAGTATAATAGCCGTAACAGAGTAAGAACTTAATAAATATTTATCACGTAAGTGAGTTAATGGATGGATGGAGAGATTGGTACTGCTTGTGTTAGACTACCCATCTCTTAAACAGTTAGCCATCAGTCATCTTCCACAGTGCAGGTAGCTCATAGATTAGTGGAAAGAAGTTTCACTCTCCCACCTTTAAGTTCCCAATGTATTTCAAAGTCAGGGAAAGGAAATGATGACAAGAACAGGAGAAGATGCATTATATCTTTGTATGGCATTTTCCTTGCAGGGCATTAGTCCTTATAGAGTGGGCAGCTGACAATGTCACGTTCCTCACAAGTAAGGTCCTGCCAATTGATAACAACAAAACAAAACAAAACAAAACAAAAACAAAACAAAAAACACACCCCAAATCTTACTGAGCCTTTGCTGCTTTGTTTTTAAACATATTTTGCCATTTACAAATGATTTGTCAATCACTAGCAATCTGTACGCTCCCCTTTAAGGCATAGCCAAGGTCCTGTGTAATCAGAACATACTTCTAGAGGCCTCTTGCGGTGCCAGAAGTTGATCCTGTACATGCAGACTTGTAAAGAGGTCTGTGAAGTCCCTGGGAGGGGCTGGAGTGGTCAGGGAGTAAGGGTACTTGGGACAGAGGCTATTTATTAATAGGGAAGTTTGAAAATATTTTCAACAATGTTGTGATCATACAAAAGCATAATAACAAATCTACTTATTTTAATATTTATTTTTTATTTTTGAAAGAGAGAGAGAGAGAGAGAGAGAGAGCATGTGCTAGTGAGGGAGGGGCAGAGAGAGAGAGGGAGAGAGAGAATCCCAAGCAGGCTCCACATTGTCAGCAGAGCCAACACAGGGCTCAATCTCATAACCGTGAGATCATGACCTGAGTTGAAATCAAGAGTTATATGTTTAAACAACTGAGCCACGCAGGGGCTCCATAGTCCTACCTTATGTATTTATTTATTTTTTTAAATTTTTTTTTAAATGTTTTTATTTATTTTTGAAACAGAGAGAGACAGAGCATGAGCAGGGGAGGGGCAGAGAGAGAGGGAGACACAGAATCTGAAGCAGGCTCCAGGCTCTGAGCTGTCAGCACAGAGCCCAACGCGGGGCTCGAACTCACGGAGTATAAGATCATGACCTGAGCTGAAGTCGGCCACTTAACCAACTAAGCCACCCAGGCGCCCTCCATAGTCCTACTTTAAAAGAACATTAATCAACATCAAGGTTGCTGGTTTCTTTTTTTTTTTTAATGTTTTTATTTATTTTTGACAGAGAGAGAGAGAGAGTCAGAGCACGAGTTGGGGAGGGGCAGAGAGAGAGGGAGACAGATTCTGAAGCAGGCTCCAGGCTCTGAGCTGTCAGCACAGAGCTCAATGTGGGGCTAGAACTCATGAACCATGAGATCATGACCTGAGCTGAAGTCTGATGCTTTACCGACTGAGTCACCCAGGCGCCCCAAAGTTGCTGGTTTCTTAAACAAAACTCATCAGCAGCAAGACCTTACCTTCAGCAGGGAGGAGAAAGCAGCCAGTTCTTAGGTATCTCTGGGCACTCATGTCTCCCAACTCCAGCTTCTCAGATTCCTGGAGAGGCTGTCTCCCCACAGACCACACCTTGAGTCTGATTTAATACTCTTTACTTTCATGATTCTGATATGTCTATAATCACAAATCCATTTCCCTGAGATGGGACTTCCAATCCTTGGTTGGGATTATTCATCAGAATGAACTACAGAAATTGTTTGCTTGCAGACCCACCCCAAATGCAGAATGGGGCAGCAGAGAGAGGAAGAGGGTCCAAGAGGGAATCATGACTATCTTTGTGGTGGATGGTAAATTGTAAGGCTCATGGGGCATACATGGGAAAAATCTTTATTCATAATAAAGCTAAAATTATTAGCTGTACTTCTTGAGTACTTCTTTACTTCTAGAGTAAAGGCCAGAAACAGTGCTACCCACTTACCAATTGTCATTTCCAAGCAACACACAACACTCCAATGTAGGTGTTTGTAGGTACTTCTGTTTGGTAGGTGAGAAACACATTCAGAGAAGTTGAACTTGTCCTTCAGATGTGTGCATAATTGCCTTTGCTATGTGTTCCCATAGGTTCTGAACTTCCCCTGTCCAAACAGTGCAGTTTACTGATTTTTCCTGTTGTCTGTCTTATCCATTACATTCTCAGCACTGTGAGGGCTGAATCCATTCCCATTTTACTTGTTATATGTCATACCCAGGAGTAGACACATAGTAGATAAATGTTTTTTGAGATGGAGGGAGATGGATAGGAAGGAAGGGAGGGAGGCAGCGAGGCAGCCGGGAAGCCTAAATGTACTCAGCTAATAAGTAAGGCTGACTGGCCTTCAGCCTTCTCCTATAAGCCCATGGTTCATAGGTCAGGTTGGGGAGGTGGAAGGAAACTGTCCATTTGTTTTTTTCTGGATAAAGAGACAACCACACAAAACCATCTATTCCCAGGGGCCATAGCAGGACCTTCTGAGGATGTCTGTGGTTGTTCTTTTCTACTCCTGCTTCTCTATCTTGTTCCTGAGATGGCCCCTCTTTTTCTCAATTCTTTTGTTATTTCCTTGACCTATGCAAAACTTGCGTTCAAGAGACATTTAGTAAATATTTAATCATTGATTCATTCAATCTTTGTGCAACTCCAGGATAGCACAGTTCAATTATGGCACCTGACAAAGCCCTCTTTCTTGACTTATTGACTTGCTTCCAAGAGAATTAAATATTGGTTTTACAGCACACATGTGGAAATACCATCCACCGTTGTTGAACCTCTCTGTAAATAGACTCACCCAGGTCTATCTGGAATGGCATTTAGGACTGTTTAAAAACCATCCAGAATAACATGGAGGGGGGCTTCTAGGAAAGCAAATGTGGAGTTGGGATAACACACTTAGCGATCCCATGAGGGCATAGTTGTGAGAAGCAGACTTCAGAAATTCTTCACTCCTTTCTCAAGGGACCACCTACTACAATATGTCTCCTGCCTGGCTGCATATTTGAATCACTGGTGTCTTAAAATATAGGCTTTATTATTTAGATACGGCAAGGTCAACAGATCAGGAGACAACTGCTCTTGAGAAGATAGTTTGGTGTACTCCTAGATCCCAAGAGGAGGGGGCACATTATGCCCTGGTGGCTCTGGGGGCTCACTGGGAAGCACCAGGTTTAGTCAGGAGAAAGGCAGTGAAGTGGGGGGAACAGTGGAGTGGGCAGTGAAGTGGGCAAGAACTTTTACTGTGACTTCTGCAGGAGGGTACAACTAGGGTAGGCAGATTTAGGATTGGCTAGTTTGAATAATTTCAGTGGGCTCTGGGGCAAAAGTCCCTAGCTGTCCTTAGTTGTCTGGTACCTGGTCCTGAAGTGATTAGGGCAGATGGGTAGTGGCCCAAATGTGAGAAACCGTGAAGAAAGTAGTATAAGGGTATAGGGTGGGATTGGTTAGTTTGCATAGGAAAGGTCCGCTCTTTAGTAAGTTGCTATCTCTAGGAACTAGTTTACCTTGGGAGGGGCATTCCCTCCAGGATCAGCAAGTCTCTGGGGGTCAAAGCATCAGAAAATGAAAGACATGGTTAATATAACTCATTGGGGGAGGGACACTATTAAAAAGTTGTGATGCTTGAGCCTTATCTTCTAGAGATTATGATGGAATGGGTCTAGGAGAGAGCCTGGGAATTGGTATTTTTTAAAGGTCCACTGGTGATTCTAATGTGCAGCTAAGGTTGTGATCCACAGCCAGCACTGTGGATGCTGAGGTCCTCCTGAGGTCCATATGGCTTCATTAACTAAGGAACGTGTTCTTTGCATAGTTTACCAAGTTTGCCACAGACCATGGATGCCTGAGAACTAGTTAATCAAACTCATTTTAAAATAGTGACCTTTATCTTTCATTTCAGGCCTGCAGCCAGGGAGACCTTCCATTCTCCTCCACCTATTCCACCCAGAGGTCGCTGATTCCACCTCCTAAAACCTGCCTACTTCGGGACTTTGAGACCTGCAGTTTCAGCCTGTTAATGATGTCTTCGTGTTGAGTATGATGGCATGAGTATTGACCTTAAGACCTACTCTCATGGCTGATATTGTTGTGGCCCTGCTGGTTTGGGCTTTCCTTGAAGAAGATATTATTAAGGCATGAAGAAGTGAAAAACTGAGGACTTTATTCACCATCACCAAGTATATTGATCCACATCCTTCTTTGCCAAAAGGATAAAGACTTAATGGGAATACTTACCTCTAATTTGGCACGTCAGAAGCCTGAAAAGATTGATCAGAAATGTACTTTAGGAGTGATTTTACTGAAATGCACTTATATTAGGCCTTACTTATTTGCTAGTCCAGCATAACTTCTAGAAGTGGTTATGATTTAAGACTTACAGTTTTCAAGTAAGAAGATATGTCCTGACTTTTAAATAGTTCTTCAACTTTTCTGTAGATTCAGGAGGGTGTCTAAATGTTGGAGCTGGTCACACAAGACAAACCGAAAATGACTTTAGAGAGGGATTAGTCCTAATTCCTTGTATGTGGAATACAAATCTGAGGTTCCACAGAAGTCCGGAACCATCTCTAGATAGCCAGTCACTCTCCCTCAAGAAATGCCCGCATGTAGAAATTCAGTCACTGACTGTTGACCTTCCAGAAATATCCTTCCTCCATATCTCCCGGGCATGGGACTATCAAGTTGTTTTTTTTTTTTTTTTCCAATTTGGGCACTTATACTTCACTATGCTTTCAAAACAGTGATGTTACCAAGGAACATCTATAAATGGTTGGGAACCGGAAGCTTGGGATGCCAGCGACCCCATTTATTGTTCTGCAGTCTTTATAGATCTTATAAGTTCAGGTCATAAGGAGAGAGAAGGATCCTTGACTTTTTCTCTGCCAAGAGGTTAGAAGAGAAAGGAAGAATGTAAAATCGAAACAGTTATATATTTTCTTATAAATGTAATATTACCACTAGGCTTAGGAAATCTGTGCAGAGAATAGAGAGCCATTAGTATATCATGATTGTCATATGTCATTAATATGTGATTAATTTTGAGTCACTGGCACAGAAATCTACCTTCAAAGCACAGATCCTTAATTTGATACTTAAACACACAGTAAAATTAGTATCAGACACATTTCTTTAAAAAATATCAGAAATCTGGTGATTTTTCATGAAATATATTCTTTGTCCCACACAGACATATATAAGCCACACTATTAATGATCTATTTAATTACAGTTTTGTTGTATCCTTTTCTAATGATTCGAGGTTCTTTTTCAATTTCATTCATCAGTCCAGCAAACGAGGACTCTTGTTGGAGTTCATAGCTTCTGGGTCGTGGGTCTTTTTTCTGACATAAAATACACTATTGGCCGTGGCCATTAAGACAGTCTTTGTGCAAATCACTTATCACAATGCCTGGCACATAGTAGCCATTCTGCAGTGGTCCCTTTACTCTCCTTGTCACTTATTTGGGAGAAAGAGGGTAATGTGGGATAAAAGGAGAACAAGAAATTGTAATTTTGGTATTGTTGTCTTTTCTCTTATTTATAGGTGGTCTCTTAAGCACACTTGGCTTTGATAAAAGCTACACTTTTTTATATTCAATATCTCTAAGCTCCCTCTTGGATTGCCAAATTTAGATTTTTATAATTCTCTAATAAGCATTTTGATCAATAACATGACAGAACTTACTGCCAGCTAATGGTGTTAGCATCTTTGTGTGCACATCACTGTTTGTGCAATATTGGAATATTTTATTACATTTTATTCTTCTGTGAAAGTAAATGGAAAACATAAAATTGAAAGTGCTGATTAGAAACTTGGGTCTGATAAATATGACACACTTGAGACACGGGTGGAAATGGTCCAGAGTTCATTGCACATCTGAACTGCTCCATGTTATCAAAGAATGTCTCTAATGTTGATGTGAAATTCTGCATTTTTTAGAAACAGTACTACCCATTATGACGTGAATTTATTCACCTTCCATACTCAACATTTATACACATTTTTAGGAATATGTTATGTAACAAAATCATGGGTTCCAATACAGTGAGGATCAGAAACTAGACTGTAACTAGGTATCCAAAGAGACTGTTAAAAAGCTCTCTGTGTGATGCTTTGGGAGACAACTCAGCTGCCACCATCCTTCCCCAAGATTTTATGAGCTGGTTCAATAGACAGGGAAGCTATTAGTCATATTCACTGCCATTGCTTCTCCTTCTAACTGTGCAAAGTATGCTGTCATCCAGTTCCTAGGCTAGTATTCTTCCTTCATCTTGTATTAAAACCTGAGAGCAGGTAACCCAACAATATAAGCAACAAAGCATGAAGAATGAAAGATTATGAACAAGAGGTTGGTGTTGCAATCAAATCATTTAACTTGATGTATTTAATGATGTGAATAATCCCTAATGCTTGGCCATAATTAGGCAAAGTGATAGGATGTAAATTACTTCAATGAGTAGTTTTACAAGTCGAACTAAGTACCTACTCTTCATCTCTATTTTTCTGGCTTTGTTGCTAAAAAAGAGAGGTTTTAGCCTATCCTATATCACCTCAGTAGTTGGGATTTTTAGATCCCTCTCCCATACGCACCAGAAAAGAAGATGGTTTTCTGTGCTCCTCTGTCAAAGAATAGTGTATGGTTTTGCAGCTGGTTGGCTGAGGAAGCATTAATACCGACTCATTTGAGTCTGAGAACCAAATGTTTTAAGTGATTGCTTCCTGAAGAAAGAACTTCGAACAATTATAAAGTTTTCCGGTGATTAAAACGTTTCAAGCAAAAACAGAAAAGATAGAGGTGCAAAGTGATAAATAGCAATGGAAGGACTGGCCCACCCCAGAAGTCAATACTAGAAAGACAACATAACAAAGTAGAAAGAAGGAATACACTTTCAAAGAAAAGGTGATCTGAAACCGGCCACTGTACACAGAAGGCAGGGAGAGTGAAGAAAGAGGCAGACCACTCCAGGTTGATAGGGTAGCAGTTTTTTTTTTTTGTTTTTTTTTTTAATTTTTTTTTCAACATTTATTTATTTTTGGGACAGAGAGAGACAGAGCATGAACGGGGGAGGGGCAGAGAGAGAGGGAGACACAGAATCGGAAACAGGCTCCAGGCTCTGAGCCATCAGCCCAGAGCCTGACGCGGGGCTCGAACTCACGGACTGCGAGATCGTGACCTGGCTGAAGTCGGACGCCCAACCGACTGCGCCACCCAGGCGCCCCGATAGGGTAGCAGTTTTAATAAGCAAGGAAATTTACATACAAGGCTTGTCCTGGGTGGTCATAAGGCAAGTAGATCTTCCTCACCTGCCTGCGAGAATCTTAAAAGTTCATATAGAGACGCCTTAACTGGGTACAGTCACATATACTGTCCAGATGATCTCAACAACACCTTACTCACTCAAGGCTATGTCCTTGGAATGGCTCCCACTTTGGGAATGGTGGGCGGAGTACATATTCCAAAAACAGGGAAGGGGGTGAGGATCCTCAAATAGCCAGGGTTCAGGCTGGCTTGAGGGCCAATTAGCAGTCAGATCCTCTCAGTTACCTTCTCCAACAGTAGCTGAGGTTGGAAGTCAGAAGATATGTTGTTTATAGAGCACGATTTTTGAAGATCATGTTTATCAAGAATGAGAATAAAGATGGAAATTGTGGGTTTCTGGGTCATTTACTAGTCATAAGCCCTTTCACCAACTGAGTCTTATTAGGACTACCACAAAAAAGACTGCATAGCCATGGCGGGGGGGGGGGGGGTAGGTATTTCCTTCCACTAGCATGTTTTCTCCCATGCCTTTTGGTGTCAGGGAATGAGGTCACTAATCAGGATGCAGAAACTGGTGCAATAAGATACATCAGTGTTTTTCACTCTCCAGTCTACCAGAACAGCCCTGATTTGGGTGATGCCCCTGAGTTCTATTTTTTAGCTTTGAGGTCATCAGTTTCCAAAGATATTTGAAGCTACAGTCCCCCCCCCCCCCAGCCTATTATTTAACTCTTATTCCTTCTTTCTATACCTATCATCAGACTTCTATCACCTAAAGCCATTTATCATCATATCCTAGTGCCTCCTGGAATTCCTGGCACATAGTAGATGCTTGATAAATAGTTGTTGAGTTAATGACCCTACATGCTCTTCCCTCCATTAAAGTTTTCCAAATTCTCCACCAAAATAGGGTTTCCTCTTTTCTATTTGCCCATTGCTTTTACTGCCTCTTGAACATTTGCACAGTTGGTCACATTTTGTGCAGTTCTGTTTTTTACACTGTCATGCCTATTCTCTGTTGTGTGTGTAATTTCCTGGTTTTAAGTCTACACTCCCTAAATGATTGCTTTTACTTTTTCTTGTGTCCTCCCCACCCCTAAGTAATTGCCATCCCAGTGCTCCCCACAACACCTAGCAAATGCTCACTGCCTCAGATCTGTGGAGGCTGGTGATGGATGTTTAAGCAAGGAACTACTCATCCTTCTTAATTCAACACTTACACTGCTTGTTCTTCAATTGCACATCATCACTTGATTCAAAAGCAGTGATTATTCATTCACAGAGCATTTACTGAGCTTTCACTATGAGTAAGTCACTGTGCTAGGTGCTCTAGGGGATATACAAAGATGTATAAGACGCCCCCTCCGATTTCTATAGCAATCACTGGTGTAGGATTCATTCAGCAATTAATCATGTACTGCCTTGTGATGTCTTTTAGACTGGCTAGAAAATATTGTGTAAATCCTCTATGCTATTTGGCTTTTCACTTATTAATGTCTTCATTTGTTCATTCAGCAAATAGTTTGAATGTATATGATGTGACAATGACTATTCCAGCAGCTGGGACAGATACAAAGATGAAAAAATGATAGTCCTTGCCATCAAAAAAGGTCAGAATGTATTACAGAAGAGGAGATGAAAGATGGTAACTATGACATAACATGCCTAATGCTTTTGGAATCCTGAAGAAGGGGTGCTCAGCTTTCCCAGGGTGTCATGCAAGGTTTCACTGAAGAGGTGATCATTCAATTAGCCCTGGAAGGAGAGTATCTAATCGTCCACTTATTTGCATTCTAGACAAAGGTACAAGTATAAAAAAAAAAAAAAAAAGGTATATTTGGGAAATATAGGAATGAAGCCAGGGCATAGAGATTGGTAGAAGGTAAAGTTGGTATCTGATAATCTGGGGTCTGTGCAGCTGCATGTTGACAGGGCTCTCCTTTAGCAAGAAACTTTTCCCAATGACATGGGAATAGCACATGGCCATTGTAAAAACCATCCAAATATTTACAGGCATGTACAAAGAAGAAACTGAACCTGGTGTCAATGGTTTGAATTACGATCTTTCAGATCGTTTGCTATGGGTAGACTAATATAGTACCATTTAAAATGGGATTATATTCTGTCAACTTTTTCTATTTAAAAGTATCTGTTAATATCATTGCATGCCAGTACAAACAGGCCTATTTCAGTTTTAGAAATGGTTGTACAGATAGAAGTCCATTAGTAGTAAGATTCTGGAACAAAACTGGTTGGAACTGCTCTTTCAGCAAGCCACTTAACTTCTCTGTGCTTCAGTTATCATACTTGTAAGATGAACACACCAAGAGTGCCTTTTCATAGGGTTTTGGTGAAGATTAAGAGTCAACACGTGTAAAGTGCTCGGAACAGTGCCTGGGAGTTGAAAATTTTAGCTCTGATTCCATGATTTATTTAAACAATATTTAAGGAGTGTTCTAAACAAGAGCGTGATATAATCAGGTTTCTTTTTAGAAAGATCACTCTGGCACCTGTTGGGGAGGATAAATAGGGAAGATTGGTGGCAGGGATCCTGTTAGGCTGTTGCAATATGTAGTCAGATGGAGATTAGCTGTTACTGGCATAAGAAAGGAAAAATAAGTTTTTGAGACATTTCTAAGATACCAAATGCTAACACTCGTTGACTGCTGATGGCTGAAAGAGACATCCGACTAAAGTTCCAGCTTTTTGGCTCAGAGGACTGTGTAGATGGTGGATCCATATTCCTAGGACGAGCAATTTTTTAGTTCCTACTACAGGTCTGGCACTGGTCTAGGCACAGAAACTAGGGCGGCGGCGCACACGTTCCCTGCTTACAAAAGGACTCAGATTCCAGGAGGTGTTTATGTCTGTGGACGGGACACCAACAATATAAGTGGGCAGATAAATGAACAAGAATTTCAACAAGATTGAAATAGTAGGGGCCCGACAAATATGAAGTGACTCTAAAACACTTATCTACCCCTGTCCAACAATCCCCCAAGATGATGATGAGGGGAGCGCGTGAGTCATTCAATTCACGGCGGGGCACGGGAGCCTTGCAAGGGGTATCTTAACGGATTCCAAGCTCCAGAGGCTGCGGGTCGCACCCCATTTCACAGCCGAAGAAAACGAGGCCAGGAAAACTTAAAACGTTTTGGCCAAGGTCACACGGCTTCCAGCGCCGGGACGCGGCCGGGAGCGGCCCGAGGAGCGCGTCCAGCACCCGCGAGGGGCGCCAGGCCGAGGCCGTGAGTGCGCGCCACCGCTGCCGAGGCCCAACGGAGGCCGGCCCGGAGGTCCGAGCGGGCCGGGCGACCCGGTGGCGCGCGAGGTGACCGAAGATGTGGCCCTCGGAGGCCGCAACTCGCGCCTCCCGGGTTGGGCGCCCGGCAGCGGTTGCGGCCCCGCGTCGCGAGGCACTTCCGGCGTGTGCCGGGGTGGCCGGATGACGTGGCTGAGTCAGAGGAAGAGGCTGAGAGGCGCCGGGGGGCGGGGGAGGCTCGGGAGCGGGCGGTGACGGCGGCGGCGCGGAGGAGCCAGCGGCTGGGCCCGGGCCCCGTGCGTCTGTCCGCGCCCCGTGGATGCTAATCGGCCGCGGCGAAGGCGGAGGCGGAGGCGGCGGCGGCGGAGGAGGAGTCGGTGGGCCGGCGCCGGGCCGGTGGGAGCGCGGAGGATGAGGCCGCTGCCGGGCGCTCCCGGCGTGGCGGCGGCCGCCGCGCTGTTGCTGCTGCTGTTGCTGCCCCGGGCCCGGGCGGACGAGCACGAGCACACGGTGAGAGGGGCCCCCGGCCGGCGCGGCCGCTCTCGGCCTGCCGACCCGACCCGCCGCCCCGTCCGGCTCGGCGCGGCCTGGAGGGCTGGGCGGCCCGGCAGAGCCCCGCGGCCGCCGAGGGCGCCTTCCGGTTGGGCCTGGTGGAGCAGGAACCCCGGGAGCTGGGAGGAGGCGTTTGTGTGCGCTTCCCGGGCAAGACTCCGTTCCCGAGTGCCTCTGCCTCCTTCCCCTACCCGCACCTAAATGGCGCCAAGCTCTGAGGTCTGGGGGTCTGGGAGGGAGCGTGGTGAGGGTCGGCGCTCACTTTCCCGGGGAGGGGCGCGGGCTGCGGGGCTCGGGGCTGGTGCCCCCAGGGAGGGGAGCTGTGCTCTGGCTACTGGGGTCTGCGACACAGCGGAAGATGGATGCGTTACGATTACCCGTCATACACCGACCAGGAAATATCCACCACTTTTATGGTCCTCACCAGCCTTTATTTTCTCTCTTGCCCAAACCGGATGAAAACCCTGGCGTGGGGACAGCATTGATAAACTTGGGGTGAAGAGCAGGTTACACGTGTACACGCGGGCACTCAGTCTACACGCACTCAGTTCTGGGCCTTTCTTGTAACTTTCTGCTCACCCTTCTAGCCCCTGGATGAGGCTCCCATCCCGGTGGTCTCCAGGCAGCTTCTGGCTGTAAGGGTCTTGAGTTTCCCGTGCTTCCTGTAGGCCGGGGATAGTCCCTTTTGCATTTGGCTTAAAATTGGTTGGCTGTTTATTTAACTGGCTTTTTCACATCAAAGCGTGGATGTTAACGACTCTAAAAGTGACTTTCACTTAGGGCTGTAACTCGATGGTTTTCAGAGTGGTAGCTGTGAGCCACGCAGGAAGTCTTGTAAATAGAGATGTTGCTTAGGGAGTAATTTTTTTTTTTTTTTTTAATTCTGTAACTCAGTAATGACATGATTTTGCGTGAGAGGTTGTGTATGTCCTAAATCTGAAAGATTTGGGGGGAATCTTCTGTCATTTCTGATAAGTGAGGAAGTGAAGCAATCATTCTTAAAATATTCAGTGGACCGTCCTTTAGATTTTATTTGTAATTAACCACACTTCTTTTCTCTGGTTGCTGGATTGGCTGAGCTTTTAATTTAGCTAATGAAAGCGCTAAGCTTTTGGCTATTTTACCTTCAGTCACAGCCAGAAACTTCCTGTATTTTTTTTTTTTTTTTTTAGAGACCCACATCTGAAATCATTGACATGTTTTTGTGTTTTATTTGTGACTTCACCTTAAGATAATTTGTTCACAGTTTAAACAGTTAAATTGAAAAACTGTTTCCTGTCATTTTCTCTGTCAGGTAACATATTGAAGTGTAAGAACTGTTCATTTGCAGTGGGCATCCTTTTAGTCAATTGTACTGTCACTAATATTTTTCCAATTTTTTGAACACTTAAGGAAAGTTACCAAATAAAAACTCAAAACTCTCTCTTAACTATAGTTCCACGGTACCGGCATACAAATTTAAGATGAGTATCCTCCTCTTTGATCTTGTGTTTTATATAAACTGCTATAAATAGGGAAAACTTAATTAAAATTTCACAAATTGGAGGTATATAAAAAGGCCTGAGTTTAATTTGCAGATTTAAAATGCAAATACAAATTTCATTGAAATTTCATTGCGGAGAATTCAATTTTTTATGCCAGTAATTGAATATAAAATATATGAGAAAAGGTTTTTGAGAGGACATAGTATGTGTGAGATAATTGCTGGACAAAAAATTTAGAATCTACTTCATTTTATTCATATCTACATTGAATTGGTCTCACTTGGTTACCTGTTATTAATATACATTATTTAAAAAGCAAAAAGGGTATAGGAAGACTAGCACTAAGCTATAAGTATAGAATTTAGATAAGTGTCTTTTTTTTTTGGCTATTAGCCAAAATTTTTATTTTTCTTAAGTGTCTTGAAAATATTTCTTGAAACTGGTCATTCACCTTAACCAGATAAAAATACGGGAAAAGTTATAGTCAAGTGAATTTTTTTTCCCACCAAGAAGGCAGAAGTAGGTAGTAAGAGAGAATGATACTGAAGGAAGAGAAAAATTGCCAAGGGAAGGTTGCTGAGTAGCTGTGTAATAAAAATTTGTGGGACTGAATTATTAATTAAAGAGCAATTTTCAGAAGTTAAAGTTTGCCCTTTAGGTTAGCTTTCTGTGAAGACAATTTCCAGGTAGCAATAATAATTAATAGGACTTTTGTGGCAACAATGTGTGAGGCACTATTTTAAGTACTTTACGTATATTAACTCTTACTTTAAATATAAATAATCATGTGAGGAAGATCCTATTATACCCTTTTTATAGATGAGTATACCAGCATCAGAGAGTTTAAGTTACTTGTCTGAGACCACACAGCCAGTGGGGATGGAGGTAGGATTTTAGCTCAGGCAGTGTAAATTAATCATCCTCTACACTATTAGGGGATATACTCTGCAGCCCTTTATCCTAAAAATAGGACAGACACTTGGTATTAAATTGAGTAGTTGTCTGTATTGATAGTAGTTTTAGCTGCTTAAAGAAATTTTTGTGTAAGTCTAACTCCATAATGGGTTGTTACTGAGGAGATGTTTGCTTAGCATTAGGAAAAGTTTTCAATTAGCAATAATCGCGCCTCGGATAAACCTCATTGGCTACGATACTGCCACTGCGCAAAGCTATGTTTGCTTAGCATTAAAGGGAGATAAGGTCCCCTTAACGGGCATTTGACCTGTGCAGTCAGTAACTTGTGCAAGCATGTGGATACTGTGCTTGCTTTGATGCTCTGCCGTTACTATCCAGAAATTTTTAAAAAATATTTATTTGGGGTGCCTGGGTGCCTCATTTGGTTGAGCATCCGATTCTTGATTTTGGCTCAGGTCATGATTTCACATTCGTGGGATTGAGCCCCACGTTGGGCTCTGCGCTGACAGCTTGGAGCCTGTTTGGGATTCTCTCTTTCCCTCTCTCTGCTCCTCCCCTGCTCAGGCATGCGCTTGCTCTCAAAAGAAATGAATAAATATTTTTAAAAAATGAAAAAAAAAACCCTAAGTGTTTTATTTATTTTTATTAAAGTTTATTTTTAACTTTTGAGAGAGAGAGAGAGACAGAGAGTGAGTGGGGGAGGAGTAGACAGAGAGGGAGACACAGAATTTGAAGCAGGCTCCGGGCTCTGAGCTGTCAGCACAGAGTCGGATGGGGGGGGGGCTCGAACTCACGACCTGTGAGATCCTGACCCAAGCCGGTTAGACAACCGACTGAGCCACCCAGGTGCCCCTATTTATTTTTGACAGAAAGTGCGAAAACTTTCTGCACGGGTGGGGCAGAGAGAAGGAGAATCACAAGCAGGCTCCTCACTGTCAGCGCAGAGCCTGATGCGAAGCTTAAACTCAAAAACGATGAGATCATGATCTGAGTTGAAATCAAGAGTTGGATGCTTACCCAACCGAACTACCCAGATGCCCCACCATCTAGAAATTTTTGATAATTTTTTTAAAGCAATCTCTACATCTAACATGGGGCTCAAACTCACGACCCCAAGATTAAGAGTCACATGTTCCACCAACTGAGCCAGCCAGGCACCCCTTAATAAGTTTTGAACAAGGAGACCTGCGTTTTTATTTTGTCCTGGGCCCCACTAGTTATATAGCTGGTCTTAGGAAGGGGTAACTAGTTTATATAGTTTCACAAAGCCTCTTATTTCTCGTTTTACCTACTAAATTAGGATTCAGCTGACTATTTGTCATGTTATTTTTTAAGTGCTTATTTATGCAGAGTCCTTTTAATATTCTCATAAGAATAATGAGAAGGAAATGTGCTGTTGACTTGTAAAGTATGTACACATCTAGAATATATAAAGATGTGTCCTTTCAGTTTTCTAAAGTTGAATCATATATGCAGCGCATACTGTTTGGAATGAAAAATTAAAGAAAACTTCCCTGAAAGGCACTTAATATGTGATTCAAGGATTATAAAAAGGACTTTTCAGAGTGAGTGAAGGATGTATAAGGTGTGGTTTGTGCTTATTTTGTTTTCTGAAACCAAGAGGACTTGGAAAGGTCTATAGTTAGAGTACCATGTCTCCCCAGATTCCAAAGGACTCTGTTAAAAATATTTCAGATTGCGAACTAGAATTTTAGAACTGGAAAGATTTGAGATCATTTAATCCAACACACTCATTTTCCTAAGGCCTGAAGAGGCCTAGTGACTCTCTAGTTCTTCCTTTTTCTACCTATCTTGTAAGTAAAATTTCCACAGGAATAATATGTAAAGATGTCAGCACCAAAAACCAATAATGAAGGGCACAAGAATCTCAATGCATTTTATGGTTTATACTGTAGCCTTGAAATTTTATGGGTTCTGTTTCCTCAGGATCACAAAGTCAGGTTTTTTGTTTTTGTTTGTTGTCTGTTACATACCCAGGCTCTGTGCTTGGCACAGTGGCATTTAATCAGTGCTTGTTGAGTGACTTGAATGATGAGGGAGCTGCTAGAGACAAGAAATATGCAGTGTTGGAAGCATGAAACCCATTGCTTAAAGCACAGTGAACAAATCCAGACCATTGTTCATGTAGGATGCATGGTCTTTGGGATGCTGTTATGACTTAGTGGCCCTAACTAATCTAAAATCGCATTTCTTTGTGGCCCATCGTACCTCTGGTAGGTGATGTTAGAGGGGCCCAATCTGTACCTAGGGTAGCATACACTCAGCCTCTGCTGTAAACACTTAGCACACCACCGAGTGATTTCAGAAATTGTTTGTTTGCTTTACTTTGTCAAATGGCAGCTTGTCTTCGTCTCTGTTGGGAGTTTGGGAACTCTTAAAACTTCTTTGAAGATTTATAAAGAGAATAAACTTTACTGCAGGTGAATTTGTGAGTGCTTTAATATAGATCTAGTTTTAGGAATGCCATAATTCGTTGTCCTATTTTCGGCTGTACTCTGTGGTAGACTAAAAGTTTATTTAGGTACAAAGCTATTTTGAGAGGGAGATAGAGAGCACAGTTATCTCAAGAGATTATCTAAAAATCTATTTCTATATTTTATTATTATATTTATTTATATTAAGAATCTGATGTGTGTTTTAAATAAATAAAAGGCATCAAAAATTACGATTTCTGAAACACTTTGAGAACTAAATTTTGCTTTCTCAGATATGTATTTTAAATTTTTTTTAAGTTTTTTTTGTTTTGTTTTTTTTTTCAATTTAAGTAATCTCTATATCCAGCGTGGGGCTCGAACTCACGATCCCGAGATCAAGGGTCTCATGCTCTTCTGACTGAACCAGCCAGGCACCCCACTCTGATACGTATTTTAAAGCAAACGTGTAATATGCATATATTATACATATATATGTATAATAAAGAGTGTGCATAGTATATATACAAACTCAATGAAATACATTACTAGAATACTCCATCTCAGAAATTTGGCTACTTAGTTGGCTCAACCACAATTTCTTCTCAGATCACTTAAGGCACTTAAGTGAATTTACCTGAAGAATGGTGCAAAGTTTATGCTTTTATTAATTTTATCTGGGTGTGGGTCATACTCAGATTCCTGTTCTTGAATATGCAACGCTTTAAAATAATATATTTATATAAAGAGTGGAAAAAATCTTCCCCAAATCTCTACTTCAGTCTAAAAAAAAAAGAAAGCAAACATTGTATATTTTACCTCATTCTGTGGAAGTGGTGGCATTTGGGTGCTTATTCTGAGCCCTTAGTCCTTCTCCTGTATGTATAAATTCTCTCTTTTTTTTAATGTTTATTTTATTTTTGAGACAGAGAGAGACAGAGCATGAGCAGGGGAGGGGCAGAGAGAGAGGGAGACACAGAATCCAAAGCAGGCTCCAGGCTCCAAGCTGTCAGCACAGAGCCCGACATGGGGCTCGAACCCACAAACCATGAGATCGTGACCTGAGCTGAAGTTGGATGCTTAACCGACTGAGCCACCCAGACTCCCCCAAAGTATCACTTCTTTATTCAGATTTTACATGAGTACATCAGTAACACTATCTCCTAAAGTGTTCTTCCTAAGAAAAATTAATTCATGATTTCTATCAAGGAGAGAAACTTCTGTGTCTCTCTTTTCCCAGCACATAAACAGTATTTAAGAGAGGCCTAACATTGGTGACATCTTGAGAATAAAGGTCAGGCCTTTTGAAATTAGAACACAAGTCACTTCTTAGGAAGGTTTTCTTCTTTAAGGCAGATTAAAGGTTCAAATGAAAAAATTGTTCAGTATTCAGTAACTGTCTTTAGTTGCTTTGTACAGCTGTATTTTATCATATTTTCTTCATTTAGTTTTTGCTCTTTAGTTAATGAAACTGACTTGGGATTAGCAAAAGTGTAGTCCTAACCTTGTAAATGTGATACTAATTAGTTACATGATGTTGGACAAATTATTTAACATCTTTGTTCTTTATTTTAATGTGTAAAATGGGGAAAATAGGGGCATCTTTCTGGGTCAGTCAGTTGGGTATCCGACATCGGCTCAAGTCATGATCTCACGGTTTGTGGGTTCGAGCCCCGCATTGTGCTCTGTGCTGACATCTCAGAGCCTGAAGGAGCCTGCTTCGGATTCTGTGTCTCCCCCTCTCTCTGCCCCCCCTCCCACCCCCACTCACGCTCTGTCTCTCAAAAATAAACAGTAAAAAAAATTTTTTTAATGGGGAAAATAATAGCATCTGTTTTAATAAAATTTTGAGAGGATTAAATATTCATGTAAAGACCTTAGTTTGCCTAGCACAGAGTATGTGCTTAATAAGTGTTAGCTAATACAATCAGAAAAGATGGCGAGATCATGTCAGGGATTGATCTGTTAAGGCTTTAGCTGAGGATTAGAGGGTTTGAGAAAGGATTTGAGTAGTTTTGAAGGATAAGTAGAAATTGACAAAGTGGAGAGAAGGAGGGCATCATAGATTTGGGGGAATGGCATGAGAAACAAGGTGGAGAAGGAAAGTAAGGGAA